>NC_047086.1:242662582-243912582 GCF_902459505.1 Geotrypetes seraphini
AAACTACTCAAAACACACCTCTTCCAACGCCACGACACTTAAAGGCCCCCTCCCCAAAGAATCCCCACTACCCCCCCTTCTTCTTTCTCCTCGCCTTACCCCCTCCCCCCCGACCCACCTTATCCTTCTCCCCAATGTCATCTTCTCCACTGCCTGCATCCCTGCTCATACTAACACCCAACTCTATGCAATTCTGTTCAATTATTACTTAACTGCACATAACTATGTTTAATTAATGTAACAACGCATGTAATTATATTCAATCAATGTAAATCTGTTCAACCAATTCTTAACCTCATGTAATCCTTGTTTAACTAATGTGAACCGCCTAGAACTCACTGGGTATGGCGGTATACAAGAATAAAGTTATTATTATTATTATTTTCTTTTTGCTCTTCTAACCACGAGGTGACATTCTTTTTGATGCTTCCTGTGCTCTTTCCAGTTCTCCTCGGTTTTTACCTTTTTCCATTTCCGGAATGAATTTTTCTTATCTCCTATCACTTTCTTGTAATCTGAAACAAGGAATGATGTTGAGCCTTGTATTGTATTAATTTTGGCTGTTATAAGATGAAGGTTCTCTTTCTCTTGCTTCCACAGGTACTATTTAACTTGAGTTAGCTCCCAAGAACAAATCTCTGATTTTCCATTTTCAGACACAAGTTCATCTTCATTGACTGTAGGGATTCTGGACAAAACATCTGCATTTATCTTGGCATGGCCAGCTGAGCAATCCATTGCTACTCTACCGCTCCTACATTTACTATTTCCAAATAGTGAAGTGGATTATGATCACTTTGAATGGAGAACTTTTGGTACATTAAGTACTCCTTAAATTTTTCTATGGCGGCTTACTTTAATGCTAAATGAGTTTGAAAGCATTATAATTTTTGTCTTTTCATTCTGAGAGCCTTTACTGGCGTAAACTTTCCAGCTGACGGCACACTAAATCCAGTGCCCTGGCTGGAAGGTACTTGGAAGTGCGCAGACGTTGACCTGATGATGTCACATACAAATATGACATCATTGCATCGACGGCCGCATATGCGCGGAGGCCCATCTGGCTTCGAACCGTCGGTGGAGGGAACCAGGAGGTGCAGGGAGAGGAGAAGAGATGCCGGCCAGGAGGAGAGTCATCTGTGCCGGCTGACTTCCTACAGGACGTGCCTCTCGTTGCATGACTCTCCTCCTCGCCAGTGTGTCATGGCACACCAGAAATCTCAGGAGGCGCACTAGTGTGCTGTGGCACACAGTTTCGATACACTGGCATAAGCAATCACTAATTCTTGACTATTTTGTATTTGACTCAAAATTGCACCAAGCCCACAAGAACTTGTGTCAGTTGTTAAGATAAAAGAATTATTAAACATTGGGAATGCTAGTATTGGTTTGGATGTTAGTTTTTGAATCAATGTCTCAAATGCATTTTGGCATTTGGTAGTCCAATTAAACAGAGGTAGAACTTTATCATTTTTGTTTTTTTCAGTGAGTTTACGAAGTGGCATAGCAACCTGTGGGAACTCTGGCACAACCTTTTGATAATAACTTGTGAAATCTAAGAACTTCTGGACTTTACATACTGTCTTTGGAATGGGCCAATTGATAAGAGTGTTAGTCTTTTAAGGATCTACTGCAACACCCTCTTCAGAGATACAAGGGGCTGCTGAAAAGTTCTCATCCCAACTAACAAATTTGTGCAGTTTCCATCGAGGGCTATACATGTGGAGGGGCAAAATAAAAAAATACATTTAAGTCCGTTTTGGGCCTAGAATGCTAGTCGCCCAAAGTTGGAAACGTCCAAAGTCCATTCTCAAAAAGTACACCCTTTTTTTGAGAATCATCTGCTTATACGGCCAGGCGTTTGCCACTAAATCATCTATCTTTATACCCCATTCTCGTCCAAAAATTCATTCAAGTCCACAACGCCTAGAACAAGACCTTTTAGGCAAAGGAGGGACCAGTCCTTCACCTAAAAGCACGATTCTCTAACTGGCATTTGTCATAAACAACATCGGTTAAAAAATCGTGGAACTGTCCCCCCTACAACAATCACAGCAGGAGAGATGCCCAATCTCTTCTACCACCACCTGCCGTGACCCCCCCCCCTCGACAGGCTGTGGCAGGAGAGATGCCCAATTTCTCCTGCCATCACCCGCCGCGACCCCTCTGATACATCGTGGTAGGAGGGATGCCCAATCTCTCCTGCCAGAACCCCCCCAAACCGGCACACTATTCATCAGCAGGAGGGATGCCCAGTCCCTCCTGCTGAAACCCCACTAAACTGGTGTGCTCTTCACTAGCAGGAGGGATGCCCAGTTCCTCCTGCCAGATGCCCCCCACCCCCCTGCCTGACTGCTCAGCCAACCGGAATCTTAGGTGGCAATTTCAGGCTCTCAGTATACAAGTTGGGAGTTTTCCAGGGGGAAGATCTCAGAGAAAGACTCTCCCTCCTTCTTTGGGTGAGTGATTAGCTGGGCCCAGATGGCTGCAAAGTATGGAAAATACTGATGCAGAACCCCTGGGTAGGGTAGCCATGGCAAGAGTGCTGCTTCCAGCTGAGCTTGCTTTATGGATGTTTTATGAATACTGCCTCTGATCACCATATATGCATGCCAATGTCACAGTCCATTCATAGTTCAATTGCAATTGGGTGACAATTTCTCTCCAAATAAGGGTCTTGACACTGCCAGAATCCACCAGTGCTTGGTATGGTTGTCCTTCCAACTCTATTTTAACACACAGTTTTTCTCTCGGGTTGCAAAACTTCAACAAAATTGCAACAGTGCATGACTACTACATTTACATCTATGGCTGCTTCAGTTGGATCTTGACAGTCTCTGGCTAAATGACCTCTTCCCCCCACATTTGAAAGAGATGGAGGAGTAAGGATCTCACAACTGGGTCAGTAATATGTGCTCTGTTTGTGGGAGCAATGGTTTCCACTGCTCTGACCCCTTCCTTGGGGACTCCTGCCTGGAAGATGGTTTCTGGTCTCTCAAGTTGTCAGATCCAGCTTTTTTTCTTTTCTTCCCTGGACTCCCAGATCGCTTCTTCTCTTTGTAAAGTTCAGATTCTGGTTGTGCTTGGTAGAAGGCTTCAGTCACTTCTAAAGCACTCTGGAGTCAATTGAGGGTGCCACTTCACTCACTGTTTCAGAAACAGGTGTAGCCCTTCAAGAAACTGCTCCAGGCAGATGACTCTCACTATCTTTAGCCAGTCACTATCTCTTGCCTTCTGGCTGAAACCATCTCTAGGTCACTTCCTTGAATTGAATAGAAGAAACTCTTGAGACTTTCCCCAGCTTGCAGAGACTCCTTCCAAAATTGCTTCCAGTAGGCTCTTGGGTGCAGCCTGCCTTCTCTAGAATGGCAGCCTTTACTTCCACATAGGTTGCCATTCCACAAGAGCTGATATCTTGAAATGCAGTTTAACTGCTACTGGTCAGTAAATTCCCCAAGTAAACTGTCCATGACTCTTCTGGCCAACAAGCTAGGAGAGCAGTTCTTTTAAAATTAGTCAGGAAGCAGTCCAGGTCAAATATCAGAAAGATGGGTCATAGGTATGGGGGAGCCAAATTTGGAGTCAAAGGTATGGGGTCAGATGTTCAGGGTCAAGGGTTCTGAAATCACAAGGGAATCAAAGTTCAGGTGGGAATGAAAGGTCAAAATCAATGGCTGTGGATGTCCAAGGTCATAGGGATGAAAGGTCAGAAGGCAGTCTGGTGAGTGAAAGTTATAGAGATCAAAGATTAATGGGGTCAAAGGCGGTATGGGAGCATTCATAGCCCACTAATCCAAGGTCCAGCATTGTTTTATACTTCTTTGAATAAGGTAGGATTTGGGCATAAAAGGGAGCACACCAACTAATTTAGATTCCAGAGGATGTTGAACTGGCTGCATTAACAGGTCTCTACTGGCCCCATGGCATGTGTACATGTTTTGTTTTTTTTTATCAAAAGGACAAGATATCCTTGCATTTGAAATTGTGTCACAGAAGTCTAGGACTGGCTTACATCTCCCTCCTGGAATGGAATAACTTGGCAGCTCTGATTATGGAAAGCACAGGCTACCTAAATGTATGACATTACTTTCCCAGTCATTGGAAGGGCCACTATGGTATCATATAACCACACCTCTTTTCATTACTCATTCTCCTTTATTCTCCGTCTTCATTAAAGATCAGTCGGTGTAAACATCACCAAAAGCAATGGGGTATATTTAATTCAGGGGGATCACGTCAACAACTTTCTTTAAAAGACAGCTATATTATTTTTCTGGTTCTGAGGCTAGAATTTAGCCATGTGTTTACTTGACATGTTTGGCTGCAGACAGACTTCTAGGAGCCAAACTGCAGAGTATCTTTCCTAATTTGAGCAATCACTTATGCTACCTTATTTATGATGCTGCCATTGCTCAGTTTTTTAAATTTAATCTGTTTTAGGTTGATCCAAAATGCTAGGGTGATGGGGTGCATGCATTGGTTCAAGATATATTAGCAGTTCAATCCGGGCAATGTTAGTCATGCAACACACTAGGGCGAGTGCCTTATGAGCCCATTGCTCTGGAATTAGGAAATGTGTCAGTTTAACTGGAATAAAATACATTTTCCTGAGTTGTCTTACTGTTTCAGCATAATGCACAGAATTAAAATCAATGTTTCTAAGGACAAAGCTACCAAGATATTCAATCACCATCATATTTAAAAAGATTCGATTTATAACATTAAAAAAAAAAAAAATCTCAGCATGCAATTCTCATTTTGCATTAAAACCATTTTAACTGGGATGATAAGAAGCAAAAACCAGCTACTCCCACTAAAGAGGTTAACTCATTCTGAAATGTACGTTTTGAAATGTTTACAAGATCTGGCTGCCCTGGAAAGTACAAGCATATAATCTCAGAACTAGGGTACAGAAAAATGCAAGCCAAGAGGAATACTTGTTCAAATAGCTTGCAACCACCAAAGAAAATGTCAGTGAGAAAAACGGGGGCCTTATCCAATATTCTAATTGGCACAGCAGAAACCGAGCTACCTTGTACTTCCTTCCTGCTCCCAAAACCTGCCATGTGAGAGAAAGTTGCATTCTTTCCATTAGTTCTGGGGATGGCCATTCTGGTTTATTACGATCAGGTTACTGTTTCTCATGCCAAGTTTGAGTTGCTCATTATGTGAGCTGCTTTCTAAGAGAGATTTTAACAGAAGTATAAAAAAGAGCCCTGGCAACATTAGGTGAGGAAATTCCTGCAACGTGGAGTGGTCCCTTCTTTGAGCAACAGTTTGACACAGATGTAACAAAACTGCAAAAGCAGGATGTTTAATCTGAATGACCTTTTAGCTGGTGACCCGAGAAACAAACCACCGTATCCCTTGTCCTATTGGTAACACACGCCTAGGAATCCCAAATGCGAGACAATCCTTAGGAATCCCAAAGTGCACGTTTGGGAGTGAAGATTAAAGTCTTTAAAAATAAATCTGTAAACAGCTTAATTGTCCCAGTTAAGCCAGAATGGGGTGGTAGCACCGTATTGACATGCCAGCTGCAAGGGTGACACAATTTGCAGGGCCTTCGGTTCCCGAAGGCCTCAGAGCAATTCATGGACTGGGCCTGCTGCATTCCTTCCAGTACGACAGATAGTTGGCCATCTCTGTGCCTCTGCCACTCAGAGCCAAAACAGTCGCTTAAGGCAGGGAGAATGCACGCGTGAGAGACCGAGGAATAGGCTTAAAGAACAGCACAAGAAGAGAATTAGCTGACAAAATAAAAACAAATATGTTTATTTCATTCTGCACTTATGACAAGAGCCTTTCCCTCTGAAGAAGACACAATGAATTGCTCAACAAACCTCTTCCTGTTGATCAGTGTATGAAACAAATTGAACTACTGGATTATCACCAGGGAGTGAACCGTTCTACACATAGTTGTTTAAAGCCTTCTTTGTTTTCTATATATTCTTTTGTTTTACAGTTACATTTATTCACACAATCATCGGCTAAGTAACAGTTTCTTCCTTTCAGGGGTACTTAATAAAGTGGTGCAGCCAGTGTTGGAATAAGGGGGGGTGCATGGGGGGGCAGTCCGCCCTGGGTGCGGCACTCCTCCTCCTCTCTGCCTCCCCTCGCTCCTCTCTTTGCAGCGCACCCCTTTGCTTTCTCCCACTCCTTTTTTACCTTCTCGGCACGAGGTTGTTGCCCACGTCAGCATCGGCGCTCTCTCTGATGTCACTTCCGGGACCTGCGCCTAGGAAGTGACATCAAAGGGCGAGCCAACACCGATGTGGGCATGCTGCTCACCCGGAGAAGCTAAAAAAGTACGGGGAAAGTGAAGGGGGTGGGGAAAAGGGCTGAGGAGGGATGTCACCACCCCAGGCGCCGCTCATCCTTACCATGCCACTGGGTACAGCTCAATTACAGGCCCTGGGTTACGAGCGAGTTACGTTTTTAAAGCTGTTCTTAAATCAAATTTGTATGTAACTCAGAACTTGTAGATTTTAAGATTCTTACTGCTTACCTCTGCTCCTAGCTGACAACAGGGTCAACTGTCCTTACCAGTTTTTCCTCGAAGGCAATGTCTCTTAAACTTTCTCGAGCTGGGGCACAGTAAAGGTAGTGGCCACAGCTTGAGGCACCCAGAAGTGTGCGGACATCGCTGTAATGACATCACCCATATGTGTGACATCATCATGTTGACGTCCGTGCATGTGCAGAGGCCCTCCAGATGGACCCTGAGACGCCAGTAGGGGGTGCGAGCAAGGAAGAGGGCCAGAGAGAAGGAGAGCCACTAGTGCCAACTGATTGCCTACAGGAATGTTTCTCAACTACTTCAAGCTAAGTACCCCCTAAGTCTAACAAATATCAACTGAGTACCCCAACCACAGACCTCCCTAGGCCCACCCAAGTTCTGCCCCAGATCCCACCCCCTTTACTAATTGTAATGCAATTTTTTCCATTCATTTTTCATATACACACAATATACACAGCAGATATAAATTCGCAAAACTGACACATTTCAATCACTATATTGAAAATAAAATCATTTTACCTATCGGCGATCCTCTGCAGGCTGCTGTAATTAGCTTTAAGGGTGAGACTGGGAGGCCAGGGGGGAAGCTGGAGGACGGTAAAGAGAAGGGGGAAACATACAGGCCTTTGGCGAATCGGGCAGCGCTGGTGCCGTACCACGTAGGGAAGTCAGCTGGCAGGCGCCTCTCTTCCTCCTCAGTGTGCCGTGGCACACTTGGAATCTCAGGAGGCCGACTAGTGTGCCCCAGCACACAGTTTGAGATACACTGCTCTAAGGTATATGCACAACCACACACTTTTCTTAATGTGGCCCATGCATCATTCCTGAATCTGCTACAGGAGAAGTGTAGGAGTCTGTGCCACTGGAAATACTGCTCAGTGAAATGAAATGAAGCCGCAACCGCGTTCTTAACTATGAGTCGTATTTAAGTCAGGCACCTGTAAGTCGGGGACTGCCTATACTTTAAAAATGATTAACACAAGTATTTCAAGGGTGAAAAGAGCAAGTTTTATCCTTCAGTGCATATACCATGGGTAAATGTGACTAGCTGGTTCTTGGATAAAGAACTCTTATGTGGGCTATGAGACTCATTTTTAAAAAAAGAAAAACATCGTGAAAGTGGCATAAAGGTGCAGAAGGAAGTTGTTCTCACCAAAACCTACCAATTCGCTTTTTTGAAACCTATTTTCTAGGCGGATATCTATGCTGTTGATCAGTAGTTCGTCTAAATCTCAAGGGGTTAGATTAGAGGTGTGGTGTGGGTGGGACTAGGGCGGGCTTATGACTTGGACATTTTTCAATGTTAGCCTATGGCACTATTTCAAAAATTCTAATGAAGGGCTATAATATAGACTAGATTTGAAAACGTTAGAAATAATCCAACATTTGTATTGCTCTTCATTAACCCATTATCTTATCTGTCTCATTGATCCTCAGCCGGGTCACCGAGCACTCAAATACTTTTCATAGTGCTTGGCTTTATGCTCCAAATCGTCATCGGATCATCGGGTCATTTGTATTATAACTTATTTTTGCTTTGACATTTTTCAGTCATAATCAAACATTTAACAATACACACAGTCACAATTTGGACATCTGGGGCTAAACCTGCTTTAATAATGAATAAGTGCAAAAAAGGTGCTCAAACTGTCCTGATGACCACTGGAGGGATGTAAACATGACCCCCCCACACACTCCCCCTGTGGTCTCGGCCCTCCTTCCCATTCCCCAAAGATGTGAATGAAATCATACATACTTGACTGTATGATAGCTTCAGAGGTTATAGCCAGTCCTATTAGAACAGTAGCAGCTCTCTGAATGAACCATAGAGATGGGGATTCAGGCCCATACCCCACTCTAACTACCACACTTATGGTGGAGTCTGTGAGCCTTCCAAAATCCACCCAAATCCCACTGTGCCTACATATAGTTGATTCCTGCAGGCATACTGGCTATTGTAGTGAGGGGATGGGGGTGTACAGTTGGGTCTAGTAGGTTTTGGATGGGTTTTGAAGTGCTTCTCATACACTCTAAGGGGGTTATGGTGAGATATGTACCTTGGCCTTTTCATGTGACATTCACTGCAGTGCCCCAATGCTCTGCTGGGATGTCTGTGTGGCCAATCTACTAAAAATGCTGGCCCCTGGGGTTTCTTTTGTTTATTGTTTTTAACAAGGTTCAAAAAGATAGACGCACATCCAAAAAATGGCCATTTTTTTTGTTTCAATAAATTTTTATTATCTGTTTTCAAAAAATAGGAAAAAAATGGCCATTTGTGATAAAACAAGATAGATGTTTTCCAGTTTTGAAAATGGGCATGTTTAGTACTGGATTTTTGTGTTTCTTCTGCAAAACGTCTAAACTCGAATTTAGATGTCATATCGAAAATACCCTTTCACATGAGTTCATTGTTTAGAAGGGAGATGAAATAGGTGGTAGACTCACGGAAGACTCTGTTTTGGGATAATTGCATGCCAAACCCATTTTTTAGTTCAAAGATTAGAAAGTTGATTTTTCCACTTGGCTAATTTTATAACAGGATGGGATTTGATAAAGTGCCATTCTGTGGTTACATATTATATACAGATACTTATTTTGTGCCTGGGGCAATGGAGGGTTAAGTGACTTGCCCAAAGTCACAATGAGCTGCAGTGGAAATTGAACCCAGTTCCCCAGGGCTCTGCAGTCAGTATCTTCTAGACAACTTCTCCACTCCAATGATATCAATCAATATATTTTGTAGCCAGTACATAAACTTCTGAATTTTTGTGTGTGTATAGTTATTGGGCTGCTGACGTTTAAAAAAGAAAAAGAACGCAGTGAGAGAGCTGGCACCATGGCCCAGTGCCACAAGTGGATTTTTAAAAATTTTCACCAGGGAAGGAAGAAGGCGCAGTAACAATGCAAGCTCATAGTGGGCGAAGGCATCACTCATGCGTGCTACAGCAGCAGTCATCATAATTGGAAGTGTTTGAAAGGAAAAAAGGACTACAGTTGCAAAAGTGCCAAAAACATGTCTCCAGTTTAAAAAGTGGTGTGGGGAGGGGTCAAAGAGTATATGGAGAGGGCAGAGAAGAGTTGGGGGGTGGGGAGCAGTGAGAAGAGTTTCTGTGCGTATGCGTACTGTATGTGTGAGTGGGATAGAAAATGCAAGCCACTTAAGTTCATATATCTTACAACTGCCAAAGAAAATATCAGTGAGAAAACGGGTGCCTTATCCAATATTCTAATTCTCCTGTTACTGTGAGCTGAGCTTTGGTTACCAGTCACATTCCGAATAACATTCAACATACTGGGCCTAGCTCATAAAAAAATTCTTCATGTCAGTTCCTCTCCATTCCTATTTAAGTTTTTAGTAACTTATACTCCTTTATGAACACTCTGGTCTGCCCAAAAGGGTCAAATGGTGGTTCCCTTGCCTCGCCAAGTCCCCTTGGCATTTTTTTTGTAATTCCATGTTTAGTATGGTAGGTCCTATGTTTTGCAATCAGATCCTAATTGTCTTATGGATGGAGGACTCCTTGCCAGATATTGAAGATACATCTTTTTGGGATAACTTTTGAAGCACACTCTTGAACCTATTTTGTTTTGGCCTACGTTGATTTTTATTTTTGGCTTATTCATGGCTGAGATGGGTTAATGAACTGGGGCTTGGAGAATTAGTCCACTAGTACATTTATCTTTTTCTTTCATTTTTTTATATAGAGTTCCTTTCAGACAGTTGTGATTTCTTTCTTATATTATTTTATTGTTCTCCACTTTGTTGATCCTTTCCTAAGCAGTTAAACAAATGAAATAAATCTGAATCTGAACCAGAAGGGAAAGGAAGATTGTTAGAATGAATGAGAGACAAGAGAACATAAAAATTGCCATAATAGGTGATACCAAAACTCCTTGAGCCCAGTTTTCTCTTTCCAGCAGTGGCCAATTAAAGTCACAAGTACCTACAAATATAACAAGATTCCATGCTACTTACCCCAGGAATAAGCAATGGCTTTTTGCATGTCTATCTTTAACAATTTAGACTTTAGGGCTCATAATCAAAATATCCAAACATCCAAAAAAGTGCCTAAGTTGGCACTTGAACGTTTTTCTCACCAAAACATTCAAGTACCAATAATCAAAACTCATTTCCTGGATGTCAAGCGGGACATTTCACCCGCTGTGTGTCCAGAGAGGAAAGAAATGTGTTGGGTGGGTTATTGGTGGGCTTTGGACACACTTCGATGTCCTGAAGCTATAATCATAGGTTTTGCAGGATGTCCTGGATGGAGCTTAGATGGTTTCCTTTCCCCACGTACAAGCACCGTGCTTGTACGTGGTGCGTGTGTTGTTGGAGCGGCGCCAGCTTGACGGGGGAGTGCAGAGGTCCTGTGCATGCGTCTGGAAGATGGCCGGCTTGAATCGGAAGCCGGGAGGCGCTGTTTAACGGCAAAGGCATCGCTGAAGAGGGAGGAGAGCCGCACGGGGACCCCGGGGAAAGGAAACCACCACGCTGCAAGGGCTGCAGTCCACAGACAGGTACCCACCCACCCCTGGGCCACCATAGTAAACCTTGGTTGTGGAACGAATTGTTTCAGTTTACATTGTGGCCTATGGGGACATGTGCTTTGATATACGAGTACTTTGGATTACGAGCATGCTTCTGGAACGAATTATGCTCGTAAACCAAGGTACCACTGTATATTAAACTCAGATGAGTTACAGAAACTGACTATCAGTTTCTTGTCTGCAGAAACAGTTTTACCCCCCTTCCCACCCCGATTCATTATTTTCCAGCTCTCTTTGAACCTCTTCTCCCCAGTCTACTTTTTAAAAACAGTTGCACAGGGAGTCCTGTGAATTGGTATGTCCTCCTCTTCTCTCTACCCTGTCTGAGGTCTCCTTCACTTTCCCATAACACTTTGCATTTTGCTGCGCAGGGGGGTCACTGGCATAGCAGCGACCTAGATACCCTATCTGCGGCCTCCCTGGCACTGTTCCTCTGCCGTGGACTGCCCAGGCCGAAACATCAAGTTGCATCAGAGGGAGGCAGACTGTGGCAGAGTGACAGCACTGAGGAGGCCACAGGCCGCATATCAGAGTTGCAGCTGCGTTGGTGACTTCCTGCACAGCAAAATGCTTTTATTTTATTATTTTTTAATATTTTTATTCATTTTAAAGCTAAAAATTAAGTGCAACATAATATACAAACAGTTTGCACTTTATCAGCACTTAAATTCTATCAAATTATATTTCATAACAAATACATGTATCATCCCCCCTTCTATATATCCAACAATTGCACTTAACCATAATTAAATTAAAAGTATTTCCCCACTCTGGACATGTATGTTCAAAGGGCAAAATTAACAATCACTCCTTACAGAATTTTGTCAATTGCTCCCAAACATCCTTAAATTTCCTATAATGTCCCCGATATATGGCAATCGTACGTTCCATTTTAAAAATGTGGCATAAAGATTCCCAAAAGGTTAAACAAGAGAAAATATATAATATAAAATAAAATTCTCACACAAAGTATATAATTTACTAGAGAATTTATATAGAAATATAATGAATAAAAATGTGAATGTGCTCAGTGATGTGAACAAATCAAATAGCCACAGAGAGGCTGAAGAAAGTTCAACTTATAACATCATTGCACATGCCCTACTTGCCTCCATTGTCCAAAATATAACTGATGTAATGTGTCTACAAAAAAATCTAAAATATATAAGTAATGAAACCACTTATCTCAGTTCTTGTAGGTTCTCACGATTCTCTCGACAGGGAGCACGGACGTTGTATCAAATAATGAAGATCTAAACCAGCTGGCAGAAAAACATGTGTGTGTGATCAGTTCCCCAAATTAATCCACAGTGAAAATCAAATTGACAAAACTCAAAAACAAAAAACCATCATTTAAAATCCAAGTCAATCATGAATGTACGATAAATCCATAAATCGGTTTCCCCAACACAGATCGTTTTTATACATGTACTTTTCATCTACTTTCAGACATTATTACTTGATCTTAGTATTATTTCACTATTTTATAAGGAAGGAGTAGGAGGTGGCCCCAAAATCAGTCAAGACAAACAAACCTTCTGCCTTCCTCTGAAACAATATAACAATATCTAAACAAATGACCCATGCCATTGCACTCCAGGCACGCCCCCACCATTGCTGTAGTCACACGCCCTCCCCCCCCCCCGAGGAACACTGGTGCTGCTATCCTGCCACCCCTAAAATGACCCATGCCTTTGCCCTCCATGTGCGCCGTCCCCCCTTCCTCCCCGCCAACATCATGCTTACCCATCAGCTGTTGAAGAAAAAAGCTGCCGCCGCCAATGTTAGGTGTTGATCCGGTGCAGGGCATCTGTGCATGCTCAAGGCCTGCCAGCTCCCCCCCCCCCCAAGAATCTACGTGCATCTCAGAGGGGTCGGGAACCGGCAGGCTTTCAACATATGGATCAACATAGAGCAATGGTGGCGGCAGCTTTTTTCTTCAAGAGCTGATGGGTAAGCGTGATGTCAGCTGGGGTGGGGCGCATGGAGGGTCATCTTAGGGGTGGGAGGATAGCAGCACTGTGTTCTTCAGGGAGGCAGGGCGTGTGACTACAACACTGGTGGGGTGCGCATGGAAGGCAACAGCGCAGGTCATTTTGGGACTGTAGGATAGTGGTTCTGGTGTTCTTCGGTGGGGGGTATGTGTGTGACTACAGCAGCACTGGTGGTGGCCATCGGGAATTGAAGAGAGGACAGCAGCACTGGTGTTCGGGTGGTGGCTCGAATGTAAACCGTGATCCTCATTTTTGGACCATTTTGATGGCCCTAAAATCTCGGTTTTATGTTTGCGTATATACGGTATACGTATATACAGTATACGTATATTTCTTGCGTTTTCACATTTGCATGGTTGTTAGTTCTCCACCCCTCACCTCTTATGACATGCGCCAATGATGTGATAAAAAAAGGTACATCTATGATTAATACTCATGCGTCCCTGAAACGTAGCTATTCTGCACATGTGTCAGTCATTTTCTCCTACAACTGATCGGATGGGATTATGGTGGACCTCTATGAAACACATTTGTATGTGAAGTTGTTTGAATATCGATTGCCGTTTTCAAATCGGTCAATTTACCAGCACCCCAGCGACCCACTGGTATTCTATACTGGCAGGCCCGCAAGGTGAATTTCAAAGAGAAACCCTCATCAGAGTTTGCCTTTGACAATTCCATGACAGCCTGCTATCAAGGTTTTCTTTAATGTGTGACTTAAGCAGGATACAAAGCACTAGTGCATACTTGACCCAGCCCACACTAACCTCTCCTCTCCCCAACCCTTGTCGCCTCTTCCCTCTTTAAGGTGAAGTACATGCATTCTCCACATCAGGTATAATTTTTACTCACGAAGGGAGTTTTCAAAGGTTTTTAATTTGACTAGTCAATCATTCCCAAGTCTCTAATGCTTCCTAGATAAGATTGCCCCAATAACAATGTTGAGGAAAATGAGCCTGAAAAAAAAAATCATTCTTAAAATAGCCAGCACAATGAGCTGCCAGATTCTAATTCCTTTATTCATCTATTATAAAGCAAACACTCTTGTGGTACAGTGTGTGTAGTTGCTGTGTTCCAGGAAAAATATATACAGCAGTATAGAGTTACACAGATCTGTCCTAAAATAACTATTTTAAAAGGGTAAAACAAAAATTCCACATGTTTTCAGGACCAATGTTGAAACAATAATTTTCATTGAAGAAAGGGCAATGAAGTTAGAAATTGGAATATTTTTTCTCCTATCTGGGCTGCCCCTCAAGAAACACCATTAATAATGTGACATCATGCAACAGTCACATCATCTTTGATTGGCAAGTTGGGGACGGAATAATAAGCGTATATGTTGGCATTTAAAATAAGATGGCTGACAGGATAGAATGTTCAACCTGATTCTCAAGCTGGTGCATGCACTCTGTTTATATGATTTGCAAATGTCAGCATTGTCTCATTTTTATCTGCTGATCACTGCAGTTTGTGAGCCATGGCCAGGGTATGGGTGTGTCTGCATTAACTAGCTAGCATGTTACAATTAGCACAACCTAATAGGTTAATACAGAGTTATTGCAGAAGTTAATAGGAGGTGGTAAGTGCTTCTGCATTTGCAGGTCTCACAGCTAATGGAAAAATTAGTGCAGGACCTGCAAAACTAAAAGAGATTTAAAAATTCCTGTTTTCCAGCAGCATTAAAAATGAGCTTAGCACACAGGAAAGTCCCATGTTAGAACATACTAAGCTCATTTCCAAAAGCATTGAATTGTAGATCTATCCCTCCTTACCTTGTGTATTGATTAGTCTGTAAGTCTGTCGGTCTAACCCATCATTTTTAAATTTTAAATTGGATGCCTAAATATATGTTTCTATTTTTATTATTGTTGTAACTCGCTTAGTAAATCTAAATAAGCGACTCATCAAATTAAAATAAAACTTGAAACTTGAAACTCTGATTTCAAGCCCTCTTAGGACAAGAATGTAACTCATCTTGAACTTTTGAGAAAGGTGTGAGCTAAAGCCAAATCCCCCTTGTATAAAATATTCCCACTATATAAGAATCAACTTCAATATATAAAGAACAAATTCAAGTTTCAAATTTATTTAAAATTTTGTTATGCCGCCAAATCAGATTTCAAGACGGTGTACATCAAAAAGTTAAAAAAATACATATATTTAAAAATACAAAATACAAATTGTGGTTTGTCATACATAGACTTGACAAAACAAATGAACAAACTGGATTCATTCCTTTGGCATCATCTTTTTTGAGGACTGATTTTACATTCCTAGAAAGTTGTGCTGAAGCAAGCTTGGAAGTATAAGATAGAGATCAAAGATATTAAAACTTTTCAACCTCAGGTAAACATGGTAAAAAAAAGTGTGTGTGTATGTGTGTGTGTGTGTGGGGGGGACCCCAAATTGTGACAATTGAGATCTGCTCTCTCTCTATTTTTTTTAAATTCATTTTAAAGCCAAAAATAAGTGCAACATATTTTACAGACATTTTACACTTTAACAACACTTAGCTTCTATCTATAATAATAAAACCCTAAGCGCGCATGCGCACTCCTATCTGCGTGTTCTGTGATCCGTATGTCCGTGGCAGGTAGGAGTGCGCATGTGCACTTCAAATCCCCCCACACTCACTGTAAGATAGAGTTCATCATTGTCGCTCCCCCGCCATAACCCTCCCCAGCGCACCTGAACCCCCGTTGACCCTTCCATCCAACCCTCCCACCGCTGAGTCTGGCGAGGAGAGGTTCCCTCAAAAGGAAGCATCGGATCAAATTCAAATGCTCCCAGCAGGTCGGGAGAGGGCGGAGCAGGCTCGCATGCCCGGCGGGGACAGGGCAGGAATGAGGCTCCCTGCAGGAGCCGGCCCAATGGCTTGAAATCGCCGGAGGAAAGGTTCCCTCAACAGGAAGCATCGGGTCGAATTCAAATATTCCTGGCAGGTCGGGAGGGAGCGGAACAGGCTCGCATGCCCAGTGGGGACAGGGCAGGAAGGAGACTCCCTGCAGGAGCTGGCCTGATGGCTGGAGATCGCCGGACTGGACAGGGGGAGCAGGTAAGGGGTGATGCAGTACAGGGGGAGCAGGGAAGAGGTGCTGCTGGACAGGTGGGGGGAGGTAACAGGAAGGGAGGCCTACTGCTGGACAGGGGGAGCACGGAAGAGGTGCTGTTAGACAGGGGGGAGGAGACAACAGGAAGGAAGGCCTATTGCTGGATAGGGGAAGCAGGGAAGAGGTACTGCTAGACAGGGGGAGAGGTAAAAGGAAGGGAGAAGACCTACTGCTGGACAGGGGGAGCAGTGAAGGGGTGCTGCTGGACAGGGGGAGACTTAAAACGAAGGGAGAAGGGTTCCTGCTGCACAGGGGTAGCAGGCAAGGGGTGGTTGTGGACAGCCGAGGAAAGAGAGCGACAGAAAGACAGAAAGCGGCCAAGGAGAGAAAAAGAAAGAAAGAAAGACACACGCACACATATTCTAGCACCTGTTAATGTAACGGGCTTAAAGACTAGTCAAATTATATTTATGACAAATACATATATCATCCCCCCCTTTATACATATCTAACAATTGCCCACCCTGGACGTGTATGATCAAAGGGCAAAATCAACAATCACTCCTTACAGAATTCTGTCAATGGCTCGCTTTCTTTAAGGCCACTCATTTTGCTGTTTTAGTTCAGTTTGCAATTTTATTGAGCTATAACAGTGGGTGTTTTGAGGACATTACAGCTTGTTCAAAACGCTGCAACTTGATTAATATTCAGAAGATCAAAGTATGACCATGTTTCCGGCTCTCGCAACATACAAGGATAGAGTTTAAGAGCCCGGTGTTTTATTGTTAACATTTTTCATGGCTTGATTCCAGAGGAGTTTCTTTCATTAGTATATTTTTTTTTTTTACAGGAAAGGTGACCCATAGGCAAAGTTGAGTCCACACGTCGATGTTTCCCTCCTTTATGTCTATTCGTTTTAAGAAAGCTCTGGAGCACTCATTCCCATATAGATCAGCTTCAGCTTGAACACTCTTCCTAGATCTGTCGAGAACTGTGATTCTTTTCTTCAGTTTCAGAGACATTTACTCCCTCTTTGACGAATGCATAACACAGGTTTTGGCGCCAGGATGAGTGTCTGAGCAGTTATCGCCGCTGCCAGTGCTAAAACCCATGCTATGCGTTCGTAAAAAAGGGGGGTTAAAGAGGTTCTTGTTTCACTATTTTGTTTTCAAGAAACTTTGTTTTATTTGATTGCTTTTTAGCTTGTTAATTAACTACGGCCCCACTTTATCAAGTCACGATAGAGCATTGTAGTGCTGGCCAGCGAAGTAAAAGCTCCAACCCTCATTCAATTCCTATGTGAAAAATTTCAAGAGGACTGTGTGAGACTAAGAGACTGGGCGTCAAAATGGCAGATGACGTTTGATGTGAGCAAGTGCAAAGTGATGCCTGTGGGAAAGAGGAACCCGAACTAGGTGATGCATTGAGTCACTGCCCAGGAAAAGGATCTAGATGTCATCACTGAGGTAAAAGCGGATAGCGTAGCTGGTTTTTTAAAAATTTCTTTATTCATTTTAAAGCCATAAGTAAGTGCAAAATAAAATGCAATCATATAATTCTATAAAAGCACTTAAATACAATTATAATCTATGACAAAAAGATTATCACCCCCTCCCCCCCATAATTATATCTAAGAACTATACTCAAATTGAGAATTGAAAAATACATTCCAACCCGCCCTCCCACCCACCCACCCTGCACGTGTATGACCAAAGGGCATAATCAGCAATCACTCTTTGCAAAATTTTGTCAATGGCTCCCAAATCTTCAGAAACGTCTTATAATATCCCTGATGTATGGCCATATTACGTTCCATCTTAAAAACATGACACAGAGACTCCCACCAAAAGGAATAGTATCCTGTATAAGGACAATAGAATTTTAGTGGACACTTGGAAGACATTAAAATGTATTACTAATTTAACAGATATTCCAATTCATAAATCCACTTGTCAGTCCCTTTGGTTGAACCCCAAGATTCAAATTGGTGGGTTTAAGGTCATCTGGAAGTATTGGATGAAGGCAGGCATATGTACTTTAGACGATGTAGTATCAGACAGAAAGCTGCTTGAGTTTTCATGACTGCAACAAAAATTTGGTATTGCTAAAACTCAAAGTTATAGGTGGTTGCAGTTGAGGCAGGCCATTCAGGAGGGGGTTCCCTGACTGGAAAAATCTTAAAAATCAGTATAGTTTGCCGTTTCTGTGCTTCCAGGTGGATTTCCTGGGTCACCAGGCCACTCAGTGGTATAAATTAATATCTGGATTTTTGAATAAGAAGCCAAAAACTGGTCTTCGTGACATTTGGAGCATTGAGATAAAGCATCAGATTACTGTGTTTCAATGGCCACGAATTTGGACTTGGAGGATGAGATTTACGGTGTCTGCATCTATGTTACATAGAGCAGTTTGAACCTCAGTTCGGTTACAGAAATTAGATAGTTCCAAGTCTGTGCTGAGACTGGAATCGGTCCAGAGAATGGCCACCAGGATGGTCTCGGGACTCAAGGAGCTCCCATACGAGGAGCGGTTAGGGAAGTTGCAGCTCTACTCACTCGAGGAACGTAGAGAGAGGGGAGATATGATCGAGACATTCAAGTATCTCACGGGCCGCATTGAGGTGGAGGAAGATATCTTCTTTTTCAAGGGTCCCGCGGCAACAAGGGGGCATCCGTGGAAAATCAGGGGCGGGAAACTGCACGGTGACACTAGGAAGTTCTTCTTCACTGAAAGGGTGGTTGATTGCTGGAATAGTCTTCCACTCCAGGTTATTGAGGCCAGCAGCGTGCCAGATTTTAAGGCCAGATGGGATAGACATGTGGGATCTATCCGCAAAGATAAATAGGGAGGGTCATTAGAGTGGGCAGACTTGATGGGCCGTGGCCCTTATCTGCCGTCTATTTCTATGTTTCTATGTAATAGGTGTTAGCACTTGGGGCCAACCCACCCCTGGCCCAATCAGGCCCTAGGCCCGCCTAAATCCAGGCTTGGGACCCGTCCATCCAATGTTATGGTAAGCTGGGGGGGGGGGGTGTCGGGTGTTTGGGGGATTAAGGGGACTGTTCAGGGGTTTGGGGGGATGATTGGAGGAGTCACGGGGGCTGTGCTGTGGGCAGGAGGGCCTGGGATCCCTCCTGCCCATTTTTGAGGGTGGGTTCACTGTCCGGTAGAAGGGCTTGGGCTCCCTTCTGCTGATATGGGGGGGGGGGGGGCATTCAGGGGCAGGGGTGCACCTCGGCAGGAGGGCTTGTGCTCAGCTCAATGGCCCCTATTCGGAACTTTTACCTGTTTTGACTTGGTCTAAGTCAAAACGAATAAGTTCCGACTGGGCAACCTGTCAACGTGTTTGGTTATACTTGCTGTACGACTAAGTCTAGGTCGGCCCACCTCCTGCTCTTTCCCCTCCTCTAAAAATGCCTCTTTTCGTTCTAGGTGTTCAGAGACAGGGTAAAGGCCTAAGCTGGTTTTAGCTAAACCAGCTTTGATTATCGGTACTTGGACGATCTGTCTTTTTGATTTAGGCCACTTTTTGAACGTTTGGGATTTTTAAAAAAGAATTATGAACCCCTAAGGATGCTAAAGACTGCACCAAATGCAGATACCATCACAGGATGGTATGAACACCAAACACCTCACTCACAGGGGTTCCCAAACCTGTCCGGGGGGGGGGGGGACCCCAGCCAGTCAGTTTTCCAGAAATCCACAATGAATATACATAGGATTGATTTATCATTTATTAAACTTGATATACCGCCTTCATTGCAACACAATTCAAGGCGGTTTACAGTTAAACATTTAAAACAAAAATGAGAATAGAATGCCACTAGTAAAATAGAACAGTAATACACATTCATACTCTGATGCCAAAGAAGCATATCCTGAAAACCTGACTTATGAGCCAATGCCAGCGCTAGAGGCGATTAGCACTAGAATAGTGCTGGTGTTAGGACGTGCAGAATGTTCAGAGAACACTAATGCTGGGGACAAAGTGCGCACTAAATATGTCTACAAGTAGCATTAAAAGGGATATGCAAATGAGGTCCTGCATGACACAGGGACAAATTTGTCCCCATCCTTGTGGGTATTCCATTTCCTGTCCCGCCCCTGCGAGTTCTGACCCTGTCCCCGCCCCATTCCTGCAAGCTCTGTCCTCATCTGCACAAGCCATGAATTCTTTAAAATCATAAGTGTCTGAGGCTTGTGTGGTTAACCCTTTCAGGACCAAGGGACATATTTGTCCCATAACTTTAAAATCCTATAAATTTTGATTGGGATAGTCTACAGTTCTAAATTTGATATGTACGGATTCCATATGATACTGCCTTTATGTAAACAAACTGGTTCCGACATTCATTCATTAGCGTCGTTGCCAGATTGACGAGAAGATTCACTTGCCACACTGTCCATAAGCCAGAAGTGTGATTTTTTTTAAAAAAAATAATGATATTTCACAAAAAAAATCAATTTTTTGGCATCTGCAAGCCCTTTTTACCATAAAAATGTCGTCAAAACCACAAAAATTGGCCTACGATCCTTATGGTCCTGAAAGGGTTAAGGCAGAGCTTGCAGGAATGGGGCAGGAACAGGGACAGAGCACATGGGGGACAGGGAAATGGACCCCATGTCATAAGAACATAAGCAGTGCCTCCGCCGGGTCAGACCATAGGTCCATCCCGCCCAGCAGTCCGCTCCCGCGGCGGCCCGAGCAGGTCACGGCCTGTCTGAGTCACCAGAAGGGGCCCCCTTGCCACCTTGGTTTCCCATCGAAGTCCTAACCCTCCGGTCTTGCACATCCACGACCTGGTTGGATTTCTATACCTGTGTTACATCCCCGAACCTCTCTCAGTATCCCACGATCCCTTTATCCCTCAGGAATCCGTCCAGTCCCTGTTTGAACCCTTGTACCGTACTCTGCCCGATCACTTCCTCCGGTAGCGCATTCCAAGTGTCCACGACCCTTTGGGTGAAAAAAAAACTTCCTTGCATTTGTTCTGAACCTATCTCCCTTCAGTTTCTCCGAATGCCCCCTCGAATTCACTCCTTAGCTATCTCCTCCCAATGTTCAGACATGGCACCCAAACTGAATTATACCCTTACTGCTGAAAAGCTAATGCTAGCTCAGAGCTGGCATTAAGGTGTCTGAAGACATATTAAACAAAGGTCCCAGTACTGTGGGTAGCAAGGGGGGGGGGGGGGATACACACATCACAAGCGCCCTGAACTGTACCTAAACTAAACTAAACTAAACCTTAAGTTTATATACCGCGTCATCTCCACGGAAGTGGAGCTCGACACGGTTTACAGGGATTAAAAACAAAGAGGAGGAACTACAATGGAAGGAGAGAGAGGCAAGGTGAACAAGGACGGAAGAGGGTACTTAGAATAATGGAGAGGGAGGGTGTAGTTACATTTTGGAGAAAAGCCAGGTTTTCAGATGTTTTCTGAAATGTTGGAGGGAGGTCGAACTCCGAAGATGGGCCGTAAAGCTGTTCCACAGCTCGGTGATCCTGAAGAGGAGGGATGTACCATGTTTTCCTGTATGGGAGATGCCAATTAGAGAAGGGAAGGATAGTTTGAATTTCTGAGTGGATCTGGTGGAGTGAGTGCTCGAGAGCCAAGATAGTGGGAAGAGGGGAGGAAGGATGCCGTGAAGAGATTTGAAGGTAAGACAGGCGCATTTGTACCAAGCCTCTTCTCTCTGTATACATTTTCACAACAGGCTCATTATTACAGCAGGTGGCGGAGCAGCTGCTCAGATGGGCATCAGTAGTGAGCGCTTAGACTGGCAGGGCCAGCTCAAGGGACTGGGCACCCTGAGCCAACTTATGCATTGGTGTCTCCCCCTCGCCCATGGTGCAGTAGCATCTCCACTATCTGATGTCTCCCTCTCCAACGTTGGTAGTAAAGGGCACCAAAATCCTGAATCCCAATCTGATAGCTCTCCCTCCCAGCCTGCAGAGGGGAGGGAAGAGAGAGGGAAAGATGCCAGACTGGGATTTTGGCGCCCTTTATTACTGGCGCTCTTGGCCAGGGCCTCACCTGTTCCATAGTTTGAGATGACTGTGTAGACTGGGGTGATTGATATTGTCATGGGAGGGGGAGGAGCAAAGGCATAGATTAAGAGCGGAAGGAAACCCTTTCATGAATCCCGTCTCTTATACTGTACAATTCAAAGTCCTTGTTTAACCACAGGCTCTCTGATCCCCAGTTTGACTAGGCATGCGCCTGACACATTCCTCCCATTAACTTCCCAATGCTCAGCGCTAATAACATGCATATAATTTGCATGCAATTAATGTTGAGCATTGGGAAGCTTTTTTTCTGCGCTGATCCCTTGGTAGTTCCCAGCACCTTTCCCTATGGCACTGGAGTTCTGAGCAACGGCCCATGACTTGGATTCCTGCAGGACAGGTTTGGGAATCACTGCTCTAAATCGAAGAGATTTTTAGAATTCCAAGAACACTGACAAATAAAACAATAAAAAAATACACCAGAGCTCTAAAATATTCATCCACAGTATAAATTTAAAAACCAACTTGACCTCCCGTTTTTTCAAGCTGCACTAGAGGTTTTTAGCACTGGTTGGCGAGGTAAGTGCTCCGACGCTCTTAGGAATTCTACGAGCGCTGGAGCGTTTACCGTGCCGGCTCATGCTAAAAACCCTCTAACGCAGCTTGATAAAAGGGGCCCTAAGAATATCGGTTTAAGTAATAACAAGCTAAACTGGAAGAATTTTAATTTGTTGGTTGAATGTTTAATTCATCTGAGATCACAAAAGTCCAGATACCAATTCAACCCAAAAGAATTATCGTAAATGCTTCATTTAAAAAAAGGGGCCAAGTTTACTAAAGCTTAACACATGCTAACAGATATTAGTGTGCACTAAGGGCTCCTTTTACTAAGCTGTGATAGCATTTTTAGCGCGCGCTAAACCCATGCTACGCGGCTAGAACTAATACCAACTCAATGCTGGTGTTAGTGTCTAGCGCACGGGACAATTTAGCGCGCGCTAAGTGCGCGCTAAAACGGCTATCACAGCTTAGTAAAAGTAGCCCTAAGGGGTCCTTTTACTAAGGCGCGCTAGTGCGTCTTAGCGTGTGCTAAATGCTAACACGTGCTAATGCGTCCATTATATCCTATGGATGCATTAGCAGGTGTTAGCATTTAGCGCTCAGTAAGACGCACTAGCGCGCCTTAGTAAAAGGACCCCTAAGTATTGCACGTTCCTAGGAATAAAATATCTGTTAGTACATGCTAAACTTTAACAAACATGGTCCAAATGTTTTAAGCATAAAGATATGGATATATGATACTTATTTAACAGTAAGGACTGTTGGATCTCATTAAGGGGAGGAACATTCCTGTTTGCATACCTATAATAGTTAAACAGAGCAAGCAAATTTCACTGATGCTCTATAAAGCTGTATGATTTGAAAAGAGAACATTTGTGAATGAAAGGCTAATATTTACCAGGCATGGTGCATTTTTATGTTCCATCTGGCCGGCAACACAATAAAATGTTGCTATTATGAACTAAATCCCCCCTTTTTACAAAACCGCGGAAGCGGTTTTTAGTGCCGGCTGGCGTGCTGAATACTCTTTTTATATTTATGTTTTATTAACATTGGATATACCGCTTAAGCATATTACAGATCTAAGCGGTTTACAATAAAATACAGGTACTTAGAACTTCCCTCTGCGCTGCTCCTGACACTCATAGAGTTCCTATTTTGTAAAACAGGGGGGGGGGGGGGGGGGAGAAGTCCAGGTTATTGGATTAAAAAGGTCTGTCGTTCCAACTTAAAGCAAAATTTGCTCAGTACACTTTTTTTTAACTATGGGCTCCTTTTACTAAGCTGCGCTAGCGGTTTTAGTGCGCACGCTAGATGCTAACGCCACCATTGAGTTGGTGTTAGTTTTTACGCGTAGCATGGGGGGGGCAGCGCGCGCTAATCTCCAATGCACGCTAAAAAACCGCTATCGCACCTTAGTAAAAAGGAGCCCTATATTACCTTCTGTTCCTGCTTTTCCTCCTTACCTCTGGGAAAATTTTGTTGGGCAAGTTGCAGGTCCCATCTCTTAGAATCTGATAGAGAAGAGGGATTTGACGTGTAGAAGGTTCCCTTTGCAAGATTCACGTTCAAAAAGGGGAACCTTTATCATTACTCGTTCACCATCGCCACCAGCAGCGGGAACAGGGTAGTTCGCAATACCGGGCCACGAATTTGCCAGCGTCAATTCAGTGGGTTTCTGGTGAGTTGTAGTCTACTTGTCACAGCGCACCTAGATAGTTAACATGTAGGGCTCCTTTTACGAAGCCGCGTTAGCGGTTTAACGCTCGTAATAGCGCACGCTAATTTGCCGGCCACTACTGCCTCCTCTTGAGCAGGCGGTAGTTTTTCGGCTAGCGCAGGGGTTAGCGCGCCCTAAAAAGGTCCGTGCGATAAAGCCGCTAACGCTAAAGGAGCCCATAGTAAATGACAGCAGGTAAATATCTGAACAGTCTGCCCAATACTGCTTGTACTACTTGTAATAGTACTTGCTTTACACATTCATGATTAAATTACATTTCTTGTTTGATATTTCTGGGCCATAGATGTCCACCGGGTACTGTCCTAAGGTTCATAAGAACATAAGAACATAAGCAGTGCCTCTGCCGGGTCAGACCACAGGTCCATCCTGCCCAGCAGTCCGCTCCCGCGGCGGCCCAAACAGGTCAAGACCTGTCTGAATCATCAGAAGGGGCTCCCTTGCCACCTTGGTTTCTCATTGAAGTCCTATCTTCCCATCGTAGTCCTAACCCTCCGGTCTTGCACATGCACGACCTGGTTGGTTTATACTCATTACCTGGGTAACTTCCTATACTTGTGTTACATCCCAGCTCCTCCCTCAGTATCCCACGATCCCTTTATCCCTCAGGAATCCATCCAATCCCTGTTTGAATCCTTGTACCGTACTCTGCCTGATCACTTCCTCCGGTAGCGCATTCCAAGTGTCCACGACCCTTTGTGTGAAAAAAAACTTCCTTGCATTTGTTTTGAACCTGTCTCCCTTCAGTTTCTCCAAATGCCCCCTCGTACTTATGTCCCCTTCAGTCTGAAGAATCTGTCCCTATCCAATTTCTAGAGTTCCAATTACTAGAGTTGCCTTTGAAGCTCACTTCAGCTTATCCAAACCATCTGAAGGATATATTTATTTAATTTTCTATACCGTTCTCCTAGAGGAGCTCAGAACAGTTTACATGAATTTATTCAAGTACTCAAGCATGTTTCTCTGTCTGTCCCAGTGGGCTCACAATCTTTTTAATGTACCTGGGGAAATGGGGGACCAAGTGACTTGGTCAGGGCCACAAGGAGCAGTGCTGAGGCTGTAGCTTTAACCACTACACCACACTCTCAGATATAGTGTAGTAGAAGATAGCATGGCAAACATTGTCTACAGACCATGAGTCTGTCCAGCACTGTCCTCATGTTCCAAATTACATAAGAACATAAGAACATAAGCAGTGCCTCTGCCGGGTCAGACCAGAGGTCCATCCCGCCCAGCAGTCCGCCCCCGCGGCGGCCCAACAGGTCATGACCTGCCTTAATCACCAGAAGGGGCCCCCTTGCCCCCTAGGTTTCTCATCGAAGTCCTATCTTCCCATCAATGTCCTAACCCTCCGGCCTTGCACCTGCACGACCTGGTGAGCTGTCTATACTTATGCAACACCCCAGCACCTCCCTCAGTACCCCATGATCCCCTTTTCAAATTACTGTCCTCATGTTCCCATTGAAGCCCTTCCTAGCCCATCTTAAACCGAATTTCCATATACGGGACACAGACCGTACAAGTCTGTCCAGTACCAGCTTTAGTTCATTTAGACCAGTGGTCTCAAACTCAAACCCTTTGCAGGGCCACGTTTTGGATTTGTAGGTACTTGAAGGGCCTCGGAAAAAATAGTTAATATCTTATTAAAGAAATGACAATTTTGTATGAGGTAAAACTTTATAGTTTATAAATCTTTCCTTTTGGCTAAGTCTTAATAATAATATTGTAATTTATAGCCAAAGAGACATATGATCAAGAAACTGTGTTATTATACTTTTGTGATTATGATAAACATAATCACAAAAGGGCCTCAAAATAGTACCTGGCGGGGCGCATGTGGCCCCCAGACTTTGAGTTTGAGACCACTGATCTAGACTGTGACAATGTTTATGACTCCTGTAGATGGATTCAAAAGCCCATATGAGAACATTTCATAGTCACTATCATATTAGGTAAATTAACTGTTTCCTAGAAACCCATTTTCACTTTCCTTTTCCCAAGCTCAGTACATGGATGCTGGTTTTATTTAGGAATAATAAACAGGCACGCCCTCCAGTAAGAGTATGCATTCCAAGACCTTGCCCAAGACATGTGACCTTGAAATTATAGCGACTCAGAGAACATGATCTTTGTGCCAAGGCTGAGAAATATTCATTTGACAAAGTTATAAACTGCTTATAAACAGTCACCCTGAAGAGTACAGATACAGAATAGTTCCTGGAAGATGAAATCAGTATGCTATTAGAAAGAACCACAGAGCATCTGAGACATATTTTTCATAGGATTATACAAACTTTTTTCCCCCCCAGATCATAGTAACATAGTAACATATAGTAAACCTAGGCGTCCTTTTATTAAAGCGTGCTAATCGATTTAGTGCACGCTAAATGCTAAGGCACCCATAGAATATAACGGATGCCTTTGCATTTAGCTAATCTTTAGCCATGTACCCCTCTCATCCATCCATGTGTGGTGTATCCTCCAGAATTCTCTCTTTCCATTTCCCTCTATTCGTCAGAACTGGTTAAACTAAGCTAAAACTTACGGCCTCTTTTACAAAGCCGCGCTAGCGGCTGCGCTAATGGCCCTGAAGCCCATAGAGATTTAAAGGGCTTCGGGGCTGTTGCCACTTGGCTTTGTAAAAGAAGCCGTTAGTTGTATAGACTGAGTCATCAACCAAGAGGAGCTCGACTCAGTTTACAATAATGTAAAACATAATACATAAATTTGACGAGAAAAAGTAGACTGAAATAGTTAATTTCCAAAATGTTTAGCAAACAAAAAAGTTTTCAGAACTTTCCGGAATAAAGCAAAAGAACCTAAACTTCTTAATGTAAGCGGTAACGCATTCCAGAATTCGGTTAATTTAAAAGCATAAGAATAACTAAGGGCTCCTTTTACTAAGCCGCGTTAGGGCATTAACACGCGGAATAGCGCGCACTAGTCGCTAATGCCAGCATTGAGCAGACGTTAGTTCTAGCTGCGTAGCGCGGGTTTAGCGTGCGCTAAAACTGCTAATGCAGCTTAGTAAAAAGAGCCCTAAATCTCTTAAAGGTTCTGTTTTTACCACTGAGAGAGGGAAATGAAAGCTTTAATTTTTGAGAACTGGCAAAATGAGATCTATGAATATTCCAGTCTAAAGGAATCAAAGTGGCAAAAATGCCAGATAGGATCTTAAATGCAATACAAATGCACTTAAATTGAATTTTGAGATACACTGGAAGCCAATGTAATTCCTTGAGCAGAGGGGTTACGTGATCAGATTTACCTGGATCTGCTCTATACCTTCTACAATGGGGTCTGTGGAGGATCTGGCTGGATCCTCTACTGTCTTGCATATGGGACTCCAACGCCCTATTTTGCCAGTGACCCTATGCTGCCTCAGCCAGATCCTGTGGCTGCCCTTGATTTGCTGCTGCCTCGGTCTGTCCAGATCCAGTGGTGATTCTCCACCCTGATCTTCTGTGCTTCGACAGGACTTAGCTCAGGAATATTATTATTATTATTTTTTTTTTACATTAAAGTTGGATCCAGGGGTCTTTTCTGGATCTGACTTTTCAGCCATAAAGTTGGATACATAGATTCCCAGATCCAGCTTTAATATTAAAAGAAATCATAACGGTGGCTAGGACAGACACAGGATCTGAGCCATAGCAGGGCAAGTTGGAGCCCCATGTCAGAGACAGCAGAGAATCCGGAGCAGTGCATAAGTAAAAGCTGGGTTTTCTGCTAACTTGACTGCAAATCTCTTCCCTTTCTCTTCATCCATTTACATGCCTTTCTCTTTAGTGTCCCTCTATCTATGTGCATTTCCTCCTCTTTTCTTCCCTTCCTTTCCATCCCATATGCAGCATATCCTCTCTCCCCTTCTCCTCCATCCATGTCCAGCATTTCTTCTCTCTCCCCTGCCTTATTCTGCTACCTCCCTTCCAACCTTACCAACTCTCTCTATTTCTCCACCTCCCTCAGTCCAACATCGCTCCCTCTCCCCCCCTCCACCCCTCCCCCGGCAAGTCCAGTGTTTCTCCTTCTCTAACCTTCCTCCTTCTGCTGCCCTACTGAGGCCTGACCCGGACACCATACAAGCCCCGGAACCAGTGCTAACGTCAATGATGAAAAGCCTTTGAGTCCGCGTGCTCGGAAAGGCCCTGTTGGCTCTCCACTTCCTTTGACACATATATTTCAGAGGAGTGGTACCAACATGGCCTCATGAATGGATAGGCTCGAAGGCTTTAAGTCAGCACCAATGCCAGACCTTATATGGACTTTGGAGGCGGGCAGCTGGAGAGTGGCAGAAAGAGTTTAACTGTTCATCACTTCAGTTAGCGCCGGTGTTACTGAGACTATGGGGTCCCCTGCAACTGCCCTGTTTGGCCTCCCTAACAACAGCTCTGTTTGTACCACAGCTTTCTTAAAGGATCACTATGGGCTCTTTTATGAAGGTGCGCTAGCGGTTTTAGCACGCGCTACATTGTCACGCACGCTATACGCTAATGCCTCCATAGAGCTTTTCATGTGGCACAGGGATAGCGCACACTAATCTTCAGCACGCGCTAAAAATGTTAGCGCACCTTAGTAAAAGGAGCCCTATGTTTGTGCATAAAAGTTTATTTTAAATTTTTTTTATAGATAATTTAATTTATCTTATGTGATGATTCTCTTTGAAACTTTTTATTGTTTTAAGAAAATATTGAATAAGATACAATTATGTATTTTGAGATGTCATGAGGATGACTGCTGCTTTATTGCTTTTTACGGATATGTAGATATATTAATAGGGTACAAAAAACTGCAAGCTAAGATAATCTCTCTGTGTTTTTCTTTTGTAAAATTCATTTATCCTTTTCTTATTTAAAACAGAGAAACATTTCCCCTGGAAAAATTCCCTCTGATGTATCTTGCCCCTCCTATTTCACTAAGGACTGCCCTGCATATCCACCCTGCCCCCCCCCAGTAGATTTTTCTTATGCATGGATTTTTCCCTACTACATCTGCTGCTTCACACTTGAATGAGCTTATCCTTTTAACTCTGCTTAGCTGTATAAAATCAGTTGTGACTAACTACATAGACTTGCTCCTGCCCATAGAATCTCCGTGGACCACCATGGACTTTGAGGTAGGCCCTGGTGAGCCTAGGGAAGTGGGGAAGGTATTAGGCCCCTCTCAGTGCATCTCAGTATACCATAGGCCTAATACCATTGGCCTAATACCATAGGCTTGGGAAAGCCCTATGGTAAAAGGTCAATAATATAACATAACATAACATAACATAACAATTCACTTATATACCGCTACTATCTCTCAGTTCAATGCGGTTAACAAAGAATATAATACTGAACGTACACAGTGAATTATAATCACATTTTTTTAAAAAATTGTCAAATAGATAAGTTTTTAACAATTTTCTGAAAGTTTGATAGGAACTGGAACTTGATAACAAATTGTATAAACTTTTCTCCCACATACCAGTCTTTGATAAGATAAAATTTTGTGGAAAAACCGTTTATACAAACAGTCTTTTAGAGAAGGAAATGCAAAAAGTCTAGAATCATGAGCAAAACACTTTCTGTTGACAAATTAAAAATGGTCAATAAGATAATTGGGTACAAGACCAAACAATGGGCTCCTTTTATCAAGGTGCGTTAGCGGGGTTAGCGTGTCAGACATTTAATCACAGCTAACCCCTGCGGCAAGCCAAAAAACTAACGCCTCGTCAATGGAGGCATTAGTGACTAGTACGGCAGGTGGTTTAACGCGAGCTATTCCGCGTGTTAAATCCCTACCACACCTTGATAAAAGGAGCCCAATGTCTTTTTTTTAAATTTTAATTATTTATTTTTATTTAAACAATTTATCAAGAATAAACTTCTTGTACAGAATATGACTAAGACATCATTAATATCAACCAAGAAAAAAATAATTAAATACAAAGTTATTCACTTAATCATTTTAAAGTCCCAAATATGGAGATCCAAGATGTAATCATGAGTGAGAATCCAAAATAACGAAAAAGGAAAATATCCAATTACCAATTAGGCGGATAGATGAGAATGATACAAGAGTATCTAATAGATTACTTTGTTACTATTTCCCCTTCAAGGCGTTTCCTGGAGTGGAATCCCGTTAACTGTGAAGGTTTGAAGAAAATATAATTACAGGACTTATACTTTATAATACATTTGCATGGGTATCGTAATAAAAATAATGCCCCCATTGCAATGACCCCTGGCTTAAGAAGCAAAAATTTCTTCCTATGTTTCTGAGTTTCTTTTGTCACAACAGGAAATATCTGAACTTTAAGTCCAAGAAATTATTTATGTCTGTTCTTGAAGTACAACTTTAATATCCAGTTCTTATATGGTGATAAAACCACCGTAACTAATAAGGTAGCTGGGCTAGCTACCTCCTTCACTGATGATTCCAACATAGTTGTTAAGTCCATCTGTTCACCCTGTTCTTCTTGTTCTGAAGGATATTGTTCTTCCAATCTTTTTGTTGGTAAATAGTATTTTTTTGAGAAAGGGGGAAAAGTATCATATGGAGAACATCAAGGAAATTTTTTTAAAGACTTCTTTTGCAGATAGTGAAGGTACTTTTGGGAAGTTCAAAAATCTAAGATTATTTAGACGCATATTATTTTCCATCATTTCCACGTTTCTCCTTAAATTTAGGTTGTCTCTAATCAAAGTAGTTTGCACTTGATTTACTTCAGTTATCTTTTTTTCAATTTTTCCCACATTAGTTTTTACCAAAATATTGTCCTGTTTAAGTCCATTTAATTAGAACATAAGAACATAAGAAATGCCTGCACCGGATCAGACCTGGGGTCCATCCAGTCCGGTGATCTGCACACGCGGAGGCTCAGCCAGGCGTACCCTGACGCATACATTAGTCACTCGTATCCTTCAATGTGTCATGCAAGAAGATGTGTGTCCAATTTTCCCTTAAATCCTAGAATGGTAGTTTCCTCCACCATCTCTTTCGGGAGAGAGTTCCAGGCGTTCACCACTTGCTGTGTGAAGCAGAACTTTCTGACATTTGTCCTGGCCGTGTCCCCTCTCAGCTTCAGGCCATGACCTCTGGTCCGAGTCTGGGTCACATTCGCCAATGTGAATAAGCTATTTCTTGCTCTCCATCCTTTCCCCCTGCTGGTGAGTGAGCTTGCTCCATTTTGTCGATTCCTTTTAGCAATTTAAAAGTCTCTATCAGATCCCCTCTCAGTCTTCTCTTCTCAAGGGTGAATAATCCCAGTTTTCTGAGGTGATCCTTGTAGCTCAAGTTCTCCATACCTTCTACTAGCTTCGTCGCTCACCTCTGCACCTTCTCCAGCAGTGTTATATCCTTCTTCAGGTATGGAGACCAGTGTTGGACACAGTATTCCAAGTGTGGTCTGATCATTGCTCTATAATTCATCTCTTTGTTCTGATAATTTATTTTCTAAGTCCTTAATTTGTGGTGACAATGTCTGTCCCAGAGTAACTACTAAGTAAACATATGGAGTCCAGGGTGACATTTGTAGGTTTAGCAACAGACAATATACTTGCAGGTATTGTTCCAGCTTCCACAGGTTTAGAGATCTTCTCCCCCTGAAAGCCTTTGCTCCTCTTCATATCCCTTCGCTGTTTCCACCGCAGATACGTTCTCCTCATGTGCTTCGCTCACTTCAGCCTCCCGGGAGATGGAGTCTGCCTCTTCGGACTGACTACTTCCCCGTGGAGAGCTAGCACTCTGCGGTTGAGGGGGTGGGGTCCTGGCGTCGGGGCTCAGCGTCAACTCTAGCCCAAGGAAACTCGCTGCAGCCTCACTCATTGCCAGCGGGTTCCATGGTCGTCTGCAGGGGAGTTTCTAGGCACCTCGAGGCTCCAGAGGCGCTTTTCCCTCTCCTCTTCAGCATCGTAAAAAGTTAATAGGTAATTATTTGCCGAGTTTTAGCAAGCGTCTCTCACACCCTCATCGTCTCGTGGCCATCTTGGATCTCCCCATCCCCTTCAGGAGCCCAATGTCTTGTAACAAATGCAGCCAAATTTAAATAGTATTCTTGCCTCAACTGGTAACCAATGTAGTATCCGGTAGTATTTTGTCACATGATCAAATTTTTCCAAATTAAATATTAACTGGACAGCTGTATTCTGAATAATTTGTATCCTTTTAATGTTCTTTTTGAACGAGGCTAGGTAAATAATATTGCAATAATCCAGAGAGCTTAATACCAATGATTGTATCAGAAGCCTGAAAGAAGAGAAATCAAAATATGATCTGATTGTTCAAAGTTTCCATAACAAGAAGTAACTTTTCTTAACTAAGGGCTCCTTTTACGAAGGCGCTAGACTTTAATGCCAGCATTGAGCTGGTGTTAGTTCTAGAAGCGTAGCGTGCGGTAATTTCCTGCGTGCGCTAAAAATGCTAGCGCAACTTAGTAAAAGGAGTCCTAAGACATTAATTTATGCATCTAATAATAAATTTCAATCTAATAAAGAAATGAATCCTTAAGATTTTAATAACTGGCAAAAAGGGATAAATAGTCCTGTTTCATTTCAAAGTATCTTCTTTGATCTTATTAGATAGTGATGCTAAAAAAAAAATTGTTTTCTCTGGATTAAGTTTTAATTTAAAGTCTTTCATCCATGATTCTACTATATGAATTATGGAAAAAATAAATTGTAAAGTATCAACTGAAAGAATAGAAACAGGGACTATAATGGTTATATCGTTTGCATAGCTGTAAAGTTTAATTGCAAAAGAAGATAGCCTATTTCCAAAAGAAATTAAATAGAGATTGAAAAGTGTAGGGGAGGCCTCTCCCAGGACTCACCAGGAGGGGGAAGAGCCTGCCATTTTTAAGAGGCGGGCCCAGGCAGGAGGGAGTGGGCATCCCTCCTGCCGGTCTACGATTTAAGGTATGGGGGAGGGCCTTGACCTGGGGGCCTACTAGACCACTAGGATTTTATTTTGATATGTGGGGGGTGTTGGGGGTGCTTGGCATGTGGTGGGGAGGGTTCAAGACTTTGGGAGCTTGTGTGGGGGAAAGGGAGGCTCAGCAGGATGGATAAGGGGAACTTTTTTTTTTGCTGATCTCCCTGCCAGCCAATCAGCTTGGCCATCAGGACTCCCCAAAGCTACCAACAGGGGAAGCCCCAACAGCTGAGTGGTAGTGGAAGCCCTGACATCGCCAACTGGTGGCTTTGGGGAGTCCTACCATCATTGATCAGTGGGCAGAGGAGCAGCAAAATAATTTGACATGAGGGATAGGGAGGAGCTGTGCCTAGTGATTGCTCTTCCGAGCAGGCGCCAGGCGCAGATCCTTCCCCTTTTACCAGCGCTACTCCGCATGAATAGCATGCATATAATTTGCATGCTGTTTCTGCAGAGCATCACCTGTTGGAGAAAAATCACTTTCAGCACAGTAGTGACATAGTGAGAGTAGGCATTGGCGTCCTACTGTGCCCTCCTCTCTGCCCCTCTGCTTCTTCCACGCCCCCTACCCTGCTCCTTCCATGCCCCCATGCCATATTCACGCTCCCCCGTACCTCTTTAAAATCTTCACCAGCAGGAGCAGCTTCTTCGGCCTGATGCATGCATTGGCATTGGCTTTCCCTCTGACATCACTTCCTGGCCCAGCGACCCGGAAGTGATTTCAGAGAGGAGGCAGACTGGAGAAGTTGCTTGCACTGGCAAAGAATTAAAAAGGTATGGGGGGAAGGGAGAGCATGAGTGTGGCATTAGGGGCAGAGGTGCCAGCTCCCCCACCAAGACGGCGCCCAGCGGTGTGTCCCCCTTTACTACGCCACTGCGCCACAGTCATTTTTACCATGACTTTGGAGTGTTGCGCATCGGGGCCTATGTCTTTGCAAAAAAAAAGTGTGGTTGATGCATAAAACAACTTGTCTGTGGAAATGTAAGGAGACAAGAGAGGATGGAAAAGAATGGATTGTAGAGCTAAGGAGTTGGTTTGGATGGACATTCTAGACAAGCAATATGTTCTGTAATGGCTCTCATTTACCTTTGTTTCTATGTAATATAATACCTTATGTTTTTAAAAAATATTTTCAGACTGTTTTATAAAAAAATATGAAGACGTATAAAAATAAAATATGAACTAAAATAATTATAAGCGTTTATATATGCTTCTGAGTGAGGCTTTTTTGCGGTGGTGGTTGTTGTTGTAGTAGTGGTGGTGTTAGTTTGGTTTAGTCCCCTTTTGCGGCCTTTGATTGGATTCGGGAAAGTTTTACTAGGCCAGATGTGGGTTTGCATTCCTGAAGTGTTTTTCTTTCTTTCTTTTTCCTTCTCACTACTCTGAATATTTGGGCCCTTCTCTGACTCTTGAAGGACCAAATTTCTACTGTCTAGGAAAAGATAAGTATAGCTTTGGTTCTTTAAGAAAACTCTGGTGAAAGAGAATGCCACTTAAAAAACATAACAAAGCCTCAAATAAATAAAGTTCCTTTGCAGCCAGTTGTAAAGGATTATTTCCACTGTCAGATCCTGGTGTGAAGTATAGAAACATGGCTGAGTACAAATGAGCCAGTTTTTTTTCTCAGTGTTATGCTGAATTTATTACTTTTTCTAGCTCTTGCATTCAATTAAGAGGTGGAGAGGTAGCTAATATGGTGCAGAACTCCATGGTCTGGGGAAAAAAAATCCCCATTAATTCATGATTAATCTTGTGGTAGAGAATGTCATCTGACTCCAACTGAAGTAGCTTAATAAGCTGGCTATCATAGTGATTTATCGGATTCCTGAGAAAAATAAAACATCTTTAATGATTTAAGTCTGCTAATTTATAATATACAAATTAGAACGTGCTGTGCTCCTTATCCAGGGGGATTTCTGTATTCAGATTGGTGGCTTCTTATCTGGCTCCCTTCCTGGCTTTTATGTTGAAACATTTTATTGAAGAAATCAATCAAATATACAATTATACAATATATGCTCATTACAAATCAATTCAAAGCTCAAATATTACATAAATAATTTTATCATTTCTCCAAAATATATTTTCTATATTACCTATTCATAATACCATATATACCCCCTATACCTTTCCCACCCACCCTTTCCCTCCCCTACACATCCCCCAAATTTTTAAAAATATAACAATGTAATAAATTAATTATATAAATATACAATTCAAGAAATTCCAACTATTATTATCATCAAACAAATTCCCTCCCTACCCCCATAATGAAAGATGACACATATTACAAAGTGTTAAGAAGTAATGAAAGTTTCTTATTCCTCAATATAAAACATTAAGTATCATACTACGAGCTCTATGGGAAAGATTTTGAATATATGGATTCCAAATTTTCAAGAAATACCTAGTTCTTCTAGGAAATTTACAAACCTCCCAGACCTCAGATAAAATTAACCGATGGAATTGGTTCCTCCAATGCCAAAAACTAAGAGGATCTTTCTGTAACCAATATTGTAGAATACACTTATGACCAATCATGCATGCCTTCTGAAATAAAATATTTCTTTCTAATCCAAAAACTCCACAAGCAGCAGCTTTACCAAATATTACCCCCTTACAGATTCCACTAATTGAATATTCCATAAAGCACCTAAAAATAATAAGATGGCAGACCAACATGATTTAATAAGAGGACATTGCCACAATGCATGAGATAAAGTATTTGGGTCTTTCTCACATTTGATACAAATAGGAGAATTTACTAGACCTGCATGAAATGTTTGTATTTGTGAGAAATAAGCCCTATGCAACACTCTATACGTACATTCTCTCCATATATAACCTTTAACAGTTTTGGATATACGATAAATAGCTTGACTAAAATCCTGGCTTTTATTGTGCTTAACTTGCTCAGTCAATAAGTGCTTTAGTCAATAGGTCCGTTAAGGAATGAGATTGAAGACCAAAGAGCTAAGTTCCCTCTAAGCCAGTGTATCACAAAATGTGATCCACAGCACACCAGTGTGCCTCCTGAGATTTTAGGTGGGCCGTGGTCCACTGGGGAAGAGGAGAGCTGCCAGCAGGGCAGGATTAACCAATAGGCCAAGTAGGCATGTGCCTAGGGCCCGAAATGGTAAGGGGGGCCCGATGAAGGAGGGCATCAACAGTGTTTTTTCCAAAGGGCGATGGGCCCCTCCAGCATCGATCGGCAACGCGGGCCCCCCCGATCGGAAATGCGGGCCCCACCCCGATCGGCAACGTGGCCCCCCCCCATCAACGGAAAGTAAGAGAAGCAAGCAACGCGGGTAAGAAAGACAACGGGAACTGTAATTGTGCAAGCGGTGCTGCTTGCCCAAAACTTCCCTCTGATGCAGCTTCCTGTTTCCACCGGGGCGCATGGTGGGGTGGGGCAGGACAGGGGGCCCAGTGTACTTGTGTGCCTAGGGGCCCTCGACAAATTAATCCTGCCCTGGCTGCCGGCGCCGGATGACTGTCTACGGGATGTGCCTCTCGCAAAGAGAAGCAATCTTCAGACGCCGGCACCTCTTCTCTCTGCCGGCCCTTCTCTCCAGCGCAGGTCCTTCTCTCAGCTCAACGCCCATTTGAAGGGCCTTTGCACATGCGCTGACGTTGGCGCACTGACGTCATGCATGTGTGTGATATCATCACGCCAGCGCACATCCAGGTGTCTTGAACCAGGGACACTAGACCCCTCTTTTACTAAGGTGCGCTAACCGATTAGCGCACGCTAATTGAATTAGTGCGCGCTAAGCACTAACGAGTCCATAGACTAACATGCACGCGTTAGCGTTTAGCGTGCACTAAATTGATTAGCGCACGCTAATTGGTTAGCGCACCTTAGTGTGCCCTGGCTCGAAAAAGTTTGCGAGACACTGCTCTAAGCTGAGCGCAAGAGCAATCACTCATACATTCTAGGAGTGTTGCGCACAGATTTTACGTGGTTGCTCACAAAATAAATACTTGCCAATCTGGAAAATTTGGGGTTTTTTAGAACTTGTAACTCACAGGAGAAAAAAATTTGCATGCGCTCGGCCAATCCTTAGAGGGAGCATTGCCAAAGAGTGAGATCTTTCAGATGCGACATCCAGAGTATAAATCTAAAATGATTTAAATGTAATATTTATTTATTTAAATATTTACATTACATTAGTGATTTCTATTCTGCCAATACCTTGCGGTTCAAGGCAGATTACATAAAGGAGTTATCTGGACATTTAAGAATACATAAGGAGTTATGTTTCTCATGCTTGTTCACCCCAATTATGAAATCAAATAGACAAGCATTATCTAAATGGCAAATTATTTAGCCTGCATATGCAACAATTCTAAGCGGCTTAAAACATAACATACATAGTAGCAATAAGTAAATCAATAGTCAAGATAAATCAACTAAAACAGATATAATAGGAAAATAAGGGGGTAAAAATGGTCTTGCTCCTTAATCTCCTCCTTATCTAATCAATTTGCAAAGTTGTGCTCAAATAAGGCCGTTTTTAGACCTTTTCCAAACTGCAGAAAGGTAGGACTCTATCTTAATTCTAATCCCTAATCCCTGTTTTAATTCTAAACCCTCTGCCTTAATCCCTGAACGGAGAGCATTGTTTTATGACTAACTGACAGCATCGCTATGCTTAACGAGGGCACTTACAAGCACATCCTGTCTGAAGAGCGTAAAGTACGCGCCGGCTGATAAAGCTGCAGAACAGAATAGAAAAGAGACAGCGAGTTGTCCTTTAACATTCTGAAAATTATGCATAAGACCTTGAATTTGATCCGCACACGGATTGGTAGCCAGTGTAGGTCTCTAAGGACTGGAGTGATGTGACCATAGTTCATGGCGTGAAGAATTAGACGTGCAGCATTCTGAGCCAGTTGCATAGATTGCAAGACACACTGTGGTAAGCCTAAGAAAAGTGAGTTACAGTAATTATATATAAGAGTTATCAACAACACAATAACTGTTCTAGAATTTTCATTTGATAAGTAATCCCTCAATCTACATAACAGGTAATATTGCTTTTCAAATGAATCGAGGTAGCAGTAAATGATATTGGCCTTTCTTTGGAGCCTCTGAAAGGACACAGACAAAGCGGGGAGCAATCTGGGTAAATTTTTATAGCTGAAAACTGTCTTCTGCGCAGTAGTTAAAAGTATGTACATCGATTTCAAAGCACATATTCTTGCAATAAAAGGAAAAAGGACAGGACAAGAGGAAGCTATAGGCAGGAAGGTGTGTTCAGATTTATCTCTACTGGTTGTTCCACTTGGTTTACTTCTCGGAGGCTTCTCTCTCATGAAAGCAGTTATCAAGATCAGTGCACTGGTACTGAAGCTCTGATGAGAAACAGGGCTCAAATAATGTGAGCGTGAGAACGCTTTCAAATGAGAGTGACACACACACTCCTAATGAGTGAGACTTGGCATCTCGGAATCAGTCCTATGGCTTGATCATTATTTATTTATTTATTCTTTCAATTTTCTCTACCGTTCTCCCAGGGGAGTCAAAAATCAATAGCATCACAGGAAAAACCTCAACACATAAACGTAAAAATATGTAAAAATACATTTTTCAAAAAGCAAGTTATATCCCATTTCTAATCAAGATATTATAAACCCATTAGGACAATACTGCAGTAAAAACAGTGAACATGAGAAATAAGAATGCACTAACCTTAGTACACAGTAACCAAGCAATCAGAGAGACGATGACATCATGGAAAATACCTACGTGAAATTATATAAAAAAGTACAGTTATATACATTTCTGATCAAAGTATCATTATGAAACCACTCAAGTAATGCTTCAATTAAAACCATTGTGTGGTCCGTGTCTTTAATAGAGACACGGACCACACAACGGTTTTTACATGTTTATGCGTTGAGGTTTTTCCTGTGATGCTATTGATTTTTTGACTGTTTATATGATTACTTGTTTAATGCATTCTTTTTTCTTATGTTCACTGTCTTGGCACTATAGATTGTTTAAAGTTATATTCTTATATGGTTTTATTTCTGTGTTTGTGGTGTCTGTACTATTACTTAGGACCCCTGGGGAAGGCTAAACATTGCCGAAACACGCAGTAACATTAATTTGCGCTTTTATCCTGCTGGCATTTGTTTGATTTTTTATTATATTGCGACATTTATTTGTTTAGGGATATCAATAAACTTCAACATTTTTAACTCCTGAAAGTCCAGGATCTGGTTCCACTTGTTTTCGTCTATACCACTTGACTTTGGTGGAACCCAGGTCCATTACTGCGGGAGGCAGGACCGCCCCTTTTGGCGTAGACCAATCCCACAGCGTTCTTTGTTTCTTAGGGTACCCCTGAATGTAAACTGCATCAAAACCAAGTTACACTTGTATTTTATAAATATTTTTATTAGAGCACCATTACATGGATTCAAAACCAGTAAATAAAAATTTAATACACAACAAAATCTAGTTCTAGGGAATGGCAAGAAGGTGTCCAATCCTTAAATCAGACAAAGGGGATATGACACACTAAACTTCTAACCCACAAGAGAATCACAGAACTGTGATACCCATTAGAGACACCATCTTCCCTGTAATTCCGCCATTTAACATTTACCATCCATTGAAATGCCAATCAAAAAAATATGGTTTAAATTAAAATTGCTCCATAGAATGGAATATTTTTTAGAGAAAAGTTATTTGCAGGTTATAATTCAGTCAGTATTTATTTATTTAATTTGTTTTCTATCTTGTCTTCCCCCAAAAGCTCAGAACAGGTTAACATGTATAATATACAGTTAAAAGGTTACAATTTTCCATAGTTACTGTACAAGGGATCTAATAACAATATACATACAGTAATATGAAATTTATAGGTTAAATGTGCCATTGTTACTGTGCAAGATTTTTCAGTACAAGTTTATATCCTAATATGACACATACCGAGGATCTTTTATCAATATATATTTCTTTGTAATCTATTGGTTGTGTTTGGGCAAGTTATCTTTGCTACTGTTCCTTCTTTCCTGCTGAACATAAGAAGTGCCTCTGCTGGGTCAAACCAGAGGTCCATCGTGCCCAGCAGTCCGCTCGTGCGGCAGCCCAACAGGTCCAGGACCTGTGTAGTAGTCCTCTATCTATACCCCTCTATCCCCTTTTCCTTCAGAAAATTTTACAATCCCTTCTTAAATCCTAATACCGTACTCTGTCCTATCACGCCCTCTGGAAGCAAATTTATTGTATTTTCTTCTGCTCCCTCTATTTGAATAGTGTAAACAGCCTGGATGAAAATGTTAGAAGGGTGGTATATCAAATATGATTAAAACTTGAAAGCTGACAAAATTATTCCCTCTCCAGGTTTTTATGCCCACCACTGGCTACATTTATGGATATTCAGTGTCAGGCCATGTCCAGGCACCGGCATTGACTATCTAGTTGTAAGAATTGCCATACTGGGATAGACTGAAGGTCCATGAAGCCAAGTATCCTGTTTCCACAGTGGTCAACCCAGGTCACAAGTACTTGACAGAAACCCAAAGGGTAGCAACATTCCAGAGCTCAGGTTGTGATGTCATAATGTCTCATTCCACCAGTGCCTAAGAGCCAACCTCATTAGTGATGTCACATTTCCTTGGATAATTGTAACATATGTCTGCTAGGTCTTCCTACCAAACAGATGAAATGACTGTAGATTTTGCAAAACGTTGCTGCAAAACTTATTCTAGTGGGAAACAGATTTGATCATGTTACTCTGCTATTACAAGAATTTGCACTGGTTGCCAATTGAGGCAAGAATTGAATTTAAAAGTTTGAGTGTTATATTAAAATTTTATGTGGATTGTGGATTATGTCCACGTTACTTGACAGATTTGATTACTGTATAATCAATCAACTAGGCATTTGCATTCTTCCCGAGAGTTGTTATTGGTAATACCAACTTGTAAAGATTGTAGGTTGTTCTCCTTTAGGAAGAGAACACTTTTAGCCAGAGCTGCAGAGCTTTGGAATTCATTACCCAGTGAAATAAGAAATTTATTTAATATGGGATCCCTTTCTGTCTACTGAGGAGGAGAAGCACCTAATGGCATATTTAGAAAAACTTGTCTACGTAGGCATGTTTAAGGGCAGAGTTGGCTTAAGGACCATGATTCTATGACAAACCTAGGCACCCAGAAATGTGAGCCTTTAAAACTCTGGCCTACATTACCAGTGCCTTCATTCATTGTTAGGTGCCAGTAGCCGCGATTGTCTATGTGGCGCCTGAACATTTTTCTAGGCGGCTGTCATTTCAGGTACCCCTTAAAGAATCACACTTACACTAGCTACGTCAAAACCTTTCTCTGGATCCAGGGACGAGGCCAGAAACCAGTAAGGACTGCTGCTGAGAGACATTCATGCATGTTATGGTCCTGTAGGAGCAGGCCACCCAAAGTCAGTGTTATGCTTACAGAATTAGCTTTGAATATTGCTTTCTCCCCACCTATGAAGTGAACAGGAGCCCTTCCTGGCCGATACCTTTAATAAAATATTATTTATTTTCACCGTAACTTGTTTAGTATGTGTGGCTTGTTTCTCTTGGTCCTGTCTCATGCATGGTACCACAGGACCCTTTAGGAAAGCTAGTGCTGAACCTTTGCTTTCTCATGAGTTTATCAATAAACTCATAATCTAATTTCCTAGCAAAGTAATGTTCACTCACAATGGCTTTGTCTGCTTTCAAAACTTCTTCAGGAAAGAGGACACTTAGATCTTCCCATGCTATGAATCTTTGTTTCTAGAAGAAATGCTTCTAGCAAGCTCCTCTAATGGTTAACACTGCAATTTATCAGATAGGGAGGGAGGGAAAGGGAGGGGGGAGTAGGGTAATTTGTTTTAGTGTATTGTTCAATTACAAGTTTGCACTTTTTATAAGTTTTGAAAATTAATAAAGATTAAAAAAAATAAAAAAATACATATATGACAGCTTGAACCCTAGTAGTAGTACCATTGTTCACTTATTCTAATTAGAATAACAAGAGGGGAGTTTTCATTACTGAGTTTTTAAGTTTCAAGTTTATTTCAGACTTTCTATAAGAACATAAGCAATGCCTCCACTGGGTCAGACCTGAGGTCCATCGTGCCCAGCAGTCTGCTCACGCGGCGGCCCAACAGGTCCAGGACCTGTGCAGTAATCCTCTATTTATACCCCTCTATCCCCTTTTCCAGCATGAAATTGTCCAATCCTTTCTTGAACACCAGTACCGTACTCTGCCCTATTACGCTCTCTGGAAGCGCATTCCAGGTGTCCACCACACGTTGGGTAAAGAAGAACTTCCTAGCATTCGTTTTTAATCTGTCCCCTTTCAACTTTTCTGAATGCCCTCTTGTTCTTTTATTATTCGAAAGTTTGAAGAATCTGTCCCTCTCTACTCTCTCTATGCCCTTCATGATCTTATAAGTCTCTATCATATCCCCTCTAAGTCTCCTCTTCTCCAGGGAAAAGAGACCCAGTTTCTTCAATCTCTCAGCGTATGAAAGGTTTTCCATCCCCTTTATCAGACGCGTCGCTCTCCTCTGAACCCTCTCGAGTAACGCCCATTGGATGAGCCAATGGGCAGCTTACAGTCTAAGGGCTCCTTTTACAAGCTGCGGTAGCGATTCCCCCACGGCAAATGCACTGAAGTCCATTCAGTTATTAAGGGCAAGAGACTAGCTACCGTGGCTTTGTAAAAGAGGCCCTAAATGAAGAAAGAACAAATTGGTGGAAGTTCCATTAGACAAGACATAATGAAGGGAGATAGGGAAACAAACTACAAATGTAGGTAGGAAAGGAAGGGGGGAACACACAAGACATGCAACTGTGCAGTCACGACTTGCTACTGAAGCATGTTGGAGAAAGCTAACCAAAGGTGGCTTTGATCAAATAAGTCTTAAGGCCAGCTTTAAAAGCATCAAGAGATGGCTGGAATCTTTGTTCAGTGGGTTCCAGAGGTGATCTGGGAAATCATAGACTATCTTCCTATAAATAGGTACTACCAGGTGGTTTTGCTCAATCAGTCTAAGGATGGTAGGGTATGAGGTAATGAGAGAGATATGCTGGTTATCTGAAGGTATGAATTTTGAAAACTAGCAGGAGAAATTTATAGGTAATTTGGTGCAAGAAAGGTAGCAAGTGTGCATTTTTTAAGTAGAGGGTAATGTGATCATACTTCTTAGCCTTGTTTATAAACCTAATGGATGTGTTCTGGATCTGTTGTAAATGACAAAGGTCCTTCATCTTGGGCCCCTTATATAGAAAATTACAGTAGTCTAGTTGACTGATTACAAGGGAGTGAATTAGGATGTTGAGTGCAGGAGTGAGTAACAGAGAGAGGATAGAATGAATTTGATGAAGCCTATATAAGGAACACTGGATTACTTGTGATAATTGCAGTTTAAAGCTGATGATGACTCCCAGAATTCATGTGTTGTCTACTTGAGAGACAAGAGTGTTACAAAGTAGAATGGGTGAAGGCAAAACTTTTTAATCATGTTCAGTGAAGAGCAGAAGGTTCAATATTAGTTGATTGTTAAGGAGCTAATTTATCTGTACTAATTTTATGTTGGTGTCATCGATCTGATGTGAGTCTATCACATTTGTAGTGTACAGAATTTGTATATCATCAGCATAAATGAACGGTGACCCATCAAATGCACGCAGGACAAATGTGCCCCAACAAATGCGTGCACGACAAATGCGTACACACGTACTGAAAGGTGACCCATTGTCCTGCATGCATTTGTCAGTGCGTGCATTTGACGGGGCGCAATTGTCCTGTACGCATTTGTCAGTGTACCCTATTGGTGTGGTGTACAAGTGGATAAAGTATGTTTGAATGGGTTTTGGAAGGCTATATAAAGGCTATATAAAGGCTATATAAAGGCTATATAAAGGCTATATAAAGGGGTTATGGTGAGATGTGTACCAGGACCTTTAATGCGAAGTTCATTGCTGTGCCCCACTTCTCTGGTGGGATATCTGTGTGGCTAGTAAACTAAGATTGCTGGCCCCTCCTACATCTCAGTGGCTTGTTTGTGTATGTTTTTCTTTTGGATGTATTTTTTTTCTCTGAAAATGGTCCTTAAAGATAGACATACTAAGCTCAAAAACATCTAGCAAATGGGAATTTTTGAAACAAAAATACATTTTTCTGGTTTGAAAACAGTCTTTTTATCTACTGGACTTTTGGAATATTTTTTCCAAAACATCCAAAATTGGGTTTAGATGTCATACTGAAAATTCCCCTCCATGTCTGTGTGTTTCTCTGCAACAATTCTAGTTTTGGAGAAAATGAAAAGTGAGGGAGTTAAATGCGACTATTCAGTAACATAGTCCTATCAGTCAGGAGTATTGGAGGGAATTAAATACATTAAACTTTCTAGGATGCCCCTAGTGGTTTAGTTAAAAAATTCATGGGTTTTCAGAGTCCTGTTTGTTGAGCTCTTTGACAGTGGCTTTCCAAGGAGGGTTAGGTGTTCAGTGCTATGATATTTTATAATTGTAAGTAATTTACATACCGTATATACTTGAATATAAACCGACCCAAATATAAACTGAGGCGGGAAGGAGGTAACAATTCTTAGGGAGGGATCCCTGCTGTCCCAGCCCACCACTGGACCACCATGGATTTAAAAGGTACACTGGGGAGGGGGAGGGTGATACAAGTTATTAGAGTCAGCTGGGACAGGAGATGGCCCACCACTGGCCCACCAGGCCTCACAGCAGGCCCGGCAGAGGCCTGCAACAGGTTCAGGAGGGAGGCAGGTCAGCGCTGACCTGAATATAAACTGAGACCCCCATTTTGGGCCATTTTTTGGGCCCAAAAATTTCGGTTTATATTTGAGTATATACGGTAATAATTTTCAAGACTGGATAGGAAGTTCCTCCCCCCCGCCTTTACAAAGGCTTCCATGGATTATGGTAATTGGCTTTGTAAAAGGGGGACTTGATGTAATTATAAGGCAAGCAACAGGAAAACTTGTAAGTACTTTATCTCCGGTGCACAGAAAATGAGGAGACAAGGCATAGTTCTTGTAGAAATTCAGCAAAAAGGAAACTAGAAGAAAGATTATATACCAGGAAAATAACATAAGATTAGGGAGTAGATGTTTATAGTATAACTAATTATGAAGATGGAGTAACTATTGTCTTTGACACCAAAAAGAAAGTTTATCTGAGTTAAACAACTACACATTTACATGGAAAATTGATCCAAAATATGCCTCCCAAGTCTACAACCCATGTGCGAAGTTTCAAGAGAATTGATGCCTCTTATGGGTTGACCTTGAGTGCTATGATGTATTTTATGTTGATATAATTTTTCTTATGTTACCATAATTATGTTTTTGTGTACTTATGCATATCTTATTTTTACTTATTTTTGTAAATTGGCATGTGCAATGTGGCTGAAAGAGGTGAGGGGGAATTTAAAGGATATGAAAGAAACCACTTACTCATATGATAACAAGCAAGTCCAGTATTCACTATATGGTTAACGTGAATGGTATCAGGAATCACTGCATAGAGCAGATCAAGTGGAAGAGGAATTATGCCTCTCTGTATAGACCTGTTTCTCTTTCTAGGATTTGTATCTCCTAGAAGATACCAGCAGTGTAGGGAATGTGCAGAATGGTCGATACTTACTGTAAGCCCTATGAATTGAGACCAAGAGGCCCTTTTTCTAAAGTACAATATATATTTGCAGTTACCAATGCATTAATTGTAAAAATGAAAATATGGTGACTGCAAAACCTTTGCTGTTACTAAGGACATTCCCAGTATCTGCCCATATACAAGAGATCAATAAAATATTTCTATACTTTTATTTTATTTTTTTAACACTGTATATTAAATATCTCAAAACCAAATTACATCACTTTTCCACATAATCACCCTGTTTTTAATACATTTTTCCAAGCATCCTACTAACTTTTTAATGCTATCCAAAAAGAATATTTTTGGTTGAGCGTGAAAATATGAAAGTGCATAAACTTTTTGTCTTCTGAAAAGAGCTGTGAAATTTTGCAGCTCTTATCATGAGACAGGTCCTGCATCAGTAGGCGATGAGGTCTTATAAACACACTGCCTGCTGCCAATGGAGGGAGAGGCTGGAGTACAGGAGACAGCCTGCTAAACGCGAGAGACTTGGCCGGTATGAGTCACTTAAGAACATAAGAACATAAGAAGTTGCCTCCACTGGGTCAGACCAGAGGTCCATCGCGCACAGCGGTCCGCTCCCGCAGCGGCCCATTAGGTCCATGACCTGTGAAGTGGTTCCTGACCATTTCTATAACCTACCTCTGCTTCTATCTGTACCCCTCAATCCCCTTATCTTTTAGGAACCTATCTAAACCTTCCTTGAACCCCTGTACTGTGCTCTGGCCTATCACAACCTCTGGAAGCGCGTTCCATGTGTCCACCACCCTCTGGGTAAAAAAGAACTTCCTAGCATTTGTTCTAAACCTGTCCCCTTTCAATTTCTCCGAGTGACCCCTAGTACTTGTGGTTCCCCACAGTCTGAAAAATCTGTCCCTGTCTACCTTCTCTATGCCCTTCAGGATTTTGAAAGTTTCTATCATGTCTCCTCTAAGTCTTCTCTTCTCTAGGGAGAACAGCCCCGGCATTTTCAACCTGTCAGCGTATGAAAACTTTTCCATACCTTTTATCAGTTTGGTCGCTCTTCTCCCCTCAAGTACTGCCATGTCCTTCTTGAGGTACAGCGACCAGTACTGGACACAGTACTCCAGGTGCGGGCGCACCATTGCACGATAAAGTGGCATGATGACTTCCTTCGTCCTGGTTGCGATACCCTTTTTAATGATACCCAACATTCTGTTTGCTTTCTTTGAGGCTATCGCACACTGTGCCGATGCTTTCAATGTTGTGTCCACCATCACCCCCAGGTCTCTTTTAAGGTTGCTCACCCCTAGCAATGATCCCCCCATTTTGTAGCTGAACATTGGGTTCTATTTCCCTACATGCATGACCTTGCATTTCTCTATGTTAAAACTCATTTGCCACTTTTTTGCCCACTCTTCCAGTCTCGTTAGGTCCCTTTGTAGGTCTTCGTAGTCTTCCGTGGTTCTAACCCTGCCACAGAGTTTGGTGTCATCAGCAAATTTAATAACCTCACATTTCGTTCCCGTCTCAAGGTCGTTAATAAATATATTGAACAGGAGCGGTCCCAGCACTGATCCCTGTGAAACTCCGCTCGTAACCCATTGCCAGTCTGAGTAATGGCCCTTTACTCCAACCCTCTGTTTCCTGCCTGCCAGCCAGTGTTTGATCCATCGGTGGACATCCCCTTGCACCCCGTGGTTCCATAGCTTCTTGAGTAGTCGTTCGTGAGATACCTTGTCAAAGGCTTTTTGGAAGTCAAGGTAAATGATGTCTATGGATTTCCCTTTATCCATCTTGCTGTTTATTCCCTCAAAGAAGTACAGTAGGTTCGTGAGGCACGACCTTCCCTTGCAGAAGCCGTGCTGGCTCGCCTTCAGTTGCCCATTGTTTTCTATGTGTTTGCAGATTGTGTCCTTAACCAGTGCTTCCATCATCTTTCCCGGGACCGATGTCAAGCTCATCGGCCTGTAGTTTCCCGGGTCGCCTCTTGATCCCTTCTTAAAGATGGGTGTGACGTTTGCTATTTTCCAGTCCTCTGGGATCTCCCCAGAGGACTAATCTCCCCAGGATAGTTTACATATTTGGCGAAGTGTTTCCGCTATTTCGTTTCTCAGTTCTTTTAGTACCCTTGGGTGTATGCCGTCTAGACCAGGTAATTTGTCACTCTTCAGGCTGTCCACCTGTCGGAGGACATCCTCCCGGCTTACCTCTAGTTGGACCAGCATTGGAACTGATCGTATAACCTTAGCCATGTATTTTCAGTGGCATGAAATATCCTCATTAAAAAATATGAGACACTTTCCAATATATCTTTTTTTTTTTATTCTTTATTCATTTTCAAACTTACAGTAAGTGTGACATATGTTCAAACAAATTAACTATAAATACATCACTTAATAATCATCATTGGTACAAAACATAAACTCTTATCACACCCCCTTCCCACCCTTTCCTACCATATAATCAAATATCTTATAGAATATGTAATAGTAAAATAACCCCCCTCCCCCCTCACTATTGAACTTGTAAATTTAAGGGAAACAATTTCATCTAAACAGTACAATATTTTGTTAATGGCTCCCACACATCTTGAAATTTCCTGAAACATCCCCGCTGTATTGCAATAAATCTCTCCATTTTATAAACATGACATAAAGAATTCCACCAGAAATTATAATTTAATCTATTCCAATCTTTCCAATTATACGTAATTTGTTGAATGGCAACACCAGTCATTATGAGTAATAATTTATTATTGTTTGTAGAAATCTGACTTTTTGCTCTCATTGCCATACCAAACAGCACAGTATCATATGATAATGCCACTGGGTTATCTAATAAACAATTAATTTGGTCCCAAATTGATTTCCAGAAATTCATAATATATCTTTATATAAATATGCTGCCACTGAAAAATGTATCCCCATATTCTTAGTGCTGGTTGCTGGTGCTCTCATATTTGCTGAGATTTTTGGAAGTGGACAGCATTCTAGAAGCCCTGTTCTTCCATCCTCAGCATTATGTTTATTTAAGATTTGATATACCACTCCTGCATTTTATGCATTAGTGCTGGAAGTAGAACTTTAAAGGATAGCAAATTCTACAGCCCTAGCTCGTAAAGACCCTAGGTAGAGCATGGTGGTTACCTTCAAAAACATATTCTTTGACTTATCTCCCTCTATGAGGCAAGTTTATCTGATCTTATCGAGTTTCAATTAAAATTTGTTATACCGCCTAATTAGAGTTCTAGGCAGTTTACAAAGGTAAAAAAGTACATACAAAGGTAAATCCATCCATAAAAACATAGGGCTCCTTTTATTAATAATAATAATAATAATATAATAATAATAACTTTGTATACCGCAATACCACAAGCAGTTCAGAGCGGTTTACAGAGAAAGAGACTGTACATATACATCGATGTTACAGAAAATATTGTCAAGTACATTGGTAACAAATTTCAATTACATTAGTAAGCCGAGAGAGGTTAGGTATAACCGAAAAAATGTCAGAGATACAGCAGGTAATTCAGAGATATAGCAAGGTGGGAAGGAGTCAGAGAAATTTATCAAAGAGGTAGGTTTTAATTGATTTCCTGAAGGATTGGTAGGAGGGTGCACTTGAAATGAGGGTGGTTAGACATTTATTCCATTTACCAGCTTGGAACGACAGTGTTCTATCAAGGAATCTCTTGTAAACACAGCCCTTCAGGGAGGGGAAGGCAAATAGGCACTACGTGTGCAAATGGTGCCTGGAAACACAAAATGACGTGACAGGTAAATTGGTGATAAACCCATTAAGGTTTTGAAGCAAAGGCAGGCAAACTTGAAGATGACCCTTGCCTCCATTGGCAACCAGTGAAGTTTTCTGTAGTACGGGCTTACATGATCTGACTTTTTGAGACCATAAATGAGACGGACGGCAGTATTCTGGATGATTCTCAGATGTTTGATGGTTTTCTTGAAGGATCCCAAATATATGATATTGCAGTAATCTAAGGTGTTTAAGATTAGAGACTGAACAAAAGCTATCAACATTTACTTATCCTATTTATAGCAGACATTATCAGATTAATTTGTACTGTATTGTCCAGCAGAACAATACAGTAAAGATTGTCCAAAGATACCTTTGGTCTATAATCGTCCTTTTAAGGATGTCTAAGATGTATCCTGATGCAACTCTTCCACCGGATAGTATGTTTTTCTATCAGCTGGACAATACAGTAAAGATTAATCTGATAATGTCTGCTATAAATAGGATAAGTAAATGTTGATAGCTTTTGTTCTATTATAGGGGTAAAGCCTTGATAAAGCTCTAGCAGCGAAACATGTCGGCGTGATGTTTCCCCTAGCCAGAGACCACAAGATAAAAGCTTAAATGTTGACAAAATAAGTAGATTGTACAAAAGCAAAACAGCTTAAATATACATGATAGAAATTAACAAAAGGACCCTAAGAGGAGCTGGCACGTAAAGCTTAGAGCAATGAGATCTGGCTGAGCTCTGAGTGGTGGCGCTGAGGATCCCAAAAATCTGAAAAACTGAAAAATACAGGGTTGCAAAGCAGCTGAAAGAAAAACATACTATCAGGTGGAAGAGTTGTATCAGGATACATCTTAGACATCCTTAAAAGGACGATTATAGACCAAAGGCATCTTTAAACAAGAAGGTTTTTAGACTGATCTTAAAGGAGTTTAGATATGTCTGTTCTCTTAGATGCATCGGAGCTGAGTTCCAAAGCGTTGGGGCTGCTACAGAAAAGATATTACTATAGAACGCATCATATTGATATATTTTAGAGAGGGAACTGAGAGCAAATTTTGACTGAGCGAAGAGATCATTGAGGACAGTAAGGAATCAGGAGCCTGTTAAAGAAATCTGGCTGGCCACTAGTTCTGGTTTTGAAGGTCAATAGCATTATTTTATTTGTGATTCGGTGTTCTACTAGTAACCAGTGGGCGTTGATCAAAAGGGGAGTGACATGGTCAAATTTCCGTGTGTGAGTGTTAATTTCTATTGCCATCAAACTGCATTTCTCAGTTGTTCTGCTGCCCTGTTATTGCTGTACATAAAGTAGTTTGGAATCTGCCCGTCTTAAAGGCTGCTAGTTTGCTGTCAAATGAAATTCAAACCACCAGCTACATTTGCTGTCTCCGTCACTGCAGTGACTTGTTGAAAGTATTCCTTTTGGTCAGCGAGCAAATCCCTCAGTTTCTGGCAAACAGACCACGGGGCACTGTACATTGAGCCCGCTTACAATGGAACTTTTTGTGCGATCCAGGGGCTTCGCAGAGAAACACATCGGTGGGCACCGAGCCTGGAATGTAATTGTCTGCTTCCACTGAAATAAAGCTCAGTCCATCACAATCGGCATCTAACGGCGGAGCTATGCATGTCTTTAATTACCAACATCTGAATAGTCCACATAGCATAATTCATTCAAAGTCCTCTTTTTATTTAATCACTCACAGCACTTCACACGCCTGAGCAGTGACCTTTTTAAACTGTTTATTAGATCAGATATCAGGTTGGAATGTTGAACTCTGAAAGGTCTGGAGCACTGTGTGTGCGTCTATCCATGTGAGATGCTGCTTCAAACCGCAGAAACTCTTCATCCATCTCCTACGGTGGTAGAGGAAAGTGATTGCCTGAAGCACCAGCATCATAAGGGGCTCCACAGACATGGCTGAGTGAAAAAACCCGAGGCAGAATTTCAAGGCGCCTTGCTCTGTTTGGGTGATTTATAAATTTCTGCCCTGGTCCCAGTGTGTCTGGCACTGCACACAGGAACATGCTGGTCTGGGGGCGTGGGCTGACTGGGAGCCAAGTGTTAAATACCTACTACTACTATTTATCATTTCTATAGCATGAAAAGGTATATGCAGCGCTGTACATTTAACTTGTAATGGACAGTCCCTTCTCAGAAGAGCTTAGGGGCTCATAATCAAAACAGAAATGCGTCTACAATCCCGCCTAAATTGACACTTGGACGATCGAATAGACAAGTCGTCCAAGTGCCGATAATCGAAACAGGTTTTAGATGTATCTAAAAACAGCTTAGGCCTTTTCAGTGCTGCTGTATGCCCAGAGCTGAAAGGGGCATTTTAGGAGGAGTGGTGAGGGTGGGATTTGGGTGGGACGTGAGTCGACCTAGACTTAGTCATACTGCAAGTATAAATGAAAGTTTAACGAGACTGCCTAGATGGAACTTGTACATTGTTCCTTGATGATGTAAAACAGGTCTAAGTGGCCAGAAGGTATCCAAAGTGACCAGATAACCACTGCAGACACAAAGTACAGACCCTCACACACTCCCCCAGTGATCACTGACCCCCCCCCAACATCATAAAAATTGGAATAGAAATGTACATACTTGCCTCCAGAACATCAGCACCTGGTATAGGAAAGCCTAGTAGAGCTGCAAAGAGGTGGCTTAAGTAGTCTGGGGGGGGGGGGGGGGTGGGCTAGTGAACCATAGAGAGGAGGACCCTGGCCCATAAGCCACTCTAACCACTACATTCATGGTGAAACATGTGCACCCCCCAAACCTCCTAAAACACTATTGTAATGCCATATAGGTGCCACCTGTAGTCATAAGGGCTATTGGGGTGGTAGGCAGGTGGGTCTAGTAGGTTTTGGGGGTGTTGGGGGGGCTCACCATGACTTAAAAGGGAGTTGTGGTGAAATGTTTATGTGGCCCCCTTTTTGTGAAATTTGCAGCAGTGCCCTGTAAGGTAAACTACTCTGTTGCCATGTCTGGGTGGCTAGTCCATCACTTTGCTGGCCCCTCCCACATCCAAAAGTCTTATTCTAGGCGTTTTTGACTTGGACAAATTTTTGGACAAGAATGGGATATAAAGATAGACGACTTAGCGGTCTGGATGATCAAACATGCTGGACATACAGTTAGACGATTTTCAAAAAAAATATATTTTGGATGTATTTTTCGAGAATGGACTTTAGATACTGCCGACTTTGGGTGACTAACGACTTAGGCCCAAAACAGACTTAGACGTATTTTTTTATTGTGCCCCCTCTTACTATCTAATATCGATAGACAGACAGGGTATATAGGGGTTGGGGAGTTTTTTTATAGAGAGAATGAAAGGAAGGACATTCAGTTTTAGATGGCAGTGACGGTGAGACATACAGGCCACAATGTTGGACAGGCAAGCTGAGACTGGGCCTGGATTCTTGTAGAAATATCTGGTATGGAGAGGTAGATCTGGAAGTCATCAGCTTAGAGGTGATACTGAAAGCCATGGGAGAAGATCAGTGCACCGAGGGAGTGGGTATAGATGGAGAAAAACAGAGGTCCCAAGACAGAGCCTTGAGGTAGACCAATACTAAACAGGACTACACACAAGGAATCAGAGCAAGGAGCTGGATCTCACATAAGAGCTAGCTACTTCTTTTGACTTACAGGACAGCTGAAGAGAAGGAAGAGATTAGGTAGGTCTTTTTTTTTTCCTTTCAAACGATACTGAAGTTCCTGCAAATGAATTTCAGCTGGGGAATACTGTGTCAGAAAAGCTACTGCCCCTAATACAGCTTCTGCTTATTTCTAAAGTGTAATCCAAGTTGAGGGACTGGTTCCATGAATCCCTCATGAAACAAGTAGAAGAACTGAGAGAGGAGGTAGTGAGGCTGAAAAGCATCCATGACTACAAGAAATACGCCAATGAAATACTTGTTGAGGCATCAAGGATCTCCAGCAGAGCTGAAGAAGGAGCCATGCTGAAAGAGGACAAATATAAACCTACCATCAGAGGCTGCAGAATCAACACCCTGACTCTACCTTTCTTCAAACTAAAGAACTAGTATGCAGCTCTGGAAATGAGAACATCCCAGACCCAGGAGAAACCGGACCTCAAAACCCCCATAGTTGCCAAAGCAGTTACCATAGGAATCGTGGTGATTAGTGATTCCCTTCTGAGGGTTACAGAGGGATCTGTCTGCTGATCAGATATGATGTTCTGGGAGGTATACTGTCCTTCTGATGCCAAATTCTGAGATATTTTGTAGAGTTTGCCAAAATTTATTTAGCCTAATGATTATTATTTGATATAACTTATCCATATTGACATGAATAATACTACTAGTTATTCCACTGAATAGATCAAAAGTGACTTCATGGTTCTGAGAGAGAGGGTGAAGCAGATGGGTGAGCAGGTATTGTTTATGCTAATCCTCCCTGTTGAAGGTAAAAGCCAAAGCAGAGAAGCTTGCATCCTGGAGATGATTACATGGCTGCATGTATTGTATCACTGAGAGTGTTTCACCTTCCTGGACCATGACATGTTTTTCCAAGGGCTTTGGACCAGAGATGGTATCCGTCTATCAAAGAAGGGAGGAAGGGTCATTTGCAGCAGGCATGCTAACCTACTGAAGAGAGCTTTAAACTAGGATCACCATGGATGGGTGAATAAAGCCTCCAGTTACAAAAAATTCCTGGGGGAGAAGGGAATTCCTGGGGCCTTCCTTTAATCTACCTCAATTCTTGACTTTTTTAAAGGAAGTCCAGTGAACTTTTCCCTTCTCGGTGAAAAGACAAAGATAAAGTTAAACTGTCTTACAGAGAAGATTGCAGGCAACACCTCAGCAGGTAGGTATTCTTTCGGTTGATGATCTGATGTAAACCATAGTGAAAGCAGACTCTAAATTTTGATAAATATTTGACCAAATCGATGTCCTGCAACAATGCTGAGTGAGGGTTCTAAAAGGAACTGCATCTGTGAATGATCTGGGCATCTGGTGGTTTGACTGTGGATAGCTTGAACCTTACAAGTTATTTGGAACAGTCAGATTCTATGGAAGTCATATTGCCACCTTTGATTAAGGCATTTGTTTTTCCTTAAAACTGTGAGCATGTTTTGAAACTCTATTTCTACCATAGGTCAGAAATGTTCATGGTTAAAAAAATCTGGGTTTTTTCCCCCTGATCTTTGTCATACAACACAAGATCATAAGAAGTTTTTGGCTCTGAGGAAAAAGGTTTCTTCGCATGGTGGTCATTTCTAACTTTGTTTTCCTTATATTGTGTTTATTTCCTCTATTAGGTATGTTTTCTTTGACCTTGGAGAGCTGAAATTTTTTATTGAATGCTAAGAAGTTGGGACTACTTATTTCATTGCAGGAAAATGCTTGATTTAGGGAATTTTGAAGTCCTTTCAGTAACCCACCTCCTTTATAAAGCCACGCTAGTGTTTTTAGCGCGGGCTGCGGCAGTAAGAACTCCGCTGCTCATAGAATTCCTGAGTGTCGGAGTTCTTACCACTGCGGCCAGCACTAAAAACGCTGGCACGGCTTTGTAAAGAAGGGCCTAAGCCAGGGGTGTCAAAGTCCCTCGTCAAGGGCCGCAATCCAGTCGGGTTTCAGGATTTCCCCACTGAATATGCATGAGATCTATTAGCATACAATGAAAGCAGTGCATGCAAATAGATCTCATGCATATTCATTTGGGAAATCCTGAAAACCTGACTGGATTGCGGCCCTCGAGGAGGGACTTTGACACCCCTGGCCTAAACTATGTCAAAAAATGGCCTTAGCACGTCCTTGTATAGGGTTTTCCCATACGCTGTCATTTTTACCACAGCTGTAAAAAAAGCCTTTTTCTATTTTTTTTTTTTTATTAATGGCCATGCACTTGTATTGCCATTAGTGTAACTGTTAAAAATGATTGCATGTGTACTTACTGCCACTCGTTTTATAGGTGGAAAGAGCTCATGCACTATTCCAGGGGTAGGGAACTCCGGTCCTTGAGAGCCGTATTCCAGTCGGGTTTTCAGGATTTCCCCAATGAATATGCATTGAAAGCAGTGCATGCACATAGATCTCATGCATATTCATTGGGGAAATCCTGAAAACCCGACTGGAATAAGGCTATCGAGGACTGGAGGTCCCTACCCCTGCACTATTCCTACGGTGATCAGTTAGCACATGGTAATATAGATGTGCTAACTGATTATTGCAGGATGCCCAAACTCTACCCCATGGCCCCTTGAAAAAATATAAAATAATTTTTAGCATGTGGTTAGTGCATGCACATTTGGCACCCACCACAGTGTCCCATGATATGCCATTTTAAGCCACATTAGCCTCTTTTACAAAACCGCGATAGCACTATTCCCGAAACTCATAGAGTTCCTATGAGCGTCGAGAGCAGCGCAGAGCATTCAGCGTGCTAGCCTGCGCTAAAAACCGCTATAGCGGTTTTGTAAAAGGGGGGTAGGTGCATTTTACTGCCTAAAGCACTTTAGTAAGTGACCTCTTTGGGATTGGTTCTGCTTTTTCTTTTGTAATTTTAGATTTATTTCTTTGTTTTGTAACACAGTTTCAGGGATTTCTTCTTGGCTCTCCAGCTTTTAGGTCTGAGTAGTACTGTTTGATTGCTATATATATATATATATATATATAATTTTTTTTTAATGCAAACTGCTGTTCTGCAATCATGTGTATACTTGTGGAATTATTTTGAGAAATTGAATATATAAAAACAAAAAAAAAAAGAAAGAAAATAGGATTGCCCCCGTATTTCATAATATATTACATAGCAAAATCAGTCTACCATTTGGTAGAAACATAGAAACATGATGGCAGATAAAGGCCAAATGGCCCATCTGGTCTGCCCATCTGCAGTAACCATTATCTCTTTCTCTCTCCGAGAGATCCCACGTGCCTATCTCAGGCCCTTTTGAATTCAGACACAGTCTCTGTCTCTACCACCTTTTCTGGGAGACTGTTCCATGGAGACTTATATATATCAAAACATAACAAACTCTATCCAGCTCTACAATAGCTGGGTCAGACAAAAGGTCCACCAAACCCAGTAGTCTTGTTTCCAACAGTTTCAAGTTTCAAGTTTATTATAAAATTTGATTAATCGCCTATTCCAAATTCTAAGCGATGAACAAATCGATAAAATTACAGAGTTAGGGGAAACAAACATAGCTAACAAAATGACTAAATCTACAAAACATAATAAAATCCAACTTTACAAACCTAATAAAATACAAGGAAAGAATAGGAAAGAAATACAATCTGATTAATAAAAAAAGAAAGACAATTAAGGTAAAGAACAATAGGAAGGGGAAGGAGAAAAACTCTCAAAAAATATAAAGATAAAATGAAATTCCTAAGCAATTCATTTAGTCATTGAATGCATCTTTAAAGAGAAAACTCTTGAGTTTGCTTTTAAATTTTTCCAAATTGCATAGTACCTGACAAGATCCTAAAGAGTAGACAGATTCCCCCAGAACACCTACAAGCATTGATGGGATTAGCTTGATGGAAGTAGGAGAATCAGGTGGAATCAATCCCAAGGCTGGAAGAGCCTTTAAAAAATTTTTGTTAATGTGGTATAAGGGGAGGGGGAGTGATTTGACCTTATTCTTTATTTTGTTTTTAATTTTTTAAAGGAGTGGCCTAGTGGTTAGGGCTGTAGCCTTAGCATCATGAGGTTGCAGGTTCAAACCCCGCGTTGCTCCTTGTGACCTAGGGCAAGTCACTTAACACTTCAATGCCCCAGGTATATTAGTCAGATTGTGAGCCCACTGGGACAGATAGGGAGAAATACTTGAGTACCTGAATGTAAACCACTTAGGTTATAAGAGTTGGACAAATACTAAAATAAAAAGAAATGAAAACTATTGCAGAACACACCCCTATGGGGCTACTCGATTTGCATTTGTACCTGATCAATACAGAGCAGATCTTCTCCACTAGAAGGTGTTTTTGTTATGTTCAAGCAGCAACTCTGTACAATTTTCACAAGTGTGGCATTCAGATAAAGCAGCAGATTTCTGCGTCTCAATGGCCACGAATTTGGACTTGGAAGATGAGATGTACGGCATCTATTAGGCAAACATGGTTTTTCTTGTTACATAGAGCTTTTTGGACCCCTGTTCGATTACAGAAATTAGATAATTCCAAGTCTAATAGATGCTGGCACTGTCATCTCGATGTAGGGACATTGGATCATTTACTGTTCTATTGTCTGTTGATACTTAAATTTTGCAGATCCATTTGGGGTCAAGTGATTAAATTATTGAAAAATCCAGTGGCATTGACGTACAATACCGTGCTATTTGGCACGTTAATGAGGGCTAAAAGCCAAATATCTTCCCATAATAATAAACTTCACAGTATTATGACAGGGGTTGCCATACAACTTATTTTGAGGAATTGGAAAACCGGTTAAATTGTACTTTCTGGTGGGAATCTCTATGCCACATTTTTAAAATGGAGCGTATGATGGCCATACAACAGGGACATTATAAGAAATTTATGGATGTTTGGGAGCCATTGACAGAATTCAGTAAGGAGTGATTGTTGATTTTGCCCTTTGATCATACACGTCCAGGGTGGGTGGGGAGATTCTTTTAATTAGAGTGCAATTGTTGGATATGTAGAAAGGGGGGATGATATATGTATTTGTCCTAAATATAATTTGATTGAAGTTAAGTGTTGTTAAAGTGTAAAACGTCTGTACAATATGTTGCACTTATTTTTGGCTTTAAAATGAATAAAGATATTTTTAAAAAAACACCAAAAACCAAGTGTGGCAGTGCATCCCCTGATTCTAGCAAGTAAATTCATTTTTTTAAACTAATTAAGACAACCTTCAGTAGAAAATGGAGAGTGTGGGACTAACTTCCTCTCACTACTTATCACACTGTCACTCATTGATACATATACAGCAGGGGTGCCCAATACGTCGATCGCGATCGACAGGTCGCTCGCTCAGGTGACCCCAGTCGATCGCAGAGCGGGTTCCTTTCTTTCCTTCTCTTTTTTCTCCTCCTGACTGGCCTGCCTCTTGAAGAACGCCAGCCAATCAGAGTGCTGGAAGGGCGGGGTGAAGGTCGGTGGCGTACCAAGAGGGGGGCGGTCCACCCCGGGTGCACAGCCGGCCAGATCCGGGTCCTCCTGCCCTTCCTTTCCCCCAATCCGCGCTCGGGGCTCGCGCCTGCCTAGTCTGTGCCGCTGCCCAAATGGTGCTGTTGGTTCTTGCGAGACTCGCGGGAGTTGACTGCACCATTCGAGCGGCGGTGCAGGACCAGGCAGACGCGCTCGGGGCTCGCGTCTGGATTTCACTTCCGGCACAGATGGGGGAGCCTGCCGAGCTGACACCATTCGGGCAGCACGAGACCAGGCAGGCACGCTCGGGGCTCACACCTGCCTATTACTGCCGCTGCAGATGGAGACTTGGGCGGCTGTCCAGCAGGGAAGGCTGCCGATGCAGCGCAGGACCGCCAGGATTGCATCAAGGTACCGGGGGTGAGGGGATGTTTAAAATATCAGGATAGCCATCTAGGGAGGGAGGGAGGGATTTTAAAAGGTACTGAGGGTGAGGAGATGTTAAAAATACCAGGTTAGCCGTCTAGGGAGGGAAGGAGGGATTTTAAAAAGTACAGGGGGTATGATTAAAAAAGGTACTGGGGGTATGTAGGGGGATGGTTTAGGGTACGAGAGGGGTATGGGGCCTGCCTGTCACTAGGTCTGCCTGCCTTCCCTGTGCCCTGTCCCTGCCTAGCGGCAGTGGTTTGGGGGAGGGCAGGGAGGCAGAAGGAAAGAAGGGAAACAGAAAAAAAGAAATGGGGCATGAAGAGAGAAAAAAAAGGGAGGCAGGGAGAAAGAAAGGGAAGGGAGAGAGGAAGAAAAAGTTGGGGGAGGGAATGAGGTCTGGAGGAGAGGAATCATACAGGCTGAAAGAAGGGAAGAAAGATTGGATGCACAGTCATAAGAAGAAAGTGCAACCAGAGACTCATGAACACCAGACAACAAGGTAGGAAAAATTATTTTATTTTAAATTTAGTGATCAAAATGTGTCTGAATTTATATCTTCTGTCTATATTTTTCACTATGGCCCCCTTTTACTAAACCGCAATAGCGGTTTTTAGCGCAGGGAGCCTATGAGCGTTGAGAGCAGCGCTGGGCATTCAGTGCAGCTCCCTGCGCTAAAAGCTGCTATTGTGGTTTAGTAAAAACGGGGGGGGGGGGGGGGGGATATATTTGTCTATTTTTGTATGGTTGTTACTGAGGTGACAGTGCATAAAGTCATCTGCCTTGACTTCTTTGAAAAAACCCCGGAATAGGAATGATAATTAACATTTTCTCAGCGTACAGTGTGCTTTGTGGTTTTTTTTAATTTTATTGTTGGTAGATCATTTTGACTTGGTCATTTTAAAAGTAGCTCACAAGCCCAAAAAGTGTGGGCACCCCTGATATACAGTCTCTCTCTCTCTCTCTCTCTTTGGAAGCTCAAACTTTAAGCTCTGCCCATCTTTCCTACAGGAGAGTTATCAAGAATAGGAAGAAAACCCAAAAAGCTTTGAAAGATCTTTCTAATACTGTATATTCGAGGGGGTGCTGAAAAGTTCTCAGCCCGACCAAGAAGAGAATGATGTGGATACGATTCAATCAATGATCTGAAACAATGTCAAAAAAGAGAATTTCTTTTCCGCAAAAAAATATATCTTTATTCATTTTAAAGCTAAAAATAAGTGCAACATATTATACAGACATTTTACACTTTAACAGCACTTAAATTCAATCAAATTATATTTCATAACAAATACATGTACCCTCCCCCCTCTCTATATACTCTACAGTTTCACTCAACCATAATTAAATTAAAAGTATTTCCCCACCTTGGACGTGTATGCTCAAAGGGCAAAATCAACAATCACTCCTTACAGAATTTTGTCAATGGCTCCCAAACTTCCTTAAATTTCCTATAATGATCCTGCTCTATAGCAATCATACATTCCATTTTAAAATGTGGCATAAAGATTCCCACCAGAAATTATAATTTAACCAGTCCCAGTTTTTCCTGTTCTTCAAATTAAGTTGTATGGCAACTCCCGTCATAATAAAGAGAAGTTTATTATTATGGGAAGATATTGGCTTTTAACAAAATAAGATAAAACTCTTTTCAGCTACAGTGACAAAAATACGCTCAGGATTTAGGAAATTGGTTGGTTGGAATGAGAACTTCCCAGCACCCTTTGTATAATTTTTCTTTTTGTTTTTAATATCTATTCATTTTGAAACCAAAAACAAATGCAAACATATTATACAATCATATTACACTATAATAGCACCTAAATTCAATCAAAATTGTAATTTATGACAAATAAATATGTCACCCCTCATCTTCATATTCAAAAATTGCACTCAAATTAAAGATTAAAAATACATTCCAACCCGCCCTCCTACCCACCCACCCTGGACGTGCATGATCAAGGGGCAAAACCAATAATCACTCATTGCAATATTTTGTCAATGGCTCCTAAATATCCAGAAAGTTCTTTTAATGTCCCTGATGTATAGCCATATTACATTCCATCTTAAAAACATGACAGAGAGACTCCCATCAAAAGGTATAGTTCAGCCTATCCCAGTTTTTCCAATTCCTTAAAATAAGTTGTATGCCAACCCCTGTCATAATAAAGAAAAGTTTGTTATTGTGAGATGATATTTGACTTTTAGCTCTCATCATAGTGCCAAATAGCACAGTGTCATATGTTAGTGCCACTGGATTTTCCAGTACTTTCTTCACCTGATCCCAAATGGATCTCCAAAATTAAAGTATCAAGGGACAATAAAATAATTAATGATCTAATGTCCCAGGTTCAAGATGACAGTGCCAACACCTATTAGACCTTTGCATATTTTTTTCAAATATTTATTTCCTACAAATCAAAACTTATATTCAGGTTACAGAAAATATCAGAAATATTATAATACTATTAAAACAACACAGTCAACATAGCAGGGACACAGCCATCTGACAACAAGATTAACACTCCCCCCACCCACAAAAACAAAAAAAACACACTTTCAATTTCTTTCTAAAAACCAGAACATCTGATTCATGCCATAAATTCTCTGGCAAAGAATTTTATAGTGTTAGTACAACATTCAAAAATGCACAACGCCAGATGTATTAGGGAACAGACAATTTCAAAGATGGCATCATTTTTAAGAGCCTGCTGTGATGAATGTAATGATCAGCACGACTGGTATACATACAAATTAACTCCAGGCTCTGCAGCAGAAACCCCTCTTAACACCCTGATCATTTGCCAATCGGTGACATGATCAGGGCAGGGTTAACCAATAGGCCAAGTAGGCACGTGCCTAGGGCCCGAAATGTTTTTTCCAAACAGCGATGGGCCCCTCCAGCATCGATTGGCAATGCGGGTCCCCCCTGATTGGCAACACAGCTTCCCCCATCAAAGGAAAATAAGACAAGCAAGCAACGCGGGTAAGAAAGACAACGGGAACTGTAATTGTGCAAGCGGTGCTGCTTGCAAGTTTCAAGTTTTATTAGGATTTTATATACCGCCTATCAAGGTTATCTAAGCGGTTTTACAATCAGGTACTCAAGTATTTTCCCTGTCTGTCCTGGTGGGCTCACAATCTATCTAACGTACCTGCCCAAAGCTTCCCTCTGACGCAGCTTCCTGTTTCCGCCTGGGCACATGGTGGGGTGGGGTGGGGCAGGGGGCCCAGTGTACTTGTGTGCCTAGGGGCCCTTGATGAATTAATCCTGCCCTGGACATGATATACAGTTAAAAAAACAAAATACAAAAAAACAACAACAACACAAACATAAGAACATAAGAATTTGCCTCCGCTGGGTCAGACCAAAGGTCCATCGCGCCCAGCAGTCTGCACCCGCGGCGGCCCATCAGGTCCATGACTTGTCAGGTTATCATGATTTAGCCCTATAGCCCTCTTGCTTTTATCTATACTCTTTCCATGCTGATATCTACCCCTATCTGTATCCCTCAATCCTCCTATCCTTCAGGAATCCATCCAATCCTTCTTTGAATCCCCGTAGCGTACTCTGCCCGACCACTTCCTCCAGGAGCGCGTTTCATGTGTCCACAACCCTCTGCGTGAAGAAGAACCTCCTGGCATTGGTTCTAAACTTGTCTCCTTCCAGTTTCTCCGAGTGCCCTCTTGTGTTTGTGATCCCCCGTAGTTTGAAGAATCTATCCTTGTCTATCTTCGCCATGCCCTTCATGATCTTGAAAGTTTCTATCATGTCACCCCTAAGCCTCCTCTTTTCCAGGGAGAAGAGCCCCAGCTTGTCCAGCCTGTCAGTGTATGAACAGTCCTCCATACCAATTATCATTTTCGTAGCTCTTCTCTGGACCTTCTCAAGTATCGCCATGTCTTTCTTGAGGTACGGCGACCAATATTGGACGCAGTACTCCAGATGCGGGCGCACCATTGCACGATACAGTGGCATGATGACTTCCTTCGTCCTGGTTGTAATTCCCTTCTTAATGATGCCCAGCATTCTGTTAGCTTTCTTCGAGGCCGCTGCACATTGCGCTGATGATTTCATTGTTGTGTCCACCAGTACACCCAAGTCCTTTTCAAGATTATTCTCCCCCAGCAATGTTCCCCCCATTTTGTAGCTGAACCTCGGGTTTCTTTTCCCTATATGCATGACCTTGCATTTTTCTATGTTAAAGCACATTTGCCATTTGTTTGCCTACTCTTCCAGTTTGCTTAGGTCCCTTTGCAGGTCTTCGCACTCCTCTGTGTTCCTAACTCTGCTGCAGAGTTTGGTGTCATCAGCAAATTTTATAACTTCACACCTCGTCCCCGTTTCCAAGTCGTCGATAAATATATTGAACAGCAGTGGTCCCAGCACCGACCCCTGCGGAACACCGCTCGTGACTCTCTGCCAGTCGGAATATTTGCCTTTCACTCCAACCCTTTGCTTTCTGCCGGCCAACCAGTGCCTGATCCATCTGTGTACATCCCCTCCCACCCCGTGGTTCCACAGCTTCTTAAGTAGCCGCTCATGGGGCACCTTGTCAAAGGCCTTTTGGAAGTCGAGATAAATGATATCTATGGATTCCCCTTTGTCCATCTGGCTGTTTATCCCTTCAAAGAAGTGCAGTAGGTTTGTTTGGCACGATCTTCCCTTGCAGAAGCCATGTTGGCTCGGTTTCAGCTGTCCATTTCTTTCTATGTGTTCACAGATGCTATCCTTTATTAATGCTTCCATCATCTTGCCCGGAACCGAAGTCAAACTCACCGGCCTGTAGTTCCCCGGGTCACCCCTCGATCCCTTTTTAAAGATAGGTGTGACATTCGCTAGCTTCCAGTCCTCCGGTACCTTCCCAGTGCTTAAGGATAGATTACAGATTTGTCGAAGTGTGTCCGCTATTTCCGTCCTCAGTTCTTTTAGTACCCTTGGGTGGATTCCGTCCGAGCCCGGTGATTTGTCACTTTTCAGTCTGTCTATCTGTCGGAGGACATCCTCATAGCTTACCTCTAAGGTCTCCAGTTTTTCATCCTGATCCCCACTTATGGTCTCCTCGGGTTCCAGTACATTGGAGGTGTCCTCACTTGTGAAGACTGATGAGAAGAACCGGTTTAGCCTATCGGCTACCTCTTTTTCCTCTTTGACCACTCCCTTTCTGTCTCCATCATCTAATGCAGTGATTCCCAACCCTGTCCTGGAGGAACACCAGGCCAATCGGGTTTTCAGGCTAGCCCTAATGAATATGCATGAGAGAGATTTGCATATGATGGAAGTGATAGGCATGCAAATTTGCTTCATGCATATTCATTAGGGCTAGCCTGAAAACCCAATTGGCCTGGTGTTCCTCCAGGACAATGTTGGGAACCACTGATCTAATGGACCCACCTCCTCCCTCGCTGGTTGTTTCCCTTTCACGTATATAATATGCTCAAACTTTCTGGTACTGGTCAGCAAAAATTCAGCAGCATTTTGTGCCAATTGCAAAGCCTTTCTAACAGAAGCAGGCACACCAACTAACAGAGTTGCAGTTGTAAGCACATTACCAGCCCCAAGGGGTGCTTACCTGGCTCCTGTTAGTTATAACCAGTTCATAGGAGAACACAGATCACTCAGATAGCACTGGAATATGGTTATTTACTTATGTTCCCTGTATAGATTTGAGTCTAACCCCTGGACAATATTTATGTATTTATTCAATTTTCTAAACCTTTCTCCCAGGGGAGCTCAGAACGGTTTACATGAATTTATTCAGGTACTTGAGCTTTTTTCCCTGTCTGTTCCAGCAAGTTCACACAGTCCATCTAATGAACTTGGAGCAATGGGGGGGGGGGGGGGGGGAGATTAAGTGACTTGCCCAGGGTCACAAGGAGCAGCATGGGTTTGAACCCACAAGCTCATAGTGCTGAGGCTGCAGCTTTAACCATTTTGCCGCAAGCAATGAACCAGGCTGCATATTAAAAAAAAAAGAAAATTAAAATATTTTATTCCTATAACTTGTGGTAGCTACAGTGGTTAGCACAATTTAGATATGAGACTTTTGCACTAGACAAGTTAGGATGCTTAGGGAAACCCACTATTGCATAAATCACTTCAGGGTAAACACATGATTCCCTACAGGCTGTTAAATCCTGACTCCGGACATTGTACCCCAACGCACAACAGAGCTGATACAGCCTGTTAGTGCTGGAGAGGTTTTTCAGGCGGATATCTATCACCTTCAGGTGGGAGGAGCCCAGCACAGCACAGTAGCACAGTAGTGTAGGAGAGCTCTCTCTCGGGTAGCAGGAGCTCTGAAGTGGTGCATGACATCTGTAGCAAAGCCCAGAACATTCAGTGTGGGAGAGATTTCTCTAAAGTGGCAAGAGTTCAGCAGGGACACTGGAACACTTGCAGCCTGAGTTTGTCCACTGGTTTAGGTCTCTGGCATCAAACTCAGAATCAAGATACAGGCAGGGCTCAGATTTCCTGGTATCAGGAACAGACTAGATATCTGCACGGAAACGGGGATTGTGGGAATTCCGCGGGTCCCGCAGACCTCCCGCAGGGATCCCCCCCAGGTCTATGAGACTCCCGCAGAATCCCCCCAGGTCTACGGGACTCCCGTGGGGATCCCCCCCCCCTCCCCAGGCTCACATGACTCCCAAGGGAATGGAACCGGGGTTCCTGAGGCCTGGAAAGAAAATTAGTAGAGATAGACAAAAGCAGAAACTGGGACCAAGATGATGGATAAACAAAATGTCCCACCAGTTACAGCAAGGGAGATGTTCATTTTGAGGGGGGCTAAACTCAAAGTGGAAGGCCCAGCACCCTCTCATAGTTATGCCACCAATTATGTTTAGTACAAAATGAAGTGCTTGCTGAATTTGTTTTGAGGTTTCCAGTTCAGTTTTGGCACATTTTTCTTATGCAACCATTATCCTGAAAAGTGCCTCTCTCAATTCTGCTTTAAATGATTTTGATGCTGTATTGTTTGATTCTTTACTCATTGCTGCATTAAAAAACCATTTGTGAATCTTGTAAAGACCTCTCACAAGTTGCCTATGCCAGACGGCGGAACCAGATTAACAAGAAATGGTCGACCCTACAGTCACATGACCTAATGTCTATTCTAATTCTTTCCGGTGATGTATGCATCTCTTATTTCTGTTCACTGTTATTTGTTTATATTGTATTTTATTGTTGGTTTAAATAAACTAAGACTTAAAAATAATCAAAACTGTCAGAAGTAATTGCTGCTTTATATGGGGACTGGTAACTTTTAGGGGGGACGGGCAGGGACAGAGGAGATTCCTCACGGTCGGGCAGGGACGGAGGGGATTCCTCACGGTGATGGGCGGAGACGGAGGGGATTAGGGTGGGAACAGGTGGGATACTGGTGGGGACGGATGGGATTTCTGTCCCTGCGCAACTATCTAGAACAGACCTTTGGAATCCGACTTCCCTGTTAGTGCATCTGCCCCTCAGGCTCTCAGGGGATCCTTCCTTTATATTCTCTGGTCCCAGAGCTTATCTTAGAAGATAAGATGTTTTCCTTGCCTTCTGTTCCAACCTCTTGATCTGGGCATCTCCAGAAATATCTTCTTAATGTCACCTCAGGTAGAATTCCAGGAATCTTGGTTCCTTGCTGGTAGCGTCCAGAGAGTTCAGATACCACAATGACTGGAAGGATGGGGCATCTTGCCCTTGATGCATGCTCTGGACAAGAGAATTATGTTACAATAACAAGTCCAAGTTGCACCAGCTCAGTGAGCCTGCTAAGGAATGGGGGAAGCCACAGGCCATGGTCTCCTCAAAAACTTGCGGTCAGTTATGGCTCTACTCCCCCAACTACCTCCTCCTGGCCGCTGTAATTTTAAATCTTTGGGCAGCCGCCTTGCAGCGTCAAAGAGCAGTTCTGCCTCAGAACTCTTCATTCTGCAGCATCCCACTTATAAGGGAACAGGAAGTCGCTGCAGAATGAAGAAGTCCTGGGCAGGTCTGCTCATTGATGCTGCTTGGTGGCTGCCCCAAAATTAAAAATTACAGCAACCGGGAAAGGTAGATGGAGGAGTTGGGAGCTGGAGAGAGAGGTCATGCCGTAGGATTTTTGTTGGGGGCTAAGGCAGAGCTTTTGGGCCCCCTCAAACAAAAAAGTGTATTCAGCTCTTTATACAATCTATATGTAGGGATTTAACCCTTACAAAGTAATACAGCTAAAGAAATATAAAAATTTACAAAAATCACAGAAAAAAACATTAGATTACCATTCTAAAGATTCCTTTAAAAGTCACAGCATTATCATTAGGTGGGTGGGTGGGAGAAAATCTATATTTGGCTATCTATATTTGATAGTTAAATGTGCTTATATTGTCTTATTATATATATTTATGTATTGCACTATTGCAGTCTACATTATATGTGAAAATCGTAGGGAAACAAGATTTTATGTCTGTGACTTGGAAACCGCATAGTTGTATGCGGTCTATAAATTTTTAAATAAATAAAGTATCATCTTGTTATCCCATTTTATTTTTTGGTTTTGCTTTATTTCTATTTGTTACCTTTCAAGTGGACTAATCACATAACTTTATGAAAGAGGAAAATCTTTTGAATTTGACTCAACAGTTGTACTGGTTGTTTGGCTTTCGCTACTCATTTGCAAATGGAGTTGAAATTTCAGTCTTGAAATCAAATAAACAGAATGGCAATATTAAATAGCAGACTATAAATAGCCAACCATTGATTATAATATGTTCATCTTAGATTCATCTACAACATTATAATGACATGTTTATTTTGGAATTATTACAGAAACAAACTAAACTGCTGCGAAATGATAGCAAATAGGAAATTTTTCTTCCCCTACCCAGCCACCCCCCAAAATGCACATTTGAGGGATAGAGATTTGGAAATGATTAATTTGCTTTGTGAAGTTATTTCTTGAATGGTGTTGAAAGGAACACCTGTTAGTATTTGGTTGCTGCGGAAACTTTGATTTCTTGCCAGTGGGTTGTAACACACTTATTAATGTGATGCTGACTCACATAGGAAAGGAAAAATCTCCGCTGACGCTAGAGATCGAGGAAGCAAAAGGAATTCTTACTCCCTCCCATGCTCTCCCATCCCTACTACTCCCAGAAATAGCTAGCGTTATGCTGTACAATTATATTTCACGGGAATTTTTAAATATAAATATCAGTTTAAAATGTCTTATTATTTAATTGAATTGAATGCAGTGTTTATATACCGCTAAATCATCACACTGGCTTTGAAGCAGTTTACAATAACAAATACAATTTGGTTTATACAATGGTGAAAAGTCTAATCAGGTACTTTGAATAATTTCCCTCTGTCTGAATGGATTCACAATCTAACTATAGTACCCATGAAAAGGAATAAACAAACAATTGTTATCATATACAGTATACCAAGGATAGATAAAGGGAAGGATGAGGGAAAAACAATACTGTAGTCCATTAAAAACCACAAAAGCAGAGTTACTGGACAGAGAGGTATTTAACAAATAAGAAAGTTTTCAGTCGTTTTCTGAAGGCGAGATAGTTCAGTTCAGTTCTTAAGAGTGCTGGAAGGTCATTCCAGGCTCTGGTAGCAGCAGATGTTAAGAGGGTGTTGAATATTTGTTTATATTCCACTCCCTTATACCTCACAGAAGAATAAATATAGTATATATGAATAGATAATAATAATAATAACAGTTTATATACCGCAGGACCGTGAAGTTCTATGCGGTTTACAATGAATTAGAAAGATTCTACAAATTGAATGGGACATTCATAGTTAGAGATTAGTGGTTAGCAGTTTACAGGATCAGATTTGGGGGGTGAGGTTGTGATGGAGTCGATTGTACAGATTCGTTACCTAGGTACTTCAAGAACAGGTATGTTTTTAGATGTTTCCTAAATTCACCATAGTTGTTTGCGTGTATAATTAGTTTTTCCAGGTCTTTGCCCCATAAGGCTGCTTGATACGATAGAAGTTGTTGATGGTGTCTCTTAAATTTACATCCTCTAGCCGATGGGGAAACAAACTTCAGGTGTGTTCTTCTCTTATGTCTGTTGGTCGAGAAGGAGAAGAGGTCAGTTATGTATTTAGGGGCTAGACTGGATAGTACCTTGAAGCAGACACATCCCAGCTTGAACTTCGCACGTGCCTCCATTGGCAGCCAGTGCAGGAGTCGGTACATCAGAATCTGAAGGAAGGCATTACAGTAATAGAGATCATTTACTGGTGTAGCTAGTCCCTTCAAAAAGTGACGCTGGAGGTGATCTCAGAAGCAGATACACACAATGAGTTTGGTGTCTTTGCTAAACTCTACAGTACAGCGTTCCCCGGCGAATTTGCATTCCGCAATTTGCGGTCCCGGTCATTCGCAGTATTTTCCGATCGTGAATGGCCGGGCAGGAGAGGGCAGCCAGAGCACCGGCGAGTGAAGGAAATCAATTGCGGTATGCTCCGACCGCCTCTTCCTGTACTAAAGTCGGGCCTCACCAATCAGGAGCTGCGTGTGAAAGCAGCTCCTGATTGGTGAGGCCCGACTTTAGTACAGGAAGAGGCGGTCAGAGCATACCATGAGTGATTTCCTTCACTCGCCTTCACTCCGGCTGCCCTCTCCTATGTTCCCTGCTAAAAAAACGTATTCGCGGTTTTTCAACATTCGTGGGGTTTCCTGGAACGGAACCCCTGTGAATATCGAGGGAGCACTGTACACTCTTCTCCCCACAGACTTCCCATGTACACAGAAGAAAGACAGAACCCCTCTTTTACTAAGGTGCCCTAACCGATTAGCGTGCGCTAAATTCTAACGTGTCCATAGGCTAACATGCATGTAGCTTAGTAAAAGAGGGCCAAAGAGTCTCAGGTGGCTGGTTATTGTCTGAACAGTCTCTGGACAATTACACACTTGGAGAAATAGAGATCGCTTTTAACTCCGAACTCCCACTCGCTTGCAAAGCATCCATGCCTGTTTTATCATTCCCGCTCTAAGAAACGCCCTGAGCCCCTACTTGTTTTATTTGTTTTAATTAGATTGTAATCTCTAGTCTAGTAGCACTGTAGTAATGGTAGGAGTATAACTGCGCATCTAAATTTCGGAATCCCCCTGACATGCTAGGGGCTAGCAAGGGTAGGCATCATACATTACATTACATTACATTAGTGATTTCTATTCCGCCTGTGCCTTGCGGTTCTAGGCGGATTACAGATTAGAAGAGATCTGGACATTACCGAGAGAATTACGTAACAGTGATTCATGTACTTTACATGATATGGTAGAGAGTTACAAATTATAAGATATCTGGATTTTTCCGAAAGAATTACATAGCAAAGAATCAAGTGTTTACAGGATAGAGTGGAGAATATCATTACATTACATTAGTGATTTTTATTCCGCTTGTACCTTGCGGTTCAAAGCGGATTACATAAGAAGAGAACTGGACATTTCCAGGAGGGTACATGACATTGGAGAATACAGATTGAGGATATAGACTTAATAACAGAATGATGGTAAAGACTTAATAACATCAGAAGATGTTTTGAACAGCAGTGTTATGATTTTTGGGGGGATGAGATGAGGTGAGGGAGATTAGGTAGATTGTATATACTTTTTGAACAGCAGTGTTTTGATTTCTTTACGGAATGTCTTGAGGTCGGATGTCGTGGTTAACAATCTGGTGATGGAAGGTTTGAGTTTTGCTGCATGTGTTGCCAGGAGGCTATCATAAAGCTTTTTGCGATGAGTACCCTTGAGTGGTATATCAGTGTATACAGGTTACAGAAGAAAAGTTACCTAATAATGAAGGAAGAAGTTTGGTGGATACTGAAGGTAGATGCTATTTAGGAATCAGAATATTTTTGGTGGGTATGGTTCTAGGAGTTGACTAATGTGTTATTCACGGGGGGGGGGGGGGGGGGGGAGAGCATGTGCGAATGGGGAAGAGATTAGTAAGTAGGGACGTGTTTTTTGAATAGAAATGTCATACCTTATAGAACAGTGCATAGACAGATGTCCATAGCCAGATGTGTTCTAATACTTGACTGAAGATGTAGATTTATGGCATGACTCACTTGAAAATGTACTTAATTTACTTGACCCTTTAAGGGAGAAATATATTAGGAGATCTGGTTGTGTTCCTTGCTATATATCCACCAAAAGATATTCATATAATAGACCCAAGAACCAGAGACTTCTGTAAAGTAAGTTTCCAAATTAATACGGAGAAAAGACCTCAATGTTTCCCAGGAACATACCCAGGAAACTTCTATAATAAGTCTACAGTTGCCATAGAGAAGCACATCCTTAGTCTAAGAAAAACTCTGTTTAACGTTAAATAAGGAACATCTCAAAAAATTACTTGCTTCAAATTTTCTTGTATAAATAGGAAACCAGCACTTATCTTATTGGTAACTTTATGTCCTCTGGTATTGGAAAAATCTCTGCAGTTGAAAGTACTCTCCCGGGGCCAGTCTATTTCACAGCACACGAGAGACAAGCTTAGATTCCCGACAGGCCCGGTTTCACATTAGTGCTGCATCAGGGGAATTTATTTATTTTTAACTTCTGGCGCCTCACTCTTAGCTGGCTGCCTGATCCCCGCCGCTTCCTTGCTATACATCTGAACTTAGCGAAGAAAAAAAAAGATACTACATAGAGCACAGAGGAAATGGCACGAGACATCTTCCTTCACATTCTATTACTTTAGCGCCTAAACTTAGGCACCAATTGTGTACAAATATTAAGGAATACTAGCACTTATGTGTGTGATTGTTGCAATTACATGCCTACATACTAACTACATGTGCAGCGATAGTCTATAAGAGTGGTGTACAATACTAGTTTGCAAGTCGTTTTAAATGGGCCTACACATGGTTGAGGTTGAGTGGGACATGGGCAAGTCCTACATGGCAGACATAATTTAGAATCAGGGGTCTCAAAGTCCCTCCTTGAGGGCCGCAATCCAGTTGAGTTTTCAGGATTTCCCCAATTAATATGCATGAGATCTATGTGCATGCACTGCTTTCAATGCATATTCATTGGGGAAATCCTGAAAACCCGACTGGATTGCGGCCCTCAAGGAGGGACTTTGAGATCCCTGATTTAGATTATACTGTACGTTATGTGCTACTACAGTGACACCTGTGGAGTGGATTTTTAGAAAGAATGTCCAACTCAGCACATGGACTTCCAAAGTATATTAGATATGGATATTCATGTTTCATGTATTTTAGAATAGGATCTGCTGGCATACAGCATATTCTAACATGAAAATGGATGCCTGCATTAAACTCCATTTTATAAAGTGAAACATCCAAACTATGAACAGGGAAAAAAAAGAAAAAGAGAGACATGGTCGGCTGTATGGCAGCAAAGGAACATCTTTATCCTAAAATACCCACAAAACTGGTCTTTGAAGGAATAGTCTAATGGCTAGCATAGCACAGAGATCCAAGTCCTACTGCAGCTGATTCAATTCTTCCTGCAGCTTTTAGTATTTTTTGTTCTTCTTTTTTTTTTTTTTATTGGAACCCTCCAAGGACAGGAAAATATCTACCGTGATTGCCTTTACTCCATTCAGTGGAGAACTGCTCAATCGGAGCTCCTTTCTGTAACCTGAATGCACCAAGTACCAGTTCTAAATACGGACATCTATATTTTTGAATATGGATGTTCCATCCCTTTCTGCAATCAGAGGTAGACATATCATCTTTGGACCCTGCCTAGTTCCACCCAAAAACACACCCAGACCACTCTCTCTTGTCATATCAATGTACAGCAATTTCAGACATCCTTATTCTGGCATGCTGAAATCGGTATTGTTCGCCCATGCTACATAGATGTCTAAATGACAGTTTTCAGACAACAAAATCATGAATACAGCTTCTAAAATTAAGAAACTTAGGTGCATGAATGTACACAAGGCAGAATGAAAGCAGAGCAAACTAAGCATATGCCTAGGGCAGACATGGGCAAACTATGACCCTTGGGCCATATCTGTCCCATTTGGTTTTTTAATCTGGCCGATGACCATCTGATCCCCGCCAATCGCGAGCCCTACATACCTCCCTCCAGAACAGCGTCGGGCCGGCAGCACTCTAAACAGGCTGCTTTGCAGTCTTCTCTCATCGGGGAATTCCCTCTGCCACATCACTGATGATGTCATCAGCAATGCGGCACACGGAAGGCCCCGATGAAAGAAGGCCACGAAGCAGCCTGCTTAGAGTGCAGGAGGGAGGTATGAAGGGCTTGTGGTCGGCGGGGTTTGGATGGGAGTGAAGGATGGTCAGTGGGGGTTCGGCTGCGCGGTGGATGCGAGTGCTCAAGGGTTCTGCTGCATAAGAGATGGGAGAGAGGGAAGGATGGAAGCTGGGCAAGGGTTCTGCTGCACGAGGGAAGGGAGGGAGGGAATGATGGAAGCTGGGCAAGGGTTCTGCTGCTTGAGGGATGGGAGGGAGGGAGCGAAGGAGGGAAGCTGGGAAAAGGTTCTATTGCACAAGGGATGGGAGGGAGGGAATGATGGAAGCTGGGCAAGGGTTCTGCTGCTTGAGGGATGGGAGGGAGGGAGGGAAGGAGGGAAGCTGGGCAAGGGTTCTGCTGCATGAGGGATGGGAGGGAAGGATGGAAGCTGGGAAAAGGTTCTATTGCACAAGGGGATGGGAGGGATGGAGAGATAGAAAGATGCTCTTGGTCCGGCCCCTCTGTCAATTTTAAGAACCCATTGTGGCCCACGAGTCAGTTTGCTCACTCCTGGCCTAGGACCTAACTATTTAGGAAAGGCCCACTGAGATGTACTAATTCAATTGGGCCAAAGGTAGACTTTTGCCTTGGTATATCATCTACTGGCAGAAAGAAAAGTTGGTCATGGACACAAGATCTACTAGTTGGCACAGAGATCTGTCTGTATTCTTCCACCCCTTATATATAGTCCTCCAGTAATTACTCCAAATCACTACTTTGATAAAATTATTGAAGGTACTGTTTCAGAACCAAAAGAATTGCTTGACACTGTAAAAAGTTAACATGCTAATCATGTTGACATTACAGATCAAGATTCAAGAGAAAATTCTCAATGTGTAAACAATTTCTACTTCTAAGGTTACTATGATTAGATGACATTCCTATTGGTGAAAGCTGGATAGAATTTCAGACAGTGCCTGCTAGTCAGATTGAAATTGTCTGAATAATTCTGTAAGTTCATTGAATATCTGTTTTCATCTTTGTACTCAAATGTACAAGTGCTGATATTGCCAATTCCATTTGCATTCTTCAAAGCAAATCTTTGACTAGTGGATACATGCCTGATTTATTAAAAACTTCAAGTGTTAGACCAGTATTGAAGAAACGTGATGCTGACAGATTAAATCCAAATAACTATAGAACAATTTCATCTCATTCATGTTTGGCAAAAATTATTGAGAAGGTTGGACAGACCCAGGTACAAGATTTTGTTGATTCACATAAAGTTTTAGATATCTATCAATTCATGCTTCATAAAAACAATATTGAGACTCTGTTACTGTTTATTTTTCATATAATGCAATGAGGTTTGAACAAAGAAATTGCTTTGTTTTAGTTGTACTTGATATTTCATCTGCATTGAACACTAATCATTCTATAGTGTTGAATTAGTTGGCCATAACTGGAACTGGAAGAATCCCATTGAACTGATTTAGGTAATTTCTTACAAATCTTTTACAGCAAGTTAGGATATATAATTAGATGTAAGAGTGGTTTTCTATGCCTGCTGGTGTCTCTCAAGGATCAGTATATTATACAACCTATTTGTCATCTGTTAGCAGAAGAGTTACAATTCAGTTATACTGTATGCCAATAATTTATAATTTTTGTACCAATAGGATGAAATAAATTTCATAATTTTTTTTGCACAATGCTATGTTAAGACCGTAAGAACTTTGATGTCTGCAAATATTGTAAGTTGTGTTTGAATGTCCATTAGACAGTTTGTGTTTGTCAGGTTTTGTAACTGCCCAACTTCCTACTCTATTTTCAATTGACAAAGAAGCTGTACTGAAAGAATACAACTGGATTCAGATCACAAGACCCTGTAAAATCAATATTATGACTGCCCTTGAACTGAAGAATCAGTATTCACTCTTGTATGTGGAGGAGGTGCAGGATTAATGACCACTAGGAGGCAAAAAGTAGTGGTGTTTGGTGATTCCCTTCTGAGGAAAGAAGTGGACAAAGATTTAATTGAAGATACTCAAAATATAGCTGTGAAAGGGGAAGTACTACTAATAAGTAATGTGATGAAATTTGCGTGTAGATTGCGGAGGGGAGTCAGAGATAGATCACCAGGCCCCCTTGGTTCCATCTCTCCAGCAGCTCGCCCCATCGCAAGGAGAGAGCTCGTGCTGGCAGGCCGTCTGCCGAGGGTTTGCCGCCGCTGCTGATCCTTGTCTTTTTTCCCTGCCTACGGGAATCTTGTCTGTGGGTATATTGGGGGCGCTTGTTATTTTGTGCCAATAGTTTGCAGAGGGTTAGCATAAATGGGAAATTCTCGGACTGGGAGAGGGTGACTAGCGGCGTGCCCCAGGGCTCAGTTCTTGGGCCTATCTTGTTCAATATTTTTATAAACGATCTGGAAGAGGAAACAACATGCAACATGCAGACGATACAAAACTATGTCAGGCGTGAAAAGGATTAGGTCCCAATTCCTGCCCCATACTTTCTGTGTCTCTGTCATTTGAAAGTCAGATGCACCTGGGGACATATCTTAAAGACCAGAAATCATCTTCCAAAACATGTCCAATTTTATTATGAACTTCACATTCCTTTTATATTATTCTACATGAATCAGTGTTGTCAGCATGTGTCAGCATATGACGTAAACACAAACCATATATGGACACAGGTCACATGAAACTTTAAACACATCAGCATTTTTTCTATCTGGAGATTGAAGTCCACAGAGGGTCAGAAAAAGCCTTGACCAACAGAGCCCCTAATCTAAATCTGTTTGCAAATACGGCTTATAAAAACAATTGAATTCACTTCACATCTCTGTTCAAACATACATGTCCTTGTAGTATTTTCAAAGAGGGAAAGACAAACAGAGTTTGGCTTTCTTACAGCTGGAAAACATGGCCTAAGGTGTTGACTCTCAAAGGGACTGCGAGGAACTCCAGAAGGATCTGAACAAGCTAGAAGCGTGGGCAACAAAGTGGCAGATGAATTTTAACATAAACAAATGTAAGGTTATGCATCTAGGAAAGAAAAACAAAGAACACGAGTATAGGATGTTGGGGGCGACATTAGCAAAATGCGAACAAGAAAGGGATTTGGGGGTACTGATTGACAGAACCCTACAGCCTTCGGCACAATGCGCGGCGGCGGCAAAGAAAGCAAACAGGATGTTGGGCATGATTAAGAAGGGGATCACGAGTAGATCAGAAGATGTATTAATGCCATTTATAGAGCAATGGTCAGACCGCAATTGGAATACTATGTCCAACACTGGTCTCCATACCTCAAGAAAGATATTACTCTGCTGGAGAGGGTGCACAGGTGAGCCACGAAACTTGTCAAGGGATTGGAGAATTTGAGCTACAAAGAACGCCTTAGGAAACTGAGACTGTTTGCCCTCGAGCAGAGAAGACTGAGAGGGGATTTAATAGAGACTTTTAAAATAATAAAAGGATTTGATAAAATAGACCAAGAAGCAGCATTACTAACATTTTCGGATGTGACACGGACAAGAGGTCATAGACTGAAACTGAGAGGCAGCAGGTTCAGGACGAATATCAGGAAGTTCTTTTTCACACAGTGCGTGGTGAGAATTTGGAATGATCTCCCGGAGGATGTTACATAGAAACATAGAAATAGACGGCGGATAAGGACCACGGCCCATCAAGTCTGCCCACCCTACTGTCCCTCCCCTCCCTTTGCCCTGTGAATAGATCCCATGTGTCGATCCCATTTGGCTTTAAAATCAGGCACGCTACTAGCCTCAATCACCTGCAGTGGAAGACTATTCCAGCGATCAACCACCCTTTCCGTGAAAAAGAATTTTCTGGTGTCACCTCGTAGTTTTCCGCCTCTGATTTTCCACGGATGCCCTCTTGTTGTCGCGGGACCCCTGAAAAAGAAGATATCTTCCTCAGTCTCGATGCAGCCCGTGAGATACTTGAACGTCTCGATCATGTCCCCCCTCTCCCTGCGCTCCTCGAGCGAGTACAGACGCAATTTGTCCAGCCGTTCCTCGTACGGGAGATCCTTAAGTCCCGAGACCATCCGGGTGGCCATTCTCTGAACCTACTCCAGTCTCAGTACATCCTTGCGATAATGCGGCCTCCAGAACTGTACACAGTACTCCAGGTGGGGTCTCACCATGGACCTGTACAATGGCATGATGACTTCCGGTTTACGGCTGACGAAACCCCTGCGTATGCAACCCATGATTTGTCTAGCCTTGGATGAAGCCTGCTCCACTTGATTGGCAGCCTTCATGTCCTCACCGACGATCACCCCCAAGTCTCGTTCTGCTACCGTTCTTGCTAGGATCTCGCCATTAAGGGTATAGATCTTGCATGGATTTAGGCTGCCCAGGTGCATAACTTTGCATTTTTTTGGCATTGAAGCTGAGTTGCCAGGTCATAGACCAGCGCTCCAGTAGGAGTAGGTCGTGTATCATGTTGTCGGGTGTCGAATCTTCGTTCGTAGTGCATTTGCCCACAACATTACTTAGTTTGGCGTCATCGGCGAATAAAGTTATTTTCCCTCGAAGCCCTTCTGTCAAGACCTTTATAAAGATGTTGAATAGGATCGGGCCCAAGACTGAGCCCTATGGCACTCCACTGATCACCTCCGTCATTTCGGAGGGGGTGCCATTCACCACTACCCTTTGAAGCCTACCTCCAAGCCAGTTCCCAACCCATTTTGTCAATGTGTCTCCTAATCCTATATAACTCATCTTGCCCAGCAACCTGCGGTGAGGTACGCTATCGAATGCTTTGCTAAAGTCTAGGTACACTATGTCTAGGGACTCCCCAATATCCAGCTTCCCCGTCACCCAGTCAAAGAAGCTGATAAGGTTGGATTGGCATGATCTTCCCTTAGTAAATCCATGTTGACGGGGATCCCGTAGATTCTCCTCATCCAGGATCTTATCCAGCTGGTGTTTAATTAGAGTTTCCATTAGTTTACTCACTATCGATGTTAGATTCACTGGTCTGTAGTTTGCTGTCTCCGTCTTAGAGCCTTTTTTGTGGAGTGGAATGACGTTGGCCGTCCTCCAGTCTAACAGGACGTTGCCTGTACTAAGGGAGAGGTTGAAGAGCGCTGACAGTGGCTCTGCCAAGACATCGCTCAACTCCCTAAGCACCCTGGGGTGTAGGTTGTCAGGCCCCATTGCCTTGTTAACCTTGAGCTTTGACAGCTCATCGTAGACACTGCTGGGCGTAAACTCGAAGTTACCAAATGGGTCAATTGAGTCGGCCCTTGTCTGTAGCTGAGGGCCTAGCCCCGGCGCTTCTTGGATGAAGACTGAGCAGAAGTATTCATTTAATAGTTGGGCTTTTTCCGAATCCTTTTCTACATAGTCTCCGTCTGGTTTCCTAAGACGTACGATCCCGCCTGAGTTCCTACTTCTGTCACTGATATACCTGAAGAAGGATTTATCTCCCTTCCGGATGTTCTTTGCCAGAGACTCCTCCATGTGGAATTTAGCCTCCCTAACTGCTGTTTTGACGGCTTTTGATTTGGTCAAGTAGTCTGCTCTAGAGTCCTGTTTCCCCGATTGTTTGTAAGAGATGAATGCTTTTTTCTTCTCCTTGATGAGGTCTGAGATCTCCGCAGTAAACCACTGTGGCTTGTTGTTCCTTCGCTGTTTGCTTACTGATTTAACATAGCGGTTTGTCGCTTCCTGTATGGTGGCTTTCAAAGTCGACCACATTTCTTCTACGCTATTGGTTTCTGTTTGCCTTTGTAGCGCCTGGTGAACAAAGGAACCCATGTCTAGGAAGTTTGTGTCTTTGAATTTGAGGACCTTGGTTATTGTGGTGGATTTAGTGAAACCTTTCCTAAGATCGAACCATACCATGTTGTGATCGCTGGAGGCCAATGTGTCCCCCACCGAGACCTCTGTTACACTTTCCCTATTGGTAAGTAATAGGTCCAGTATTGCCTGATCCCTCGTAGGGTCCAACACCAGTTGCTTGAGACCAGCTCCCTTCATAGAGTTTAATAGCCTCCTACTGCTGCCGGAAGCAGAGGTAAGTGTATTCCAATTCACATCAGGCATGTTAAAGTCTCCTAACAATACCGTGTCCCCACGCAAGGTGATATTTTCTATATCTCCGATTATTTCCATATTCAGGTCATCCTGTTGTCTTGGGGGTCTGTAAATCACTCCAAGATACAAGCATTTGTCCTTCCCTCTGGCCAAATTAACCCAAAGGGATTCCCCAGTGTACTGGATATCTGAGATTCTTGTGACCCTAATGTCTTCTTTAGTATATAATGCTACACCTCCATCCATTCTGCCCTCTCTGTCCCGACGAAGCAAGTTGTAACCTGGTATGGCCATATCCCACCCATGGGAGTCTATGAGCCAGGTCTCAGATATCGCCACCACATCCAGGTCGGCATTCCTTATTTCTGTTTCCAATTCCAGGATCTTGTTCCCCAAACTGTGTGCGTTGACGTACATAGCCCTCCATGTTGTATTTTTGTTACGTCTCAGTGGGGATATTCCTGTTTGAGCTACTTGAACATTTTTAGCATTATTTGCATTATTTATGCTCCCCCTAGACTCAGAACTACAGTGTGTACTCCCCATATACCCAGAATTACAATGTGTACTCCCCCTAGACCTGGAGTTACAATGTGACCCATAATTATGATGTGAACCTACCCCCGACTCAAGAGTGTATGTACTCGCCCCTGACTCAGAATTTCGGTGACTACTTACCTCAGCCTCAAAAAAGTATCGGCAGTTTAGTTCGCCAGGTATGTTGTTTGTGCCTGTACCCTCCCCCGACTTACCTAGTTTAAAGCCCTGTGGAGTAGGCGGGCTAGACGGTGTCCAAGGACATTCTTCCCTCTTCTGGTTAGGTGTAGCCCGTCGTGTCCCTGTAGTCCTTGCAAAGCTTCACCATGGTGCAGGAACCTGAAGTTCATCTCCTTGCACCATCCTCGCAGCCAGTCGTTCGCCCTCTGTATTCGATCCTCTCTGGCTCTGCCCTTGCCCCTTACTGGGAGAATCGAGGAGAAGACCACCTGCGCATCCATCCTCCTCAGCTTCTCCCCCAGGGCCCTGAAGTCATCAGGTATGCTGTCTGGGGCGCTCCTGGCGGTGTCATTGGTTCCGACGTGGATTAGAATCATGGGGAAGTGGTCTCGGGGCTTGATGAGTCTGTCAAGGCAAGCGGTTACATCCCAGATCCTGGCCCCTGGCAAACAGCAGACCTCTCTTGATTGTAGGTCTGATCTGCAGATTGGTCCCTCGGTGCCCCTCAGCAGCGAATCTCCGATGACCACCACTCTGCGCTTCTTAGGGGTGGGCCGTACTGTAGATTCCTGAGATGGAACTGTCTGCTGAACAACATCTTGTACCTCATTCTCATGATCTTCCTGCAGCAGCTGATATCTGTTCCTCAGGGCGATGTGTGGAGTTGATGTAGAGCTGCCCTGTATGTGAGAAAAAGAGACAGAGTTAGGTCCTCTGCGTTTTCCTGTGGAGGAAGTCACCAGCTGCCAGGAGTCAGCATCTCCCGCCACTTCCTGCATTCCGGTGGTTTGTCTCAGGTTAGCAGGTTTGGATGCTTTTGGTGTTCCCAGGGTGGACTTGTCAGGTTCCTGTTCAGCGATCTGAGACAGCTCCTGGATGACTCCATCGATGAAGGTCTCATCGTCTCGGATGCTCCTTAAGCGCTGAACCTCCTCTCTCAGGCTCTTCAACTCCATCAAAAGGCTTTCATCCCGCTGATCCATCTCTTCTGTCTGCGTTGAGACTGTAGACGTCTTTGAGGGGATGGCCTCGGTCTGTACAGATACCTCTGCCCTCCGTCCTGGTTAAACTTCTATCTGTACTCGGGCCATAGCCATCCCCTGGGTACTCTCGGTGACTGAACTACCCGTTTTGATTGAAGTCTTGCTGCCTCTAGTCCTACCTGCCATTTCCAAAGATTTATTATTATTGGTGGAAGAGGATAAACTTCAGATGAAAGATGAAGATATACCAACACCAACACGGAAGGGAGAACAAGAAGCAGATGACCCCAAAGAAGACACCCACAGAGGAACACCACAAGAGGGAGAGAAATTGGCTAATCGATGCCCAGAAGAAGAAAGAGCGAAGCACACCGGGGACATTGACCTGAGACCGAAGCGAAAATTGAAGAAGGGAAAGTCAGCAATCCTAGTGGGAGATTCGATCCTAAGGCATGTGGAGAGCCACATAGCAGGAGGGAGAGAGGATCGACTGGTGACCTGCCTCCCAGGAGCAAGAACCAAGGACATCGTGGACAAAATTGGGAAGATCCTGGAAGGAGCGGAGACGGAAGAGACCGCAGTGATGATCCACATTGGGACGAATGATGTCAGAAGGAGCACGCTGATAGAACAGTTCAAGATCCTGGGAATGAAGCTGAAGATGAGGACCCAGAAGATAGCGTTCTCAGAGATCCTACCGGTACCGAGGGCAGATGTGAAACGGCAGGAGGAACTACAATCAATAAATGCGTGGATGAGGAAATGGTATGAGGAAGAAGGATTCCACTTCGTGAGGAACTGGACAACGTTCTGGGGCAAGAGCAAGCTCTACAGGAGAGATGGACTGCACCTGAGCACGGCGGAAACAAGACTTCTATCAAACAACGTCAAGAGAGGAATAGAACAGGCTTTAAACTAAGAGGAAGGGGAAAGCCGACAGTCGACCTAGCGTCGATGATTCGGAAGAAGGTATCACGTGATGATACTAAGGGAATGCAAGGCTCGGAAGAAACAAAGGACAAATTACAGGAGTCGACTAACCCAGAAGAAGTGGTTAGAAGGAGTGTACCAAAAGAGAAGACACTAAAGACCGAAACACAGGGAAAGGAAATGAAGACACTTAAATGCCAGGATCTAAACTGCATATATACTAATGCAAGGAGCCTAGGAAACAAAATGGGGGAATTAGAAGCCGTGGCCAATGCAGAAGACTTAGATATCATTGGAATCTCTGAAACATGGTGGAATGAAGAAAGCAAATGGGATACAGCACTGCCGGGATTTAAGCTCTATCGCCAGGACAGGTCAGGACAGAAAGGAGGTGGAATAGCCCTATACATAAAAGAAACCATACAATCGACAAGAATAGACACAGCGGAGACGACCAACAAGCTGGAATCGCTATGGGTTAAAATACCAGGAAGAAAGGGACAAACCGGAGATATCGATAAGGAAATGGAAGCCGAGATGAAACAAGAATGCAAAAACGGTTGCACAGTTATTATGGGAGATTTCAACTACCCCGGGATAGACTGGAGTCTTGGAAACTCAAAATGCGCTAGGGAAACAGAATTCCTGGAGGCTACACAAGATTGCTTCATGGAGCAGCTTGTTAGAGAACCGACGAGAGGAAATGCCACTTTGGATCTAATCCTAAATGGGTTAATGGGACCAGCAAAGGAAGTGGAAGTAGTGGGACCGTTGGGAAACAGTGACCATAACATGATCAAGTTCAAGGTTGAAGCAGGAATACCAAAAGGAAAGAGAACCATGGCGACAACTTTCAACTTCAGAAAAGGAAACTATGAAGCAATGAGGAAAATGGTAAGGAATAAACTTAGGAACACTTCCAAGAAATGGAGGATGGTAGAACAGGCCTGGTCTTTTTTCAAGGACATGGTGAGCGAGGCGCAAAATCTTTACATCCCCAGATTCAGAAAGGGGAGCAAAAAGAGTCGAATAAAGGACCCGATATGGATGACTAAAATAGTGAAGGAAGCGATAAGTAATAAGAAAAATTCATTCAGGAGATGGAAAAAGGACAAAACTGAAGGAAACTGGATAGAACACAGGAAGTATCAAAAAGAATGTCACCGTGTGGTTCGAAAAGCTAAAAGAGAGTATGAAGAGAAGTTAGCCAGGGAGACTCGTAATTTCAAACCATTCTTCAGATATGTTAAAGGGAAACAGCCAGCTAGGGAGGAGGTGGGACCGCTGAATGATAGAGTCAGGAAGGGAGTAGTGAAGGAGGAGAAAGAAGTCGCGGAAAGACTGAACATGTTCTTTTCGTCTGTATTTACAAACGAAGACACAACCAACATACCGGAACCTGAGCAATTCTTCAATGGAAATCAAGCAGAAAAATTAACATTCATGGAAGTGAGCCTTGAAGATGTGCGCAGGCAGATAGATAAACTAAAAATAGACAAATCTCCAGGTCTGGACGGAATCCATCCAAGGGTTCTGAAGGAACTAAAGGAGGAGATAGCAGAACTACTGCAGCAAATATGCAATCTATCCCTGAAAACAGACATGATCCCGGAGGATTGGAAGACGGCCAACATCACGCCCATCTTTAAAAAGGGATCAAGAGGTGACCCGGGAAACTACAGACCAGTGAGTCTGACCTCGGTCCCCGGAAAAATGGCGGAAGCACTGATAAAAGAAAGCATCGATGATCACTTGGAAAGAAACAAACTTCTTATAACCATCCAACATGGTTTCTGCAGGGGGAGATCGTGCCTAACCAACTTACTACACTTCTTCGAAGGAATTAACAAACAGATGGACAGAGGTGGCCCCATAGACATCATATACCTTGATTTCCAAAAAGCCTTTGACAAGGTGCCCCATGAACGATTACTCCGGAAACTGAAGAACCATGGGGTGGACGGAGACGTACATAGATGGATCAGAAACTGGTTGGCAGGTAGGAAACAAAGGGTAGGGTTGAAGGGACACTACTCTGACTGGAGGAGGGTCACGAGTGGTGTTCCACAGGGCTCGGTGCTCGGGCCGCTGTTATTTAATATTTTCATAAATGATCTAGAAACAGGGACGAAGTGTGAGATAATAAAATTTGCAGATGACACCAAACTATTTAGGGAAGCTCGGACTAAAGAGGACTGTGAGGAATTGCAAAGGGACTTGAACAAACTAGGAGAATGGGCGACAAAATGGCAAATGAAGTTCAACGTTGAGAAATGTAAAGTATTGCATGTGGGAAGCAGAAACCCGAGGTACAACTATACGATGGGAGGGATGTCATTGAATGAGAGTACCCAAGAGAGGGACTTGGGGGTAATGGTGGACAGGTCAATGAAGCCGACGGCACAGTGCGCAGCGGCCGCTAAGAGAGCGAATAGAATGCTAGGTATAATCAAGAAGGGTATTACAGCCAGGACGAAAGAAGTTATCCTGCCGCTGTATCGGGCGATGGTGCGCCCACACCTGGAATACTGTGTCCAGTTTTGGTCGCCATACCTTAAGAAGGATATGGCGTTACTCGAGAGAGTTCAGAGAAGAGCGACACGTCTGATAAAAGGGATGGAAAACCTTTCATACGCTGAGAGATTGGAGAAACTGGGTCTCTTTTCCCTGGAGAAGAGGAGACTTAGAGGGGATATGATAGAGACTTATAAGATCATGAGGGGCATAGAGAGAGTAGAGAGGGACAGATTCTTCAAACTTTCAAAAAATAAAAGAACAAGAGGCCATTCGGAAAAGTTGAAAGGGGACAGATTCAATACAAATGCCAGGAAGTTCTTCTTTACCCAACGTGTGGTGGACACTTGGAATGCGCTTCCAGAGGACGTTATAGGGCAGAATACAGTACTGGGATTTAAGAGAGGATTGGACATTTTTCTGCTGGAAAAGGGAATAGAAGGGTATAAATAGAGGATTACTGCTCAGGTCCTGGACCTGTTGGGCCGCCGCGTGAGCGGACTGCTGGGCAAGATGGACCTCAGGTCTGACCCAGCAGAGGCATTGCTTATGTTCTTATGTTCTTATTATTATATATAATTAATAAATTTTTTTTGTTGTTGTTGTGGTGGAGATTACTGTTCTGGGATTCAAGCGCAAATTGGATGCACACCTTCTTGCAAATCATATTGAGGGCTACGGTATATCTGGGTCTCCAATCAAGAGTACCTAAATGGGCCGCCGCGTGTGTGGATCACCGGACTGGATGGACCTCGGTCTGATCCGGTGAAGGCTTTTCTTATGTTCTTATGACACCCGCTGCCGCCCGCACCCCATGATGATATGCCACAGACCTGGCATCATACCTGGTCTCCTGCCTCTCAGAATCACCCATACCTGCCCCCGCCCCAACACCCCTTAGAAGTGTGTTATATACTGGGCGATATCCATTCACCCGGGTTTTACTTGAATACACTTATCGTATTAGTTGTGTTGTGTGCTGGTCGTTGGTCGTTTTATAGTTCGCTTTCATTAAACATTTTTGGGCAGACACAACAAAGTGTCAAGAATTTGGTGATTTTGGCGGGCTTTTCCAATTTTGTTCTAACTTGCCTATGCCTTGCCTTCAAATTGGTTCAAACCACTGTGACTTTTGCTTGCCTCTGAAATTTTATTTTGCCTAGCCTTTGCATTGATTCTACACTGCAATTTTATTTCACCTTGCCTTTGCATTGATTCTACACTGTGTGCAGAATTTATTAAATCGTGTGTGGTGGTATTTGAACTTGTTTGGCGGTATTTGATTTTATCTGGTTTGCTGGACAGGTGTTTGAGGTTTTTTTGATGATTGTTTGGTGGTATATGATTATTGATGCCAGTATGATGAATTCTTATTTTTACTTTTAGAACTGCATGTGTGGTTTTGGCATCTACAGTCCTGGTATTGCACATCATCCAGAGATCTTCAGTTCCTGTTGATATTTAATATTTTGGGACAGTGACAGTTTTGGACCAGATCCAGCCAGTGTTTACACTAACATAGCAGATTAGGCCTTCTTACATCCAGCCACTCCAGTAAAAGGAAGATGAGTGTTCCAAAGAAGAGCAAAACCTACCACTTTCATGATGAATGGGAAATGGGACTATTACTTCATCATAGTGAAAGACAAGTGTTGTTGTCTAATTTGTAATGCCTCAGTATCCTTGCCCAAAAAGGGCAATCTGGAACGTCATTATAAGGCTCTGCATAGCAATAAGTTTGATGCTGATTTTCCACCCAAAGTGAGATTCGAAAACTGAAGCTCGAAGAACTTAAATCAAAATTGGCTACTCAGCAACAGTTGATGGCGAAGCCAAGGTCACATTCCGTCAATGCAACCATAGCATCCTTCAAGGTCAGCAACTTGATCGCAAAGAAATGCAAACCTTTCACTGAAGGGGAATTTGTAAAAGATTGTTTTCTTGAAGCAGCTGACAATCTTTTTGAAGGATTTAAAAATAAGAAAGAGATCATAGCTGCTATTCAAGATGTACAATTATCAAGAAACACTGTTGTGCGGCGAATAGAAAAGATGTGTGGAGATACAACTGAACAATTGTTGAAGGATGTTTCAAATTGTGTTGCTTTCTCACTCCAACTGGATGAATCTACAGACATAAGAGATATAGCCCAGTTACTAGTCTTTATCCAGATGGTATTTGAAGACTTCAGTGTTAAAGGTGAACTACTTGGAATTATTTCTTTAAAAGGGAGAACTTCCAGGCAGGAAATATTCATTTCTTTCCATTCTTTTGTGACAAAGTGTAATCTTCCATTGCATAGACTTGTTTCCATCACTACTGATGGAGCAAGAGCAATGACAGGTGAGGTTAAGGGTTTCATAGCCCTCTGTAGACAATATGACGACTTCCTAGATTTCCTATCTTACCACTGCATCATTCACCAGCATGTTTTAGCAAGGAAAAGACTCAATACAAAGACTGTCATGGATATCACTTTCAAAATTGTAAATTCAGTTTGTGGAAGATCACTTCAAAGATGACTTTTCAATCTTACTCTTGATGAAGGGGCAGCGGAAATCATTTTGCACACAGATGTAAGGTGGCTAAGTAGGCAGTGACATACCTAGGGTATGTGACATCCGGGGCCCTTTATTTTTTGACACCCCTGCCATCATTTTGACACCCCCCCAATGTAGAAAAATATTTTTAGTAATGTTCCCCCAGGTGCAAGCCATGAGGGGGGTGTTCCCGGCCTGGGAGTCATGGTCTGGGAACTTCCCTTCTCACGGCCCGGTGCCAAGGCTCTGGGTAGTCCCCGTGGCCCAGCATGTTCCCAGCCTTCTCGCCTATCTGGTCCGATGGCCCTTTACCTTCCGTGGAGCTGAAAAAACTGCCGGCCTCGGCAGTGATTCAGCTACGTCGCCTTTGGCTCCCCTTCCTGCTTTCCATGTCTGCCTCTGTCGCAATCCATCTGGTCAGAAACAGGAAGTTGCGTCATTGGCAGACGCGGAAAGCAGGCGCTGCGGGCGACGTAGCTGAATCACTGCTGAGGCCGGCAGTTTTTTCAGCTTCACGGAAGGAAAAGGGCCATCGGACCGGACAGGCGGGAAGGCTGGGAACATGCTGGGCCACAGGGACTACCCAGAGCCTTGGGACCGGGCCGTGAGAAGGGAAGTTCCTGGACCATGACTCCCAGGCTGGAAACACCCCCCTCATGGCTTACACCTGGGGCGGATCGCCCCCCACCTTGGTACACCACTGTAAGTAGGCACAAATTTCTGCAAAGATTTTGTGATTTGCTGAATGAAATAAGAAGTTTAAGGCAAGGGGAGATGACAAGCAGAGTTGGAAGATGAGGAGTGGTTATGTGATCTGGCATTTCTCACTGACTTTACAGGCGAACTAAGTAATATGAACCTTGAACTACAAGGTAAAAACAAATGCATTGGTGAGATGATGAGTACAGTTTCATCCTACAAGAGCAAATTTGAGCTAATGATGACTGACCATACCAACCACACTTTTGATCATTTTCCTAATATGCAGGACCATCTGGGACAATATCCAAATTTTGTTTTTCAGAACGAGAAGTATGTGACAGAAATCTGTCCAGGAATTTGAAAATAGATTCTGCGATTCCCCCAAAATTGGAACAGTCGACATACCCATTCAAAGTAGATGTGGACATTAAAGAAAGTGCAGCTGCTCTCAGTAAAAATTACACATTGAACAAGCCATCACTTCAAAACAAAATATTAACTCTTAAAAATGACATTTTCTCAAGACCCGTGCTGAGCAAGAATCGTTTTGGAAGCTAGTGGCTAGAGACAAGTTTCCCAACTTGAGAAGATGCAGTGAAGCTGTACACTCCTGCTTCGGTTTAACTTATTTTTGTGAATCTGCGTTTTCCTATCTGAAAATGACAGATTAGATTAGATTCCAGGTGTGCCACAAAAGTTTATACAATTATACTTTATTTTTAAAATTTCCTTCATAAGTATACACTAGAATAGATGACATGTTTACGAGCAACTTGAAAAACTGAAGGTGGACAAAGCGATGGGACCAGATGGGATCCATCCCAGGATACTAAGGGAGCTCAGAGAGGTTCTGGCGAGTCCTATTAAAGACTTGTTCAACAAATCTCTGGAGACGGGAGTGATTCCTGGGGATTGGAGGAGAGCGGATGTGGTCCCTATTCATAAAAGTGGTCACAGGGATGAAGCAGGAAACTACAGGCCGGTGAGCCTCACTTCAGTTGTTGGAAAAATAATGGAAGTGTTGCTGAAAGAAAGGATAGTGTATTTCCTTGAATCTAATGGGTTACAGGATGCGAGGCAACATGGCTTTACAAAAGGTAAATTGTGCCAAACGAACCTGATTGAATTTTTTGATTGGGTGACCAGAGAGCTGGATCGAGGACATATGCTAGATGTAATTTACTTGGATTTCAGCAAAGCCTTTGATACAGTTCCTCATAGGAGGCTGTTGAACAAACTTGAAGGGCTGAAGTTAGGACCCAAAGTGGTGAACTGGGTCAGAAACTGGCTGTCGGACAGACGCCAGAGGGTGGTGGTTAATGGAAGTCGCTCGAAGGAAGGAAAGGTGACTAGTGGAGTCCCTCAGGGTTCGGTGCTGGGGCCAATCCTGTTCAATATGTATGTGAGTGATATTGCTGAAGGGTTAGAAGGAAAAGTGTGCCTTTTTGCAGATGATACCAAGATTTGTAACAGAGCAGACACCGAAGAGGGAGTGGAAAATATGAAAAAGGATCTGCAAAAGTTAGAGGAATGGTCTAATGCCTGGCAACTAAAATTCAATGCAAAGAAATGCAGAGTAATGCATTTGGGGATTAATAATAGGAAGGAACCGTATATGCTGGGAGGAGAGAAGCTGATATGCACGGACAGGGAGAGGGACCTTGGGGTGATAGTGTCCGAAGATCTAAAGGCGAAAAAACAGTGTGACAAGGCAGTGGCTGCTGCCAGAAGGATTCTGGGCTGTATAAAGAGAGGCGTAGTCAGTAGAAGGAAGAAGGTGTTGATGCCCCTGTACAGGTCATTGGTGAGGCCCCACTTGGAGTATTGTGTTCAGTTTTGGAGACCGTATCTGGCGAAAGACGTAAGAAGACTTGAGGCGGTCCAGAGGAGGGCGACGAAAATGATAGGAGGCTTGCGCCAGAAGACGTATGAGGAGAGACTGGAAGCCCTGAATATGTATACCCTAGAGGAAAGGAGAGACAGGGGAGATATGATTCAGACGTTCAAATACTTAAAGGGTATTAATGTAGAACAAAATCTTTTCCAGAGAAAGGAAAATGGTAAAACCAGAGGACATAATTTGAGGTTGAGGGGTGGTAGATTCAGGGGCAATGTTAGGAAATTCTACTTTACGGAGAGGGTGGTGGATGCCTGGAATGCGCTCCCGAGAGAGGTGGTGGAGAGTAAAACTGTGACTGAGTTCAAAGAAGCTTGGGATGAACACAGAAGATTTAGAATCAGAAAATAATATTAAATATTGAACTAGGCCAGTTACTGGGCAGACTTGTACGGTCTGTGTCTGTGTATGGCCGTTTGGTGGAGGATGGGCAGGGGAGGGCTTCAATGGCTGGGAGGGTGTAGATGGGCTGGAGTAAGTCTTAACAGAGATTTTGGCAGTTGGAACCCAAGCATAGTACCGGGTAAAGCTTTGGATTCTCGCCCAGAAATAGCTAAGAAGAAAAAAAATTAAATAAAAAATTAAATTAAATTAAATTAAAAAAAAAAAAAATTTTTAATTGAATCAGGTTGGGCAGACTGGATGGACCATTCAGGTCTTTATCTGCCGTCATCTACTATGTTACTATGTTACTATGTATGTTGCATACGCAAGAGACTGTCAATGTTATGAGTGTCTGTGTGTGTGTGTAAGGATACATACAATCACTCAGACAAGCATCATTCTTTGATGTGATTGGTCCTTGAAAACTAAGGGCAAGTAATTTTAGTTGTATTTTTATTTGTTATGCTGTAGTTATCCTGATTTGAGCAACAAAGCAATCAAGGCTTTGTTACTGTTTGGATCGTCTTCTCTTTGCCAACTTGGATTTTCAGCTCTCGCAGAAATTACATTGAAAAAAAGAGAACGACTACAGATGGTAGATGTTTGCTTGTTGTCTATTGAGCCACGTTTTGTGTTCATTTGCACTTAAAAACAAGTACATCCATTGCATTGATTAGCAATTCTATTACAGTAAACCCCTGCAAATTTGTGGTTCGCAAATTGCAGACTCAGTAATTTGCGGTATTTTCCGACGGCCACTTCCTTGTACTAAAGTCATGGTTACACCAATCAGGAGCTGCTTTGACACGCTATCTGGTGTGTCAAAGCAGCTCCTGATTGGTGTAGCCTGACTGTAGTAACAGGAAGAGGCAGTCGGAGCAAACTGCGAGTGATTTTCTGCACCCGCCGGTGCCCCAACCGCCCTCTCCTGCCTCTCCTGCTTTTTGACAGGTGAAAAACTGTATTCGTGGTTTTTTGAAATTCGCAGGAGGGTCCTGGAATGGAACCCCTGTGAATTTCGGGGGAATACTGCATACTTTAGTTTCACCATTGTTATAATTACCCTCACAGCTTAAAGAACTTTAAATAAATAACTCTCAAATTTAATTTTTTGTTGGTTTTGCAATTTTATAATCTAATATAATAAAGCCCTAAGCACGCATGCGCACTCCCACCTGTGTGTGCCCATTTTCTGTGTACTGTAGGACACCGCAGGTAGGAGTGCGCATGCGCGAGAATCCCCCCGAGGTGATGTAGGCCATGGCGGCTGCAGGCTGCCGACAGCAGTGGCGGCTGTCGGTGGCTGAAGGCCACTGTGGCTGTCGGCAGCTGCAGGTCGCAGCGGTGGCTGTCAGCAGCCGCGGAGTATTCCCAACTTTCACCCCATTTGCAGCCACCCTTCTAGGACCAGCCTAAAGGTATCTGATCCCACACCCAGGGATAGCGCCAGCCTCTTCTTTTCCTTATTCTCTCCTTCAAGCTCAACCATCAACCACTACCTTACCTCCCCCACCCCCACCCCCACACACACACGTATCAAGCATATCTCCTTCTTCACCCTTTTCATTGTGGCATGATTTGGGATGCAGCACTGGCATGGCAGAACACCATTTCTAAACAAAACTCAACATAGCTGGCATGGGACCTTGCACATGTTCGATGATGTTACAGGGAAGTGGAGGGGGAGGGAATGCTGCTGCTGCACAGGGAAGTGGGGGGGGAGGGAAATGCTGCTGCTGCTGCACAGGGAGCAGGGAGAGAGACAGAAAGACAGACAGCGGGAAGGAGAGACAAAGAAAGATAGACAGCGGGAGGGAGACAGACAGAAAGAAAGGAAGAAAGACACAGGGGCATGAAGAGAGACAGAAAGACAGACAGACAAAGAGGTTACAGAGAGAGACAGACAGAAAGAAAGACAGACAGACAGTGGGAGAAAGAGAGACAGAAAGAAAGGAAGAAAGAGACAGGGGCAGGGAGAGAGACAGAAAGAAAGACAGACAGACATATATTCTAGCACCCGTTAATGTAACGGGCTTAAAGACTAGTTTCAATTATAATGTGCTGCAAAAAACATTTGCTCCATTTACTGTGCCGGAGCTAAAAAAGTTCGAGAGACACCGCTGTAGTGCATCATAAAAGTCTCAGCCTCTTAAAAACTGAGATGCATGCATGCTTATTGTCCTGTAAATCTATAATGCTTGTACAAATGAAGCCAGATTGTTTAGAAAATAAATTGAATGGGTGTTTTTTATGTGAACAAAATGCACCACCAGTAAACTAAACTAAACTAAAGCTTAACTTTGTATACTGAGTCATCATTCTGAGAAGGCTCGACTTGGTTTACAGCAATTAAATAAACAGGGAATGATTTACAAATGATAAATAGAAGATATTAGCAAAATTTCAAAAGAATTAATTTTCAAAATGTTTGGCAAATAGAGTAGTTTTTAAAGATTTACGGAAAAATTGAAATGAACTGGAACGCCTTAAAAAAAGGAGAGATCATACCAGAGTTGAGCAAATTTAAAGACCAAAGTTTGACTGAAGATCTTGACTCCTTTAATCCTTTTTTTAGAAGGAAGGGAGAGTTAAAATTATCCCGTATGTTCAGGCCATCAGTATATAATGGTATGAACCAAGAAAATAGCATAATACAGAAATATGTCTCTTAGCAAAAAGAACCTTTTTCTGTGTTTGGCAATAAATAGCAAATGAACCAAAGTAGATTCTAGCTATTTCTTGGAGCTTTAGCAGTGATGGAAGCTAAGCAAACAATGCAGCCAGGGTGTCAGGATATGGAGCCATGCTGCAGACACATCTATAAAATGACTATCATGGCTGTTTGTGGTCAAGAGAAATAAAAGAGCAGAAAGTCTCAGCTTTAAATTTCTTCCAGACCGCGCTCTGAAAACAGCCCATGTCCCCCATGTGACCCCCCACAATTTTCTTAAGGCGTAGAACCTATCCCAAGGAATCCCCAACTCAAGACACAACCAGTCAACTCAACACAACCCAATCGTACAGGTAGTCATGCACCACACATATTCCCCATACAGACCCCCCACCCTAACTCCCCTCCCTAGGCCGAGAGACTAGAGGTAACTGCAAGAACACTCGCCATAGAGCCAGGTATGCCCGAACACCCAGGCTGGTAGAACGGGAATGATAGCAGAGCTCAAACCGTGCCCCTCATACTTTTTGTTATTATTGTTATTATCGGCGCATTAGGGGGAGGGGGGTTCTCTATCATTACTACTGTGTTTTCTGCTGGTGATGATGATTGTATTGTTTTGTATTGTTCACAGCCGCTTTTGTATTCTTTGTATGCCCTGTGTTACTCTGGTTGATCTCAATAAACATGATTTTTTTAAAAAATTCTTTTTAGCATGGTAATATAAAGAAATAAAACAAGAAAACAAAGGAAATAAGGTGATACTCTTTTTAGCATGAAATGCCCTCTACAGACTGTTACATTTTTACCTGAACAGCATTTCAAAGACTTCAGAATAGGTATGCAATGTTCTGTGCTTTAAAAGCGTATAAATATCTTTGGAAGGTTAGCTGTATTCTGTGTAACACGCGATGGAAACAAACGAACAGGTGCAACAGGAAAAAGCCTTTGAAGAAGCCTCGTGTCTTTACCAGCACTCCTGTACGGATTGTTATAGGCAGAGCTCCCTCTTGTGTTGTTCATACGTATTGCAAAGCAGATGGCTTCCAGGCCTCTTCTCTGCATTGGGACAAAGTTGCTTGAGTTGCAGACTTTGCCTCAAGAGTCCAAGCAACAGTAGTATACTTTTGCTTTAAATTTTGCCATGAGTCAAACCTAGTTTTTCTTGTTGCATAGGATCTTTTGGACCCCCAGTTCGTTTGCCAAAGTTAGACAGTTCTAAATCTAATAGATGCTGGCACTGTCATTAGACATTGGGACACTGGACCATCTATTGTTCTATTGTCCTTTGATTCTCAACTTTTGGAAGTCAATATGGGGACAGATTAATATCATACTGGAATCAACAATTCCATTGACATATGAGATAGTCATATGTGGAACATTACTGCATATTAAGCCCCCCATGGACCGCTATAAATGCCGGCTTTTCCTAATTATGACAGGGATAGCCATACAAATGGTAACTCACAATTGGAAAAATTACGATCGCCTTAATTTTTCTTTATGGTGGGCGAGTTTATGCTCAAGCTATAGGTGTGAGAAAATGTATGCTGATATGTTGGGGCATAGCAATTTATTTAAACTGGTTTGGGGCCCGTTGACGTCTTTTATTACTTCATTATAGGGGCTCTTTTTACAAAGCCGTGCTAGTGGGGTTAAAGCGCGAGACTTTTCATCACACGCTAACCCCCACTCTGGCCTATAACTACCGCCTGCTCATGAGGAGGCGGTAGAGGCTAGCGCGTTCGGTGGTTTAGCGCGTGCTATTAAGCACGTTAAACCACTATTGCACCTTTGTAAAAGGAGCCCTAGTTGTCTTTTGTCTTTAATTTTTGTTTATTTCCACACACATCTAGGACAGGGTGGGGGGGGGGCTATCTCTTTTGTTTATTTCTTGGTTGAATGTATTGGAAGGGGGGGGGTTATTTTGTCTGCATTGTTACTGATTGAATATAAGTGCTTATTTTGATTATTAATGTTTGTATAATTTCCTGCACTGTATATTAATCTTGAAAACTTAATAAAGATTTAAAAAAATTTTTTGCCATGGGTGTAAAAGTTCAGTTGCGCCTGCTCTTTCTGTGGGTTGATTTGTGCTGGAAAAGTGCAAGTGGAATTTTCACAATGTCAGCTGTAAGCCCAATTTTCTAGTTCAGATGCCCTAAAGGCTTGCTAAACATAGACTACCCATATTTAGTGATATTTAACCAGCCAGGAACAGATCCTGGCAGGCTAAACAGCATTTAGCCAGCTAACTGCCAATATTCAGCGGTTAATGTACCTGGCTTTAAAAAAAGGTTTGGACAAGTTCCTGGAGGAAAAGTCCATAAACTGCTGTTGAGTCAGTCATGGGAGAAGCCACTGCTTGCCCTAGATTGGTTTTTCAAATAATACTCCAAGATATCACCTTCTCATCCCACCTCTTTCATCTCTCGTATACCACAATCATATCAGCTGTCTTGCCAAAGACCTTAGAACCACCACCACTCCTCCGTCCTTAAAGGTACTATTTTCCGGGGAGCATGCTGTGTAAATCCTCACTGGTCAAGGCTTCACAGCTTTATCTATTTTTTTAATTTTATTTTTTATATATAATTCCTCAATGTTTAGCTTCATAAACTTCTTTAAACTTTAAGTTTTAAAATTTTTCACTTATCTTAATAATAGTCACCCTTCTTCACAATTTGGTGATTTTAGCGGTTGGATCCGACATGTTTCGCCTTAGCTTCGTCAGGAATCCACCCATTACTGCTGTCATTCGACTCGCTCATTCATTCATTTATAACAAGTAAATTGTTGTTAAAAAAAAAAAAAGTCTCCTCATTCCAGTTTGGTAGCTGGCAGTTCAGTGATGTGTCTCATCTGCACAGTTCCCCCACTTTCACACTGTGGTTTTGTATGTTTTCTCTGCCTTTTGTTAGTCAGTGGTGCTCACATTGGCAGCGGAACACTTTTTCGTTTGAAGGGTGGCCAAAAGCTCCACCTAAACTCTGCCCCCAGACCTTGCCCCAGAATAATTGTACTAATTGTATTGCCATGTCTTCCATTCATTCTTCATATACACAACACAATATCATCTTATTAATAATATATAATGGTAACCACAAAATACACAAAGCACACTGTATGCAGAGAAAATTTTAATTAACTATCATTTATATTCTGTTTTTTTCAGAGAGGTCAAGGCAGATGACTTTAATATATGCAATGTCACCTCAGCAACTGCTACAGAAAAACTCCCCTTCAGTGCCAAAGAAGTACAAAACCCTGCAAAGAGCATATGAATAGCATTACTGGGTCAGACCAATGGTCCATCACTCCCAGTAGTCCGTTCTCATGGTGTCCAATCCAGGCCACTAGTACCTGGCCAAAACCCAAGGAGTAGCAATATTCCATGCTACCAATACAGGGAAAGCAGTGGCTTCCCCCATGTCTTTCTCAATAATAGACTATGGACTTTTCCTCCAGGAACTTGTCCAAACCTTTCATAAAACTGTGAAGTGCTGTGAGTTCTTCAACGCCCACTCTCAACACAAATTGCCACAAAAATACAGTAGATGTATAGTCATATCCCATCCCTCTCCCAATTTCTACCCCCAATGGACTATATACACAGGGGTGTCCAATGTCGGTCCTCAAGGGCCGCAATCCAGTCGGGTTTTCAGGATTTCCCCAATGAATATGCATGAGATCTATTAGCATACAATGAAAGCAGTGCATGCAAATAGACCTCATGTATATTCATTGGGGAAATCCAGAAAATCCGACTGGACTGCGGCCCTCAAGGACCGACATTGGACACCCCTGATATACAGTGTTTGGGACAGCCCCCCGCCCCCCAACTGAATGCTCTTCTCTGTACCCTCCCAAATAATAAAAAAGTGGGGATGGAACTAAGAAAAATAACAGTGGAAAAAAAATGAGTTGCTCCAATGAGTTTTTAGTTTAAAACATTTTATTGAAGAAATTAAATAGATATACAATAATACAATAAATATTCATTACAATTAAATTCAAAATTCAAATATATCATAAATAATTTTCATTCCTCCAAAATATATTTTCCAAGTTACCTATTCATAATACTATACACTCCCCCATACCTTTCTCACCTTCCCCCTTCCCTCCCATTTCTTTCCCCCCAAAGTTTTATTCTAATTATAATATATTAATATACAAATATACAACTCAAGAAATTCCATCAATTATCATCATCAACCATATTCCCTCCCCCCCCTCAGAATGAAAGATGACACATATTACAAAGTGTTAAAATGCAATGAAAGTCTCCTATTCCTCAATATAAAACATTAAGAATCATACTTCTTGCTCTATGGGAAAGATTTTGAATACAGTATATGGATTCCAAATTTTTAAAAAATACCGAATTCTAGGAAATTTATGAACTTCCCAAACTTCAAATAAGATTAAATGATGAAACTGATTCCTCCAATGCCAAAAATCAATGAGTTTTTATTAATGGGTTTAGAACAGGGGTGGGTAATTCCGGTCCTCAAGGGCCGGAATCCAGTCGGATTTTCAAGATTTCCCTAATGAATATGCATTGAAAGCAGTGCATGCACATAGATCTCATGCATATTCATTGGGGAAATCCTGAAAACCCAACTGGATTTCGGCCCTCGAGGACCGGAGTTGCCCACCCCTGGTTTAGACAGTTGTTTCATGAGAGACTCATTGCAGCAGCAATTCACATTTCCATGGTTGTTCTTAGTTCCAACTAGAGAAGACATGGGGACAAATTTTTCCCTGTTCCCACAGGAACACAATTTCCCCATCCCGTCCCATAAGTTTTGTCTCTGTCCCCACTCCATTCCTGTAAACCAGGTGTCCCCAAAGTCCTTCTTTGAGGGCCAAATCCAGTTGGGTTTTCAGGATTTCCCCAATGAATATGCATTGAAAGCAGTGCATGCACATAGATCTCATGCATATTCATTGGGGAAATCCTGAAAACCCGACTGGATTCCGGCCCTCGAGGACCGGAGTTGCCCACCCCTGGTTTAGACAGTTGTTTCATGAGAGACTCATTGCAGCAGCAATTCACATTTCCATGGTTGTTCTTAGTTCCAACTAGAGAAGACATGGGGACAAATTTTTCCCTGTTCCCGCAGGAACACAATTTCCCCATCCCGTCCCATAAGTTTTGTCTCTGTCCCCACTCCATTCCTGTAAACCAGGTGTCCCCAAAGTCCTTCTTTGAGGGCCAAATCCAGTTGGGTTTTCAGGATTTCCCCAATGAATATGCATTGAAAGCAGTGCATGCACATAGATCTCATGCATATTCATTGGGGAAATCCTGAAAACCCGACTGGATTCCGGCCCTCGAGGACCGGAGTTGCCCACCCCTGGTTTAGACAGTTGTTTCATGAGAGACTCATTGCAGCAGCAATTCACATTTCCATGGTTGTTCTTAGTTCCAACTAGAGAAGACATGGGGACAAATTTTTCCCTGTTCCCGCAGGAACACAATTTCCCCATCCCGTCCCATAAGTTTTGTCTCTGTCCCCACTCCATTCCTGTAAACCAGGTGTCCCCAAAGTCCTTCTTTGAGGGCCAAATCCAGTCGGGTTTTCAGGATTTCCCCAATGAATATGCATTGAAAGCAGTGCATGCACATAGATCTCATGCATATTCATTGGGGAAATCCTGAAAACCCGACTGGATTCGGCCCTCAAGGAGGGACTTTGAGGACCCCTGCTGTAAACTCTGCTGTAATCGCACAAGCCTCGAACACTTATGATTTTAAAGTGTTTGAAGCTTGTGCAGATGAGGACAGAGCTTGCAGGAATGGGGCAGGGACAGGAAAAGAACTCGCAGGGATGGGATGGGAAAATGAGTCCCCGTGCCTTTTTCAAGTCCCAACCCCAGTTTTTGTTTGTCAGCATGGGGATTTCATTCCTTGTTTTTTTTCTGTGTTCATTCTTTTCTATAGACCCCCAAGATCTCCATCTAGAGAATGACGGAGTGACAGAATATGTCGCCGTTCCCGTCCCTGCGGATAATAACAGGAAACCATCTTGTGCCATTCTTTAGTGTGTATCTCAACCTCAATCCTTCTATACCAGCATTCTTCAAGGCTTGAGGGTCATTTGCTGTGCCCATTCATACTCTTGATTCATCCCTCTCTCCTTAAAGAATGACATGGGGATGGTTTCCCGCAGTTATCCACAGGGACGGTGACAAATTCTGTCACTGTGTTAATCAGCTTAAAACAACAGAACCTACTGGCTTAAATTCTACTATTGAATGGAAGGCTTTTTTTTTTTTTTTTTTTTTAAAGTAATTTGCCTTCAGTCGGGAGTGCCCTTTTCCCCTTTAAGTGCTGAATTAAGAATTTTCTCCTTTAAGATTTTTGAAACTGGTTATTGCGGGTTTCTGACGTCATAACCTATCCCTTTTATCGGCATGGGTGCCATGTTTCTCGTTTGGGTCAGAGATTTTTTCATGAGTTTGGAGCCCTCTCCTGACGCAGCACCTTGTGCGAAACAAGGAGTGCATGGACTCTTATTGAGAGAAAAGCTATTTATTTTTTAGGAACCCACTTGTGGATTACAAACGTTGGGGACATTGAGTGGAACTTTGGAAGATTGACCACAATGGAGACCTATGGCGGACCGAGATAAGTAGATGGAACCTGTTGTAATATTTTTTGGCTCTGAGTATTCTCACAAGTTTGCTTATATAATTGTCCATCCCAAGCAGTTAGTTGTTTCAAAGCTTTTTGTAAAGCCCAGATCAAACCCAGGGTTTTTTTCCCCTTTTCTTTTTTCAGGAGTTTTTTCCCTGGGTCAGTCTATCTGGAGCTGGCCTATGATTAAACATAGCTCCCCTTATAGGAGCTGCTGCCCCTGGGGACTTTTCTTGGTCCTTTGGACTTTTGAGGCCATTTGTTTGTTTGTTTGTAACACTGCATGTCTGACTGTTTGGGTGGAACAATTGAGACATGTTTCTTATATTTTTCTGGTGTACTCATTCTCTATGAGACCAGTCCTCCTTCCTGATGCTCTTCTCTACAGTTCTCCATGTTCTCCAGCCCTCCCACCCCACCTCATGTCCAGCAATTCTCCCTTTCTCTTCCCCTACACTTAAGGCAGTATCTCTCCCTTCCTTCCTATGTCCAGCAAATCTCTTCCCCCACATCTCATGCAGCCTCTCTCCCTCCCACTTCATCCCATGACTAGCGATTCTCCTTCTCTTCCCCTACTTCTAATGTATTATCTCTCCCTTACTTCCCAAATCCAGCAAATCCTCTCCCTCCCTCATTGCCCCACCCACCCCCATCCCATGTCCAGCAATTCTGCCTCTCTCTTCCCCTACATCCAATGCAGTCTCTCTACTTCAAAGCCCATATCCAACATATCTTCCTCTCTTCCCTCATTTCTCATGGCGCCTCTTCCCTTCTCTCATGCCGCATCCCACCCCACATCCAGCAATTGACCCTCTCTTACCTTCCCCATGTGCAGCACCTCTTTCCTTCTCTCTCAATCTGCTATTTGCCCCCTTCAGAAATTTTCCTATCAAAGGGTTGCCAGCAGTGGCAGTGCTTCCCCCATGCTGCCCACCGCTAACCTGGAAGCCTCCCCTCTGCCAGGACCACTCAGTCAAAAATGGAAGTTGCGACAGGAGGGGGGGGGGGTGTTGGCAACAGAGGGGAGACTTCCAGGTTATGGGAAGTGCTGCCGCTACTGGCAAACCTTTGATAGCAAAATTTGTGAAAGGATGAAGATTGGTGGTTAGAGACTGGGTGGACCTGAACCAATGTTTTGGGGGGTACACCATGGCCCCCATGGCTCCTCTCCCTATTCTGTCACCTGTGGGTACTCAAATACATTTGCTAACTCTCTCCTTAATGTAGCAGTTGTATCATCAGTGTCCTAAAGAAGGCTTCTAAGGTGGCATCATAGAAACAGCTAAGGGGAACAGACTTAGAAATTTCAATATATATACTCTGGAATAACGGTGAGTGAGAGGGGATATAGTAGAGATGTTTAAGGGTTCCTTTTACAAAGGTGCGCTAGCGGTTTTAGCGCACGCTAGCCGCTGCCGCCTCCTTTCAAGCAGGCGATAATTTTGGGGATAGCGAACACTAATCTTGTGCGTGCGCTAAAAACGCTAGCACACCTTAGTAAAAGGATCCCTAAATATCCCTGTGGCATTAATGTACAGGAGGTGAGCCTTTTTTCAAATGGAGGAAAACTCCAGAATGAGAGGGCATAGGATGAAGTCAAGAGGTGATAGGCTCAGGAGTAGTCTAAGGAAATACTTTTTTACAGAAATGGTGGAAGATAACATGAAATAGTCTCCTTGTAGAGGTGGTGGCACCAAAACTGTGTTGCTGAACCAGGAAGTGATGTCAGAGGGAGAGCTGAAGCGAGCAGCAGCTAAGGTATACTGCCACTGAAGATTTTGAAGAGCTACACAGGGGGTGCGCACGACAAGATAGAGTGCAGGGGGTGCACAGTGCCCTGGGCACCTCCTTCCCTCATTATGCTACTGCTGTAAGGGGAGATTTCTTTCACTTAACTAGTCCTGCTGATCTATATTGTCTATTTCAATTGATGCTGATAAAGCATTTCATAAAATATATTTGAAGATTTTATCGATCATATTAAAACATATTGGGTCCTATATTCAGTGTGTTGGAGCAACTCCTACTTAAATAAGCCCTGCTGACCAGTGCCTCACCTGCATTTTCAGTGGCCTTAACCAGATGATGCAGCTGAAAATCTGGAGATGTCATCACTGTGCCGGCCGCACACACGGCCTCCGAGCTCAGGATTTCCAAAACCTAGACAAACTGCTGTGTTTTGGAAATCCCTCCAGTCAGCCGGACAATCCTCTAAAAAGAGGACATGACCAGCTTTCTCCTAGAGTTCAATAGATGTAATGTACTGTATAGGTAATTTGTCCAGGTGCACTTGGACATTCCTTTTAATCAAACTTGTAATGCCCAAAATGATGGAAATTATATCAATACCCATCTGCCACATTCTCTTGGTCTTGGACTGCATTTCTTGGTGCTTGAGGAATTTTTCTCTCAACACAATGCACAGAATAATTGCCTCAGCACTATCTGGGGAGTACGAATATGGTCTGGCTCCAGGATACCTATCCTCCCAATTTAAAGTATATAAGTCGAATAAAAATACTCGTAATGTCTGTATGTTTATGTTCTTTCTACAAAAGCTTGTCGCTATAGAAGATTCTTAGATAAGACTTTTGCTTTCCAGTTAGGATAATGAATTCCTGGCTAAGTCCTCTGATTTCTCAAACACAATCATATCAGGCCTTTAGAAAGTTACTGAAAACCTATTTGTTTGATAAATTTGTATTATGATTATTCTCTTGGCTTGTTTACATGTATGCTTCAATGATTGTACAGTCCTTCTTGATTGTTAATCGCCCGGAACTCATAGTTGGGCGGTATACAAGAATAAAGCTTATTATTATTATTATCGGCGATATTCAGTGTTGGCATCTTGATAACTCTGGAATTTAAGCTCTAGAACGCATTGCTAAAGGATGTGCTAACAGTGATTAAGGTGTAAAAAAGGTGTAAAAAAGGTTTGGTCAAGTTAATGGAGGAAAAGTCCATAGTCTGCTATTGAGACAGACATTGGGGAAGTCTCTGCTTGCCCTGAGATTGGTTACATCAGGGGTGTCCAATGTCGGTCCTCGAGGGCCGCAGTCCAGTCGGATTTTCAGGATTTCCCCAATGAATATACATGAGGTCTATTTGCATGCACTGCTTTCATTGTATGCTAATAGATCTCATGCATATTCATTGGGGAAATCCTGAAAACCCGACTGGATTGCGGCCCTCGAGGACCGACATTGGACACCCCTGGGTTACATGGAATGTTGCTACTGGATTTTTGCCAGTGTGACCTGGATTGGCCATTGAAAAAACAGGATGTTGGGCAAGAGATGGACCATTGGTCTGACCCAGTATGGCTATTCTTATGTTCTTAACTATCCAAAAAGGTTGTCTTAAGTTAGCTAGATAATTATCCAATACCCAGGTAATGGTGCTAGGTATTTCTATACCCCAAGTTTAGTGCCACTATACAGTTGTGAAAATCCAGGTACATCTTCAAATACCATGACCAGCATTTAAGAGAAACATTGACTGCCAAGTTAAAATATTATGGAGGACAGTTTTCTTAATGAGTCCATTGATGGATGAGAGCTCTCTCCAAAATCTCTAGGGCAGTGGTTGTGGTTAATGAGAAACCTGGTCTTGAGAAACAGGAGGGGACAAGGAGGGGATCTACAAAGATAAATAAACTTACAAAGGAGCTCCCATCTGAGGAAGAAACAATTCAGAGAGGAAATAGTAGTGAAAGAATTAATTAGGAGTCTCTAAAGAGCAGAGTCTCCTGAAGAAACAGATAAGAGACTGTTATGATGCTATTGTTTTAATCTGCCTGCCTCTGCCTGTAATTTTGTTGTAGTTGTGAAGATTTGTTTATTTACTATTACCAGTACTACTAATCATTTCAATAGCGCTACTAGACATACGCAGCGCTGTACATCAAAACATAGAAGAGACAGTCCCTGCTCAAAAGAGCTTATAGTCTAGTCCACAGGTGTCAAAGTCGGTCCTCGAGGGCCGGAATCCAGTCGGGTTTTCAGGATTTCCCCAATGAATATGCATGAGATCTATGTGCATGCACTGCTTTCAATGCATATTCATTAGGGAAATCCTGGAAACCCGACTGGATTACGGCCCTCGAGGAGGGACTTTGACACCCCTGGTCTAGTCAGAATAGACAAACTGGACAAGAAGGTGCATCAATGCATAATGCTCAAGTGGGGGAATTTCAAAGGGAATGATAAGACAGATATTGGTGCTTAGCAGATGGGTTAGAGATTGGAATTGAAAGAACATAAGCAATGCCTCTGCTGGGTCAGACCAGAGGTCTATCGTGCCCAGCAGTCCGCTCACGCGGCGGCCCATCAGGTCCAGGATCTGTCTAGTAATTCTTTATCTATATCCTTCAATCCCCTTTTCCTTCAGGAAATCATCTAATCTCTTCTTGAAACCCAATACCATACTCTGTCCTATCACACCCTCTGGAAGCGCATTCCCTTTGGGTGAAGAAGAACTTCCTAGCATTGGTTCTGAATCTGTCCCCTCTCAATTTTTCCAAATGCCCTCTCATTCTTGTATTTTTTGAGAGTTTGAAGAATCTGTCCCTCTCCACTTTCTCTATGCCCTTCATGATCTTGTACGTCTCTATCATGTCCCCTCTAAGCTTCCGCTTCTCCAGGGAAAAGAGCCCCAGTTTCTCTAATCTTTCAGCATACATTTTATCAATCGCATCGCTCTCCTCTGAACCCTCTCGAGTATCGCTATATCCTTCTTAAGGTACGGCGACCAATAATGGATGCAGTACTCCAGATGCGGGCGCACCATCGCCCGATACAACGGCAGGATAATATCCTTCGTTCTGGTTGTAATACCTTTCTTGATAATACCTAGCATTCTGTTTGCCTTCTTTGAGGCCGCTGCGCACTGTGCCGACAGCTTCTACCAATCTATCAACCATTGCCCCTAAGTCCTTCTCTAGGCTACTTTCACCCATTACCAGCCCTCCCATTGTATAGCTGTACATCGGGTTTCTGTTTCCTACATGCAAGACTTTACATTTCTCTACATTAAAGTTTATCTGCCATTTATTCACCCACCTACTCACCCAGTTTGTTCAGGTCCCTTTGTAAGTCTTCAGTCCTCTTTAGTCCTAACCCCACTACAAAGTTTTGTGTCATCTGCAAATTTTATAACCTCGCACTTCGTCCCTGTTTCTAGGTCATTTATATATACATTGAACAGCAGCGGTCCGAGTACCGACCCCTGTGGAAAACCACTCGTGCCCCTTCTCCAGTCTGAGTAGTGGTCCTTCACCCCTACCCTTTGCTTCCTACCCGCCAACCAATTTTTGATCCATCTATGTACATCTCCTTCCACCCAATGGTTCTTCAGTTTCCGTAGTAGGCATTCATGGGGTAACTTGTCAAAGGCTTTTTGGAAATCCAAGTATACGATGTCTATGGGGGCCCCTTCGTCCATTTGTTTGTTAATTCCTTTGAAGAAGTGCAGTAAGTTCGTTAGGCACTATCTTCCCTTGCAGAAGCCATGTTGGCTTGTTTTCATCAGTTTATTTCTTTCTAGATGCTCTTCGATGCTGTCTTATCAGCGCTCCCGTCATCTTCCCCGGGACCGAAGTCAGACTTACCGGTCTGTAGTTCCCCGGGTCACCTATCTTCCAATCCTCCGGGATCACCCCTGTTTTCAGGGATAGATTACAAACCTGCTGTAGTATTTCCGCTATGTCTTCTTTTAGTTCTTTCAATTCCCCAGGTTGGATTCTGTCCGGGCCTGGAGATTTGTCAGTTTTTAATTTATCTATCTGCTTGAGTACGTCTTCGAGGCTTACCTCCATGGATGTTAATTTTTCTGCTTGATCTCCTTTAAAGATTTTTTCAGGTTCCGGCATGTTGGATGTGTCCTCTTTTGTAAATACTGATGAAAAGAACATATTTAGTCTATCCGCCACTTCTTTTTCCTCCTTCACCACTCCCTTCCTATCTCCTTCATCCAGCGGTCCCACCTACTCTCTTGCCGGCTGCTTCCCTTTAACATATCTGAAGCAGCTTCAAAGAAGTGGGCTTTGAGTCTAGATTTGAATACTGCCAGAGACAGAGTTTGACGCATAGAGTCATTCAGTTTGTTCCAGGTTTACGGTACAGCAAAGTAGAAGGGACAGAGTTTGGAGTTGGCTATAGAGGAGAAGGGTATAGATCAGAGATACTTATCTGATGATCAGTGTAGTGCCCTGGGAGGGTGGGGGGGGGGGGGATAGAAATAAGAAACACTGAGGAGCTGCAGAGTGGATATACTTGTACATCAGTAAGAGAAGTTTGAACTACACTTCCCCCTCCATATTTGCGAATTCCGTATCTACAGATTCACTTATTCACGGTTTTAGATCAAAAAATACATTTTCATTTTGCAGGCTATTTTAAGCCCTGAAAGCCCCCCCCTCCCTTAGGCCTTACCTGGTGGTCTAGCGGGTTTTTGGGGCAGGAACGATCTCCCCATGCTCCTGCCCCATGCTCGAGAGACTACGGGAGCTCAAGGCAGCCATTTCCTGTGGGCGATCTGCACGGGGCAGGAGCGTAGGAAGATCGCTCCTGCCCTGAAAATCCACTAGACCACCAGGTAAGGCTTAATGGTGGGCTTTCAGGGCTTAAAATAGCCAGGGGAAGCGGGGGTTAGGGGCAGAACCGGCCCGAATATTATTCGTGTTTTTTTAATATTTGCGAGCTGGCTCTGCCCCTAACCCCCGCAAATACGGAGGGGGAAGTGTATATAGTATGTGGAAATGGATAGGGAGCCAAGGAAGTGACTTGAGGAGAGGAATAATTTGGGCATAGTGACATTGGCAGAATATGAGGCATGCCATAGATTTCTGAACAGATTGAAGGGGTGAGAGATAGTTTAGTGGAAGGCCAGCGAGAAGCAGGTTGCAGTAGTCTAGGCAAGAAGTGTTGAGTGTATGGATGAGGATCTTGGCAGTGCGCTCAGAAAGGAAGGGTCTGATTTTAACGATATTGTCAAGAAAAAAATAACAGGTTTTGCCAGTCTGTTGGGTATATGAAGAGAAAGAGAGAGATGAGTCAAAGATAACCCCAAGGTTGCAAGCCAATGAGACAGGGAGGATGAGGGTGTTGTTCACAGAAATAGAGAATGGGGGAAGAGGAGAGATAAGTTTAGGAGTAAGAAGGAACATAGAAACATGATGGCAGATAAAGGCCAAATGGCCCATCTAGTCTGCCCATCCACAGTAACCATTATCTCTTTCTCTCTCTGAGTGATCCCCACGTGCCTATCCCAGGCCCTATTGAATTCAGACACAGACTCTGTTTCAACCACCTCTTCTGGGAGACTGTTCTACACTCAGTCTTGGCCATGTCTAATTTTAGATGGCAGCAAAACATCCAGGTAGCGATGTCAGACAAGCAGGTTGAGACCTGGGACTGAATGTCTGTCGAGATTTCAAGTGTAGAGAGAGAGATATCTGTGAGTTGTTGGCACAGAGGTTATACTGAAAGACATGGGAGGAGATTAATGCACCAAGCGAAGATGTACAGATGGAAAAGAGATCTGATCCTGGGACAGAGCCCTGATTTACACTGACCGACAGCAGGATGGCGGTGGAGGAGGATTCACCACAGCATATGTTAAAGGTGCGATAGAAAAGATAGGAAGAAAACCATGCGATAACAGAGGCCTGAAATCCAAGTGTATCGATTATTTACTGTGTCAAAAGCTGCAGATAGATATTTAGCTTCTGTCTGCTTAAATTGCACTGAGTAGTTGGGGGGGGGGAGAGATTCAGTGGCACTTATTCAAGCAATGTAGCTGAATATCCCCTCTGACTGCCATGGCACTCCCTGGTTAGTGCTGGGATGGTCCTGGCATCGTGTCTGGGTGGAGCTGGGTGTTATGTAGGCACCAGTATTACTCAATGCCAGTATCCTCAGTGCTAACCAGGTAGGGTTACCAGATTTCCTCTTTCAAAAAAAGGACAACTGACCCTGCCCTGTTCTGCCCCAAGCTCCACCTCCACACGCAATGATGTCATGCGCATTCACACATATGTGTGACATCATTATGTTACCATCTGTGCAAGCGCATTGGCCCTCCAGACACAGCCCTGAGATTAGGGCCTTTCAAAACCCAGACAAACTGCCAGGTTTTGGAAATCCTTCCATGGTACCCGGACAGTCCTCTAAAAAGAGGACATGTCTGGGTAACCCTATAACCAGGCAAGTAGGACCGCTTAAACACCAGTCCTAACTTTATCTGATTGGTTATGTGGGTATGGCGCTGAATATCGACCACACATCCATAACTTATGGGCACTGCCAAATGCCTGGATATTCAGGGCAGTGCCAGATATGACCTGGTACTGAATATCTAGCTCTATTTTAGTTGCCAGCAATCATTATATGAAAAAAACCCAACCCACTGGCAGCCATCAGCTGTATATTGACCCTTTTAATTTTAAGTTCAGAGCACCATTTTGGACCTGGACTGAGTTACTGTGTGCCGGGAAATGAAGGGCGAGTTTATTGGTTTTGTTAATGGCCTCTCAGTGAATACTGGCCCAACCTGCACCCAACAAGAAATACAAGTATATTTTTATGTAACTCCCCACCTAAACTGATTACATTCACTTATAATAAATGGACTTATATATAGATAATGCCCTGGTATCCCTTAAGTATGTGAAATGAACTGCTCATGTTTTAGTGGAAGTACTAAAAAGATAAATTGTGTTACATTACAAATCTTGCAGACTGGACCTAGAGACAAGAATGTCTGAATAGCAAATATTTGATCAAATATATCAGCTATATCAGCCTCCTCCTCCTCCCCATGTTCAGATGGATAGATTCCACTCTAGAGACATGGGTGATTCTACCTATTTCTCTGCTTGGTAGGATTAACCACCAAGGTGGTTATATCACCAAAGCTTTATTTCTTTTTCAACAGATATTCTACAATATACCTAAATCCATGTTTGCTGCTCTAAAGGGCCGGTTTTCCTTTTTTTATATGGAACAGAAAAGTGCTACATACAATATCAAGTTAAATATTACACAGTTCCCTGGAGACAGCTGTGGCTTAGAGTTTGTCCTTTCTGTTTGTGAGGATGGATGGGCACAAATACAGAACTCTCAAATAGGAAGTCACAATTTAATAGCTTTAATTCATTACTCTATTGGGACTACTATATTAAATGAAAGTGGAAGGACTGATCCCATCATTTCTCATCCTGTAAAAACTTGGAATCTGACTAGCAAAGAAACTGGAAATGAAACCAGTGTTCTCCTATATTGCCTTTGCAGTCGCCACCCTCCTGTTACAGGTTTTCCTGACATTCTTAGCTTGGAAAACTCTAGGCTAAAATAAATAGGCCACATCCGGAAAGGAAGAAAGTAACAAGTTTAAATCTTTTCAGGATCTTAGAACCATCTTTAGCTTACCGCCACACGTACACTATATTTATCTGAGGTGGAGAAACATAGTACAGACTGACATCACATCAGCACTCCAGAAATACATTGGAAAGACTGAATCAGCTAAACCAAAATCACAGCTTTATTTTAATCTGAACACAGGGTGACAGGAAATTGAGACAATAGTACATTTATAGAACGTTGGAATCATAGCAGCAAATGGAACTGTACATATGAGACTGGAAGAGATCGTATTTTTTGGACCATAAGATGCATCCACCTGTAGAGGGGAAAAACCAAGAAAAAAAAAGTTGGTACAGAATTTTTTTCTTCTTTGGTTTTTCCTCCTCTACATGTAGGTGCCTCTTGTGGTCTGGTGTGTATGGGAAGCCCGCAGCCCGCCTATAACTGCCAGAAGTCCTAAGCCACTCGCAGCTGCCCATAGCCTGAAGCCACCCGCAGCCACCCGAAGCCTGAAACCACCCAAAGCCTGAAATTGCCCGCAGCTGCCCAAATAGCCTAAAGAGCCCGAAGCCCACCCCCCCCCCCCCCCCCCCCCCGGTACCTTTTTTTTGTGTTGGTCCAGCATGGTCTCCTGGATGGCCACCTGTGTCTTTAGAAGAGCGACACAGGAGCACGACCTGTGCACTACCTGCCGGGTCCCTTGCCGCTCTGTGATTGGCTGAGATTGATAACATATTATGATAAGATTGATAGGATTGTAAAATAAGTAAGCCATGACACTAATAGTGGAGTTTTTCTGACCAAGGATGTGCTTTCTGCTTCAAATTTAAATTCTTTTGAAGTTAGGTTAAATCCTTTGGATATTAAATTTATTATATCCTTAGAGACAATGAGGTCTTTTTTCATCCTGATAAGTGATGGATATTCTAATCCCTGTATCAGTATTTGAATTTAGATATCTTAGCAAGGACACAGGTTGTATAAATGCATACAAATCTAATAGTTATCTATCGTAAATATAATTATCAGAATGTGTCAAATATACAGTACAGTGCACATATATTAACCACTATAAACTGAACTTTGGTTAGTACTGTTCTGGAGAGAAAACCTCTGATTTTCGCTGGTATGTGTTATTTTGCAATAATGTAGGCAGATTTAATTGGTCTATAAATCAAACACGCCAGCAAAGCTGCGTGAATTGCACAGAAAATATCCTAATAAAACCAGGTGTTCAGAGGCTGTTCTTGGGGGGAAGGGAGTAATATCAGTGCAAATCCCATCAGGAGTTTGAGGAGGGCTTCAGGTTAAAAGTCCTAACCATTAGAATCTGACTCTATAGAAGGGAACTGAGAAGACTGTCAGGTAGTCCTCGAGACCACACCCTGGAGGTCAGAGATTGGCTGAGAGGACAAGAAGTAGTTAAGGTCCTTCACTCCTTACCTCCTTCCAAAGCCAGGATATGTGTAGTATGAACTCAGTTTCTCAAATGTACTGTTAATGCTTACTGTAGTACAGTGGTACCTTGGATTATGAGCATAATCCGTTCCAGGAGCATGCTCATAATCCAAAATGCTCGTTTATCAAAGAGAGTTTCCCCATAGGAAATAATGGAAACTCACTTTGATGCGTTACCTCCCCCCCCCCCCCCGAAAACCGGCATTGCTCCCCCGAAGGCCCCCCTGCGATCCGGCACCCCCCCCCCCGCGATCGGGCATCCACCCCATGCGATCGGGCACCCTCCGCCACGATCCAGCACCCCCTCGATGCTTCTTACCCTCATCTGGGCACCGGCATCGGCATGTCCTGTGCTTGGTGCCGGTGCCCGAAGATCGGCCTCCTCTTCTGCTAGGCCTTGAGCATCTGAGCATGCTCAAGGCCTGCGAGTTCACGTTCTGGGCACCGGCACCAAGCACAGGACATGCCGGTGCCGGTGCCCAGATGAGGGTAAGAAGTGTCGGGGGGGAGGGGTGCCCAATCGCGTCGGGGGGTGCCGGATCGCAGGGGGGAGGGTGCCGGATTGCTGGGGGGGGGGGGCACTCGTACATCGAGCCATGCTCGGTTTCCGAGGCACCGATTTTGCAAATGTTTTGCTCGTCTTGCAAAACACTCATAAACCGAGGTACCACTGTACTTGCATCATTAGGGTTGCCAGATTTCCTTTTTTGTAAAAAAGAGGATAACTGGCCCTGCCCTGTTCTACCACAGTCTCGCCCCATTCCTCCCCCAGCCCCGCCCCTCAAACCTCCCTGAGCTCGAAGCCTTCGTGCATGTGCGAACATTGACGCAATGACATCACACATATGTGCACGATGTCATCACTGTGCTGGCCGCGCACACAGCCTCTGAGCCAGGGCAGGATTAATTATTTGAGGGCCCCTAGACACAGAAGTACACTGGCCCTCTGGCCCTGCCCCGCCCACAACCCGCCCCCATTTATCATTTATTTTTCTTATTTACTTCTTTATTTCCACTTGTATTTCTTTCTTTTTTTAAATTCCAAAACAAACAAAGATTCGCATACCAGTGCACAGTTTTTCTTCTATGCAACTCCCAAACATCTCTGAACAAATCCCCCTTCCTTCCCTTCCCACCTACTTACTCAGGACTTTAACTCTGAACCCTTTCCATACCCATGTAAAAGTGTTCAAATATCTTCTAAAGCAGTAATACTATCTGACATACTGTATAAATATACGCCTCTCAACTGCTTCACTCTATGTCAACCAACTGTAACCCATATGTATGGATAAACAACCAAATCTGTAATTCCTCTTGTATGTTCCACTCCATATATGTTAACTTGTAACGAAACAACAAGGCAAGCAGTCCACCAAAGAATCCAACATGAAACAAAAGAAGATCGGCAGAAAATAAGGAGCTTCAAATCAGATTTATTCAAGGTGCTTCCAAGAACCATGCCCGATGCATAAACACAGAACACAGATACACCCTCACCCAGTATGGAATAAGTAATCACAAACTAAAAATAGAAATTTGTAAACTGAACCGCCAAGAAGCCAAACTGCATACAGTGAAACACCACAGAAACAATGACACATAGCCCCCTAATACTCTGCAAAATATAAATATAGCAGATGCAAATTTGAAGAAACTGACAATCACCACTTTACAAAATAACAAATAGAAATAAAACAAAAATGTAAAATAAGAATATACCATTTTATTTGACTAATCCATTTTTCAATTAACTTTCAGAGGCCATAGCCTCCTTCAGGTCAATATAGTATGCTGCTGTTACATTATACTGTCCTGACCTGAGAAAGGGGGTTTTGGTCTCTAAACTAGTCCAATAAAAAGATTACCTTATTTTCTGTTTATAAAAGCTTTATCAATACAACTTAAATACTATTTTATTCTAAAGCAACAACAAAAATCTTTTTTCTACCTTTTGCCATTTCTGCTTTAATCATCGTCGTCACTCTCTTCTTTCTAGCCAGCATCTATCTTCACTCTGTCTTCCATGCATCAGCCCCTTCCATCCACTGTCTGCTCTCTCCCCCGTTCCATATGGTATCTTCTCTCTTTCTATGCTCCTTCTATAAACTGTCTATCCTGTGCACCTTCTCTCCTTTATACATGATTCATTTCAGCTTCACCCCCTCTCCATTTTTCTGTCTCCGTCTCCACCCCCTCCCCTATGCTGTGGCATCTCTCTTCTCCTTTCCTTCCTTTCTACTCCACCCCATGGTCTGGCATCTCTATCTCCTTCCCTTCACTTCCCAACCCCCATGCCCTGGCATCTCTCTCCCTCCGGGTATGGCATTTGTCTCTTTAGTTTCCTTTCCCTCCCCCTTGCCCTGGCATATCTCTCCTCTCCTTCCAACTCCTCCTCCTCCCTCCATTATCTGGCATCTCTTCTCCTTCCTTTCTCTCCCTCCCTTCTTCCTTCCTTTCCCCAGGTCTGGCATCTTGTCTCCTTCCCTCTCCCCATGCCCTGGTATTTCCTTTTCTTTCCCTCCCTCCCATAGACTTGGCATCTCTCATTCCTCTCCCTTTTCCTTCTCTCTCCTTCCCTCTCTCTCTCCAATTGGGTGCAGCAGCAGCATTTCTCTCCCTCTTCCCTGTGCAGCAGCAGCATTTCTCCCCCCTTCCCTGTGCAGCAGCAGCATTTCTACCCCCTTTCCTGTGCAGCAGCAGTATTTCTCTCCCCTCCCTGTGCAGCAGCAGCATTTCTCCCCATTTCCCCCCTTCAGCAGCATTTCTCCCCCTCCCCTTCCGACCATTCAGCAGCAGCAGCATTTCTCCCCCTCCCCCTTCTCTGTGCAGCAGCAGCATTTCTCTCCCCCTCCCTTGTACAGCAGCATTTCTCCTCCTCTCCCTTCCCTGTGTCGCAGCAGCAGCATTTCTCCCCCTCCCCCGGCGCATGCTTCATTTCTGGCTGGCTCCCTTGCTGCTTGTTCAAAGGCATGGGCGTTGGCTCCTCGCGCATTCCACAGCTGCATCACTAGCCTTCTCGTTGACATCAGAGGAAACACTTCTGACACAGCCACAGATCACGTGAGGAGCCGACACCCACGGCTTTGAACAGGCAAGGGAGCTGGCCAGAAACAAAGCAGACGCTGGAGGGAGGCACAGAAGAAAGGGAGAAGGCCGTGTTGGGACTCGCGAGGGAGCACAAGCTGGGCCGTAGGTTGGACACTTGATTAAAGGTTTGCTGCCACTGCTTCTGGTTAAGAAAGGCAGCAGTGGTAGAATAGGGAGGGTGGTTCCGGCAGCGGTCCCTAGGTCCGTGCCTACTGGGCCTACCCTTTAATCCGGCCCTGCTCCGAGCTCAGGATTTCCAAAATCCAAACTGCTGTGTTTTGGAAATCCCTCCAGATGGACAATCCTCTATAAAGAGGACATGACCAGATTTTCCTGAATGTATTGTAACCCTATGCATTATCCCAAAGAGAGCTTTCTCCTAGAGTTCAATAGATGTAATGTACTGTATAGGCAATTTGTCCAGGTGCACTTGGAGATTCCTTTTAATCAAACTTATAATGCCCAAAATGATGGAAATTATATCAATACCCGTTTGCCACATTCTCTTGGTTTTGGACTGCATTTCTTGGTGCTTGAGGAATTTTTCTCTAAACACAATGCACAGAATAATTTCCTGGGACTGACTCCTCTATGATGAATACCACTAGAATACCTGGTTTCCTTGCATCCAGCTTTTTATTAGTTAGTATAGGGATGCCCTAAGTAATCTTAGCCTCTTCAGTCTTAGGATCCTTGCTGTAATTACTACTGACCTTGATTTTTATTTACAGAGATTCCTGTTTGTTGACATAGATTAAAATAATTTTCTTTATGTAATCAGGTATCTCTAGCTCACAAATTAATCTGTGCGTTACTTATGGACGCTAGGGTCCAAATTCACATTCCCTTCTCTTGATAAAAGATTCTTGTCTCAAGAATCTGCTGGTCAGCTCTTACATTTCAGTTTCCATTAGTCACTAACCCCCTTTTACTAAACTGTAGCACGTTTTTTAGCACCAGCCATGGCGGTAACAGCTCCGACGCTCGTAGAATTCCTATGAGCGTTGGAGCTGTTACTGCCGCAATTGGTGCTAAAAACCACGCTATGGTTTAGTAAAAGGGGAGGTAGGGGGTAAATTCTATAAAGGGTGCCTAGATTAGGCACCGCTAGGCACCTTAATCATGGAAGCCTAGTGACGATTAACTAAAATTTGCATGCAGAAAACAAACAACGGTGACTGATAGATGTTCAATTTCTTTTATTGCAATGACTCGACATGATCGTGTTTCGGCCCCAGAGGGCCTGCCTCAGGAGTCTGTATGCTGATGATGCAACGGTAAACATAAAGTGATCAGAGCATTTAACCCTTCGGCCCGCACTATCGGGCTTAGTAAAAGAGGGAGTTAATTAGTGTTGTGTGCAGAATACCACACTGCAGCTAGTGACATCTATGTCGAGGCGCCTACCATTGCTTAACCATGCCTATCTGAAAAGTAGGCATGGTTAGGGGCAGAGACTACCATGTATTATCATCATCTCAGAATGAGGTATCTGTTTTAAGGAGAGGTGTCTACCACAAAAGTTTCATTTAATTAGATCTTTTTATTTTTCTTCTTTCTTAGAGGTATTTTCCTGTTCCTGCCTACATTGTTGGATAATATAATCTCTTTCCAGTGCAAAAGGTACAGTAGTCTGGACCATAGGTTTTATCCCAATACTTGCAGGAATGTTGCAGAAGGCATCTAACACAATTTCTTCAGTTCTGCCTTCTTGTGTCACTGTAAAAATTAAAGAACCTCCCTCACCCCAGGTCCCTGCTTTACCTATGAATCTGAGGGTCATTGAGCAGTGCGGTTCCTGAAGAAGGGGGTGTTCACCCCCGAAACGGAGTCCGTTGGACGAAGACTTTGTTTGCTGCTTGTTGATTAGTACCTTCACCACACACGGAGAAGCTAAGTTCTTTCAGACTGTGTTGTTTTGAGCTTGGTTAGATTTGGACACTTACTTTCCTGCTTGGCCCCTAGCTTAGGGGGAAGAGATGAATTCTATCTTTACTTTGATAGTGTGTGTTTTTTCCATTTGAGTTTTTCACACATTGCACTTTATAGGCACTTGAAATATTATTCGGAGCAAGCCCGGGGATGTTTCGCAGTTAACACCTTTCTGGGTGTAAACCCGCGACAGCTTTTCCCTGGAGATTCCAGAGGTTGCTGTGTGACTGAGGGCTTGTCCGTTTAACACTTTAAAATCTTAAGTTATAGATTTTCTTTTTGTATTTTCTTTAGTCTGGAGTTGGACTTCATCTCTTTCCCCTAAACTTTGTAGACTCCTTGGGGTGAGGGAGGTTCTTTAATTTTTACCTTGTTTTTGTACCTCCTCGATTTAGGGTTCTACTTTTGTTCTTGTGTCACTGGGCAGTGCCTTTCTCTCTCAGTTTCTCTTTCTGTATGTGGGTTGCGAAAGTGTATTTTCTTCTGCTCTGCATATGATTCCTTCTTTTTGGGTATTTTTTTATCTGATTCTTTGAGGCTTTCCAGTACCCAAAGGATCCCCAGTATTCCTGGGGGCATTTCTGCCTGGCAGAAGTTGCAGCCTTTGTAATAAGAGGTCTTTGGCAGGGGTGCTACTCTTCTTTTAGAGAATTAATGAAAAGGAGAAGAAGATAATAAGGTGCTGGTAACCTAAGTATTTTATGGTTTGCACTTCTAGTTTTGTATTATGGGAATATGTATTGTTGATGGTGTATGTAATGTTTGATTTAATGTTATAGTTCTGTATGTAAGATTGTAACCCATCCTGGGTAAGGGCGGGATATAAATGAATAAACAAACCAACAAGCCTACGAAGCTAGCCTGCATGAGCATTGTGGACAGCTTGGGGTTCGGTCCCCTGGGAGCTTGGCTCGCCCCTGATTCATCAGGCGCTTGATTGCAGACTGCCTAGCCCCTGCATTGGTCCTGAGGGATTTACGGTGCCGGCTGCATCTCCTTCCCAAACCCTCATCCAGAGACAGTGGGGTTGAGGGTTTCAGGACTATGTAGGGGTAATTCCTTGTTCACACCTGAAGGTTAGGCCTCTCTGATGTCACAAAGCCTGAATCATCTTTTGCAAGAAGAGAATCATCTTTGCTGCCTGCCAGGTGCATTTTGGACTGGTTTAAGTTCAAGTTCAAGTTCATTTTTATTTGATGAATCGCCTATTTAAAACAAGAACTCTGTGTTTCTCCAGCCAAGGACATCTGCCCAGCTCAGCTCCTGAGAAAGTTGTAGGAGGAATTAACTTCCATGATCGGTTTGTGTCTCTCGGCTATCTACTGAGGCACCTCTCTGAAGGCTGGTACACGAAGATACAGAATGGGTACTAATTGGTGAAAGACTGCTAATTGGGATTGTTTCTGAATTGGTCAGAAGGAGGTCATCTGATGAGAACTAAGAAGAAGGTATCTAATGAAGTTTATTCTGTGTTGAGGTGTGAGGGAGCTTGCATCTTAACATTGGATTCTCTGCACCTCTTCTATAATAATTAAGACCTGAGAAGTACCTGTTGTGACTTAGCTCTCTTAGAGTGAAAAGGAAACAAAGAACTGTTGTAATACAGATCTGGATTCCTGCACATAAGGAAACTGTTGCAGACATAATCTACAGCTTTTCCAGTGGCTGACGGACTGTTCCTAATCAGAAAAATTTCCATATCTGCTAAGCGGAGGAAAGACACCGATTCCTTCTCCCCGATTTTGCTGAGGCCTGATCTATGTGGTGAGAATAAGGAATTATGTGTCTTTTCAGCTGGGTTAGAGAGAGAATTCTATTGTTTGGGATAAGTTAGTTGGGTCCCGTGGTGATAAGCTATATATTTTTGATTGCTGCTATTCAGGAATTATTATTATAAGGATTTATTTAGTGTGCAAGAATGAGTTTTACTCATTTATCTAGCAAGTGTGGTGTGATAATTATGTACTGAGTTTCATATATGTATTCGGATATTTTGTGAACAATAATTAGTTATTTACAGCTGGCTTGTGAATTATATATTTTTATATTTCTATAATAAAGTATTTCACATAGACCTGGGGGTACTGATAGACAGGACCATGAAGCCATCGGCTCAATGCACAGTGGCGGCAAAGAAAGCAAACAGGATGTTGAGCATGATACAGAAGGGGATCACGAGCAGATCGGCGGACGTCATATTGCCGCTTTACAGAGCGATGGTCAGACCACACTTGGAATACTGTTTCCAACACTAGTCTCCCTATCTAAAGAAGGATATAACCCTACTGGAGAGGGTACAGAGGAGGGCCACGAAACTAGTAAAAGGTATGGAGAATCTGAGCTACAAGGAACGATTCAGAAAACTGGGTTTGTTCACCCTTGAAAAGAGAAAACTGCGAGGGGATATGATAGAGACTTTTAAAATACTAAAAGGATTCGACAAAATAGAGCAAGAAACATCGTTATTCACATTGTCAAATGTGACACGGACAAGAGATCATGGACTGAAACTGAGGGGCAAAAGGCCCAGGACAAATGTCAGGAAGTTGTGTTTCACAGTGAGTGGTGGATGCTTGGAATGCTCTCCCGGAGGAGGTTGTGACGGAGACCACCATTCTGGGATTCAAAGGTAAATTGGATGCACACCTTCTTGCAAAACACATTGAGGGATACGGGTTAACAAGGTCTTCATCAGGGAACACCTAGCTTAGCCTCCGCGAGTGCGGGTCGCCGGTCTAGATGGACCTAAAGTCTGATCCGGTGAAGGCATTTCTTATGTTCTATTCTTCATATAAGTAGGCAAAGCTTGCTGAACCTTGGGTAAGGAGTTTATGGTTTCCCCTAGCAACGAAGGGACACGTAACTTATTTATGTTACGCTAATTAGTACAACCATAAATCTACCTACAACTAGATGCACTAAAGAGGATCAGTAAGACTGTGTGGGTCTTAAAACATGCTGTAGATACACCCCTCCTTAAAAAGCCCTCGCTAGACCCTACGTTCTCCTCCAACTACCACCCTATCTCCCTCTTCCCCTTCCTATTCAAACTATTTGAACGTGCTGTTCATCGCCGTTGCCTGGACTTCCTTTTTAATAATATTCTTGACCCGCTTCAATCGGGCTTTCACCCTCTCCACTCTATGGAAAATGCCCTTGCTAAAGTCTCTAACGACCTGCTCCTGGCCAAATTCAATGGACAGCTCTATCCTCATTCTTCTTGATCTGTCTACTGCCTTTGTCACTGTGGATCACTGCCTCCTTCTCGACACGTTGTACTCGCTGGGATTCCGGGGTTCCGCTCTCTCCTGGTTTTCTTCCTATCTCTCTCATCATACCTTCAGCATATGTTACGGTGGATCCTCCTGCGCCGCCATCCCGCTGTCTATTGCATACCCCATGGCTCTGTCCTGGGCCTTCTCCTCTTTTCCCTATATACCCTCTCTCTTGGTATACTGATCTCCTCTCATGGTTTTCAATATCACCTCTATGCTGACGACTCCCAGATCTACCTCTCCACACCAGATATCTCTACGGGAGTTCAGGACCGAATTTCAGCCTGCCTGTCCGACATTGCCGCTTGGATGTCTCACCGCCATCTCAAACTGAATATGGCTAAAGCTGAACTCCTTATCTTTTCCCCAAACCTGCCTCCCTCCTCTTGCCATTCTCTATCTCTGTGGGTAACGCTATCCTCCTCCCTGTCTTGTCGGCTCGCAACCTTGAGTAGATCTTTGACTATTCTCTCTCCTTCTCTGCTCAGATCCAACAGACCGCCAAATCCTGTCGCTTCCTCCTCTATAACATTACCAAAATCCATCCTCTTCTGTCTGAACACATGACCAAAACCCTTGTCAATGCTCTCATCACCTCGCACTTAGACTACTGCAATGTACTTCTCTCAGACCTCCCGTGCACCCATCTCTCACCTCTTCAATCCATTCAAAATGCTGCTGTGTGATTATATTCTGGGAGAGTTGCTATTCTCATATTACCCCTCTCAAGTCGCTTCATTGGCTCCCCGTCCATTTCCGAATACAGTTTAAACTCCTCTTGCTGACTTACAAGTACATTCGCTCTGAAGCCCCCCAATATCTCTCCTCACTTATCTCCCCCGTGATCTCCGCTAATCAGGCAAGCCCTTCTTATCTGTACCCTTCTCTTCAAGTGGCAACTCCAGACTCCGTCCCTTCTTTCTTGTGGCGCTGTATGCCTAGAATAGGTTGCCTGAATTAATACGTCAAGCTCCGATCCAAAATGGCAGGCCTTACCACCTCGGTGCACCATGTGATGCACAGGGATGGGCCCAGGACCTTATTGGCTCAGATGCCTAAGGCCTCTCCCCCTTGGGAGGGACCTTATGCATCTGAGCTAATCAGGGCATGGGGAGGGACCAAAGGCCCTGATTGGCTCAAACTCCAAGGGGCTCTCCCAAGGGGAGGGGCCTTGGGCCCCTCCCTGTGCATCAAATGATGCACCAAGGAGGGAAAGCCTGCCATTATAGATCAACAGGCCTTGAAGGTGAAGGTACCATGCTTCTCTCCTGCTTCCAACTTCGGAACAAGGTATCAGGGGGAGGGGTTCAGGAGGTTTAGGGAGCATTTGGTGGCAAGAGTGAGAATCCCTCCTGCCTTTTTGGGGGAGGGTAGGAGATAATTTTGTGTGGGGGCCTCCATTGGCAGGAGGGAGTGGGGTGAGGTCAACATGGGAGGAGGGAGTGGGCATTCCTCCTGCCATTTTCGCTGCCGTGGGGGGGGGGGTGTCTGTTTCCTGTGCGTTGGGGAGGACATCAGGGAGGGCCATCATCGGAGGGGGGCAGGGTTTTTTTTCTCTTTTTAATGGGGCACATATTGGGCATGTGCAACATTCACAGCATCTGTGCCCATTTAAAAAAAAAAAAAAAAAAAAAGGGGCTAACCTATGCTTAGACAGGTAAGTGACTGGTCTTGATCATTCGCTTTTTTTGAATTACTAAAAGTGATTACTTTTTTTGTGCATCAGGAAACCATGTTAGAACATCAATCCCTCTGCTAGTTTACATGGCATTTCAATATTAGTAAGATTATTTGAATGGTCGGATCAGAGAATGAGTGATTGTGCAGAAAACCACATGGTGAGCTGTTTTCTGCATAGTTTGTAAAGGTGATTGTCGCTAAACCAAACAGGTTTAGAGACCACAGTTGGAGGATCACTAACTTTAATGCATCTGGCCCTCAGAGAGACTGACTAAAAAGCAGTCTGAAGAGACAAGCTCCTGGGGACTGCATATTGTCTGAGGCAGAAATATCTTTTCCAAAGTCTAGCTGCTGTGAGAAGCCGAGCAGGCAGGCTCCTTCCCACATTGCAAGTACAGTCTGTTCTTGTTATTCGTGGTAGGATGGTTCCCAGAAAAGTTTGAAAACCGTGAAATCACGCATAATGAAACAATGCACCTATGGGAAAACAGAGGTTAGGTTCCAGCAGTACATTTTGCACCTTAAAACCGCATAAAGCGAAAATGGATCCTATAGGAAATACAGGGTTAGGTTCCTGTGTGGGACAGCATTTGAGAAAAAGAATAATCTATTAGTTCACATAGGACACATCAAGGGTTTAAACAGTAATTTTATTCCTTATAGAAAAACTGGCCATGACACGAAAATAAAATCATTTTAATGAAGTTTAAACAAAGCAACACAGAACCTGGAATGCGCAGTAAAGGCATAATAAATAAGTCGGTCACAGATTACCCAGCTTGACATGTGGTATATTTATATATTTATATCTATATATCTTTTTAATTAAAATCCATAAATGTACAATATATTTCATGATATAGCTGGAGTGTTAGGTGGTCAGTAGAAGTTTATGTGCCAAATAAATGCATGAAGTGCCTTCAAGGGAGGAAGTGTGCGTAGTATGGAATTCTAAGTGCAGCGCGCACCCTTAACAGAACAGTGCTTAGCGTGAAGTCCTGTGCCTAACTCTGGGTGCCAGACTTACATCTCCTGAAGCCTGCTGTAACTGCTAGTGTCCAAGCTGAGCACTGTAACTATGCGAACAACTTTTCGGAATACCCCTGACACGCCTCCTTTTGAGTTACATGCTAGAGTTAGACATCCTGCTTTACAGAAGAGCACAACCAGAGGTTCATAGACAAAACCGCCGAAGACAAAGGCGCGCGCCGACAACTGAGCGCAAACGGAAGCGCATGCCGAAGAAAAAGAGTGTTTTTAGGGGCTCCGACGGGAGTTTTTGTTGGGGAACCCCCCCACTTTACTTAATACAGATTGTGGCGGTGTTGTGGGGGGGGGTTTGGGGGGTTGTAACCGCCCTCATTATACTATAAACTTAACTGTTTCCCTGTTTTTTTAGGGAAAAAGTGAAGTTTTCAGTAAAATGTGGAGGGGTTACAACCCTCCAAACCCCCCACAACGCGGCGCGATCTGTATAAAGTAAAGTGGGGGGGTTCCCCCCAACACCCCCCCCCCGTCAGAGCCCTATAAAACAGTCATTTTCTTCGGCGCGCGCCTCTGCGTTGCGCTCAGTTGTCTGTGCGCGCCTTTGTCCCGGCGCCCTTTTGACCTGACACCCAACCAGATGCACATGCAAATTTTAATGAGTGCCACTTAACATCAATAACTGTTCGTTAGCATTCAATTATTGGTAACTAGAGGTTCATTATTCAATTAATTTGTGCATGCATCTGGCACACACACAAATTTGGGTGTGCCTATCTTGGCGCCATATATTCAAGAGTAACTGCTTAGTGCACTTTAGTGAACAGGCCCTAAATTTCATAGAGAAACCATAAAAATAGCTTTCCTTTTACAATACAGAGCTGTGAAGCAGATGTATTAAAATTGCCCGTGTTTTTTTATTAATTTTTTATTAATTAATAATGCAGGTGGTTGAACAGGTCCAAAATACCACGAGTACATTTGCGAACCAAACAAGTGTGTGCTGTTTTACTCCCTGATCTAAATATACCCCTGGCAGTGTTTCCTTTTTAATCTGGCTAAAGGCTAGGAAAGTTGTTCCATACTTATAGCCAGAGGACAAGTTTCAACCAAGTCATTTTACTGGGGTAAATGGCTTTCCGATCTGTCATCTTCATGACTACATATGCTGCAAAAGAGATTGGGAAAAGAGATTTTTTAAAAAACAGCTTTTGCCCAGAGTCAATACTTAACATTTAGACGCAAGCAGTATCACACACACACACACATACAAAAAAAAATAAATCTGAAAATTGTAAATCACAGAGATTTTTTAAGCCAACAAAATTGAGACATGTGGCTGCACACTAAATTCAGAGCAAAAACAGATTTTTAATATAAATGTATTTGTTTTGCAGTTTCATTTAGAAATGTTTGTTTTTAGGATTTTACTAACATAAAGCTTAGGGTTCCTTTTACTTAGGTATGCTAGCGGTTTTAGCGCACGCGCGCTTAGAGCGCGTTCCATTGCTGTGCACGCTACACGCCAATGCCTCCATAGAGCTGGTGTTGGTATTTTCCGTGTAGCGTGGGGTTAGCACGCGTGGCATTGTCGCGAGCGCCAAAAACGCTAGCGCACCTTCGTAAAAGGAGCCCCTAGTCAGTGTGTGCTAATGGACATTAGCATGTGCCAGGTGCCACATTGCACACAGGTATAAAATAGAATGCACAGCATTTATCGCACCCTGTCCATTAACATGTACCAAGTTTGAGTAAAAGGGTCCCATAGTTTCTTATATGTATTTGTTTATTCTAACATTTTTATGCCCGTCCAGCTGAGGGTGAAACATAGCCATGTTTAGATTTTCAGAAAGCTTTTTACAAAGTTCTTCATGAGAGGCTCTTGAGAAAATTAAAGAGTCATGGGATAGGAGGCAAAGTTCAGTTGTGGATTAGGAAATGGTTATCGGATAGAAAACAGAGGGTAGGGTTAAATGGTCATTTTTCTCAATGGAGGAGAGTAAACAGTGGAGTGCCACAGGGATCTTTTGTGGGACCGGTGCTATTTAACTTATTTATAAATGATCTGGAAATTGGAATGAGTGAAGTGATTAAATTTGCAGATGACAATAAACTGTTCAAAGTTGTTAAAATTCATGCAGATTATGAAAAATTGCAGGCAGACCTTAGGAAATTGGAAGACTGGGCATCCAAGCGGTAGATTGAATTTAATGTGGACAAATGCAAAGTGATGCACATTGGGAAGAATAACCCAAATCACAGTTACCAGATGCTACAGTCCACCTTGGGGGTTAGCGCCCAAAGAAAGGATTTGGGTGTCATCGTAGACAATGCGATGAAACCTTCCACTCAATGTGCGGCGGTGGCCAAAAAAGCAAACAGGATGCTAGGACTTATTTAAAAACAGATGGTTAACAAGACTAACGGCCTCTTTTACAAAGCCGCGCAGCAACAGCCCCAAAGCCCTTTAAATTTCTATGGGCTTCGGGGCTGTTAGCGCAGTGCAGCCGCAAGTGCAACTTTGTAAAAGAGGCCATAAGAATGCTATAATGCCACTTTATCGCTCCATTGTGCGACCTCAACAGGAGTATTGCATTCAATTCTGGTCTCCTTATCTCAAGAAAGATATAGTGGCGCTAGAAAAGGTTCAAAGAAGAGCGATCAAGAGGGGATGGAACTCTTCTCATATGAGGAAAGACTAAAAAGGTTAGGGCTTTCAGCCTGGAAAACAGACAGCTGAGGGGAGATATGATTGAAGTCTACAAAATCCTGAGTGGTGTAGAACGGGTACAAGTCTATCAATTTTTTTACTCTGTCAAAAATTACAAAGACTAGGGGACACTCGATGAAGTTACAGGGAAATACTTTTTAAAACCAACAGGAGTAAATAAATTTTCACTCAGAGAATAATTAAGCTCTGGAAAGCATTGCCAGCATTTGTAAGAACACTTAACTTAGTTGGTTTTAAGAAAGGTTTAGACAATTTCCTTGAGGAAAAGGCCATAGTCTGTTATTGAGACAGACATGGGGGAAGCCACTGCTTGCCCTGGATTTTTGATATAAGCACTTTCTGACTTCCTTCTATTTTCAATCAGAAGTTTCCCTGTAATTTCTAAAGGAAATTTATTTTGCTCTGGATCAGTAGCATGGAATGTTACTACTTTTTGTGGGGTTTTTTGCCAGGTATTAGTGACCTGGATTTGCCACCATGATGGGTTACTGGGCTGGATGAGCCATTGGTCTGACCCAGTAAAGCTATTATTATACTCTTATGCTTAGTGCTGATTTTTTTTGATGCCCATTTTTGAGCACTGTTTATGGAATTCCTCCAATTGTCCCATGTGCCCTCATGTGTACACTTACCCACTAAAGGAGCCCTTTTATTAAGCTGTGCTAGTAAATGGACTTAGTGTCCCCTAACGCAGAACTTTCCCGTGTGCTTTGCCCATTTCTAGCATAGCTGTGAAATAAGCATTTTTCTATTTGTTGGATTTCTGGATGTGTTAATGTTAGCGTGCAGCCATGTAAAAAATAAGGGATCCTTTTACTTAGGTGAGGTACAAAGTAGCCTTGGCATTCCCTTATGCCCCCTCTGAGAAAAATATAGGAGTTGTTTTAGTGCAAGGTTTGAGCACATACAATGGTCTTAATAGTGGCTGCTGATCGTGGGTCAATCAAGTAATGGCACCGGGTACAGAATCGCACCTCTGGCAAAGATAGGCACCGGAAATGCAGGCCTACATTTCCAGCACCTACCTATAATGTGAATCGCGCCTCCAGCGTTAGCCATGCCCACAGTGATACTAGAAAGCCTAAAGTGCCTCGGAGGCACGATTCCGGTGCTGATCTTTTAGGCACCAGCAAGTGCCTTGAAACTCTGTAAAAACACCACTGAAATGACGATGTCAACTGAGTTTAAGCGCCTTCAAAATCGGTGCTGTTTAGAGAATCCGATCTTAAGGGCTTCTGTGTTGTGGACATGCTAAGCAGCTGGTGTGCCCATAATGCCAATGCCCTCGCTGAATAACACTCACACGTCCATTCTCCACTCCTGACACACCTCCTCCCCCCCAAAAATAATATACCACATGCTTAGCAGGTGAAAAAGGCAAAACTAACGCAGAATGCTTTAGCTCGGCCTTCTTTCTTGTGTTAAGCGCATGTTAGAGCTCAACGCAGCTTAGTAAAAAGGCCTCAGAGTAATAGTGTCTGGTACACTTACATGCTCAAGTGGCATATAAACATGGACAATTAAAAGAATTGCCTTTTTAGTGTGCAGCCAAATGTATCTTTTTTTTGAGTAGTTTTGCTACTTTAAATTATGTGGTTTGCTATTTTTGTTATGTGTGTGTGTGTATATATATATATATATATATATATATATATACTGTCCAAAACAAGACAGAGGCAAAATCCAACAAACTCTTAGATGAAAATTAGAGTTGGTAAAAAAGATGAACGATCCAGCGCAGTATGGTAAACGAATGGTTTGCTAAAACCAGTGGTTTTCTCAGAAAACCACCACTGTTGTCTGAATCTTGGGAGCAACTAGAATGTTCCACTGTCGGTTCTTATCCAAAACATCAATATTTAGTGGCCTTGTAGAATTTGGATGAATGATTGCAATACCACTTTAGTTACATTCATGCCTCTGATGGAGGCATTGGCCAAAATGTGGCTGCATTGGGCTTATTTTGCAATAAAGTGATTGTTTTACCGTACTGTATTGGGACACCTTTTTTTTTCCAATTCTGCTTTTCATTATATATACGTATGTGACCATCTCTGAGAAAAGGTGACTAAGGGACCCATAATCAAAAGACATAGTTGTCCAAAAAGCATCCTAAAACAGCACTGTTTGCATACCCGAAAATCGTTGGCTGCAGATATCGAACCTTCCTAGACAGAACTTTCAAGTTTCAAGCTGGTAGACAGCAATCATGGCTAGGCTATCTCATCGATACCGCTAGGTTGACCTACAGCATCTTCCAGAAAGAACTAAAGACCACTTTGTTTAAGAAATTCTTGTCCTAGCCAGACACTCTCCCGCGAACATAACTTCAACACCTTATCGTGAATTTCTTCCTCACACTAGGTATCCACATTCCCTGTCTGCTAAAAATTCCCTCTTCATAATTGTATCCTGATATTTCGCTGATGTTAGAATATTTTCAATTGTAAGATGTAAAATAGCTATTTATACATTACTTGTTGGAATATTCATATCTATCTCTATCTCTACCTCTCTCTTTATATTTTTATCTTTACTTTTCATTAATTGTTTCTTCAGGTACTTTAGTTAGATTGTGAGCCTTTGGGACAGTTAGGGAAATTTCCAAGTACCTATCTTATTTATTTTTATCTATTGTATCTTTTTAATGCATCATTGTTGTAAACCGCTTAGAAACCTCACGGTTATTAGCGGTATATAAGAATTAAATTAAATTAAATTATATCCTAATCGCTAGGACGTCCATGTGCCAATAATCAAAACTGTCTTTCTGTACTCTAGCGAGGTGTTCCAGTCTCTATACATTCAGAGCATGAAATGGGCATGGTGGAGGCATGTTATGAGTGGGCTTTGGGCAGTCTCAAGGGTGGGTTAGACATGGACGTCTTACTGCGATAATCAAACATTTTGCAAGACACCTTGGAACTAGACCTGTTTTTTAAGGGTTTAAGTGCAAGAAAGGTGCTCAAATTGGCCAGATGACCGACCACTGCATGCATCAAGGTAAGACACCCCCACACTCCCCAAGTACTCACAGACCCCCCTCACATCCACAAAGATCAGAATACAAACTTACATACCCATCTCCATAACATCAGCACCTGTTATAGGAAAGCCTAGTAGGTGTGTGTGGGGGGGAGGCGGGGGAGGGGTGGGGGGAAGATGTGCTACATTCACTGTTACCACAGACGGGATCACTGTGTGAGAAGTCTGAGTAGGGAAGCTGAAGGTTCCCTAAGGATGTCTACTATCCTTGTTCTGGTCTTATTACCATCACTTCTACTGGGGAAAAGGTTGTCTACCTTGTGATTTTTCATCTGTCGTTTGTCATATTTGTGTGGTCCTATTGGAAGACAATTTTTTCTTCTCCTGCTACCCCAACAAAATAACGTTTGCCACCTGTAGTGTACCCAACACCATAAGGATAAAGAACAGTCACCAAAGAATTGCCGAAACACTGCCAGCGTTGAGTCCATTTGTTGATACCATTCTGTTCTTCAATAACAGTACGCTTTGGATAACCCAGCGATGAGTGATTGACATATTTTACCTCACGACTTCCCTTCTTTGTTTGGGTGAGCTAGTGAACCATAGAGAGGAGGACCCAGGCCCATAAGCCACTTTAACCACTACATTCATGGTGGAAAATGTGAGCCCACCAAAACTCTACTCTACTGCCATATAGGCGCCAACTGTAGCCATAAGGGCTATTGGGGTTGTAGACAGGTGGGTATAGTGGGTTTTGGGGGGCTCACCATAACCTATAAGGGAGTTCGGGTGAGATGTTATCTGGCACCCTTTATGTGAAGTTCACAGCAATGTCCTCTAAGGTGCCTCACTGCTCTATTACTATGTCTGGATAACCAGTCCATCACAATGGTGGCCCCTCCCACATCCAAATGGTCTTGTTCTAGGTGTTTGGGACCTAGACAAATTTTTGGGTCCTCTTCATCTGATTGAAGTTGTGGATGAACTTTATCGTTCTTAAGATTGCGGATTACCCTCCAGTTTTAATAAAGTCTGCATCAGTGACATAGGATTCCACAGTTTCTTTTGTTTTGGATTCTCACTCTTCTGTGGATTCAAGGGGTCAATTTCTGTGTTTGGCCATGTCTAGGTGGCCAGTCTATTACAGGATTGGCCCCTCCCACATCCAAATGGTCTTATTCTGGGTGTTTGGGACTTGGATGAAATTTTGGTCAAAAATGTGATATAAAGATAGACTTCCTGCAGTCTGGGTGTCCCAATGGCTTGGACGTCCAGATAGAGGATTTTCAAACAAAAAAAAATATTTCTAGACATATGGTGGTTTGCTTTTAGAAAATAGGCATTTTATTACTGCTGACTTTGGACATCTTGTGCCATACGTCCAAATTGGACTTAGACATATGTTTTAAAAATGCCCCTTCTTATCACCAAAAACAAACAAAAAAAGAGGTTTTAATGAATTCTGTTAAACAATTTACACTTCTCCATCGTCATTCGCGGGGGATACGGGCAAAGCCGGACCGCAAATGCCGAAAAATCGCGATTATCCGGCTCTGACCCACCCCCACCTCCCTGCCGCCTTCCCGGCCTTACCTGGTGGTCTAGAGGGCTTTCGGGGCAGGAGCGATCTTCCTACGCTCCTGCCCCGTGCAGATCGCCATCAGGAAATGGCTGTAGGGAGTTCCTGACGTAGTCTCGAGAGACTATGGGAACTCCCAGCAGCCATTTCCTCATGGCGATCTGCACGGGGCAGGAGCGTAGGAAGATCGCTCCTGCCCCAAAAGCCCTCTAGACCACCAGGTAAGGCCGGGAAGGCAGCAGGGAGGAAAAAAAGATGGATTTTTGTTACATTTTTTTTATTTTCCCCCTCCCCAGAAAAAAATCGCGATTATATGAAACCGCAAGTGCAGGAACCGCGAATGGGGAGGGGGAAGTGTACAATACAACAGTCTGAACCCCACCCATTTATATGAAAGAATAAAAAAATTATAGAAGATCAAACATGTAGCTTTTGTGTCAGCTTATGGACCCAAAACATGAAAAATTGGCTCTTCTCAACATTTTGGATCTGCTACTTTAGTCACCTTTTCTTAGAGATGGTCACATATTTTATATTTTGCTACAATTTTTATGTTTTTTTGTTGTTTTTGCTATGAGTGAAATGTTTTCTTTTATCATAGTACAATTTCACTAAGGGCAAGAGGTACTAAAAAAAGCTACCACATTACTAAATGCTAACATATATTAATGTGTTATATACTACAGATAACACATTTATTTACCACACTGCATTTTATGCAATGGAATCTATTTCTTTTTTTTTTTAAATTAGCACATGTTAATAGCATTAGCATGCACCAGTGTACTTTAGTAAATCTAGCCCCAAATGTAATGTATTTTCATTTTTTCATAAAAAGAATTTTCTTTTCACGTGATATTTCTCAGTTTCCAGGATATGCCACATCTTGGTTTTCAATTCCCATACCAATTGTTTGTGTTATTTTAAATCCGGAATCTTCCACTGCAATTGTCACAGACACCATGTAGAAATATGGCAAAAGCTAAGATTGTTCAAAAGCCTTTCTCCAAAACTCTGGATCACATAATATCCCTGAACTTGCTAACCACCATTTCTGGTGTATAATGTGGTGGATTTGTAATTCCAGAGGATTAGATAAACAGAGCTTCAAGTTAACCCCAAAGTTTCAGGAACATTTTGGCCCCAATTCTATAAATGGCGCCTAAAACATAGGGGCTGAGGAACGCAGCACATAGTGCATGTCAGTCTTGAATTAGGCGCTGTTTACAGAATCACGCCTAGCATCACCTCAAATTGGACTTAGGGCTAGATTGTCAAAATTTGCGGTAAAAAACAATGGGCCACTGTTTCAGCCATTATTGTAGCGATTTCAAAATGGCGAGTCATTCGTCCAAAAACACGTATGCAAATGAGGTTGGCGGAGAGTAGCGAAGGTTCGCTAAATTTGCATATGCCCATCGCTGGTGATAGCGATCGGAACATGCGCAAAATAAACACATGCACAAAAAAATCCCAAATCGAAGATTGGCAGGAGGGATGCCCAATCCCTTCTGCCACCGAAGTCAAGCACCCCATCCCCCCATGGCAGCAGGAGAGATGGCCACTCCTGCCGCCAAGCAACATCCCTCCAACACCCCCCATCAGTGGGAGAGATGCCCACTCCCTCTCACCGCCAAGCAACACCCCCCCTCCGACAGCAGGAGAGATGTCCACGCCCTCCTGCCGCCAAGCAACACTCCCCTTAAACATTGGTAAGTGTCAAAATCTTGGGTGCCCCCTATCTATGCCAGAGCTTTCTTGGCCTATATACTGGTGCCTACATGCAAAACACATCCATGCCATCTTTCTGGTAGGCACCTTAGACTAGGCACCTAGCTGAAAGTGGTAGGCACTTACTGAGTTAGGCCTCTAAAAAGCAATTTTAATTTAAGCTAATTAAGCTTATTACCAATGCCAGTTAAGCTTTGAAATAATTAAGACAGGCATGCCGAACTAGGCGCCTAACATTAGGCATCTTTTATAGAATCTGGGCCTTTGGGTCAATCCTGTGGGGGATTTTATTTGTGTTTCAAGACATTCTGGGATTTGTGGTTTTTCTTATGCCAGTCCAGAAATACAGGACTACAAAAGCCTAGTATGCTGTGAAAGGGAAGTTAACAAAAAAGACAGATTCAAAGTGTCCATAATAGAAATATGGAATAAGAGAATAGATAAAGACTGCCTGGCCCATCTACTCTGCCCCATTTCTCTTCTTGTTATAACCGTTATCTTCATTTCTACGCACACTGACTCTGAGTAATTTGACAGCTCTATATGCAGGTTTACTTATTCTGATCTAAGTCAACTCCAACGGCCAAGCAAGTCTTGGTTTTGCTTCCTTACAGATTTATATTATGGATTTGCCATTTTATTGTCTTTAGAAAACAGGGCTACAAACCCATAAATACAACAGAAAAACCAGCATTGGGTCAGCTTGTCAACAGTTGACCTTGGACATCCTTATTTCTGCCTTTTCTTTCTTCTTATAAATATTAGGCTAGTGCAGTTGTATCAAACAATGGAATGCAAACATAGTTAGCGATGCTCATGAGATACACTTCCTGTTATATTGTAGAATACATATACAGTTTTTGCTTTCACATTGTTGTGAGTGTTCCGTAATGAGAAAGAACCTCAAAATGTCTTCCAACATTCAGTACAGGCCAGTATGCCATTTCTTGTCCTCTTAAAAACAAATGTTTGATTTGCGAGCTGCACATTTCCTTTAGTACAGATTTGTATGCGTGGAAAACAATCCATTCTGGCTCAAATCCAAGAGTCCTAAAGAGAACACTCTTTCTTTTCTCTCTGAACTGTTCCATTGATGTTCAGTTCTAGAAAGGATCATTTAGAGCCAAACAAACAGAACATCAAATAAAACCCGAAAAAACGGGTATCTCCCAATCAGCCCAACAAGTGGGAATATTTCTTAATGCTATGTTGCATTAACTCAAATTACTTAAGGACTTTTTTTTTTTTTTTTAAATTAGAGAAAAAAGTACTTAAGAACAAAAGGGCAAAGTTATCAGTGTCGTGCCCATGATCACCTTTTATAGATATCTTCTAGCCACTTCTCATCGTTTTGCTCTTCATTGTCTTCAATTGGTTCTTCCGTTTCTAGAGGAATAGGAATCAAGAACTCTGGTCTTGGAAGTGGCTTGATGTTAGATTTAAGCCCGAATTTGCGTTTCAGCAGGTGGAATTGTTCCTTGATGTAATAGTAGAACTCGTACTCATACTTCATACGCTGGTAGAGCACGTGGATTGCATCTGGGGAAGGGACTGTCTTCTTTACGGTCACAGTCAAGTTCCCAAGTTTCCTGTGCTCTAAAGACAAAAGCAACAGAAAAGGTATCAAAGCCTCTTACTTTCAACAGCAAGAACAATAAGCATTAAAGCAACTGGATAAACTATGTAGAAGTCAAAGCTATTTGCCCACAATTTGATAAGGAGGGAAATGTCTAAATTCATACCAAACATGAAAGAAAATGGGTACTCAACAGAACAGTAAAGGCTAGATTCAATAAATGGCCCCCAAAGTTAGTCCCCTGAATGATCCATACTAAGCTACGAGTAGTATTCTGTGAAGGGCACATGGCACAGAACATCCTTTACTGTATATTAGCTTAGAGTGCATGTTGGGCCTGATTCTATAAATGGTGTCTACCTTGTAGGTACTGGTTGGTGCAGTTGTCAATCAACCGCACGGCGCCATTTATAGAATCACACCAAGCAGGCCTAGGCGTCACTAGGCATCTTAGTTGTAAGTGCTGTTACTTTAGTCAGGGTTTTCCTGGCCTAATTTACTGGCACTTAACACCGACGCCTAAGTCAATCATGCCTATTCCCTGCCCCCCTAGCCACGCCTACTTTTCAGGAAGGCGTCGCTAGGGGCATTGACTTGGGTGTCACTAGGTGCCATGCAACTTAAATGAATTGCTTTCTAATTTCTTTTGAATCGGTTTCTAATGACGTGGTCAACTGCCACGCCAATTCAGCCAATAAAAACAATTAAGTTGCCTAAGGAATTCAGTTAGGCGTTGCTATGTGTCCTCAATTAGAGCACCTCGCGGCACCTAACCTAAGCACCATTTATAACATTTTACCCTTTGTGCCTAACTTTGGGAATGGCCACAGGCTGATGTAAATGCTGGCACCAAACTGATGGCAGGTAGGCACATGCAGATGTAGGTATTATATAACACAGTTCCTCAACCGCCGGTCCGCGAACCGGTGCCGGTCCGCAGAAAATTCCTGCCGGTCCGCACAGGACCGGCGAGATCAACTTCTTCAATTTCCTGCCGGTCCGCGCAGGACCGGCAAGATCGAGGAGCTGTCCTTCGCTCTGGGCCGGAGAGATAATAGGGAGCCTCACACTGTGCTTTCTCCCCTCCCAGCAGCTCTCCTTACAAATGCAGCGATTGAAGAAGGAAGCCTTGGAGCTTTTGCTGAGTCGGGCCGTCTCTGATGATGCAACTTCTGCTTTCCTCAGAGGCGGTGCGACCCAACAAAGGACCCGAGGCTGCCTTACTGAATCGCAGCGCTGGCAAGTAAGGAGAGTTGCTGGGAGGGGAGAAAGCTGCTGGGCATGGTGAAAAAAAAAAAGGGACAGCTACTACTGGACCTGGATAGAGAGAAGGAGAGATGCTGCTGGGAGGGGGGAGGGAAAGGAGTCTGGGAAGCTGCTGGGTAAGGGGGAAAAAGGGACAGCTGCTACTGGACCTAGAGAGGGAGAAGGAGAGATGTTGCTGGGAGGGGAGGAGGGAAAGGAGTCTGGGAAGCTGCTGGGCAAGGGGAAAAAGGGACAGCTGCTACTGGACCAGGATAGGGAGAAGGAGAGATGCTGCTGGGAGGGGAGGAGGGAAAGGAGTCTGGGAAGCTGCTGGGTAAGGGGGAAAAAGGGACAGCTGCTATTGGACCTGGAGAGGGAGAAGGAGAGATGCTGCTGGGAGGGGAGGAGGGAAAGAAAAGGGAAGAGAGTTACTGCTGGACAGGGGGAGGAGGGAAGGGAGAAGAAAAAAGGAAGGAAACAGCTTGCAGGGAGATTAGAGGAGGGGAAGGGGAGAGACAGGAATGAGATGGGAAGGGGGGTCAGCAGAGAAATTGAAAGGGACAAAGATGCTAGATCTGGTGTAGGAGAGATAAAAATGAAGAGAGCAGTGAAGCTGGAGTGAATCGTGTAAAAAGGAGAGAGGGGCATAGGCTGGATGGAAAGGGGAGAGGGGCACAGAAAGAAGACAAATACCATATGGAAGGGGGAGAGGTCAGACAGTAGATGGAAGGGGCAGATGCTGGATTGAAGAGACAGAGAGGGCAGACTGGAAGGAAGAGAGTGAAAAGAAGATGAAAGCAGAAACCAGAGACAACAAAAGGTAGAAACAAATAATTTTATTTCTATTATGTGATTAGAATATATCAGATTTGAAATATATATCCTGCTAGAGACATAACTGGGGACTGCAGTATTCTGTTAGCATGATATTTCTATGAACTTGGCTTGTTCAGTTTTCTTGATAGTAGAGGGGATATATGTTAAGGGGAGGGGAGAGACGGGGTTTTGTTGGTCCGTGCTCTGTATATTTGTATTTATAAAATCACAATTGTTCAGAATATTGTTTCTTTTTATACTTTAATAAAATACGTTCAATATAAAATCATAATTGCCGCTTGTGCAGATGGGATCAGATGGTTTGCGGGGACCGAGCTCGCAGAGATGGAGCGTAAACGGGGTTTTAAAATTTTAGTCCTAGTAGTTTGCTGGTCCACAAAATAATTCTTTTATTTCTGCCGGTCCACGGGTGTAAAAAGGTTGAAGAACACTGTTATATAACATCATGCTTATTAAAAGCAAACTAGACCCTGCCTGAAGCTGGAACTTTAGATCATTTATTGTTTTATTGTCCGTTCATTAAGGCTTTTTGGGAGTCTATTTGGGATCAAATAAATTGTTTGTTAGAGAACCATGTAGCATTGTCATATGACACAATTTTATTTGGCATGTCTATGAGAGCTAAATGTAAAATATCTGCTAATAATAACAAGCTTTTATTGATATTAACAGGAGTTGCCATCCAACAAATAACACATAATTGGAAGGACTGTAAAAGACTGAATTATTGTTTTTGGTGGTCTTCAGTTTGTCATGTGTATAAAATGGAAAGAGCGTTGGCTGTTCAAAAAAGTTATTATAATAAATTTAAGGATGTGTGGGGACCTTTATTAAATTATAGTAATGAATAAGTTACACTTTTCCCAATCTTAATACACATGTGGATTTGAGGGGGGGGATTTCTTGTTTTTCATTTAAGAATATATAGATGATTGTCGTAAGATATTATTTTCATGTGGTATATATTAGTTGTATATGAATTTGGGAGGGGGGTGGGGTTAAATCTTCTTGGTGTATGATATTGAAAATTTTTCAAGTGATGTTGTATTATATTTGGTTGATATTTACTGTACACTTGATGTAAGTTTAAAAATGAATAAAGAAATTATATAAAAAAAAAAAAAGAGCAAACTAGATTTATTAAAAGCAAACTAGATGTACATCTCCTTACGAGAGGCATAGAGGGATATGGGTGACTAAAATTACGCCAGGTGTACACCTGGCTGGGCCTCCTGGGCCACCTGGTGTATGGATCGCCGGACTTGATGGACCGAAGGTCTGATCCGGAGATGGCAGTTCTTATGTTCTTATGCCTAATTTCTGGGAACACCCCTGATCTCCACCCCATGCCCCTTCCCAAGGCCATGCTCCCTTTGCAACTGTGCACTAGGAAATTTAGGTGTGCATGTTTTAACACAGGACACAGGGCAGATCCGTGTGCAATTCCTAATTACCATACTGCCAATTAAGTTCTTGTTAATGCAAACAATTGACTGTTAGCACCTGACTAATTACATGCGGATCTGGGATTTGTGCCCAAATTTGAGCAACCTATACAGAATCTAGGTCAGGGGTCTCAAAGTCCCTCCTTGAGGGCCGCAATCCAGTCGGGTTTTCAGGATTTCCCCAATGAAAATGCATTGAAAGCAGTGCATGCACATAGATATTCATTGGGGAAATCCTGAAACCCGACTGGATTGCGGCCCTCAAGGAGGGACTTTGAGACCCCGGATCTAGGGGTAAATAAGTATATGGCTGGGATAACAGCATGATTTAGCATTCCACTTCAGTGTCTTCCATTCTGCATCTGATCCACTTTTAAACTAAAGGGGGAGGGGGGAGGCTGATTTACTCAAGTACAGTAAATTTTGGCAGTTATCATTCTTTAATGGCCAAAAATAATGTACTAAATGCAGAGACTGTGTTGAGGGTGGTGGATGCCTGGAATGCCCTCCCGAGGGAGGAGATGGAGAGAAAAAAATGGTGATAGAATTCAAAAAAGCGTGGGATGAACATAGATCTCTAACTAGAAAATGAATGAGCAAACTTTCATGGTCTGTATCCCACAAAGGAGATGGTTTGGATAAGCTGGAGCAAGCTTCAATGGCAACTCTAGTAGTTGGAACCTAGGGACAGTACCGGGTGGACTTCTAACGTTTGTGGCCCAGAAGAAACAAAGAAAAAAGACAAATTCAATCATGAAATTGTAATGCATGTAGTTATAGGGCAGACTAGATGGACTGTTCAGGTCTTTATCTGCTTTCATTTACTATGTTAACTGTTGGGGCCAGGCCCAACATGTTTCCTGCAACAACTGAACAGAAATGTTCTCTACTATGCACTCATTATTTGCAATTAGCAGGGATGCACCTCTGCTAACAGCCCAATCGACTGTGCTTGATAAGTACTATTGAAGGAATTGTACTGGCTCCCCATTCAGGCCTGTGTTTTGTTTAAATTCTGTTCATTGATTTATAGAATTCTTTATGGTTTAACTCAGTGGTCTCAAACTCAAACCCTTTGTAGGGCCACATTTTGGATTTGTAGGTACTTGGAGGGCCTCAGAAAAAATAGTTAATATCTTATTAAAGAAATGAAAATTTTGCATGAGGTAAAACTTTTTATAGTTTATAAATCTTTCCTTTTAGCTAAGTCTTAATAATAATATTGTAATTTATAGCTAAACAGACATATGATCAAGAAACTGTTTTATTTTACTTTTGTAATTATGATAAACATACCGAAGGCCTCAAAATAGTACCTGGCGGACCGCGGGTTTGAGACCACTGGTTTAATTCCACGTTACATGAATCCATTGATTATACATTCTTTGTCAAACAGGGCCCAACACCTTTGTGAGCTGTGGATGCTACGTTTTCCATTGGTAAAAAGAATTATAGTTAAAATTTGTTTAATTTTTTAATTTTCTTATCAAGCAGCCTTGTGCTGAAATCAGACCTGCTGACTATGAAAAGCCCCATATATACAGAATCACTAACATTTAGAGGCACCCAAGGAAAACCAGGCCTAAATACCTGAGCCTAAGTTATGCGAGGTTAAGCATATTCTATATCAGTGCGCATAACTTTTAGGAATGCCCATGCTCACCCATGCTCCTCCCCTAGACATGCCCCCTTTTGAAATTCGCACACTAGAACTGACACACACCATTAATAAACAGACATTAAAAACAATTACTGCTTGAGTACTTAGGGCTAGATTCACGAACCTGACCGATCGGGCCCGATTTGGTCTTCAAAGTTGAATATGCAGAACACCCCCATCTGCCTACCCGGATCGCTCTATAGCCATCCCAGCGCATGTGCAGACCATCTGTTGGGCCCGGCAGAGATGTGTTTTTTTTTTCTTTTTTAAACTTTGGAGCCTGCGGGATAAAACCACGGGCTTGCACTGCAGGGAAGGGTGGGAGAGTCAGGGCAAGCAGGCAATCTGGGCAATGAAAAAAATAGTACAGGTCTGAAAAAAGTGGCACATTTCACTTTCACCTCCCCCCCCCGACCTGCCCACCGCACCACTACCCAGACCAGCCCCGGCCCACTCCTGTTTGGGCCTGGCCCAACCCGACACCTCCCCTATACCTAAAAGTTGGGAGCAGGCGGGGTGCTCAGTTCTTCCTGCTCCTTAGGCCTCCAGCAAAGTCTTTGGGGAGCAGGAGGAACCGCAAAGTCCTTCTGTTCCTGCCCTTCCTTGATGACGCACTGCTAATGTGGGCCTTAGGCCGTGCCCCGTTGCATCATGTGATGCATGGGGAGGAGCCTAAGGCCTCAACTGGCTCAGGCTCCTCCCTTGGGAGTGGCCTGGGGTGCCTGAGCCAATCAGGGACTTCCTTAGGACTGAGCCTTAGGACTTTCTTGATTGGCTATTGCTTTGACCAATCAGGGACTTCCTTAAGCTCAGCCCTAAGGAAGTCCCTGATTGGCTCAGGCGCCCCGGGTCCCTCCCAAGGGAGGAGCCTGAGCCAATCAGGACATTAGGCTCCTCCCCGTGCATCACATGATGCAACAGGGTGGGGCCTAAGGCCCACATTAGCAGTGCGTCATGGAAGAGGGGCAGGAGCAGGAGGAGTTTGCGATTCCTCCTGCTCCCCGAAGACATCGCTGGAGGCCTAAGGAGCAGGAGGGACTGAGCACCCCTCCTGCTCCCAACTTTTAGGTACAGGGGAGGTGTCAGGTCTGGTTGGGCCAGGCCCGACCAGGGGTTGGCCGGTCCGGTCAGGGAGGTGGTGTGGTGGGCCGGCCCGGGCTGGGCGCATTAGTTTGGTAGCAGGAGGGAGTTGGCATCCCTCCTGTCATATTCGCGCGGGCAGCGTCAGGTGGCTTTGTAGGGGAGGCTTTTTTTTTCATTTCGGCTGTTTTTTGACAGATATTTTGCATGTGTAACACATGCAAAATATCTGTGCCATGGAAAAAAAGTGAATAAAAAAACCTGCAGACCTGTCAAAAAACCTGCAGACCTATCGGTAACTCAGTTACCGACAAGTCTGCAGCAGTTGGGTTTGCCAATAGTAAAACCCATTTCCTAATAGCCAAGCAATTGTTAGTGAATCAATCGCTTGGCTATTTTGCATGGAGTTTTACTAATTTGCTTGGGAGGATCGGGATTGGATCGCTACAGGCGTTAGTGAATGGGGTTCGAAGGAAATCACGTCGCAAAAGGCTCGTAAACCAATCGGTACACGATCAATTTGCTTAGTGAATCTAGCCCTTAAGGTCTGATTCTATAAATGGCACCTAACTGTGCAGCACCACTCAATGCAGTTGTCAATCAACCGCTAGATGTCCTTTATAGAATCACACCTAGTGGCACATAGGCGGACTTAAGCATCGCTAGGCACAGTAGAGGTCAGCGCTGGTATATTAGGCCAGGTTTTACCTGGCTTAATTTACCAGCATCTAACTCGCACACCTAGCAATGCCTAAGGTTACCACACCTATTCTCTGCCCCTAACCATACCGAATTTTCAGGTAGGCATTAGTAGGCACCTCAACTTAGGCATCGTGCTGATCTCTGCACGCAACGCCCCATGGTGCAATCTCACTTGGAGTATTGCATTCAATTCTGGTCTCCTTATCTCAAGAAAGATATAGCGGCAATAAAAAAGGTTCAAAGAAGAGCGATCAAGATGATAAAGGGGATGGAACTCCTCTCATATCAGGAAAGAGGCTTGTACTCTTCAGTTTGGAAAAGAGACAGCTGAGGGGAGATATGGATGAAGTGTACAAAATCCTGAGTGGAGTAGAATGGGTACAAGTGGAACGATTTTTCACTCCATCAAAATTTACAAAGGCTAAGGGACACTCAATGAAGTTACAGGGAAATACTTTAAAAACCAATAGGAGGAAATATTTTTTTCACTCAGTGAATAGTTAAGCTCTGGAATGCATTGCCAGAGGTTGTGGTAAGAGTGGATAGCATAGATGGTTTTAAGAAAGGTTTGGACAATTTCCTGGAGGAAAAGTTCAAGTTTCTGAGTTTATTTAAAATTTGTTATTCTGCTTATTAAATTTCTAAGCGGCATATGTGGAGGGGCATAATCGAAAGGGACGTCTAAGTCCGTTTGTGTCTAAGTTGCAGGTCGTCCATACTAAAAAAACAGCCTAGGACACATTTTCGAAAAATACGTCCAAAATTTTTTTTGTTTTGAAAATTGTCTAATTATACGTCCAACCGCTAAATCGTCCATCTTTATACCACATTTCTGTCCAACTTTTCGTCCAAGTCAAAAACACCTAGAACAAGCCCTGTTGGACGTGGGAGGGGTCTGCAAAGTAATAGACTGAACACCCAGACATGCCACTTAAATAGTGGGGTACCTTACAGGGCACTGCTGTGAACTTCACAAAAAGGGTGCCATGTCTTCTCCTCACTACTGCTCCCTTATAGGTCATGGTGAACCCCCCCAACCACCTCAAGAATCCCCTAGTCCCATTTATCTACCACCCCAATAGCCCTTATGGCACTTGGACGTTTTTGGGAAATGTTCGTCCAAGTGCCAACTTAGGCCGGTGTTTAGACATTTTTCTCTTTCGATTATGAGCCCCATAGGCTATAAAATTGGGCTATACATAATAGAATAATGCTTTAACATATATTGGGAGAGGATGGGAGAACTACATTTGTAAATCGGACAGAGAGACATAAAAGAGTAACTCGAATAGGATCCTATCTGTTAGAAGGTCTGAAGATAAAGAATTTACAGATCAAAGGCATCTTTGAATAGGAAAGTTTTTAACTTTGACTTGAAGTGGTCTAGTGATGTTTTTTCTCTTAGATAGATTTGCATAGAATTCCAGAGTTGTGGGGCAGTTACTGAAAAGATGGTTGAGCGAGTCGTATTTATGTAGTGTAATGAGGGCATCAATAGCAAATGTTGGATATTCAAACGGAGGAATCTTGTAGGGGCATATGGAATAAGGAATCTATAAATTCAGGGCAATTGGTTGCCCTTGCTTTAAATGTTAGGAGTAATATTTTTTATGTGACTCTATAAGAAATCAGAAGCCAATGTACATTGAATAGAAGTGGTGACATATGGTCGCATTTTTTTGCTTTTTAGATAAGTTTAATCGCTGCATTTTGTACAATCTGCAAGCGTCTTAAGTTCCTTTTGAGTTATTCCTTTGTACAGGTCATTGCAATAGTTGAGCCTCGAGATGACAAGGGAATGAATAAAAACATTATTTGATGAAGGTTCAAGGAGGTTTGTGAGGGAACATATCATGTGTAGTCTTTAAAAACTTTTTTGTACTACTAGTGTGTTATTGAGAAAAACATGGGGGAAGCCACTGCTTGCCCTGGATCGGTAGCATGGAATGTTGGAATATGTGTTTTTGCCAGGTACTGATGACCTGGATTGGCCACTGTGAGGACGGGCTATTGGGCTAGATGGACCATTGGTCTAACCCCGTAAACAGCGTAGACTGGAAAATGGATATAATTATAGAGATGATACACTATGAAAACATTGCTTGACAAATCTAGCTTTACAGAAATGTACTGTACAGTATCACACAACCACAGTAAGCAAATAGGTCTCCTCTACCATATCCAAACGCCTCCTCCCAATCTCAGAGCCCAGGCCAGCAGCATCTCTTTGTCCTTTCCAAACCCCAGTATAAAACTAACCTGGGCACCAGTGGAAAATGGGATGGAGTGGTGGTGGTGCACAGGTAGACTGCATTCTATTCCATGGGGTAAGTTTCAGAGTTGCAATAACTCTGCAGTTGCTCCAAGGCCTGCCTGGATTTCTCCAGTGGTAAGGGGGGATGGCGGCTAATTTTATAAGCAGTGCTCCCAAGTCCTACTCCCAACTCCCCTCAGCTGAGTGATGCTGCTGCTAAGCATCCCGAGTTTCCTACTCCAATATTAACCAGAGCCTAGGAGAGGAGCAAAATGCAAACTCTGAGGGTGGGGGGGGGGGGGGAGGAGGGAAACATGTAGTGCAAACACCTTCCCATATTCATTTCCTTCCTTAAGAAGCTAGTTTATATAGAATTGTAAATGGCTGGTTAAATAATTTCTCAAGGAAACAAGAAAGAACCATTTGAACTAAAATGCTTTAAAAAAATATCATTTTAGAGAGGGTGTTTTAGCGAACCCTTCCCACCCGCTCCAAGCCAATTTCAATGATGGCGGCAGAGGCAGCAGCACCCCTCCATCCCCCTGTGCCACCTCCCCCATCTCCAAAGCTTAAGCTTCCCCACCCGTCCAACATTTTTCCCCTTCTCTAAAATGAACTGAAAAGGTATCACATACGGTGTTCCTCACTATAGCCCATTGGTCAGACATTCCTAAGGAAGCCGGTAGACAGTGAAGGAGTCTTTCTCTGCTGTGTTTGAAAGTGCCACTACTGTTACCCCACTCCCTTTTTTTAAGAGTGGTGCTTATAGAGGGGGGAGTTGTGTTCCCTCTAAGCTGCGTTATACATCCAGTAGCTGAGAAAAACACTATAAATGATAGTTAATTCAAATTTTCTCTGCATAAACTGTGCTTTGTGTAGTTTAATTTTGTGGTTACCATTATATATTGCTAATAAAATTATACTGTGTGTATATGAAGAATGAATGGAAGAAATGGCATTACAATTTGTACTGTACTATTATTATGGGGTGGAGCTTGGGCATCCTCAATCAAAAAAAGCTTTCTGTTGCCCCGATGCCATGTACAGGTATGCTCCAGTGCTGAATATCTGGGTATAGAAAGCCCATGGCACCCAGCATTTACTTCTGTGTTAGCTTTTAATTACTTGCGGGGGTTTTTTTTTTTTAAAGAGTGCTGCTCGTGAAGTTAGTAGTCACAGATGGACTGACAGATGGGCAAGTTAAAAACCTAGAGTACGTTTTAAATCATTAAAATGGTACTGTGCAGAATAGAAGTACAGGGGTACAACCTCTCCAACCCCACGCCAGCTCTGTGGTATAAACAAAATAAATAAAACAGACTTTCCTCTCTCTTTTAGGTCCTAGTTCACACTTGCTGTCTAACACCAGCAGGATACACATTTCAAATCTGACATATTGTAATCACAAAATAGAAAATAAAATTATTTTTCTACCTTTTGTTGTCTGGTCATTTTGTTTTTCCATCATCTTGGTCCCAGTTTCTCTCTCTGCTTTTTGTCTATCTTCTACTAATTTACTTTCCAGTGTCTGCTGTCCATTTTATCTCCTCTTCTCTCTTGTTCCATTCCCTCCGTATGCCTGTCTCCAACATATTGATTTTGCTTAACTTTTTCTTTTCTTGCCTCTGTTCACTCAAATCTTGCCCTCTTTCTCACCTTTCTTTTAAATTTTCAACTACCTCTCAATTCTCCATCTCCTCTCAGTCCCTAGCTCTCTCATTTCCCATCTCACTCCTTTCCCAGCCTCCTATTTCCTTCTATTTACTCCCTATTGCCACATCTGTCCTCCTCTCTCCCCTTGGTCCAACATTTTGCTCCCTCTCTTTTCTGTTGTTCTTCTTCCCTCCCCCCTTGATGCTGAACAATTAGATGGAAGAAAAAAGAGATGCTGCATCTCTCTCTCTCTCCCACCCCCAGGCCTAACATTTCTCCCTCCTTTCCCTCCCCAGATCCAACTTCTCTCCCTTTCTCTTCCGAACTGCCTCATCCCATCTCTCCCCCTATCTGTTTGCCTCCCTCCCTCCAGGTTCACCATTTCTCCCTCTCTCTTCCCAACAGTTCTCCCTTCAAGTATCTCTTTCCCTCTTCCTCCACACCACCCCAGGTCCAACCTGTCTACCCTCATCTCTCTCTCTTTCTTCACAGCCCAGCATGTCTTCCCTCACGCGCCAGTCCCTCTCTCTTTACAGCCCAGCATGTCTTCCCTCCTGCGCCGGTCCCTCTCTCCTCACAGCCCAGCATGTGTTCTCTCCCATGCCAATCTGATGTCGCCGTCAAGCTGAAAAATCTGCCTCGGCAATGATTCAGCAACATTGGCCATGGCTCATTTCCAATGATGTGCATCTTCCTGTTTCCACTCAGGTGGACCACAGCAGATGGAAAGCAGGAAGGGGAGCCACAACATCGCTGAATTGCTGCCAAAGCTGGCAGATTTTTCAACGTGACAATGACATTGGACTGGCATGGGAGGGAAGACATGCTGAGCTATGAGAAGGGGAAGTTTGGGAGCACTGCTAAGGGCCACATAAAATGGCTGTAAACCCATGCAGAGTACCGGGATCAGTGAGAGAAAACTGAAACACAGGACCCTGTATTGACTGCTGCTCCTGTTGACACTACTGCAGCTGCCTTTATGCTTTGGAGAGGTAAGGAGGAGAGGAAATAAGAGAAAAGCAGCGAGGTGTAATGTTGTGTGTGAATTTCTAAGTGGTAAAATAGGATCATACGGGGATAAAAGTTTAGGAAACATGACAACAACTTCTAAACCAGACATAGGAAAACCCACACTCCATTCACGCACCCTCCAATCAAAGAAGTCAAACGGAAAAAACTATATGATGGCCTCCTAGCCACACAAGCAGCAAAACTCGACAACCAAATCTCCAATCTACTAACTATGATCCCAGACTACAAAACATTCAGAAAATAAATAAAGACTCTACTCTTCAAGAAATTCCTGCAAACGACTTAATACTGCTAGCTCCTTCCCATTGTCCAGTACCACTTCTCAATACCTTCCCGATTCCCCAAAGCAACCTCATCTACTCTTCATCTCCTCTAGAAATTACCAGATATCTTCTTCATGTAATACCATTTTTGTAATTCTTTTGTAATCTGCCTTGAACCGCAAGGCATTGGCAGAATAGAAATCTCTAATGTAATGTAATGCAATGTAAACCCAAGCAGCTGCTTTAGAAGCTTGCTTGGAAGAGGGCTGAATGTGGTTCTAGTGAATGTCCATTACAGGCCAGCAGCTACAGCAGTACTGTTTGTCCTCTACAGTGCAGGCCCCAGTCATGTCTAAAACCAGCTCTGACATATACTAATCAATAAACAGAAAATAAAATACCCTTTTCTACTTTGTCGACTAGCCATTTTATTTTCTAATTGTGTTTCCAGTTTCCTTTCCTCTGTCTTCTTTTAACTCTCTTGCCAGGGTCTTCCACCCTGTACAGTATTTCACCTGTGTCCCTGCACCTATCTTCCTCTCTGTGTCTATATTCTTGCCCTGTCCAGTATCACCCTTCTGTGTACCCATCCCTCCTCACGTGCCTATCTAAAGCCCTCTATGTGCCTATCCTCCCACCTATCTGGCATCACCCCTCTGTATACCTATCCTCTGTACCTGTCTGGCATTGACTCTGTATACTAATTCCCTCCCCGCACCACGTGCCCCACATTGGACTTCTGTGTCCCTATCCGACCCCCATATACAGCATCTATCATCTCTCTTAAATGTCTCCTGCCCTTCCCCCACCTACCTATGTGTGGACATACCTATCGGCGGGTCCAATATCTTTTCCTCTTCTCCTGCAGGTCCCACATTATTTAGCTCTCCTTTCTTTCCCAGTGGTATGGCATCTTTCACTCATTTTAGCATCTATCATTCCCCTCCCTCTCATAGAAGCCCTACCAAAATTCCCTCCCTATGGTTTGATGCCATATATTTTCTTACCACCCCCTCTCCGCCCTCTATATTAGGCTGACATTCATCCTCCCAGGTAGCCCTCACTGACCCCCATCTAGACGATATTGGACAGATTGCCGCACAGTCATTGACAATGACAGTGTTTCTTTTTTAAATATGGTGTAATCTTGTTCCAAAGTGAAACTCCTGTATACATTTTTGAGCACTTTCTCCTTTGACCTAACCTTTCTGCTTCCTTCTCTTCCCCCAGTTCAACATCTCTTATCTACTTCCACCCCCTCCCCCCGGTCCTTTTACCTTGCTTCAAACGTTCACTGGCAGCTGCCACATCTGTAATGCTGAAAACAGGCTGCCTATGGGTGGTCTGCAGAGTCTTCCTTATGCTGGTCCCATTCCTCTGATTCTACTTCTGTTTCTGGAGGGGAGGAATCAGCACAGGGAAATCCCTGTAGACTGCTCAAAGGCAGCCTGTTTTCAGCACTAAAGCTGTGTACTGCAGGCATGGTTAAAGATCCTGGGGGAGGGGAGAGGGTAGAACAGGTGAGAGATGCAAATTGAAGGGGACAGTGGCATTACAAGGGAGGGTGGTAGTGGTTCGCCCTGGGTGTAGCATATAAGGAGGTGCTCTGAAGGCCAGCATCATGGTTGAGAACTTCTTTCCCTTCCAGCAGAGGCAGCGGCAGCCTTCACAACTCTACCAGTATTAGACCTTCCTCTGCTGGGTCCTGCCTTTGCAGAAGCAGAGAGGAAGGCCTGATGCCGGCAAGAGCAGTGAGTTGTGAAGGCTGCACTGCTGATGGGGAGGGGTTGACAGAGAGGGAAGGAGGTAGGTACCCATTGGGGGGATGGGAGAAGGAGAGAAATGCACCCTTTTGGGGTGAGGAAGAGGGAGGGAGGGAGAAGGAAGACCAGGGAAGGGAGAGGAGAGAAGAGAAGAGAGAGAGATGCCAGGTCATTGGGAGGATGGGGTAGGGAGGGAAAGGGAGAGATGCCAGGGCATGGGGGGAGGGAAGGAAGAAGACAGAAATGCCAGACCAGGGGGAAAGGAAGAAGGGAGGGAAAGGAAGGAAGGAAGGAGAGGAGAGAAGATGCCAGAGCATGGAGGAGGAAGGGAGATATGAAAGGGAAGGAGAGGAGGAAGATGCCAGAACATGGGGGAAGGGAAGGAGACAGAGATGCCAGACTGTGGGATGGGGTGGAAAAGAACAAAGGAAAAGAGGAGATGCCAGAGCATGGGGGAGGAGGTGAAAACAGAGAGAGAGAAATGGAGAGGGGGGTGAAGCTGAAATGAATCATGTATAAATGAGAGAAGGGACACAGAATAGACAGTTATGGGTACAGAAAGATGGAAGATGCCACATGGAAGGGGAAGAGGGTAGACACCAGATGAAAGGGAGAGGGCAGACAGTGGATGGAAGATAAAGAGAAGGTGGATAGTGGATGGAAGGGGCAGAAAGAGAGAGAACAGATGCCGCATTGAAAGAAGAGAGTGAAGAGAAGATGATTAAAGCAGAAATGACAAAAGGTAGAAACAATTTTTTTGTTGCTTTAAAGTAATATTGTAGCTGTATTGATAAACATCTATAAATAGAAAATGGAAATAAAGTAATATTTTTATTGAACTAATTTTAATACTTTTTTTTTTTTTTTTTTTCAGAGACCAAAACTCCCTCAGGTCAGGACAGGATATCTTAACAGCAGTATACTGCACTGACCTGAGGTTTTGGCCTCTGAAAGCTTCTGTATATACTCGAATATAAACCAAGATTTTTTGGCTAAACAAATGGCCCAAAAATGGGGGTCTCACTTTATATTCGGGTCAGTGCTGACCCACCCCCCTCCTAAACCTTATGTAGGGCTCTGCTGGGCCTGCTGTGAAACCTGGTGGTCCAACCGATTCTAAGAATTTTTACCTCCCTCCCCCCTCCTCCCGTGTATCTTTAGTATCCCTGGTGGTCTAGCAGTGAACCGCAGCAGAGCAACCTTCTTTCGCTCCTGCCCATGAAGAGCCACTATCTGATTGGCTACTGCTTAAGCACGTAACTGCTAGTATTCCTAGGCATGCCCTGACTTATCCATGCCTTTTCTAGGGACACACCCCTGTTGCAGTTGTGGCGCTACAGAAATTGTGCATTCGGTTTATGCAATAGCGACTATGGCAGTAAAGCTGCGCTATGGCTTAACTGCCAATTAGCATCTAATTAAACAAGCTTTGACCAAAGCCAGCCCAAACATTATGTAAGACGAGTGGCATAGCAAGGGAAATTGGGGCCCAGGACAGGATCACCCAGCATCACCACACCGTGCACCCCTTGCCATGCCATGTGCCCCCCCCCCCCCCACCAGCGCAAGCAGCATCTTCCACATGCTGCTCTTGCCACCCTTGGCTCACTTCTGACATCACATCCTGGTCCCGTGACCAGGAAGTGATGTCAGAGGAGAGGAGAAGAGGCGCCCCTACGAAGATGGATCCCGGGGTGGTTCACCTCCCCTTTCTATGCCACTGTATAAGATTAGGCTGCAGCTTCTGGGGATGCAAAACAGCAGCTACGCTGGTAGTTGCCTTACCAGCACCTCAGAAGTTGAAAACGCCATTTAAAAAAAATAAAAAAGCATTTTAAAAGGAAAAATTTAGGCACCTACTGCTGCCTTAAAAATGGTGCCTGCATCATGCCTACAGAGGTGTTTTATGATGCCTAATGCTACTGTAGGAGTGGCTTATGCCAGAACTGGCATTAGGCATCATAAAGCACCTCTGTAGGCGTGATTCATGTAAAAGGTAGGTGCCAGAAATGTAGGCTGCCATTCTATAAACAGCGCCATCGTGTGATTGACATGAAGTCGGTGGCCATATATAGAATCCGTGCCCAAATGACCCCTATTCTGTAAAGTGAGTTCAACTCCAAGAGGAGGCATGGACCTGAGAAGGTCATGGGCAGGTGAAGGGCATGCCAAGGAATTAGGCGTGATATTATGGAATATTATCTTTTATGCACCTAATTGCCAGCACTTAAGCACTAGCATTTACACCGGCCACTGAGCTGGTGTAAGTGCTCATACTCATGCCTGAAGTTAGGATTAAATGCAGTTTTGCGCCATTATAGAATTGTCACTTAGCACCCACATGTTTGGTGTCTAACTTTAGCTGATCTTTCTTGAATTTACCCCATAGTGCCAGCCTCTGAATATCCGGAAACAGCAGTGAGTTGCTGGGATTATATGGAGAGTTGTGATAATAAGCCACAATCTGGAAAGCAATTAGGACAGCTTTCTTGGTGCCCTGAATTATCCAGATAGCTCTGAGGCAGTCTGTAAAGATATTCAGTGGCACTATCCAGATAGAATCTCTCATTGGCACTGTCTAGATAAATTCTTCTAAATATTGGCCACTAATATTTGAACTTCCAAGTAGAGAATGACACGAGAAAAAAATTTGTCCCCGTCCCCGCGACCACTGATCCTGTCCCCACCCTATCCCCGTGACCACTGTCCCCGCGACCACTGTCCCCGCAGCATCCATACAAGCAATATTTAGCTTATTCCTTCCTTATAAATCAAAGTTCTGGCTGCTGAACTAGAGAAAGAGATGTTCAGCTGGCAGGGCTTTGTTTATAATTTTTATCAACACAACTAATATATTACTTTATCCTAAGGCAAAAAAACCCAAGAAAATAAATATAAATTTTTTTCCTACCTTTGTTGTCTGGTTTCTGCTTTCCTCATCTTCTCATTCATTTCCTTCCATCCACTGTCTGCCTTCTCTGTCTCTTCCATATGCTCTGTTACTGTGCCTCTCCCTTCCATCTCTCTCTCCACCCCCACCCCCAATTGGTCTGGCACCCATCTTCTTCCCTCCACTCCCCCCCCCATAGTCTGGAATCTCTCTCTTCCCCATTTTCCTTCAGCATCTGTTCCTCCCCACCCCTTTCCCTCCCTCTCTCCCTTCCTCAGTTCCCTTCAGCGTCTTCTCCCCACTCTCTGTTCCCCATTTCCCGTCAGCGTCTGTTCCTCCCCACCCTACCTTCCTTCCCTCTCTTCCTTCCCCAGTTCCCTTCAGCGTCTGTTCCTCCCTACCCCACCTTCCCCAGTTCCCTTCAACGTCTGTTCCTCTGCACCCCAACTTTCCTCCCTTTCTCCTTCCCTGCCCCTTACCTTTGGGTGGGCAATTTCTAAGTTTGCTCCCTACGAGCAGCTGGAGCGTTGAAGTTGCGTGTGGCTGCAGGAAAGATTGTCTCTGATGCAACTTACGGTTCGTCAGAGATGACCTTTACAGCAGCTACACGTGATTTCAACACTCTGGCTGCTCGTAGGAAGCAAATTTAGAAATCGCCCACCACAAAGGTAAGGGGCAGGGAGGGAGAAAGGGAAATGCTCGGGCTGCGGCAGCGGCGGTGATCAGGAGGGAGGGAGATGCTTGTATGGGGCAGAGGCAGCAATTGGGAGGGAGATGGCAGTGGCGATCAGTAAGGGAGGGAGCGCGATCGGTGACTGCGTGCGTTCCCTCCCTTAACTGCAGAGACAAGGCCATTCACCGCTCCACGGGGCGGTGAATGGCCTTGTCCCCGTAGCCGCGGTGAACACTGTTTTTTCCTCACCATTTCGACGTGTAACAGCTACCGTGTCATTCTCTACTTCCAAGTCATTACAAAAGGTGCAATTAGCTGTTTACTGTTGAATGCTTTAACTCAGCTACAGTAGGTTCATGTTTCTTCCTACTCTAGAGTGAATTCTAACAGCAAATTAAATGCAATAGATATCTCTTTACTCAGAATTTATTTTTATATAAATATTGCAAGTTATTTTAACTAGTGATTTTTTTTTTCTGTGTCTTGGCAAAGCTGTATTTATCAGAACAGTTGACACAAGCCAGGGAACAGCAGCGAGAGCTCTGTTTTTTCTCATCTCCTGACTGATCAAGGAATCAGTCCCCCTAGCACTTCAGTCTGCCAAGAACAGGACATCCTTTCTTTGCTGAATGAGCTGGCAGCTGAACCGACTTTTAAAAAATAACACAAAAAGGCAGTCATCCCTTGTACTGCAAAATACACAGAAATACAAGGCTGTTGACTCCTACTGAAAAAGGTTTCTACAAACCATAAAAAGATACCTGGATTTTTGTAGATGCTGAGCACATCCTTAAAGTAGTGAGGTAAAAATCTTTCCAGTAAGAGCAGCACATCTTCCAGCTCCTCCAGGATGCCCACAAGCAGGAAATTCTCATTCACATTCTGCTTTGCTCTTTCAAGGGCCCATTCGCCAGGATCCCTGTACCGAGATACAGCGGGCACACTTGATAAATACGCATTCAGTTATGGAAACAAGGCCAGTACAGTTTTGTCCAGAACAATTGTGGTCTTTTATTCACGCCACGAGATTATCTTTCTCCAAATCTAGCATGCTTATTCAATGTAGACTCAGATTTTATATTTTGCCATAGTTTATCTATTTAAATAAGTTAAAAATAAAAAATAAATAGATATCCTACTTGATGTAGAGTTAATAAGGTATTTAGAAGAATTCCCCCAATTTCACTTCTTTAAGGCTCCTTTTATTAAGCTGCCCTAGTGGTTTTAGCGCATGCGCGCTAGACACTAACGCCTCCATAGAGCTGGCGTGGGAGTTAGCACATGCTAATCTTCAGCACACGCTAAAAATGCTACCGCAGTTTAGTAAAAGGAGCCCTAAGTGAAGATCGAAAATTGATCAAGGTTCTACAATTGTCCCACTGTCATATGGCAATTTAAATAGAGCCATTTTAAGGGATGAATTTCTTTACCTGGCTCTATGATTAGTTCTTTGCTTGCTGCTATGATTGAACTCTAGTTGCTAATGTGTCTGTTATGACTTTCATTCTCAATGAGCTCTGGTGTTCCAGCAGTAATTATCAGCTAGCTCTGCTCATTTTTCTCTACTTAAGTCGCCACTTAGGTGGAACCCTGAGGAAGGGCCATGCCAGAGGGGCATGCCCCTTTGTGTGCACCTCAGTCACTCCAAAATGACTTATCTCTGGTTAGCAAATGAAAACTCTGCTTTCCCGCTTAGCAGAGTGTGAGCCAAAATTCCCTTCCAATCTCTATGATCTAGCGAGAGAGTATCTAAAAAGAGTAACTGTTAAGCAAGCTTATAGAAGAGCAAGATTCATTGATTGTGACCTTCTCATCAACAAAGAAAGATCACAGAGATTGGAAGGGAATTTTAAGATTTGTGTTAAGAGATATTTTTCCAACAGCCAACCTTTTGTTGAAATTTTGAGAAGAAATTAGAACATTCTTAAATTACATCCTGCGTTTGACAATAAAGATCTGAGGCTAGAATTCTTGACACAGAAATTTGAACGAGATATTGAGCCAGATTCTGTATAAGACAGGGGAGTCAAAGTCCCTTCTTAAGGGCCGCAATCCAGTTGAGTTTTCAGGATTTTCCCAATGAATATGCATGAGATCTATTAGCACACAATGAAAGCAGTGCATGCAAATAGATCTCATGCATATTTATTGGGGAAATCCTGAAAACCCGACTGGATTGCAGCCCTTGAGGAGGGACTTTGACACCCCTGGTATAGGATGCCCGGTCTCAGAAGCCACTTAAGCGGCTTTTGAGAATCGCACACAGGCATCCTATATAGAATCACCCTAAGCCCGCTTATCACCACGATGCTGTAACTGGCGTCCATGTCACAGGCACTGGTTAGAGAATCGGGTAGCCACTGAGCTGATCACAGCAAGGGAATCTCCCTGCTTCGATTAGTTTAGCGGCTGCGACAGGGATCCAGTCCCCCCCATGAAGACTACCGGCAGAAAGGATGTCCAGTACCTGCTGCTGACACCCCCGAAGCTGCCCCCCACTCCCGAATGTCCACGGCAGGAGTCCAATTCCTCCTGCCATCACACCGCTGCCACATCCACCAGCAGGAGGGATGCCCAATCTCTCCTGCCGGAATCCCCCCACCCCTCCTAAGATCACTGGCAGGAGGGATGCCCAGTTCCTACTGCTGGAATGCACCCCCCCACTCAGATCATTGGCAGGAGGGATGTCCAGTCCTTCCTGCTGGAACCACCTCCCACCCCCCAATACATCCTCTGGCACCCCGACCCCATCCTAAGCCCACCCAGACCCCACCAGTACCTTCTTTAGTTGGCCAGCCGGAGGGATGCTTACTCCTTCTGGTTGACAGGCCCATTTCCACTGCATGGCGGGCCTTCCCCTTCCTGGTGCATCGTGGAATGCACCGGGGAGAGGCCTAAGGTCCTGTATGGCCCAGGTGCTTAAGGCCCTTACCATAGAAGGGGCCTTAGGCACCTCGGCCAACTGGAATCTTAGGCCTGTCTCTCAGTGCATTCTGGGATGCACTGGGAGTGGCCTAGGACTACAATTGGCTAGGTCCCTTAGGCCAATCCTATGGGGGATGGCTTAAGGGATTTGACCAATCGGAATCTTAGGCCACTGGGAGAGAATGCACTGGTAGATAGGCCTAGGAATCCAGTTTGCCAGGTGCCTAAGGGCCCTCCTATGGGAAGGGCCTTAAGTGCCTGGGCCAATCAGGGCCTTAGGCCCCTCCCTGGTACATCCCACAATGCACTAGGAAGGGGAAGGCCCACCATTCATTGGAGGCGGGCCTTCCGGCTGGCCAACTAAAGAAGATACTGGTGGGGTACAGGTGGTTTGGGGTGCCTGAGGATGTCTTGGGGGTATGTGGGTGGGGAGTTCCGGCAGGAAGGACTGGACATCCCTGCTGCCGGTAGTCTTCATTGGGGGGGGGGGAGGGGGAGACAGGTTCCCTGCCATGGCTTCTAAACTGATCACTGTAGGGAGATTCCCTTGCCGCAATTATTTCAGCAGTTACATCTATTTGAAATGTAGATTAGCATTTTGCTGGCCTACATTTTCAGGTGCACATAGCGGCCCTAGGAAGTTGCCTAGGGCCACCTAAGCTCACCTAAAGCCACTTCTGGGTTAAATCACGCCAATACCTAGCCTTGGGCAATATTAGGCGGCCCTACGCGCCTCCCTAGGCTCACGAAAACGCATATAATGTAGGCAGCCTGCCTCAGTGTGTTGGTTTTTTTTATACGTGCATCCTGATTAGCTGGTTAGACAGTGGTAGGATACCTACCTACAATCAGGACGCCGTTTATAGAATTTGCTCCATTATGTCCATCTATGTCTTATGACAATAGTGCAGAGTCTAGGCACTATAAAAGGACATTATAAATGGGGAAGTTGTCAAGTTTGTGACATCATTCAATGTAAAGAGTTCGTCAATCCAGTTGATGGTAAAAGATACCACCTTTATCATGTCACCAACTGTAAAACTACACATGTAATATATGACATCATCTGCCCCTGCAATAAACTATATATAGGGAAGACCACTAGAGATTTAAGGACTCATGTGAGGGAACATAAATTTAACATAACACACTCAAAAAGCACAGAAGCTTTGGTCAATCATTGTTTGGAGAGGAAACATATTTTGAGTGAGATGAAGTGTTGGGTCATTGATGTGGAAAAGAAATCCATCAGAGGGGATGATAGAAGCAGACTGAGAAGATGTCAAGATGGATCCAAAGATTAAAAACTATGGAACTTTTTGGCCTCAACAGTACTCTTGATTGTTCAGTTTTTTTTTACATTTTATATTAAAACAATTTCACCATAATAATTTTTTAAATATTCAATAGCATTTTGAAACTGGCAGTTTGTTTATACATGCTGCAGTTTTGGGGATTTTGGATTGGATGTTCTGTTTTTTGGTACCCTACTGGTAATTGTGTAATTTACTGACAGTTCATATTTTTTTCCAGTAAGGATACTGTTTTCTCAAATCATCCAATTTGCATATCAAAAAAGTTAAATCTATTTTTTACTCAACTGTTTCATTAATGTAGACCATGACAAATTTATATAGAATGAGAATTTTATATTGAACGGTAATGGAGACCTTAAAGTTAAAGATTTAGCAGTATGTTTGCTTAAAGTTAATGACAAATGGGATTTCAAAACCAAAAATTAAAACTAAAACTTTAAAACTAAAGATTAAGCACCTTGACTATGGGGTCCTTTTATCAAGCTGCGGTAGGGGTTTAACGTGCATAATACCGCACGTTAAACCGCCTGCCGCGCTAGCCGCTTACGCCTGCATTGCGCAGGCGTTAGTTTTTTAGCCGGCCGCGAGGGTTAGCGCGTGATGAAATGTCCGACGCACTAACTCCGCTAGTGTGGCTTGATTAAAGGACCCCTATCTGTTTAAAATTTGAATAAGCAGTGCTTTGTTTCTTTAAATCAGTGGTTCCCAAACCTGTCCTGGGAGACCCCTAGCCAGTCAGGTTTTCAAGATATCCTTAATGAATATGCATGAGAGAGATTTGCATACCTGTCACTTCCATTATATGCAAATCTCTCTCATGCATATTCATTAGGGATATCTTGAAAACCTGACTGGCTGGAGGTCTCCCAGGACAGGTTTGGGAACCACTGCTTTAAATGCATGTGCAATAAGGAAGGATGAACAATGCGCTTTTGTTTATTAAACGCCGGCGCAAAGACAAGTAAATTAGGTAACAGCTAATGCGCCTGCACCAGCATTTTGTTTAAAATGGTATGTCTGAATGGCATTTTTGGCTTTGGGACTCGAGCACAAAAGAAGCAAGCCAGTAAGTTCATTCCTATTATACAATCTGTATCGTCATGCAATAGTCTAAATTTTTCTTATGCCGCTGTTTTCAGTTTTTTGATTGTGTTTTGCTATTTTATTTATAGAACAGCACAGAGCTTGAAAAATCCTAGCAGGTGAAACGGGTTCCCATTGGCTCACACGCTGCTAAGGGGGAAAGCTTTATTTTCATTTGCTAACCAAAGATAAGTCATTTTGGAGTCTCCAATTTGCATTTTCCATCAAAAGAGAATGGTTTTTTTTTCTTGTTTTCCTCCTCTAAATCTAGGGTCTAAGGTGCATCTTATGGAGCGAAAAATACGGTATATGTTGGATATTTCAACCAGAATGTAGATATAGGAGCGGATAATGACAAATTTTCACCAAAACCTTACAAGTGAGTAAATGTGAACGCCTCAGTCCCACCACTCCACCGCTGTTAAACCTTGCAACTGCGGGAAGAATTACGTGGCAACTATCATCATTGGCAGTTCTGCATTTGTCAATTTTTTAGTTTCTTAAAATTTCTATATAGCTTACTAGTATGCTTTGTTATACGTTTGTTTTCTTTAGTTTTTTTTATATATTCATGTATGCCTTTGCTAGTACTTGTACACTTATTTTTGCATCCTGCCAAAACCTGGGAGCCAGACCCGACATGTTTCGCGCTATGGCGCTGTATCAAGGGTCTCCTGGGTGGCCTCTGTCATCCGACTCCATAAGAAAAATTTAAAGGACGGATAGTAAAGATAAGACACTAGTAGCCGAACTATATAGAGCTTGAAGTGGATATTTCAACCAAGTAGTCTGCAATTATTATGTGGTCTTAAATCTTTTGTTTCATTAAGCTTACTGCCGCAGCATTGGAGGTTCTCTTTAAATTTATGACCTGTAGGCTTTATTAGCCAGTTTTTTTCACTAGCAAATTTTGTTTGAGTGGAACCACTGTGATATTTTGTTTCTCCAATGATTGGTTAAGCAAATAGTTGGAATGCAACTTTCTTTTAAAATTATAGCCAGTTGGCTTACCTAGGATTAGCTTCTGGGTTTTCCCCTTAGTGAGCTCTGATGTTAAGTGCCGATAGGATTTACAAGCTTTCAGCCAAAGGCTCTTAGAAGTTAGAAATTCACAAATCAAGATTGTTGCCACATATTAATGTCAAGGATTAAATTTTTTTTCCCCAAAAAAATATTAGGTTTTTAGGATCAATGAAAGAGATCGTAATCTTTTGATAACCAATAGACACTCAATCAGTTAATGGTTTGGATTTCTGAGATCCTTTTCCTGCTAATTAACTGATTATTGTTACTTGATGCTATGCATTTTCACTATGTGAATTATTTTTGTTGTATCTGATATTTATTTAGTTCGCTCACATTTTTGTATTTTTGGGGATATTGTTAAAGATCAGAAAACCCAATGCCAAACTTAGACCATTGTTTTCCATAATAAAATGCCTACTCAGTCTGGAATATACAGTACATCAGTCAGCCAATATGCATCCAGCAGGACTCAGTGTGTTTTTGACAGTACTGGCCACCAAAGGTAGAATTAGACCCAGATTTTCAACGCTGGCACTTATCTAGGTATTGCCACTGGCCTTAGTTCTCATAAACTGAAGTTGCCAAATCTTAATATGCCATTTGCAGAGTATAGACCATAGAATTCTGTCCAACATGGACCTTAGTTCCCAACTACTCCTGCCCAACATAACACCTCAAGAACCAAGATACCTATTTAGGTATCCTCTGTGTTTATCCCATGAATATGATAATAATAACTTTATTTTTATACCACAGTATCTCGCAGTTCAATGAGGGTCACAATACAAAAAAACTGTAAAAAACACAGTGATTTTACATCAAAGATATATAATTAATAAGATCATATTATGAAAAGGATTAACAAATCTATTTATACAAATTTATCAAACAAATACGTTTTTAATGATCTTCTGAAAGCCTGATAAGAAGAGGTCAAGATCAAACCACCAAAGCTTTTATTCCATTTCCCTGCTTGAAAAGATAGAGTCCTATCAAGAAGTCTTTTATATATGCAACCCTTTAATGATGGAAAGGAGAAAAAAGAGATACTACATGTAGAGCGATTAGTTTCTGATATATCAAAATGATTTATAAGATAGTTTGGAGCAAGACCAAACAACATTTTTATAACATAGACAGGCAAATTTGAAAATTATTCTCACCTTGACCGGGAGCCAATGCAACTTTTGGTAATAAGGTGTTATGTATTCCGTTTTTTTTCAAATTGAAAATTAAACATACTGCTATGTTTTGGATAATTCCCATCCTCCTGATAATTTTCTTGTAAGATCCAAAATAAATGATGTTACAAAATCCAATGTACTTAAAACTGATTGCACTATCAGTCTGAAAGACGAAAAATCAAAATAGTATTTTATAGTATGAAGCTTCCACAATATAAATAAATTTTTTTTAAACTAAAGTGTCAAGTTGAGCATCAAAGGTTAAAAAGACCAATCCTAATATTTTGATAACAGAGTTGATAGGATAATCAATTCCATTTAGCATCAGAGAAGTCTCTTCAATTTTACTAGTTGGACTTGCCAAAAAAATTTTGTTTTATCAGCGTTTAATTTTAATCTAAATTCCTTAGCCCACTGTTAAATGAGCACAATTATGGATGATATAAAATACTGAGTATCTGATGTTAAAGAGGTGATAGGAATTGCAATTATTTCAAACCACCTCTACCAGAAGAGCATTCCAGGTATTCATTGTGAAAAAGTATTTCCTAATGAAAAGAGTAGGGGTGAACGAGGGACTTACAACACCCCCCCCCCAAAAAAAAAAGGATGAGAGCACCCTGGGTAGACAATCATTGTTTATTGTACAAATCCTCAAAACAGAGAGTTCCAAATGAATAATGTATACAAAAGACCCAAGTTTTGGTGATGATATGCCTGCCTCGGAGCTCAAAACACTCTACTAAACAATAAATTAAATGCTTACAAAAATCACTAAAACATACATATAGGGGGCATAATCAAAAAATTAAAATGTCCAAAAAACCACATAAGTTGGCACTTGGATGTCCTTATCGCCAGGACATCCAATTACCGATAATTGAAACCGTTCCTGGATACCTGGTGAGATATTTCACCAGAGTTCAATGGAGCTTGCTAAGAACCATGGTATAGACATGTTATGAGTGTGCTTTGGGCAGGCTAGACTTGGAAATCTTGCAGGGATAATTAAACTTTTTGCAAAATGTCCTGGATGGAACTTAAGACGTTTTGGGCTAGATCTCTTTTGGAAACATCTAAGTGCCAAAAAGGTACCCAAACTGATCAGATGACCACTGAAGGGATTAAGTAATGACCCCCTCACACTCTCCCAGTGGTAAATGACCCTCTCCTACCCCCCAAAAAAAAATCTGAATGAAAGAGTACATACTTGTCACTAGAACAGCAGCACCTAGTATGGGAAATGCCAGTAAAGCATCACACAGGAGTCTTAAATGGCCAGGTGGGTGGGCTAGTGAACCATGGAGAGGATAAGAAAGACCCATAAAGCACTCTAACTACAACATCTACAACATTTATGATGAGCCCACCAAAACCCTATTATACTGCCATATAGGTGCCACCTGCAGCCATAAGGGCTAGGGTGGTAGACAGGTGGGTAAATTAGATTTGGGGGAGTTTTGGAGGGCTCATCATAAATTATAAGGGGTATATGGTGAGATGTATATCTGGCACTCTTTATGTTAAGTTCACAGTACTGACCTCTAAGGTCCCTACTGCTCTGCTATGTGGCCAGTCCATTAGAATGGTGGTCCGTCCCACATCTAAATGGTGCTGATTTGACCATTTCTAACTTAGACAGTTTTGTAGTCTAAAATGGCAAATAAAGTTAGATGTCCTGGCGGTCTAGATATTTTGGCAGCCAAGGCATCCAAGTAGGTGATTTTGGAAAAAAATTATTTGGATGTCCCGTTTAAAAATGGGCATTTCCATGCTTTCAGCTTTGGATGTTTAGTGGGAAATGTCCAAGTCGGACTTAGATGTCCTTTTCAAAAATGGCCCTCAAACTTGGGAATAAAAAAACACAAACAATATCAAATATAATATATAAAATAAAATAATTTGATATACAAAAAGGGCCAAAAGCTACCTCACTTCACAGAGGAAATGCTTTGCATACTTAATTCCCCATTGTGGGTCACTGAGCTTCAGCATGCCATTAAACATATGAGATCACATACGGCACCAGGTCCAGGCAGCTTTTCCATTGAATATTATAAGATGCTCTCTGTTTACTTGTTGGCTCCTTTAGTAGTTTATTATTCTCAGTCTATTGCTCAAAACTCCTTTGCTTCCAGAACCAATGAAGTGCTGATAACCTTCATACTGAAACCGGGTAAGGACTTGGGGCATGTTGTTTTTTACCATCCCATCTCTTTACTCAATGTTAATATAAAATTATCTGGGGTTTTGGCTGATTGTCTTGCTGGTTTTCTCCCTCAACTAATTAGTGATGGGTAAGTAGGTTTTGTTCAGTGATGCTATTATTGTTTTTGTTATATCTTGAACCTGACTGGTGGTTGATAATTGTAAAAGTGTTCTTTTTATCTTTCCTGCTTCCACTGTGTTTGTAATGGGTACACTGAATCTCAATAAAGATATTCCAACCCCCCCCCCAAAAAAAATGGCCAAAATAAATACATTCTGGGAGAGGTCATGTGACCAGCTACAAGATGGCTGCACGATTGTGCTCTCACCTGCCTTAAATATAAACAATTTTTTTCAGCCTCCCAAAAAGGATCACATAGTACGAAACTTACTTTAAGAATGTCTTCAAAATTGTCTAAATAGGATGTTGCATATACAGTTCATACAGCAACTACGCAATCCAAACACAAACCACTGACACTGGAGAAGCCCTGTACAGCTGCTAATACAATCTTCAATGATTTAGAAGCTCTAAGAGAGATAATGCAAAATAATTTAACAGTTACAGCAGATATTAAATCTGAAATTAGCAATATGGTATCTCAGCTGAATATAATGTTTGTTTTGAATTGCTTGAAGAACGAGTATTGGCACACGACACCCAGTATACAAATATGCAGCATTAGTTAAATAAACTAGACCTGTTGCAGGGGGATATTGACGATATCTCTAACAGAATAAAATGAAATAATGTGAGAATCATCAGTCTACCAGAAAATTTTGAAGAAAATAACACCATTTCATTCTTGCAATCATTCATACCAAATATATTGAACATCCAGTTTGATCCACCTTTGGAAATCAAGAGAGCACACAGATTCCCATTGTGAGCCCATAATAATCGACCCTTTGCAAGGCCATTAGTTTTGAAAATCTTGCGTTACCCACAAGTTATGCAAATTCTACAGACAGCCAAACTGAAACTATCTTTGATTGTTGAAGGTAAGAAAATGCTATTTGTACCAGACACTGAAAACTACTGCTCAAAAAAGGTATGGTCTCAGTTAAAAAGCATTGGCGAAAATATGGGTTACATAACGTAATACTACCAAAAACTTTGAAAATTCCTCTGATCTCCAGAAATTTCTAGATAATACTAGCATGACCTAAAACATTATTTCTTCATCGGAAGGCTTTGAATCACGTTTTTTGGAGTTTCTTGGCTGGTGAGATACAATGGATCTATCTTGTTCTCATGCAACCCCATATCTGGTATCTAATTAGTTTGATTCCTGTTATTCTAAGGATGGATTCCTTAATATCTTTTTTGCTTAATATGACTGTGGTGATCTTAAAGTATAATATAAGACTGGCAAAGCGTCACGAGTGGAGTGTCACAGGGTTCGGTGCTCGGACCTGTGCTCTTTAACATATTTATAAACGACCTAGAAATTGTCACGACGAGTGAGGAGATTAAATTTGCGGATGATATGAAGTTATTCAGAGTATTGAGGACACAGAAGGATTGTGAAGACCTACAAAAAGACATAAATACGCTCGAGGAATGGGCCACAAAATGGCAAATGAGGTTCAATGGATAAGTGCAAGGTGATGCATGTCGGTAACAAAAATCATATGCACGAATACAGGATGTCCGGTGCTATACTCAGAGAGAGCCCCCAGAAAAGAGACTTGGGAGTACTTGTAGACAAGTCAATAAAACCGTCCTTGCAATGCACAGTGGTAGCGAAAAGGGCAAACAGAATGCTAGGAATGATTAAGAAGGGGATCACGAACAGATCTGAAAAAGTTATCATGCCTTTATACCGGGCCATGGTACACCCCCACCTGGAATACTGTGTTCAATACTGGTCGCCGTACATGAAAAAGGACATGGTATTACTCGAAAGGGTCCAGAGAAGAGTGACAAAAATGGTTAAGGGACTGGGGGAATTGCCGTATAACGAGAGGCTAGAGAAACTGGGCCTCTTCTCCCTTGAAAAGAGAAGACTGAGAGGGGATATGATTGAAACATTCAAGATAGTGAAGGGAATTGACTTAGTAGAGACAGAGAGATTGTTCACCCTCTTCATGGTGAAGAGAACGAGAGGGCACTAAAGTTAGAAGGGAATGAGAGGGCTAAAGTTAGAAGGGAAAAGATTCCGTACAAACGTAAGGAAGTTCTTCTTCACCCAGAAAGTGGTGGAGGTTTGGAATGCTCTTCCGGAGGCTGTTATAGGGGAAAGCACCCTCCAGGGATTCAAGACAAGGTTGGATAAGTTCCTACTGGAACAGAACATACGCAAGTAAGGCTAGACTCAAATAGGGCACTGGTCTTTGACCTAAGGGCCGCTGCGTGAGCGGACTGCTGGGCACGATGAACCACTGGTCTGACCCAGCAGCAGCAAATCTTATGTTCTTATGAAATCAATAAGCTCATATAATTATGCTATAACTTTTAAATGACAAAGTTAAACCTAGTTTTCTTAAATGTAAAGGGCATATCAAATCCCATAAAATGAACTCCCCCCATCCTACTATATTTTAAACATCTCAATGCAGATATCTACTTAATTCAAGAATCCCATCTTAATACTAAGGAAGCACAGAAACTATCTGGAGGACGGATAGAGCACTGTTTTGCTGCACCTGCTGATAGAAAAAAAAAAATGGTGTAATCACCTTAATTAGAAAATCACTTAACTTTCAATTCATAACACATAAATTTGACCCTAAAGGGAGATGGTCCTATATTGATGGTACAACTAAAGGAAAACCAATAACTTTAATTAATATTTATGCTCCTAATGCAGATGATCCAGCATTTTTTCATAATTTAAATACTATTGGGTCACATACTCTTTCCAGTAATACAATTATTGCAGGTGATTTTAATTTTCCTTTTGACCCATACATAGACAGATCATCAACATGTCATCTGGCCAAATTAAAAGTCAGAGCTGCTCTCAGCTCTTTAATGAAATCTAATGGTTGGGCAGATTTATAGAGAATATTGAACCCTACTATAAAAGGCTACACCTTTTACTCTCCTACTCATCATACATATTCCAAAGTAGACTATTTCTTAGGGAGAACGAGAGGGCGCTCTCTAAAACTGAAAGGGGATAGATTCCATACGAACATAAGGAAGTTCTTCTTCACCCAGAGAGTGGTAGAAAGCTGGAACGCTCTTCCGGAGTCTGTCATAGGGGAAAACACCCTCCAGGGATTCAAGACAAAGTTAGACAAGTTCCTGCTGAACCGGAACGTACGCAGGTAGGGCTAGTCTCAGTTAGGGTGCTGGTCTTTGACTAGAGAGCCGCCGCGTGAAGGGACTGCTGGGCACGATAGACCACTGGTCTGACCCAGCAGCAGCAATTCTTATGTTCTTATGTTCACATTAGCTCATGCAAAAATACATGATATTTTCATATTACATAAAGCAGCTATCTCCTGCTCATTATGTTGGTCTCCTAAAAATTCTACATTCTACACGGCAGAGGGACAACTCGGGAGGCCTATGGCAACCTGCTAGGATCGTTGAAGTACCCGCGATCCTTTCTGCAGGTTGCTTTGAAGAGGAATCGCGTAATGGGAGGCGAAAGCCTTGGGGTCGAGCCATGAGAAGGGAAGTTCCCAGGCCATGACTCCAAGGCTGGGAGCACCCCCTCATGGCTTGCACCCGGGGCGGATCTCCCCCACCCCCCCTTGGTACGTCACTGCTTTGGGGTATAGAGGAAGGGAGGGCAGTTGTCAGGTAAGGAGTGCCAGAGATGATATTTTTTTTTGCCGGTTGGTTGAGTACCAGTTAACTGGGATTCTATTGTATATTTTAGACTATAGTGTCAAATACTGGCACAATCTTTTCCTGCTCCCCAATGATTTACTGTAAACGGCTAAAAACCAATAAACATTTTCATCCTAATATCCAACCTCAAAGACTTCTAGATCATAGGAATAGCTATTGAAAATCTATTTTTAAAATTTATACACCGTCTATAGACGGTTTCCATATAAAACATACATAACATAAAATCAACATTACAAAAAGCTGAGTCTTCATGACATTTCTTGCCCACTTCCATCTACTGCCTGTACAAACAGAAATCTTTCCTTACATGAAAGCAGATACAAGCGTTTTCAATAGATTTTTAAAATTTCAATCTGTCAGCACATAGGCCTAACTGCCCCATCAATGTGTTCCATATTTTAATACCTGCCACACAAAAAGCAGCCTCTTTGTGGCCTTATAATAATAAATAATCTTCTGAGTGATATATATTTCATCAATACAAAATATAAATATAACACCCCACTATATTCAATAATATATTTTCATTCGTTGCTTGCTTCTTTTCTTCAATCAAATCTTCCAGAGATCTCTCAGCTGTTCAATCATTCATCAATCATCTCAATAATAATTCTAATGTGACCTCAGCGGCTACACTTGGATTTCATAATTCATGTAAAACCCAAGTTATACCATAGCCAGCCTCCTCATCGGTCACTCTTCCTTCAAATTTATCATTCTAATTCTTCAATTAATTTAGTATAAATATTTCATAAGTAACTTAGCTTAGAATTGTTGCACTGAATGGGGCTCCTACTGCATGCATACTGTTCCTTAAAGGGATAGGATATGTAATAACACTTTTTTGACTAGATCTAAGAGGACTGTAAGCATCCTGCCAAATTAGAACCATTATCCCTCAATACACAAATGCTAAAGACCTCATTAGTTTAAATGGCTCATGAACAAATGGGAGTCTATGCAATTACATAACAGAGGATTTGTTCTAGCTTGAAGAGGACTATAGCTTATTATACTGCTTTACATAATACCAATATCAAAGCAGTTTACAATGCTCAATGCACATTTTAAAATTTAATAAGAAAAGGAACAATAAAGATAGTAAAATCTGACTATTCTCCACTCCTCCTTTTAATTGTCCTTTTCGACTGTCCTCTCCTTTTGAATGCTTGGATCTTGGTTGAATGATATATGAGGAGCTGCTGAAAAGTTCTCAGCCCAACCAAAAAGAGAATGATGTGGAGCCATGAAACTTACAAGTTATTCCACACTTTATTTGACATTTTGAGGTTCATTTTCAAAAAAGATAGACATCCAAAAGATAGCTTAAACCAGCACTTGGACATCTTACTAGACAAAACGTTCAAGTGGGCATTCTCAAAGATGACTTTCTGGACATCTAGCAGAACTGCTAACCCACTGTGTGTCCAGAGTAGAAACGGGTGTGTTGAATGGGCAGGATTTGGGCAGGCTTAGACTTGGACATCCTGCAGCTTTAATCAAACCTTTCCCTGGCTGTTTTGGACGGAACTTTAGACGTTTTCACCTGGACCTGTTTGAGAAGCGACTAAGTGCCAAAAGGATACTCAAACTGATCAGATGACTACTGGAGAGATTAAGTAGTGACCCCCATATACTCCCCCAGTGGTCATTGATCACCTCCCACCCCAAAAAACAGCAGCAATTAGATAGCTCTAAGTCTAATAGATGCTGGCACTGTCATCTCGAAGCTGGGACATTAGATCATTTAATATTCTAGTGTCCATTTGGGGCCAAGCGAATAATCTATTGGAAAATCTGGTGGTATTATCATATGACACTGTGTTATTTGGTATTTCCATGAGAGCTAAGAGTCAAATCTCTTCTAATAATAATAAACTTTTGCTCATTATGACAGGGGTTGCCATACAGCAAATTATGAAAAACTGGAAAAATTGGGATCGGCTGAATTATAATTTTGGGTGGAATTCGTTATGCCAAATTTTTTAAATGGAACAGGTAATAGCCATACAGCAGGGGCATGTTAAGAAATTTAGAGATGTTTGGGAGCCATTAACAAAATATTGTACAGAATGAATATTTTTTTTCTTTCCCTATGTTCATACAAGTTCAGGGCGGGGAGGGGGTGGGGATACTTTATGTTTTTATATGCTTAAGAACAACTGTTGGGTATAAGGGGAGAGGGTTATTTGATGTGAATTAGATTGTGATGGTATATTAAGTGATGTTAAAGTATAATATGATTGTATTTTATGTTACACTTATTGAAAGTTTTAAAAATGAATAAAGACTTATAAACCTAAACCTAAAAACAGCAGCACTTGGTATGGGAAAGCCTAGAAGAGCATCACACAAGTGTCTTAAGTAGTCAGGTGGGTGGGCTAGTAAACCATAGAGAGATGAAGCCAGGCCCATAATCTACTCTAACCACTACATTTTATGGTAGACAGTGTGACCCCACCCAAATCCTACAATACTACTGTATAGATGCTACCTACAGCCATAAGGGTTATTGGGGTGATGGGATTGGTGGTAGGTTTTAGGGAAGTTTTGCAGGGCTCACCATACCTTAGAAGAGGGTTATGGTGAGATGTTCTTCTCTTCTGACACTGTTTCTGTGACGTTCACAGCAGTGCCCTCTAGTGTAGCCCAATGTTCTGTTGGCATGTCTGTGTGGCCAGTCCATTAGAAGGCTGGCCCCTCCCACATCCAAATAGGCTGCATTTGGACATGTTCAACTTAGAGACAGTTTTGTGGTCAACAATGGGTATAAAGTTAGACGTCCTGGTGGACAAGATGTCCAGCAAACAACAAAAGAGGAAAAGGCCCACCAATATCTGCAGTGAACAGAGCAAAAGACAAAACAAAGAAAACTGCAGACAGATGTACAAAAATGCAGGCTAAATTTATTGAACCAAAATCATGAATGCGGTTAATGTTACCACCTTGAACCAAACCAGAGGACCCGACACGGTCCGTGTTTCGGTAAACACGCCTTCATCAGGGGTCCCAGGTGGATAAGGTATCAGATAAAACCGCAAAACATAAACTCCTACAAACTCTGTCAGTGCCAAGCCCTTCCAAGCAGCTTCTCCAGCTCCTAGGTTCCCTGTAGCACACATGTCGGGTCCTCTGGTTTGGTTTAAGATGGTAACATTAACCGCATTCATGATTTTGGTTCAATAAATTTAGCCTGCATTTTTGTACATCTGTCTGCAGTTTTCTTTGTTTTGTCTTGGACAAGACGTCCAACTAGACAATTTTTTAAAAAAATTTTGACATCCAGCAAGGAAGATACAGAGTGCTGGAGAGACAGAGTGTTGGACCTGCAAAAGGAGGAAGGGCGTGTGACTAGAGCTAGAGGAATGGAGAGAGGTGCTAGACCCATGTAGGGGGAGCTGGGGTCAGAGGGAAGAGACAGAGGGCTGGACCTGCAGAGTGGGCGAATGGAGCTGGAGGGAATGGAGAGAAGTGCGGCCCATGTGTGTGTGTGTGGGGGGGGGGGACTAGAACTGGAGGGAAGGAAGAAAGTTGCTGGACCTGCAGGAGGGGTGACTAGAGTTGGCGGGAATGGAGACAGGTGCTGGATCCATGTGTGTGTGTGTGTGATGAGGGGGGGGGTAATTGAACTGGAGAAAAGGAAGAGAGATGTTGTACCTGCAGGGATGAGGAGAGAGAAGGGAAGAGAAAGAGAGATGCCTTGCTGAACCAAGGAGATGAAGGAAGAGGAAGTGAAATACTGAACACAGTAAAGGGAAGGAGGAAAGATAAAGTGAGAGACAATGATATAAGGGAGTAAGAGATATACAAAAGGGAGATATACAAAAAAAAGAAGAGATGGTGGGCAAGGATGGGAGCATAAGGACAGGGACACATAGGGGAATACTATTTGGGGATGGTAAAGGGTACAAAGGGGCAATGACAGATATGGGAGGGTATATGGACACAGAAGGAAGATGGCTAGACATGGGGGAGAATAGGAACACAGAAGGGAGATGCTGGACTTGAGGGGGGGGCAGAGGAAACAGAGGAGTGATGCTGGACACAGAGGGAGGGGATAGGGACATGATGATGATGACGATGATGAAGGCAGGGAGAAGGACACAGGGTAAATACTAGAAAAGGAAATACAGGGAGAGAAGGGAGATGCTGAACAAGGGGAAAATACATACACAGAGATGGAAGATGGATGGTGAGCTTGGAGAAAGAAGAAATGTTAAAAAAGCAGGAGATCTTGGTGAGTGAGTTAAAAAAAAAAAGAGGAAACAGAAACCAGAGCCCAATACCAACATGATTTGAAAAATAAAATGACCAGACAACAAAAGATAGAAAAAAACTCTTTTATTTTCTATTTTGTTATTAGAATATATTTGATTTGAAATGTGTATCCTGCCAGAGCTTGTGTTAAATATAGCTAGGGTATAATATATAGAACCACCAAAATAAACCAAAATCACACTGGAGATAATTTATTTTTTTCTTTCTATTTATAGACAGGAACAAGCCTCAGAATATTGAGTATTAGATTTTCACCCATTCAGGGTTCTTTCAAAGAGAAAGACACTTCTTTTCTCTTACTCACATTGGTAGCTCTGATCCGGCAGGAGCTTGCCTATAGCCCAGATAAGCGTTGCAAAAAGACTTCCCTGACGCTGCGGGGATGTAATTTGATCCTGTGAAACGTAGGCCACATTGGACTGAAAGTAGCAAGCAATGGTCCTGGTTCTTAAAGAGCATAAGAACAAAGCTAAGTACTTTAAGCTCTATTAGATTTAAACGTTTACAGCACATATGCACTTTTTGAAATGACACTTTAAGCACTAGTACACTTTAGCACTAGTGCACTTTCTGTCGGTCCAAAGTCTCTGAAATGAACTGTGAGGTTTAATTAGTTTTTGTTATAAATGAAGTATACAGTCTCTTTAGTATTAAATAGTAGTGAATAGTATTAAGCAGTAATCTTAATGAAAAGCAGTGAAGAAATAAAATTGTATTTAATGTTTGAAAGATGGTAGGGAGGATGGGTTCAAGCCAGTGATGTGAATGTGAGTAAGAGAAAAGAAGTGTCTTTCTCGCTGAAAGAACCCTGAATGGGTGAAAATCTAATACTCAATATTCTGAGGCTTGTTCCTGTCTATAAATAGAGAGAAAAAAAGAAATTATCTCCAGTGTCATTTTGGTTTATTTTGGTGGTTCTATATATTTTATTCAGTGATAGGAAACCATCAGGTTTTTTCTACTTTTGAAATATAGCTGGGGGGGCCACAAAACCCACTACCAGGCCGTGCCTTCTTCAGTTTCCAGCAGGCTTAGGGCTCTTTCAGGCCAGAGGGCAGTTGCCCTAGTTACACTTCCCTAATGTGTGATCTTTATGTTCTTCATAATATAGGAGGAAGGGGGAAATTCTTTAACCAGCACCTAAATTTAGGCATCGGTAGGCGCCCTGTGGATACCTAAGTAAATGAAAAATGCAGTCAGAAATGGCAGTGTTAAAGCACCTACCAATGCCTAAATAAAATGCAGCTAAAATGGCCACTGGAATCGCGGCTAGGTAGCTGCTTTAGGCCACCGAACGCCAAAGTAGGCATGGCCAATCCCAGAAGTAGCATTAGGCAGGCTAAAGTGGCTACCCAGCCATGATTCACGCCAAGATAGGCAGCTGAAAGGTAGGCCTAGTAAACATTTCAGCTGCCTATCTTTTCTGGTAGACCACTGCAGCCAGGCACGGTAAGGGAATGACCGCCGCTCCCCCATCAGTTGAGCAGCAGGGACTCCCCAAAACCTGTAACCAGCACCCAAGTCGGATTGCCTGTCAATCATTCTAGGGTGCCGGTTACAGAATAGCAGCTTTTTGGAGTCCCTGTCACTCAGCTGATAGGGGAAATGGGGAATTCCCCTGCTATGATCGGCTGAATGGCAAGAAAAATCCAAACCCCCCTAAAATCCCCAGCAGGAGGAATGCCCAATGGAAATGGGGAAGAGGGAATGGGGAGAAGATGCTGGCAGGGAAGAAGACAGAGGTGCCAGACTATGGGGGGAGCGGAGGGAAAAAGATGGGTGCCAGACCAATTTGAGAGGGGGGAGAAAGGGAGAGGCACAGTAACAGAGCAAATGGAAGACACAGAGAGAAGAGAGACAGTGGATGGAAGGAATTGAATGAGAACATGAAGAAAGCAGAAACCAGGCAACAAAGGTAGGAAAAAAAATTCTTTTTTTTTTTTTTTGCTTCAGGATAAAGTAGTATATTAGTTGTGTTGATAAAAATTTATAAAACTAGAAAAACCTCCCAAACCCCAAGAAAGGAAAATGACTGGGGGAAAGAGACAAAGACCAACTAAACACTCAATCAACTGATATAAACAATTAGTAACTGCTTAGGCGGGAGAGCCCTCAGTCACACAGCCACTACTGGGCGGACCCAGAGAAAAGCTGACGCAAATTACACCCAGAAGAGTGTTAACTGCGAAACATCCCCGGGCTCTCTCCGCATAATGGGTGAATAAATAAAGTGCCACAATAAAGTGCTATAGTGTGAAAAAATACTTAAATAAAAAACACACCATTAAGTTAAGTTGAATTTTGTCTCTGTCCCCCAATCATGGGGCCAAAAAAGGAAATGAGTGTCCAAATCTAACCAAGCAAAACACAAACTAGAAGAACTTAGCTTCTCCGTGTGAAAGCAGTCAGCAAAGATGGCTTCGTCCTACGGGACTCCGTTTCGGGGGTGCACACCCCCTTCTTCAGGAACTCGACTGCACTGGGTCTCTCAGTTTCTCAGACACAGCTTGAAAAGCGAGGTAGAAAAGGCACTCAACTGGAGAGAACGCCTCCAATTTAAACTGCAGACACAAATTTCTCAGACACAGCTTGAAAAGCGAGGTAGAAAAGGCACTCAACTGGAGAGAACGCCTCCAATTTAAACTGCAGACACAAATTTGTGTCTGCAGTTTAAATTGGAGGCGTTCTCTCCAGTTGAGTGCCTTTTCTACCTCGCTTTTCAAGCTGTGTCTGAGAAACTGAGAGACCCAGTGCAGTCGAGTTCCTGAAGAAGGGGGTGTGCACCCCCGAAACGGAGTCCCGTAGGACGAAGCCATCTTTGCTGACTGCTTTCACACGGAGAAGCTAAGTTCTTCTAGTTTGTGTTTTGCTTGGTTAGATTTGGACACTCATTTCCTTTTTTGGCCCCATGATTGGGGGACAGAGACAAAATTCAACTTAACTTAATGGTGTGTTTTTTATTTAAGTATTTTTTCACACTATAGCACTTTATTGTGGCACTTTATTTATTCACCCATTATGCGGAGAGAGCCCGGGGATGTTTCGCAGTTAACACTCTTCTGGGTGTAATTTGCGTCAGCTTTTCTCTGGGTCCGCCCAGTAGTGGCTGTGTGACTGAGGGCTCTCCCGCCTAAGCAGTTACTAATTGTTTATATCAGTTGATTGAGTGTTTAGTTGGTCTTTGTCTCTTTCCCCCAGTCATTTTCCTTTCTTGGGGTTTGGGAGGTTTTTCTAGTTTAGTGATTTTTCTACCTCCACTTCAACAGGGTTCATTTTTTGTTCTTTAAGATAAAAATTTATAAACATTAGAGGTAGAAACCTGTTTACAAAGTATGTATTATTCCCAATTAATATTTCCAAATTAATAAAGTCTTTTTACTTATTTTTAAATGGGTTTCTACCAGAGCCTTTAATTCAGTTGCATAATTAAATGAAATTACTATTTCTGTAGTTTATAGGGATGGGCGGGGATGTAGGGGATTCCTCGCGGGGACGTAGGGGATTCCTCGCGGGGACGGGCGGGGACGGAGGGGATTCTTCGCAGGGACGGGTGGGGTCGGAGGGATTCCTCGCGGGGACGGGTGGGAGTCCTCACGGGGACGGGTGGGACTTTGGTGGGGACGGGTAGGATTTCTGTCCCCGCGCAACTCTCTAGTTTGGGAGGGGGATGCTGGCAGGAGGGATTGGGCATCCCTCCTGCCGGGAAGTTAGGGGGCGGTGCCAGCAGGAGGGAATGGGCATTCCTTCTGCTGCGGACAGTGTGTGTGTGTGTGTGTGTTGGGGGTGTGTGGCCTCTCAGCCAATCGTGGCAGGGACTCCAAAAAGCAGCGATTCTGTAACCGGCACCCTAGAATGATTGACAGGTGATTGGTGGCTGCTTTTAAGGTGACCACCAACTTGGGCACTGGTTACAGAATTCGTCCCAAAATGCCTATTTCTTTGGTCTTGTACTACATGCAAGGTGTGGCTTCTTGGGATTTTGGTTTAATTTATGTTTATCATTTTTGGTCAGCTATTATGGATTTGGCATTGGTGTTCTCTATGTCTGACATTCTGTTAGCATGATTTTTCTATGCAGCATTTTGTAGTAATTTGGCTTGTTCAGTTGTCTCAATAGTGGATAAGCTATTTCTGAGGGGGGAGAGGAAGGGAGACAGAGGTTTTGTTGATCCTCGTTCTGTATTTGTGCTTTATAAAATGACAGTTGTACAGAAAATTGTTTCTTTTTATACTGTAATAAATTGATTTCAATATAAAATCATAACTATTTGAGGCTTGTGCAGATGGCATCAGAGTACACTTCTCCCTCCCAGTTTCCGTATCTGCGGATTTGCTTATTTGCGATTATTCAGCTGCTGACTCCGCCCCTAATTTTCACTACTGAACCCAGCGTTTCACATTGGAAATCGCTGCTCCCGGTGGTTCCTGAAGGAAATTGCTGCTCCCGGCATTGTATGGAGCAAATCGTAGGTCGGGTTATTCACGGTTTATTATCTTTTTCAGGTCTATTTTACTGAAAAACCGTGAATAACATACATAAAGTTATTCATGGTTTTTCGATATTCATGGCTATGTTCTGCCCACATCCCCCGCGATCTGACATTTATCCAACTAATACTACGGTAACTGAAATCACTCATTATTATAGTGTTACCAAATTTGTTAGTTTCCCTAAATTCTATCAACATTTTATAATCTGGACCCAAATACTGTATCCAGGGAGAATAACCCTGAAAGTCAAGTGTTACATCCTAGAAGGTACCCCCAATCTGCCCTGCAGTGTACAGCAACATTGGAGACCACTCTAGACTGGTAAGGGTTATACTTGTGGTGGAAAGAGATTGGACCATTTGAAGCCTACGAGACTCCTCAGATTTAGAAAAGCAATAAAAGCATACCTCTTCACCCAAACCCCTGCCCTTGACCGATCGACCACAAAGAAATGTATATTAGAAACATAGAAACAGACGGCAGATAAGGATCACTGCCCATCCAGTCTGCCCACTCTAATGACCCTCCCCTACTTAACTCTGTGAAGAGATCCCACGTGACGATCCCATTTCTTCTTAAAATCAGGCACGCTGCTTGCCTCGATCACCTGAGGTGGAAGATTATTCCAGCGATCAACCACTCTTTCGGTGAAAAAGAATTTCCATGGATGTCCTCTTGTTGCCATTGGACCTTTGAGAAAGAAGATATTTTCTTCTACCTCGATACGGCCCGTGAGATATTTGAACGTCTCAATCATGTCTCCCCTCTCTCTGCGTTCCTCGAGTGAGTATAGCCGCCATTTATCCAGCCATTCCTCGTACGAGAGATCCTTGAGTCCCGAGACCATCCGGGTGGCCATTCGCTGGACTGACTCAAGTCTCAGCACATCCTTGTGGTAATGAGGCCTCCAGAATTGTACACAGTATTCCAGATGGGGTCTCACCATGGATCTATATAATGGCATAATGACTTCAGGCTTACGGCTAACGAAACTCCTACGTATACACCCTATGATCTGTCTAGCCTTAGATGAAGCCTGTTCCACTTGATTGGCAGTCTTCATGTCTTCACTGATGATTACCCCTAAGTCCCGTTCTGCTACAGTCCTTGCTAGGATCTTGCCATTAAGGGTGTAAGTCTTGCATGGATTTGGGCTGCCAAGGTGCATGACTTTGCATTTTTGCATTGAAACTCAGTTGACAGGTCCTAGACCAGTGCTCCAATAGGAGTAGGTCGTGTATCATATTGTCCATTGTGCTCTTGCCTACTATATTACATAGTTTGGCGTCATCTGCGAATAACGTTATTCTACCTCGAAGCCCCTCAGCCAAGTCCCTTATAAAGATGTTGAAAAGGACTGGGCCCAAGACCGAGCCCTGTGGCACTCCACTGATCACCTCCGTCTTTTCGGAAGGGATGCCGTTCACCACCATCCTCTGAAGCCTACCTCCAAGTCAGTCTCCAACCCATTTTGTCAATGTGTCACCTAATCCTATAGAACTCATTTTGCTCAACAACCTGCGGTGTGGTACACTATCGAATGCTTTGCTGAAGTCCAAGTATACGATGTCCATGGACTCTCCAACATCGAGCTTCCCTGTCACCTAGTCAAAGAAGCTGATCAGGTTGGATTGGCAGGATCTCCCCTTGGTAAATCCATGTTGACGTGGATCCCGTAGATTCTCTATGTCCAGGATCATATCCAATTGGCGTTTGATTAGAGTTTCCATTAGTTTGCTCACTATTGATGTGAGTCTCACTGGTCTGTAGTTCGCAGCCTCCATCCTGAAACCTTTTTTGTGGAGTGGAATGACGTTAGCCGTTTTCCAGTCCAACGGGACTCTACCTATACTAAGGGAGAGATTGAAGAGCGCGGATAGTGGTTCCGCCAGGACGTCCCTTAACTCTCTGAGCACCCTGGGGTGTAGGTTGTCTGGCCCCATTGCTTTGTTAACCTTGAGTTTAGACAGCTCACAGTAGACACTGCTTGTCGTAAACTTGAAATTACTAAACGGGTCTACTGAGCCACCCTTTTTCTGTAGCTGAGGGCCGGATCCCGGCGCCTCGCGGGTGAAGACCGAACAGAAGTATTCGTTTAACAATTTAGCTTTTTCCGAGTCAGCTTCTACATAGTTCCCGTCTGGTTTCCTAAGGCGTACTATCCCGCCTGTGTTTCGGTTTCTGTCGCTAATATACCTGAAGAAGGATTTATCGCCCTTTTTGATGTTTTTTGCTAAAGTTTCCTCCATTCGGAATTTGGCCTCTCTAACTGCTGTTTTGACGGCTCTTGGTACCAGAACCAGTATGCACCATGTTGGTACCAGAACCAGTATGCATCACGTAAGGAAAACTTGTACTGAAAACTGTATGAACCATATTTCTAAAGTTTCCTCCATTCGGAATTTGGCCTCTCTAACTGCTGTTTTGATGGCTCTTGGTACCAGAATCAGTATGAAAATGCATCACGTAAAGAAAACTTGTACTGAAAACTGTTAACTATGGCAAATTGTAACCGGTATATTATGTATATTGTATTAGACTCTGAGTATGTGTCAAGTTAGGATAAACACCTATATCGTAAACTTGTACTGAAATTATGTATGTTTAGCCTTTAACCCGTTCTGAGGACTTTGGGGACAACGGATAGAAAATGAATTAAATAAATAAATAATACTGATAATCCAATTCAGCAGCAAGTGAAATCATTACAAATTTAAAAGCTTTTTACTCAGCAAAGGCATAACATATTTATCTGAGGGTAATGTATAAGAAGCATGGCACAACCTGAAAGAAATATGAGCTTCTAATGGTTTCTTCCAAATTTTTTTGAAGTTCAAAGAATGCAGAAAAAAAGAATCTCTTTCACACAGAATGACTGAAGGGCTAAAGCAAGGGTGCCCAAATGGTCGATCGCGATCGACCAGTAGATCGCAAAGGCAACGCGAGTCGATTGCGTTGCCTTTGCGATCTTTTTCTCCCTGCTGCTTCCCCAAGCCAGGCCTGGCGCATACAAGCACAGGACTTATATAACTTCACCTCTGACGTCAATTCTGATGTCGGAGAGGAAGTTCTGGCCAGCCAATTGCTGCCTGGCTGGCCTGGAACTTCCTTCCCGACGTTAGAATTGACGTCGGAATTGAAGTCTTGTAGGCCCGGCGCTTGTACGTGCCAGGCCTGGCTCGGGGAAGCAACAGGGAGAAATCGCATTGGTGGCTTGGGGGTAGGGAAAGAATCGTGGAAGTGGAGAAATCGGCACAATGGCTTGGGGGGGGGGCAGGGGGAGAGAGAAAGAGAGGCAGAAAGAAAGAGAGGAGCAGGAGGAGAGAGAAAGAAAGGCAGAAAGAAAGAGGGGGCGCAGGGGGAGAGAGAAAGAAAGGCAGAAAGAAAGAGGGGGGCCAGGGGGAGAAAGAAAGAAAGGCAGAAATAAATAAATATTGGCTTTACAGAAGAAGGAAGTGCAACCAGAGACTCATGAAATAACCAGACAAAAAGATAGGAAAAATGATATTTTCAATTTAGTGATCAAAATGTGTCCGTTTTGAGAATTTATATCTGCTGTCTATATTTTGCACTATGGCCCCATTTTACTAAACCGCAATAGCGGTTTTTAGCGCAGGAGCCTATGAGCATTGAGAGCAGCGCAGGGCATTCAGCGCAGCTTCCTGCGCTAAAAACCGCTATCGCAGTTTAGTAAAAGGGGAGGGGGTACATTTTTGTATAGTTGTTACTGAGGTGACATTGTATATTTTAAAGTCATCTGCCTTGACCTCTGATAAAAACCCTGAATACAAATGATAATTAACATTTTCTCTGCATACAGTGTGCTTTGTGTTTTTTTAAAATTTTATTGTTGGTAGATCATTTTGACTTGGTCATTTTAAAAGTAGCTCGCAAGCCAAAAAAGTGTGTGCACCCCTGGGCTAAAGGCTCAGGAGCACCAATGCACAAGACCTCAGTTTTACTGCCATTTTCCTATTTTGTAAGACAGTCAATAATAGATTATACATTCATTAAGCTGGGTAATTGTTTTCTCTAGGCACTGCCTCAAATGAGCAAACAGCTACATATTCTCAGCATGTTTGTGACCTGTAAACTCTGCAGACCAAATAGGACAAACTGAAATACTCAAAAAGATATTAAGAAGCATCAGAAAGAATACATAGGAACTGCGGAGTCTTCTACTTGAGCTACACTGTTAGCTTCTTTTGTGTTTGAGCAAGACTTAAATGCTATCATGAAATTTTATTTTCACCATTCATATGAATTGTTTCCTGGAAAGAAGACATGGATATCTGAGTCAAAGTAAAGCATAACCATAAAAAAATGTAAAGCCAACGAGCAGGAAAAAAATTCTGATCACTGTCCTTTTCTATCTAGTGTTCCCCCGCAAATTTGCGGTGTGCGAATCGTGGACTCGCTCATTCATGGTCTGCTCCAATCGCCTCTTCCTGTAATAGTCGGGCTACACCAATCAGAAGCTGCGTGTCAAAGCAGCTCTTGATTGGTGTAACCCGACTTTACTACAGGAAGAGACAGTCGGAGCAGACCGCGAGTGATTTTCTTCACCTGCCGGCGCTCCAGCTGCCCTCTTCTGCCTCCCCTGCCTTTTGACAGGCGAAAAACTGCATTTGCGGTTTTTTGAACTTTGCGGGGGTTCCTGGACCGGAACCCCCGCAAATTTTGGGGAACTACTGTATATGTAGGAAAACCAATCTCAATTTGAGTTGACCCTTTCAAATTCTACTCTGAGCTGTTAAATGTGGCTTTCTTCTGTATATGTGTATCTGTAACGTGTGTTGACCTTATATTATGTATGTTAACCTGTAACCCATTCTGAGCTCGTTGGGGAAAACGGGGCAGAAAACTAACTAACTAACCCCCTTCCTTTACAAAGTCATGCTAGTGTTTTTAGCACCGGCCGCGGCGGTAAGACCTCCGACGCTCATAGGAATCTTACTGCCGTGGCCGATTCTAAAAACACTAACATGACTTTGTAAAGGAGGGGAGTAAATAAATAAATATATCCTGATGTGACTAAAAATACTCATGAGAGGAGGCAAGTATTTCTTTCTATGAGACAGGAAACAAGCTCAATAGGGGTGTCATTTTTGCTAGCTCATCCATGCAAGTGTGTTAAGTTTGCTGGTCTAAAATTTGCTTTCTTTGCCCCAGAGCAACTAAGAACATTTTTAGATTTGAAGAAAATTGCTTGAGTGATATTTGACTGATTAAGTGTATTGTGTTCTTTAAATTTCTCCTCAGTTTTTGTAGTATATAATAGTGATCTAAGGAAGAATTAATACTGTTTCATGGTGACGGGATGTCAGCGCGCCAGACAATTGCACGCGGACATATGAGCAGAGACAAATGCGCGCAGGACGTCAGTGCACCGGATTAAAAGTTAAATTTAAAGCGCTCCGAGGGGGGTTTGGGGGGAACCCCTCCCACTTACAGAGGAAACTGTAATTTTCCCCTAAAACAGGGAAAAAAATTACACTTTCCTCTGTAATGGGGGGTTACCCCCCCCGAACCCCTCAACGGCAGTGCCAACACTTCCAAGTAACAACCCCCCTCTCTCGGAAAACTTTAAATTGAACTTTTAATCCGGCGCGCTGACGTCCTGCGCGCATTTGTCTCAGCTCATTTGTCTGCGCGCGATTGTCCCGTGTGCTTTCATCTATGAACCCTGTTTCATTTGTACATAATTTCTAATGCTCTACAAAAATTTCCTAAACCCGAACCTCCATTAGATAGATATAAGAAATAAATTATTATTATTATAAAAGTAGACTATTTGCCATAATACTGGGATAACCATGCAAATGGTTACCAAGAACTGGAAAAATTGGGATAGACTTAATTTCTCCTTTTGGTGGGGTTCTTTATGTTTATGTTACAAATATGAGAAAATGAATTCAGAAATTATGTGTAATAATAAGCTATTTAAATTAACGTGGGCTCCATTGACAAATTTTGTTAACACTGATTAGCTGGATTATCCCCTTATTTCCTATTTGATTTACACATCCAGGGAGAGTGGGGGTATTATATTTTCTTGTATTCATTGACCAAATGAAAGTGCTGTTCATGATTTTTACTATATGTATCCACTTTGTTTTTGTTCTTGAATTAGGGTGAGAGGGGGTGGAAAATGTTTTGTAGTATTTCTTTGATAGATTGTGAGTGCTGTCTTGAAGTCAATTGTATGTATATTTTAATGCAGTGTTTTTGAAAGGAAAGTTAATAAAGAGTTTAAAAAAAATTCCTTCTGTATTTCTTTAAGAAGAGTTTGTCTTGTAAATTTATATAAAAATGATAAAGAAAAAAAAAGAATAGATAGGAACCCACACAAAAGCATATGGTGCAATTTCACACAATTACATTTCTCCAAAAGAAAAGAACTAGCAACAAGAACAAATACAGACAGGCTGAGAACAAAAAAATTGATTTCCCCTGAAATCTATAATAACATGTAGGGCAAGATGAAGCACACAGGCCAATATAATCTCGGTGCTGCGTACCTGGCCTGAGAAACAAATTGATATCAGGGTCTTGCAGGGTCTCCAAATAGATTTAAACTGACTGCAATATTTGAATTGGACAAAAACATACACATTTCTTATGAAATGGTTATTCTATGCCCATCAGCTCCTGGTTTAAAAATCTGCTGCCCATGTTAAACTTGCTAATATTATGATTGCATTAGTTGCTTATCTGATCATTTGCTATTGGAAAGACAATTCAAAACTTAAATAACTCCACAATTCAGGTACATTATTAAATTCAATAAGAAAATATGAAGAAGATATATAACCTTAAAAAAATCATAATCTTTGCAAGTTCTGAGGATGTGGGCACATCTAGATTCTTGTTGTAATACAATACCCCCGCGAATTCGCGGTCAGCGGTTCGCGGTCCCAGTCATTCACGATATTTTATGACCACGAATGACCGGGCAAGGGAGGCAGGAGAGGGCAGCCAGAGCGCCGGCGAGTGAAGGAAATCACTCGCTCTATGCTCCGACTGCCTCTTCCTGTACTAAAGTCGGGCCCTACCAATCAGGAGCTGTGTGTCAAAGCAGCTCTTGATTGGTGAGGCCCAACTTTTGTACAGGAAGAGGCGGTTGGAACATACAGCGAATGATTTCCTTCACTCGCTGGTGCTCCGGCTGCCCTCTCCTGTCTCCCCTGCCTAAAAACTGTATTTGCGATTTTTCGAAATTACTATTTGGTATCTTACCTGAAACTGTTTAATTCATTAAAATGTACCAGAAATTCAGGTATGTTCTTCTTCCCTACCCCAAGGGCCTGTCGCTATAAGACTTTTTTGGACAGGACATTGGAATATCAGGCGGGGAAGTTGAACTCCTGGATGAGTCCGCTGATTGTTCAAGCCTATTCTTATCTTACATTTAGAAAACTCACCTATTTGATAAACAAGAATGTTGATATTTAAGAAGGTATTTTTTATTAGCCTCTGTATTTTAAATGCACTTTTTATCTGATGTATTTAATGGATGTGGTAGTTATAATAGTTGTGTTTTTTGAAATTGTATTTTTTTACTGAAATGGATATGAAGCTATATAAATGAAAATAATTAGGAAGCACAAAAATTACAGACTAGGGGGACACTCGATGAAGTTACAGGGAAATACTTTTAAAACCAATAGGAGGAATTTTTTCTTTCACTCAGAGAATAGTTAAGTTCTGGAATGCATTGCCAGAGGATGTGGTAAGAGCGGATAGCGTAGCTGTTTTAAGAAAGGTTTGGAAAAGTTCCTGGAGGAAAAGTCCATAGTCTGTTATTAAGAAAGACATGGGGGGAAGCCACTGCTTGCCCTGTATTGGTAGCATGTTGAAACCCTCTGCTCAGTGTGCAACAGTGGCTAAGAAAGCAAATAGAATAAGCATTATTAGGAAAGGAATGGAAAACAAAAATGAGAATATTATAATGCCTTTATATTGTTACATGGTGCAACTGCACCTCGTCACCACATCTCAAAAAAGATAAAACAGAATTAGTTAGAGAAGGTTGATCAAAATGATAAAGTAGATGGGACAACTTTCATATGAGGCAAGACTAAAGAAGCCAGGGCTCTTCAGCTTGGAGAACTGACAGCTGAGGGGAGATATGATAGAGATCTATAAAATACTGAGTGGAGTGGAATGGGTAGACGTGAATCACTTGTTTACTCTTTCCAAAAATACAAGGACTAGGGGGGCATGCAATGAAGCTACTAAGTAGTAAAAAAAAAATAAAAAAATCAGAGAAAATATTTCCTCACTCAACATGTAATTTAAATCTAGAATTTACTGCCAGAGAATGTGGTGAAAGCAGTTAGCTTAGCAGAGTTTAAAAAAGGTTTGGATAATTTACTAAAAAAGAACTCTATAATTCATTATTCTGTCCTGCAAGGGCATAAGGAAGCAAATGCCTATCTTGCTTCCTTTTGGCATTGCAGGGCAGTATTAAGACAAACTTCAGAGAATCCACTGGTTATTTATAGGATACGCAGCGTAAAGTTTGTTTTACTCTTCTGGGATCTTGCCAAATACTTGAGACCTGGATTGGCCGCTATCGGAAACAGGATACTGGGCTAGATGGACCATACGTCTGTCTCAATATGGCAATGCTTATATTCTTATTCTGCAGCCATGCTTAAAAATAAAAAGGTTTCTCATGCATGCTGTGTGCAGGAAAAATTTTTCGAGAAGTCCACAGCACGGTAGAAAGGCTGGTTGAGAGAAGCAGTTTCTAACAACCACCCTGCCCCAGACTGCTTGGTGCACCAGCCCCTTTCAGCCTCTTTCCCTCTCCTGGACACAATTCTATCCAAACACCTTTCACCCATCGCCAGCTGAAAAATTCTCTCCTGGATGTCTAGTGGTCTCCCCCATACCAGATTACCATATTTTTCGCTTCATATGATGGGGATGGAAAAGTGGGTGCATCTTATGGAGCGAAGACGACCCCCCTCCTCCCAGTACCTTTTTAAAACACTGCCCACCCACCCTTTAAAAACACGGCCTGCCGGCCCTTCCTTTTAAAACACCCCCTCCTTCCCACCCTTCCTGCCTTTTAAAACACCCCCCGACCCGCAGTACCTTTTAAAACGCCCCTTAAGCCTGGTGGGCCAGCGGTGTGTGGGCCGGCAGGAGCGTGCTTTCTGCGCTACTGCCTGGGCCCGCCCCACTTTTTGAATGGCTGCGTCAGTTCTCGCAGGGAAGCTGGATGTTGGAGAGTCCCTGGACATCGTATACTTGGACTTCAGCAAAGCGTTCGATAGCTTTCCACACCGCAGGTTGTTGAGCAAGATGAGTTCTATAGGATTCGGAGACACATTGACAGCATGGGTTGGGGACTGGCTTGGAGGTAGGCTTCAGAGAGTGATGGTGAACGGCACCCCCTCCGAAACGACGGAGGTGATCAGCGGAGTGCCGCAGGGTTCGGTCTTGGGCCCGATCCTGTTCAACATCTTCATAATCTTGTAATATAAACAAGTTTGCAGATGATACAAAACTATGTCGGGCGGTTGGCTCTCAAAGGGACTGTGAGGATCTTCAGAAAGATCTAAATCAGCTGGAAACGTGGGCAATAAAGTGGCAGATGAATTTTAACATAGACAAATGCAAGGTGATGCATCTGGGAAAGAAAAACAAAGAACATGAATACAAGATGTCGGGGGTGACATTAGCCAAATGCGAACAAGAAAGGGATTTGGGGGTGCTGATAGACAGAACCCTAAAGCCATCGGCTCAATGTGCGGCGGCAGCAAAGAAAGCAAATAGGATGTTGGGCATGATTAAGAAGGGGATCACGAGTAGGTCGGAAGATGTTATAATGCCACTTTACAGAACAATGGTCAGACCACACTTAGAATACTGTGTCCAACACTGGTCTCCATACCTTAAGAAGGATAAAATTCTGTTGGAAAGGGTACAGAGGCGAGCCACGAAATTAGTCAAAGGCATGGAGAATTTAAGCTACATGGAACGCCTCGGAAAACTGGGACTGTTCACCCTTGAAAAGAGAAGACTGCGTGGGGATCTAATAGAGACTTTTAAAATATTAAAGGGATTTGATCAAATTGACCAGGAAGCAGCATTACTGACATTTTCAGATGTGACGCGGACAAGAGGTCATAGCCTAAAACTGAATGGCAGCAGGTTCAGGACAGATGTCAGGAAGTTCTGTTTCACACAGAGAGTGGTGGGCGCTTGGAATGCTCTCCCGGAGGAGGTGGTGGCAGAAAATACTGTGCTGGGTTTCAAACGCAAGTTGGATGCACACCTTCTTGCAGATCATATTGTAGGATACGGGAAATCCGGGTCTCCAAAAAGGAGCACCTAAATGGGCCTCCGCGTGTGCGGATCACCGGACTAGATGGACCTCGGTCTGATCCGGTGAAGGCGTTTCTTATGTTCTTATAAGGGACTTGGCTGAGGGGCTCCGAGATAAAATAACGCTATTCGCCGATGACACCAAACTATGCAATGTAGTAGGCAAGAACACAACAGACAAAAGCACAGTACCTGACGAAAATACAATGCCCGACAGTATGGTGCACGACCTACTCCTATTGGAGTGCTGGTCCAGGACCTGGCAACTAAGTTTCAATGCCAAAAAATGTAAAGTCATGCACCTTGGCAGCCAAAATCCATGCAAGACTTACACCCTTAATGGTGAGAACCTAGCGAGGACTGTAGCAGAACGAGACTTAGGGGTGATCATCAGTGAGGACATGAAGACTGCCAAGCAAGTGGAGAAAGCTTCATCTAAGGCTAGAGAAATCATAAGTTGTATACGTAGGAGTTTCGTCAGCCATAAGCCCGAAGTCATTATGCCATTGTGTAGATCCATGGTGAGACCCCATCTGGAATACTGTGTACAATTCTGGAGGCCGCATTACCGCAAAGATGTGCTGAGACTTGGTCTCGGGACTCAAGGATCTCCCGTATGAGGAACGGCTGGATAAATTGCAGCTATACTCACTCGAGGAACACAGAGAGAGGGGAGACATGATCGAGACGTTCAAATATCTCACGGGCCGTATCGAGGTGGAAGAGGATAGCTTCTTTTTCAAAGGTCCCACGGCAACAAGAGGGCATCCGTGGAAAATCAGGGGCGGGAAACTGCACGGTGACATCAGGAAATACTTCTTCACCGAAAGGGTGGTTGATCGCTGGAATAGTCTTCCACTACAGGTAATTGAGGCCAGCAGTGTGCCTGATTTTAAGACAAAATGGGATAGTCATGTGGGATCTCTTCACAGAGAAAGGTAGGGGAGGGTTATTGGGGTGGGCAGACTGGATGGGCCGTGGCCCTTATCTGCCATCTGTTTCTAAAGCTATAAATGGAGACAGCCCAACCTACTGGAACAACCGACTAACTCAGTCTACCTTATCCAGACACAGAAGAACCCAAACACTATTCACAAACCCACCTACCAAAAATGTCAAATGAAGAAAAATGTATGACAACCTACTAGCCACCAGAGCAGCAAGGCTGGAAAGACAACTCACAAATCTGCTATCCTCGACCACAGACTACAAAACCTTCAAAAAAGAAACTAAAACCCTACTCTTCAAAAAATACATTAAACCTCTATAACAGAACCAGACCCATCCCAAGCTTCACCCACAACACTATCTACATAGCAAATAAAAAATATTCAAACCATTCTTTAGGCATTTACTAGTATCATGACAATTCTCATGTAATCCACCAAATGTATTTCGTAGCATCATGACAATTCTTGTGTAATCTACCTTGAACTGTAAGGTAACGGTGGAATAGAAATCACTAATGTAATGTAATATGGCAATTTTATATAATATTCTATATGGAATCAGTAGCCAATGGACTTTCTTTAAAAGTGGGGTGACATGGTAATATTTTTTCAAATTAATGATGACCTTAATAGCAGTGTTTTAAATTAGCTGGAGATGTCTGATTTCTTTCTGCGGTATTCCTTTGTATAGGGAGTTGCAATTTATATTACAAGTGAATGGATCAGTATGTTTAGAGACGGTGGTTCCAGTATACTTGCTAAAGACCTAATCATTCTGAGTTTATGATAATTCAGTTTATTATTGATAATCACTCCCTGAATTTTAACCGAATTTAGTGAGACGATTGGTGCTATCGATGCAAATAGGAGATGCTAGATGGATGCTATCTTTCCACGGAAATAGAACGCAGTTTGTTTTAGGGATACTAAGGGATAGCATATTTTCACTTAGCCAATTTTGATGTTATTTAACTTCAGGTTTATGGTATTAATGTCATTGCTGTTGGAAGGATCGATTGGATGGATGATTTGGATATCATCTGCCTACATGTATGCTATGAAACCTATTGATTGGCACAGTGTCAAAAGGGGAGCCAGATAGATATTGAAAAGTAGAGGGGAGAATATAGATCCTTGAGGAATGCCGAAGTTGTTTAAATAAGTCTTAGAAGCAGAGTTATTGAAGATCACAGTGGAGGAGCGATCCGTAAAATAGGAACGGAACCATTCAAGAACTTGTAAAGGGTAGCAGCGTGAATATGAGAAAGCTTTGAGGGCTACCAAAAGATTTCAAACTAAAAACATACTACTAATTTTGTAAACATTACATTACATTACATTACATTACATTAGGGATTTCTATTCCGCCATTACCTTGCGGTTCAAGGCGGATTACAAAAGGTTAATTTAAAAAAAAAAGACAGAATTACAATGATTAGCTAGAGAGGTAAGTTGTAGATCTTAAGAGCATTTAGAGGTCGTGTTGTTATTGCTGTTTCAGGAATTTCTTGAAAAGTGTGGTTTTTATTTCTTTTCTGAACGTCCTATAGTCTGGGGTGGTCATCAGAAGGTTGGAGATCTGGTTGTCCAGTCTTGCTGCTTGAGTGGCTAGGAGGCCGTCGTGTAGTTTTGTTCTTTTTACTTCCTTGATTGGGGGGGGTATGAATGGGGAGTGCGTTTTTCTGTGTCTGGTACTGGGTGCTTGGATGAGGCGATTGTTCAGGTATGATGGGCTGTCTCCGTGTAGGGTTTTAAATAATATGCAGTAGAATTTGAATTGGATTCTTTCTTGGATTGGGAGCCAGTGTGAGTTGATGAAGGCTTCAGTGATGTGGTCATGTTTTTTCAATGAGTAGATGAGTCTCAAAGCTGTATTTTGGATTGTTTGGAGTTGTTTTATCGTAGTTGCAGGACATGGAAGGAAGAGTATGTTGCAGTAGTCCAATATACCTAGTATTAGGGATTGTACTATAAGTTGGAATTGTGTTCTTTCAAAGAATTTTCGGACTTGTCTCAGGTTTCTCATGATTGCGAATGATTTTTGAATTGTTTTATTTATTTGCGGTTGCATAGTGCAGCATCTGTCTATGGTCATGCCTAGTAGTTTTATGGTGGTTTGGATGGGATATTTGGTTGTGTTTATGTCTAGGTTGGTTGTGGTTTGGATCTTGTCATTTTCTAGGAGGATGAATTTGGTTTTGTCTTGGTTGAGTTTAAGTTTGTGATTTTTCATCCAGGTTGTGACTGCTTCAAGTGTTTGGTGAAGTTTGTCAGTCATGGTAGGTTTCGAATGATCGTATGGGATGAGGATGGTGATGTCATCCGCATAACTATAGGAGGTTATGCCTAGATTGTCCAGATGCGTTCCTAGAGAAGCAGTGTAGAGATTGAAGAGGGTAGGGGATAGTGGAGATCCTTGTGGTACGCCGCAGGGGTTTGACCAGGATTCTGACTTTTCTTTGTTTGATTTTACACTGTAGGTTCTGAGTTTTAGGAATCCTTCAAACCAGGAGTATACTTTATCTGAGATGCCTATTGCGTCTAGGATCTGTAGAAGGATGTTGTGGTCTACTAGGTCGAATGCCGCCGATAGGTCCAGTTGTATGAGTAGCATTTTTTTCCCTGTACTAAGTTGTTGTCTGACTGTATCCATAAGGGAGCCTAGTAGTGTCTCTGTGCTGAAGTTTGTTCTGAAGCCTGATTGCATGGGGTGGAGTAGGTTGTGGTCCTCTATGTAATTGGTGAGGAGTTTGGCTACTAGGCCTTCTATAATTTTGACATATAGCGGAATTGAGGCTATAGGTCTAAAGTTGGATGGGAGGTTTTGTGTTGCTTTTGGGTCTTTTTGGATTGGGGTGATGACAATTTCGCTGAGGTCAGCAGGGAATGTGCCTTCTGTGAGCGTGAATTGGATCCATTGTAGAGTTATGGTGCGGAATTTTACACTAGAGGTGGTAAGGAGATATGAGGGGCAGTGGTTGAGGTCACAGGAGGCATGGCTGTATTTTTTGTAGAATTTGTTGAATTCTGACCATTGTATGTTAGGGAATTGAGTCCAAATTCTGTCTGCTGCGATTGCCTCTTTTCCTGTAGGGTGGATTGTGATTGGATTTTGATGGGATGGGTTAAGGATGAGTGTGGCTCTGGTGTTGGTGATTTTGTTCTTGAAGTGTTCTGCTAAGAGGGTGGGTGATGGTGGAGGTGTGTTCGTGGTGGTAGTGTATGGTTTGGTGTCTGTTAATTCTTTCAGGATTTGGAATATTTTTTTGGAATCTTGGGTTTCCGTGCCTATGAGATTAGTATAGTAGCTTTTCCTCTTATCTTTTAGTAGATTTTTGTATTGTTTGTTGATTTTTTTCCAGTCGGTTTTTGTTTGATCTTGGTTCTTTTTTCTCCATTTTCTTTCTAATCTTCTACACTGTCTTTTGAGTTGGAGTAATTCATTATCAAACCATTGGTCTGATTTCCTGCTGGTTCTGGTTTTGGTTTGTAGGGGTGCCAGCTCATCAAGGATATTGGTGGATACATTTTTCCAGTGGGAGATGAAGTTTTTTGGGTCGCAGTCTTGGATAGTTTCGTCTACATTTGACCAGAAAATGGTTGGGTCGATATGTTTGCGTGAGGTATATGTGGTTTTTTTTGATTGAGGTGTGTGTTTGGTCTTGGTCCAATTGATGTTAAAGTTATAAATGTAGTGGTCTGACCATAGGGATGGGGACCATGTTCCGTTAGGAGTTTGGATTGCTGGATTGGATGGTTGGTGAGACATGAATGCAGCAATGTCCAGTTGGTGACCTTTTTCATGAGTGGTTTGTGGGTTTAGGATCTGGAAGGATAAGGCATTGAGGAAGGATAGACAGTTATTTGCTGGTGTGGAGGTTGTGTCTTCTAGGTGTAGGTTTAGGTCTCCTAGGATGAGGTTATATTCAGCTGTTAGTGAGTTTTGGTAGATGAAGTTTTCAAATTCAGGTCTCACTGTGGTCCAGTTTCCTGGTGTTATGTAGCAGAGCAAGCAGTTTAGAGAGTTTTTTAGTGTTGGGTTTGTGAGTTGACACGCTAGGAAATCCATTTGTGGAGTGGATGTTTTCTCAAGTATGTTTAGAGTTAGGGAGTTCTTGATTATTATTGCTAGTCCTCCTCCTCTTTTTTTCTCTCTGCAGGTTACTGTTATTTTGTATCCTGGCGGGCATACTTCTTTTATTTTAGGGTCTGTGTCTGAGGTTAACCAGGTTTCAGTGAGGAATAGGCAGTCAAGTTTTTCTGTTTTTATCCAATTTTTTATGTTTTCTGTTTTGGGTCCTAGAGATCTGATGTTAACATAGGCACATGTAAGGGAGGTCGTGTCAGTCTGGGGAATGTAAGTTGTTTCCGGGTATATGAGTGTTGTGGGAGTTGGTTGAGATTTTGTTTTCGGAGGTGTTGATCTTCTTCTCCAGGTGACCGTGATGGGGTGTTGAGTGCTGGTGTGGTGATTCGGGTTTCTTGGTGTGAGTATTCTTCTGTTGGGAATTTGGAAGTTGGTTGTACTGGCGGTTGAGGTTGTGGTGGGTAAGTTGTTTGCTGTTGTTTTCCAGCTAGAGATGAGGAGGATTATCAGAAGGGTGGCTAGTTTGTGTGTATGCAGTGAGAGCTTCATGTTTGATGTCTGCTTCGGAGTGTTCGGAGTGTTAGGTAGCGGGAGTGGTTCTCTCTTAGAGTCCTGGTTGGAGGAGGGGGAGGAGCGGGGATCTTTCGCTCCTTACCTTATAATGGAAGTCGGCAGGAGGTCCGGTGGAGTGGACTCTGGGGCGTTGGTTTTCCCGGTTCCAAGGTCCGCTGGTGCTCCTCTCAGGTGCTCCACGAAGGCGCTCACTAAGGCGCATGCGCCTTTGTCGTGCGCCTTCGTCGGCACGCCGAACGGCGGCGCGCCGTTGGCGCTGTGTCTGTTTTAATCAATTTGTCCTCCTGCGGGATCGGGGGGGCGGAGCAGGGCTCCCACGCCGGCCCGGTCTTGCTGGAAAATGGCGAGTGCTGGCGCTGTGTCTGTTTTAATCAATTTGTCCTCCTGCGGGATCGGGGGGGCGGAGCAGGGCTCCCACGCCGGCCCGGTCTTGCTGGAAAATGGCGAGTGCTGGCGCTGTGTCTGTTTTAATCAATTTGTCCTCCTGCGGGATCGGGGGGGCGGAGCAGGGCTCCCACGCCGGCCCGGTCTTGCTGGAAAATGGCGAGTGCTGGCGCTGTGTCTGTTTTAATCAATTTGTCCTCCTGCGGGATCGGGGGGGGCGGAGCAGGGCTCCCACGCCGGCCCGGTCTTGCTGGAAAATGGCGAGTGCTGGCGCTGTGTCTGTTTTAATCAATTTGTCCTCCTGCGGGATCGGGGGGGCGGAGCCTTGACCTCTTCTTCAGACTGATTCTATAACACTTCAAGGATGTATTTTAAAACTCATTTTATTTTAGATTATCAACAGTAGAAAATTCCATTGATGAGACACCTGAGTAACACACTTAAGAGACCGTTTGCAGTCACTATATCAATGGATAAGATTAAAATTAAAGAACAAAGCAGAGGTGACCAAAACACAATTTCCAGCTATGTTGATACTGACATGGCAAACATTTTTATTAGATGTAAAACATGTACATTAAACTCAAAAGGACTTGACATGGACCATATTTTGGTGAATCTGCCTGCATCAGGGGTCCACCAAAATCTGAGGTGTAAATGTGCAATGCGGCTTTATCAATTGATATAAATACAAAGGAATAACACACAGAAAAATTCCTGGAATACTAATGTAATAATCCAGCAATAATTCCTTTGGACATTATGTTTTGGTCACTTTTGCTTTGTTTATTCTTTGCTATTTTGTGCAGAATTCCTGTCCCCCTTCCTTTTTTTGTGCAAGATTGAAATTAACCAATTTCCAGGATTTGAAGAGCATTTCAGTCAACTGTTTGAGAGTCACAATAGGAGCCACGTGTTGGAGACTATTTATCTATCCTTTCCTCACCACTCATCAGCCATGCCTATAGATGCTGGCATTTTAAATTGAGCTCTGCTCAGTCTTGGCTGCCGAAGGAAATAGAAGAGTGACCTGAGAGTCAAAAGTAGGTGCTCTGTATGGCAATGAACCGTGGGCTGGCTCCCCAATCACATAGTTTTAACACCAATTCCACCCCTAAAAAATGAATGGAGGCTGAGAGCTGTCACCATTGTATTAATGAACCTTCTGTACAGATAATGGCCAATTTTTCTTCATAGGGCCTATGAAGCAGTTACTTCTTCTGAAGTGCTGAATAAAAAACTTATGCCTCTTCTTTCCTCATCCATTTCTGAACAATTATTTTCTACTGCAGAAAGTGTTAAAAATAACATGACTATGTCCCGAACTCGTTCAACTGAAAAACAGCTTCTTACAAGGATCTGACCACTATCTCTTCAAACTGAAAGGAAAACTAAACATTCAGACACTGTTGCAGACAGATGGTTATATTCACCTGCATTTAGGGTGTTGTCCACAAAAATATGGTATGATGTAGAATAGCCTGGGGTTGGAACATTCTGGGTAGTTTTCAAGAATACACCTGTTAATGTCCTAGAATAAAACAATACAAGAACATCAGGCTCAGATATCAGAGTACCTGTAGTACATATTACATTCTTTTTTTTGAAGGGATTTGAAAGACTGCTAAAACATTCAAGTCTATATATACTCCAAAAAGACAACTTCCCCCCCCCCACCCCAACAAACTTTGTTTCTGGCTTCCTGTAGAGCCCAGCATGGACTGCACAGAAATATTGGTATATGTTTTACAAAGTTTTATCACAATAGTAATGCAGGAGAGGGGAAATATGATAGAGATGTTTAAATACCTATGTGGCATAAATACACATGATGTGAGTCTCTTTCAATTGAGAGGAGACTCCAGAGTGAGAGGGCACAGAATGAGGTTAAGAGGTGATAGGCTCACTAATAATCTAAGGAAACACATTTTTACCAAAAGGACGGTAGATGCATGAAATAGTCTCCCAGTAGAGGTGGTGGAAACAAAGACTGTGTCTGAATTCAAGAAAGCCTGGGACAGGCATGTGGGATCTCTTAGTGAGAGGAGGGAATAGTGGATGCTGTGGCAGGGCAGACTAGATGAGCCATTTAGTCTTTATCTGCTGCTGCCTCTGCACCAAGAGGTTGTGAGATCAAATCCCAATGCTGCCCTTGTGACCCTGGGCACAGGGCCGCCATCAGGGCAGTACTACCAGTCCTGCATTCAGGGGCCCAGAGCTGACAGGGGGCCCGGGCTCCCCCAGGGTCCTAGGCAGTGTTCCCTATAAGATGAGCGCATGAGCGATCGCTCACTATTTTCAGTGGTGTCGCTCATACGCTTTCCTCTGTCGCTCACTCGAAGGCGGGAGGAGGTGAAAGGAAGCGGCGGCCTGTATTTTAAAGTTAAAAGATGCAGCGGCGGCTCCTCTCAAGATCCCCGACTGCATCGGACTTCCGACGCAGGTGGGGATTCGTCAGAGGAGCCGCTGTCACGTCTTCAGTGTCCTACCAAGGGGGGGGGGGACGGTCAGCCCCGGCTGTGCACCCGCCCTAAGGCTGCAGTCGGAGAGGAAGTTCGGGCCAGCCAATCGCTGCCTGGCTGGGCGGAACTTCCTCTCCGACGGCAGAATTGACGTCGGGGGAATGCTGGTCGGCCTGGTGGGAAGCAGAGAGAGCTTGGGGCAGCCGCGGTGGTGGCTTTGGGGCCTGTTTCCCCCGATGGTTGCGGCGGTGGCTTTGGGGCCTGTTTCCCCCGATGGTGGCAGCAGTGGCTTTGTGGAGGGTAGGGAGAAAGAAAGGGGGCAGGCAGGGAGACAGAAGGGAAACAGAAAAAAAGAAAGGGGGCATCAAGAGGAAAAAAAAGAAAGAAAGGGCAAAGAGAGAGGAAGAAAAAGTTAGGGGAGGGAATGAGGTCTGGAGGAGAGGAAGCATACAGGCTGAAAGGGAAGAAAGATTGGATGCACAGTCAGAAGATGAAAGTGCAACCAGAGACTCATGAAATCACCAGACAAGGTAGGAAAAATGATTTTATTTTAAATTTAGTGATCAAAATGTGTCTGAATTTATATATGCTATCTATATTTTGCACTATGGCCCCCTTTTACTAAATCGCAATAGTGTTTTTTAGTGCAGGGAGCCTATGAGCGTCGAGAGCAGCGCTGGGCATTTAGCGCAGTTCCCTGCGCTAAAAACTGCTATTGTGGTTTAATAAAAAGGATGGGGGGTATATTTGTCTATTTATGTATGGTTGTTACTGAGGTGACAATGCATAGAGTCATCTGCCTTGACCTCTTTGAAAAAAACCCAGAATAGGAATGATAATTAACATTTTCTCAGCGTATAGTGTGCTTTGTGTTTTTTAATTTTATTGTTGGTAGATCATTTTGACTTGGTCATTTTAAAGTAGCTCGCAAGCCCAAAAAGTTTGGGCACTTCTGAGCTAGAACGTTGAAGCTGTGTATTTCTATTTTATCCCCCCTTTTACAAAACTGTGTAGCGTTTTTTAGTGCCAGCCGTGGTGGTAGCAGCTCTGATGCTCAGAATTCTATGAGCGTCAGGGCTGTTACCACTGTGGCTAAAATCCACACTACAGTTTTGTAAAAGGGTGAGGGGTTAGTTTGTGATGACATATTCCATACTAGGCGAAGGTGTTTTCTGTGTTCTGTGTGTTCGAAAGACATGGTTTTCTGTTAGGATTGACGGTGTAGGATTGATCTGTGCTGGTCTGGCTTGTTTAGTTTTACAATGGGTGTATTGATGTACTGCTCACTGCAATATGTAAGATGCTGCCTTTTCCTAGGTACTCATGTTTGACGTGTGGCTTGTTACTAAAAATCATATTTTTCTTACAGATGGGGGGGGGGGGGTGCCAAAAAATGATGGGCCCCAGGTGTTACATATGCTAGGTACGCCACTGTATGTAAAGATACCAGAAAGCTGGCGTAGCAAAAACTTTAAGTAAATTGTTATTCTTCTAAGCTTTGAGTATTTAACCCTCCCACAATCTCACAGGCACTCGTTTCAAGTTTCAAGTTTATTGAGATTTTGATTTAAACGCAATATCAAATATTTTCAATGCGTATAACAAAAATAAATTTTGGGAAATAAATAAAACCATTTGAACAATAAACATACAAACATATCCATAGATGATTAAAATTACATAAGGAGTACAAGGATAAACTACATTTGTTTAAAAATGCGTCCTCCGCGCCTGCTCATAAATTTGTGGAGTATGTAACTTATCGCTCATGCATATTTTTTTTTTGCACACACCTCATCAATCCTTAGAGGGAACATTGGTCCTAGGCCACCATAGCACAAATTCCTGTATTATGCTTCTGCTGTGCACAACAATAAACAATAAACTCTGCTGTCATACTTTTTTTTGTCCCCTGCCGATTTCCTGATAGCACCCCCCCAGACAAAAGTGGGGGGGAAGGGGTGCGTGGGGGGACCCAATAGGATTGCTCAGTAAGGGGCCCATAAATTTCTGATGGCGGCCCTGCCTGGGCAAGTTACTTAATCTTCCAGTGCCCACCGCTTTGAATGTCAGCTTTGAAATGCCAAAGTGACAGGCGGTATACAAGTCCCCATTCCCTTTCCCCTATGTTTATGTGCAGCATTCAACTGAGGTAAACTTTATTGAATTTGCACCTAACTAGGTAAATATCCAATTCTGCCCCAGCCCTACCTGTATGGTGCCAAGGAAGTCTGTCCGGATTATATATGTCACTACCCAGGTCCATGCTACTGAAAATTAAGGTATGACTTGATTAGCAGGACTTATCCAAGTAGTAATTATTCCTACCCAAATAGACTCACTGAATACTGACCTGATAGATGTTTGTCTTAGAAATATGATTTTCTTCAAATTCACCCTCATGAAAGAGGGGAATGATGTTGTGAATAAAATCAGCACTCTCCCACCACATGGTGAAAGGAAGTAAGGGGGCAACAATTGAGCTACAATGGTCAGCAGTTTATTAGCCACTGACACCTGATGACGGGTCAAAAGCGTGCGAGGACAAAGGCGCGCCAACAACCAAGCGCGGACAACTGAGCTCAGGGCTTAATCGCGCCGAAGAAAACCCGTATTTTAAAGGGCTCCAACAGGGGGTGTTGGTGGGGAACCCCCCCACTCTACTTAATAGGATCACGCTGCCTCATGCCCTAAAAAACATGGAAAAAGTTAAGTTTCCAGTATAATGAGGGGGGTTACAACCCCCCAAACCTCCCCCAACGCCAGCGCGATCTCTATTAAGTAAAGTGAGGGGGGGTTCCCCACCAACCCCCCCCCCCCGTCGGAGCCCTTTAAAATACGGTTTTTCTTTGGCGCGATGAAATCCTGCGCTCAGTTGTCTGCGCTCGGTTGTCGGCGCGCCTTTGTCCTTGCGTGCTTTAGACTATGAACCCTGACACCTGTGGGCTGAATTATGCCCAGATATTGAATAATGGGCAATATTCAGGTTCCAGCTTTGAATATCCAGGTCATTGTGTGCATCTGGAAGTTAACCAGGCATCAACTGATATTCAGACCAGTGCCCGATTAGTTTGGCAGATAGCTTTTAGCTTTCCTAACTTTATCTGCCTTATTTATCTGGTTAGTGGACGGAATATCGCCTCTTTCCAGGAAAATCATAACGCTGACCCAACTCCACCCTGGCACTAGCTGATTTCCCTTCCTTGCTCATAGACTATCAGGTTTCAGTATGGAATACAACACTGCGCTCAGCTCTTGACAATCTGCTCCACTGCATCCTTCCTCTGCTAAGAAACCTTAATCTCAGCCCTGACTTCACTCTGGCCTTTTATTTTTTCATAGTTAACTTTTTAGAACAGAATGCCTCTCGCGTAAGTTTCCCTCTGCAATTGCTCTTGCTGCATTTAGGAATGCTTCCCATCACTACACCTAAAGCATTAAAAAAGCAAAAAAATGTATTTCACTAATCATCTTCAGCAGAATAATCAGAGTATCTCCTTACTTTATAGCTTACTTAAGTATTTCACTAGCCCCCCAGCTACAATGACTTCTTCCTTATTAACAGCAGATGATTTTGCTCTTTGGTTTCACAACAAGATTGCCCGGCTTCAACATTCCTTGCCTGCTCGTCCAGCTGCTCCCACTAGTTCCCTAGTTCTACCCTACCCACCTTGACTATTCCGAATGCCTCCCTTACCTCATTTAATCACCTAACTATGGATCCCCTTCAGAAAACTATATCCTCCCTCCAACTTTCTTCTCAATTCAAATCCTGAGTGGAGTAGAATGGGTACAAGTGGATCAATTTTTCACTTTGTCAAAAATTACAAAGACTAGGGGACACTTGATGACGTTACAGGGAAGTACTTTTAAAACCAATAGGAGGAAATTTTTTTTTCACTCAGAGAATAGTTACGCTCTGGAACACGTTGTGGTAAGAGCAGAAAAGTCCATAGTCTGTTATTGAGAAAGACATGGGGGAAGCCACTGCTTGCCCTGTATTGGTAGCATGGAATATTGCTACTCCTTGGGTTTTGGCCAGGTACTAGTGACCTGGATTGGGCACCGTGAGAATGGGCTACTGGGCTTGATGGACCATTGGTCTGACCCAGTAAGGCTATTCTTATGTTCTAGCTTTTCTTCTCCAGAAACATTTTCAACCTCTCCTTCCTTTCCACAGGCACCTCTAGTCTCTCCTCTAGTCTCTCCTCTGCTACTTTTTCTTCACCCCCTTCTCAAAGATCCAAAATTGGATAACTATCTATCTGGAAGAAACTCATGCTCCCCTTCCTTATCAAACTGGTTTCCACACCCATCATTCTGGTTCTCATCAACTACGTTAGATTAGATGTTCTCTTCTCCTTGGACATATCAGTCACATTTGACCTGGTAGACTATTCCGTTATCACTCTCCCACCTCAGGGGTTTGTATATTATTGATTATGCCTTTCAGTGGTTCCACTCTTTATCTTATTGATTGTTCTTATATAGTTTGTCTCACTAACTCTTTCTGCCCCTCACCCCCACCCCTACCCTGACCTTTACTATCCAGTGTTTCTCAGAGCTCTATTTTAGGACCAACTTAATTTAGTATTTTCTTGGATCCTCTGACTCTTCTCCAATCACCTTTTTCATATAAGCTGATATACAAATTTATTTTCCTTTCAACTCCTCCTCTTTCTCTGACTACAGCCTAGTTTCTAGCAAACTAGACTGTCGCTGATTGGTTACTACAGCCTGTTCTTATTATTTGTGGTATTATTATATATGGTTTGCAAAAATGTTCGAGAATTGCACATGAATGAAATGTGGAGTCTATGGGAAAATAGAGGTTAGGTTCCAGAAGTTCACATTGTGCCTCATCATAACCATGGAAAGTGAACAGTGGATCCTATGAGAAAATAAGGCTAGATTACTGCATGAAGTACCTGTAATTCATTCTCTAAATGCTTAGGGGCTATATCTGAAAGCAAAGCCTAACCGTGATGTGAAAGTGAAAACGAAAAAGCTTTTTTTTTTTTGAAGTGCCAGTTTGTGAATATGCGAATACAGCGGTGCGAATGGGAATTTGGTTGCAATTGATGCAACCACAAATAGACTAATTTGTATATCGCGAATGCGTGAATAATGAGAATGGACTGTAACAACCATTTAAAACTTAACTTATCTAAATCAGTAGCCATGATATTTTCCTCCTCCTCCTCCAACTGTGGGTTCAGGATTTACTCAGACGGTCACCACATTCACAGACATGCATTTATATTCTTGCATACTGTAATTTTAAATATGATCGCCTACAGCCACAGCTTTAAGGCTGCCAGCACATATGAATTACACAACTGGAAAAGTGTTCTTTGCAAATTGATTAGGAAATGTTATGACTAACAATATGCTAGCGGGTATATTATAGAAACAGATCTCAATTGTGTGTGGTACCAACCCTGTAAGTACAGCTAAACAACTTTTAAACAGCTCAGTTTAAAGAATTAGCCAAGTCCTTTTTGTTCTCATTTTATGCTCTTTCTAAAGGAAGTGAGCTCTAAGCTCCACATGTGATTTCTGAAGGAATACTTATGCTTATAAACTGTACTCTGTTTTCCAGGACACTTTTGAAGATTATATATGATGTCAGTAGCATACGCCAAACTAAGCGCTCCTTTTACGAAGCCGCATTAGCGGCTTTATTGCGTGCTTTATTAGCACGCGCTAATCCCCACACTAGCCGAAAAACTACCACCTGCTCAAGAGGAGGCGGTAGCGGCTAGCGCGGCCGGCAAATTAGCACGTGCTATTACGCGCGTTAAACCGCTAACGCGGCTTCGTAAAAGGAGCCCTAAATGTTGTTAAACATGCCATACTTGATCAACCAATCTGTCTGAATGTTGGCGTGGGTTAGGTACAACTGGTTTATTGACAGTTCATCTTATGGTCTAATTATAAATCTCTCAAAGAGACAATTTGTCTAAAGGAAAATTGGTCTAAAAATGAAATAATCAAGATAAAAATGTGAAGTCATACAGTTGTCATGTCACGGATCACTTTTTTGTCTTTAAATCTTTTTATTAGATAAGAGTTTATGTTTTGTTGTACCAATGATGATTATTAAGCGATGTATTTATTGTTAATTTGTTTGAACATATGTCACACTTATTGTAAGTTTGAAAATGAATAAAGAATTAAAAAAAAAAAAAAAAATCTTTTTATTAAGGTTCCAATAAATTATCTAATATAATAAAACCCTAAGCTGCGCATGCACACTCTTACCTGCGTGCTCCCATTTTCCGTGCGCTGTAGGTCCCCGCAGGTAGGAGTGCGCATGCGCGGCTTAGGGTTTTTTCGGCTTCAGGCGACGGGGAGGCTGTCGGCCGCGGCGGCTCTTGGCGTCTGCAGGCCGCACCGGCTGTCGGCGGCTGCAGGCTGCGGTCGGCGGAGGGCAGACGCGAGGTAAGGGGTGCTGCTGGACAGGGGGGGAGAAAAAGGAAGGGAGGCCTACTGCTGGACGGGGGAGCAGGAAAGAGGTGCTGATGGACAGGGGAAGAGACGGGGGGGTGAAGAAAAAGGAAGGGAGGCCTACTGCTGGACAGGGGGGACAGGAAAGAGGTGCTGCTGGACAGGGGTGAGATTAAAAAAAGGGAGAAGGGCTGCTGCTGGATAAGGGGAGCAGTGAAGGGGTGGTGGTGGAAGGTAAAAGGAAGGGGGAATGGGTGAACAACCGAGGAAAAAGACAGAAAGAAAGACAGAAATACAGAAAGCGGCTAAGGAGAGAGAGAGAGAAAGAAATAAAGACAGACACACACACATAGATTCTAGCACCCGTTAATGTAACGGGCTATAAGACTAGTAAGTCATAATACACAATAAAGGACATGACAAAATGATAATAAAAACAACTCCCACCCACCCTGTTCCCTCAACAGACATCACAATACTGTGTACTCTCTAACTCAAAATGGCAGATTCAAAACTCTACTCCAAGCTATAGAACAAAGGTGTCCAACCTTTTGGCTTCCCTGGTCCGCATTGGCAGAAAAAATGTTTCTGGGGCCGCGCAAACGCTGCAGCAAGACAGAGGAGGGAGCCGGCAAGACGGTAAACACCCGGGGGCAGCAGAGGAAAACACTGTATCGCCCTTGACCGGGGCCGCACAAAATACTTCACGGGGCTGTATGTGGCCCTTGGGTCGCAGATTGGACACCCCTGCTATAGAAGTTAATGTGTGCCCAAAACACTCCCAATATTTCTGAAATTGGATACCTCCTTGCAAATTAAGATCAGAAATGTCCATTTGCTGCATTTGTAGCAAAAGAATCATTTGTTGCTGCCACAGCTGCAATGTAGGTAGGTCAATAGAACGCCACAATAACAATATTGTTTTTTAGCCATTAAGGTGGCACATAAGGGGAGAGTGTGGCGCAGTGATTAAAGCTACAGCCTCAGCACCCTGGGGTTGTAGGTTCAAACCCATGCTGCTCCTTGTGACCCTGGGCAAGTCACTTAATCCCCCCATTGCCCCAGGTACGTTAGATAGATTGTGAGCCCGCCAGGACAGAGATGGAAAACTGCTTGAGTACTGAATAAATGCATGTAAACCGTTCTGAGCTCTCCTGGGAGAACGGTATAGTAAATTGAATGAATGAATAATGTAAAGCCCATAGAGCCCTTAGGAATTGGCTTGAGCCAGTCCAGTTGGCCAAACAAAAATTCTGGTGTGCACTTCTCCATTATCCATCCTATAAATATTGGCATTCCATTCCTTTTTACTTGTACATCGCACTTATGTTGTAACGAAGAGCGGTATATAAATACTAATAAACATAAACACGGTATACATCTCTTCCACAGCTGAGCTATGTGGTCAGTAATCTGTTTCCGGAAAATGAGCATCCTCGGACAAGACCAAGGGCTCCTTTTACTAAGGCGCGCTAGTGTTTTTAGCGCGAGCTGCCCCCCCGTGCTATGCGTAAAAACTAACGCCAGCTCAATGGTGGCGTTAGCGTCTAGTGCGCGTGCTACACCCGCTACCGCAGCTTAGTAAAAGGAGCCCCAAAAGGTGACAGAATAGCATCCCTTTGAGCACACTTTGGCCACACGGCTGCTTTCTTGAGCCTTGCTTACCAGCTCTATAAGGTTCAGAACAAATTTATAATTGAGTTCCCATAAAATCATATTAGATGTAACATGAGAAATCGCTTGTAAACTGGCACATAATGTGGTCTCCTTCAAAGCCATGCCCAAGTCTGTATTCAACTGAGGAGTCAATCTAGCATAGTCAATGTCTGGCTTGGTGTCTAGGAAAAATCTGTGATGAAAGGATAACGGTACTGGCCTCTGAGAACCAAGAATGTATGCTTCAGAAAGGGTTTCCTGCACATCTTCACAGAAGTGCTGCCATTCCAGACGGCGAACGTAATGTCTCAGTTGTAAATACAAAATGATCTAAAGGTGGTAAGTGAAATTCTGTTTGCAAGTCTACAAATGGTTTTAATTTGCCCTCTTCGGTCAGCACCTGAGTTAGGAAACAAATACCTTACTCCTAAGAACATAAGAATTGCAATACTGGGACAGACCGAATGTCCATCAATGCCCAGTATCCTGTTTCCAACAGTGGCCAACACAAGTCCCAAGTACCTAGCTAAATTCCAAGTAGTGAAACAGATTTTATGCTGTTTATCCTAGGAATAAGCCGCGGATTTCCCCAAGCCATCTCAATAATAGTCTATGGACTTCTCTTTTAGGAAATTATCCAAGTTTTTTTTTAAACTCCACTAAGCTAACTGATTTCGCCACATTCTCCAGCAATGAATTCCAGAGTTTAATTATACGTTGCGTGAAGAAATATTTTCTATAGTTTGTTTTAAATCTACTAATTAGCTTTGAGAAGTTTTTGAATCCAAACCAGAAGGACAAGCCGGATTATATCTGATAGACAAAAAAGGTGTTACTGCTGCCAAGAAATGGTGCCTCTGGCAGATCCATCTCCACATTGAACATAATGGATAATAAAACAAACAGCATAGTCACATTTTGTTTGAGGAAGTGGCCACCCAGTAGTATGTAAAAAGTGGCTAAAATAGACCTGTGGGAGCAAAATGGTTTCTAACGCTGTTAATGAAAAATTGTTGAACAAAACCGGCCACATGCCATTGTAAAATATCTCATGTTTAGCAATCCCAGATCACCATGAGACCTAGGAGTCTGAAAATAAGACATGGCAATATGTGCCCGTTTATCATTCCACAGAATATTTTAAAGCATACAGTAGAGCTGCTTTTCATCTCTGCCCTTCAAAAGTAAAGGCAGCATCTGAAATGTATATAAAAATTTTGGAGCAAGCATCATATGAAATATAGCCAAAGGCTCTCGCAGATCGTTTTTTTAAAGTCAATAATGAGAATACACCATATGTTTTAATATAATGAAACCAAACATCAGCTCTATTCTTGATTAGTTGTTTTAAGACTCACAATCCATCCAACTCAAAAAAATAACACTAGAGTCTTTATGAATCTTATAGACCTCAGCGGTACCACCTGTATGTATATAAACTTTTAAACATACAGAATTCGGGCACCCAAAATCGTCATTGGTCTCAATACTTTAAATATTTTCATTATTTTATACTTAATATTTAGATAGTTTATAAACAGTTGCTCATCTTTATCTACGCTGGTGGGGGTAGGCACTCCGACATAGACCTATGTTTTGCCCATAAGGGCTTTATCAAGGAATTCCCCCTTAAATCAAACGACTCATGTTTCCCGCGTTCATATAGGTTCATAGGTATTTTTTGAGTTAATATAATGAAGGCATTAACAAGACAGAGAAATTAAAAATTAGCAGACAAACTTTATGAAAAGAAGTTAATTTTATAAACATATATGAGTGAAGAAAGTTAATGAGACAATTAAAAAGCATAAACATTTTTTTCAGTGTTCTAAAAGTGCAGATTGTAGGCAATGCCATGTAGAAAATATCAAATATTGTAACAATAACAATAGTTTATATACCACAGGACCGTGAAGTTCTATGCGGTTTACAAAGATTAAAAGATGGTACAAATTGATTGAACTTAACAGGGTGGAAGCTAGAGATAACAGTTCAAGGGATTAGTTACTGAGGAGAAAGAGTAGTATGGGATAGCTGCCTAGATATTTCAGGAATAGATATGTTTTTAGGCATTTCCTGAATTTCCCATAAGTACGTAGTAGGCGTAAGTAATTGTTCTAGATCTTTACCCCATAATGCTGCTTGGTGTGAGAGAAGGTATTGGTGGTGTCTTCTGAGTTTACATCCTCTAACTGGAGGGAAACGAAGTTCAATTGTGAGCTTCTCTTATGTCTGTTGGCTGAGAAGGAGAAAAGGTCAGTTATGTATTTAGGGGCTAGACCATATAGTACTTTATAGCAGAAACAGGCGAACTTAAATTTACGTGTGCCTCCATCAGCAGCCAATGCAGCTGTCAGTAGTAAGGTGTCACATGATCAAACTTCTTCAGCCTGAAAATCAGTTTGACCGCTGCATTTTGCACTAATTTTAATCGTCGCATATTCTTTTGGGAAATTGTTAAATAGGCTAGGAAACAGCGATCACAACATGATCCAGTGCAAGCTGGAAATTGGACCATCAAAGGTGAAAAGATCCACAGCGACAGCACTCAACTTCAAAAAAGGGAATTATGATGGCATGAGGAAATTGGTGGGAAAGAAACTCAACGGTAGCGAAAGGAAGATGGAGTCTGTAGAAAAAGCCTGGTCCCTACTCAAGGGCACGGTGCAAGAGGCACAGAACCTGTACATCCCCAGATTCAGGAAGGGGTGCAAAAAAAAACCGAACAAAAAAACCCAGCGTGGATAACAACTGCAGTAAAAAAGGCGATAAGTGACAAGAAAGCATCGTTCAAAAAATGGAAAAAGGACCAAACAATGGACAACCAAATGGAACACAAAGAACACCAAAGGGAGTGTCACCGTGTAGTTAAAAAAGCTAAAAGGGAATATGAGGAGAGACTGGCGGGGGAAACAACAAACTTCAAATCGTTCTTCAGATATGTGAAGGGGAAGCAACCGGCAAGGGAAGAAGTGGGGCCATTGGATGATGGAGACAAAAAAGGAGTGGTAAAAGAGGAAAAAGAGATAGCAGACAGGTTAAATAAGTTCTTCACGTCAGTCTTCACGAAGGAGGACACATCCAATATTCCGGAACCGGAGGACATTGTAAATGGGGATCAGGATGAAAAGCTGGTCCAACTAGAGGTAAGCCAAGAGGATGTCCTCAGGCAGATAGACAGACTAAAGAGCGACAAATCGCCAGGTCCGGACGGCATTCACCCAAGGGTACTCAAGGAACTAAGGAACGTAATAGCAGAGCCACTTCGCCAAATATGTAACCTATCCTTAAAAACTGGAGAGATCCCGGAGGATTGGAAAATTGCGAATGTCACACCCATCTTCAAGAAGGGTTCAAGGGGGGACCCGGGGAACTACAGGCCGGTGAGCTTGACCTCGGTCCCGGGAAAAATGATGGAAGCACTGATTAAGGACAGTATCTGTGAACACATAGAAAACAATGGACAGCTAAAGTCGAGCCAGCACGGCTTCTGCAAGGGTAGGTCATGCCTCACAAACTTATTGTACTTCTTTGAGGGGGTAAACAGACAGGTGGATAAAGGGGAATCCATTGACATCATTTACCTTGACTTTCAAAAAGCCTTTGACAAGGTACCGCACGAAAGACTGCTTAAAAAGCTGTGGAGATACGGAGTGCAAGGGGAGGTCCACCGATGGATCAAAAACTGGCTGGCGGACAGGAAACAGAGGGTTGGAGTGAAGGGCCATTACTCGGACTGGCATGGGGTCACGAGCGGAGTTCCGCAGGGGTCGGTGCTGGGACCGCTCCTGTTCAATATATTTATTAATGACCTGGAGGCAGGAACAAATTGCGAAGTTATTAAATTTGCGGATGACACCAAACTCTACCGCAGGGTTGATACCATGGAAGACTGCGAAGATCTGCAAAGGGACCTAACGACGCTAGAAAAATGGGCCAAAAAATGGCAAATGAACTTTAATGTAGGGAAATGCAAGGTCATGCATGTAGGGAAAAAGAACCCGATGTTCAGCTACAAAATGGGAGGATCACTGCTAGGGGTAAGTAACCTTGAAAGAGACCTGGGAGTGATGGTGGACACGTCTTTGAAGGCGTCGGCACAGTGCGCCACAGCCTCAAGAAAAGCAAACAAAATGTTGGGTATCATTAAGAAGGGTATCACGACCAGGACGAAGGAGGTCATCCTGCCACTGTATCGTGCAATGGTGCGACCGCATCTGGAGTACTGTGTCCAATATTGGTCGCCGTACCTCAAAAAGGACATGGCGGTACTTGAGGGAGTCCAGAGAAGAGCAACTAAACTGATAAGAGGTATGGAAAACCTCTCATATACTGACAGACTGAAAAAGCTGGGGCTGTTCTCCCTGGAAAAGCGGAGACTTAGAGGAGACATGATAGAAACCTTCAAGATCCTGAAGGGTATAGAAAAAGTAGACAGGGACAGATTTTTCAGATTATGGGGAACCACAAGTACAAGGGGGCACTCGGAAAAATTAAAAGGAGACAGGTTTAAAACAAATGCCAGAAAGTTCTTTTTCACCCAGAGAGTGGTGGACACATGGAACGCGCTTCCGGAGGCTGTGATAGGCCGGAGCACGTTACAAGGCTTCAAAGAAGGTTTGGATAGGTTCCTAGAGGATAAAGGAATTGAGGGGTACAGATAAGAGTAGCGGTAGGTTATAGGGATAGTCTGGGACCATTGCTCAGGCAATGGGCCTGATGGGCCGCCGCGGGAGCGGACCGCTGGGCGAGATGGACCTCTGGTCTGACTCAGCGGAGGCAACTTCTTATGTTCTTATGTTACAGTAATCAAGTTGACTTAGTACGAGGGATTGTACCAGGATTCTAAATGTTGGCATATCAAAATATGCTCTGATGAATCGGAGTTTCCAGAGAGTGAAAAAATCCTTTCTGATTAAGGAGTCTACCTGGTCCTTCGTGGTTAAGCGCTGATCTAGTGTTATATCCAATACTTTCAGAGTGGACTGAATAGGATAACTAAGGTTATTGATGCATAGCGGTGTTTTGGTGTCAAGCAGGTGTGGCGAAACTACAAAAAATTTTGTTTTTTCAGAATTAAGTTTCAGTTTGAAATAAGTCATCCATTGCTTCATCAAATTTAGTGCTTCTGATGCCTTGGGAGTGGTTTCCGAGAGAGAGTGAGTAAATGGAATGATGATTGTAAAGTCATCTGCGTAACTGAATAATTTTATCCCCAGCTGGGTCAATTGCGCACCTAGTGAGGACATGTAGACATTGAAAAGCAATGATAGTGGTGATCCTTGCGGTAAGCCAGATAGATTGCTCCAGGTATCGGAGAGATCGTAATTGAAACGTACTTGATAGGTACGGGACATAAGGAAGCCTCGAAACCAGTCTAATACCTCTTCCCTAATACCAATTGCGTCCAGGCACTGTAGCAGTTTCCCATGATCCACTAAGTCAAAGGCAGAGCTCATGTCAAATTGCATAATCAGGGCATTAAGGCCCTTACTGAATAAGAGACGCAGATTATCTAAGATAGCCTCAATTACTGTCTCAGTACTGAACAAAGGTCTAAAACCAGACTGAGTCTCATGCAAGAGAGAGAACTGGTCAAGATATTCCATCAGTTGGGTATGTACCAATCCTTCCATGATTTTTACAATAAGTGGGATGGATGCTATTGGTCTGTAGTTGGTTACCAGTGCTGATGATTCTTTGCTATTTTTTTTAGAATTGGGGTTATTATTATGTGACCACTGTTGGTGAGGAACTTTCCATTTTTTAGGTTATGGGCTAAGTAATTCAGTAAAGATAGTTTAAATTCTAATGGAGCCGTTTTCATAATTTCCGGGGTACATGAGTCCAGAACGCAGTATGATTTAGAGTATTTGTTATATAGTTTGATAAAATTATTCCATTCTAAATCTTGAAAGGAACTCCAGATCATGTCTGCTGGTATTTCATGTTCTTGTCTGGTAGCTATTTGGTGATCATTTGTCATTTGTCATTTGTCGAACAGTTGTTTCTTAGATTTTTAATTTTTGAGTCGAAATACTGTGCTAAATCATTTGCTGAAGGTAGTTTAATATTGTGCACGAGTTGGTGTCAAATAAATTCGTAACCAAGTTGAACAACTCTTTTGTATTGATTCCTTTTGAACTAGTGCTGGATAAGTTGATTTTAGAAGAGTAGAATGCTTTACGTTTGTCTTTTATCAGTTGTTTGTAGATTTTTATGTTAGATCTCCAGTTGATCTCCGGTCTGACAATTCTCCTGTTTTTTTCCAAATTTTTTCCAGTCGTCTTACTAGTTGTTTTATTTTTAGAAGTTCAGTGTCAAACCACTTGTTATATTTATTTGCGCAGCTTTTGCTATTTCGTTTGGGGGCAATTTTATCTAAAATGGATGTGCTAGTTTTCATCGAGTGATCCCAAAAATCGACTTCTTCACCTATCTTGGCTTGTAGTTCATATTGTGACCAGTATTCTTCTTGATTAATATAACCTCTTGTGTGATGTTCTCTTTTTATCTTTGGATGTGTCTTGGATTTTAAATGAGTCCAGCTTAATTTGAAATAATAAGTGAAATGGTCAGACCAGATATCGTGACACCAGGTGTCATCAGGTAGAGAGATGGCAGGGTCTAAAATTTCCTTTGTGGACATAGCTACCATGTCTAAGTGATGACCTTTTCCATGCGTTTGTGTGGGTAAAGGGAGATTGTAGTTGAGTAGGGATAGAAAGTTTTTAAAGTCTTTCGTATCTGGGTTGTAGGAGGTTTGCTGTGCAAAAACAGACAAAACACTAACTTCATGGCTCCTTTCATCATTTTTCTGTTTCTTTTCTTGCTCACCTCGCATTGGGCTAGATTCAGTAAATGGTGCTGAACAACTGGAGCTGAAAAACATCAATAAAGATGAGTGCCCATTACAGAATAGCGTTGAGTGCCTATTTCAGCACCCTAATTTGGGCACCAGAAGTTACACCTGCTGAAACCAGGTGTAATTCCCAGCACCCAATTTGGGTATACTTCTCTGGTATTCTATAACACTGTGCGTAAATTTGAGGAATGCCCCCGATAGCCTGTGTACCTCCTATGGGCATGCCCCCTTTTGAGTTGTGCACCATGCAATTTGGATGCACATTGCTATACACTAATTGGATGCACATCGCTATACACAAATTGGTCAATTGAGTTAGGCCCAAATATCAGTGCCTCCATTTAGAATCCGGGGAATTATGCATTCCATCTGGCCTTCAACATCTTTCTGCAATTTGGCAATCAATTTATAAACTCCTGCCACTTCCTGTCTTCTAAATTTCAAGTTTATTTAAAATTTCTTATACCGCTTAATCAAACTTCTAGGCGGTGTACAATGAAAATACCATAAAATCAAATTAAAAATTAGTAATGCTAAACAAAACCAGGATATATTACTACAACAAATGACATGACATACAGACTTACTTCAAACAAATGGGAAAATTGGCAAGAATTACAATCTTTGGAGAAAAGAACGCAGAGAAGGGAAAAAAGAATAGGTAGGGATAAAAAAAGACAAGCATTGCTTTAGTCCTTAAAAGGACAGTTATTATCCAAATGCATCCTGGAAGAAGAAGGATTTTGTCAGCATAGCTATCGCTAGCATTCAGCATTTTCAGTTGGCATTACTAATGTCAGCGAAGGCCTATGGGAAATTATATCAATCTGACTCTGGCATGTGAATGCAGATAGACCCTGAGGGCAGGGAGACTGTTTTAAGTAGCCCTGATTGAATCATGATTAGCTAAAAGGTGTTAATGTGTTAATGTCTGATTAAGAGGGTGCTTAGGACAATGGGTCCAGGTGCACAGATAACTAAAGTTAATCAGAAACTATTGTCAGAGACAGACTGGAAATATATATATGACTACAGCCTATTTTTCTCCTGTCTACGAAGGAGGGGGGAGATTTAACTTCTATTGAAGCTCAATAGATTGTGGTTTTTAGAATAAGTTTCCAAACTATAAAAGCCCCCTCGCAGCATCACCCCCCTCTCTTGGCTCTTGGCACTCTGGTCCTCTCTTGTTTCTCTTGAGCTCTCTCTTTCTCTGTCTATCCTTCTCTTTATCTATGGAACATGAAGCTTGGACCATCACCCCATCCCCCTTTTCTCTCTCTCTGCCTTTCCCTGGAACTTCAGCGAATAATGTAATTTTACCTTGAAGCCCCTTAGCCAAGTCTCTTACGAAGATGTTAAATAGGATCGGGCCTAGGACCGAGCCCTGCAGAACTCTGCTGATTATCTCCGTTGTATCAGAGAGGGTACCATTTACCACTATTCTCTGAAGTCTACCTCTAAGCCAATCCTTAACCCATGCAGTTAATGTTTCACCTAATCCCATTGAACTCATCTTGTCCTACTTGTTACCAAGCTATTTTTTAAAAGCCCCATACACATTTGGCATATGCTCCTGCAAAGCTCCAGATTTCTGTGCAAATGTGTGGGCAGTGCATGTACAATTGCACAGTATGCATGCAGGGCCAAGCAAAACATAGATTTTGGCGAGTGTCAGACACTGCCTTCTCAAGCTACTTCATTTGTATCTACTTGCACTATCTTTGATGCTGCTTCTTCTTTGAAATGATCAACCAATCTAGGAACTGGAATTTTTTTTTAAATGACAGGCTTCCTACATTGTCTTACTTTGACCACAGTGGTGCTAATTACAACAGATCAACAGAAAAATCTTCTAGCATCTTCATTCCTGCAGCAAAATCTAATTAAAAGTTTAAACAGGCTGGGTTAGGCTTTCTTCCTGTTCTGTATCTTTGGGAAATCAGTAAATTTGGTCCAATTTATCTTCTGTAAGAGTTGCAAATGTTAAGGCTAATTTGGTTTGTACTATTAGGGACCATTTCCCATCCTAGAACACAGAAGGGTACAGAATCTCCTACACATGTTATACCATGAAGGGTATAACATTTCATTGGAATGCATCTTACTAAGGAATTTATTCAAATTATTTGGGATTTACATTGAGATAGAGTATGTACCTCTCTGCCCACAGAAAGGAGGGAAGAGGGAAAGGAAACGGGTGAGGATGATGCATGCCAGGAAGAGACACACATGGGCAATGCTAGATGGTGGGGTAAGAGGAGAGAAACAAGAGAAGAGATGCTCTATGGAAATGGGAGCAAGACACCTACAGAGGAGCTGCTAGACAGTGGTGGGGGTAAGGGGGAAGATACAGAAAAGAGCTGCTGGATGGTGGTAGATGGCAGTGGTGGTGGTGGGGGGGGGAATGAAAAGTTAGCGAAAGTAGTGAAAGTCTGGGGAATATGAGGGAGGATGGGAGGACTAGAGTGATGGAAAGAAATGAAAAGCTGTAGGTAGATGCAGTAACAAGGAGATACTATGAAATCTAAATGGAAGAAAGCTGAAAGAAACAGATTAGTGTTGGAGCTGAGTGTAGTAGAGGAGGGGAAAACAGATGGTGATCCTCCTCCACCGCCATCCCGCTATTGGCATACTCCAAAAGCTCTGTCCTGGGCCCTCTCCTCTTTTCCATATACGTATACCCGCTCTCTTGGTACACTGATCTCCTCTCATGGTTTTCAATATCACCTCTATGCTGACGACTCCCAGATCTACCTTTCCTCACCAGATATCTCTACAGGAGTTCAGGCCCAAATTTCAGCCTGCCTGTCTGACATTGCCGCTTGGATGTTTCACCGCCATCTCAAACTGAATATGGCAAAAACTGAATTCCTTATCTTTCCACCTAAACTCACCTCCCCCCTCTCGCCATTCTCTATTTCTGTGGATAACACTATCCTCCTCCCTGTTTCGTCAGCTCGCAACCTTGGGGTGATCTTTGACTCCTCTCTCTTCTCCTCTGCTCAGATCAAACAAACGGCCAAATCCTGTTGCTTCCTCCTCTATAATATTACCAAAATCCCTCCTCGTCTCTCTGAACACAGTACCAAAACCCCTAATCACACTCTTATTAACTCGTGCTTAGACTACTGCAACATACTTCTCTCGGGCCTCCCACACACCCATCTTTCGCCTCTTCAATCTGTTCAAAATTCTGCTGCACGACTATATTCCGTGAGAGACGCTATTCTCATATTACTCCTCTCCTCAGGACACTTCATTGGCTCCCCGTCCATTTCCGAATACAGTTTAAACTCCTCTTGCTGACTTACAAGTGCATTTGCTCTGAAGCCCCCCAAAATCTCTCCTCACTTATCTCCTTCTATGCCCCCCCCGTGATCTCCGCTCATCGGGCAAGCCCTTCTTATCTGTACCCTTCTCTTCCACTGCCAACTCCAGACTCCGTCCCTTCTTTTTTGCGGCACCGTAAGCATGGAAAAGGCTGCCTGAATCAATATGTCATGCTCCATCCCTGGCAGTGTTCAAATCCAAGCTAAAGGCCCACTTTTTTGAAACTGCTTTCAACTCTTAACTCCCACTCATTGCTATTAGATACCTATACCCACTGTATACCATAATCTCCCCACCCCTATAATGTCCTGTCTAAATTAGATTGTAAGCTCTTCTGAGCAGGGACTGTCTATTGTATGTTAAAATGTACAGTGTTGCGTAGAATTGGGCCTTTTTGTTTAAGGGCGATTAGTGCTCACTTGGTAATTAAAAAAAAAATAGCCATGTGCTAATGACACCATTAGCACTTTGCAATTACAGTATAATCTCATTATAACGGACTCGCTTATAGCGGAACCTCGCCTATAGCGGACGAGGTCCGCTGGTCCTAGCCGTGCGCCATTATAAACATTCAGAAAATCATCGCATATAGTGGTCTCGCATATAACAGACTTTCGGATATAACGAACAACCAATTTGGTCCCCAGAGCTGCTTTTTAGTTGTAGTTTTCTTCGGCTATAACGGACATGCAGGCTCTGCCTACAAGGCGCGTGGCATGCCGGTGATATAGTATCAAAATGCAGCCCAGAAGAAAATGACAGTATTTTTCTTTCAAGTACAGTACGGCATAATGCTTTAGAACATCTTTTAGTGTTCTGGTTTTGCAATCATTTCGTGCCATTCCAATGTTTGGCTGAGTTTTGTTCTTGATGTTGCTGATATGGTTGTGCAGTGACTGTTGTTCATCGCTTGTACGTTGTTTCAAGCTGACCTAAATAAAGTTTTTAAAAAATGCAACTCTGGATATAACGGACTCTGGATATAACGGACTGTTTTTCCAGGTCCCTTGAAGTCCGTTATAACGAGATTATACTGTAATACGAAAAATAGAAAAAAAGCCATTTTACCGTAGTGGGAAAGACCCATGAAAGGATGTATTAAGGTCACTTTTTAGCGCAGTTTAATAAAAGGTCCCCTTAATTTGTTTACATTGTAGGTATTTTATTAGTGTTTTATCAGTTATAATCTAATATCAGAAGTTCCAGCTATTGATAAGAAAAGAAACTAGGCATATTAGTACAAATTCTAAGAATTTTTTCTCCATCAGCTAGATGCTGGAAGTCTGAAACATTTAGGGTAAAACCATCTTGATTAATTTGGGAATTCTCTCTTATGGCAAGGCATGCTGTTAAGGATGACAATCTTTACCTATTTATGCATTCCCTTCCCAGCAGTGGCATAGTGAGGGTGAGCGGCGCCCCCCTCTTGCTGCGCACTCCTTCCCCGTACCTTTTTATCTTCGGCACTCTCTCCGACGCCACTTCCTAGGCACGGGTCCGGGAACTAACATCAGAAAGACTGCCGAAGACAACACAGGCGGCAAGTTGGTGGCTACTCGCACCGAAGTTGAAAAGGTACAGGGGAAAGGGAAGGGGTATGTGCCGCAGGGGGAGGAGAAGGGGTGCCAGCGCCACAAGCAAGATGGCACCCGGAGCGGACTGCCCCCCTTTACCCCCCCTTACTACACAAGTGCAATATCACTCCAGGGGCTTAGTCTAATGTTGGGCGGGCCTGGGTCCCAGTTGGGTGGGCAGAAGACCCATTTCTCCCTCTCCCAGAAAGAAGATCCGATACATACTCCCCCACACACACCCTACCTTTTGAAGAAAAAATCTTTGCCAGCAGCAAACAGCATAACTGATACCTACTGCTTGTGTCACCCCACAACCTTCCTTTTGATGTAACTTCCTGTCTCTGCAGATGCGGAGTGCATCAGAAGGAAGGTTGTGGGGCCGGCTCAAGCAGCATGTGCCACTCGCTGCTAGTGAAGATTGGCTCTTTAAAAGTACATGAAGGAGAGGTTTTCGGAGTTTTTAGCTGGGCGGCTTGGGGATTCCCATTAGCTATCTCATAGATGTGCTACAACAGGGTGGGCCTGAGCCCAAAGTGGGTGCTGTATTCTGAGACAAATTCACAGCAACTCCTTATAGATATATTTGAGAAATGCTGGGTTAAGAATAAACTGCTGCAGTTTATACCCCACCCATTAGGATTCAGGAAACACATGAATACAAGGGAAATCTTGAGAAACTGGAGAGTCCTGAGGTATAGTTTTTCCTTTTGCTATTCTGTGACTCTGTATGCTAGACCTTATTCTAATGCGTGATCAGACAGAGCTAGTGCTGGAAAACGTAGAGCTGTCAGACATCTAGATATCTGTCATAATTACTTGAATAATTTTCAGAAATGACTGTCAGTTTGGAACATCAAAAAGAATCTCATTAAATTTGGATGGATTGCTATGTTTTCAACAATAATCATAATAAAGTGCAACTCCAGCAGGCATTCTGGAGTTAGATGGTTTTTTTGCAGCTTATTTATCACTACATATAAACTGTCATCATCCAAGTTTCCAAGTTTATTAGTTATTTATATACCGCCTATCGACGGAGATTGTCTGAGTGGTTTTTACATTCAGGTATTCAAGCATTTTCCCTATCTGTCATCATCTGTGAAAGTTAGCCCTTGCACATCATGGGCATGAAATCATATACTCCCACTCTTAAGGTGTGATTGATGGGAACTCAGCATACCAAGCGGCACTGATTGAGCTAATATCTGTTCTTCTCTTAAGAAGCAAACCAACAGGGGCGTTCTTATCCCCACACTTTTTCATCCATTGAGCTGCACTTGAATGAGTGCTCCTGGATATGAACTGTGCCAGAAACGGTTGTGGTTGGGAGTGGGAAGGCTCCGAGCTCCCCTCTGGAGTCAGGGCTGGAGCAGTGGTTCGCCTGTCTCAGGAGCAGTCCGGCGGGTATTTTCTTGTACCTCTTGTGTGCATATGCACCTTTTTTTGTTGGAGTTTCTTTGACGAGACACCTTCGCAATATACATCAGTGACTCATTTTGGATGGTGTACTTTTTTGCCTCTGTTTCTTTCGACGTGACACGCCGTAAACAACGCCGAGATTCGACCTTCCAGTATTTGTTCTGGCCGGTACATTAGACAGAGATATATTTTGATCCTATATTTTTTTTTTATTTTAAGTGTCCCCTGAGGAAAGCATTTTTCCAAAACTAGGATTCTTGTCGGGACTTTATCTATACAATAAAGATAAATGTGATTGGACTGAATCTCTCTCTCTTGCCTCTTTTTGTTGTTTACAAATTAAGGGGCCCTCTTATTAAGTTGCATTAGGCACTAACACACACAATGCAGCGTTAACAGCTTAACACAGGATGTGCTTTGCACTATTCTATAAAGAATGAATGATTTATGCGTTTAGAATGGATCCCACAATAAACTTTTGGGTGCCGGACTAATGCCTGCTACAACCTAGTATAAATGCTGGCAAGCAAGTTAGGCATGGTTAGGCAATATGAAACACCCCAATACGCCCATGGCCATACTCCCTTTTGAGATACATGCCATGAACCTTATATGGAGGTGCTATACCCTATATAAATTTTAATGAGTGCTAATTAATATCAATACTTTGGTTGATGGATCAGAGCTCAGTATCCAATTTATTTGCATTTACATCTTGGAAGCATGCCCAAGGTTGGGCACACAACTTTGGGTGCCATATATAGAATCTGGGGATAAGCACACGGTATTTATTGTTTTGGGAGGGGGTGTGGCATGGGTGGAAAGAGGGTGTAGAAGTGGTAACCAGTTAGTATGTGCACATTAGTACACACCAGTGGTGTAGTTAAGGGGGGAGCGATCCACCCTGGTGCCATCTTGATGGGGGCACCGGCACCCATCCTCCTCTCTACCCCCCGCTCCTTCCTGATCCCCCCTTGCCACATGTGTGCACCCTTTCCCTTCCCTCCTACCTCTTTCATTTTTCCAGTCTGAGCAGTATCACGACTTGCTGCCTGCATCGGTGTCGCCTCTCTACATCACTTTCGGGTCCCGCTCCTAGGAAGTGACATCAGAGGGAGAGCAGCACATTCGTAATAGAGAATGACACGGTGACAAAATTCATCATTGTCCCTGTCCCCGCGGATAACCGCGGGAAACCATCTTCATATTATTCTTTAAGGAAAGAGGGAAGAATCAGAGTATGAATGGCCACAACCACTGAAGAATGCTGGTGTAGAAGGACTGAGGTTGAGATAGACACTACAGAATGACAGTCTCTGGTATCCAGAGCAGATATTGTGATGTCATAATGCCTCATTCCAACAGTGCTTAAGAGCCAATCACATCAGTGATGTCACAATGGCTTCATTATCCATGGCTCACATAAGAATCAGAGTATGAATGGCCACAGCCACTGACCCGCAAGCTTTGCTTTGAAGAATGCTGGTGTAGAAGGACCGAGGTTGAAATAGACACTAGACAATGACATGGATTTATTTCCCGTGGTTATCCGCAGGGACGGGAACGGTGATGAATTTTGTGTCATTCTCTATTTCATAATGCTTCTCACGCCAGGAAAATTAAAGAAGTACAGGGGAAAGGGGCCCGCACGCGGCAGAGGGATCAGGAAGGTGCGGGGGCGGAGAAGAGGGCAGGGGAGGGGTGCCACTGCCCCAGGCATCATTCACCTTTACTTGGTTAATATAAGGTTACCACAAGAGCTTGAAAATTGGAAGCTCCTTAGGGCTCCTTTTACTAAGCTGTGCTGGTGGTTTTAGCGCACGCTACATTGCCGTGCACGCTACACGCCAACGCTTCCATAGAGCTGTCGTTAGTATTTTTGTGTAGCGCAGGGGTTAGCGCACCTTAGTAAAAGGAGCCCTTAGAATAATTAAGGATGACGAGACTGTTGTTGAACAAAGGCTGAATGAAACATTATGCTATGACTTATTATGCATGTTTTGTTGTAAATTGCCAAGAATTTTGAGGTTGAGTGGATTATCAAATAATGTAAATTTTTTAAAAAAGTACTTTGACTGTACAGTACCCCCTCCGAATCTGCGGTTTCAGTACCCGCGGATTCGGTTATTCACGATTTTTGCCCAGTGGTTTGTAATAACAGAAGCGCTGCATCACGGACCTTCCCCAGACCTTACCTGTTGTAGACGACAACGGGAACTCGTGGCAGCCATTTTGATGACGGCTCTGCACGGGGCAGGAGTATAGGACGATCGATCCTACCCCGTGTCGCCGCTAGACCACCAGGTAAGGCCTGGGGAAAGTCCGGGATGCAGGAGGGAGGCGGGGGTGGGTCAGAGCCGGCCCTGAAAGTTATCCAAGGTATTTCAATATTCACGGGCCGTCTCTGCTCCTAACCCCCACGAATATTGAGTGTCTGCTGTATTTCTTTTCAATTGCCACGATCTAATGGTAACAGCGCATGGCTAAATAGAAAATAGGCATTTTTATGTCTGTGGTAAGAATGACTTTAGCACATGAGAAAGATCCAAGTAAGAGAGCACTAAGGCCATTTTTATCACAGCTTTGTAAAAGAACACCTATTTATTTCTATTTAAAGGTTAAAACCAGTCTTACTTAGAAGGAAATCTTTTGTGCACCAGGGCCTGGGTTTACAGATTACTCCTGCTTTTATTTCCATTTTAAAAGAGCTTAGAAAAACTTTCACTAGGAAAGATTTTGACAGCATCAGAAATTGTAGGCCCTGAAATAACACATTGTACCTTGTGTTATCTGCAGACATCAATAGGTTTTCAGTTCCCTGGATGCAGAGATGCCCTCACTGCAGTGACCTATTAATATATTACTACTGAATTTTAGAAACATTTTTTTCATGAATGCACTACCAGATTGATTTATGTGATAGTTTTTGTTCAATTTACTTGAACAATTGCCCAGCAGGAGATCAAGGACCAGTAATCGGGTAAAATGAACTTCAATCAGCCATCATGCCTACTCCTTAAACACATCAGTCATTCCCCGGGCGACTGAACAGTAATCAGTCATTCAAGTAATTGGCTGCACTGTGTTCACTAAGGTGACAGGTAGCAGCCTGCAGCTTGGGAAATGATTAAATAATGCTTGGGTGTGTGTATTTTAGATGTGCATGGTCTGTGGGAAATATCTCATTTTATTTTAGAGTTCTGTCTCATAAAGAATCTGGAATGCTTAAACAGGCCAGGGTTCCCAAATAACCTGAAATTTCTTAGAGTCATTAACAAGATACTGTAAAGATTGAAATTATTGCATAGAATAAATATTAATTCCCTTTTGTTCATATACTCCAGGGTAGGCCAGGGTGAAGAAAAACTGGGCCTTTCGGGTGTTTTCAGGATTCTTAAGGAAGCCACATGCTGACAGCAAGCGGGCAGTAATCAAAACTTGCCACACTGGTACAAAACCACAGGGTTTGCATGCCAAAAAATGCATGTGCAGGACAGCTGGTAATCTCGCAGTATGGGTGCCTATCCAGATTCTCAGTGCCTCTGCCATAATTAATAACATAGTAACATAGTAACATAGTAGATGACGGCAGATATCGAAAAGATATAAAAACCATACTATTCAAAAAACACATCCCAATATTATAATCTACCATCATCTTCTCTCCCTTCATAACCTCCTGCAACTCACAACCAACTGCAATTTCGTCCCCATAGGCAACATCTAATCTAGTTGCATCGGGCGAAAAGCCAATTCATATCTAGAAACACAGTTTCCCCAAATACCGAAAAATCAGATATAACAACCTAGGAACAGACGATTTTTTGGTAACATAAGATTATGCTTTGTAATATTATGTAATGTAACATAAGGTTATGCGTTGTAATATAACATAAGGTTATGCTTTGTAATATCATGTAATGTAAGTTATGCAATGTACTGGAATAATAAGGTAAAATAACATAAAATAACTCTACGTAAAGTCTTGTAAAGTTATGTAAGATAAATTATGTAAGATAAATTATGTAAACTTAATGCAAGTTATGCAAGCACGGTAAGAATAATGTAAAGTAACACAAAGTAACTCCACGTAAAGTTATGTACGAAAAGTTATGTAAAGTTAGGTATGCAAAGTTTGTAAAGTTATACAAATAATTGTATTGTCATCGCCTGGAAATGACCAGCCATCTTCTAATGTAATCCGCTTAGAACCGCAAGGCACAAGCGGAATAGAAATCACTAATGTAATGTAATGTAATGTAATAAAGACCCGAATGGTCCATCCAGTCTGCCCAACCTGATTCAATTTAAATTTTTTTATTTTTTCTTCTTAGCTATTTCTGGGCAAGAATCCAAAGCTTTACCCTGTACTGTGCTTGGGTTCCAACTGCCAAAATCTCTGTTAAGACTTACTCCAGCCCATCTACACCCTCCCAGCCATTGAAGCCCTCCCCTGCCCATCCTCCACCAAACGGCCATATACAGACACAGACCGTGCAAGTCTGCCCAGTAACTGGCCTAGTTCAATATTTAATATTATTTTCTGATTCTAAATCTTCTGTGTTCATCCCACGCTTCTTTGAACTCAGTCCCAGTTTTACTCTCCACCACCTCTCTCGGGAGCGCATTCCAGGCATCCACTACCCTCTCCGTAAAGTAGAATTTCCTAACATTGCCCCTGAGTCTACCACCCCTCAACCTCAAATTATGTCCTCTGGTTTTACCATTTTCCTTTCTCTGGAAATAGGATTTTACCTGTTTGATCTCAGTGACAGGAAGGCAAGGAATGCCTTACATTCTATTTTCTCTTTCTTTTTCTCAATCTCTCTTTTCCTCCCTCCTTTATTCTCCCTGGCCCCTGAGGCTATACTCTCTCTGCTTTATTTACTTTGTACAACACATTGAAGCCATTGATTGGCAACTACGGTATATCAAGCAGTTGTAATAAATAAAAAAACTTATTCTCAACATTTTAAATGAAGAAGCTGTGTGACCACCCTGACATGCATGGAAGTATACTGTATGTAAGTACCACAACCAGGCAAATGAAATGCCTTGCATTAAGGGCTCCTTTTACAAAGGTGCGCTAGCGGTTTTAGCGCACGCACCGGATTAGCGCGTGCTATAGCGTGCTTGATGAAAAACTACCACCTGCTCAAGAGGAGGCGGTAGTAGCTGGCGAGCGATATTCTGTGCATTAAGGCCCTAATGCACCTTTGTAAAAGGAGCCCTAAATTTTTCTATAATATGGATTTTTCTCCTATTTGGTGACAGCGAAGCTTGAAGAATGGTCTGAAATTTGTCAGCTAAAAGTTAATGCTAAGAAATGCAAGATCACGCATGATGGAACAGTACAGTTTAGGGGGTGAAGAACTTATGTGCACGACAGAAGAGCGGGACTTGGGTGTGACTGTATATGATGATCTTAAGGTGGCCAAACAGGTTGAAAATGTGACGGCGAAAGCTAGAAGGATGCTAGGATGCATAGGGAGAGGTATGGCCAGTAGGAAAAAGGAGGTACTGATGCCCCTGTATAAGACTCTGATGAGACCTCATTTAGCATATTGTGTACAATTCTGGAGGCCACACCTTCAAAAAGATATAAAAAGGATGGAGTTGGTCCAGAGTAAGGCTACTAAAATGGTACGTGGTCTTCATCATAAGGTGTATGGGAACAGACTTATCTCAATATATATATATTTTAGACTAGGAAAGGCAGGAGATATGATAGAGACATTTAAATTCCTACATGGCATAAATGGACATGAGTCGAGTCTCTGGAATGAGAGGGCATAGGATTAAATTAAGAGGTGATAGGTTCAGGAGTAATCTAAGGAAATACTTTTTTACAGAAAGGGTGGTAGATGCATGGAACAGTCTCCCGTTAGAGGTGGTGAAACAGAGACTGTCTGATTTCAAGAAAGCCTGGGATAGGCACATGGATTCTCTTGGAGAGAGGACGAGATAATGGTTACTGTGGATGGGTAGACTGGATGGGCCATTTGGCCTTTATCTGCCATCATGTTTCTATGAGCTTGTAGATAGCTCAAAGCTTCCACAAAGAACTGATTGTTGTGCAACATCTCTCAGCAGAAGCCTCTGAATCATGACAACTTTTAAGGATTCTTGTTTCCAGGGAGACAGAGCTATGGAAATTTTGACTTCAACACCAGCTTCAAAATAAAAACTTACAAGACATGGCAAACTTATACTGATCATATCTACCTTTGTCCTAGATCTAAAGTACTGGAAAATATAAGTTAAATTTAGATCCAGAACAGAAATTTTTAAAGCCTAATATCAGTACGAGTCACAGCTGGTGTCAGTCAGAATCAAATAGTAAAAAGTTTGGTGTAACAACTCCACAGCTCTGCTGGGATGGCCCCCTAAGTAAAATCCAATGAAAACAATACTACTATTGATCTGAATATAGGTGGCATTTTGGGGATAAAACAGAAATGATTCTGTAGGTCACCATTTCTCCTTGAACCCAATGAAGGATGTAGCGCAGTCAGTAATCTGGAAGTTTGGATGTCTGCCTAGATTTTTGGTGTCTCATCTATAACCAATAGGATTTTACCTCTCATCTGACCTCAGTGGTAGGGAGGCAGAGCAACATCTAATCACTGGACATTCTGGCCAAAATTGAACGTAAAATATTATAATCAGTAGGTGGTATCTGTATCAGCAAGAAAGTCTATTGATGCATAACTGAAATATTGTCTTTCTTTTTTCTACTTCCCAGTTCTCATATCAAGTTGCTCTTCTTTGGCTGTTATGAGTCTATTAAGGGAATCAAGAGTAAGGTTACCAGATTTTACTATTGTAAAATCCAGACCTATGACCCCGCCCCCAAGGCCCGCCTAGTTCTATCCAGCTCCGCCCTGTTCCACCCCAGCCCTGCCCCAACCCCGCTCCCCTCAACCTGTTCTTGCGCTCAGAGCCGCACTGGGAGGGTATCTGCGCAGGCGTGACGTGATGACATCACATGCACGCGCGTAATGTCAACATGTGGCATCGGCACGCACGCAGATGCCCTCCCGACACGGTCCCAAGCTGGAAGCTTTTCAAAACCCGGACAAAGTGCCGGGTTTTGAAAAGCCTTCTGGACATGTCCTCTAAAAAGAGGCCGTGTCCGGATAAATCTGGACGTCTGGTAACCCTAATCAAGAGCCTCCTTTGAAAGTATAGGCATCTCCGAAGACAGTAGATAGTGGGAGAAGTCTCACTACCAGCAGCATATAATTCCTTAACGTATGAGTGGTAAGAGCCTTTGCAATATCTTCCACTCTGGTGGACATGGTGCCATTGGTGATGGGATAATCGCGGGCCAGACGCTAGCGCGCCGACAATCCAGCGCCGACAATTCGGCACAAGACAGAAGCGCGCGGGGGAAAAAGTAATTTTTAAAGAGCTCCGACTGGTGGTTTGGGGTGGCAACCCCCCCCACTTTATTGGTTAGTATTCGCGCTGCCATTGCGGGGGGGGGGGTGAAACCCCCCACATTATAGAGAAAACGGAACTTTTCCTGAAAAAATCAGAAAAAGTTCCGTTTTCACTATAATGGAGGTTTCCAACCCCCTGAACCCCCCTCCAACAGCAGCACGAACACTAACCAATAAAGTGGGGGGGTTGCCACCCCAAACCCCCCGTCGGACCTCTTTAAAATTACTTTTGCCCCCGCGAGCTTCTGTCTTGCGTCAAATTGTCGGCGCTGGATTGTCAGCGCGCTGGCGTCTTGCTCGCCACTGTCTATGAACCAGTGCCATTAGGGGTTCAAAAGGAAGTAATACAATGAATTCCACACAAGATTTGGTGCTTTGTGTCAAAAGCCTCCTATATCCATTACCAAATTTTAACAACTTATACTTCTAAAACAGGAACATCCGAGTCGTCCATCCATGCAATAAGTGCCACAGGTCTACAATAATAATAATAATAATTTTATTTTTATATACCGCCTAACCAAAAAATGGTTCTAGGCAGTTTACAACAAATAAGCACAAGTCATACAGTGGAGAGTAATTTTAAAAAGGAAAAAAACAATTCAAAACAAAATACAATAGATAAGAATTGGTCCTACAGTAGAAAATATGATTTAAAAGAAAAATGCAATTTAAAAGAATGATTCTAAGCAGATTACAACAAATAAGAACCGACCATACAGTAAAAATACAATTTAAAAGAAGATACATTGCATGACAGAAGCATAGAATTATTAAACGAAATAACCAATTAGGATACAAATTTTTCAAACAGTTGGGTCTTCAGTAGTTTTCTAAAATCAAGATAAGAAGAGGATCCTAGCATAATTTTACTGAACCAATCATTCCTGGTCCTGAGTAGTACAAAAATGTTGTAGAACCCCTTTGGCTGCTATTCTTGTAGGTGGGCAGTGCAAGGTTGGATTAAGTTTTAAACTCATTTACTCAGTCACAAGCATAATCTTATCTGTATAGTTATGGCACATCCGTAAGAGATGACAACAAAAGTTGGGGTCTGGATGAGCTGGAGCATATGCCTCCACTAAAATCAGTTCTCTTCCCTGAAGATGTACTTTTATAATTATATAGCAGTCTTTCCTATCTTTAAGCAGGGTTTAGATAATTTCCTAAAAGAGGACCCCACAGGTCATTATTGAGAACTCCACTGCTCATTCCAAAAATCAGCAGCATAAAATCTGTTGTTGGTTTTTTAAAAAATCTTTATTCATTTTAAAACCAGCATAAAGTACAACATATTATCAATCAATTAACTCAATAGACAGCACTCAATTCCTTCTAATTACATTACATTACATTAGTGATTTCTATTCTGCCATTACCTTGCGGTTCAAGGCGGATTACATTATTACAGTTATTACAGTTTACAGGTATTGGGTCGATTGGAGATACATAAGAAGTAGTCTGGCACTTTATTAAGATGGTAAGGATCAGGGAGTGTTACAGGTGGTGCTTGGGTCAAGTCTAGTTGTGTTAGTTTAGTTTAATGTATTTTTTGAATAGTAGGGTTTTTGTTTCTTTTTTGAACTTTTTGAAGTCTGTGGTTGTGATTAGTAGGTTGGAGAGTTGGTGGTCCAGTTTTGCAGCTTTAGTAACATAGTAACATAGTAGATGACGGCAGATAAAGACCCAAATGGTCCATCCAGTCTGCCTAACCTGATTCAATTTAAATTTTTTTATTTTATTTTTTTTCTTCTTAGCTATTTCTGGGCGAGAATCCAAAGCTTTACCCGGTACTATGCTTGGGTTCCAACTGCCGAAATCTCTGTTAAGACTTACTCCAGCCCATCTACACCCTCCCAGCCATTGAAGCCCTCCCCTGCCCATCCTCCACCAAACGGCCATACACAGACACAGACCGTACAAGTCTGCCCAGTAACTGGCCTAGTTCAATATTTAATATTATTTTCTGATTCTAAATCTTCTGTGTTCATCCCACGCTTCTTTGAACTCAGTCACAGTTTTACTCTCCACCACCTCTCTCAGGAGCGCATTCCAGGCATCCACCACCCTCTCCGTAAAGTAGAATTTTCTAACATTGCCCCTGAATCTACCACCCCTCAACCTCAAATTATGTCCTCTGGTTTTACCATTTTCCTTTCTCTGGAAAAGATTTTGTTCTACATTAATACCCTTTAAGTATTTGAACGTCTGAATCATATCTCCCCTGTCTCTCCTTTCCTCTAGGGTATACATATTCAGGGCTTCCAGTCTCTCCTCATACGTCTTCTGGCGCAAGCCTCCTATCATTTTCGTCGCCCTCCTCTGGACCGCCTCAAGTCTTCTTACGTCTTTCGCCAGATACGGTCTCCAAAACTGAACACAATACTCCAAGTGGGGCCTCACCAATGACCTGTACAGGGGCATCAACACCTTCTTCCTTCTACTGACTACGCCTCTCTTTATACAGCCCAGAATCCTTCTGGCAGCAGCCACTGCCTTGTCACACTGTTTTTTCGCCTTTAGATCTTCGGACACTAACACCCCAAGGTCCCTCTCCCCGTCCGTGCATATCAGCTTCTCTCCTCCCAGCATATACGGTTCCTTCCTATTATTAATCCCCAAATGCATTACTCTGCATTTCTTTGCATTGAATTTTAGTTGCCAGGCATTAGACCATTCCTCTAACTTTTGCAGATCCTTTTTCATATTTTAGTAGCTAGGAGGTTGTCATACAGTTTCTTTCGTTTGATGTTTTTGTCGGCGGGTATGTGAATGGTGTGTGGGTTCTCCTGTGTCTGGTTGAAGAGGATTGAATTAGTCGATTATTCCAGTATTCTGGGCTGTCTCCATTTATGGCTTTAAATAGTAGGCAGTAGAATTTGAAGAGTACTCTCACTTGGACTGGAAGCTAGTGTGTTTCGAGGTATGCCTCTGTGATATGGTCGTATTTCTTCAGCGAGTAGATAAGTTTTAGGGCTATGTTTTGTATTGTTTGAAGTTGTTTTATCATGTTTGCTGGGCATGGGAGATATAGTATGTTGCAGTAATCTATTAGTCCTAGGACTAGGGATTGTACCACGAGTTGAAACTGTTTTCTGTCGAAGAATTTTCGAACTTGCCTTAGGTTTCTTATAACTGCAAATGATTTTTTTTAGTGTTTTATTGATTTGTAGTTGCATGGTACAGCGTCTGTCTATCAGCACTCCCAGGAGTTTTAAAGTAGGTTGAATGGGGTATGAGATAGAGTTTATGACTAGGTTTGCTATGGTTATGGTTTTGCTGTTTTCTAATAGAATGAAGTTTGTTTTGTCTGGATTTAGTTTTAGCTTGTGTTCTTCCATCCATGTTGCTATTATTTCGAGTGTTCTGTGTATTGTGTCTGCCATGGAGGGTATTGGTTGGTCAGAAGGTAGGAGGATAATAATGTCATCTGCATAGCTGTAAGAGGTTAAGTCTAGTTTATCTAGGTGGAAGCTGAGGGAGGCAATGTATAGGTTGAGTAGCGAGGTGATCCTTGGGGTACTTCGCACGGGTTGGACCATGGTTCAGATTTTTCATTGTTTGTTTTGACTCTGTAGGTTCTGGATTGTAGAATACTACAATACTACAATACTGCACTAAAAAAAGCAAGAAAGAACTATTATGGTGAGAAAATCTCCAGATCCAACAACCAGAGTAGTACTCTCTTCAAAATCTGGCGCTCTCTAACCTCCAAAAAAGACTCCACCTCTCTCCCCTCCTCTCCCTCAGCCGATGTTCTAGCAAAATTCTTCAATGAAAAGGTCACTACCTTACAAAACTCCTTCCCACCTGCAGTCTCCTATAACTCCCTGGTGCTCACTGACCCCCAACCCTACTCTATTGGCCTCTAGCGCCTTCCCAGCCGACAGGCTCTGGGCTGCCTTTGACCAAGTATCCGATTCACTCATCCTCAAACTCTGTCTCAAAATGAAATCCTGCAATTGTTCTTTAGACCCTTTCCCCTCCTACCTCTATGAAGAAATACCCACTCAAGCCATTTCTTCCATTACCAAACTCCTAAACTCCGCTCTACATTCGGGCCTTTTCTCCCCGGAAATGGGCCATATCGCCTTAACCCCGTTATTGAAAAAACCCGACCTCGACCCCTCCACTCCATCCAGCTATCGCCCAATAGCAAATATCCCTCTCTTAACCAAGATGCTCAAGTCCATCATATCGACCCAACTCTCATCCTACCTAGAGAAATTCTCCATTCTCCTACCCTACCAATATGGCTTTCGCCCCAATTTCAGCACCGAATCCCTTCTGACCTCCCTAATCTCCAAGGTCCAACAACTTCACTTCCGCAACAAGTTTGCCATCCTCCTGCAATTTGACCTCTCTGCCGCTTTCGACGCTGTTCACCATGACATTCTACTTTACCAACTCTCCGAGATTGGCATCACCTCTACAGTCCTTGAATGGTTCTCAAAATTCCTTCATTCCTGTTCCTACATTGTCAACATGAACGGCACCTCATCCTCCCCCTGGATACCAACCTGTGGAGTCCTGCAAGGTTCACCTCTATCTCCTATCCTTTTTAACATTTATATGTCCTCCCTAAAACTCCTCCAGCTATCCTCCCTTGAAACAATATACACCTATGCTGACGACATTCTTGTCCTTCTCGAAACCGACTCGAACCTCACTGATCTCTCAGAGAACTTATCCTCCTGTATCTCGAACCTGCAATCTTGGGCCCACACCGTCCAAATGAAATTGAACGAATCCAAGACAAAACTTCTTTGGCTTGGCCCAAAATTAGCTCAGCTACCCACCTCAATCCCACTGTCCTCCGGCTCCACTCTGCAGCTCGAATTCTCCAGCAAGGTCCTGGGCGTCATCATCGATTCTACACTGTCCTTCAACGACCATCTCAACTCCCTGGTAAAAAAAATGCTATTTCAGCCTTCACGTGCTGAGGTTAGTAAGATCCTGTTTCCATCAAAAACATTTTGCCGTTCTCGTCCAATCCATCATCCTCTCCAGACTGGACTATTGCAATTCCATCTTCATATGCCTAACGAAGAAAAACCTCCACAGACTCCAACGGATCCAAAATGCCGCGGCCAAGCTTATCTTTGCAAGAAGTAAATTCGACCACGTCTCACCTCTCCTTGCCAAGCTTCCGATAATTTCCAGAGTCCACTTCAAATCCATCTGCCTAACTTTCAAGATCCTCCACGGCATCCTTCCTCCATTAATCCCACTGTCCTGGAATTCCTCGAATCTTAGTACCACCAGACCTACCCAAAAATCGAAACTATCCTTCCCCTCATTAAAAGGCATTTCCCACCTAGGAAAACTGGGGACTTCCCTCCTCTTCAGATTCACCGAGCTCTGGAACAACCTTACCTCCCCTCTTCGGAACCTGAGTGCTCTCCAACCCTTCCGGAAATATCTGAAAACCTGGCTTTTCTCAAAAATTTAACCACTCCCTCCTCATCTGACATCCTAGCTCTCTAACACTCTTCTTTCCTCCGATCTTCATCTAACCCTTTCCCTGGAGTTCCTTTCTCATTACAATCCCTGTAAACCGTGCCGAGCTCTATGACCATGGAGATGGCGCGGTATACAAACCTAAGGTTTAGTTTAGTTTAGTTTAGTAGAAATCCTCTAAACCATGATAGTACCTTGCTGGTGATTCCTATCGAGTCTAGTATTTGTAGAAGGATGTCATGGTCCACCAGATCAAAAGCTGCGGAGAGATCTAGTTGAATAATCAGCATTTTTTTGCCTGTGGAGAGGTGTTGTCTAGCGGTGTCCATGAGAGAACCTAGGAGGGTCTCTGTGCTGTAGTTGGTTCTGAATCCGGACTGTGTAGGGTGGAGTAAGTTGTGATTTTCTAGGTATGAGGTTAGGACTTTGGCTACGAGGCCTTCCATTAGCTTGACATAGAGTGGTATTGAGGCTATGGGTCTGTAGTTGGACGGTTGGTCTATTGCTCCTTTGGGGTTTTTTAGGATTGGGGTGATGATGATTTCACTGAGGTCTTGTGGGAAAAGGCCGTCTGTTAGTAGAGTCTGGATCCATTGTAAAATCTGGGTGCGAAATAGCATACTGGCGGATTTCAATAGGTATGGGGGCAGTGGTTGAGGTCGCATGCTGCATGGCTATATTTGTTATAGAGTTTGTTGAGGTCTGCCCATTGTATCGGTGAGAAGTAGGACCAAATTCTGTCTGCTGCAACTGATTCTTTATCTGTGGGGAGTGTTGTGATCTCATGCAGGTGCAAAGGTGTTTCTTTGAAGGTGGATCTGATGTTTGCAATTTTGTTTTTGAAGAATGTCGCTAAGATGGGGGCTGATGGTGGTGGTGAGGGGGTGTTATCATTGGTCAGGTAGGGTTTGGTGTCTGTGAGACTTTTTAGTAATTGGAATAGTTTTTTTGTGTCTTGGGATTTTTCTCCTATTTGTTTTGTGTAGTATGTCTTTCTTTTTTCTTTCAGATTTTGTTTATATTTTTGGTTAAGTTTTCTCCATTCTGTTTTTGTGATATCTTGATTGCTTTTTCTCCATTTTCGTTCTAGTTGTCCACATTGTCTTTTAAGTAGGAGTAGTTCGTTATTGAACCATTTGTCTGATTTTCTCTGGATTCTGTTTTTTGTTTGTTCAGGGGCTAGCTCATCTAGGGTAAATTTGCTTAGGTGGCTCCATTGTGAGATGAGATTTTTGGGGTCATAGTCTTGAGTTATGGTGTCTCTTCTTGTCCAGAATTTGGTGGGGTCAATGTGCTTGCGTGACGTGTAGGTTATTTTTTTGTGTGATTGGTTTGCTTTTGTTTTTGGTCCAGTTGATGTTGAAAGAGTATGTATAGTGGTCTGACCAGAGGGAACGGTACCAGTTTCCATTTGATGTATGAATCTCTGGTTGTATGGGCTGTTGGGACATGTAGGCTGCAATGTCGAGTTGGTGTCCTTTTTCATGTGTGGTTTGATGGTCTAGCATCTTCTATGTTAAGGCTTCAAGGTATGATAGTAAGATTTCTACTTGTTTGGAGTTTTGGTTTTCAAGGTGGAGGTTTAGGTCTCCTAGGATTAAGTTATACGTTGTTATTAGTGAGTTTCAGTAAATAAAGTCTTCAGATTTTGGTTTTACTGTGTTCCAGTTTCCTGGTGATATGTAACATAGTATGCTGGTTAGGGTTCCTTTGAGTGATGTGCTAGAGAGTTGACATGCTAGTAAATCCATGTAAGGGGTAGTTATTTTGTCTTGCATTTTTAGGTCTTTGGTGCTTCTGGCTATGATGGAAATTCCTCCTCCTACAATAAATACATAACCCCCTCCCCCTCCCCACCCATACTTCCTAAAAGTGTAAAAACATTTAATATAATGTAAATGAACAAGATAAACAACCTTGCAATCCAATAATAAATGAATTACATAACCCCCCTCCCACCCACCCATCCTGGATGCATATAATCAAAGGGCTAAATCCAACACTCAATCTTTACAAAATTAAAAGATATTTGGAGCACTGAGATTAAGCAGCAGATTTCTGCGTCTCAATGGCCATGAATTTGGACTTGGAGGATGAGATGTACAGTGTCAGCATCTATGAGACAAACATTTTTTTTTGTTGCATAGAAATTTTTGGACCCTTGTTAGATTACAAAAATTAGATAGTACTAAGTCAAATAGATGCTGGCACTGTCATCTCAATATAGGGACACTGGATCATCTGTTCTTCTTTTGTCCCTTGATACTTAAATTTTGGCAATCCATTTGGAGTCAAATAAATAGAATACTGGAAGCTTCAGTAGCATTGACATATGACGGAGTGCTGTTTGGCACGTTAATGAGGCCCAAGAGTCCAATAACTTCCCATAACAACAAATTACTTTTCATCATGACGGGAGTTGCTATACAACTTATTCTGAAAAACTGGAAAAATTGGGATAGATTAAACTATAGTTTTTGGTGGGAATCCTTATGCCAAACTTGTAAATTTGAACATATGAGAGCAATACAATTGGGATATTATAAAAAATTTAAGGATGTTTGGGACGCATTGACAAAATTTCATATAATCTGTTTATTTTTTGGGATCTAGCTACATCTAGGTACTTGGGACCTGGGTTGGCCACTGTTGGAAACAGGATACTGGGCTTGATGAACCTTTGGTCTGTCCCCAGTATGGCACTTCTTATGTTCTATTTTGCAATGTAAACACTTGTGCACTAGTACTGGCCACTTCTTCCTAGTGCTTATCTGCAGCGGAATAACATCCCCAACTCACAGTCTCTAATTTCAAGTTTAATGGTTATTTGATATATTGCTTATTGTAATATTAAGCGATTATACAAAATATTTAAAATCAGAGGGTACACACCAAAAATACATATTATCAGATACAAAGACAGAACATTTCAATGCTTCAGTCTCTGATAATAGAGTTTCTTGCAAACAGGTAACATCTGCCCAGTGTCTCATAAGAGCTGCTATGATTTTATTCCAAGACACAAAGCAAATAGCACTCTTCACTGACTTAGTTATGGAAGATCAAAACCCTATCTTAACGGGGTAGATAAAAATAAATGATTTTTTTTAAATAAAACGCTTTTTTAAGGACAAATCTATGAGAAACCTAAGGCAAGTTCGAAAATTCTTTGACAGAAAACAATTCCAGCTCATGGCCAAGTCCCTAGTCCTAGGTCTCCTTGACTACTGCAACATCCTCTATCTCCCCTGCCCCGCAACAATGATAAAACAACTACAAACAGTACAAAACACAGCCCTGAGATTAATCTATTCACTAAGAAAATACGACCACATCACCGAGGCATACCTTGACTCGCACTGGCTCCCAATTCAAGCAAGAATACTATTTAAATTCTACAGTCTACTATTTAAATCCATAAATGATGACGGCCCAGCCTACTTGAACAACCGCCTAATCCAAAGTACCACAACCAGACACAGGGGAACCCAGACACCATTCACATACCCTCCAATCAGAGACATCAAATGGAAAAAGCTGTACGATGGCCTTCTAGCCACACAGGCAGCAAAACTAGACCACCAACTCTCCAATCGACTAATCGCGACCCCAGACTACAAAACTTTCAGAAAAGAAATAAAAACCTTGCTATTCAAGAAATCCATGAAGACTAACTAACACCAAATGAAACATTTCAATCCTCTGAAGCAACCCGCTCTACTCTGTAACACCTCTGGACATGTCCAGAAATCCTCTTCTGTAATCCGTCTTGAACTGCAGGATAATGACATTCCTCAAGACATTCCGTAAAGAAATCAAAACACTGCTGTTCAAAAAGCATATACAATCTACCTAACCTCCCTCACCCCATCCCCTAAGAAACCAAAACACTGCCGTCCAAAACATCTTCCGATGTTATTAAGTCTTTACTATCATTCTGTTATTAAGTCTCTATCCTCAAACTGTATTCTCTATTGTCATGTACCATCCTGGAAATGTCCAGTTCTCTTCTTATGTAATCCGCTTTGAACCGCAAGGTACAAGCGGAATAAAAATCACTAATGTAATGTAATGTAATGTAATAATGGCAGAATAAAAATCACTAATGTAATGTAATAAGGATTAGTTTTTAATTATGTAGCATGAGGCTGTATATTCATGCAATGTTTAAATTTTTGGGGTAAATCTTGATGGGTGGAGTAATGTCCACAATGATCCTGTTGTATTTGCTTGTAAAACAGAAGAAAGGAATGTGTTTCTTACAGAAACAACTGATACTTCACGAAATGCACAAACAGCAGAATACTTACAGGAAGTAGTGATAATAAAATGTGAACAAAAATTGAAATGTCTAGTATGCAGTTTAGTCACAGACAATGCTGCAAATGTATCCAAGATGAGAAGAAATTTAGAAGAACATGAAGTGAATACCAAGTTGATAACATATAGAAACATAGAAACATAGAGTATGACGGCAGAAAAGGGCCTTTGACCCAAAAAGTCTGCCCACTCGAAGAACCCTCCCTCATCAAGAACCCTCTTTTTAAGCATTTCCCCGGAGTGAACCTACATGTTTATCCCATCGTCCCTTGAAGTCAAGTGCATTACTATCCTCAACTACCTGACGTGGAAGACCATTCCATCGATCAACCACTCTTTCGGTGAAGAAGTATTTCCTGATGTCACCATGAAATCTCCCACCCTTGAGTTTGAGCGGATGCCCTCTGGTTGCCGTGGGCCCCGTAAGGAAGAAGATATCTTCTTTCACCTCTATACGGCCCGTAAGATATTTGATTGTCTCTATCATGTCACCTCTTTCTCTGCGTTCTTCGAGAGAACATAACTGCAGCCTGCTTAGACAGTCTTCATATGGTTGCAGTGCTCATTTGCTTCATCTCCTAGCCAAAGAATTCAATGTCCCAGAAATAGACTAATAAGAACATAAGAACATAAGAATTGCCGCTGCTGGGTCTGTAGGAAGATTTATGGTAGATACTGTTAAGTTTGATACGGAAATATCCCTACAGGTCAGACCAGTGGTCCATCGTGCCCAGCAGTCCACACACGCGGCAGCCCTTAGGTTAAAGACCAGTGCTCTAAATGAGTCCAGCCTCACCTGCGTACGTTCCAGTTTAGCAGGAACTTGTCCAACTTTGTCTTGAATCCATGGAGGGTGTTTTCCCCTATAACAGACTCCGGAAGAGCGTTCCAGTTTTCTACCACTCTCTGGGTGAAGAAGGAATTGCTAAATATTTCTGTAACAATCATTTTCCTGCAGCAGCAGCTTTGCAACCACAAGATGTTAGAAGGAACTCTATAGTGGATTGTTTTGAGCAGTATATCAAGAACTGGCCAATTCCGATGACATCTGCTTTAAATATTAAGATTATACCAGCAAGAATGAGTCTGTAGAAAACCATTATTTAGATCAAGTCTTTCCAACTAGTGATTTAAATCATGATTTAATTTAAACCAAATCCACCCTGCATCTTAAAGAACAAAATACCTCCCAAATATCCGCTCCTGGGGGCCTAGTCCTCACCCGAGGGTAATACCACTTTGGCCCAAGCCTACTTACCCTAAAGTAGGCTTACACCAATACAAGCAATAAAGCAGTTCCACAAAAATAGAATATAAGACCCCTCAGTAAATCCAAGTTTCCAAGCTTATTTAATTATATACTGCCTATCAATGGAGATGTTTTAAGCGATTTTTACATTCAGGTACTTAAGCATTGAACACCATTCCCAAGCAGGATCCCAACCCCCTCATATCTCCCTCCCCTATCCCCACATAACGCCTCTTCCAGTATAATTTTTCCTTTCAATGAAGTAAGCATTCCAGTGGAACACAAATACATGAGGGAAGAGGAGATCACTAAGAACCAATGTGCTACCTTCCTTTATTAAGCTCTTGTAAACCGTGCTGAGCTCTATAATTATGGAGAGGATGCGGTATATAAACTTAAGGTTTAGTTTAGTCTATCTAAAAAATGGCAATTCATGTTGTGTGCTCAGGCAGCCCTGGTAATTTATTTACACAGTCCTGTGCCACCTGTAATGAAAAAATCTTTAGGACTGCTCTCCGTACTTACCAGCGCAACGATTCACTAAGGCAGCCTTGGGGCTTTTGCTGAGTCACAGCTGCTTCTGATGGTACAACTTTCTCTTTCCTCGGAGGCAGCACGACCCATCAAAGGACCCAAGGCTGCCTTAGTGAACTGCTGCGCTGGCAAGCACGGAGAGCTGCTGGGAGGGGAGAAAGCTGGGAAGCTGCTGGGCAAGGAAAAATAAGGCTGCTGGACAAGGGAGTGCTACTGGACCTGGAGGGAAGGAGAAGGAGAGATGCAGCTGGGAGGGGAGGAAGGAAAGGAGTCTGGGAAGCTGCTGGACAAGGGAAAATAAGGCTGCTGGACAAGGGAAAATAAGACAAGGGAACTGCTACTGGACCTAGAGGGAAGGAGGAGAGATGCAGCTGGGAGGGGAGGAGGGAAAGGAGTCTGGGAAGCTGCTGGACAAGGGAAAATAAAGGGACAGCTGCTACTGGACCTGGAGAGACGGAGAAGGAAAGATGCTGCTGGGAGGGGAGGAGGGGAAAGGAAGAGAGTTATTGCTGGACAGGAGGAGGGAAGGGAGAAGAAAAAAAGAAAGGAAACAGCTGGCAGGGAGATTAGAGGAGGGGAAGAGGAGAGACAGGCATAAGAAAGTAGAGAGATTGATGATGGGAAGGGATCAGCAGAGAAATAAGCAGAGAGGGACAACGATGCGAGATATGCTGTAGGAGAGATAAAAATGAAGAGAGCAGTGAAGCTGGAATGAATCATGTAAAAAGGAGAGAGGGTACTCAGGCTGGATGGAAAGGGAGAGGGGCATAGAAAGAAGACAGATACTATATGGAAGGGGGAGAGGGCAGACAGTGGATGGAAGGGGCAGATGCTGGATTGAAGAGACAGAGAGGGCAGACACTGGAAGGAAGAGAGTGAAAAGAAGATGAAAGCAGAAACTAGAGATGACAAAAGGTAGAAAAATAATTTTATTTCTATTTTATGATTAGAGTAACATAGAAACATAGAACATGACGGTAGAAAAGGGCCACGGTCCATCTAGTCTGCCCACACTAATGGCCCACCCCCTAACTACCTCCATGAAGAGATCCCACATGCCAATCCCATCTTTTCTTAAAATCTGACACGCTGCTTGCCTCAATTACCTGTTGTGGAAGATTATTCCAGCGATCAACCACCCTTTCGGTGAAGAAATATTTTCTGGTGTCGCCATGAAATTTCCCACCCCTGATTTTCAACAGATGCCCTCTTGTTGCCGTGGGTCCTTTAAGGAAAAAGAGATCCTCCTCCACCTCGATACGGCCCGTGACATATTTGAACGTCTCGATCATGATTCCCCTCTCTCTGCGTTCCTCGAGCGAGTACAGCTGCAACTTACCCAGCCATTCCTCATACGGGAGATCCTTGAGTCCTGAGACCATCCTAGTGGCCATTCGCTGAACCGACTCAACTCTCAGCACATCTTTTTGATAATGCGGCCTCCAGAATTGTACACAGTATTCCAGATGGGGTCTCACCATGGATCTGTACAACGGAATTATGACCTCGGGCTTACGGCTGACGAAACTTCTACGGATACAGCCCATGATTTGTCTAGCCCTGGATGAAGTTTTCTCCACTTGATTGGCAGTCTTCATGTCTTCGCTAATGATCACCCCTAAGTCACGTTCTGCTACAGTCCTTGCTAGGATCTCACCATTTAGGGTGTAAGTCCTGCATGGATTTTTGCCGCCAAGGTGCATGACCTTGCATTTTTTTGGAATATATATCCTGCTAGAGCTGGTGTTAGACATAACTGAGGACTGCAAAGCCCAGGCAGTGGCTTAGGGTTCTCTCTGACCAGGGGGCAATTGCCCTAATTGCACTCCTCTAACACTATTCCTGTTATGTGTGACTGCAGTATTCTAGATATTTCTAAGTAGCATTCTGTAATTATTTGGCTTATTCAGTTTTCTTGATAGTAGAGGGGATATATGTGAACGGGAAGGGAGACAGGGGTTTTGTTGATCCTTGCTCTGTATTATTTGTATTTATAAAATTACAATTTTACAGAATATTGTTTCTTTTTATACTTTAATAAAATACATTCAATATAAAATCATAACTGAGGCTTGTGCGGATGGGATCAGATGGTTTACAGTGACCGAGCTCGTGGAGACGTGGCGGAAAAGGGTTTTTTAAATTTAAGTCCTAGTAGTTTGCCGGTCCACAAAATAATTATTTTATTTCCGCCAGTCCATAGGTGTAAAAAGGTTGAAGAACACTGATGTAGATAATATTTTGTGACTCTTTTTAGTGATGCAGCATGCATGTCTCTTGCCATGTTAACATTCATTTATTGTACTTTTATATACTAAAATCAATAAAAAAAAAATTTTGAACTGAAAAAAGAATTTGCTCTCCCTAATTTTAAACTTTCTGGAAGTATTTTAAGTGCTCCCTCCCTCCCCCTCCCCTCATATAGTATGTCTCCCCTACTGTTAGCCCTGGCAACCAGTACCCTCACTTGCACTGAAGGCTGGAGCCTTTGGTAAAGGGCGCTATGTCATAAGCCCTCCCTAGATTCCAGTGTGTTTCTTCCGCATCATATTTAAACCTCACAGGCCCCCTTTAAACAGGTCTCCTCTTCCTGTGGTCTGAGCCATAGGTCAGCCCTTTTTCTTATTTTTAATTAACATATCACATATTTTCAGTAAAGTCTGACTTGTCAAACTGCAGGTCTCAAGTCTCCCACATGCATCACTTTGCACTTGCTCACATTAAACATCATCTGCCATTTTGATAACCAGTCTCCCAAGGTCCTCTTGCAATTTTTCACCATCCTTTCACGACTTTGTGTCATCAGCAAATTTAATTATCTCACTGGTTATTCCCATCTCTACATCACTAATAAATATGTTAAAAGGCAGTGAATCCAGCACAAACTTTTGGGGTACTCCACTATTTATCCTTTTCCATGGAGAATATTGACCATTTAACCCTACTTTCTGTTTTCTATCTTTTAGCCAGTTCTTAATCCATAACATTAGGACATTATCTTCTATCCCATGACATTTTGATTTCCTCAGGAGTCTTTTATGAGGTATTTTGTCAAATGCATTTTAAAAAAGGATACACAATATCGACCAGCTCACCTTTAGCCACATGTTTATTTACCCCTTCAATGAAATGTAGTAGATTGGTGAGGCGTGATTTCCCTTGACTAAATCCATGTTGACTTTGTCTCATTAATCCATGCTTATGTATATATTCTGTAATTTTGTTCTTTCTAATAGTCTCTACCATTTTGCCCACTGCATGGGAGACAGCAATGGCAATCCACTTCTGAACTCTGCCTTGAAACATCACAGGGAGGATCCTTCACTGTGCATGCAGCCATGGGTTGGTGGGTGACTCAAAGGCATACACACATACACTATTTTGCCCAGCATCAATGTCACTCACTGGTCTATAATTTCCCGTACACTTCTGGAACCCTTTTAAAAAACTGGTGTTACATTGCTACCTTCCAGACTTCCGGTACCATTCTAGATTTTAAAGATAAAATATAAATTACTAAGAATAGCTCTGTAAGTTAATTTTTCAATACTATCAGTATTCTGGGATGCATACCATCTGGTCCAGGCAATTTGCAACTCTTCAGTTTGTCAAATTGCCCCATTACATCTTCCAGTGTTACAGAGATTTATTTCAATTTCTCTGACTCATCAGCATTGAATAATATTATTTCTAGCACCAGTATCTCCCCTACATCTTCTTCGGTGAAGATCGAAGCAAATAATTAATTTAATAGCTCTGCTTGTCCTTCCTGAGTGCCCCTTTTACCCCTCAGCCATCTAGCAGTCCAACTAATTTTTTTTCCTGCCCTCTTGTTTTAATATACTTACTTTTGCAACACAATCTTCTTTTCAAGGTCTCTCTTTACCTTCCTTATCAGCATCATGTATTTAACTTGCCATTCCTTATGCTGTTTCCTATTATGTTCAGTTAGATCTTTCTTCTACTTTCTGAAGGATTTTATTTGGAGTGCCGCAGGGCTCGGTCTTGGATCCAATCCTATTTAATATCTTCTTAGGGGACCTGGCTCAGGGGCTTCGAGGTAAAATTACATTATTCACCGATGACGCCAAACTATGCAACATAGTAGGCAACAGCACAGTGCCCGACTGTATGACGCAAGACCTACTCTTACTGGAACAATGGTCCATAACTTGGCAACTAAGTTTTAATGCCAAAAAGTGTAAGGTCATGCACCTTGGCAGCAAAAATTCTTGCAGAACTTACACCCCTAAATCAGGGGTAGAGAACTCCGGTCCTTGAGAGCCGTATTCCAGTCGGGTTTTCAGGATTTCCCCAATGAACATGTATTGAAAGCAGTGCCTGCAAATAGATCTCATGCACATTCATTGGGGAAATCCTGAAACCCGAATGGAATACGACTCTCGAGGACCGGAGTTCCCTACCCCTGCCCTAAATGGTGAGACCTTAGCAAGAACTGCAGCAGAACGAGACTTGGGAGTGATCATTAGTGAAGATATGAAGACTGCCAATCAAGTGGAGAAAGCTTCATCTAAGGCTAGACAAATGATGGGTTGTATCCTAAGAAGTTTCGTCAGCCGGAAGCCCGAAGTTATAATGCCGTTGTACAGATCCATGGTGAGACCTCATATGGAATATTATGCGCAATTCTGGAGGCCACATTATTAAAAAGATGCACTGAAAGTTGAGTCGGCTCTGGCACGTCCCTGATGACATCATCAGAGACGCGGCAGAGCAAATCAGGGCAGTAGAAGGGTCCGAAGCAGCGTGTAAAGACTGCTGCACATGCTGCTGGAATCGCCAGGTTTGTAGTCGGGACCGCGGGAAGGGAAGGGAGGTGGGTGGGCGGCGGGGTCAGCGCAAGAGCTGGGGCGGAAAGTTGCTGGGCTTCTCGGGTCTGTCGCGGAGGCCAGGCCAGATCCGTTTCTCAGTTCATCCCGGGGAGGGGGGGGCCGGAGGCACTCTTTGTGCCCCAGCCCTTCGGAGGGTGCGTGTGAGTAGTCGGGAGGCCTAGGTGGTGACAGGGGCTGCGGCAGCCGTCTTCGAGTGACACCCACTCTCGCTTCTCTTTTTCTGTCACTCCCGGACCGCTGCCCCGCGTCCTCTGATGACTATGGTCCACTTTTATTTTCCCCCTCTGTGGCTGCCTCTAAATGTCCCGCCGCCGAACGCGCCTATCGCGTCTCTAGCGCACCTTCGGATACGTAGTAAGTGCGCATGCGCACTCGTGCCACCACATCCCGACAGATCAGGGATCAGGGAATACGCGGTGCGAGTGCGCATGCGCGCTTAGTATTTTATTATTATAGATGATAGGGTGGGAAATAATAACACAAATATAGCCTATTGGGAAAGCAGAAAGCATGAATGTGTACCTCATTCCATAAGGTGAAAACAAAATGTAGATCCGCACAGTCTTAAGTGTGCTGGAAATTTGGATTCTATGTATAGTATTCTAAAGAGGCAGAACTATAATTTATTGTTCAATCCACCCATAACTATAAATTTTTATAAACACAGCTGTTGGATTGTGCAATCATTTAGAAAATCACATTAAGACAGAGATTTTTACATATATTTTTAGAACCACTCAGTAACCTTCTAGAATATGCAATGTGGAAACAACAATAAAACACACAAAATCATGACTTGAACCAAGAAATATAATTATTCTGAAAATAATAGTTTATTATGCAAAACATTTTCAATATCCAAATGGTCATAGCAGACGCTGTGTGGGAATTAATGACAGCTTAGTAATTCAAAAACATTTCTAAATGCCTGTACAGTCAAGCGATGCAAATATTTTAAAGCAAAATGAATGCAAAATGCTTGCTAGAAAATTTTAACTTATGCATTGAAGAAGTAATTTTTATAAAGCTTTTTGTATATGTGAAGCCTATTTTACATATGGAAATGGGTTTTTATAAAATTATGTGATTGTGTTTAATAAAACTACAGAAAGTGATCAAGTTTTACACAGTCTGCATCATATGCATCCCTGGGAGCACAGTTTTAGCATAGCAGAGGTAGTGTTTCAATGTATGTATGTAGTGTACACACACAGACCCTGATTCTATAAAGTCCACCTGAAGTTAGGTACCGATATCGGCACCGATTCTATAAAATTTAGGGTTTTCTTTACCTAACGTTAGACGCTGGTATCAGAGCCTAATGGTACTTAATTCAGAAAGAGGCACTTAACTTGAAAACACACCCATGATCTACTTTTAGTATAGACATTTTGGGCTAGGTGCCTACTTTTTATAGAATCCATTGTTTCAAGTTAGATGCCTTTCAATTAAGTCCAACTAAAGCCAGTTGTGGGGTGTTGAGTGCCAATATCGGCACCAATTAAGCCCATTGAGCAATTAAATTAGATGCAGATTTCAGGGTTCATAGACAAAACCGCGGAAGACAAAGGCGCGCGCCGACAACTGAGCGCAAGACGGAGGCGCGCGCCGAAGAAAATGACAGTTTTTAGGGGCTCCGATGTGGGGTTTTGTTGGGGAGCCCCCCCCACTTTACTTAATACAAATCGCGGCGGCGTTGTGGGTGGTTCGGGGGGTTGTAACCCCTCTCATTATACTGTAAACTTAACTTTTTCCCTGTTTTTAGGGAAAAAGTGAAGTTTTCAGTAAAATGTGGGGGGTTACAACCCCCCAAACCCCCCACAACACCCCCACAATGCGGCACATCTGTATAAAGTAAAGTGGGGGGGGTCCCCGCCACACCCCCCACCCCCGTCGGAGCCCCTAAAAACAGTTATTTTCTTCGGCGCGCGCCTCCGCGCTGCGCTCAGTTGTCGGCGCGCACCTTTGTCTTCCGCGGTTTTGACCTGACACCAGATTTCAGTGCCTAATTTTAGACAGACTTTATAGAATCAGGGCCACAGAGTACATGCAGGTTTAAATTTTATGCATGGGCCTTTGCATGCTATTGGGGTTGATTCTACAAGAACAAAGAAAAACTGCAGACAAGAGTACAAGATGCAGGCTAAAGTTCATTAAAACAGATATATGTTTTGGTTAGTGTCGCCACCTTTTGGCAAACCAGGGGACCCGACACGGTCCGTGTTTCGGTTAACACGCCTTCATCGGGGTCCCTAATTTGAAAGATATCGAATAAAACCGCAGCTACAATAAACTTGAGCCTGTGTAAAAATGTAAAACTACACTTCTCCCTCGTCATTCGCGGGGGATACGGGCAGAGCCGGACCGCGAATGCCGAAAAACCGCGATTATCCGGCTCTGACCCACCCCCACCTCCCTGCCACCTTCCCGGCCTTACCTGGTGGTCTAGAGGGCTTTCGGGGCAGGAGCGATCTTCCTACGCTCCTGCCCCATGCAGATCGCCACCAGGAAATGGCTGAAGGGAGTTCCCGACGTAGTCTCGAGAAACTACGGGAACTCCCAGCAGCCATTTCCTCATGGCAATCTGCATGGGGCAGGAGCGTAGGAAGATCGCTCCTGCCCCGAAAGCCCTCTAGACCACCAGGTAAGGCCGGGAAGGCGGCAGGGAGGAAAAAAAGATGGATTTTTTTTACATGAAGACTGTTTTTTTTAATTTTCCCCCTCCCCAGAAAAAAATCGCGATTATATGAAACCGCGAGTGCAGGAACCGCGAATGGAGCGGGGGAAGTGTAGTCACCGTAGCAGTAACTCTACAGGATACTGCAATAGCAGTGGTTCTAGGAGCCCATTTTATAAAGGTACATAGGTGTCAGATAAATCTGAATAAAGTAATAGTGCTTCTCTAACTTTTATCTGATTAGTATCCGGATTGTAGGCTCAATATTACTACCATCTAGACAGCATTGGCACTAACCTCTCCAGATATCTGGTGTTGCCACTATTCCAGTGCTGAATATTCATTTTTTTTCCAGCTGTGGTGGTTAGTGTTTTAAAAAAATACTAACCTCCAAATTCTATATATGGCGCCTAAAGTTATGTGCATACATCAGCGTGCTTAGCTGATGTATGTGCAGAACTTCTTAACTGGCACATATAATTAGCAATTAACACCTATTAACTGTACTTAATTGAAAGATAAGTGCAAAGGACTTACAGCTAGATTCACTAAGCACACTGATCGTGTCCCGACCACTTTGCGACCCGATTGTTCCCCGACCCGATTCACTAACCTTAGCGCCGAGCAACCTCCAATCTGATCCGCGCATGCAAATGAGGGGGAATGGCATGCAATTATAGGCAGACAACAATTCACTAAACAAATCTGGAACACCGACTGGGCTGGCCAATCAACGAAAGAAGCGACTGCTGGGGACCAGTCGCTCACGTGCTTTCCGACTGCATCTCCTTCTCTCTGCCTGGATTCTCCTGCTCTCCTGCCCTGACTCTCCTATCGCCGCCTTGCTCTCTGCCCCCAAATCTCTTGTTACCTCAACTCGCCGCCCTGCTCTCTGCCGCGAATCTCTCTTGCCGCCCTGACTCGTCGCCCTGCTCTCGCCCCGAATCTCCTCCTCTTGCCTCCCCGACTTGCCGCCCCACTCTCTTCCCAAATCTCCTCTTGCCACCCCTCCTGCCCTTTCCTGCAGTGCAAGCCCATGGTTTTAACTTGCCGGTTTGTGATTAAAAAGTTAAAAAAAAAAAAAAGTTTCCAACTCTGCCGGGCATGGAGGGCCAGCGCATGCACATACCATCTACAGACAAAGAAGATGGTCTGCGCTTGTGTCGGGATCGCTGGAGAGCGATTCGTGCAGTTGGTTAGGGGCGTGATTCCGATCACCCTCATTTGCACGAAGGCACTTCGTGAATCAGCCCCCCTGGCCACTGATCGGATCTGATCCTTCATGGATAGGATTGGATCCGTGGCCTTAGTGAATCTAGCCCTTAGTAAAAGTGGGTTTGGCTAAAGGACAGATTGTGGGCTGCAGCCCAGGAGCATCAGGCCGTGGCTTTTTGCGGCCCAATGCTCCCAGACAGTAAAATAACTCCAGCAAAAAGCTGGGATTATTTTAACCATGGTTTTTGGGTCCTAATGCAACTTGCAGTACATCACTGCAAGTTGCATTAAGGGATTTGCATAGTAATGAAATGCAAAGCATGCATGTACATATTTTGCATCTCATTACTTGGTAATGCACAACGACTTAAATATCGCCATGCTATTTTTGGAATAGCAACATTATAGCTGTTTAAGTCACTGTAAGGGCCTTTTACTGCTACTTAAAGCCCAAACACTGCTTTATGAATTTTTCCAATCTTTGCCGGCACCAAATTTAAGCACCATTTACAGAATTCCACCCTGTTGTGCCTAGTAAATAAGTCTGCCCTGAATGCACTGTGAATAAAAGAAAGTCTGTGATATAAGAGGATAATAAATATGCACAAAATAAATAACAAACTAGACATACAAATATTGCCCAACCACTAATCTGTTCACGTTCCAGTTACATACGTATTTTTCCGCTCTATAAGATGCACTGGACCATAAGACACACCCATCTGTAGAGGAAGAAATCCCAGGAAAAAAAAAAATCCCAATGCCCTGCCCTGTACCCCCTCTGGTGGTCTAGTGGTAGGCCAGGACAGGGTCTTATGGAGCAAAAAAATCTGTAGCCAGCGTAGGCACCACCCCGTGTAGGCAGCACTGCCCCCCCCCCCCCATAGGCAGCACAGGCACAACTCCCCCATATGCAGCACAGGCACAACCGCCCCCCCCGGTACCTTTTTTTAAAGTCCCCTTTCCGTGCTCCTGCCTGTCTCCCTCGCCAGACGGCTCTTCATCGGTTCGGGCAGAGCAGCGCAGAAGGCAGTTCGCATTCTTGCCTGGTCCGGCACTGCTCCCCGATTGGATGCAGTTAGTTCACGTGACTCGCGAGAACTAACTGAAGCCAACTGGGGACCAGCGCCGGACCAGGCAGAAATGCGAACAGCACACGCCTGCCTTCTGTACTGCTCTGCCCGAACCAAAGAAGAGCTGTCTGGCGAGGAAGAGAGGTAGGAGCCGTAAAGGGGACTTAAAAAAAAAGGTACCGGGGGGGGGGGTGTGCCTGGGCTGCCTAGAGAGGGGTCTTCGCTCCATAAGATGCACTCTTATTTCCACCCCCTTTTTGGAGGTGGAAAAAGTGCGTCTTATGGAGTGAAAAATATGGTAAATGCTTTTAGAAAAAGTTGAGTTTCGAGAGTTTCTTGAATGTAGCCTGTTCAGCACAATGGCATAACTACCCAGGCAGGGCACTTCAAAGCTTTACTCCAGCAACAAGATAGCACTGAAGCCTTAATACCAGCATAACGTAAATTCACCCCTCAACTCAATAATAACAACATCCCATTTGATGATATCAAACTTCTTCCTGGCCGATAAACCTGCAGTACATGTTGAAAGCATGCTGGAGCAGAATGATTTACAACATGGTGGATTAAGGTTAGTACTTTAAACTGCACCCTCTACAAAATCAGCAGCCAATGTAGACATTTCAAAATAGGGGTGATATGCACCAACCTTGCAGCACCAATGATTACTCTTGCTGCTGGATTCATTAATACCTGTAGAGCCTTACACTTCAAAGTAGATATTCCCAGGTTTAATGCATTACAGTAAATAAATGAAGTCTCACATCTGCAGCATAACGGAAGACTCCTTCGGTTTAGATTGACAATTTGGCAGGGCATTGTGGCGACAACTCCAACATATAAGACCTGTGGATTAAGTATTTGTTTCCTCCCTTGACTGCAGACTGTATTTGACAAACATGGGCAGTTATCAAAACATTAGCAGATTACATTACATTTTGTCCAGATTTTTTTTTTTATTATATTTGGAAGAGAGTCAATATCTGAAGCTCTACGTGCAATCAGATCCAAACTTGTCCATTTTAAAGTGGAAAATTCTGAATGTCAAAATGTCTCTTATGTGAAAACAGAGAATGCATGTACTTTCTGAGTTCAACACACATTCAGGTTTTATAAGTCTCTCTTTTCAAATGGATAACACAAGAATGTGCTCTCTGCAACTGGATGGTGCTTTTCAATTTATTTAATGCTATTAGCTAGGAGCTGCCGTACAGTGAGAGATTGGAGAAACTGGGCCTCTTCTCCTTTGAAAAGAGGAGACATGATCGAAACATTCAAGGTACTGAAGGGAATAGACTTAGTAGATAAAGACAGACTGTTCACACTCTCCAAGGTAGGGAGAACGAGAGGGCACTCTCTAAAGTTGAAAGGGGATAGATTCTGGACAAACGTAAGGAAGTTCTTCTTCACCCAGAGAGTGGTGGAGAGCTGGAACGCTCTTCCAGAGTCTGTTGTAGGGGAAAACACCCTCCAGGGTTTCAAGACTAAGCTGGACAAGTTCCTGCTAAACTGGAATGTACGCAGGTGAGGCTGGACTCATTTAGAGCACTGGTCTTTGACTTGGGGGCTGCCGCATGAGCGGACTGCTAAGCAGTCTGACCCAGCAGCAGCAACTCTTATGTTCTTATGTTCACGGATCCTGTCTTAAACCCGGTTTTACTTATCTTTTTATACAGATTTTAGGACATGGTGGAAGTAATTTTATAGAACTTTTTTCTCTGTCTATAACCTGTTTTACATGCAGAAAAAAGTTCTTATAAAATTGAATGACCACATATGTATGTAAAAAGAAGGCACAAGAAGTGGGAGTAAATTTATAAAAGCTTTTTGAACTTGCACATATATATCAATGAACTTTTTCCAAGTTCTGCTGTCTAAAATATAAAATTCAAGATTCATTAAAAAGAACATAGGACTCCTTTTAATAAGCTGCGATAGCATTTTTAGAGCTCGCTGAATTGCTATGCGCGCTAAACCCGCGCTACGTGGCTACAACTAATGCCAGCTCAATACTGGCGTTAGCATCTAGCGCGCAGGGCAATTCAGCGCGCGCTAAGTCGCGCTAAAACCGCTATCGCAGCTTAGTAAAAGGAGCCCATAGTGTCACTGATTTACACATTCAAAGACAACTATAGAAATTTAAATAAGACACCAAAACATCTTTACTTCACATTCCTTGTCATAGCAAATCCAATTTAGCTCTGTTTTCAAAAGCTGCCATAAAAAAGACCCATAATAAGTTAAAAACAGGCCACCTAGGACCAGTCACAGACCTGTTTGTGTTATATGAAGAGAATCTGATGCAAAGGTCTAAACATGCTGAACGCAGAACTGCTAAAATAATTTTGGGATAAAGCTTTTCAAAGGTACAAATTGGGTGAAATTTATGAAATAGTGTTTTAGCACCGGGTTCCATGGCCAGAAGGATTTACACCAACTAAAACGTGGTGTAAATCCTTGGGCCTTAATTAGGCATGGATCTGACACATTCTATAACAGCGTGCACAAATTCTAGGAATGCCCCTGATTTGCCCATGCCTCCTTTTCGGAGCCATGTGTAAAACTTTACGCATGCATCTTTATAGAATACCAACTACAAAGATGTGCATGCAATTTCAAATTATTTCCAATAAGTGCCCATAACCGATCGTTAACAATCGAAAGGATCCAGAGAAGAGCGACTAAGATGATTAAGGGGCTGGAGGAGTTGCTGTACAGCGAAAGATTAGAGAAACTGGGCCTCTTCTCCCTCAAACAGAGGAGACTGAGAGGGGATATGATCGAAACATTCAAGGTACTGAAGGGAATAGACTTAGTAGATAAGGACAGGTTGTTCACCCTCTCCAAGGCAGAGAGAACGAGAGGGCACTCTCTAAAATTGAAAGGGGATAGATTCTGTACAAACGTAAGGAAGTTCTTCTTCTTCACTCAGAGAGTGGTAGAAAACTGGAACACTCTTCCAGAGTCTGCCATAGGGGAACACACCCTCCAGGGATTCAAGACTAAGTTAGACAAGTTCCTGCTGAACCAGAACGTACTCAGTTAGGGCTAGTCTCAGTTAGGGCGCTGGTCTTTGACCAAGGGCAGCCGCGTGAGCAGACTGCTAGGCACGATGGACCACTGGTCTGACTCAACAGCAGCAATTCTTATGTTCTTATGTAATTATTAACATTAATTGGCTCATTATTCAATTAAACTGTGCATACAAATTTTGACACATGCAATTTGCGCATGCAATTTTCAGCATCATCTATAGAATTAGGGGGTTTATCACTAATTTATAAAAGCCTATCAATGTGATCCACATTTCTAAAAAGCAGACTGATAAGTATATATCACCTTAGCTGTTGATGTTTCAGTTTATAATAGATCTGATATGTCAATCTTGAACAATTCAAAAATCAAACATAATGATAGTCTTTTGCTGGAAAAAATGGCAAAAGGCTGGAATTTGGTTTGTGGACCAATTGATAAGCACTGATTTGATCATACCTTTCTCCTCACTATTTGCTAAATTCCCACAAATTAAGCAATACCACTCTCAATGGCTCATTTTGATTTCTGCACTCTCAAACATTGTTTTGCATTTTGAAGACAAAGACTCTTTGAATACTGTTCAACGCTGGAGCAAGTTAGTTCTTTCATGTGGGAAAGCCGTCTCAATCTTCTACCATATCCTACGGGATCATCACTACTCTTTCTCTCCCCAATCCATGAAACATTGGGAGAATATGCTAACTACTCCTTTATCCGATATTAACTGGGAACTATTCTGGTCTGTAACTAATCGTCCTTTGCTATCATCCAGAGAATTCTTTTTTTTTTTGGCAATTGTTTATTTATAACCAAAAATGCACACCAACACAGCATTACAGTACCAAAACAGTACAGTCAAACAATCAGCAGAATAGCAAAACCCTCTGAGAACACCCCACCCCCCCTCCCATCCCTCCCACCCCCCCCGGAACAGCATACAACACCTATCATCCCCTGTAAACCAAAAATCTCCCCAACGGGCGTCTAAGCACCCTAGGAAAAGGAAGGTGCCACACGAGAGACTGCTTAAAAAGATATGGAACCACGGGGTACAAGGGGAGGTCCACCGATGGATCAAAAACTGGCTGGAACCAAGTGTGAGGTCATTAAATTTGCAGATGACACCAAACTATACAGCAGGGCTCAAACCAGGGAAGACTGCGAAGATCTCCAAAAGGATCTAACGCAGCTGGAAAAGTGGGCCGAAAAATGGCAGATGAGCTTCAACGTGGGGAAATGCAAGGTCATGCACGTGGGGAAAAAAAACCCGATGTTCACATACAAAATGGGGGGAACACCACTAGGGGTCAGTAACCTGGAGAGAGACCTGGGAGTGATGGTAGACGCAACACTGAAGGCATCGGCGCAATGCGCCACAGCCTCTAGGAAAGCAAACAGAATGTTGGGTATCATTAAGAAGGGTATTACGACCAGGACGAAAGATGTCATCATGCCACTGTATCGTGCAATGGTGCGGCCTCATCTGGAGTACTGTGTCCAGTATTGGTCACCGTACCTCAAGAAAGACATGGCAGTACTTGAGGGAGTACAAAGAAGAGCAACTAAACTGATAAAGGGAATGGAAAATCTCCCATATACAGACAGATTGAAGCAGTTGGGACTTTTCTCCCTGGAGAAGCGAAGACTTAGAGGAGACATGATAGAAACCTTCAAGATCCTGAAGGGCATAGAAAAAGTAGACAGGGACAGATTTTTCAAATTAAGGGGCACCACAAGCACAAGGGGGCACTCGGAGAAATTGGAAGGGGACAGGTTTAGAACAAATGCTAGGAAGTTCTTTTTCACTCAGAGGGTGGTGGATACATGGAACGCGCTTCCAGAGGCTGTTGTAGACAAGAAAACATTAAATGGTTTCAAAGAAGGTTTGGATAGATTCCTAGAAGAAAAAGGGATTGAGGGGTATAAATAGGTATAGACCATTGCTCAGGCAATGGGCCTGATGGGCCGCCGCGGGAGCGGACCGCTGGGCAGGATGGACCTATGGTCTGCCCCAGCGGAGGCAACTTCTTATGTTCTTATGTTCTTAGAAAAAGTACAGAATCAACAAAAAGAGCCAAAACCAGAATAAAACAGGCCCCCAATGCCCAAATCCATGTCAGGTCCAGTAGTTCAACTGACAGCAGAGCTCCCCACATCCAATTCCTCCACTTCAAGGTATCTCCCCCAAATATCATAATATTGCTGCCATCGTCTAGTCAGCAGGGCCGAAAGCCTGTATCTTTCGCAGACCCATCCCAATTTGGCTCTCATAAGAGGCAGCGTAGGTAGAATCGTGCTACGCCAATGGCGAGCCACAGTCAGCCTGGCCGCTGTAAATGCCAACCTTACCAGTCTATCCTGGGTACCATCGGCCCCTCCCGTGGGAAACCCCAATAAGGCCACCTCCGCTCTTTCTTGGAGGGTACCTGAAGGAGAGCCCCCACATACTGAAACACCTGGCTCCAAAAATCTTGAAGTGAAGGGCAGCTCCACCACATATGAAAAAAGGTTCCCCACTGCCCACAGCCCCTCCAGCATAAGGCTGAGCCCTGAACAGACATCTTACTCAGGTGAACCGGAGTCATGTACCAGCGGACCAGCATTTTAAGAGCATTCTCCACCAGCACAGGAGATCCAGAGAATTCTTCAATGAAAAGGTTGCTACTATAAGAAGCTCTTTTCCATCAGCAATCACTTACAATTCTCTGGTGCCCAGTGACACTAACCCTATCCCAGTAGACAGATCCTGGACAGTCTTTGAGCATGTATCCGAAGCCCAGGTCTCTAAACTGTGCCACAAATTAAGATCTTGCAAATGTGCCCTGGACCCATTCCCTTCCTACCTTTACGAGAAAATTCCCATGCAGGCTATTTCATCTCTCACCAGACTTATCAACTCAGCCTTACTATCTGGTCTATTTTCTGTACAAATTGGACACATTGCCCTGACCTCACTACTGAAAAAAAGCTGATCTAGACCCATCCTCCACTTCCAGCTATCGTCCTATAGCAAATATTCCTCTCCTGACCAAAATGCTCGAGGCTATTATATCCACTCAGCTCTCATCTTACTTAGAGAGATTCTCCATTCTATTACCTTGCCAATATGGCTTCAGACCCAATTTCAGCACTGAATCACTGCTGGCCTCTTTAATCTCAAAGATTCAACAATTTCAATCTCGTAATAAGTTTGCTATCCTATTACAATTCGATCTATCTGCGGCCTTTGATGTTGTCTACCACAATATCCTAATTTACCAACTTTCTGAGATAGGCATTGATTCCAGTCTTAGACTGGTTCTCGAAATTTTTACGATCCCGCTCTTACACTGTTAACATGAATGGAACCATGTCTTCTCCTTGGAGACCGCTATGCGATGTTCCCCAGGGATCACCCCTGTCTCCTATTCTTTTCAACATTTATATGTCTTCTTTGAAATTCTTCCATCTATCTCTCTTTGAAACTCTATTTACATATACAGATGACATCCTTGTCCTTCTCGAGATAGATTCGAACCTCATTAACCTCACCAAAAATATAACAGCTTGTATAATGAAACTCCAATCCTGGGCCCTTTCTGTACAAATGAAACTGAATGAGTCCAAAACAAAACTACTCTGGCTTGGCCCAAAATTAGATGAGTTACCCATGCTCATTCCACTATCTTCTGGTCCCACGCTGCACATCGAATTCTCAAGCAAAGTTTTGGGCATCATTATTGACTCTACACTTTCCTTTAATGATCATCTCAACTCTCTGGTAAAAAAATGTTTTTTTAATCTTCACATGTTGAGGAAAGTGAGCTCCTGCTTCCTTCAACAACATTTTGCTGTCCTTGTACAATCAATCATTCTTTCCAGACTGGACTATTGTAATTCCATCTATCTAAGTCTAACCAAGAAAAATCTTCAAAGACTTCAGCGGATCCAGAACACTGTGGCTAGGTTGATCTTTGCAAAAAGCAAATTTGATCATGTTTCCCCGCTTCTGTCAAAACTTCACTGGCTTCCGGTGATTTCTAAGATTCACTTTAAATGTACCTGTCTAATTTTCAAGATCCTACTCCCTAATCCCACTATCCTGGAATTCTTCAAGACCTGATACTACCTGATCCGCCCACATTAGATCATCTTTTATTTTATTGTCCATTTATATTATTATTTTGGAAATCAATTTGGCCTCAAATAAATAGGATGTTTGATAACCCGGTAGCCTTGACATATGATACGATTCTATTTGGCACTTCAATGAGAGCACAGAGTCAAATTTCTTCAAATAACAACAAACTTTTATTTATATTAACTGGAGTCGCAGTTCAACAAATAACACACAATTGGAAAAACTATGACAGGTTAAATTATAACTTTTGGTGGAATTCAATATGCCATATATATAAAATGGAGCATACATTTGCAACACATAGAGGATATATAGATAAGTTTAAGAAGATTTGGGGACCATTAACAGACTTTTGCAATGAATGATTCAATTTTCCCATAATAAGATATTGTCATATTGTATGCAATGTTCAAAGGAAGGGGAGGGGGTGGATTTATAATTAGAGTAATAGTTGGTATACTTATTAAGTAGGATATGCTTTTTCAATATTATAATACAGTATTATATAATAATATGTTGTATTTACAATGATTTATGAAGGATTATCAAGTGTGTACTCAATGAAATTGTATAAATTTATGTGATACACTTGTTGTTATATGAAAAATGAATATAAAACTAAAACAGATCCGCCCACATACTCAAACTATCTTTCCCCTCGTTAAAAGGCGTCACGTATGCAGGTAAATTAGGGAAATCCCTTTTCTTCAAATTCACTGAGCTTTGGAATAACCTCCCTGCCCCGCTGCAGAACCTAGGCTCATTCCAATTATTCCGAAAGCATCTGAAAACCTGGCTTTTCTCCAAAACGTAAAGCTATCTATTTAAAATGTAAAGCTAGCTATCCTCTTCATAACCTCTACTTTCTTATTATGTCCTTCCCTCATTTATTAAATTACTTGTAAACCATGCTGAGCTCTATCTTTATGGAGATGATGCGGTATACAAACTTAAAGTTTAGTTTAGTTTAGTATCACAATCCATGTTTTATGTAATGTGGCATGCTGTCTGGATTCCATTCCGTATGTAGAAGGCCAAACTAAAACTAGATCCTAAATGCTGGCACTGCTTAAGAGCTGATGGTATTCTAGATCAGTGTTCTTCAATCGCCGGTCCATGGACTGGTGCCGATCCACAGAAATTTTCTGCCAGTCCATAGGGCCGGCACATCCATCGGGCCCAAGACAGCGTTCTTCAGCCGCAGGTTCACAGTGCGATCAACGCGGCATCTTCGGGCCAGATCCCCGAGTGCTGCAGTGCACAAAGCCATAGGAAAAGGCTCCTACGCGCAGCCTGCACCTGAACCGGAAGCCTTCTCTCTGATGTTGCAACGTCAGAGGGAAGGCTTCCAGATGAGGCGCGGGACACATGCGAGGAATTGCTGCCCACAGCTTTGTGCAATGCAGCACTCAGGAGCCAGCCCAACGACGCCACGTTGATTGCACAGTGGACCGGCCCAAAGATAACACTGCATGTTGATTGCACAGTGGACCGGCCCAAAGATAACACTGGGGGGTGCAGGGCAGAAGGCAAGACACATGGAGGGAGGGAGAGAGACAACAACAGTAGGGGAATGCTTTTATATTTTTTATTTTGTGATTGGTCTGTTCAGGATTTTATTTAGTTATTGATTTGTCTGTTTTTTTAAATTTAGTGATTGATTTGTCTCTTCAGGAAAAAATGCATTTGTTTCTTTTCCTCTGGGGTTGCAGAGTCTTGCATCTTAGGGTTTGTTTATAAATATTTTTACTTTTAGTTTTTGGTTCTGCATTTGCATGGGGTTATCTGTTTTCTGGTAGGAATGAATGTTAAAAAGCATACAGTGTGCTTTGTGTATTTTAATTTTGTGGTTAACCATTGTTGTTAATACAATTATATTGTATGTACGGTATATATGATAAAAGGATGGAAAAAAATGGTGTTACAATTAATACTATTATGGGGCGGAGTCTGGGACAGAGATTGAGTGGAGATGGGCACGACTTAGTCCAGTGTCATTCAATTGCTGGTCCGCGGACCGGTGCCAGTCCACAAAATAATTATTTGATTTCCACCGGTCCATAGGTGTCAAAAGGTTGAAGAACACTGCTCTAGATCATAAGAACATAAGAAGTTGCCTCCGCTGGGTCAGACCAGTGGTCCATCGTGCCCAGCGCCCGCTCCCGCGGCGGCCCATCAGGTCCATGACCTGTAAGTGATTCTTTGTCTGAAACCCGTTCATTCCCCGTTTCCCTTCTATCTATTAACCTTCTTAGTCCTATCTCTACCCCTATCTGTATCCCTCAATCCCCGAGTCTTTCAGGAATTTATCCAATCCCTTTTTGAAACCCCGTAATGTTGTTCCACTAAAGCACCATCTATCCTTTCTGGTCTCGTATCTGGACTACTATCAAAGACCTGCAATACCATCCTAACCTTCCTGCAATACCAACCTAACCTTCGATATAATAATTCTTCTATCTCAACACCCATGCTTTGCCAATTCTGACTGCCCTTCAAAGCTGATTGATGCTATGCTTCTAACTGCCATCATGCACATTCTCAAGAATTGGAAATCAGCCTTTCTGCTGGATTACACCTTCTGGTGGAATTCATTATGCCTCTATAATAAATATGAACATTATGCTTTTGAAAAACACTGTATTTCTAGGCTTTTTCCACAGGCCTCTCATCCTACCTCGCCTTGGAAATTTTTAGATCAGTATATACAGATAGTTGACCATTCCTGCTATCCGCTTCTTCTTATCTGTGACCCTTTCTTTCCTTCTTTTTCCTCCTTCACTTCTGTTTTCTCTTGCTTCATTTTAAATCATATATGGCTGATTTTTTTACTTCGTTATAATGGGGCAAAATGATCAGTGAATTTGTTTGTTTTCTCTTATGCTATATTGCTTGTTGATTATATATTCATTGTATAATTATATTTTATTTTCTGCTGTTGTCAAAAAATTTTGAACTGAAAAAAAAAAGAAAAAGTATATATCACCATAACAAATCTCCATTGCTATATATATAAAAGACTTTCAAACATGGACAAATTCATCTGTACTGGAAGCTATCCACAGGGGGAGACTTGTGAAAATCAAGGGGAAAATGAATGATGCAAAGTATAGACAGATCCAAGAGGAAAATCTGCTTTATTCTGCCACAGACAGGATAATGATCCTAAGCACAATGTGAAAGCAATAATGAAGTGGCTTAGCAAGAAGAAAGTGTATGCCCTTCAGTAACCCAGTCAAAGCCCAGAACAGAACCTAATGAAATGTTTGTGGCAAGAAAGCAGAATATGAAAAATATACAAAGTGTGAAGACTTTTATAGCACACAGTCTAATGAAGATAACTATGATGTTGGAACCACACTGGCTAATGCAAACAACTCTTTTGAGATGCATCCTGTTAGGAAATTCTTTTTCACGGAGAGGGTGTTGGTAGAGACAAAAATGGTGACGGAATTCAAAAAGCCATAGGATGAACACAGAATATCTATCTCTAACTAGAAAATGAATGGTATAAAAAGCAAAATTTAAATGGTTACATATGTGTTTGATGTGTTGAGTGGTGCTTAGATGATGATTCTAGCTATGAAAAACTAAGGCCAATATTGGGCAGAATTGCATGGTCTATGTCCTGTATGTGGCAATTCAGTTTAGGATAGGCTGGAGAGGGCTTCGACAGAAACTCTAATAATTTGGAACATGAGGACAGTGCCAGGAAGACTTTTACAGTCTGTGTCCCACAAATGAGAGAAAGGTTAGATAGGCTGGAGTGTGCTTCAACAGCAGTTCCAAAAGTTGGAACCTATGAACAGTGCTGGATGGACTTCTATGGAAACCTGCAACCCAGAAATCTTCAACAGACATGATGCCAGCTGCAGAAACCCTGAGAGAATGTATAATCCAGCTTCATGGAGAGAACATCTTTAAACTCACCAGAGACTTTTCCATTCTAAGGGAAAAAGAGACCAACTGATTTTCCCATCAAAATTCAAATTTGTGACCAACGGACTTTCCTGCCTCATTCCTCTCAAGCCCCAACCAATCAGGTTTGAAGACCTGCTATATAAAAACAAACTGCAGATCTCACAGCATACCCTGAAGAAAGTCACAACGTGATGGCTGAAACACTGGTTCTACCAGACAAGATGCAGCGAGACCCGGAAACCTGCAACAAGCATGATACCAGCTGTGGAAACCCTGAGACAACATATAACCCAGCTTCATGGAGAAAGCATCTTTAAACTCATCAGAGTCTTTCCCATTCTATGGGAAAAAGAGACCAACTGATATGTCCACCAAAATTCAAGTTGGTGACCAACAGACTTTCCTACCTCTTTCACTTCAAGCTCCAAACAATCGAGTTTGAGGACCTACTATATAAATACAGAGCCAGTTTTGGACATGTTGGGGCCAAGGGCAGAAATTAAGGAGGGGGGCCCTGATCCCATCTCCTCTCTCTACCCTCCCTCTGATATCCCCACCTCCCATTACTACCACTTATAAAACAATTTTAAGTGACTTATTTCACAGAAAACACAGACAGACCTTCACCAAATGAAGAACAAAGGATCACAAATAGAAATTGAAATTGAACTGGAAAACCCAAGAAATTAAACTCAGCAAATATTATAACCCTGGAGAAATAAAAGCAGATATGCACTTCTTTCTGTACTGAACACACAGGGATCCCAGGTCCATTAAAAATTAGCCATCTCCCTTGCTGTGACTGGTGGGGATCCCAAAACCCTGCCAGTTGAAGTCCACCTCCTCTGGTCTGGAAGCAGTAATCTCCAAGCTCTTTAGCTAGCGGCAGTGTCTCTGAGCTGCCATCAGCTGCAGACCTTGAAGAGTTCTGGCTGCTGAACACGATAAGTATAGCAGCCACAGCTGCAGCTGCCAGTCTCCCCACCCGCCCTGAATGAACATGGCAGGAGGGGTGGGGGTGGGGGGTCTTCCGGCAGGAGGGGTTGGGCACCCTCCTGCTGCAGTTCTTCAGGGGTGGGTGGGCATTCCAGCCGGAGGGGTTGGGCACCCTCCTGATGGCGATCTTCAGGAAGGGGTGGGGGGGTCTTCCAGACAGGAAAGATTAGGCATCCCTCCTGCCACGTTCATTCAGGGCATGTTAGAGGTCTTCCAGGCAGGAGGGATTGGGCATCTCTCCTGCTGCGTTTGGGGGGGAGGGAAGGGGACTGGTGCCGAAGATGCAGCTGCTATACTTATCACATCAGGGAGATTCCTTGCTGCGGTAAGTATAGCGGCCACGTCTACAATAACCCGATTGTCTAACCGGCATCTGTAACATGGACGTCGGTTACAGAATCGGGTTTATTTTAGGCAGCCTTAGTACCGGCCATGTATAAAGACAAATTGCAGACCTCACAGCATACTCTGAAGAAAGCCACAGCATGATGGCTGAAATGTCGGTTCTACCTGACAAGACGAAGCGAGACTTGGAAACCTGCAACAAGCATGATGCCAGCTGCGGAAGCCCCAAGAGATCATTCTATGGTCTATGTCCCAGAAATGCCAAAGAAAGAAAATGTAATCATGAATTAAAAATGAGTGTGATTGCTGGGCAGTCTGGATGGACCATACAGGTCTTTATCTGCCGTCATTTACTATTAGGGGCATTTTCAAAAAAAGAAAACCACCCAAAAACCTGCTTAAGTCGGCATTTGGACAATCTAAACACTGGGACATCCAAGGGCCCATATTCAAAACCATTTTTTCTGGATGTCTAGTGGGATGTTTATCCCACTATTCATCCCAAGGAGTGTGTTTGGAGGTGTGCTATGAGCGGGCTTTGGGCGAGTTTAGACTTGCATGTCTTGCAGCTATATCGAACATTTTGCAGGACATCCTGGAAAGAACTTTAATGTTTTGAGCTAGACCTGCACACTGAATATCCTGGTAGCCTTTCCTTTTACAGTTTTCTAGGTCTCTTTTGCCCTAGCCTGTTTCTCATCCTCTCTGTATTTGAAGTTTACTGTAGTACATTCTTTTTCCATCTTCTTTTTTTCTGGTTGTTGGAAATGTATGTTATCTTTGAGTTCCTTTCTTTTTTTGCAAATTTTACTAAAGAGTTACTGAAACTGACCAGATGATCACTAGAAAAATGAAGGACTGACCCCCCTCCAAACACTCCCCCAGTGTTCACAGACTCCCACCCCACAAAAGTCTAAATGAAAAAGTACATACCCATCTGTAGAACAGCAGCACCTGATATAGGAAAGCCTATTAGAGTAGCACACAGGTGTCTTAAGTAGCCTGATGAGTGGGCTAGTGAACCACAGAAAGAACCCAGACCCATAAGCCACTATAACCACTATATTTATGGTGGAAAATGTGAGCCCACCAAAACCCTACTATACTGTCATATAGGTGCCACCTGCAGCCATAAGGGCTATTGGGGTGGTAGGCAGGTGAGTATAGTAGGTTTAGGGGGCGTTATAGGGGTCTCATCCTAAATTATAAGGGGGTTATGGCACAGTACATCTGGCACCATTTATGTGAAGTTCACAGCAGTGCCCTCTCAGGTGCTCCACTGCTCTATGGGCTTGTCTGTGTGGCCAGTCCATTAGAAAGTTGACTCCTCCTATGTCCAAATTCAGACATATTGGATGTTTCCAATTTGGACTTTTTGGGGTCAAAAAAGGGGTATAACTTTGGATGTTGTGGCTGCCTGGATGGTTTGGGTTTTGAACATGGCCCTTTCTATGCCTCCAAATTTGGCCGTTTTGCAAGAAACGTCCAAAGTCAGACTTAGACGTCCTATAGAAAATGGCCCGCCACGTTACCTACACAAATGGAAATTTTATTTTATAAAGCAAATGTGAGAAATTTAAGAGGTGGCAAATTGCACATGACAAATTTTTCTGCTAAGAGAAGAAACAATGTTCTGTGATTAGTAGTTCATAGAGAAAAGAACTTACTAAATATCGCTCCTCTTCTTTCATGCCTGGGGTGCGGATCATGTGATTCTGCTCACCTCTCCAGTCTCCAAATCGGCGAAAAAAATAGTTTGATAAGAATCTATTTACTGGATCTCTAATAATATTGATGTATACTGGTTGCTCCACTCCAAACCTGGCAGGGATAAAAATATCCAGATATTTGCAACTGCACGTTTGAATCTCAAAATTCACTAATAAAGCAAAACTCTGTCTCCAAATGAAAAGTCATTTTAAGCCATTTGACTCTGCTTGGGTTCATGATTTGGCATTAACAGGAGAGCAGAGCAGAAAAATTATCTGGGAAATCATTATATATGTACCACACTGGTATTCAAAAAAGATGGTTTGGGGGATCAAAATGAACCAAACCAAAAAAATATATCAACCATCCCACTAATCTTCATACAATAAGTATAGATATGAGAGGAAAAGGATCTCAGAAACCTAATTGATTTACACGAATAAACCTTAACCAAGATTTACAAGGCTCCATGTTTCTATCATGGATCCTGAAAAACCTCTCAATACTATTAAAATTTTTAATTTTGCATTACTTTTTGGTTTTTATTATTACTTTTTAGTTTTCTTGGATTTACTCCATGCAAAAAGTTTAAAAATCATTCTGCATGCTGAACTGGTAAATCAACCTTAATAGAACAGCCCACACTTATCTTAGTGGTTGCAGGCAGCCCTGGCCCAGTATGATTTTTAAACTAATAATTAATAATAAAAACCAAAATGCAATAAAAATTAAAATTTTTAATTGTATTGAGAGGTTTTTCAGGATCAATGATAGAAACGCGGAGCCTTGTAAATCTTGGTTAATGTTTATTCCTATAAATCAAGTAGGTTTATGAGATCCTTTTCCTCTTATATCAACACTTAGGGCTCCTTTTACTAAGGTGAGCTAGCGTTTTTAGCGCACGCACAAGATTAGTGTGCGCTATAGTGCATGCTAGCTGAAAAATTACCGTCTGCTTAAAAGGAGGCGGTAGCGGCTAGCGCGCGTGGCATTTTAGTGCACGCTAAGCGCGCGCCTCTGTAAAAGGAGCCCTTATTGTATAAAGATTGGTGGGATGGTTGATATATGTTTTGGTTTGTTATCATTATATGTGCACATCTCTATGAAAAGATGGCTAAAATTGTAGATTCAAAGTATTGAGAATGGCCAATTTTTTACATTATGGGTCTATAAGCAGTTTGAAAAACTTACGTGTTTGACCTTCTGCAACTTTTTCGTATAAAAGGATGGGATTTGGACTATTGTAGTATAAATTGTTTACTCTTCAGAATTCATTACACCCTTATTTTTTGTTTCTGGTGACCTTAGTCACCAGAGATGGTCATATATGTGATTGAATAGAACACACTGAAGATCACAAAGAATAATATAATAATAAAATTTTGCACACATTGGGGGATTGCTCTCATAAGAAGCCCACCATAGCCACATTTCAGCAAAGTGGGTGCTGAAAAGTTCTCAGCCCAACCAACCAACTTCCTAAATTCTGAGTGTGATTTTGCTAAAAAAAAAAAAAAAAAAGAGTGTTATCTTATTTCATCAACTATCAATTTGCAGAAACGAAATTCTATGTTTTGACATTGTTTCAGATCATTGATTGAACCCTATCCATGCCATTCTCTTCTTGATTGGGCTGAGAACTTTTCAGCATCCCCTTGTATCAGGGGCACCAGAGGGGTGAGGAACATTACTTCCCTCTGTCAATGACTCAAATCCACACCCATCCAAAACAGCAGCAAAGCCCTCCACACATCACAGGTCATATATGACATGATCTGTGTCTCTCTCAGATGTGATTGGGCAAGAGTTCAGCTCAGCCTAGCCAAATAAATAGTCACTATTTTATTCCCCATTAAATCACTTTCTCTACTGCTATCCCTTATGGAATATTTATTTATTGTTACATATTTAAAACACAGATTTACCATCAATCCAATGTCACAGTTTCAGTGTAGCAAGAATCTGGAACTGCTTCTCCCACATACACTGGTCCATTTTGGGGGAGGGGAATTTATCCCACTAGAATCCCTAGTTTGATCTGGTCTGTTTTTTTTAATTTGATGTGTCTTTTCGCCATTTTTCCTTCACACATCAAATTAGATTCTATTAATGTTTGGAGTTGGTTTGCCTCCTGACAGACCTCTTATGTGCTGTCTAAACTCCACCCATGTGAACCCTCACCTGCAAAGTACTATAAATCATCAAATTAGTGCTCTCAAAGCTTGATTACTTGGGTCTTTCATCCACCCACTTAAAAGCATTGCATAATTAAAAAAAGGCATAATAAAAAAAAGTCTAAGTCTCCTTTTGGCCTAAGGCGTCCATTATAAAAAAAAAAAAAGTCCAAAAATAGTTTTTTTAAAAATAATGGCCTGCCTCTACGTTCAGCTGTTTAAATGCCCAGACCACCACTACGTCTAAACTTACACCATATCATCAACCTATAAAAAGCCCAAGTCCCAAACGCCCAAAACCAGGGCTTTTAGGCGAAGGAGGAGCCAGTGCTTCGCCTAAAAGCTGGATTCTGTATCTGGTGTCTGTCAAAAACAACACCGGTTACAGAATCCCCCCCTACAACGATCAGGGCAAGAGGGAGCCCAAGCTCTCTTGCCCCGGCGACTCCTCAACCTCCCGACGAAGATCGGGGCAAAAGGCAGCCCAAGACCTCTTGCCCCGGTGACTCCCGAACCCCCGACGAAGATTGGGGCAAGAGGAAGCCCAAGCCCTCTTGCCCCAGTGATTTCCCAACCTCCCTCCCCCCTCCGATTACGATGGGGCCAGGAGGGAGCCCAAGCCCTCCTGCCCAGGCGAACCCCCATCCCCCACTCCCACTAAAATTCGGGCAGCAGGGATCCCAGGCCCTCCTGCCCTCAGTGCACACCCCTCCTTCAATTGCCCCCCGAAACCACGATCGGCCCACCTGCTTGGGCTCCCTCTTGCCCCGATCATAGTCGGGGGTTGGGCAAGAGGGCTTGGGTTCCCTCTTGCCCCGATTGCAGTCGGGTGTTCGGGGTGCTACCGGGCAGGAGGGCTTGGGCTCCCTCCTGCCTGATCGTAGTCGCAGGGGAGGGCTGATCGCTGCAGGAGAGATGGCTCATCTCTCCCGTGGCGATGGTGATCGCCCACCCCCCTCCGAACCATGACACTTCGGGGTGAGGATCGACGGCAGGGGAGATGCCCTGCCGCGATGCTCACCCTGAAGTCCCGCAGTTCGGGGGGGGGGGGGGGCGATTACCATCACAGCAGGAAAAATGAGCCATCTCTCCTGCAGCGATAGTTTCAGTAGGCGGTAGGCAAGTTGCTGGGGCCGCTGAGCTTCAATGATCAGCTCAGTGGTCCCTTTTTCGGCACTTATACTTGTTTTGACTTGGTCTAAGTCAAAACATATAAGTGCTGACTAAACAATCTGCCTAAACTTTTGGTTATACTTGCTGTACGCCTAGGTGTAGGTCGGCCCACCTCCCGCCCTTTCTCCGCCTCTAAAAACGCCTCTTTTTGCTCTATGCGTTTAGAGGCAGGGGAAAAGCCTAAGCTGGTTTTAGATACGTCTAAAACCAGCTTTGATTATGGGTACTTGGACGATCAGGCTTTTTGATCTACTAGCAGCGCCTCAAGCTTGTGTTATACGGTGTTGTTTAACATTGTGAACGGCTCTTTCATCTTTTATCTGTTAGGAAGAAATTTTTCTCCTGATTGTCAGCCAGCGAGAGTGGGTTCTCTGAGGAAGCCGTTCTGGCGAAACGCGTCAGAACCCGCTGCAGTGAGATAAGTTCAGACATGTTTTTTTCACCAGCTTAAGCTAAGTTCAACATTTTTCAATTCTCATGATTTTGAAATGGACATTTGAGTAGTTGAGTTTTTTGAAAGGAAAAATTATATATTAAAAAAAACCTTCCAACTGACTAAAAAGACAGAGCAATGATAGATTCCATGAAAGCACATTTAAGGGCTTGTCTCTGTTTGTGATTTCTGCACCACCTTTAGTTCTGAGCTCTGCCCGTCAGTTTAACAGTTGTTAAATTGTAAGTGTTCCAATTTTGGGACACTTCCTTTTTGGACTATTCTTCACCCAGTAGTGTGTTAGGGGATCTGTAGAAGTGCCAGAAGTGTGGTGTTTTTTTTTTTTTTTTTTTAACAGACTTGTAGATCCTTTTGAAATAGAAATGTATTATTTCCCAAGTTTGCAGGGAATAGGATAACTCCTGCAAAAACATGTATTAGCAAAGTATCTTCTTGCTGTACAAATACTCCTGGGGAAAGCTTTTTGGCTATTCAGATGAACCCCAGCCTAGACAGTCTAGTTTCTGAATAGGGTATATTATTGGATAGCAACCAAAAAAAGCTGGAAGAAGTTCTGCATTTTAAGTGCACCAATATCTGTCTTATCATTCCCTCTATAATTCCCCCCTCCACCTGAGAATAGTGTATTGATGCACTTTCTTGTCCAGTTTGTCTGTCTTGACCAGATTGTAAGCTCTTTTGAGCAGGGACTCTCTCTTCTGTGTTTTGATGTATAGCACTACATATGTCTAGTAGTGCTATAGAAATGATTAGTAGTAGCAGTATCTTGTATTAATTTTGGAAATTAACACAGATAGAAAACTGTTAAAAAAAAAGGCCAAAGCTAATGCAAGTTGCTTTAAACATTAATCCATATTTACAAGAACGGATTATTTTTTCTGAACCAGAATTAACACCAATGATACAGTCCAATGATTCCCAATCCTGTCCTGGAGACACACTTAAGGTTTCAAGCTCGCTACAATTGTATGCAAATCTCCCCTCATGCATATTTATTTTATTAATCTTGAAAACCCAGCTGGCTAGGTGTGCTCCAGGACAGGCTTATGAAACATGGATTTCATTTTCCATAATGAATAAGAATGAAAGAATCAGTTAGGTGAAAATTGAGAAATCACAGGCTTTTCAGCCGCTTCATGAAACAAAATAGAAGTGAAGACAGCCAGATCACATGAGAAAGTCAACAAACCCACTAAGACCAACCAAACTAGAGAAAATCAGTGGAGTCCAGTACATTGTATTACTACTTTGTTTTTATAAGTAGTGGCAGAGATAATATGCAGCTAAAGCTTTTTGGGGATTTTTTTAAAATGGTTCTTTCTAGGAAGATGATTTACGCAATGGTTTATTTTGCCAAAGTTGTATGAATTTCCATGTTTTCACGTCTGCACTCATTGATTCTCTCCCTCCCCTTGTCTGCCAGATAATGTGATTATAATGAAACCTGGCGCAGGAATAAGATTCCACATGTGATCTCTGCAGATGTGCATTCACACCCTTGTTAAGGTTTTAACTTTCATTATCCCACAAAATATAACTAAATAACTTAATTTAGAAGATATTTTCCAACCGAATTTTCAAAGTACCGGCTGATTTTGCACCTGCTTTTCAGACTCAAATTGTAAGGGAAAATACCTGAGGCATATCTGAAAATACAATCTACACAAATTATATTCTGATCCTCTCTATCCAGATAAAAAAAATGCGTACTGTTGATGTCCATGTGTATTTTTAGAGCAGTCTCATCCAACTTTTTTCTATTGGGAGTAACATTTTATATTTTACAACATTCGGAGGCAGTGGTATAGCAAGGGTGGGAGGCATCTATGGCAGTGGTGCCCTTGCCCTCTTCTCTGCCCTCCCCTCCCCCACTGTGCACGCACCCCTTCCCTTCCCCCGTACACTGGTGTGAGCAGTGCTACCTGCGCCGGCTTTGGCTCTCCCTCTGATGTCCAATGACGAGCAGCAGATTGGAGCTGCTGCTTGTGCCAGCGAAGAGTTAGAGGCATGGCGGGGAAGGGAAAGCGTGCGCGTAACAGGGGAGGGGCGGGAAAGGGATGAGGAAGGACCGAGGGGCGGAGAATTGTTGGCGCTCCCACCAAGATGGCGCATGGAGTAGTCCCCCCTTACTATGCCAGTGTTCAGATGGCCAAAACATGTTTTGTCAAATAGTGGCAAAATATGAGGGTGCATTGTCTCCTCCTCAGCCTTCACCCAGTCATCTTCCTCTCTCATGTATATTCCAGCCTTCACCCAGACTCTCTTGCGCTCTCTTGTGTACCCCCACCAACCTTCACCCAATCTCTTTCCCCTCACCTGGATGCAGCTGCATAAGATACAGTTGGATTTCTGCTCTCCCACTGTAACATGGCCGTCTGCAAGCTTCAGCCACATGGTACTGGAAGTCTGGGCTGGTCTCGTAGTTTCATATGGCTTCAGATCTCATGAGACTTTAAACCACAAGACAAATCCAAACTTCCGGCACCACGTGAATCAAGCTTAAAGAAAGCCGAGTCGTGGTGGGGAAGAAGGAACCCTGCTGTAAGCACTGCAAAGACTGCCAAGCTTCCAAGGACCAGGAAAAAAAAAAACCCACTTGATGGGCCAGATTCTGGCCCACAGGCCATAGGTTGGACAAGTCTATTTTATCGGATAATTGTATAACTGGTCATCAGTGTGCATAAGCCTATCTGAATTATTCTATGAATTGACACATCAGTTTAGGTGTCCTAATGACATACACTTAGCACTAATTCTGTAATGGTGTCTTGGCATCAAGATTCCATTATAGAATACAAGGAAGTCAGAATTGGCACACTCAAATTTAGGTTCACCCTCTTATGCCATATCAATGGCAGGTGTAAGCTAGCATGCCTATGTGTGCCCAGTGATGCACATAATTTATAGTGTTCCATAAACTATGGCCCAAATTCTATAAAAGACACCTAACTTACCCCCCCCCCCTTTTTTTAAAAACTGCGCAAGAGATTTTTAGCGTCAGCTGGCGTGCTCCGACAGTCATAGAGTTCCTATGAGCATCAGAACAGCGCACATCATTTAGCGTGCCGACTGGTGCAAAAAACCTCTCGCTCAATTTTGTAAAAGGGGGGGAGGGGTTAATTATTTAAAAAACTTAATCAGCACCAGTAACAAGCAATTAGTGCCTCATAATTGGCTTAAACTAAACAATTGTATGGTTGGCACCTACCACTTTCAGGTAGGAGCCTAGTCCAAGACACCTACCAGAAAGTAGGTGTGTTTAGGTGACTCATGGGCGTGTTTTGCACGTAGGCACCTGTCTTGGACTTAGGTGCCAGTATTTATGCCAAGAAAATCCTGGCACACTGGATGCCTACCGGCACTTAAGTCTACTTTAGGCAATGTTTGGTGCAATTCTATAAACAGCACTTAAGAACATAAGAATATAAGAACATAAGAATTGCCACTGCTGAGTCAGACCAGTGGTCCATCATGCCCAGCAGTCCGCTCACGGGGCGGCCCTCTGGTCTAAGATCAGCACCCTAACTGAGACTAGCACTACCAGCGCACGCTCTTGTTCAGCAGAAACTTGTCTAACTTTGTCTTGAATCCTTGGAAGGTGTTTTCCCCTATAACAGCCTCTGGAATAGCGTTCCAGCTCTCTACCACTCTCTGGGTGAAGAAGAACTTCCTTACGTTTGTATGGAATCTATCCCCTTTCAACTTTAGAGAGTGCCCTCTTGTTCTCCCTACCTTGGAGAGGGTGAACAACCTGTCCTTATCTACTAAGTCTATCCCCTTCAGTACCTTGAATGTTTCGATCATGTCCCCTCTCAATCTCCTCTGTTCGAGAGAGAAGAGGCCCAGTTTCTCTAATCTTTTGCTGTACGGCAGCTCCTCGAGCCCCTTAACCATCCTAGTCGCTCTTCTCTGGACCCTTTCGAGTAGTACTGTGTCCTTCTTCATGTACGGCGACCAGTGCAGTACTCCAGGTGAGGGCGAACCATGGCCCGGTACAGCGGCATGATAACCTTCTCTGATCTGTTCATGATCCCCTTCTTTATCATTCCTAGCATTCTGTTTGCCCTTTTTGCTGCCGCCACACATTGTGTGGACGGCTTCATCGACTCGTTGATCAGAACTCCCAAGTTCCTTTCCTGGGAGGTCTCTTCAAGTACCGCCCCGGACATCCTTAACTTACGATTGACATGCACTAGAGGTCACATTCCTTGGTCGCTGTGATTTTGGCACAGTTTATAGAATTAGGGCCTATATGCATAACTGGAAGACATGCCCATGGCCTGCCCACGCTCCATCCACATATACACCTCCTTTGAAGTCAGGCACTATGGAACTTAGCCATTACCGTACAACGTATCATAGTACCTACGAGGGCTACTGAAAAGTTCTCGCCCAGCTGACAATGTTGGGGCAGTCTCCATTGAGGGCTATACACTCAGTCCAGTGATTTTCCACTTTTTCATTCCATTGGAAAAATAACCTAAACTAAACCTTAAGTTTGTATACCGCATCATCTCCATAAAGATAGAGCTCGACACGGTTTACAGGTAATTCAACAAATGAGGGAAGGACATAATAAGAAATTAGAGGTTACGAAGAGGATAGCTAGCTTTAAATAGATAGCTTTACGTTTTGGAGAAAAGCCAGGTTTTCAGATGCTTTCGGAATAATTGGAATGAGCCTAGGTTCCGCAGCAGGGCAAGGAGGTTATTCCAAATCTCAATGAATTTGAAGAAAAGGGATTTCCCTAATTTACCTGCACACATGACGCCTTTTAACGAGGGGAAAAATAGTTTGAGTTTGTGGGCGGATCCGGTAGTGTCAGGTCTCGAAGAATTCCAGGATAGTAGAATTAGGGGAGGAAGAATGCCATGTAGGATCTTGAATATTAGGCAGGTACAATTAAAGTGAATCCTAGAAATCACCGGACGCCAGTGAAGTTTTGACAGAAGCGGGGAAACATGATCGAAAATACGGAATAAAAAAAGTGGAAAAATCGCTGGATTGAAAGTTTAGCCCTCGGTGGAGACTGCCACAATTTTGTCAGTTGGACTGAGAACTTTTCAGCGACCCCTCACAGTTCATATATGCACCTGTCACTTAATGGTGACTTTGATGCGTAAAAGCTGCACATACCTCTAGGTGCCAGTTTATTGAATTGCTTCATAAAAGTTTTTAGACAGTAAAATACCAAAGGTAAAGTGGCAGAAATTGCATCTAGACTGGAAACATTTATAACTGCTCAGGAACACCTAAAATCATGATTCTGCCCACACTCTATCCAATTTTTATTTATTTATTTGTTTTCTATCCCATTTTCCCCAAGGAGCTCAGAATGGGTTACAGGTTAAACATACATAAAATACAGTTAACAGGTTACAATATGACAGCTACAGTACAATTTTACGACTCAAGGTTGTGTCCTAATTCTATACATGCTAGGGGTCTAATACTAATAAACATATTTCACAGGTTACAATTTGCCCTAACAGTTTTTATCCTAACTAGATGCACATTAGGGATCTAATATCAAAATACATAATAGAAACATAGAAATATAGAAATATAGAAAATGACAGCAGAAAAGAGCCACAGACCATCAAGTCTGCCCACTCAATTGACCCTCCCCCTTACTGTCCTCTTGGAGATCCCACTCTGATGACCCTCTCCCCTTAACTCTACCCTCCTTGAGATCCAACATGTGCATCCCATTTATTCTTAAAATCTGGCACGCTGCTGGCCTCGACCACGCTGCTGGCCTCGATCATTCCAATGATCAACCACTCTTTCGGTGAAGAAATATTTCCTGGTATCGCCGTGAAATTTCCCGCCCCTGATTTTCAGTGGATACCCTCTTACCATAGTTACAGTGGAAGATATTTCAATACCAGTTTCTTTTCCCCCCCCCAACGTGATACATACTGGGATCTAGTACCAATATACATTTCTTTGTAATCCATTGGTCATGGGCAAGGCAGGGTAGTTAGGTGAAGAAGTATGCTTTTATTGCTTTCCTAAAGTTGAGGAGTCCTTCAAGGGATCTGATCTGCGGGCGCAGTTGGTTCCAGTGGCTTGGTATGAAGTGGGAATAGGAATGTCGTTTTGCAGTTTGCAGTTGAAGAGCGCACGACCAGGAGGCGTTTTGAGGCGTACTTCATCCTGGGAGCAGAGGGGCCTGTTCGGCACATACGGAGGAAGCTTTGTCATCATGTAGGCCAGCGCCATGTCGTGCAAGGATTCTGTCCCTTTGTGCACGCTGAATATGCTGGTAGCCTTCCTTTTTACCATTTTCTAGGTTTTTTCTGCCCCAGCACATTTATTTATTAAATTTTTTTAGCCCGTCTTCCATAAGGAGCTCAGAACAGGTTACAGCCTCTCCCGTATTTGAAGTTTACTGTAGTACATTCTTTTTCCATATTTTTTTTCTGGTTATTGGAAAGGTATGTTACCTTGTAGTACCTTTCTGATTTTTTGCAAGTTATACTTGAGTTTATTTGATATTTAATAAATGATAAGTTTATATATAAGGTGACCAAGCGACAGGAAGGAGAATCACAATTTTTGTCATGGGGCCAATATCTCTAAATGGGTTAGATTTGCACATGACAGTAAATAACCAGGTTATTTGGCTAATTCTGCTGTGAACTAGTACATTGAAAGATAGTTTACTGAACTTCAAGCAGGCTACACCAGTCTGCAAACACTTCAGCATTACTGGCACGCAGACCAACTATTTTACAGTGCTGCTTCAAAGAGGAATTCCAACCTAAAAGTTAGACTTGTTGAAACATGACCCAATGGACTCCTTCGAAAGAAGAAAACAACTTTTAAAATGAAAGTTATTTGCTCCTTGATTTGCTACTTGGCCTGTACTTAAGGGACATAAAGTGAGGCTAGAGAGCAACCAGGTGCACAGCAGCTGGAAACCAGCCCAGAATCTGCATGGAAAATTACCCTCAGGGGGTATATTTTAGCACCCCATGTTTTCTGGCAATGCAGCCATCTAGCCAACTTTTTTTTTTTTTTTTTAAATCAGCTAAGTTGAACTGCCTTTTCAAATACAGCATTTAGCATATTTTCCATAATGTAAATCATTGATATTTTACTTACAGCCCTTATTCAATAAAAAGCTTGTTTTCAGCACATAAGTTGAATTGCATTTTACTTTTAAAATTATTTTTAAATTTCCATCATGGAACAAAATAAGGGCACCTTTTACAAAGCTGTAGTAGTGAGTCCTAGCGCTGCAAATGCAATGCAGCCTATAGGAATTGAATCAGGAGTCTCAAAGTCCCTCCTTGAGGGCCGCAATCCAGTCGGGTTTTCAGGATTTCCCCAATGAATATGATCTATGTGCATGCACTGTTTTCAATGCATATTCATTGGGGCAATCCTGAAAACCCGACTGGATTGCGGCCCTCAAGGAGGGACTTTGAGATCCCTGTGACTGCGTTGCATTTACTGTGTGAGATTCACTACCATGGCTTTGTAAAAGTTAGTACCTCAGAATATCCCTGGTAACTGGCCAACTCCTAACCAGCTAGATTAGAGGTAGGCTGGGGCCTGAGAGTCTACTTAGCCTTTTAATGGCAATAGTTAGTAGTGCTGCCCGATTCAGGGAAAAAAATTTTCAATTCAATTTGATTCGATTTGGCCTATTGAATTGATTTTTTGATTTTCCTCACCAAGGCTTCCCTCTGCCACGTCATCAGTGACACAGCAGAAGGAAGGCCCCAGTGGGGCAAGCCGCATGCAGCCTGTTTAAAGTGCTGCCTTTGCCGGCCAGCCATCATTGTTGCTGCTGCTGCTTTAGGAGACCCGGAGGTATGTTAGGTATCACCAGGGGCGGGGTGGGGGTGGTGCTGGTCTTTGAATCAGTGAGTCTGATTTTTTGACGAATGAATTGATTCGAATCAATTCACCGAAGTGAATTGGTGAGACTCTTCATTGTCTATTAAGCCAAATTATTTTTTAAGTTGAAGTTGATTCATCCTTTAAAGGGATTGTTGAGTTCTACCAATTTTTGAACTGTAGTACAGGCCTATCTTTATCCACTATTTGATTGCTGCAATTTATTGTTGGTTGGCTTTCCAAAGAATTATTAATGAGCTGTACAGATTGCACAAAATGCGGCTGTTAGACTCATTTCAGGGTGCCCTAATTAAGGGTACATTACACTAATTCTTAAAAGATTACACTGGTTGCCAATCCATTGGCATATTCAATTTAAGATTTTGGCATTAATTTTTTTAATTCTTTATGACCAACCACCTCTGTGTCTTGTTGCCACTTTGAAAATTCATGTTCCAGGATGACCGTTGCGTTCAGGAAATCAGGTCATAAGAACATAAGCAATGCCTCCATTGGGTCAGACCTGAGGTCCATCATGCCCAGCAGTCCGCTCACGCAGCGGCTCAACAGGTTCAGGACCTGTGCAGTAATCCTCTATCTGTACCCCTCTATCCTCTTTTCCAGCAGGAAATTGTCCAATCCTTTCTTAAACCCCAGTATCGTACTTTGCCCTATTACGTCCTCTGGAAGCGCATTCCAGGTGTCCACCACACGTTGGGTAAAGAAGAACTTCCTAGCATTCGTTTTGAATCTGTCTTACTCGATGTCCCAGATTTGAAGCAAATAAGACTTGAGATGTATAGAGAGTCAATCTTTATGGTTGTGGGACCTCAGTTATGCGATGGATTTCCTAAGAATTTAAGAGTATCTACATTTTTGAACAAATTTAGAAGATCTTTAAAAACATATTTCTTTTGTCAGGCATTCCAATTATGTAAATTGTCTTAATCTGACTAATGTGTTTTACTGATTTTGTAGTAGTATGTTAAGCAATCTGTGTATATGATTATACATTTTATGTGTGTATTTTGTAAACCGCTAAGATTTGTAGATTGGCAGTATATAAATTTTTTTAATTAAGGAAAAATTATGTTCTTACCTGTTAATTTTCTTTCCTTTAGACGCAGCAGATGAATCCAGAGACTAGTGGGATAATACACATCTACCAGCAGGTGGAGATAGAGAACTGAATAACAGGTAGTCCCATTGGTTGGCACACTCTCTGTTTCCTCAGTATTGCTCCTTGCCCAAGCATCTGGAACCAGAAACAAGGCCCATACGTAAAAAACTTCTTTCCCACAACCAATATCACAAACATGAATGAGAACACAACTACCAACTCAAACAAACCGCGGAAAACCCGCAACCAACACACAGTGAGCAAAGAACCAGCAAAGAACCAGGGAGGGACTCTGGATTCATCTGCTGCGTCTAAAGGAAAGAAAATTAACAGGTAAGAACATAATTTTTCCTTCCTTTTCAACAGCAGCAGATGAATCCAGAGACTAGTGGGATGTAGCAAAGCAGTCCTCAAGTCGGGTGGGAAGCGAACGCCGCCTCCGCAATAACCGAAGCCCCAAAGGCAGATTCCGCATGAACCGCCACATCCAATCGATAATGTTTCGAAAACGTATTCCGAGAAGACCAAGTAGCTGCACGACAAATCTCCTCCAAAGAAAACCCCCTGGACTCTGCCCAAGAGGTAGACATCGCCCTAGTGGAATGAGCACGGAGCTTGTCCGGCAACCGCTTACCCGACGTCAAGTAAGCAGACGCAATGGCCTCCCGGACCCAACGAGCGATAGAAGCCTTGGACACCGCCATACCCTTGTTGCGGCCTGTGAACAACACAAATAGGTGATCGGAACAACGAAAATCATTAGTAATCTGGAGGTAATGCAAGAGAATCCTACGAACATCCAGCAAACGCAAAGAAGAGAAACGCTCCCCCCAGTCCTCCTTCCGGAAAGCCGGAAGGAAGAGAGACTGGTTCACATGAAAAGGGGAGACAACCTTCGGAAGAAACAAAGGAACAGTCCTAACCGACACACCGGAACTCGAAATTCTCAAAAAAGGATCTCTGCAAGACAGCGCCTGCAACTCAGACACTCGCCTGGCTGAAGCCAGAGCAACCAGAAAAACCACTTTCAACGTGACATCTTTTAGAGTAGCACTCGTCAGAGGTTCAAACGGTGGCTTCTGCAATTCCCCAAGGACCACCTTTAGACTCCACTCAGGACAGACCTTCCTAACAGGAGGCCGAATATGCTGAACCCCTTTGAGAAAGCGAACGATATCCGGTTGGGATGCAAGGGAAGAACCAGATAACCAGCCCCTATAGCAAGCAATAGCAGCCACCTGAATTTTGAGAGAATTAGAAGCCAAACCCTTGGTCATCCCCTCTTGAAGAAAGGAAAGAATGGTAGAGAGAGAAGCCTGGAAGGGCGACTGACCCTGAGCCGCACACCAAGAATCGAAAACTCGCCAGATACGCGCATAAGAGGCAGAGGTGGATTTCTTTTTTGCGCGCAGCAGAGTCGAAATAACCTGTTCGGAATAACCCTTACGCCTCAGCCGCGACCTTTCAAGAGCCAGGCCGTAAGACCAAAGTGGGACAGATTTTCCATCCGGATTGGGCCCTGAGAGAGCAAGTCCGGAGTCACCGGAAACAACAACCGATCGCCCGCAGACAGAAGCATCAGGTCCGCATACCACGGACGACGCGGCCAATCCGGGGCCACCAGGATCACCGTGCCCGAAAACTGAGAGATGCGATGTAACACCCGACCTATCATCGGCCACGGAGGAAACACGTACAGTAGAGAACTCGGAGGCCAAGCAAGAGACAGCGCGTCTATTCCTTCCGACGCCTGTTCCCGGCGTCTGCTGAAGAAGCGAGGAAGATTTGCATTGCTTGACGAGGCCATGAGGTCCATGTCCGGGAGACCCCACCTCTGCACTATGAGAGCGAATGCCTGATCGGAGAGCTCCCATTCTCCGGGATCCAGAAGATTTCTGCTCAGGAAGTCCACCTGAACATTTTCCTGACCCGCAATGTGAGCCGCCGACAGCAGAGGAAGATGAAGTTCCGCCCACCGAAGGAGCAGAAGTGCTTCGTTTGCCAGCTGAGGACTTCGGGTACCGCCCTGCTTGTTGATGTACACCACCGCCGTGACACTGTCCGAAAAAACCCTCGTCGGGCGATCCCGAATCATGGGCAGGAACGCCTGGAGCGCAAGCCTGGCCGCTCTCAGTTCCAGAAGATTGATGGGCCACTGAGCCTCCTCCTGAGACCAGACTCCCTCCGCTGAGGATTTTAGGTAGAGAGCTCCCCAATCCAACAGACTGGCATCCGTGGTAACTATCATCCACGCCGGAGTCGCCAAAGGCATGCCCCTGAACAGATTGCAATCGCTGAGCCACCAAGCCATGCTGAAGGACGCCTGCGGTGTCCACTGCAGACGACGATTGTAGTCCTGAGACACTGAGGACCATCGAGCGAGCAGAGACTGCTGTAGCGCTCTCATGTGGAAGCGCGCCCAAGGCACCACTTTCAGCGTGGCCACCATGGAGCCCAGAACCTGAACATAATCCCACACTCTCGGTCTGGGCGACCGGAGAAGCATACGAACCTGAGACTGCAACTTCTCCCCCCGGTCTTTGGGAAGAAACACTTTCCCTACCGACGTGTCGAACAGCACTCCCAGGTGTTCCAACGACTGAGACGGGAGAAGAGAACTCTTTGGAAAATTGATGACCCACCCCAAGGATTGAAGAAGGGAGATCACCCGTCGGGTAGCTACCAAACTGTCCTGCCTGGAAGACGCTCTGATCAACCAGTCGTCCAAGTAAGGGTGTACCCGAATCCCTTCCTTGCGAAGGAAGGCTGCCACCACCACCATGACCTTGGAGAATGTCCGCGGAGCTGTGGCGAGGCCAAATGGTAGGGCCCGAAACTGATAGTGCTGGCCCAGGATCGCAAAACGAAGAAATTTCTGATGCAGCGGCCAGATGGGAATGTGCAGATAAGCCTCCTTGAGGTCGAGAGCCGTAAGGAATTCCCCCGGTTGAACAGCCGCTATCACCGACCGCACCGTTTCCATCCGGAAATGTCTGACCCGAAGGAAGCGGTTGACCCTCTTGAGATCCAAGACTGGTCTGACCAAGCCCCCCTTTTTGGGCACAACAAAGTAAATGGAGTATCGCCCCTGTCCCCGCTCCGCCGGAGGCACTGACACGACCGCCCCAATTTCCACAAGGACCTGCAGAGTGCTCTGCACTGAATCTCTTTTGGCCCCAGAACAAGGGGAGACCAAGAAAGAATCTGCGACGGGAGAGGAAAATTCTAACTTGTAACCGTCTCGGATAACGTCCAAAACCCATTGATCGGACGTGATTTTGGCCCACTCCGCCAGAAAGGAAGACAGCCGACCCCCAATGGCCCCGACGGAGAGAGCCGACCTCCCGTCATTGGGGATTACGCACTGCCGGGGTCCGGGCGGGCTGGGTAGACTGGGGTTTGGCAGGACGAAAGGAATTCCTTTGCGGAAACCGAGGCCTAGAAGGAAAAGAAGCACCATAAGCCGGCGGAAAAGACGGCTTCCCAGGCCTATAACGTTTAACATCCCGGAAACGATTCCTGGCCGTCAAAGACTTCAATGGAGCTCTAGGCTTATCTTCCGGCAATCGCTGGGTCTTGGAATCACCAAAATCCTTCACCAACCTATCCAAATCATCCCCAAATAGCAAACGACCCTTAAAGGGAAGTCTCACCAGGCGAAGCTTGGAAGCCGCATCCGCCGCCCAGTGACGGAGCCACAAGGATCTCCGAGACACCACAGAAAGAGACATTTGCTTAGCCGAAGCGCGAATAACATCATAGAGTGCATCCGCCACATATGCAAGACCCGTCTCCAAATCCGGGAAATCGGTCGGAACAGAAACTCCCGACTCCATCATTTTATCCGCCATATCTTGCGCCCATTGAAGACAGGCTCGAGCCGCATAAGAACCACACACCGCCGCCTGCAAGGTAACAGCCGCGACATCAAAGGACATCTTAAGAGAAGATTCAATCTTCCTATCCTGGATGTCTTTGAGCGCTATACCGCCCTCGACCGGCAAAGTAGTCTTTTTAGTAACCGCCGCTACCAAAGCGTCCACCTTTGGGTTCGCAAACTTGTCCAGCTCATCCTGCGAAATGGGATACAATTGGCGCATAGCCCGTGCCACGCGGAGACCAGGCTCCGGAGTGACCCACTGAGCTGAAATCAGCTCATGCATCGCTTCGTGGACTGGGAAAGCCTTAGCAGGCTTTTTCGTGCCAGCCATGAGAGGATTAGCCGAGCCCGCCGCCTGCGGATCCAGCTGTGAGATATGAAGGCCCTGGAGCGCCTTAGAAATAAAAGCTGGCAATTCCTCTCTATGAAATAGACGTAGCGCTGTAGGATCATCCACTTCCCTAGACAGCGCATCCTCAAGCTCTAAATCAGCAACTTCCCCATCCTCCAACACCTCTGGAAGCTCCAGCGACAAGGCTGAGCCGGACGGAGGGTCATCCCCGTCCATAGCCGCCACTCTGCGCCGTTTTGCTGCTTGAGACACCAAAGGAGGTCCACCGGCAGGCAGTACAGGAGACAGGGCAATAGCATTCTCCCGGGGCAGTGCAGGCTGAGAGCTTTGAAGCAAAAAAGCCTGATGCAGCAACATCACGAACTCCGGGGAAAAAGCCACCTGATTAACAGGAGCTGTGAATGGTAACACATTCCCTTGCCCAGAAACCGGCCCCGCACAAGAAGAAGCCGACAAACCGCTGACCGCCGGCAAAACCGCCGAAGTGCGCTGAAGCGGAACGTCGGCGGCCGCGCAAGCAGGAGAATCAGGCCGGAGCACAAATGCGCGGGAAACTTCAGGCGCAACCTGCACCTCCTCCCCCATGGCGTCGGAGCAGCCCGCCGAACAGAGGCCCGAAGGTGTTCTCCGCTTACCACAGTGGGAACACCTTTTCACAGCCTCTGTCGCCATAACCTCCAGACAAACCGCCGAACAAAGGCAAATCAGGCAGGCAACGTAAACACACCACGAGGCAGCTAAACACCCGCGAACAGACCGGCAGACCTAACACCTTGCACCAAATGCAGAAAAAGACAAGCTCTTACCCGAAGTGACTTGTTAAAGCTGGTAGTTGCAGAGAGGAACTGACATAAACAGAACCGACTAGCAACAAAACTCTGGTCCCTTTTTTTTTTTTTTTTTTTTTGAAGTTTGAGGGGGAAAGAAGAAAAATTACAGGACCAGGAAAGACAGCCTCAATCCCAAAGGAGAGGAGGGTGGAGCAGGGACCTGGGGGGGCCCAGGTGTAACTCCCAAAGATGGCACCGCACAGCCAATCACCCCAATCTTACTGAAGAGAAAATTCTCAACAGAAGAGAAAAACAACCAGCCAGAATCCAGGAGCTACTGGAAAAGTGACTACCCCTGCTGGGAGATAGAGAATACTGAGGAAACAGAGAGTGTGCCAACCAATGGGACTACCTGTTATTCAGTTCTCTATCTCCACCTGCTGGTAGATGTGTATTATCCCACTAGTCTCTGGATTCATCTGCTGCTGTTGAAAAGGAAATTAAATTTTTACAGCATTGATCAAATTCATTCTAACAGTACTCCAACTATTTCTGCTTTAACAATGACATCTACTTGTAAATCATAGGCACTGCTATGGGCATGAGGATGGCATCACAATATGCAAACAAACCTCTTCATGGCAGAAATAGAGAAGACATTTCTAAATACATATCAGAAAAAAAACCCTGAAATACTACCAGTATATTGATTACATCTTTATGATTTGGACTGAGGGAGAATAGACTCTCAAACAATTTTACAACTCTTTCAATACATATCACCCTAAAATCAAATTCAAAATTGACTATTCCCTAAAAAAAGTCAATTTTCTAGACAGGACAGTCTATCAACAATGGTTACATCCAAACATCTATATATGAGAGTAAATAAAAAAGTAAAGGCAAAATACTGTACATTAAACAGGTTTGACAGAAGTAACTGTGAGCAATTGAACACATCACTTTTCTACAAAGTCCCCATGCAATTTGACACATTTATTGTATTGTTCAACTAGAACAGTGGAGAGTGTGCACTATTTAGAACAGTTCAGACAGTGTGTACTATTTAGGGAAAGGGATTGGGACTTGTATACCACCTTTTTGTAGTTTTACAATCACACTCAAAGCGGTTTACATACAGGTACTTCAAAGCATTTTCCTTCTCTGTCCCAGTGGGCTCACAATCTATCTAATGTACCTGGGGCAGTGGAGGATTTAGTGACTTGCTCAGGGTCACAAGGAGCAGCGCGGGATTTGAACCCACAATCTCAGGGTGTAGCTCTAGCCACTACGCCACACTCTTCCACACCTATCATATAGTAGGTATTCGTATTAAAGACAAATTTTTAGATTTCTACTGGACATTTCCGGTTCCTAATGACATGAAATAACATCATTTATGCGGTTGACAATGCCCATGTCGTTTCCAATGCAGTCCATCCCTAGTTAACCTTAGGCAGCTCTTCATGACAACGAATTCCGAATATTGATGCTTACTACCCATTCCTATGGCCATTTTAGAAAACAATTGAAGACCTATCTTTTTTCTAAATATTTGACTGTTTAACGAATCATCTTATTTCATGTAACATGTTTACTTTTATAACTTTTTGTAAATCACGTTGAACTTCTGGTTGCGTGGTCAATAAGCACAATGTTATATTATGTTATAAAAGTCTTAGACAAATTCCTAGAAGGAAGGCCTATAAACCATCATTAAGGTAGACTTGGAGAAAGCTACCGCTTATCTCTGAGATTAAGCAGCATGGAACCTTGCTACTTTTTGGGACTCTACAAAGTAATTATGACCTAGATTGGCCTCTGCACGAAACAGGGCTAGGGTAACTCCTTTGTTCTTATAAACTCCCATCTGGGGAAAAATACAACTGAGAAGAGAGTACAGTCTTAAGAAAATTGCACAGGATTCTCTGAAGCATGGAGAACACTAAAAAAGCAGATAAAAGACTAAAGGGCAAATTCTATAAGAAGCGCATTAGGCGTTGAATTAAGCACCGTTCAGCGCGATTCAAGCAAAATTGGGTGCTGTTTAGTGAATCATGCTGAGTGGCACCTATTTTGGAGGCACCCAATAAATAGGCCCAACTAAAACTTAGGCGCCCATGCAAGCGCTTAAGCACGCTTAAGAGCGTGATTCTGTAACAAGGTGCCTAACACAAAGCCACGCCCACACCTAACATGCATAGCGCCTATTTTTTTAAAGGCCGCCTAAATTTTTAGAGGCGCCTTGTTACAGAATCACTCTTTCTTGATAGGAGCCTAAGTTTCAATTATTGCTGATTAAAAAGCTTAAATGAGGTTGTTATTCAATTTAGATAGGCGCCTATCTAGTTGGGGGCCTCCAAAATAGGTGCCTAACATTAGGAGCTGGTTACAGAATTTGGGCTTAAGTGTCATGCTGCTATTATAGACAGAGGCAGGAAGCAAAATTTTGCAATTCTGCTAATTCTTGCCTCATTTTGCTTAAAGACTACAATCAATATTCAGCATTTTAAACACCGACTGCTGAAGCCAGAATTTACCCTAGATATTCAGTGCCAGGTTATGTGTGCCAGGACCTGAATATGGCACTTATATGGGCCCCGACTTAATATCAGCCATGATGCACATAAGTTGAAGGTGTCCTCACCATTTCCAATTCCCCCTCTCCTTCGATCCTGATTCCCCCCTCGCTCCCACTCCTTGTTAGGACGCTGAGTTCCTCCAGCTCCCTACTCCCATAGCCCCCTCGCTGCCACAGGTCTATCCTGTCTACCCCTTATGGTCTAGGAGATTTTATGGGCAGAATCTCATTCCCGCCCCTTGTGGCTTCAGTCACAAAATGGCTACTGTGTCCTCTAGCAGCAACCTTGCTCCTGCCCATAAGATTCCCTAGACTACCAGGGTGTGGGCAATAGACACCCCTCAGGTGCTACCTGGAAGTTAACTGGGCACCAGTCAATATTTAGACCAGTGCTTGGTTAGCTGAGTGGCTAAAGTTAGGATAGCCTTTTTGATGTCCTAACTTTAGCTGCTTACTTAACAGGTTAGTAGGCTGAATATCACCACTACCTGACTAAGTAATGGCTCTACCCAGGCACTGCCCATGCTTTGCCTACTGACTACCCCGTCACTAACTGGACAATGTAGATGTTAGTGCTGGCATTCAGTGGCACTATCCTGTTAAGTGTTGCTGAATATTTGTGGCTCTTCTACCTAGTTAAATCGCTTTGAATATTGACTGTTTTAAGTATACACATTTGGTTTAGAGCCCAAATTTTGACTTAGACTGAATTTTTGTATGCCAGAGGAGTCTGATTTCTGTGGATTACTTTTGCAAATGGTGCACCAGTGATTGCTGGTCCTGACCTGGACCCCCTAACACACATACACAAATATATTTAACATAATTACCCCACTTAATACTGATCCAGACAGGAAGGGGTTACAAGTACAAGGTCCTTCTAGGATGTAATTGCAATTTTCAAATAATCAAAAGCTGAAAACCAAAATCTTGAAGATTATCTGTATTAAAGCTGCACTACTACAAGAAACTAGAAGGGAACTTACCTTGTGAAATTCAGAAAATGAACATGTCGTGTGAATAAATATGGCTGCTCAGCAGTGCTTATATTTCTAATCAATTCCATCTAAAAACAAAACAAAACATACATAAGAAACCAAAAGGCTGAATAAGGTTAAATGAAAAGGAGCAGAGATTTTCAATTTGAAATCAGCTGTTCTTCCAAAATAAATATAGTACTTTGCAATTAAAAAAGCATTAAAGTGGAGTTTCAAAAACACCAGCTTTAGAAAAGAACATTTAGAAGGCGTTGGCAGGGTAGCATGATGTGGGTGAAGTGAAAGAACCTTAGCTCAAACTAAAAGGAGCTACCAAAAGAGCAAGCAATATTTATATCAAAAACTAAACAGAAAACAGAATCAGAACTTAATGGCAGAACAAGATCTTACAGCTTGTCCAATCTGCCTGTCCATACCAACTACTAAGCTCTATAAACTCTTCCTCAATGGCGTAGTAAGGGGTGGGGTGGTCCGCCACGGGTGCTATCTTGGTGAGGGCACAGGCATTTACCCTTCTCTCTGCCCCCTACTCCTTCCCTTCTCTACTGCCGCACATGCATGCCGCTTCCCTTCCCCCATACCTCCGTAATGCTCCTGGTGTGAGCAGCAACCCCCAACCTGCTGTCACGCCAGCATCGGCTCTTCCTCTGATGTCACTTCCTGGACCCGTGCCTGGGAAGTGACATCAGAGGAAGAGCAGACACTGGTGCGACAGCAGGTTAGGGACTTCTGCTTGTGCCAGGAACGTTACAGAGATATGGGGGAAGGGAAGTGGCATGTGTGCAGGAGGAGGGGGCAGGGAAGGAGCATGTGGAGTTGGGGGGGTAGAGAAGAAGGAAGGGGAGGGGCGCTACTGCCCCGGCGCCTCTCATCCTCACTACGCCACTGCTCTTCCTCAGAGATTCTTTGATGCTTGTCCCATGTTTTCTTGAATTCTGATATAGTCTTTTCTTCTATCACCTTCACTGTGAGGCTTTTCCATGCATCTACCACCCTTTCTGTAAAGACATTTCCTTACACCATTCCTCAGTCTATCTCCATTTACCCATCTTCTAATGACCCCTCATTGCAGAGCATCTTTTTCACTGAAACAGGCCAGCCTTCTGCATATTTAAACCTGGGACATATTTGAATGTCTCTATCATATCTCCCATATTCCGTTTTCCCTCCAGGGTCTGTAGGTTTATAGATCTTTCAGTCTGTTCCCATATGCCTTTTGATGAAGTCTGTTGATTATTTTATTAGGCATCCTCTGGACCAGCCCCATCTCACTTATATTTTGAAGGTGTTGCTTCCAATGTTACACAGACCTCTCCAAATTAGGTCTTATCAGATACTTGCAAAGAGGCACTATTATTACCCTGTTTCTCTTGATGACCATTCCTCTCCTCATGTTTTCCAAGCATCCTCTTGACTTTGGGCATTGCCTTATCTACCTGTTTGGCAATCTTAAGATCAACAGATATGATTACCCTGAAATACTGCTCTTCTTTTTGCACTGAAGGATTTTATCCCTTATATTAGGGCTATGCAATTCCGGGGTCCTCAAGGTCCACAGGCAGGCCAGGTTTTCAGAATAGTGACAATGAATATGCATGAGAGAGATTTGCATACCAAAGAGGCAGAGCACGCAAATCTCTCATGAATATTCACTGTAGATATCCTGGCTTGCCTGTGAACCTCGAGGACCAGTATTGAGTAGTCTGACCAGGATGAACAGACAGATGCTGAAATTTTATCAGTAATTAGGGAGGCTAATAAACAGGGTGACACAATAATAATGGGCAATTTCAACTACCAAATTCTCCTTGGTTTGAAACACAATGTGCAATGAATGAATCTCAAATAATGAGAAATTGCAATAAATAATAAAAGACCTCCGCAATCCACAATGAGCAACGCTGACAGGACGAGAGCCTGTGAGGATTTGTTTGACTACGTTTTTTGTTCTTCTCTTAGTTCCCTGAAGCAGCAGCAAGTTCATGTGAAACAGGTATCCTGTTGGAGAAAGAGAAGAAATGTTTTCCTAATGAAGATTTGGTGTGGATTGGGACATGAGATGGCAGACTCGATGTGGAGATTTTCAAGTTAAGTACATTTGCAATTGGTGCATGTTTCCATATGTTGGGACATTTTGCACTCAAAGATTTGGACTGAAACTGGATATGCATGAATGAGTTTGTTAATATTGCACAAGGCAATAAAAAAATTTATTTCAGAATCATCTGACAACACAGCACATTTTTCTAAATCAGTTTTTCACACTGATTTCAGATCTGTTATTAGTTTTTTTCAGTCACGTAAACTTTTAAAGTTATGACTAATGTTATTTTATAGCGTTTTAGCGTATAGGGTTTTAAGAATTGTAGCATCAACTTAAGGAAATGTTGGAGTATCTTCAGTCCAAAGCCAAATAAGCACACAGCATAGCATTATACTGGACTGTCACTTAGCAACCAATATTTCTTCATAAATGCTTAGAGTATAATTTCTTTTTGAGAGTTGTGTCTAGATTGTCACGGCACAACTTCCAGCAGTAGTCGGCCATCATACTCTCATTCCAAAAACCTTGGTAGCAATGCTCCATTAACTGAATGTCCTGGTGAAAACGTTCTCCTTGCTCGTCATTCACCATACCAAGATTTTCTGATATGAGTCAATGAAGAGACGTCATTCATCTGGACAATGCACTTGTGACAAATTGTTGAAGAGCCCATTGATGTCATGACAAAAGCACAATGAGCCATTTACAATGAAGAATGTTGTTAAGTAATGATTCCTTTTTCTGTAATAAGTTATATTAGCACCTTTTGCAAGCAAATGCTTTTGCTTAAGCCTTGAAGCAAGAAGTTCAGCTTTTTCTTTTGAAAGATTTAGATCACGAATAAGATCATTGAGCTCAGCTTGTGTAAAGGTCTCTGGTTCTGAATCTTCAAAATTCACATCAGGATCAGATAATTCTGGATTGTGATCAGCTGCTGCATCATCACATTCCTCATCATGTTCCACAGAAGCAAGTCCATCTTGTGGAGGTACAGGGACAGGCAGCGAGTCATCATGAGGAACAGGCCTAATAGCAGAATCCAGAGTAGGATATATAATTTTGTGCTTAATTTTAGCTGAGAATCTACTTGTGTTCACAAGGCAAAAGTAGCAATCTTTAATATGGTCTCACGGTTTCCTCCATATCATTAGGATTGCAAATATCGCTGCCTTTCGTCGATTGAGCCAGTCACGAAGTCCATTGGAACAACTGGTACAGATGATATGTGGAGACCAAAACTTATCCTGGTCACCCAGTGGACAGCCAAAGTACAATTTGTAAACCTTCTTCAGATCTATGGTAATTGGGCGACGTGCTTTCGTCGTGAATGAACCACAGACGTAACAGAAACTATCTGGATGATCACTACAATGTCTTGGTATGATAAAGACTGGTATTAATCACCATAAATAATGTCTTTAACATAAAAAAACAAAGACAACTGTCGTTAACCCTACTTATATGTTTATCCTATAAACGCATGATATATCGCCCAATTAACGTTTATAATTATATATAATGAGCCTCATTTTAAAAATGTGACGTGCTAGTAAAAAACTAAATACAGATTTGAAATCAGCATGAAAAATACTACTAAACCCACCCAACATTAACTCTGATGAAAATTATGTGTTTACCTGTGTTATTAAGTGGTGTTTTTTTTTGTTACCAATGAAATGGAACAAAGGGGCTCTAGCTTGATTCAGAACGCTCATTATGAATTGCTGAGGTCCTTTTCTCCACTTATTGTTTATTGCAATTTTCATTATTTGAGGTTCATTCATTACACATTGCATTTCAAACCAAGGAGAATTTGTTAAAGACTGTATGTGAATTTTTTTTCTTTCTCTCTTTTTCAATGTGTATACAATATTGAGGTGATTTCAACTACTCCAATGTTGACTAGGTAAATGTAATATCAAGACATGCTAGGGAGGTAAAATTCCATGATAAAATCAAGGACAGCTTTCTGGAGCAGCTGGTTCAGGAACAGACACGAGGCGAGGCAAATTCTAGACCTAGTTCTTAGTGGAGCACATGAATTGATACAGGAGATAATGGTGCTCGGGCTGCTTGAAAACAGTGATAATAACATAATCAGATTTTATAAAATCCCTGGAATAAGTTCACACAGGAAATCTAATACAATAGCATTTAACTTTTTAAAAAAGAGACTATTATAACAAGGAGAATAGTGAAAAAGAAACTTAGAGAAGCAGCTGCAAAAGTTAAACATTTATTTCAGGCATGTATGTTATTCAAAAATACCATCCTAGAGCTCAGACTAGATATATTCCATGCATAAAAAAGGGAGGAAGGAAGATCCTACAGCAGCCGGAATGGTTGACAAGTGAGGTGAAGGAAGCTATTAGAGCTAAAAGAGAATGCTTCAAAAAGGTGCTTTAGACCACCTAATGCCACTATGGGCATGGCTGAGGTAAGCGATGTTAGGCAGCCTAAAGAGCCTATGAAGGAGCAATTCACATCAAAGGTAGGCACGGACATGTAGGCCTGGAAAACCCGGGTCTGCATTTCTGCCGACTACTTTTGCTAAAGGTGCAATTCTGTACCTGGCGCCATCATGTTTGGTGGCCGCTGACAACGATGCTGGTTATAGAATCTGGACCCTACTGCCCAGGAATAAAAATCATGTTACATGGAAAGCCATTTTCTAAGTCCAACTTTGGACACTTCCTGCAAGATGTCCAAAGTCTGAAGCAGACAAATGGCCATTTTCAAAACCAGCAAAACCACTAGACATCCAGGTCTTCCAATCTTAGTATGTCCAACCTTATTTGCCACTTTTGACCACAGAAATAACCAAGTGTAAAACATCCAAATCCAGAGCATTTGGATGTGGGAGGGGCAAGCATTGTAATGGACTGGCCACATCTATCATTGCAAATCTGTATATTTTTCCCTTACTTTTTAATCCTCAGTTAACTTTTCTAATGTTGGGGGTACCCCAATGCTTCCATTCCTTATCCCTTATAATCACCCTCCAGACAAAGCATGTCATTCCAGGGGTCCTTTTCATGCTCATTATCCACACCTCCCAGGCTTCGGGGTCTACCTCCAGCTCCTCTCCTGGGCTTCTGCCCTGTCCCTCCTTGGGAGGTGGGGGCTGCTCCTATAGTAAGGCAGGCTGCTCCTAGGGTGACTGGGGTGCTGCAAGGTGCTCCTCGGCCACCTCCTGTTGTTCTTCGAGTTGGCCAGTGTGTGTGAAAGGTTTACAATTAGGGTCACAACATGATACATTGAATGCATTTGAGAGTTGTAAACAAAAATGGGGTAAGGTATACACCTTTATACACCTCAAAAGTAGCAGATTTTTCTAATGATTATTTTGGCGATTTTAGAAACACGCCATATGTGTTAGCTGTGTTTTGATTATCACTATTAGATTTTAGACGTCTTCTGGGCAATATCTAATCATGTATATAGATGTTGTATCAAAAATACCCCCCTGTTACTATGGCCAATCCAGGTCACATGTATCTGGCAGGATTCCAAAATGTACATACTACTACATGCTACTTACCCTCTCAGAGATAAGTAGTGGCTTTCACTGGATCTACCTTAATAATGGTTTATACTTCCAAGAATTGTTCAAACCTTTGTTAAATCCAGCTATGCAAACTGCTTTTATTGCATCCTTTGGCTACAAGTTCCAAAGCCTAACTATGCATGTCCTTTATTCTTTATACAGGTACAAATTCCTTTATCTGAAATAGAGAATGACACGGTGACAAAATTCATCACCGTTCCCGTCCCCGCGGATAACCGCGGGAAATAATCCCATGTCATTTTCTAGTGTCTGTTTCAACCTCGGTCCTTCTACACCAGCATTCTTCAGAGCAAAGCTTGCGGGTCAGTGGTTGTGACCATTCATACTCTGATTCTTATGTGAGCCAAGGATAATGAAGCCATTGTGATATCACTGATGTGATTGGCTCTTAGGCACTGGTGGAATGAGGCATTATGACATCACAATGTCAGCTCTGGATACCAGAGACTGTCGTTCTTTAGTATGTAATGTAATTTGTAATGTAATGTAATTTATTTCTTATATACCGCTACATCCGTTAGGTTCTAAGCGGTTTACAGAAAATATACATTAAGATTAGAAATAAGAAAGGGACTTGAAAAATTCCCTTACTGTCCCGAAGGCTCACATCTATCTCAACTTCAATCCTTCTACATCAGCATTCTTCAAAGCAAAGCTTGAGGGTCAGTGGTTGTGGCCATTCATACTCTGATTCTTCCCTCTCTCCTTAAAGAATGACATGAAGATGGTTTCCCGCAGTTATCCGCGGGGACGGGGACGGTGATGAATTTTGTCACCGTGTCATTCTCTAATCTGAAATTTTATAACCTGGAAAGCTCCAAAACCCGAACTTTTTTTGTAACATTGTTGCATTGCTAATTTGTATAAAAAAAGCTTACTTTTAGCATCATAAGTGAAACCTGGCCCCAAAATCACTTCACTCTTTGCTGATAGTAGTTCAGTTTTTTTCATTTTACCTCACACTGGTGTACCTGTGAGGTGTTGTCAGTGACCAAAGTAATTCATTTTCATTGCCTGCTGTGGCTGTGCATGCTTTTCTCTGTTGCATCCAGCCAGGAAGGAAAGAGGAAGAGATGGCAGCAAGGCAGGAGACAGCAGAGAGAAGCCTGCAGGGCTGCAGTAGGTGATAAATATGAATCGCTATGGCTGCTGGTGATACATCATTCCATAAACTGAAATTTCTAAAATCCGAAATGTCTCTGGTCCCGAACATTTTGGATAAAGGATCTTCTACCTGCACTTTTTAGAGCAAGCTTTTATCCATTCCACAGCATTGTAAATTTTATATAACCCTATCATATCTCCCCTCAGCTGTCTCCTCTCAAAGATGAAGAACCTCTTTAGTTTTTCCTCATATGAGAATTGTCCCAACCCGTCTATCATTTTGGCTACCTTTCTTTATACCTTTCCAAATTTGGGTTGTTATAGATTGCCACCAAATATTACTGTATACAGTATACTCAAATATAAAACCTGGCATGAGCGAGCTTTTTGCACTCCTGAATGGCTCTGAGCTACTCCCTGAACGGCTGCTGCCAGTTCTCACGAGTCCTGTAAGAATTGGTGGCAGCCATTCAGTGAGTGGCTCACCACCGGGCAGGAACACAAAAAGCTCACTCCTGCCCGGTACACCGCTGGACCTTAAGAACTCGTAGAAACCATTCAGAGGGGCTCAGCGTGACGGAGGAGCACGGAAAGCTCGCTCCTGCCTGGTACACCGCTGAACCATCAGGGATTCAAAAAGGTATGTGGGGGAGGCGGGAGGGAGGTAAAAATTGTCAGAGTCGGCTGGGACAGAAGATGGGAGGGATCCTACCTGTCCCGGCCCACTAAGTCATATGGCAAGCCGGCGGAGGCCTGCAACAAGTCTGGGAGGGGAGAGTGGGCGGGTGGGCACTGACCTTAATAAAAGACAAGATCCCCATTTCTGGGGCCCAAAAATCTCATCTTAAATTAGAATATATGCGGTAGTTGACGAGACAGACGTTAAAAAGGGAAAACATGCAGGGGACAAGAAATGCTAAGTGAATCAGTGAAAGGAGACAAAATTTTGCCAACATTGGAAAGCAAACAAGGTAAAATATAAATCTGCAGGCACTAACACTTCACCCAACATCTCTCACCTGTCTTCAAGCTTATTTATATTCATTTTTACAAGAGCATTTCGACCTAATTAAATGTCAGCTGTGTTGAAAAGTTTGTTCACACTTAGAGTTTTATTGCATCAATCAGATATTCAGAACAAATGTTTCCATTCCTCTCTTCAAGCAATGTATGCTTCTGCTAACAGCCTGGATTTGCTGAATAGTTCAGTCTAGCAAATACAAAGAACATATGCTAAAGGTTGTTCAGTAGAAGTCACTAGGAAAATATGGTCTTTTAGCACAAATAAATCTAAAGAGGAGAGGAAGATCAACATAAAAAGTGTGTAAAATACTCCTGGGGGGATTTCTTTACACAAAAAAAAATTAAAAATTCTGCTGCATATATCATTTGTTCAAAAATACAAGATAATCACTGCCTGAGTAATAATTTAAAATGCAATATAGAGAAAAATATTGCTCAGAGAATATTTTTAAAATTATATTTTATTAAATTTTTAAACACAAGCCAACAAAGAGAATACACAGCTACAGATAGCAAAAACATTTCCAGTAGGAGTAATGCCAACGATTTACTGTAATTCTTCAGAATAAGGCAAGAAACAAACATACAGTCCCACAAATCAAAACAATCTCAGTCACCTCTAAAAAGAAAACCAAATCTAACCCCTCCAACACTCTCCCCCTCAAAAATGATAAAGCAGTAATTGCAAAGCACTAAAAACAATGCAGACGTCTTGAAAGAGAATGGAGAAAAAACAACTGAGAACACACAAAAACAACCTGGAGAACACTAAACAAACAATACAAACAAAAGCTAAAAGGAAAAAGAAAGGCATACTACATTAATCAGATAGGAATATAAATCCAAAACATCAAAAAACTTTTCAAACTACTAAAGGAACTCACAGACACCAAACCCTACCTGGCCACCAAAACCGCTCCGCTCCCCCCTCCCCCCAGCAATCAATTGGCTGAATTCTTCAGAAACAAAATATCAACAGCCAGAAACACCTTCACCGGGACCCCCAAACCACCTCAACGAGGTCTATGCAGCAGACTGGTCAGATTTCCCAAACACACAATGGCACGACCTAGACAAACTCTACAAAAAATACAGTCATGCAGCCTGTAACCTTAACCACTATCCCCCATACCTGTTAAAAGCCGCCAGCACTAGATTCTGCACCCACCTCATGCAGTGGATTAGTTACATGCTCACAGAGGGTCAATTTCCACAAGAAGTCGCCAAAATCATCATAACCCCTATTTTGAAAGACCCAAAGGAAGCAACAGATCAACCATCCAATTACAGACCTATAGCCTCAATACTGCTATACGTCAAACTAATGGAAGGCCTCGTAGCAAAACTTCTCACCGAATACTTAGAAACCCACAACATTATTCATCCCTCACAATCAGGCTTCAGAGGCAACTACAGTACAGAAACACTACTAGTCTTTCTCCTAGACACAGCCAAACAACACCTAAGCAAAGGCAAAAAAATGCTACTCATACAACTCGATCTCACAGCGGCATTCGACCTAGTAGATCACGACATCCTACTATGAACACTGGAGGCAATAGGAATCACAGGAAAAGTCTACAATTGTTTTGAAGGATTCCTCCGCTCAAGAAGATAGAGAGTGAAAGCAAACAATGAACAATCAGAATCCTGGAATTACCCTTGCAGAGTCCCCCAAGGCTCCCCACTGTCAGTCTAGAGGCCTATGGGAGATTATATCAATCTGGCTCTGGCATGGGAAGGCAAATAGACCCTTAGTGCAGGGAGACTGTGTTAAGTTTCCCTGATATGGTTTTAAGTTTCCCTGATTGAATCATGACTAGCTAAAAGGTGTTAATGTCTGATTAAGAGGGTGCTTAGGACAATGGTGCACAGATCAAGCCAGAGACTTAATCCCATCACCATGTTTGCAGATGTCACACTCTCCTTTGTCAATTAAATTGACCATTGTCTCAAACAGTTTGCAAGTTCTAAACAGAAAGATACTGGGAGATACAATATTTTCTCTAGTCAGAATAAGATTCCAAGGTATAAAAGCCTGCTCTCTGCTCTATCAATTTGTCTCTTTTTCTATGGAGCTATCAGTGTGTCTCTTTTCCTATCAAGCTATCAGGAGAGGGGTCTTGGCCCTCTCTCTCTCTTTCTATCTAGCTATCTCTTGGCTCTTGGCTTGGCACTCTAGTTCTCTCTTGAGCTCTCTCTATCTCTCTGTCTATCCTTCTCTTTATCTATGGAACACAAAACATCACCCCATCCCCCTCTCTCTCTCTCTGCCTTTCCCTGAAACTTCACACTCAATTCCTTCTGGGCTCTGTAAGGCAGGGGAACTGCTGGGCTCTCTATTTAAGTGTAATACTCTCTACTTAATTGTAATGATTATAAATATTGCTTTTCTGTAAGACTATTTCTATAATATATTCTTTATGCAAAAACCTCTGGCTGTGCCTCTGATTCTACTTCCTGGTGAGTCATCGGTGAGGGAACTGAACCTGGGACCCAGCGTTTGTCAGTACGCCTTTCACTTAACCCCTACCACCTAACATTGTGGGGGTGCGACCATCCTTACATTTTATTAAACTGACATTTTGGGGGCTCTGTCTCGGTCCTTCCTGATGATTTCATTTGGGTAAGTAGAATTCAAGTTTTTTTTTTCTCCCTTTTATGCACTGTGCAATAGGATTATGTATAGACAGAGTGATATAGAAATCAAAAGTCCTTGGAAAACCCTTAGATTGATTGTACGTTAGACAACATATTCATAAGGGACTTGACCCGAGGGCTTCAGGGTAAAGTAACACTGTTCGCCGACGACGCCAAACTGTGTAATATAGTAAGTGAAAGCAATCTCAAGGATAATATGACGCAGGATCTGATCACGTTGGAAAACTGGTCCTCGACATGGCAGCTGGGCTTCAACGCTAAGAAATGTAAGGTCATGCATCTCGGCTGCGGAAATCCATGCAAAACTTACACCTTAAATGGGGAAACACTAGCTAGGACTTCAGAAAAACGGGACTTGGGAGTAATCGTCAGTGCAGATATGAAGGCTGCCAAACAAGTGGAGCAGGCCTCATCCAAGGCAAGGCAAATGTTGGGATGTATCAATAGAGGCTTCATCAGCCGCAAACCTGAAGTCATAATGCCGCTTTACAGAACCATGGTGAGACCTCACCTGGAATACTGTGTGCAATTTTGGAGACCACACTACCAAAAAGATGTGCTTCAAGCTGAATCTGTCCAGCGAATGGCCACTAGAATGGTCTCCGGACTCAAGAGTCTCTCATACGAAGAAAGACTGGGCAAACTACAGCTATACACTCTTGAGGAGCGTAGAGAAAGGGGAGACATGATTGAAACATTTAAGTACGTCACAGGTCGTGTCGAGGCGGAAAGCGATATATTCTTCCCCAGGGGACCCTCGGTCACAAGGGGGCACCCGCTCAAACTCAGAGGAGGGAAATTTAATGGTGACACCAGGAAGTATTTCTTCACAGAAAGGGTTGTAGATCACTGGAACAAACTTCCAGTGCAGGTGGTCAAGGCCTCCAGCGTGCTAGACTTTAAGAATAAATGGGACATCCACGTGGGATCCCTATGGGGGTCGAGCTAAGGATCTGGGTCATTAGCACTCAGACTTGATGGGGTGGGTCAGAAGAGTGGGCAGACTTGATGGGCTGTAGCCCTTTTCTGCCGTCATCTTTCTATGTTTCTATGTTTCTATGACTGGATGACACACTGTTGAAAAGTTCCAGTAATATTGTGGGGTTTTATACTTGGTGAGATTTTATTTCTATTTTTGATTGATTATCACCAACACTCTTCAACCTTTACATAGCCACACTTGGCACATGCTTATACAAACAAGGTATAACGTCATACAGCTACGCAGACGATATCACCATCCTCCTGCCTTTCGAACAAACCACCCCCATCACAACAAACAAATTACACATTGCACTAGAAACAGTGTCAAAATAGATGAGAGACCACAAATTAAAACTGAACAAAGACAAAACCAAATTCTTACTTCTAGAAAGAAACAAAACCCCAACCATGACAAACCTAGAAATAAACTCCTTCACATATCCCTCACAACCCAACCTAAAACTGCTGGGAATAATGATAGACAAAGACTGCACCATGCAACTTCAAATCAGCAAAATGGTTCAGAAGGCATTCGCAACCATGCGCAACTTAAGACAAGTCCGAAAATACTTCAGCAACGAACAATTCAAACTCATAGTACAAGCACTAATCCTAGGACTCCTGGACTACTGTAACATACTTTACCTGTCATGCCCCGCCAACATGCTAAAACAATTACAAACAGTCCAAAATGCAGCCCTAAGACTAATATACTCACTGAAAAAAACACAACCACATTACCTCAGCTTTCCAAGACTCATCACACTGGCTCCCAGTACAAGCATGCATACAACACAAATTCTACTGCACCCTATTCAAAGCCCGAAATGGAAATGGACCAAGCTATCTGAACAACCGCCTACCGTAATCTGGAAAAACATATCCAGACCAAGGAGAACTCAAGCACACTTTACCCACCCCCCAATAAAAGGCATGCAAAGCAAAAAAATATATGATGGTCTACTAGCCACCAGAGCATCAAAAATAGACCACCACTTCTCAAATCTGCTGACCACAACGCCCACCTACAAAACATTTAGGAAAGAACTGACAACCATACTATTCAAGAAATTTGTCAAATGATCTAACCAAACCTTATCAACCATTCCCAGATTCCGATGCATACTATAGCTATCAACCTTGTAATCTCCCTGGGAATGCCCAAGTTAATTTATTGCTGTAAACCTCCTAGAACTGAAAGGTGTTGGCGGGATAGAAGACATCAATATAATGTAATGGTAGAACAAAGGGAACCAGCCGGGCCTCATGAGGATGCGACCAGTCCACCATCCTCCTGCCAAGTAATATAATTGGCCCAGATCTTTCAACACTGGGATAGTCTATTTCTTTTCAAGGCAGTGAGCTTAGAAATCACATAAATATGCTGGATTTTCCCTAAGAACACTGGGAGTCCAGGTAGAATAGATTGTTTCCAGTAAGCTGCCAGGACAAGGCGACCAGCAAAAACCATTAAGTGGACCAGCCTCATTGTAGGTTGGCAAATGCATGGGTCCAATATTTAGGAGACAACAACCCTTGTCCCACTGAAGGGGAACCTGCAATATCTGAGACAGGAAAGTTATAATTTGATCTCAAAAGAGCTGAACCTGGGAGCAATCCCACCAAATATGCTGAATAGTGCTCAACTGACCACAGGCCCTCCAGCAGAGAACAGATCCTGAGCCAAACATGATGAAGAGGCACTGCGAGGTACATAGGCACCTGAATAAGGGGGCCACAGGGTCTGTGGCCTCCCTCAAAATTTGATCCCTGATAGCCCAGAGAAGCAGCGGGCAGGAGCTACTGCCTACTGCAAACCCAGTCAGTGGCAGCTGATTTTTTCTTCCGCTGAGCGGCAAACAGCAAGAGCGTGCTTTGGAACTGCCTGCTCGGTGCTCAGCAGCTTCTTTGACTGGCTCCTGTGAATTGCGAGAATTCGCAGGAGCCAGTCAGAAAAGCTGCTGAGCAGACATCGCCAAAGTGCGCTCCTGCTGGTTGCTGCTCAGCGGCAGAAGAAATCAGCTGCCACCGACCGGGAGGAGGTAGGAGGATGGGGCAGGATGCACTGCAGAACCTGGGAGAGAAGGGGGCTGGGTGCAGAGTCTGACAGGGGTTGGGAGGAAAGGGAGCCGATTGCAGAGTCTGACAGGGGAGGGGGAGGGAGGGGGCTGGGTGAAGAGCCTGACAGGAGTTGGGCGGGAAGGGAGCTGGGTGCAGAGTCTGATAGGGGAGGGAGGGGGGATGGGTGCAGGGCCTGACATGGGAGGGAGGGGGGCTGGGTGCAGAACCTGGCAAGGAAAGGCTGGGTGCAGGGGGTAAGGAGTTGGGAAGGCAGGGAGGACAGATGCTCAGGGGGTTGGGAAAGACAGATACTGCACATACTGGGAAAGGGTTGGGAAGGACAAATGCATGGGCTGGGGGGGTTTAGGAAAGGAGGAAAAGAGAGATGCTGCCCAGTTAGAGTAGTGGGAAGGGAGAGAAATAAATGCTGCTGGTAGGGGAGGGAAAAGGAACGGAGAATTGTTGGACATAGGTGTGTGGTGTGAGAGGGAAAGAGAGATGATGTATATGGGGAGAAGAAGAAAGAGGGAGAATTGTTGGGCATGATAGTGGTGGAGAGGAAGGAGGGATAATTTTTACACTGGGAGGGAGGAGAGGGAGGAGAGATGACCCAAAGAAGGGAGAGATGTTAGACCAGTGGAATGGGAAGGAGAGAGAGAGAGATGCCAGACAGCAGAAAGAAGAGGAGAGAGATGTTAGACCTCAGAAAGAAGGAGGGAAGAAGAGAGAGATGCCAGACCATGGGAGAGGAGAGATTCCAGGCTATGGGAAGGAGAGGAGAAAGATGCCAGACCATATGAGGGGGGAAGGGGAAGACAGAGATGTCTGACCATGGAAGAGGGATGAGATAGTGCAAAGGGATGGAAGGGAAGGGGAGACAGAGGGAGGAGATAGTGCACAGCGATGGGTGCGACAGACAAGAGAAAATAAGAAAAATGCTTCTTATGGATAGATAAGAATAGGGAAGAAGAAAGAGGGAGGAGATGGTATACATGGATAGATGGGAAGGGAAGGTATGAAAAAGTAGATATTGAGAAGAAAGCAGAAAAATGGAAGAAAGTTGAATGTTAAAAGTTAATGCTAAAGACATGGCAGAAAGTGAAGGATACACAGTTAAGAGCACAGACAGAAGGAAGTGCAGCCAGAGACTGGGAAAGATGGTTTGAAAACCAAAATCACCAGGCAACAAAGGTAGGGGAAATGATTTTATTTTCAATTTATTGATTGAACTGTATCAGTTTTGAGAAATTACATCTGCTGTCTATATTTTGCACTGTTCAGGAAGAAATGCATTTGTTTCTATTTCTCTGGGCGTTGTACTGCATGCAGTCTTGGGTTTTGGTTGTATATATTAATACTTTTAGTTTGTGGTCCTGTATTTGTTTAGGGGTTATCTGTGTTCTGCATGTGTGACCAAGGCCAGGTGTTCCGGTAGGAATGAATGTTGAAAAACATACAATGTGCTTTGTGTAGTTAAATTTTGTGGTTAACCATTATGTATTGTTAATAAGATTATATTATGTGTATAAATGAAAAATTAATGGAAAAATGGTATTACAATTAGTACTATTATGGGGCGGGCTCTGGGGCAGAGATTGGGTGTGGTCTAGGGTGGAGCTTGCACCCTCCCCCCAAACAAAAAAGCATTCCTCTGCCTATGGCGGGTTATAATACTGATACAACATTTTATATCCATTCTCCACCATGTGGCTAGTGATCTAGACCCTCAACAAAGACTGCAATATCTCCCAACTCTTAGGTTCAAAATGAATGCCCAGAAGAGCTTCCCACTGAAGCTGGTACTTAGTAGGTATGGGATCATAACGCAACAAAGCTGTGTAAAATCTAGAAATACTTCCCCTTCCATTCTCACCCACGACAGCACGCTCCAGGTGGGTCACTTCAAGACATAACTCTGATTAAGCATGCCACTTAATAAAGACAACCACCTGATGGTAACAAAAGAGATCTTTCAAGCCCATGCCATATTCATCTCCCAGATCCCCAAAGGTTCTCAGCACCCCATCCCATATATCTAACCTAGAGCACATAAGCCTCTAGTGGCCCTGCCACAAAAAAACGGGTCTATCAATTCAGGATCAAAATTAGGTGCGTACTGAATAGAGGACAATATAAAATAAGTCCTATCTTTGAGCAGTCTCTGTCAGACTCGCAGACAAACTGAAATGGTCAAGACTCAAAATGGCGTTCACCCTGTTCATTATAGACCCCATTGACCAAGTGGACAGCCAGGGGATCACCCACAGGGGAGTATCCCCCAAGAGGCTTTGCTTAAGCTGGACTCAACTTTTCTGGCAGTCTTTCATCCAGTGAGTCCTACCCATTTACCCAGAATACTGGAAAAGCATATCACTAAGTCCAGCCCTCAGTCATTAACCCCTGCAGGTATCAATATTCTTCAGACCTCTCCCCCAACTTCCCATCCTCAATCCTCCTCTTACCTTTTCCCCACACAATAACTCAGGATCCCTCCTCTGCCCAGCTCTTTTCAGTTTCCTCAGGTTTAAACCCACTCCCAAATTTTTCTCTCTCCTTTCAGTTCTCTTCCTCTCTTTATCCCAAGCTCAAGTCTATCCCTGTTCTCACTTTTCATCCCTCTCTTCCCCCCCAGAAGGCTGTACCACTCCCTCTCTCCCCATCCCAAGCTTTCTTCTACCCACCCAGACTCCAGGATAGCTTTAAAAAAAAAACCAATTTTCCAATGTAAAAGACTCCTCCCCAATCCATCTGCTTCCCATGGGAGCAGGGGGCAACATCAGTGCCTGTGATGGTGAGAGTGGGGTTAAGCAGTAGTACACAGAAACACCATCACAGTGGCAAGCAGCAGCAGCAGGCAAAGTGGTGGCAGTAAGCAGGACGGTTGCTATCAACCAATCAATTGTGGTTACGAGAGTGGTGAGAGGCAGTCAGCTGCACCCTAGTGAAGCAGTAGCCATAGCTGGCAAAGGAGAGGGGGACAAATACCTCCCACCTCTTCCCGTAATATCTGCCTTCTCATCCAGCCCTCATAAGCCAATGTTTTTCTCACTGTCTATTAGTTTTGTACCAAATTTCTGCACATAAAACAGAAAAATCTGTGTGGGAGGGGAATTCTGTACAAATCCTGCATTACACAATTGAGTAGAATTAGGCCAGTTGTTCCAAGTTCAGTTAGAGACATTACATTCATGAGGCCAAAGATAAGTAGTTGCATCTAAAAAAAACAGACAATGCAACTTGCTTTTAAAAGATCTTAAACAATGATGCAGATCTGTTCTAAAGGCCACCTTTACACGAAAATGAGCCCATGGGTTTTGAGGCTATACAAAAGTCTAGTCTCACAACACCAACAACTTTCCAAACACATGAAAGACAAATTCAAAAGGACCTACAAAGTAAAAGGTCTCCACATGCATTTTCAGAGGACTAAATCTCCAGGAAATAAAAGTCAGCTAACTCATTAAATATTATGTTTTGCCTCAGTACAGAGGTACAGGCTACTGAGGCGTTCACACTCAGGTCATCTCTTGTAGAGTGATGACAGGTTGGTTACTGTGACATTCTGTACACTTGATGGGCTCTTTACAGACGCTAATAGGATGATTTGATGAAGAACAGCATTTATAATGGATTCGGTATCTTTTTAGCAAGCCTTTATATTCTGTCTCTCCAAACTCATGATACTTCTTCAGAGGGTGTTTTTTTATGTGAAGGGCTTTACCTTCTACAGTAGACTCTCTGTTAACCAGAACTCAAGCAATCAGAACTCTCAAGCAACCAGCAAGAAAAAACCACCCACATAAAAGAAATTCTGTAATATTTTAAATAAATTTCCACCAGAAATTGATTTTATTTTTAAGTGCAAACTTGGCATGCCACATCTGAGTATGCCCACGCTTTGCCTATCACTTGTCCAATAGTTTGTCTGGAACAGTTTATGGTATGGCATGGCGGTATTGTATGGTATGGGGGTATGGTATAGCATGGTGGTATGGCATGGCGATATAGAAGAATAAAGTTGTTATTATTATTAGGTAGGCCTTTTTTTAATAGTAACTCTCAAGCAACCAGAAACTACATTTATTCGGCATCTATAAATCCCCATGGGTGCCAGATAACTGAGAGTTTACTGTGCCATGTTTGCAGAGGAAGGTTAGAAGATGTCAGGTGTTATGATTAACACTTCGGTTTTAACCTGCATCTGTACATTGCTTCCATTATTATAACTCCTAGCTAATCTTTTTTTACAGGTGAAGGCTGGTATAAGTCACTTCTGAAACATCATGTTGTGAAGCCAGTACTGTTTATTTATTGGGATTTAACCACCTTTATGAAGAGATTCACCGAAGGTGGTATACAGCAGGTATAATTCAACATAAAACTTACAAATTTGTTAACAGCATAACAGTAGTAAAAAGACCAAATATATACATAAATACAATGAATGAGGTAGAGTTAAGATCCAGTAAATTGAAACTTAATAGGACTACCACGAAACAGTTTCAAAAATATACTTATTAGCAGCACAAATCCAAACATTCTAATAACACAGATATGATGCTAATGCTTTTCTAGAATACAGCTTATCCTATAGCCATGGGGGTTAAATACATATATTAGATGGGAACAAGATGGGTAATACAGACTGCTTTGGGATAAACAGAAGGGAGACTAAACTCAAGGCAAGTTGTTTATACAGTTAAAAAAGTATAAGGAGATGATTTAGTTAGTGTGTGAGGAAAGTTAATCCTGGTACCCTGTGTGGGTAAAGAGTCAGGCTTTCACCTGCTTCCTGAAATAGAGGTAGTCTGGCGTTAGACGTAGCCCCTCTGGGAGTAAATTCCAGTGTGTTTGGGCCACTCCTGAGAAGGCTTGCTGGCAGGTATCATATGGTACAATTTCTTTTCATGAGGGTACAGATAGTGATGTTCCCTGAGAGAACTTCAGAGTTCTCGATGGTATGTAAAGGGCTAGCTTGTTCTTAAGTATTCTGGCCCATTTTCTCTGATGACCTTGAAAATCAGAGATTTAAATGTAGCCCTATAAGGTACTGGTAGCCAGTGTAGTTTGTACAGGAAGGGTATGATGTGGTCATGCTCTTGCAGCCTTCTATTAGAGAATGTTTTCAGGCATATCACGTAAAAGTTTAATTTTATTAGCTTGATAGGAGATAAATATACCTCTTGAATATGCTTTAAAGGCATCCCATAAGCAGTTCCATCCAATATCAGCTGTTTTATTAATGTCAAAAAATTCTTCTATAGATTTGTTATGTTAGAAAATCAATAATCATGAACTAATGACATATTAAACCTCCAATTAGAGGTTGTTTCATTTGTCTTAAACCAGATATACTCCTTAAACCAGATGGAACTCCTCTCGTATGAGGAAAGACTAAAACGGTTAGGGCTCTTAAACTTGGAAAAGAGACGGCTGAGGGGAGATATGATTGAAGTCTACAAAATCCTGAGTGGAGTAGAACTGGTACAAGTGGATCAACTTTTCACTCCGTCAAAAATTACAAAGACTAGGGGACACTCGATGAAGTTACAGGGAAATACTTTTAAAACCAATAGGAGGAAATATTTTTCACTCAGAGAATAGTTAAGTTCTGGAACACGTTGCCAGAGGATGTGGTAAGAGCGGATAGCGTAGCTGGTTTTAAAAAGTTTGGACAAGTTCCTGGAGGAAAAGTCCATAGTCTGTTATTGAGAAAGACATGGGGGAAGCCACTGCTTGCCATTGCTACTCCTTGGGTTTTGGCCAGGTACGAGTGACATGGATTGGCTACTGTGAGAATGGGCTACTGGGCTTGTTGGACCATTGGTCTGACCCAGTAAGGATATTCTTATGTTCTTATCCTACAGAGATTTTGTGATTTTCCACTTTAGTTATGTTAATAATTACTTAGAAGGAAATAATTAATTCTGGAGTACAAGTTATGAGGGAGTTTTCTTTTATTATCATTAAGTAATCTCCATAGTTCTACCAGTTAATTGTTCTATAATGTCATGTAGTTTAATCCGGGCTTTTGTTTTTTTATATGCTATTTTAGATTCTCTATCTAAGTTAGGATCTAGTACAAGATTAAAATCCCCAGCTATGATGTATGAATATGGTTCTACACCTGTCATTGTATCAGTGAGGTAGTTAAAAAAAATTAGGATCATCTAGATTAAGGACTCCTTTTACGAAGGAGCGCTACGGGTTTTACCGCACGCACCAGATTAGCTCACGCTATAGCATGCGCTAGCCAAAAATCTACCGCCTTCTCAAAAGGAGGCGGTAGCGGCTAGCGAGCGGGGCATTTTAGCACGTGCTATTCCACGCGTTAAGGCCCTAGCGAGCCTTTGTAAAAGGATCCCTAAGTAACACTAATTTTTTAGTACCTGGCAAGAATTTGATTTTAACCCATCTACCTTAGAGATCATAAGAGTGAGACAAAACCTGTATATCAGCTCTGTTTTGAATCACAATCACAACCCCATTTTTATGGTCCACTGCAGGAGAACATATTTATTATTGGTAATGAGAAGGCATTCACGGGATACTGTGGTGAGGTGTGTCACTTCACTTGTTACTCATTTGCCATCCTCACACAGGGGTGTGGGGTCAGGTTAATCAATTGCTAATCAATATAATTGGAAAAAAAAGGTATACTTGGTTTGGGCAAAGGGTGAGTAGCTATGCCCCGTGACAGCAATTTCCTAGTTCTGTCTTGTGTCCAATCCACATAGAGCATGGGGCGGTCAATGCAGCTTCTAGATTACGTCTAGTACGTCTTCACTTTAAAGGCAGTAAGTTTTTGGCTAACATTACATGGAGTTAGCATTGTTTTCAGAATTCCAACATACTCTTACATCGCAAAGCTGGATTTTTCTGGGAAAGTTCCTTTCTTCTTCCAGAATTTACAGCTCTTGTCCAGCCGTTCCCCGACTGTCTGCTTTTCATTCTGAAAGGGTCTTCACTTCCTCTGGTAACTTTTTATGTTTTCTTGTGAGGGGGGAGACACTATGATGTCAGGTCAGGGGACTTTGGCCATTTTTCAGGATGCTTGCAACTTTGAATCTTCCTCCCATTTCAGATTCTTTCTTGGAGTGACCATGTATTGAGCTTCCAAAGGTTACGTTTGTGCGAGACCCCTTTTAAGTGTTACTGGTACTCGGGGCAGTAGTTTTAGTTCTTCTGGAACTAAGGGAAGTTATTCCATTTACTTCATAGTGCTTAAGACGGGTGAATTGGTCAGACGGGGGCTGGATCTCATTCTGGTAAATTAGTTTCTCAGAGTTAGACATTTCTGGAGAAAAACTGTGAGAATATTTACAATTTTCCTATGGACACCAAATTTGCACTATCTTCGCTTAGCTCTCATCGAGCAGCGCTATCAGTTTTGGCAGATGCCATTTGGCCTAGCCACAGCTCCATGAACATTTTTGAAAATGAGGGCAGTAGTGGTGTTTTGGCGCAAACAGGAGATTCAGCTACTTTCTTTCTTAGACAACTGATTGATTCGGATGTCTTCCAGTCTCTTTATGTGTATAACTGGATAATGAGTCACTTGTAGTGAATTTGTATGCATCTGAGTGTTTAGATCATTATAATGGTGATTGAATCCATGGTGTGGTGTGCAGTAGGATGATTTCTCTCTGGAATGGTATGTACTACAGAAGAGGACTGTTCTTCCTCAGCATCTGCTACCTCAGATTGTGAGGGTGAAACCTAAACTAGGGCATAGCTTTCAGAGCACTGGGGAGAATGCTTTGAGGTAATTTGAGTAATCTATCGCTATCCATCTTCCTGCCCTTCAGGTTTTCCATAATCTGAGCCTCAGCAATAACTGCCTATTTCTAGACTGAGGGTTCTCAGCTCAGTCCTCCAGACACACCTAGCCAATCAGATTTTCAGGATACTCAATGGCTTAGTTATGGGAAAGCAGACCACCCTGGGCGCTGTCTTGGTAGGGGCAGCAACACCTCTCTGCCTCCTCCATGCCCGCTCGCTTGTGCCCTCCCTTCCCCGCCCCCCGTACCTCTTTGAAATCTTTGCCAGTGTGAGCAACTTCTCTAGCCTTTTGCTCGCTCCGGCCTGGTTATTTCTGAAATCACTTCCAGGTCATGGGGCAAGGAAGTGACATCAGAAGGAAAGCCAGCTTGAACAGCAGGCTGGAGAAGCTGCTAGCACTGATGAAGATTTGGAGAGGTACAGGGGTGGGAAGGGAGTATGCGAGTGTGGCAGTGGGGTGGCTATGAGGGCATGGTGGGGTTGGCGCCGAAGGAGCAGGAGAGCGGAGAGGAGGGCGTGGGGGCACCACTGCCCCAGGCGCCTCCTACCCTTGCTACACCACTGAGGATACCTGCAATGATTATGCATGAGATTAATTTGCATACAATCAAGGTAGTGCATGGAAATTTATTCATTGTTGATATCCTGAAAACCCAACAGGCTACGTGTGTCCTGAGGACTATGCTGAAAACCTCTGTTCTAGACATTTTACAGAGAGTGTAGAGATAGGAGTTGAGATGTCCAAGTTAGGAAATGTTGAATTTCAGTAGTATTTTACAAAAGCTTCTGCTAACAGAGACTTTCTAACCTAGCTGTAGGAGCACACTTAGTACTGTGAAAGCAAACATGTCAGAAATACACACTTGGATAAAATGAATGGCACATTCCCAGCAGCATCCACATGGAAGCGTACTTCCAGGTGAAAAAGTATTTCACGTCTTCCATGTGTAGCTGCCTCACTTTACAAGCCCTAAACATGTAAGCACTGCCAATTAAAATAGCACAGCCTCAATTTTAATGTGGTTTAATTTTGGAGACAGAACAAACAAGAGTGGATTAAGAATTAATCCTTTAATCCCTTGTTTATAGCCCTGACTGGAACAAGTATGATTTTAAATTCTGTGTGTGGCTCTCAGCTGGTGTAAAATCTGACAGCGATATTTTTTTCCCCAGTGACATGTATTCCTTTTGTAAAACAGGGACACATGTAGATTTTGATCTCATCCAAATCAGGCCCCATCTCTTCATGGTGCACCTCTCCAAATATAAATATCGACTTTCTAAAATCGCTAACTATACATACATATACTATCTGGGAGTGATGGTAGACACATCATTGAAGGCGTCGGCGCAGTGCGCCACAGCTCAAGGAAGGCAAACAAAATGTTGGACATCATTAAGAAGGGTATCACGACCAGGACGAAGGAAGTCATCCTGCCACTGTATCGTGCAATGGTGCGCCCGCACCTGGAGTACTGTGTCCAGTACTGGTCGCCGTACCTCAAGAAGGACATGGCAGTACTTGAGAGAGTTCAGAGAATAGCAACTAAGCTAATAAAGGGTATGGCGGACCTCTCATATACTGACAGACTGAAAAAGCTGGGGCTTTTCTCCCTGGAAAAGCGGAGATTTAGAGGAGACATGATAGAAACCTTCAAGATCATGAAGGGCATAGAAAGAGTAGACAGGGACAGATTTTTCAAATTATGGGGAACCACAAATACAAGGGGGCACTCAGAAAAATTGAAAGGGGGAAGGTTTAGAACAAACGCCAGGAAGTTCTTTTTCACCCAGAGGGTGGTGGATACATGGAACGCGCTACCGGAGGATGTGATAAGCAGGAGCACGCTACAGGGCTTCAAAGAAGGTTTGGATAGGTACTTGGAGGACAAAGGGATTGAGGGGTACAGATAGGAGTAGAGGTAGGTTATAGGGATAGGATTAGAGGATTAAAGGCAGTTACAAAATTAGTCAGGGACCACTGTTCAGGCAATAGGCCTGATGGGCCACCGCAGGAGTGGACCGCTGGACAAGATGGACCTCTGGTCTGCCTCAGCGGAGGCAACTTCTTATGTTCTTATCTACATGTGTAAATGTAGCTTAGGGCTCCTATTACAAAGCTGCCCTAGGACTTTAACGCGCAGAATGGTACACGTTAAATTGCCGCGTGCGCTAGCCGCTACCGCCTCCTAGTGTGGCTTCATAAAAAGAGCCCTTAGTTTTTAGGCAGGAAAATGCGGTATAAATGTTTTTTAAAAATACATAAATTTGCATATAGAGAGCTTTTGAGGTTGAGATCAGTAATTCTAAGATACTGTCCAACTCATCCCTTTTATGTGTGGTAATAGCAGCAATGGTGCCATTATCTTCTACGTATTCTGACTTACCTGTTATAGGAGACACAACTTCTTCAGCGTGTGCTCCAATGGCAGCTCTACTTGTTGTGGCCAAGTTCAAGCATGCAAACTTCATTGATCTTGAAGATCTTGATCTCTGTCTAGAAGAACTGGAATGTTGTGATGTGACTTCATTTAAGAGTTCTATTCTGGCCTCTGCCTTTTTAATATAACTGAACTGGAGTGATTTTGCTGTGTACTTTGCCAATAAAATTAGAAATCTCTGCCAAGATTTACAGGCAGCTTCTCCCACTCTCCAGTCAGCTAACCAGGAGCACACATCTTTAAGTACCTGAAAGTTATTAAAACTCAAACAAACCTCTTTCAGAGACGTAGGAGCAGTAGAAGTAGAGGACATGAATGGAGGTTGCAGGGAGGGAGACTCAGGAATAATGTTAGGAAATACATTTTCTGAGAGAGGTGGTAGAGTCAGAAGCTATGAACGAATTCAAAAGTGGAATAGACACAGGGGATGCTTAAATAGAAAGAAGATGGAAACACATGGCTGCTGAGGTGTTACCTTGGGCAAAAATAGTGGGATCTGAGACTGATGCCAGACAGACATGAATGGTCTGTCTTGCTAACAAGAGGCAAAGAAGAGTGGCCAAATCCAGCATGGGGGAACAGAGGCCAATGGAGGACAGACTTGTACGGTCTATTTCCAGCACAAGGTGAGAGACAGGTGAAGGTTCAACAACTGCAGTGTGTTGATCATTTTATCGTCACATACTGCAAGTGGGGGGACTGTGCAGCTTAAGAGAGAGGGGAAGGCATCTTGACTGATAAGTTGAATACTGTCAGCAGTACAGCACACATCATCTCCATCATGCTTGGCTGCCTACATGGTTGACATGGTGGTGACTTCACAACCAGCATTTAAACATGGGTGATGTGGGCCTACAGAGTGTTGGGCGAAGCTCTTGTTGCTTTGTTAGGCTGACTGGATGGACCATGAGGGTCTCCTGACAGACATACAGAACTCTTTTATCCCAATAACAGAGGAAGGCCTTGACAAAATCCTAAGAGGCTATTGATCAACTATTTGCACTCTCGATCTCTGTCCATCAAAAAGATTATAGCAGGCATGCAGGGGCCTCATAGAAGGTGCCACAACATTGATTTTTTTTCCCCATTAAAAGCATGGGTGAAAGTGCCACAAACTACTCTTTTTCTAATGGGCAACTACTAATAGCATTAGAAAGAGAAGTAGTGTGTTCTTTGCTAAAGAACAACCTTGACCTGGACAAGCTTGAAAGTTACAGGTCAGTACATAAGAATAGCCTTACTGAGTCAGACCAATGGTCCATCTAGTGCAGTATCCTGTCTTCACGGCGGCCAATCCAAGTCACAAGTACCAATTTCTCTAATATCCGTAGTAGCAGCATTCCATGCTACTGACCCATGTCTGTCTCAACAGCAGACTATGGAATTTTCCTCCAGGAACTTGTCCAAACCTTTTTACGTGAAATCCTTTTTTATTAAACAAAGAATACTACAAAAAGAACACCAGCTGAAAACCATGTTTAACAATAAGAGCGGACTCCGTGGAGAACTTTGCTCTGATGTCCTCCACGGTTACAAACAGTACACCCTCCCTACCTCACAGAAACCCCCTCCCGAACTCCCAAACCTCCCCCCCTCCCAACAGAGATAACCAATGTGCATAGGCAGCGTACAGACATTAAGTAGGTAAGGCAGAGTACCATTGCAATCGATTCAGAACATGACTACGACTCAGTGGTGACAAGATGTCCAAATATGGAGTCCAGGTGCCCACAAAGGCTTTACTGCGGCGGCGAGAAGAAGATGCCAGCCGGGCCTCCCAGCCCATGAGTTCATGCAGCCTGTTTCTCCAAAACCAAAAGGTAGGCAGCTCAGGAGCAAGCCAATAGGATACATTTCTTCCCCAAAATAAAACACTTACTGAGGAACAATTTCTCCGAGGAAGAGTAACCTGAAAGCAATGGGAAATGTGCAAAAAGCATAGAAAACACGAAAACAGGCACAGACACCCGAAGAAGGCCCTGTAAAAAGGAGGCTAGAGCAGACCAAAAGGCCTGGATCCCTGGACAACCCCAAATACCACGATAGTAAGAATTGACCCCAGCAGAACATCTCCCACAAAGCTGGGTGTCCACACAACCCATATAATATGCCTGACACTGGGAGCCATAGGCTCGCAAAACAGTGCGAAGGTGACATTCCCTGAAATCTGCATTAGAGACAAGACTAGTGGTGCGTTTCAACACCCTCAACAAAAAGCCCTCCCCCAGATCCCGACCCAAATCCCGCTGCCAAGCCTCTGAAACCCCTGGGAAAACCCTGGACAGGCTCAGAGTCCAAAGCTGTCAGTGAAAATAAGAGATTGAGACCCTAGTGTCTGGATCCGCCACCAAAAAGGAATGGAAGCTGGACCCAAACGCATCACCCAGGGACACCCTCGGGAGGGAGCCAACATAATGAGTTAGCTGACAATAAGCAAAGAAAAAAACGGATCCCGGAACCCCCTGGGCAAGTAAAGCCTCACTCGCCCGAAGGGCCCCATCATGCTGCAGAACATGCTGTAAAAGCTCTACACCCCGGGCCTTCCAGCCACCAAAAACAGACGGGCCCACCCCCGGGGGGAAAGCCAAGTTCCCAACCAGGGGTAAAAATACACTGACAGAAGGATCCTGATTCCATAACTGAAAAATCTGGTGCCACGCCCCCCTCAATGGACAAAAGAGAATCCTGCACCTACAAGCCCCTGGCAACCGCGACAAAGGAGCATGAAGAAGGTAAAGCAGATGAATAGGATAGAAATAGTCCCGCTCCAAGGAAAAATCTGTATAGAAGGAGGTGCCCAACACCCAATCCCCAGATGACGCAACAAACAAGCTTGATTATACAGCCGGATGTCCGGCACCCCAAGACCCCCCTCAGAAGTCGGACCAATGAGCAAAGGCCAGCGCAACTTAGGCTTCCGTCCCCCCCAGCAGAACCGAGATAACATAGAATATAAGGCCCGGACATCCTTCTGTAAGAGAGATATAGGAAGGGTCTGGAGAACTTAGGAAAGATAATCATGCGGAACAGGTGAATCCTACCAGACAACGAAAGCGGGAGATCCTGCCATTTAACCAGTAAAAGTTTAGTATCCGAAAGGAGCTTATCAGCATTAATGCGAAACAGTTGAGCGGGATCCATGGTGAGCTTTAAACTGAAAAAGTATTTTTTGTAACATTATTAATTTGAGCATATAATGAAAGTGAAGAATCCAGAATAAAACTCAGAATTCAAGATGAAAAATCAATTTTCAGTGAGTCACTAGAGGCTAACAAAATTGAGTTGGGCAACTGCTCAATTTTTGGCCCAAACCATAATTTTGTCTTAGTAGTATTTAATTTCATGCACACTGAAAATGCCCAATCTTGGATTCTTAAGATGCAGGAATTAATATCTGATTTGAAAGGATCGACTTCCAACAAAATAAAAATATCATCTGCATAATTATAAATTGTTTTGATTGGAAATAGTTTCAAAGACTGCAAAGTAGTCATATAAATGTTAAACAAAATAGGAGACAGTGGCGAACCCTGCAGTACGCCACAAGCAGAGGTACAGATAGGTGAAAACTTGACCTCATTATGGACTCGATACAATCTTAACATCAAAAATCCTTTAAACCAGTCTTAATACTTTTCCGTTGAGACCAATATTAGCTAACAATTGAATCAAAGTATTATGGCTAACGATATCAAAAGCCGCTGATAAGTCAAATTGCAACAAAATTGCATATCGACCCTGAGACAGAAGACCCTGAACTTTCGCTACCAATGAAATCAGTAGTATTTCTGTACTATAGTTTGTACGAAACCCATGTTGAAAGGGGAACAGAATTGAAAATTAATCCAAATATTCTGAAAGCTGTTTAGAAACAATAGATTCAATTAATTTAGTCACTATTGGTATGCTTGCTATAGGATGATAATTTGCAGGAACTGTATTTGCAGGGTCTGTATTTTTCAACAATGGAGAAAATACGATATGTCCCATATCAGCTGAAAAATGAGCACTGGAGAGTAAATGGTTTAATAAAACTGTTAAAAAATAATAAATACAAGTTGAATATATAAATAACTCACTTCACTACACAAAATATATTCAAAAACCTCACTGCCTTAGAGGTACATAAAAATAAAGGAAATTTTCTTTATGTACCTCTAAGGCAGTGAGGTTATTAAAACTGTTAACCATAAAATAGCATGGGAGGGAATATTGCGAAAGATATAGGTGGAAAAGGATCAAGCAGACATTTCTTTTATCCAAATTTTGCACAAAGATTCTTTAATTGAGTTTCTGATATCAAGTCAAAAGTAGATCAGTATCTATTTACTGGAATATCATCTATAGATGATTCGGAAAATAGAGGTACAAATGATCCTCTACCATTGGTAAATGAGGATATAATTGTTAAGATTTTGTTCTTGAAAAAGGTTACCAATTTATCAACAGAAGGCATTTGAATCTCTGCTCTGCTCTGTTGAATCTCCTCTGGTCCCCTCCTGTTTTTCCAGGTTACTCTTTTTTCTGTTACTCTTTTGTAGCAATGGGCGCAGAGCTAGTTCCACATTATAGCTCTCACTAGGAGATGTATGGATTCTGTTAGATGCACTTTCTCCTATTTTCTTCAAGTTCAGTGGCTTGGGTGGAAACAGCTAGGGAGGTTAGAGCCAAGCCTCTTCCCCTGCAGTAAAGATGTAATGGCTGGGGAAGCTACAGCCAGTGGCAAAGGATTTGAAAATGGGAGGTGTAATTTATGCCAGCACAGTTCCCCTCCACAAGATATATCCTTCAGTCACTGTCAATCACATCCAGAAACTGGGGGTAAAATTCTGAAGTCAAAAAATCATAAAGCACCTCTCTGGTGCATTTAGAGAGCAGTACCTAAGTGCCTCTACACCAGTGGTCTCAAACTCAAACCCTTTGCAGGGCCACATTTTGTATATATAGGTACTTGGAGGGCCGCAGAAAAAATAGTTGTCTTATTAAAGAAATGACCATTTTGTATGAGGTAAAACTCTTTATAGTTTATAAATCTTTCCCCCTCCCCAAGGCCTGCATGTTCCTTCCTTCTTTGTAGCATCCTCCGGCTTCCTCCCTGGACTCCTGCTCTTACCTTCAGCTAATTACCACAGCCTGCAAAGAGGACTGCCGGTGCTGTAGCGTTCCTTGCAGGCTGCTATCGGTTCCTTCTGCCGCAGTCCCGCCCCTCCTCTGACATCAAGGGCAGGATCGCAGCAGAGGGAACATGCTGCTGAGGATGATGACAGCCTGCAAGGAACGCTACAGCACCGGCAATCCTCTCTGCAGGCTGTGGTAATTAGCTGAAGGTAAAAGCGGGAGGCATGGGAGGAAGCTGGAGGATGCTACAAAGAGCGGGCAGCACTAGTACAGACAGCACTAGTACAGACCATGGGCCGCAAAATAGTACCTGGCGGGCCGCAAGTCCTCCGCAACATCACCTTTCTCCGTAATGTAGTTTTTTTTACAAAAATGGGACATGCACTGTGTTACTATTGACACTTGTATCAATCCAGGGAAACTATTTTTGCTGGAAAGTCAGCGAAACTGAAATTAAATATACAGCACTTGGTTTTAAATTTTTTGAGAATTCAATCTGTTATGTCAACCGTTATTTAAATAAATCAAAAAAATATATGCTGAATGCAGAGACACTGCTTATCCGGTGTGGTCTAAAATGTTTCCTTTTCAAAGATGCCTATGAGTAATCTACCATTCTTGATATCTTACCATCTTTTATCTTAACCCCTCCCTTCCTTGATGTTTTCTTTCCTTTTTTGTCTTCTTTATCTTCAAAAATGTAGGTCTCCTCTTCTCTCCTCCTGTTTACTATCCTTCCCTATTTTGTGTTAATTTGGTCTGTGATAAGTGTTGCTTGTTTTTTGATATTACTTCCCCCTTTCTTTTAATTTTCATGTATTATTTTAATTGTACAATGCTTTGAATCTTATGTTTAGCTTTTAATCAAATTTTAATAAACTATGAAACCATGGTCCCAATACTAACTACTTAGATCCAGTTTCTGGAATATGCGGTAGAGCAAGTTTTTAGTAAAGAAACATTTCCTCCAGGAATCTGTGTAAATAAAGAGCTTCTGCCACAGTGGGGGGAGTAGCCTAATGGTTAGTGCAGTGAAATAAGAATTTGAGGAACTAGGCTCAATTCCCCATGCAGATGCTTGTGACTCTAGGGCAGGGGTGTCAAAGTCCCTCCTTGAGGGCCGCAATCCAGTTGGGTTTTCAGGATTTCCCCAATGAATATGCATGAGATCCATTAGCATACAATGAAAGCAGTGCATGCATATTCACTGGGGAAATCCTGAAAACCCGACTGGATTGTGGCCCTTGAGGAGGGACTTTGACACCCCTGCCCTAGGGACAGAGAAAGTACCTGCATAGAACATGAAAACCATTTTGGTTGTACACAGAAAGGTGGTATATCAAGTCCATGACCCTTTACCAGTGGCGTACCTAACATATGTGACTCCCAGGGCCCATCATTTTTGACACCCCCTCATCTATATGAAAAACATGATTTTTAGTAAACAATCCACACATCGCACAATAAGAGTGCACCTAGGAAAAGGCAACATCTTACATACTGCAGTGAGTAGTAGAACATCAATACACCCATTGTAACACTAAACAAGGCAGACTAGTACTGATTAATCCTGCACAGTCAATGCTAACAGAGAACACAGAAAACACCTTTTTATGTAAACTGGGTAGTTTTTATGCAGTATAAAATTTTTTTAAATAAATAAATAAAATCATTTTCCTACCTTTGTCTGGTGATTTTATTTTTCTACACATTTTCCCAGTCTCTGGTTGCACTTCCTTCAGTCTGTGTCCTTAACTCTATTTCAAGGGCCTTCTTATTGATTTGCTGTTTCTCTCCCCTTCACTTTCTGCCCTACATCCATCTTTTGCATTATCTTTCAATATTCAATTATCTTCAATTTTTCTTCTTCCTTCTCAATTCAATCTACTGTTCCATATCTTTCCTTCCCATCTATCTATGTGCAGTATCTCCTCACCTTCCTTTCCATCCCTGTGCAGCATCTCTTCCCTCTCTCTCCCCCCTCTAATGGTCTGACATCTTTCTCCTTTCCTTTCCCCAGTCTGGCATCAACCACTCTCCCCTCCTTCCCCTTTGTGGTATGGCATTTCTTTGTCCTTCTCTTCTCCATCTCCCCTAACTCTCTATCCTCCTTCTCTTCCCTGGTCTAGCATCTTTCTCTCTCCTTCTCTCCTCCTTCAGTAGTCCATCTCTCTCCTTCCCTTTCCCCCCTTCTTGTGATCTGGTATTTCTCTCCTTCCCTTCCTTCTTCCTCCCTACCCTAGTCTGGAATCTCTCTCCTCCTTCCCTTCCCTGATCTGGCAACTCTCTCTCCTTCCCTCTCCCTCCAGTAGTCCCATCTCTCTCTTTCCTTTTCTTGTGGTCTGGTATCTCCTCTTCTCTCCTTCCCTTCCCTCCTCCAATTTCCTACCATGGTCTGGCATTTCTGTCCTCCCCTTCCCTTCCCTGCCCCGGAGGTCTGGCATCTTTCTTTTTGTCTCCCCATCCCCTCGGTCAAGCATTTCTCTAATGCCTTCCCCTGTGATTCCCCAGCAACCTGACCCCCATGCACTCCTCCCCTCAACGAGATCTGGTAAGGCAGCAGCTTTTTCATCCTTCAGGGACACACTGCCTTTGGCGGTCCATAAGCTTTCCCTCTGCTACTGCTTCCTGCCTATGAGGGGACAGGTGACAGAAGCGGTAGCAGAAAGAAAGCTTTGGGCTACCGAAGGCAGCGTGTGTTCACTCACGCTGCCGGCTGCTTAAAGGATAAAAGAGCTAAAGAGATGGGTCCCATGGAGGAGTGGGGGGAGGGGGATGGGGAGGGGATGAATGGAACTCCGGACTGCAGGGAGCAGCCACTTGGCCTGCTCCAAGATACATCCTGGTGGCGGGAAGTGCTGCTTTTGGTTTGCGGCACCAAGAGCTGCTGCACTGGGCTCAGAAGAGAAGTGTCTGGCTGTGCATCTGTGCAGCTTAGAGGGAACATTGCCCTCCACCCCAGTGCCATCCAGTATCTTGCCCCCTCACCTCCCCACCCCTACTGTATGTTTCTCGAACCAGCAGCAGTGGCTGTAAACTTAAACACAGTAATTGCGGGACCTTGCTACACCTGCCTGTGGCTGCCGGCTCTGCTCCAGAACAAGGAAGTAAAGTCAGAGGGGGTGAACCGGCAGTCACGGGAAGTTGCAGGAAGGTCTCGGGATAACTGAATTTAAAGTTTACTGCCGCTGCTGCTGGTTCAGGAAAGCAGCACCAGCGATGTAGGTTGGGAGGTTCCAAACCCGGTGGGCTGACTGTGAACCCGCTTAAAGCATGCACCCAGAGCAGAGCACCGCCTTGGTACGCCACTGCCCTTTGTATCTTCCAGCAATGAATTCCAAAGTTTACTTAGGCATTGAGTGAAAAACACATTTTCTCTGATTTGTTTTACATGTGCTACTTAGTAAGTTCATTGCATGTCCTATAATCTTTGCACTTTTTGAAAGAGTAAACAACCGATTCCTGTTTACCCGTTCAAGTATTGTAACTCCCCGCAGATGTCTCTTCTCCAAGATTAAGTTTCGGTCGATCTTTTCTGTACTTTTTCTATGTCCTTTCTGAGATACAGTGACCAGAACTGCACACGATGTTCAATGCAATCACACCATGGTGTAATACAGAAGCATTACAATATCCTCAGTTTTATTCTCCGTGCCTTTCCTAATAATTCACAATATTCTGTTTGGTTCCTTGGCTGCCGCTGCACTCTGAGCAGAAGTGATGAATGAGGCTATTTTCAGTTTATATACCTCTTAACAAATCAAATAGGCATGCGTTATCCATTTGTTTTTGGCACCTCTTATAGTCTGTGGGGCCAGGGAAATGTTTCTGCTTCATCCCTGTGATGCTAAGGGAATCAAACCCACAACTCTCAGAAGTGGAATCTGAAAACTTGCAACTGAAGCCACAGGAACATAATATAAACATGCAAGCATAAGCTGTGTAGACACAACACACACACTCCCAAATCAGCCCTGATCTCTGACACTTAAGATTATTTAGTTCCATCTCACACACTCAAATTTGTATGCTTCATAATTTATATAAGTATGTAAGGGAAACTTAAAAAAAAATTTTTTTTTTACTAAAGTGTGTTAAGCAGCAAATGCAAAAATTAATGTGTGCCGACAATTAGTGCAACAGCAGTTTGGCACTTACCACACAATAATTCCAGCAAGCATTAACTGCAAAACATAAAATGGGGCATGGAATGATTCCCTTATTTTTCTCCATTGGGTTCTATACTGATAACATAAGAACATAAGCTGTGCCTCTGCTGGGTCAGACCTGAGGTCCATCATGCCCATCAGGACCAGGACCTGTATACTAGCCCTCTATCTATACCCTTCTATCCCCTTTTCCTTCAGAAAATTGTCCAATCCCTTCTTGAATTCCAATACCGTACCCTGTCCTATCACTCCTTCTGGAAGCGCGTTCCAGGTATCCACCACCCATTGGGTGAAGAAGAACTTCCTAGCATTGGTTTTGAATCTGTCCCCTTTTAATTTTTCGGAATGCCCTCTCATTTTTGTAGTTGTCGAAAGTTTGAAGAATCTGTCCCTCTCCACTTTCTCTATGCCCTTCGTGATCTTATAAGTTTCTATCATATCCCCTCTAAGTCTTCACTTCTCCAGCGAAAAAAGCCCTAGCCCCTGTACAGAGTAGCCTAACATAGTAACATAGTACATGATGGCAGATAAACACCTAACTGGGTCATCCAGTCTGCCCAATGGTTACATGCATTATAAATTCATGATTAAATTGAATTATATTTTTGGACCGTAGACTTTAGAAGTCTGCCTGGTACAGTTCTTAGGTTCCAACTATTCCAGTTGCCATTGAAATTCACTCCAGCCTACCTAAGCCATCACTAAACTAAATTAACTAAATTAAACCTTAGGTTTGTATACCGCATCATCTCTACATTCGCAGAGCTCGACACGGTTAACAAGAATTAGGGTAGAAAGGAACTCCAGTGGAGGGAAAGATGAAGAGGAAATTTAGAGGACTAGAATAAACAGAGAGGGAGGAAGAGTTACATTTTTGAGAATAACCAGGTTTTCAGATGTTTACGGAAGAGTTGGAGGGAGCTCAGATTCCTAAGAGGGGAGGTAAGGTTGTTCCAGAGCTCAGTGATTCTAAAAGGGAGGGAGGAACCTAGTTCTCCTACAAGGGAGACGCCTTTTAGAGAGGGAAAGGAAAGTTTCAGTTTTTGGGTGGAATTGGGGTTTAGAGGAATTCCAAGAAAGAGAAATAAAGGGGGAGGGGGGAGGATGCCGTGTAGGATCTTGAAAGTAAAGCAGGCACATTTGAAGTGGACTCTGGAAATTATCGGAAGCCAGTGGAGTTTGGACAAAAGCGGTGAGACGTGGTCGAATTTGCTTTTTGCGAAGATAAGCTTAGCAGCGGCATTCTGAATCCGCTGGAATCTTTGAAGGTTTTTCATTGTTAGAGTTGCAATAGTCCAGTCTGGAAAGGATGGTGGATTGGATAAGAACTTCGAGAACCAGTCAAGGACTGTGGAGTTAATGCCTATCTCGATGAGTTGGTAAAGTAGGATATCATGATGGACGACATCAAAAGCTGCAGAGAGGTCGAATTGAAGAAGGACAGCGAACTTGTTGCGAGAATGGAGATGTTGAACTTTTGAGATTAAGGAGGTCAGAAGGGATTTGGTGCTGAAGTTGGGATGGAAGCCGTATTGGTGGGGTAGCAGAATGGTGAATTTTTCAAGGTAGGAAGATAGTTGAGTGGATATGATGGATTCTAGCATCTTGGTAAGGAGAGGAATGTTTGCTATTGGACAGTAGCTGGATGGTGTAGAGGGGTCTACACAAACTACAGGAATTCCCAAAGTCCTCCCCAGCCCATTCTAAAACGATTAACCTTATACAGGACACAGACTTATACCCTTCAATCTCTGATTAGAGATTCTCTGTGTTCGTCCCAAGCTTTTCTAAATTCCGTAACTGTTTTGCTCTCCACCACCTCTCTAGGGAGGGCATTTCAGGAATCCAACACCCTTTCTGTGAAAAAAAAAATTCCTAACATTACTCTTGAGTCTGCTACACTCTGCAATATCAATTTATGCTCTCTAGTTTTACCCTCTTACCTTCTCTAGGAAAGATTTGGTTCTGTATTAATACTGCAAAAAGCTAAGGAATGTGGAGCTATACATTTCATACATTTCTTAAAATAGCACTTCACTTTCCTCCTAAGATGTTAAGCATTCACAACACTACTATTAAAGAAAAACCATCCTGGTTCCTGTTGAAATATGAACTAGTGGCATTCTAGGAAAGGTGCTTGACTGCTGGAAGGGGAAGGGAAGAAGGAAGATGCTTGAGTGATGGAGGATAGGGGGAAGGAAGATGCTTGACTGCTGGAAGGGGAGAAGGAAATGCTTGACTGATGGAGGGGGATAGGGAGAGGAAAGATGCTTGACTGCTGGAAGGGGAGAAGGAAGATGCTTGAATGATGGAGGAGGATAGGAGGAAGGAAGATGCTTGACTGCTGGAAGGGGAAGGGGAGAAGGAAGATGTTTGACTGATGGAGGGGGATAGGGAGATGAAAGATGCTTGACTGCTGGAAGGGGAAGGGGAAAAGGAAGATGCTTGACTGCTAGAGGGGGATAGGGAGAGGAAAGATTCTTGACTGCTGGAAGGGGAATGGAGAGAAGGAATATATTTGACTGATGGAGGGGATAGGGAGAGGGAAGATGCTTGACTGCTGGAAGGGGAAGGGGAGAAGGAAGATGCTTGAGTGATGGAGGGGGATAGAGAGAGGAAAGATGCTTGACTCCTGGAAGGGGAGAAGGAAGATGCTGACTGTTAGAGGGGGATAGGGATAGGAAAGATGCTTGCCTGCTGGAAGGGGAAGGGGAGAAGGAAGATGCTTGACTAATGGAGGGGGATAGGGAAAGGAAAGATGCTTGACTGCTGGAAGGAGAAGGGGAGAAGGAAGATGCTTGACTGCTAGAGGGGGATAGGGAGAGGAAAGATGCTTGACTATCAGAAGGGGACGAAGAGACTGCAGTTATTTTTCTGTTGGTGGGGAACAAAGAAGGAGAAATGTTTGACTGCCGGATGGGGGAATGAGGAGAGAAGAAATGCTTGACGATTATTAGGGAGAGGAGAGAACGGGGAAATGCTGGATTTCTGGGGTGGGCAAGGGAGAGAAAGAGAAAGGGATAATGCTGGGCAAGGTGTAACCATGTGAAAGAGACCTGAGTGGGGGAGGGCTTGGCAGGGGGAGGGTAGATAAAAATGAAGTAGCAGAAAGAGATGAAAGTGAAAGATCAATGCCAAAAGCCGATGTAAGTGAGGAATGGACAACTATAGGAGTAAAGATGAGAAATACAAATGGACAGCAGACCCTGGAAAGAAATGGAAGAAAAGAGATAGGAAACCAGAAACCAGACAAAACAGTAACATTAAAATACCAGACAACATAGTATTTTATTTTTAATTTATTAATAGGAATATGTCAGTTTTGTAAAATGTGCATCTATGATGTTGTATTTTGCATATCAGTATATTTCTATTTTTAATTTGTGGTGTTTGTTCTGCATTTGGTGAGGGGGCTGTCTGTTTTGCTTGTTTGGCTTCTTGGGATTTCTAGTTCAGTTTTTCATCACACATTTCTTTTTGTAATAATTTATTATGTATTTGGAGAGACTGTATCTATGTTTTGCATAGACGTATATGACCAAGGTGTGCTGGTCATATACGTGTATGGTGTAATATTTGCAGTGCTGCCTTTCTATATGGTCAGTGTCAGATTAACAGGGGGTATGGCTACTGTGAAGACAGAGCCATGGATAGCCATCCTGCCTTCTAAAGTTGGCCTTGTATGAGTAATGGCATATTTTTTACTTTGAGAAAAAAAAAAGCACTGGCTAGAAGCATGTGAATGTACTTTAGTCAGATTAAAGAGAGGCATTCCTGGGGTTGTTTTGGATGGGATTAGGACAGGGCCTAATCCCTGACTTGTGGGCCACAATGGGTTCTTAAATTTGACAGATGGGCCGGACCCGTCCCATCCCCACGAGCTCGGTCCCCATCCCCGTCCCATCCCTGCAAACCATCCGATCCCATCCACACAAGGCTCAAATAGTTTTATACTAAACTTATTTTATTAAAGTATAAAAAGAAACAATATTCTGTACAATTGTCATTTTATAAATCAAAGTTCTGGCTGCTGAACTAGAGAAAGATAGTCAGCCGGCAGGGCTTTGTTTATAAATGTTTATCAACACAACAAATATATACTACCGTATTTGCCGGCGTATAAGACGACTTTTCAGTACCTTAAAATCCTCCCCAAAGTCGGGGGTCGTCTTATACGCCGGGTACTGTTTACATGCCCTTACTTTACATTAGAGAGCTGCATGGGGATGCCCCTAGGGTCGCGGGGATCCCGTGGGGACGCCCCCTAGGGTCGCGGGGATCCCATGGGGACGCCTCCGAGGGTCGCGGGGCTCCTGCGGGGCTGGATGTACTCAGTCTTCTGGATGTGCGCGGCTCTTCTTCTCCCTACCTTCTCTGCTTGCAGCACAGAGCCGAACGGAAGTCTTCCCGACGTCAGCGCTGACGTCGGAGGGGAGGGAGGGCTTAAACAAAGGACTCTGAAAGCACTTGTGGAAGACAGAGGGGGGAGAAGGATGCTGAAAGCACATGGGGAAGACAAAGGGGTGGAGAAGGACGCTGAAGGGACATGGGGAAGATGGGGGGGAGAAGGACACAAAGGAAATGAGGAAGAGAGAGTAGGGAGAAGATGCTGGCAGGGAAGAAGACAGATGCCAGACTATGGGGGGAGCGGAGAGAAGAAGATGGGTGCCAGACCAATTTGGAAGGGGGAAGAAAGGGAGAGGCACAGTAACAGAGCAAATGGAAGATGCAGAAGGAAGAGAGATAGTGGATGGAAGGAATTGAATGAGAACATGAGGAAAGCAGAAACCAGGCAACAAAGGTAGGAAAAGAATTCTATTTCTTTTTTTTTTTTTTTGCTTCAGGATAAAGTAGTATATTAGTTGTGTTGATAAAAATTTATAAACATTAGAGGCTCTGGTAGAAACCCGTTTACAAAGTATGTATTCTTCCCAATTAATATTTTCAAATTAATAAAGTCTTTTTGCTTATTTGTAAATGGGTTTCTACCAGAGCCTTTAATTCAGTAGCATAATTAAATGAAATAACTATTTCTGAAGTTTATAGGGACGGGCGGGGACGGAGGGGATTCCTCGCGGGGACGGGTGGGGACGGAGGGGATTCCTCGCGGGGACGGGTGGGGATGGAGGGATTCCTCACGGGGACGGGTGGGATTCCTCGTGGGGACGGGTGGGGACGGGTGGGACTTTGGCAGGGACGGGTGGGGACGGGTGGGATTTCTGTCCCCGCGCAACTCTCTACTTTACATGCCCTAACATCTCCTTCCTTACCTCCTTACGGTGCTTACGGTACTAGTAAACCTGCCGGGACATCAGCGGGGCCATGGCGGGACATCAGTGTGACAAGGGTGCCAGCTCCTTCATCCTGCGCAGCGGGAAGCAGCGGTGCTCTGGCCCCACCCCTTTTCTCTTTACTACGTCTCTCGCACAAGCGGCCGTGTGTGGAGTCTAGCCCTTAAGGAAGTTGCGGGGGCGAACAGGAGGCTTTTGAAGGCTTTTAAAGGGAAACTGTCATGCCAGCAAACTTGCTAGGGACTTGCCCGGCACTTGCTCTCTCCCTCTATGTGTTATCTTCCTTCTATCATTGACAGTTTCAGTTTGGTTAACAGTTTAGAAAACAAATAGCATGGCAGCTCCCATGGGTTTATTGTTCTATTCAGCTTTAGTGAATTAATTAAAATTGTTGAAATAAATTCTGATGTTCTTTTAAGTTTTATTTGTTGTGCAGAAGGTGTGCGGAAGAAGGAGTAGTCTTATATGGCGAGTATATAACAAACTCTATATTTTAACTGTAAAAGTTGGGGGGTCGTCTTATACGCCCAGTCGTCTTATACGCCGGCAAATACGGTACTTTATCCTAAAGCAAGAAAAAATAAAATAAAATAAATAGAATTTTTTTTCTACCTTTGTTATCTGGTTTCTGCTTTCCTCATCTTCTCCTCATTGAATTCCTTCCATCCACTGTCTGCCTTCTCTCTTCCAGTTCCCTTCAGCAGTGTCTTCTCCCCAGTCCCCACTCTCTCATCCCTCATTTCCATTTCCCTGTACCTCTCTTCCACCCTTCCCTCCAGCACTCTTCGCGCTTCCTGCCCCTGATTGCGGGACCCAGATATATCAATCAGGCTGCCAGCTGAGGCAGCCAAACCTCCAGCTGCCCTCCGGTCTGAGACGTCACCAGACCTGTTACCTGTTACAGGGCCCGGTATGTCACAGCTTCAGAATCCCAGAGCTCTGTGGGTTGCATCGGCTTCATGGAAGGGAGGGAGGGAGGAAAGTACACCTCGCCATGGGGGGGCCAGTTTAAAACACTAAACGGGCCAGATATGGCCCGCGGGCTGTAGTTTGCTCATGTCTGGATTAGGATATACCATGCAGCACTGACCCCTAGTGGTAATCTCATGGTAGTACCACTACGGATCATGTCATCATTTTTGAACCCAGAGCTGAATGGGGGAGGAGAAGAGGGAGACTGCTCTTGACCCAGCCTACTGGGCCATCAGAGATCACTTTTGAGTAAGTCCCAAGGGTAGTGGAGGACATGTCGGGGGAAATCTGGATATCTGGCAACCCTAGATTCAGTTAAAATTTTGAAGGGAGAATCAGAATGGGGGAGGCTTGAAATGGAAATCAGAATTGGGAGTTTGATTGGGGGGATATGGGGGATTAAGGGCATCAAAATGGGGAGGACAGAGGACACCCCCCCCCTTATGTGAGTACCAGAGGATATTCATCTGGGATCTAGATGAAAGCCAATGGCCTATGGTTACATGGATATGCCAGCACCTGGACATGGCCCAGCACTGAATATCTGGATATCGGCCCAGCAACTATCAGCATTTAAAAACACGCTGACTGCCACACACCGAATCCTGGTCCGATTGTTTTAAGAAATGAAACTTTTTCAGGTTTGAGTGAATTTCTTAATAGTTATTGAAACCAAAGTAACAAGCACTGTATCGTTATTCAATTCCGAAAATTTCGGTACAGAACTGCAGCTTACCTGCTCGTTTTTGGTCAGTCTGGTCTTGTTGTGAATGTCTGAAGTCACCAGGTTGAAGCCATGCCTTTCTGACAAGATCCGCAACAGCAAAACAACAGTTCGGCTTCCACACTTTCCAACTCTGTTATATACTACTTGGCTAGGAAATGGGAGTATCTGGATAAAGATTGAAAGGAGGAGTATAAGCAAGCAGTATTCTATTTCTGTTACTTATCAGGCAATTTTCAAACTGTTCATTTTGGTGTACGGTGTACAAGTATTATTTATCTGTAGATTTTGCATGAAATTTCAAGAGAGTGGGAGGACTAAGAATGTACTTTCCTTTTATACCTCGTAAAATTGGCTCGATATTCAGCATTATTTAACAGACCAGGAATGGCTCCTAGCTGGTTAAATAGTGTTGGGTCAGTTAACAAAAAATAAAAGTTAAAAAAAAAAAGGTCGTTGCTCTTAAGCATGCGCAGACCATCTACAGATGGTCTGCGCATGTGTCGGGATCGCTTGCCCCCCAGACACGGATCCGATCTGATCCCTCACTGATCAGATCCAATCCATGCCCTTTGTGAATCTAGCCCTAAAACATTAAAAAGTAACAGGAGACAAAGAAGAACCCAGAGATCAAGAAGGAGAACTCTCACCTTTCATGACTACCTTACAATTTTGATTTTTCAAAATAGACGCAAACCAATTTAGCACCCTTCCAGAAAGACTAACTTGATTAAATCCTAATAAAAGATCATGGTCAAAAGTCTAGCGGCATAAGAACAGAGGGAACTCCCTTATCAGTTCAGGTTCTCAGTTCTGAAGCAAGAGACAGAAGACAGGTTTCAGTGCTGTTAAATTTTCTAAATCCGAATTAACAACAATCCAGGAGCTCAAAATTATCTAGATAATCTTGAAATTGTAGGCCACCAATAGATTCTGATAATTTAGCCAAGAAAGGATGTTTGCAATAGATCTATAGTTTGAACAAATAGATGGAGATTTAAGATGGTCCTTAATTATAGGTAAAAGAATGATGGAACTTACCGTATATTAGCAGGATAGTAACCCAGCTGCAGCATTGAATTTACCAAAAGTAAAGATTCCCCAATAGGAATAAATTTCAGGGTAGAAAAAGGACAAGGGTCAAAATCACAATGACCTTTACTATAGAAAGTAATGGTTATGCCTAAGAATTCTAATTCAGTTTCTTTAAAGTCACTCAAACCTGTAATCATCAATACATTATACTGATACAGTGGAAGCAAAATTGCAAATTTATGTCAATTATCTTATTTTCAAAAAAATTGCAAGTTCAGGGGCAGAAGGAAAGGAAGATATACGAGTATGGAGATGGTGCGGTATACAAACCTAAGGTTTAGTTTAGTTTAGTTTAGTTTAGAAACAAAGAAACACGATGGCAAATAAAGGCCAAATGGCCCATCTAGTCTGCCCATCCGCAGTTACTATTATCTCTTTCTCTCTCCAAGAGATCCCAAGTGCCTATTCCAGGCCCTCTTGAATTCAGACAAAGTCTCTGTCTCCACCACCTCTTCCGGGAGCCTGTTTCATGCATCTATCACCCTTTCTATAAAAAAGTATTTCCTTAGATTAATCTGGAGCCTATCACCTCTTAACTTCATCCTATGCCCGCTCATTGCAGAGTTTCTTTCAAATGAAAGAGACTCAACTCATGTGCATATACATTACATAGGTCTCTATCATATCTCCCCTCTCCCGCCTTTCCTCCAAAGTATACAGATTGAGATCTTTAAGTCTGTCCCCATACGCCTTATGATGAAGACCACATACCATTTTAGTAGCCTTCCTCTGGACCGACTCTATCCTTTTTATATCTTTTTGAAGGTGCAGCCTCCAGAATTGTACACAATATTCTTAATGAGGTCTCACCAAACTCTTATATAGGGGCATCAGTACCTCCTTTTTCCTACTGGCCATACCTCTCCCTATGCAACCTTGCATCCTTCTAGCTTTCGCCGTCACCTTTTCAACCTGTTTGGCCACCTTAAGATCATGGCATACAATCACAACCAAGTCCTGCTCTTATGTCATGCACATAAGTTCTTCACCCCCTAAACTGTACCGTTCCCTCGAGATTTTGTAGCCCAAATGCATGACCTTGCATTTCTTAGCATTATATTTTAGCTGCCAAATTTCAGAACATTCTTAAAGCTTCAGGTCTTTCTTCATGTTATCCGCACCATCCGATGTGTCTACTCTATTGCAGACTTTGGTATCATCCGCAAAGAGGCTAATCTTACCCAACAACCCTTCAGCAATATCATTTATAAAAATGTTAAAAAGAATAGGCACACCACTTGGTAAAATCCCTTTCCTCTGAGCGATCTCCATTGATCACTACCCTCTGTTGCCTTCCATTCAACCAGTTCTTGACCCAGCCCGTCACTTTGGGACTCATCCCGAGGGCACTCAGTGTATTTATTAGACGTCTGTTTGGAACGCTGTCAAAGGCTTTGCTAAAATCTAAATATACCACATCTAGCGCACATCCTCTATCCAATTCTCTAGTCATCCAGTCAAAGAAATTGATCAGATTTGTCTGACAAGACCTTTCTCTAGTGAATCCATGTTGCCTCTGGTCCTGTAATCTACAGAATTCCAGAAACTTAAACATTCTCTGTTTTAAAAGTGTTTCCGTTAATTTGCTTACTACAGAAATCAGACTTACCGGCCTGTAATTCCCTATTTCTTCCTTACTTCCACTATTGTGGCAAGGGACCACATCTGTCCTTCTCCAGACCTCCGGTACCACTCCCAACTCTAGAGACTCACTGATCTGACCAAATAATCGGAGAAACTACAACATCAGAAATAAAACAATCCAACTCCACAGTATTTGTCACAAATAGATCATCCAGAATGTGACCAGCAGCATGAGTTTAAGTAGCAGGCCACCAAACAAGATTCAAAGAAGACAAAGTCCTTAAATTGGACCAACGATGAATTATAAAGTAAATGTAAATTAAAATCACCTAGAACTAAAACTTTCTTAAAATGAATACAAGGTAAAAGAATTCTCTCCATAAGAAGTTCTATTCACTCAAAGGTAAAAGTTGGAGCACAATAAATCAAAAGAATACCAATTGAAGTATAAGAAAAAGAAAAACTTCACACCAAACAATAATAATAATAATAATTAAAAAAAAAAAAATCAGGCGTTTATCTGCTTGATAGGTAGCCAAGATTTATAAACAATCATAAACACCCCCACTCTTCTTCACCTCCTGTGAGCAATACAAAGGTTTGTAACCAGGCGATTATAGAGTACACATACAGTGCAAATGTAGACTCTCTGTGGGAGTTAACGAAATTTCAGTAAAAAAAACCCCAAAAAACAATACCACCATCCAGTTCAAAAATTAGATCATGTAGTACATCAAGCTTATTAGAAACAGAAAGAGTGTTCACAAGCAAATAAGGCATAGGAATTAATAACTGAGAATAATCCACAGAACATGCGATAGACATGAGCACTCTGAAAAGAGGAATTCTTTTCTCTCAATCTAGAATAATTTGGATTATAACGACATCTGCCTAGAGAAACAAATATATTCTGATAGTTAAGCAAGGTATCAAATTTGGCCTATCTACAACTTTAGGTATTCTGGAATTTAAAGCGTCAGTCATATACTACAGGGATAAACATTGTTAAAGGGTTCAAGTTCATAATAAATAAAACTAAAAATAATCCTATACACCCTATTAAAATAATTAAACTGTTCTCACTTTTACCAATCCTAGTAATAGCCATAATTAAACTCTCAACAATTCCAACTCATTCAAATTTGGTGCGCCTTAAAAACAATATCACCAATAGTCAAGGAATTAATCCAAATTCTAGCATCGAATTATAGTTCCAGCCACTGCACAAAGGTGCACACTAAGGCGTGCACCTTTGGCCTGCACTTAGGCGGTGTGCTGAGTAGTGATGTATCACTATGCACCACAGTAAAATACCTGCTGTATCTTTGATTCAGAGGTCAATGGGCGGAGCTTGGTAGCACGCCCGATTGCCAATGTTCAGAAGCAAAGCCAGATGGAATGGCAATTCGAGCTGACATCTTTATGCAGGCACAGTCAATGAGATGGTAAAAACACTTCAGTGCTCACAGATTAAAATACCTGTGGCGTTTGATGTCAGAGGTCAATGGGTGGAGCTTGCTTCCATCGCTGATCATCTATGGAAAGCCAGATGGAATAGCAATTCTGGCTGATACTTTTATGTAAGTTCCAGAACCGATAACTTCTGAAATAGTTGACATAAATCCTAAATCACATACCAAAGTTAGTTAATACACTGTTTAATGTCATGGATCCCCAGATGGTTGCCATGATTGACAATTTTATGAAGCACAATCAATGAGATGTTAACAATAATATGAAAAAAAAATCTCTCAATTCTGTAACAGCTAAAGTTCACAATAACTGGGATCCAAGAATCAGAAAAAAAGAGGATATAATACAAAGAAACAAAGTTTTAAAGACCACACTAGAATGATGCTTCCGTAAAACTTAGAGTAGTTACTCAAATATAGCCTCGCCCCTGAAAGAGGCAGATGTCATAACTCCTACCCTCTTTATTGCCAAAAAGGTAGTCAAAAGAGCTGGATCAAAGAGTACATGTTTTACAGATTTAAACCTTAAAATACTTTTACAAGGAAACTTTAGAACCCCCCCCCCCAAAAAAAACAAAAAAAAAAACAATGCCTCTATTTGCAAACACCTGGTCACATCGAAAGGAACTGCTTCTTTCTCCTCTGAGTTTCTTGAGTCACATCTGGAAATATCAGAATTCTTAAATTAAAAAATTATTTCTGCCAATATTTTAAAAAAAAACCAACAACTTCAATAGTCATTCTCTATTAGAAAATAGGTCTAACATGACTATTAAGGTTGTTGACGTAGTTTGTTCTGAATCAGAAATCTCCAGCAGAGCTGAAACATCCACAGTTTCTCCCTCAGCCTTTAAACATTCTTGATTCTGTGCCAATTGCACAGATTTCTTCTGAGGAAGATAATAAACCCTCACGAATGGTGGAAAATTAGACTGAGGAACATTCAGAACTTCTGTTAGGCATCTTATAAACATTTCCTTGGCTGGTATAGGAGGAGAAGGAAAATTAAGGAGACGTAAATTATATCTCCTAGTATAGTTTTCAAAATTCTCCATCTTCAATCTCAAAGAGGAAACATCTCTAATTACAGAACTTTGAACAGGCTCTCGCTCAAATCAGGTAGGGCATTTAGAATGAGTCATTTCATGAACAGAAGTATTCACTGTATTTTCCAGAACTTTCATTTTCTGAGATAAATCATTAACAGAAAGAAAAAGTAATATTGTCAGTCCTGAAAAAGCTTTCTAAATAGTTTCTAAATTAATAACTTGTGGATGAGTTAATAACAAAGTTGGAGTGGTCAAACCTGAAATGACCTCTGGTAGTAGCACAGCCAAGGGTCCAACTAATCCTGGTAGTGGGGAAGGGACACTGGTCAGACCTTTGCATGGACAGATACGTTTATTTCAAATATTAAATTTCAGTTAAAACAAATATACACATGAATAAAACAAAACGTGGCAGGCGTGTAAACTCCTGTTGTAATAAAACATATACTGGACCCCAACACGGTCCATGTTTCAGCCAAGAGGACTTCCTCAGGGGTTATAAAAAGTAGCCCAGTAGATGGTGCCAACTGACAGAAAGTCAAGCACAACTGAGATTACTTGCAGAGAGTCTTACAAGGTTCCTGCCGCCTGACACAATGTGGATAAACAAACGCGATCATGGAAAGACACTGCAATAAAATTGCAATTGCAATCACTGTTAGTATCTCGCTGCTAGTATCTTTCTTCTAAGCATTGCACCTCTATAATATTAAGCCTATTTCTACAAAATATATTTTTATGCAACCACTCTTGGTTATCATTATCATCAATTTATTTCCCGCTGCACCTCTTTGAGGGAATTGAAACCCAGGACCTCTCAACACACCCAACAAAAGACTAGCCCAAAACACACTTTTAAACACAAAAGATTACATTTTGGGGCCTCGTCTATTACACCCTCCTTCTGCTGACTGCATTTGAACCAAGGTTACAGACTGCTCTGTTCTGGAGTGCACTAAGAAAACATCCATTGGGCCAGATGCAATGGTGGCTGCTGGCTTGGAAGGGAAAGTCCAGTGAGAACTCTTTTACTCCCCCATGAGGTAAAAAGAATAAAGTAAATGGCTCTGCAATAAGTCAGCATGCCGTTGCCATCTTGGATCCCACCAGACTCCCTAGAATCGAGTTTTGAGTCTCTTTCAATTGAAAAGGAAACTCTGGAATGAGGGTGCATAGGATGAAAGTGAAAGGGGACAGACTCAGAAGTAACCTAAGGAAATACTACTTCTGGTGGAGACATAAACTGGAATTCAAGAAAGCTTGGGACAAGTAAATAGCATGGATGGGCAGGCTGGACAGACCATGTGGTCTTTATCTGCTTCCTTTTTTTTCTCTGTTTCTATGTAATTCCATTCATGTACTCAAAGACCTGTATCATAATTCCTCTGTCCCTCTATTCCCCTACAGTATATATATTTAGAACCTCCAAACTCTTAAGAACATAAGAACATAAGCAGTGCCTCTGCTGGGTCAGACCAGAGGTCCATCATGCCCAGCAGTCCACTCACGCGGCGGCCCATCAGGTCCAGGACCTGTATGGTAATCCTCTAAATATACCCTTCTATCCCCTTTTCCTTCAGGAAATCATCCAGTCCCTTCTTGAAACCCAATATCATACTCTGTTCTATCACACCCTCTGGAAGCTCATTCCAGGTGTCCACCACCCTTTGGGTGAAGAAGAACTTCCTAGCATTGGTTCTGAATCTCTCCCCTTTTAATTTTTCCGAATGTCCACTCGTTCTTATAGTTTTCAAAAGTTTGAAGAATCTGTCCCTCTCCACTTTCTCTTTGCCCTTCATGATCTTGTAAGTCTCAATCATGTCCCCTCTAAGTCTCTACTTTTCCAGGGAAAAGAGCCCCAATTTCTCTAACCTTTCAGCATATGTAAGGTTTTCCATATCTTTTATCAATCGCGTCGCTCTTTTCTGAACCCTCTCGAGTATTGCCATATCCTTCTTAAGGTACGGCGACCAATATTGGACGCCGTACTCCAGATGCAGGTTCACCATTGCCCGATACAACGGCAGGATAACTTCTTTCATTCTGGCTGTAATACCTTTCTTGATAATACCTAGCATTCTATTTGCCTTCTTAGAGGCCGCTGCGCACTGTGCCGATGGCTTCATTGTCTTGTCCACTATTACCCCCAAGTCCTTTTCTTGGGTACTTTCACCCATTACCAGTCCTCCCATCGTATAGCTGTACTTCGGGTTTCTGTTTCCCACATGTAAGACTTTACATTTCCTCTGTACCAATTTCAGCCTCTTTTGGGGCAACTCTTTAAACTAGTGCTAACATTTAGAAGTATGTTATGTATGTAAATGTTTAGAATACTGAAAAATCACTTGAAAAAAATGGCTTAAATCTCTAATAGTAGGATATTGAAGAAGCAAATCCACCTAGTATCAAAAAACACAATGCTTCTCAATCAACATAATAAATATATTATTTAGACTTGTCTTTGTATCATTAATAATTCTATCCTCCACTAATTCTTCTTATCAGAATAGTTATTTGCATATGTTCAAAAAATACATGTCCATAGCTCAATTGCCATTCATAACTTTGTTAGCATTTAATTGGAGTAAGACCTCAGTGGCTACACCCGAACCAACTATTTCATTCTAGTTCAGGTTTCCCGTAACTAGCCTCCTCACTGGTTAATCCTCCACTGCACCCAAAGTATCATTTCTTATAGACCTGTGAGTCTTTTTTTAATAATCTTTATTCATTTTAAAATAATTTTAATAAGTGAAGAACAATAATAAAACATTTACACTATAGACATCACTTAAAATATTACAATATTCTTACAGACCAATAACCCTCCCACCCAGACCTGTGAGTCTTACGTCTGTCCCTGGAAAGATGGTTGAAGCACTGATTAAACATAGCATAGTCCGGCACTTGGATACACACGACCTGATGAGAGCCAGTCAACATGGCTTCAGGAAAGGGAAATCATGTTTGACGAATTTACTTCAATTTTTTGAGACAGTGAACAAACAAATTGATAGTGGAGAACCGGTGGACATAATATACTTGGACTTCCAGAAAGCGTTTGACAAGGTTCCACATGAAAGACTTCTCAGGAAACTACAAAGCCATGGAATAGAGGGAGATATACTAAGATAGGTAGACAAATGGCTGGAGAACAGAAAGTAGAGAGTGGGCATAAATGGGAAGTTCTCAGACTGGGAGAAAGTGACCAGCGGTATGACCCAGGGCTCGATACTTGGGCCCATCTTATTTAATATTTTCATCAATGACCTAGAAGAAGGAACATCCAGTGAGATCATCAGGTTTGCAGATGACACAAAGCTATGCCAGGCAATCAGATCACAGAAGGATAGTGAGGAACTCCAGAATGACTTGTGTCATTTAGAGAAATGGGCAGAGAAATGGCAGATGAAGTTTAATGTGGAAAAGTGCAAAGTAATGCATTTAGGCAGAAAGAACAAGGAACACGAGTATAGAATGTCAGGTGCAACTCTGGGTAAGAGCGAACAAGAAAAGGACCTGGGTGCAGGGCCACCATCAGGGCAGTACTACCAGTCCTGCATTCAGGGGCCCGGAGCTAACAGGGGGCCCGGGCTCCCCAGGGTTCTAGGCTACAGTTCTTCAACCGCCGGTCCGCGGACCGGTGCCGGTTCCAGTGGCGTACGTCGGAGAATACTTCCAGTCGGCTATTTGTGCGCGGCAGGGCAGGCAGGAAACAGGAGACAAGCCTCTCGGCTCGAGCTCCGTTTTGCTCAGAAAGTTGCAAAGATGGGCTGGGAGGCAAACGCGGAACACAAAAGGGGGGAGGGAGTGCGTTTTGGACACAAGGCATGAACTTGGGAGAGAGGAAGGGAGGGAAAGAGATGCTGAGGTGGGGGATGGAATGGGTTTTTGGACACAGAAGGCATGGACTTGGGAGAGAGGAAGGGAGGGAAAGAGATGCTGAGTTGGGGGAGGGAATGGGTTTTTGGACACAGAAGGCATGGACTTGGGAGAGAGGAAGGGAGGGAAATAGATGCTGAGGTGGGGGAGGGAATGTGTTTTTGGACACAGAAGGCATGGACTTGGGAGAGAGGAAGGGAGGGAAAGAGATGGTTGTGTACACGGGGAATAGAAGAAAGGAGAATTTTTGGTCATAGGGAGGGAGTGAGGTACAGATAGTGGCATACCAAGGTGGGGGAGGGTGGGGGAGGCGGTCCGCCCCGCCCCGGGTTTACGTCCCAAGGGGGTGCACAGCTGGCCAGCCTCCATTGTTCTCCTTGGGCCGGCAAACTGCGGCTCTTTAGCCACTTGAGTGCCAATGCCGCCATCGGGAACAGGCCGCGCCAAGTTCTCCCTGTGGGGCCGACCAACTCTCACCACTCGCGTCAATTCTGACGTCGGAGAGGACGTTCTGGGCCAGCCAATCGCTGCCTGGCTGACCTAGAACATCCTCTCCGACGTTAGAATTGACGTCGGGTGGCGAGAGTTGGTCGGCCCCGCGGGGAAGAGAAGCAGGGCAAACTCGACGCCGGCCTGTTCCCAATGGCGGCAGTGGCAGCCTATTCCCCAGTGGTGGTGGCAGCATTTTCCCAATGGTGGTGGCATAGGGGAGGGCAGGGTGAAAGAAAGAAAGGGGGGGAAAGGAAGCCAGAAAGAAAGAAAGGGGGCAGGGTGAAACAAAGAAAATGGGGCACAGAGAGAGAAAGACAGACATACAGAATAAAAGAGGATGTGGAGAGAGAAAGAAAGAAGGGGACAGGGTGAGAGAGAGAGAAAAACAGACATACAGAAAGAAAGGGGGTATGGAGAGAGAGAAAAAGAAAGAAGGGGCAGGGTGAAACAAAGAAAATGTTTGGGGAGGGAATGAGGTCTGGAGGAGAGGAAGCATACAGGAGGCTGAAAGAAGGGAAGAAATATTGGATGCACAGTCAGAAGAATAAAGTGCAACCAGACACTGATGAAATTACCAAAGGTAGGAAAAATGATTTTATTTTCAATTTAGTGATCAAAATGTGTCTGCTTTGAGAATTTATATATGCTGTCTATATTTTGCACTATGGCCCCCTTTTACTAAACCGCAATAGTGTTTTTTAGCGCATGGAGCCTATGAGCGTTGAGAGCAGCGTGGTGCATTCAGCGCAGCTCCCTGCGCTAAAAACCGCTATCGCGTTTTAGTAAAAAGGGAGGGGGAATATTTGTCTATTTTTGTATAGTTGTTACTGAGGTGACATTGCATAAAGTCATCTGCCTTGACCTCTTTGAAAACCCACGGAATATAAATGATAATTAACATTTTCTCTGCATACAGCGTGCTTTGTGTTTTTAAAATTTTATTGTTGGTAGATCATTTTGACTTGGCCACAAAGGTAAGGGGGAGGGAGGGAGGTGAGCTGCTGAAAGACATCTAGTAATCCTTGCAGGCTTGACTGTGCAGGGAATTATTTTTGTAAAATCATGTTTTGTTATGTGACTGGCATTATTTAGACTTTAATTTCTATGCATGAATAGAATGAAAATGATATAAATTACTTGCTTGTTTTTATGTGCGTGCGCTGAAGGAAAGTGGAGAGAGAGTGGGCTGAGGACGCTGAAGGGAAATGGGGAAGAGAGAGTGGGGAGAAGACGCTGATTTATAAATTGACAATTGTACAGAATATTGGGGTTTTTTTTATATTCATCCATAGCTGCATGTTAATGATGTGCTCATATGCACTTATTTATCGTCATAACATATACATCATCATTAACATGCAGCTGTGGATGTGTAAGGACAGGCTGAGGAGGATGGATGGGAAGGAAGGAAGGTGCACATATCAACATATCGTACATTTTTAACATGCATGATGCAGCTATAGGCAAGCTGAGGAGGATGGGATCATACAGATGTGTATGTTCAGATATGCGCTCAGATGTGTAGTTTTTTCTGATATATTTATTAAGCTTACAGTATTTATAAAAACACATTTAATACTTGTTACAAAAAATATTGTGCAATTGTGATCTACTTCTGGCCTACAAAGGTCAAAAGAAATCCTTAACTGAGATTTTACATTCAAAAGTGAATTATAGCTACTAGCACTATTATTTATTAGTTATTTATTATGCAGATGTTTGTTAGTTTGTTATTAGTTCAGTATTAGACATATGTTAATTTAGAATAGATAGGTATAGATTAGTTTAGTTTAGGTTAGGTTAGGGCTCTGCTGAAAGAGTCTACCTTGACATGGTTGCAGGCTTACAAATCTTTTGGTCAAAGAGTGCGGCGACATAGAAAAGTATGTGTGTATTCGGCCCATGGAAGAAGGGGGCGTCGGGGGGGGGGGGGGGGGAAGGGGTGCGTGGGGGGCCCAATAGGATTGCTCAGTAAGGGGCCCAGAAATTTCTGATGGCGGCCTTGCCTGGGTGTACTGATAGATAGGACCCTGAGCACAATGCGCGGCAGCGGCAAAGAAAGCAAATAGAATATTAGGCATGATAAAGAAGGGAATCACAAATAGATCGGAGAGGGTTATAATGCCGCTTTATAGAGCGATGGTCAGACCACACTTGGAATACTGTGTCCAACATTGGTCTCCCAACCTAAAGAAGGATATAAAACTGCTGTAGAGGGTGCAGAGAAGAGCAACGAAGCTGGTAAAAGGTATGGAGAACTTGGAATACGAGGAATGACTTAGGATACTGGGATTGTTCTCCCTTGGGAAGAGGAGACTGCGAGGGGATATGATCGAGACCTTCAAAATACTGAAAGGAATCGACAAGCAGGAAAATAAGATATTTACAATGTCCAATGTGACACGGACAAGAGGACATGGACTGAAGCTGGGGAGGGACAAGTCCAGGACAAATATCTGGAAGTTCTGCTTCACGCAGCGAGTGGTGGACACCTGAAATGCTCTCCCAGAGGAGGTTTTGCGGAATCCACGGTCCTAGGATTTAAAAGCAAACTAGATGCACATCTCCTTACGAGAGGGATATGGGTGACTAAAATTACGCCAGGTGTACACCTGGCTGGGCCTCCATGTGTGTGGATCGCCGGACTTAATGGACCTGATCCGATGGCGGTTCTTAAGTAACTTATGTAGAAAATTTGCCTTTTATTGATCTTGACAGGAATAGGGATTCAACTGATTACTCATAATTGGAAAAACCATGATAGGATTAATTTTACTTTTTGGTGGTTAACTGTGTGTACTAGTTATAAATATGAAAGGATGATGGCGGAACGTCGGGGAAATAATAAGTCCTTTAATGATATATGGAATCCACTGACTAATTTTATTGCATTATAATTAAGGTAATGTTTTTTCATTTTATTTCCATTAGAGTCCTTGCACATCTAGGGAGGGTGGAGGGGTGGGAGGGGGGGAATGTATTTTAAGGATTTAAATTATTTCATTATAATACTGAAATCATATCATATGTTATATTATTATTTCAATAATAAAGATAAGAAGGGGAGAAAATGATTGTTTGTATAATTAATAGTGTGTTTTCATGCAGTTTGTATGATTTTTTTATTTGTATTACACTATCAAAGTTTTAAAATCAATAAAGTTTTTTTTTTAAGAAAGAAAGTTTGTTTAAATTTGACTTTTTATATATATATATCAATAGTGAACTAATTCACGTGAGCTTTTATTTTTAAATGCTGCTCCATGAATTCACGTTTCGCCGAAGTAGCTATTTCAAGGAGCATATCCATTTAGAGAGACCCGCTGTCAGCTCAGTTTCATTCTAAATGTTTAGAATACTAGCATATATGTGCACACTGGATGTAGCATAGCGAGGGTGAGGTGCCAGTGGTGGTGGTGCCCCTCTCCTTCTCTCTTCTCCACCCCACCCTCCTGACAAGCATTCGCGCCCCTTCCCACATACCTCTGACTTTTCTGGTGCGCAGCAACACCAACTTGTTGTCCGCGTCGGTTCTCCTTCTAACATTACTTCCTAGGCGCGGGACCCAGAAGTGATGTTAGAGGGAAAGCCGACGCTGGCACGAGCAGCAGGTTGGAGTTGCTGCTCGTGCCGGCAAAGAGCTAGAGGTACGGTGCGGTGGGGGTAGGGATGAAGGTGCGTGCGCTTGATTTCTTATGAAAATGATAAATACATTTTTGTTTCAAGTTTATTTAAAATTTTTTATACCGCTCAATCAGACTTCTGAGCGGTGTACAATAAAAATTAGTTTGTGTCACATAACATGGGGAAGACAATTAAAATAGACTGTGTAATAAATTAGACGGGACGGATAGAAACAATTGGGAAAGGGGGGAAGAACAACAATGTTTTTCAAGAGAAAGCGAACAATAAAGGGGGAAAAAAATTGGATAGGGAAAAAAGGATGCTTTCTGAAGATGGCATGGTTTTTATTTGCCCTTACAAGAGCATTTAGGTGTCATATGCATCTTGGAACAGAAACGTGAGGTTTTTTTTTTGTAAATCTTTATTCATTTTTATACGTACAATAAGTGTGATAATACATAAACACATTTGCACATTGAGAATATCGTCTAATATTCAGCAATAATACCAATCATAAAATCTTAACGTTTTTAAGTTTGTTTTAAAGTGGATCAAAGATTTTTCTTCCCGAATATAGTTGGGAATAAAGTTCCTTAGTGATGGTGCGCTTACTGCAAAATTGTTAGATCTTATAGGGCTCCTTTCACAAAGGTGCGCTAGTGTTTTTAGCGCACACACCGGATAAACGTGCACTATAGCGCGCACTACCCAAAAAACTACCACCTGCTCAAGAGGAGGCAGTAGCGGCTAGTGCGTGGCATTTTAGCGTGCGCTATTCTGCGCGTTAAAGCCCTAACGCACCTTTGTAAAAGGAGTCCATAGTGTTTATTTGTTTTAAAGATGGAACTACGAGAAGGTTTTGTGTCATGGAGCGAAGCGTTTTAGATGGACAATGTGGAATTAAGAGGTTATTAATGAAATCCGGTTGATTACTTTGTCGTATTTAAATGTGAGTAGTATAATTTTGTAGCTAACCCTGTGTTCCACAGGCAACCTGTGTGCTTTGCGAAGAAGGGGGGGAGACGTGATCATATTTTTTTAGGATTGAATATAATTTTTATTGTGGCATTTTGTATTATTTTAGATCCAACTCAGTTGGAGAATTTTTTAAAAAGATAAATCATTACGTGAGAAAATTTCTGGAACTGTACCTACGGTTGAAGAAAATGAGTGACATTTAAAATGAGAGCCTGTGACGCTCTAAAGATTTGTTTCCTTTTTTTTGTTGAGTTAAACGCATCATAGTCCTAATGATGTGGACTAGATCAGTAACTATTTTATGTATTTTCTTTAGTTAAAATTTATTATGAGGTACCTGAAAATTTTGTTATGTATATGACAAAATTGAGGGCTCCTTTTACTAAGCTGCGGTAGCGTTTTTAGCGCGCGTTGCCCCCGCGCTACGCAGAGAAACTAATGCCAGCTCTATGGAGGCGTTAGCATCTAGTGCGTGCGGCATTGTAGTGCGTGCTAAGCGCACGCGAAAACCGCTAGCACAGCTTAGTAAAAGAAGCCCTAAAATAAAGAATTTAGAAAAAAAAAGGTGCATGCGCGGCAGGGGAAGAACTGGGAAGGAGCCGGGGGCAGAGAGGAGGACATGTGTCAGCGCCACACTAAGACCCTTACAATGCCACTGCAGGTACCTGTCATACTTACGCACTTGCATTTACACCAGCTCTATGAAACATAGCTCACAGTCATTAGCGAGCAAGACAAATGTGCGGAAACACGTGCGGTATGCTCAAGTGTCATTTCATGCAATTTTCTTGTGCTGAGTTGTCTTCGTGCAATTGTCCGCGCGCATATGTCTTGCGCGCATTTGACTTGCCACCATGGAACATTTATACTTATCGTGTTTCACCGAAAATAAGACCTACCCTGAAATGTCTTAATATAAGTCCTACCCCCAAAATAAGCCCTAGTCCCGGGATTCGCTGGCAGTTTCCCTTCCCCCCCTCCCATCCCTTATGCAGCAGAACCCTTGAAAGAGCTCCCCCTCCCCAAGCACCCACACCCACCACGCAGCCAAATCCCCATCCTTCCCTCCCTCCCATCGGAACCCGGCTGCAAGCCCTACTTACCTCCCTAAGCAGCGTCGGGCCGGCAACACTGGCTGCTTCGGCCTTGTCCACCTGTGAACTCTGTCGTGTTATTGTCATCAGAGGGAAGGATGGAGATTCGGCTGCATGGTGGGTGTGGGTGCTCGGGAGGAGGTGCTCTCTCAAGGGTTCAAATGCACAAGGAATGGGAGAGAGGGTAGGATAGCAGCTGGGCAAGGGTCCTGCTGCACAAGGGATCGGAGGGAGCGGAGGAAAGATGCTGCACATGTGGGGGAGAGAAAGGAAAGAGGAAGAATTGGGGTGAAGGAGAGAAGGGAGACATGATCATGTACATACCCCGAAAATAAGACCTAGTGCTTTTGGGGGGCCTAAAATTAATATAAGACACTGTCTTATATTCGGGGAAACAAGGTAGTTAGGTGCTTTCTTTCCTTTGAGTGAATAGTACCTTATTTCCTTTACCAAATGGGCTCCTACTGCATTTACTTTAGAATGCTAATTCTAGTTGCCCTGTTATAGAATTGATCCTTTGTGTCCATAGTAAGATATTGGCTGCCAAACTGTACTCTGAGGACTTGCCAGTATCCTGTACAGAGGCATTATGAGCTCATCCTTTCTACTTGTTATGCTCCTCACTCTGCAGCCTTGTCATATTGTTTCAGCACCTTGAAAACCTCAGACTATCTCCCCTAGGTCTCTCTCCTGGTACATGCATATTAGTCACTCCCTTTCTGTCGCACAGATTTCCTTTTATGTTTTTGCCCCCCTAATTCATCACGCTGCTTTTCGTCACATTAATGACTAACGATCAAATAAATGTCTGACAAGTTTTTGCCAGCTTCCTATGAGATGTCCACCCTGTTGCAGTTCTTCATTTCAGCCGCAAAAAGGCAAATTTTTCCCTTCTAACCTTTTAGAGCTTTTGCTCTTGCAGATGTTGAACAGAATCGGCTCCAGGATTGACCCTTGAGGCACTCTACAATTCACTTAAAAAAAAATACTGCATGAATACCATTTATCACTATCCTGTCATCTGTCAATCAATTTTTTATCCAGCTGACTGCCTTCGGACTCAACTCCCAGGCCAGTCAGATTGTTTGTTTATATATACAGTATTATGTGAGGAACTGCATAAAAGTCCAAGTACATGATGTCCAGAACATGGCCCTTTATTTAGTTCTCTGGTCACTCAATAATAGAGGTCTTTAATCTAATCTAATCTAATCCTTAGGTTTGTATACCGCATCATCTCCACGTTCGTAGAGCTCGACGCGGTTTACAGTAGGAGAAATAGGAAGGAACTACAACAGAGGGTTAGAGGAAGAAGTGTGAAGAAAATTTAGAGGACTTGGGATGCCAAGATATAAGAGTTTCCTGGGAGGGGGTGGGAATGCACTACTATTTTAATTAAAAGTAGGTTATTAATAGTTTATTAGAAAATCCAGTGGCATTGTCATATGATACTGTATTATTTGGTATGTCAAAGAGAGCAAAGAGTCAGATATCATCAAATAATAACAAGCTATTACTCATAATGACTGGAGTTGCCATCAACAAATTACTTATAACTGGAAGAACTGGAGTAGACTAAATTATAATTTTTGGTGGAATTCATTATGTCATATGTATAAAATGGAAAGAGTAATAGCAACACAGCGAGGATATATTAGGAAATTTCAAGATGTGTGGGAGCCATTAACAAAATTTTGTAATGATTAGTTGTTACTTTTTCCTTAATTCTTAAAGTTCATTTTTCAGGGAGGAAGGGGGGGGTTAAGTATAACATCTTATATAAAGTAATTTAATTACTTATTATGAAGGGGTGGGAAAGGAGGGAGATAAGATTTTATGATTGGTATTATTGCTGAATACTAAGTGATATTCTCAATGTGCAAATGTGTTTATGTATTATCACATTTATTGTACGTATAAAAATAAAGATTTAAATAAAAGTAGGTTATTGGAAGATTATATGCATTTGTATTTTTGATTAATTAAGAGGGAGGGAATGATTGCTTTTGAATATTTGTAAGTTCAAAATGCTTTTCTTGATTTGTTATATGTTCAGTTATATGTGTATTACACTGTCAATATTTGAAAATCAATAAAGATTTATAAAAAATAATAAGGTCAACCAGATTCATTTGACATGATTAGATATTCAATATCAACCAATTCACCCCTATTTGGCTGCACAGCTTTTGCTCCAGCTTTCAATAGTGATTTGATTTTTTTTTTTTTTTTTTTACCAGTGAGTTGCCAGCCTTCCAGATATGTTATTTGCCAGTCTCTTCCCAGACAAAATTCAGGTAAAATCAAGTCCATGCTCTTCACAGATTATATTCAGACAAGATACGAATTGTCTTATTCTTTCATCAATTCCAACAAGATACAGATTTTATGACATATACATGCAATAATCTAGACATCACCATAGATGGCTCCTGTGTATGCTGGAACATTAATGAAATAAAAGCTAAGTTTCATTGCTGGCCATCAAGGGCCAATCAATTTAGGCACACAGGGAGGTTCTATGCTGATTAAGTTTCTACAGCCCTACAGTAGATTCAATTATTTGCTTTGTTAAAGTAGTCTGGTAAGGACCACACTCACTCATGTTTAGGGGCAGGACAGTTTTTAAAAAGTCATTTACCTAGAGAAAGTTGTTGTGAAAATTTTTTTTTTATTTTTAGCTAAATGTTTTCTAGAAGACACACACACAGGCTTTCTACCTTCCCCTGTTTGACTTTACAAGGGGCAGGAACTGAATCAATACTGACAGCAAAATCAGAGGTTATGTTGACTGGGAGGAAAGATGATCCACAATGGCCAAAAGAGATTAAGATTAGTGACCAGGTTTTACCGATAGAACAAAAGCTGAAAATTCTAGGGGTCTGGCTGGATTTGAAACGTAGCATGAAGGACCAGATCTTGTCCGTAGTTAAATCTACCTTTTTCCAGTTCAGGAATAGGGACACTTTCAGACGTGTCTGCAGCCTGCAATAATTTGGATCATACTCTTCAACGGTTTATACATATACCCCTTATCTGATTTGATTCAAAACCTCTGTGGCATGCCATCTTTTTGACTCAAATTAGGCCAACACTAATGACACATTCTAAGAAACATCAGTCCCCAATGAGCTATATATAAAAAATAAAGCCTTCTGATGGTAAAACTGCATTGTGCCAACACCCATTCCACCCACAACCAGACTTCTCCTTCCCACCCACCCCCAAAATTACCACATCAAGGAAGTTCCTGCATCAGGGAAGTACAGTATATGTTAACTTTATGATACAACTGTGAATTATGTTACGTTTTTAAATTCCTAATTAAAGGGTGGAATAAGCGGTGAGGGTTTAATTTCAAGCAATGTTTCTATTTAATGTGGCAACCCCTCTCCCAGCATTTTGTGGGTATATACAGTATTTCTTTGTAGTGCTGCAATGTCTTTTTTGGTAGCTGAAATCCAGTGGGAGGAAACGGGATATAGGAACAGAGGTGGCAACAGTTAAGGACTTGGTCCACTCACTCTGCCTATTTATACCTGCCTAATGTGCTGTCATACATCTTACTTGACCTTTGATCTTTGCCTGCTCACTTTGCACCACCAAGATCCCTGTGTTTGACCTTTGTGTGCTTAAATTGAATCCTGCACTGGAACTATGGCAAATTGTAACCTATAAACTGTATACAATGTATATTGGTATTAGATCCCTAGTATGTATCAAATTAGGATAAATCCATTATATTACATTTCATTACAGTGTGCTTATTAACCGCGTTACCCAAAAATTCTACGCGGTTAAACATGATCTATACAATAGGATGGATTAAGTAGTCAAGTATTTAGAGAAAAGATAAGTTTTTAACTTTTTCCTGAAATGTTTACAGGAATCAGCTGAGAGCAACAATGAACAAAATTCTTTTTCATGAGAGGCTGCCTGGGATGCTAAAGAATGATTAAGAAATTTCTTGCTTTTACAGTCTTTTACAGGAGGAAAAATGAACAAAGCATTAGTCAGATAGATAGGAGCTGAGCCATAAAGAACTTAAGAACATAAGAAAAGCCTTCACCGGATCAGACCGAGGTCCATCCAGTCCGGTGATCCGTACATTCGGCGGCCCATTTAGGTACTCCTGATTGGAGACCCAGATATACCGTAGCCCTCAATATGATTTGCAAGAAGGTGTGCATCCAACTTGCGCTTGAATCCCAGAACAGTAATCTCTGCCACAACATCCTCCCGGAGAGCATTCCAAATTCCCATCACGCGCTGTGTGAAAAATAACTTCCTGATATTCGTCCTGAACCTGCTGCCACTCAGTTTCAGCCCAGCTTGAACAGTACCCGGGCCTCCACAGGTAACCAGTGGAGTTCACAGTAAAACAGCGTCACATGATCGTATTTCTTCAATCCATAGATCAATCTAACTGCTGTATTTTAAAATCCAGTGCAAATTGTAACCTGTTAACTGTATATGATGTATGTTTAACCTGTAACCCATTCTGAGCTCTGACAGAAAGTGAACTAAAATCAATCAATCAATCCCTGCCTAATAGATAGATTGTAAATTTTTTAAAAAAATATACATATCCCCCTTTCTTTTCTTACTCCTAGGGATGTCATGTTTATTTATTTATTTGTTTTGATTTCTAGCCCATCCTCCCGGTAGCTCAGAACGGGTTACAAGCCAACATTCACAATGGAAAACATTTTGGACAGTACAAGACTATACAGAAACTTAAGTATATTTTGGACAGTTCAAAGACTATAGAGCAACTTAAGTACAGGAGAGTGCAAAAAGGAGGGGGAATATAAGGGGGTCAAGGGGTAGTTTGAAGTTAGAAATTCAGTTGAAGAGGAGGGCCTTTACTGCTTTCCGGAAGGTCATCAGAGAGTTCTGTAGTCTGATTTGTGGGGGGAGTTGGTTCCAGAGATGGGGGATGAAGTGGCTATAGGAGCATTTGTGGGCAGTTTCTGACAGGAGAGACCTTCCTGGGGGGGATGCATAGGTGTTTTTCCATTTCAGAGCGGAGGAGGTGGGTGGGGGTGTACAGGGTTAGCTTGGATCCTATGTATTCTGGGGTGGTGGCTTAGATTCTTTTATGTGCTATCACCAGTGCCTTGAAAGCACATGTCTGTCTGTACAAGTTAAACTGTAAGCTCTTCTGAGCAGGGACTGTCTATTAAATGTCAAAATATACAGCGCTGCGTACTCCTTTCAGTACTATAGAAGTGATAAATAGTGGTAGTACCATGTTTCTCCAAAAATAAGCCCTACCCCAAAAATAAGCCCTAGCATGATTTTTAGAGATGCTCCTAATAAAAGCCCTACCCCCCAAATAAGCCCTTGTTATGATTGACCCCGCAGCCCCCCCTGAATATCCCTAACACTCCCCGACTCCATCACTAGTTTAAAAAAATAAATCCAGGCTTCCACTATTTCTGGGCTGTTACCCACCATCAACAGTAGGAAGGGAAGATAAATGCATACCGAAAAAAAATCAGACTCGTCCATTCAGCGACCCCCCATCCTGGTGATACCCGACATACCTCTATTCTGAGGCCTCCTAAAGCAGCAGCAGCACTCTGAATGTGCCATTCAGAGCGCTGCCACCACCACTGTTTTTGGATGCTACGAAGTCTTATAGTGGGAGGGTCAGTGGGGTTCTGCTGCACAGGGGGCTGCGAAGGAGGGCTAGAAAGATGCTGCAGAGGGAAGGTCCGGCCCCGGTGGGGAAGGCCACAAAGCGGCCCATTCAGAATGCTGCCGCTGTTTTTGGATGTCTCAGAGGTATGTCAGTCTCATGGTGGACGGGTCGGTAGGGGTCTGCTGCACAGGGGGATGGGAGGGAGGGATAGAAAGATGCTGCACAAGGGGATGGGTGAAAAGGGAGGAAAGATACTGCACATAGGGGAAGGAGAAAGGAAAGAGGAAGAATTGGGGTGGAGGAGAGGAAGGGAGAGATGATTGTTGTACATGAAAAAAATGAAACCAAAACAATTGGCAGTAGCTTTAAACTCCCAGTAAGAATACACACCGGCATCTGAATATTAATTAAATATTGTTAATAATAAGACATCAGTATGGGCTCAGCCAACCCTTCGATCTACATTTAGACCCAGACAGTAAAATCTAAATGAGCTCTGTCCCGTACATCACAGTGTCCTAAGAATTCTAAATATCAATGAAAAAATAATAACTAACAAGACGCTCGGTGTAAATTCAAAATGGGAGAAAAAAGACTGAAGAGCACTTTAAAACCCCAAGAACTATCTAAAAAAAAAATCAACTCAATAAGAATTGGTTGAATAATACAAAAAATCATTGAAAAAAATTTGACCAATAATGCAGTTCTACTTAGCTGAATCCCATCAAATTCAGCTTCAGTGTGACTGTGCTAAGCTGTCGTCTGCAGGATTTATTGTTCCCCGTTTTCATTGAACGGGCTGGCTGCTTTCTCATCTCTCCAGTATTTACTCATCTCTGCTCCTGACGAAGATTCCAAAACAGAGCTCTGCCAAGTGGTGGTAGAGTGGCGATATGAATTTGAGGGGACTCAGCTAAGCTGAACTGCATTATTGGTCAACGGGAATGTGAGCGGACCCCAGCTAGATAGGCAGGTAGGAGAGAGTACACGGATGGGGTGGGCCACCACCTCGGTGAGCGAGAGCTAAAGGAGCCCTCCCCCCCCCCGCCCTGGAGAAAGTGAAAGTGCAGAGGAGTGCGAAAGTGCGCGCTGGGGCTAGGTTCGGCTCGCCATGGCCCAGCAGTTCGCAAACTTCCTGCAGAGCAGCATCAGGCGGTGATCCAGCACCAAGGGTGAGCGAAAAGGATACGGAGGAGAGACGGGACACGTTTGCCCATTGTGTAGCTGGGCAGATGTGTGCAGCCAGCTGGCCACAGCTGGATTGAGAAAAGGGCAAAGGATCCCTTAGCTGGCACAGATAGAAGGTGGCTTCAGTGAGGGTCTGGGCAGGGAAAGCGACAGAAAGAAAGAAAGATAGACAGTGGGAGGAAGAGAGACAGAAAGAAAGAAAGATAGACATTGGAGGGAGAGAGAAAGAAAAAAAGGAAGAAAGAGATGGGGCAGGGAGAGAGACAGAAAGAAAGAAAGAAAGATAAATGGGGCAGGGAGAGAAAAAGAAGAAAAAAGATAGACAGGGCAGGGAGACAGAAAGATAGAAAGATAGACAGCGAGAGGGAGAGAGACAGAAAGAAAGGAAGAAAGAGAAAGGGGCAGGGAGAGAGACAGAAAGAAAGAAAAACAGACAGACATTAATTCTAGCACCTGTTAATGTAATGGGCTCAAACACTAGTTACATAATAATTGCCCGGCCACCAAGAAGCAAGATTTTCTAGTAAGGAGAGCTTCCTCAGCCTGGTATGCCCTCTCCCTTCCATCTGCCCCCTTCCGACGTTGCCTTCACCATCATCTTTTTGCTGATAAAAAAAAATCCCATTTTTGTTGCAGACTTGCAGTGGACTGCTGGCTGTGATAGCAAATGTGAAATGTTTCCTGCAGCCTCTCTCCGTGCTTTCCTTTGGCCACGGTCCGCCCAGGCAGAAACAAGAAGTTGCATCATTGAGGATGGACCACAACTGAAGGAAAGCACAGATGGAGGTCATAGACAACGCTTCACAGTCGTTACTGCAGCCGTCAGTCCCCTGCAACAAAATGTTTTTTGTTAGGAAGAAGACTGAAGGAGAAGGCAATGTTGGAATGGGGCAGATACAAGCGAGGAAACATGCCCTGTTTGCCTCCCCCCTAATACCGGCCCTGGGTGAGGGGAAAGGAGGGAGGTCATGTGAGGTCCCAAAAATATTGAAGATGCTCAGGCACCCACAGAGCTGGCACCTATGCCCCTGCCCACTTCTGCTCTGCCTGCCATCCCCCCTCCTCCCGGTGGTGCAACCCCAATGCTGACCCGAACCCCCCCCCCCCACCCATGCTATACCTTATCATCCCTGGTGATCTAGTGTCTTCTTACAGAGAAGGATAAAGCCCAACTCTTTCCTGCCCCTGCTGCTGCTACAGCGCCACTGGTCCAAAGATGTTCAAAATGGCTCCTGAGAATTTGATCATTATTTTATTTTATTTTTTTAAACTGTGTGATGGTATATTTTGGGGAAGTCTGAGACTTTTATGTTAGTATTTTAATATCCAAGTGTGTTTTTTCACCTATGCTTATGTGTTTTCATTTGTAACCCACTTAGATTTGGGATATGAATGTTTTAAATAAATAAATTAATGACCCTGGTGCATCTAGATTGTGAGCCCACCTGGACATTTGCTGTCTATCTCTGAAGCAAGCTATGGGAACCAGGCACAGCTGGGGTGCTGGAAGGTCACTCTTGCCAACTTTCTGCATAAGACTAACTACAAGGTTACCATCCTGAAGATGTACAGCGTTGTAAAACCACAAATCAGCATCTGCAAGGTGATAAGGATTCCAGACATTGAGGAAGAAAGTTCACGAAGTGCCATCTGTTTCTGCTAGGGTCCCCCTACTGTGGGGGGAGGGGGAAGTGAGAGAGGCATGGATTAGGAGGGGGGAATAGTTAGGTATACATTTTTTGTACCAATAGGGATGTACATGACCAGAGTTCAGGGATGTGTTGTTTGTTTGTTTTTTATCAACAGAGAATTTCTCTATATAACAATCTATGCATCACAGGTAAAACCAGAGAGATTCACTTGCTTATGCCAGCTGGGATGTGCTAGCCCCCTTCTTAGGCATATCAGTGTAAGTTCTACTCTCCATTGCATATTTTGAACTGACAATATAATATTTCTTTCTGCTATGTCTTTGCTGCTGTAATTTTGTAAGTCTTTATACTAACAATAAAAATATTGTCTGTTTTAGAAAATACAATGCCGTCTCGTAGTCATTCTAATGAGGTAAAATAAGAGGCATTACTTCAGGTGGAGGGGAGGCTGTGGGTGGAGTGTGTGTGGGGTTATGAGTGGAGTGTAGGCAGGGTAATGTATCCTCTTTTTTGTCTTAACAAATATGGTAACCCTAGGAAGAAGGGACCCTCCTACCAACTTTTACTTCTAGCTGCTGCGTGGACATAAAGACTCCTTCTGCTCTAAGTTTGAGAATTGTTCATTCTCAGTATTTTGAAAGCCCCTGAAATGAACAGCAGAAAATCCACCAGCTTTTCCACCAGAGCCAACATATTTTGAACCTTCTTTCCATTCTGCTTTCAAAATCCTTACAAAGGGTTGGGGGAGCACATTTTTTACATATCCCTCTCCCTTTCTCCCTCCTACATGTCAATTTAGGGGCTATAAACCTCCTTTCCAACTCAACCCAGTGAACCCCCTCCAGTGTTACATAATAATACTTAACTGGTCTAGGTACTGGTGTTTTATAATAAAGGGTCAACGTTGGGCTACTTAATCCTCCCTTTTGTGACAGGGATCTGGCTAGACCTACTAGAAACAAGGAGAAAGTCCCTGTAAGCCTCCCTAAAAACCCTGTTACCAGGTATAGGAAACATCCTGAACAGTGTAAAAATCCTGTGTACAACTTTAGGAAGGAACCCATCCCTTTAAGAGTGTCCAGAGCTCAGGCTGATATTGGGAAGGCAGGGCCCTTTAAGAATTTGTCTAACCCTGCTAGGAGGGGGCATGGCTTGTTGCCGAGGCTCCCATTTACTGAGCTTTCCTGTTCAGATAGAGAGGAGAGACAGCTGGGACAAGGAGCTAAACAGAAGCTGGGAAGGAAGCCAGTCCTTCCAGCTGAACCATGGCCAGCACAAGGAAGTTTCTCTGAGGATTGGGAGATGGAGGAACTGGAAGCCAGCCAGTCCAAACTAGTCGCAGAAGCCCAGCCTGAGGACTATGACATGGAGTACCAGGAAGATTGTGTTTTGCCTAACTGGGAAGAACATGCAATGGACTGCGAGTAGGCTGTTAAGCCAAGCAGTTTTCTTTTTCCTCATGAGAGTTTTGAGTTTCTGTTTTATTTTTTGTGGAGCAGTTTGTGCACTGCCCTGACTTGTGCTTAGGGGTTGAAGAAGGAAAACCTGAGCCTGTCTATGGGGAGGGCGGCAACACCTGTGGTGTACGGGCTCATCTCCTCCCAGCCTGTTGGGGATTCGGCTCTACCCAACAAGGCCACAGCCAGAGCCAGAGAGAGCATTTTCAGAGAACAAGTGTTTGGTGCATGTACTGTTCGGTTGGGCCTTGAGTAAGGCCAGAAGGAAAAGTGAATGACTTTTTGTTGATGAACTGGACTGACTCTGAAAGCACGGCTTGTGCTAAAGTGAGACTTATTTGCTTCCTATGAGGAATGGATTGAATTCATGGAAGCCTGTCCTTTTTGCTCGTGCCATTTCTGAAATTGTGTTTGGAGTTTTGTTTTCCATTATAGTGTTTTGTTTTGATCAACCAGGAAATCTCAGTATGCAATTCTTGGGAGGCACTGGGTGCTGTGTTCCTCCACCTTTATTTAAACTTTGGGATTCAGCAAAGCAACTAGGCCTAGCCAGGATCCTGTCCCACACTCTTCACTCAGATGCATCAGTCATCTCTAATTTATCCACTTCCCTTGCCAAAAGCAAACTCCACTGGAACCCTAATAGGAAGCTGAGTAAATAAGTAAACATTATATTTGATGCTGCAGCCCTACCCATTCAGCTCACCATCAGGCCTCATCATCTTTCCAATTCTTCCATCTTTTGTGCACCAGCAGGAGATAATTCAGTTAGAAAAGAAGCTCCACCCTAACTGAACATTGAATCCCAAGATCTCAGGCTCCCTATTGTGATTTTCCATGAGGAGGGCACACCCCCTCCCCCTATATTAAATGTTCTGCCTTCTCTATATTAACTTTGAACCCTGATTTCCAAGAACTGCCTAATCTCTTCCAACAAGGGTGGAACAAAAGCCTCAGGGTTTTTTATATATTTATTTATATATTTTAGTATTTATATACTGCTTATAGCCTAAGGAGTTTACATTCAGGTACCCAAGTATTTTCCCTGTCGCAGATTTTTGGTGTGCAAAACTGACACTAGGGTGAGGAGGCTGTGATGTGTTACATGGAGGCCTTGTATGCACAGTGGTCACCCAGAGACAATAAAAACCTACTGTACAAATAACTGGCTATTATATAGAGTACAGCTTGCCTTGGCTCCAAAATTCATTTCACAGTTAAATATAAGCTAACTTTCCTCAAATGTTCTGGTCAATTTAGAATGGCCTTCTCGTCAGCCAAAATGCCTTGTTTCATTTATAACCCTGCAATAAAGTGAATGTAAAGCATACATGATGAAACCACTGTTTTTTTTTATCACTGGCATGGTGCATATGCATTGCAGGCAGCGTTGTGGTCCAGTCTGAAAACCTTTTAATTGGGATATGATTTGTAAAGGGGTTTTGTGGTGAAAGGGAGTGCTACAACTCAGTAGCTATGGGCATTCCATTAAAATATGTGGACCTCAGAGGTAGGATTGCCAACACCCTAGGTTGAACAAGCAGTTTTATTCAGTCCTGGTTTAGCACAATTTTTTATGCATAGAGTTTAATTTTGATTGTTCCACTGATCTCTTTAGACACTCACTGATTTCCATTATTTATTTATTCATTCATTTTTATAGCTCGTCCTCCCCAGAAGCTCAGAACAGGTTACAAGAATACATACACAAAGTTTTCAGGAACAGAGATATACTTACATTACAGTCAATAACATGCTACAGGATCAAAACACAAAGCTATAGAATCAATAACTTACAACTTATAGAGAATGTGACTAAGAACACATTCTTTGTAGAATCTAAGAAAATAAATCATAGAGTCACAAATGGGTATTAACATATCTGCAGTGAATGGTAGAAGAACTGGTTAACAGGCACAGGTGTTCTGAGGTAAGGTACGTTGAAGCAAGGTCTGTCAAAGTTTGAGACCGGAATTGATCCGGTTCATGAAAAGAAGCGTCTTTCTGCTTTCTAGAAGGTCAGTAGGTTATCAATTGCCCTAATGGCAGGAGGGAGTCGATTCCATAATTTAGGTATGCTATAGGAATATGATCGCTTTTGGGCTTTCTCCCGGTGGAGGCTATTTGCAGGAGGGTTGAAAGGTCTGCGAATGGAGGGACCGCTGAGAGTGGTATATTGGGAGTTTCTTCACTACGTAGTCAGGTGTCATGTCGTGGAAGCATTTAAATGCTAATACCTTGTTTGAAGATATCTTGTTGTTGTATTGGGAGCCAGTGGACCTGGATCAGTGCTTGGTTGAAAGGGCCATGGTTTTTTAGGAGCCGCACTGCAGCATTTTGGCCTCTTTGTAGACGGTTCTGCTCTTTGGCCGGTAGACTGGTGTAAAGACCATTGCAATAGTCCAGGCGAGATAGAACAAAGGCATATAATAATTTGGTGAAGTCAAAATCAGTGAAGTAATGGCAGATGGGCTTTAGTTGCTGTAAGTAGTAGAAGGAGGAGGATACTACCTTGGAGATTTATGTTGAAAGAGTCAGACCAGCATCCAGTGTAATGCCCAAGTTGGACACTTGTCTTGGGGTACTAGAGTTGTGTTGTCCCAGGAGATGCAAGGACGAGATGCAGAACATGAATCATGGTGAATCCATAAAAGTTCAGTCTTGGATGGGTTCAGTTGAAGTTTGTTGGTTGTCATCCATGCTCTAATCTCCACGAGGCAGGTTTGTAGGGTCTCTAGCTGTGAGGACAATTAGGATTATAGATCCATGCTTGCAATGGGCAGAATAAACTTGTTTATTAGACCTGGGTTGAGCTGGTAACCCTATCCACTACTATTACTACTAATTATTTCTATAGCACTGTCAGACATATGCAACGCTGTACAGAGTCACAAAGAAGAAGAAAACAGTCCCTGTTCGAAAGAGTTTATAATCTAAACAGCCAAGACAAACAAACAGGATGGCATGGATACAGTTAAGGGGAACAGTTAATCAACTGGCTGGGTTGGAGGGCAGAGGAGTAGGGTTAAGGATTGAAGGCTATATCAAAAAGGTGGGTTTTCAGTCTGCTTTTAAACAGGGTGAGGGAAGGAGCTTGGTGGACAAACTCAGGTAATTTATTCCAGGCATAGGGGGCAGCTAGATGAAAGGAACGAAGTCTGGAATTGGCAGTGGATGAGAAGGGTAAAGCTAAGAGCAGCTTATCTGAGGAATGGAGTTCTCTGGGAGGTGTATAAAGAGAGAAAAGAGAGGAGAGATATTGAGGGGCAGCAAAATGAACACATTTGTAGGTCCCTTTCTTGTTCGCTCTTGCCCATTGTTGCACCTAACATTTTATATTCATATTTAACACAATTTTAATTCTATTATTTTTTAAACCAATGTGAGAAACAAACTGAAAAAGTACAACTATCAGGGAAAAAAGTCCAAATAAACTGAAAATTAACCAAACCTTTTTTTTTTTTCAGTGCATGTTCCCTTAGGAGCACTTTTCTGAGTCCTATGGGGAAAAAATCAAGCAAAAGTGTATGGTAGATAACCAGTTGCAGCACTGCAAAGAATTTTCAAAACGAGAATGGACAGGCAGAATATTGCAAATATTTCACATCAGACACTTGGTGGGAAAGGAGGATTCCAAGCTTGGCAAGACCACACAATCACTATGAAATAAATCACTCTAAAAATCAAAGCTTTGACTTCTTTTGTAAATTGGTCTGGTCTGAACAACTTGTACTGAAGCAAGGTAAAAAGTGAAAGTTCAGAATTTGTGTCAGTTGCACCTACATTGTAATGCTAACCTGTACAAACATGCCATGCAAAAGGAAGCAAAATAAAAAAATGAGACATCACTAGAATACATGTGGATTTTTTTTTTCAACATTATATATAAATAAAGAAACAAATGAGTACCAATCATATCAGCAAGAGCAACAGTAAAGTCAGCACTTCTTAAATTGGTATAATTTGAAAAACAATTGACATCACATAAAATTCAGATCAAAACATTATTAAGAAGTAGTGAAAATCATTCTTTGGTGATGAACTTTAATATGTAAAAGTGAGACCTTTAGAAACTCCATTGATTCAAATTTATAATACAAGTATTAGGTTTACTGTTTTTGGGGAGCTTCTCACCAATTACACTTTTGATGTCATAGAAACAGAGTATGACGGCAGAAAAAGGCCCACAGTCCAACAAGTCTGCCCACTCAAGAACCCTCCCTCCCAACAAGTCTGCCTACTCAGAACCCTTTCTCCCTGGAATATCTACCGTTTAAGCATAACTCTGTAGCACTCCCACCTGTTTATCCCATCGACTTGAAGTCGAGCATTCTACTGGCCTCGACCACCTGGCATGGAAGATCATTCCATCGATCAATCACCCGTTCGGTGAAGTATTTCCTGGTGTCACCATGAAATCTTCCCCCTTTAAATTTTAGCGGATGATCTCTTGTCGCCATGGGACCCTTTAGAAAAAAGATTTCCTCCTCCACTTCAATGTGACCCGTGATGTATTTGAATGTTTCTATCATGTCCCCCCTTTCTCTGTGCTCCTCGAGAGAATATAACGCTTAGGCTCTCTGTCTCCTGTATATTTTGTGAGCTTAGTGAGCTCACTAAATTTCTGGAGTCGGATGACGGCGGCGACCTCGGGAGACCCTTGAGAAAGCACGATTCACGTGCGAAACATGTCGGGTCTGGCTCCCCTGGTTTGGCTGAGATAAGTACCATTTGCACTTTGGATTACTATCTATAAACATAGCAGAAAGCTGAGGCACTGCAGAAAAATTTTAAAACGTTTAAAATAAACTAATAACATTAACAATACTATAATAGGAAAAGACAGCCAATGATGAAGCACCACACTATGCTTCCCGCGAGATAAAAATACTTTTTGCGGTGGAGTGGTGGGGCTGAGGCGTCTTGCACACCAACATATAAGATTGTATTCTTTGAATAATATCCAGGCCACTTATACTAAAGGTGGTGTTACTGTTTATTCATGAGGCTGGATTAATACGAGTATTAACAAGTGGTCATCACAGTAGTGGCCCTCTTTTACAAAGGCACACTAAGCATTTTAGCGCAGATTTAGCATGTACTAAATCAATATGTGCGCTGACCACTAATGCGTCCATAGGATAACATGCACGCGTTAGCTTTTAGTGTGTATTTAATAATGATTTTAAGCTGCACTTAAAACTTGTCATTGGCATAAAAAACTTCACACACTCTTTAATGAAAATCTCTCACTGGCCTTAAGTCGCCAATTTGAACAGGGTATTAGAAAAGAAAAACTTCCACTTAGCTGAAAAACATGGAGATCGTTTTCACCACCAGTTGTTACCAGATGTTTAAATACCTACATGGCTTAAATGCGCATGAGTTGAGTCTCTTTCATTTGAAAGAAATCTCTGGAATGAGAGGGCATAGGATGAAGTTAAGAGGTGATTGACTCAAGGGGTAATCTAAGGAAATACTTTTTTACAGAAAGGGTGGTAGATGCGTGGAACAGTCTCACGGAAGAAGGGCTGCCACGGGAGCAGACTGCTGGGCACGATGGGCCACTGGTCTGACCCAGCAGCGGCGATTCTTATGTTCTTATGACAGAGACTGTGTCTGAATTCAAGAAGGCATGGGATAGGCACATGGGATCTCTTAGAGAGAGGAAGAGATAATGGTTACTGTGGATGGTCAGACTAGACGGGCCATTTGGCCTTTGTCATCATATTTCTATGTTTCTAAGACAGAAAGAAGATTGACTTGTTTGAGCTTTGGTGCTGGAGAAGGATTTTATGTGTGCCGTGGACCACAAGAAGACCTAACAAGTCAATTCTGGAACAGAACTGTTTGTTTCTCACATTGGTTTGAAAAACAATAGAATTAAAATGTATTAGAACTCTTTATTGTCTGCAGATTCACTTCACGTGTGTTAATTTGTAGATAATGTTGCATGCATTGAAAGGCACACTAATGGGCCAAATGTGTCCTAATAAATGCACTTTCCTTGTGCTCTAAATCTGTGTTTCTCAACCGGTGGTATGTGTACCTTAGGTGGTACGCAGGCCGCCTATTGGGATATGCGGGCTGGCCACTGCCCTGGATCTCTTCCTGCCTGCCCCCTCACTAAAGCCACCGCCACCACTGCCACAGATTTCTCCCTGCCTCCCCGCCCCACTTCTGAAGCCGACCCTGCCACGCTCCATTTCCCCACCCCGCCCCGCCGATGATACAGAAATAGATACTGGCCAGGCGCGTGCAGTGACTGCACAAGCGGCCGGCCCACAAGCCTTCCCCCGACGTCAATTCTGCTGACTGGCCCGGAACCTTCTCTCCAATGACAGAATTGTCGTCGGGGGGAAGGTTTGTGGGCTGGCTGCTTGTGCAGTCACTGCATGTGCCTGGCCCGTCTCTGTTGCTGCATCGTCAACGGCAGGGACGGGGGAATGGAGCGTGGCAGGGTCAGTTTCAGGGGTGGGGCGGGGATGCAGGGAGAAATCTGCGGCAGCGGCAGTGGCAGTGGTGGCTTCAGTGAGGGGGCAGGCAGGGAGAGATTCTGGCAGCGGAAATGGAGACAGAAAATATTTAATGAGAGAAGGGGAGGAAACCATAAACATCATTCTTATAGGTTTGGGACACATAATGGAGAGAGGAAGAGGGCACTAACTTGGGACATAGGAGGGAGGGAATAGAAAGGGAGAATTGTTGGACATAAGGGTGAGTGAGAGATGGTGCACATGAGAAAAAGAAGAAAGAGGAAAATTGGGGAGAGAGGAGTGAGGTAGCGATGCATAGAGGAGAGAAGGATGAGAGGTAGAAATGTTGGAAATGGTGGTGAAGAGAGAACAGAGGGACAGACTGAAGGGGATGGAAGGGGGATAAATGCTGGGCATAGTGATGGAGGGAGAGATGTGGCATGGTTTTGGAGAGGGGTGATAGAAGGAGACATGGGCATGGGGCTGGTGGACACTGGTGAAAAATGCTGGGGATGAGAGAGGAAGAAAAGTTGGAGTCATGGATGGACAGAGAGAGATGTTGGTTGGGGAATAGAATGAGGTCTGGAGGACAGGAAGCATGCAGGAGGCAGAGAGACAGAAAGAAATACTGGATGCACAGTCAGAAGGAAGTGCAACCAGAGACTCATGAAATCACCAGACAACAAAGGTAGGAAAAATGATTTTATTTTCAATTTAGTGATCAAAATGAGTCAGTGGAGGCTCCAACAGGCCATTTTTGGTGTAAATTTTCTGGCAGCGGTCACCTTGGATTTTTAAGAATTTTTTTTTTCAAAGTTCTTTTTTCTGCCTCAAAACCCCTTGTTTTGCCTAGGAATCATCTGTAATGGATGCCCCAGGTCAGTTTAGCCCCAATTCCTGCGTCTATTGTGCAGATTTACCGGCTGAGGAGCAGCCATATTCCACGTGCTGCAGGATATGACAGGAAGGGTCACGAGCTTTGGGCTCAGCCTCTAATCAGTCCTTCAGGGCCTTTGAATCCCCAAAAGTCCAGAAAGCCCGGACTGCAGGGAAGAGATCCCGCTCAGAGACTATGAGCAACAAGAGGGCAAAACTACCGTGGCTTTTTAAAAGGGGGCCAAAACTAGTATTCTATAAAGGGTGCTCCCTGAAGAACTCCCTTCATAGAATGCTAGCTAAATGCAAATTTCATACCTAACATTAGGAGCCAGCATTTGCGCCTGCCAAAACTTAGCTTCTGGGATTGCCCTCTGATCCACTCATTCCCCTTCCAAAGTCATATCCCATTTAAATTGCACACTATAAAACTTCAGCATGAATATTACAGAATAGTGACTAGGGCAGATGTATGTGCAAATCCAAATTGTTGCAATCAAGTTATTGATTGCTGACACCTCATTAACTAATTTAATTTGTGTACACATCTGCCCTGGGCATCCAACTTTGGGCAACCTATATAGAATCTGGGGATGAAAGAATAACAAGATGCAATAAAGGTTCTTCACATTAAAAACAATTTTAGATTCAAGGAGTAAGTCTACACTGAACAGCAGTAGCTATGAATGTAAGGAATTTCCTGCATTCTGAAAAAAAAAAAAAAAAAAAAGTGAAAGCATATGTCCTTTTCATCTACAAAAGGTCTTTCAGTCCCATGGCTTGCACAGAGTGGCGTTAACATTTTTTTTTTCTAATATTTGATTTGTGTAGTGCAGGAAAGATGGTATTATCAAGTTTACTAATAAATCTTCTGGCAAATAGGTTGGCACAGTTGGTCTCGAGTTAGTGCAGCACCATCAAATGGGTTTTGTTAGAGATATTCAGTTAAAAATTTGAGGCCAATATTGACACTGATGGAAGCTTGTTTGGCAACTAGTACCTTTTCATTCTTGGGCAGCTTTGATGCAGAAAATACATTTAATAGATTAGCCGAGAGTCTCTTTGGGCTGTGCTAGATCAGTATGGGTTCAAAGGCCTAGTTCTACAAATGACTAAAGCTATGTACAAGAGGCTATGGGTGCCAATTCTGGTTAATAAGTATATCTCAGAAAAATTCTAACTCGAGCAAGGCACAAGACAGTTATCCTGAGCGTCAAACTGGGGAGTCAGACCTTAGAGTAAAGGCAGTCTTCGGGTTTAATATGAAGAATTGTAGAATTTCAAGTGATGCATTTAAGTTAAAATGTTGTTACTTTTTGATGCATTTGATGTAAGTTATAAAAATGAATAAAGAATTGGGGGGAAAAAAGAATGAGTTCCATTTTTTAAACCGTTCTTAAGATGAATTTGTATGTAACTCAGATCCTGTACAGTACAGCCTATAGAAACATTAAAGAAATAGTCCTCAAAATAAAATACTGTAGTTTAAATAGAAAAGATAGGTTTACACTTACTTTTGTTCCTCATCCATCCCATTGTTTCCCCTCCACCCACATCTAACATTTCTTGCTCTCATCTCACTCTTCACCATTCATCTGTACCTCACGCCTCTCCCACCGCCAAGTCCAATATTTCTCTCTCCCTCCCTATGCCCAACAACTCACCTCTTTCTTCATTTCCCCATGTGCATCATCTCTTTCCCTCTCACTCAGACTCCCTGCCCAACAATCCTCCCTTTCTATTTCCTTCCCACCTCAGCATCTCTTTCCCTCACTCCCTCCATTCTTCCATCCTATGTCCCAAGTTCATGCTCCCTTCCCAACTTCCATTCTGTGCCCCAAGTTCATGCTCCCTCCCTTTCTTCCTTCCTTTCATCCTTTGTCCAAAGTTTGTGCTCTCTCCCTTCCTTCTGTGTCCTAATGCGACCCTGCTTCTCCCTTTCTGTGCCATCACGCCCCATCTTCTTCCCTTCCTGTCTCAACGTGACCTTCCTCCTCCCTTCCGTGTCCCAAAATAACCCTCGTAGTCCTTCCCTCCTTCTGTTTTGCATCCCAAATTTGTGCCTCCCTCCCTCCCTCCCTCCCTCCCATGGGTGTTTACCTCCTCTGGCCGGCTCCCTCCTTACAAAGCTTTGGCTGCAGTTCCTACACACAGCCTGCAGCTGACCCAGAAACCTTCCCTCTGATGTCAGCCACGGCTGGTGCTAAAAACTGCGCTACAGTTTTGTAAAAAGGAGGAGGGGGTAAGTTAGGCAAAAAAACCCAAACCATTTTTATTGGACTATGATTTTGTTTTTGCCTTATATCTACATATTACTTAGACATACATATGGTAGTATGAGGGTGGTTTGAAAAGTTTGATACATTTCCATGAGAGGGTGCCATAGTCCATTAAGTTAACGATGTCATCAGTGAGTATTTTGCAGAGTTTGACAAAAGCTAATCTTTCTACAATACAAAAAATCTGGAAACTCACAAGACTAAGGGCCAAATTTTAGTAACGGCACCTACAGCAGCTGGCGCCTCCAAAATGGCGCCAGCCACATGTCAATCACATGTAGGTGCCATTTAGAGAATTGAAGCTTAAGAGAATCGTGGCTTACATCAAACATAGGTGCCGATAATGTAGGCCAGGGTTTTGCAGGCCTACAATACCGGTGCTTATATTTGATGAGAATTGCATCTACAGAGGCACCGCTGGGCATCTAAGGTAATTTCCGGCATAAACCACACCTACTTTGACCTTAGGCGCCTCTATAGATACAATTGCAGTGTCCTTTTTTGTAGACACCTGTGGGCAAGTCACTTAAAACTCCATTGCCCCTGGTACCATAGTTAGATTGGGACAGATAGGGAGAAATACTTAAGAGTAGCTAAATATAAACTGCTTCAAATAGAAGCGGTATATAAGAATTCTAAATAAATACATTAGTAGACTTAAAACAAACCGGAGAAAATATTTCTTCACACAACATGTAATTAATTAAACATGTAATTTGTTGCCGGAGAATGTGGTGAAATCAGTTCGCTTAGCAGGGTTTAAAAATTTGGGGCATAATTTCCTAAAAGAGAAGCCAATAGGCTATTATTGAGATGGCTTGGGGAAATCTACTGCTTATTCCTAGGATAAGTAGCATAAAATCTGTTTTATAGTTATAGTTAGTTTATTTGATATACCGCTTTTCTTAACAATTGTTGTTAACAAAGTTAAAAGCAATGGGTTTTACGACTTGGAACTGGGTTGGCCACTGTTGGAAATAGGATACTGGGTTTGATGGACCTTCGGTCTGTCCCAGTATGGCAATTCTTATGCTCTTAAGGCCCTTCACCCACTACAAGGTAGTGTCCTTTCAGAGGGGTCAGGGCCAGATTCTAATAATGGTGCGGTATTAGGTGTCCTAAGGCCGCTTAATTGTTTCAATTGGTTCAATTGGTGCAGTAATTAACTGAAGATTAAAAACCAAATAGACCACTTAAAAACAATGGAGGCACTTAAGGGAACCTCCAAATTCGGCGCCATTCTCCCATCTAAGGAGGTGCCTTGTGGTGCCTAAGGCCACTATGGATGTGATTAATGCCGGAAGTGGCATCCAAGTGGCAGATGAAATCTAACGTGGACAAATGTAAAGTGATGCACATTGGGAAGAATAACCCAAATTGCAGTTACCAAATGCTAGGGTCCACCTTGGGGGGTTGGTGCCCAAAAAAGCAAACAAGATGCTAGAAATTATGGTTAATAAGAGTAAGAATGTTATAATGCCTCTGTATCGCTCCATGGTGTGACCTCACCTGGAGTATTATGTTCAGTTCTGGTCTCCTTACATCAAGAAAGATATAGTGGCACTAGAAAAGGTTCAAAAAAGAGCGACCAAGATGATAAAGGGACGGAACTCCTCTCATATGAGGGAAGACTAAAATGGCTAGGGCTCTTCAGCCTGGAAAAGAGATGGCTGAGGGGATATATGATTGAGGTCTACAAAATCCCGAATGGAGTAGAACGGGTACAAGTGAATTGATTTTTCACTCCGTCAAAAATTACAGAGACAAGGGGGCACACAATGAAGTTACAGGGAAATACTTTTAAAACCAATAGGTGGAAATATTTTTTCACTCAGAGAATAGTTAAGCTCTGGAACGCATTGCCAGAGGTTGTGGTAAGTCTCCTTAAGAAATATCAGGGAAATGTACTGAGAAAAACCAAGGTCAGAAAAAGCTTGCTATATAATCGAAACAACTGACCCTAAGAGTATTCTGTCTGAAGAGGGTGATCAAAAACCTTCTATAAAAGCTCAGAGATATGGAACTCTGGAGCGAAGGCTGAAAAACCTCCCTGTGTAAAGAGTTCACCTTCCAGTCATTGCTACTATATACGTTTTTTGATCACGCTCATAGACTAGGACCCCATTAATCTTGTTCTTGCAAGCTACGTGAACGTATTTCTAAATCCATTTATGCAGTGACTTTTTGCATGATTGACATAAGAAGAAAGGAAAACCACCATCATATTTTGAAATTGTGTGAAGTTCTTCAAATTTTATGAAAAAATCCTAGTCTATGAGCGTGATCAAAAAACGTATATAGTAGCAATGACTGGAAGGTGAACTCTTTACACAGGGAGGTTTTTTCAGCTTTCAGCCTTCCCTCCAGAGTTCCATATCTCTGAGCTTTTATAGAAGGTTTTTGATCACCCTCTTCAGACAGAATACTCTTAGGGTCAGTTATTTCGATTATATAGAGGTTGTGGTAAGAGCAGATAGTGTAGCTGATTTTAAGAAAGATTTGGACAATTTCCTGGAGGAAAAGTCCATAGTCTGTTATTGAGAAAGACATGGGGGAAGCCACTGCTTGCCCTGGATTAGCAGCGCGGAATGTTACTACTCTTTGGGATTTTGCCAGGTACTAGTGACCTGGATTGGCCACTGTGAAGACAAGCTACTGGGCCATTGGTCTGACCCAGTAAGGTTATCATTAGGTACTTCTGTAGATACGACTCTCGTGAAAGGTAGACACCATAAATGCAGGCCTTTAAAACCCTGACCTACATTTCTGGCGCCTACCTTTCATGTAGTCGCAATTCTGCAAATGGCACTGTTGCATGACTGACATGTGAACAGTGTTGTGTTTGGAGACGCCACCCAATAATGACGCCGTTTACAGAATCCGGTCGTTAGCGCACGCTAAGCTTTAGTAAAAGTGTCCCTTAATGACTTTATCAATTTTGAATGTTGTTTCTGCAATTAACATCAGTCAAAAGAACATTTATTTAGAATCACATTTTCTTTTATCCACAAATTGCTTATCATGAATGAAAATCATAAGTTCTTTAATCATCCATAAAGCATGTTTATATTATATCATCAAATCAGACAATAAGCTATCTACTGTCTCATCTTCCAATAAAGCATCTGTTTGCAAAAATATATTATATAGTGGTACCTCGGTTTACGAGTGCACCGGTTTGCGAGTGTTTTGCAAGATGAGCAAAACATTCGCAAAATCGGCGCCTCGGAAACCGAGAGTGCTTCGATTTATGAGCGCCCCCCCCTCGATCCGGCACCCCCCACTCGCCAGATTCTCGGAGAGAATGGGAACCCGAAGGCCTTGAGCATGCGCAGATGCTCAAGGCCCAGCACAAACAAGGCAGCAGATCTTCAGTTACCGGCACCGGCATGTCCTTTGCGTTGGTGCCGGTGCCGGTGCCAAATGGGGGTAAGGAATGTGATCGGGTGGGTGGGTGGGTGCCTGAAGAATGCCGGATCACGGCGGAAGGGGGGGTGCGACGCGAGCGGGGGGTGCCGGATCGCCGGGGGGGGGCCAAGCGGGGGGATGGGGGATAATGCGTGGGGGGGCGACACAAGCAGGGGGGATGGTGGATCACACGGGGGGGGCCTTCATGAGTGGGGGGAGCAATGCCGGTTCTTGGGGGGATAGAGCAGCGCTGCTGGCCTCAGGGGGTGGGGGTGGGGGGAACGTATCAAACGAGTTTCCTTTAAATCCTATGGGGAAACTCGCTTTGATATACGAGTACTTTGGTTTACGAGCATGCTTCTGGAACAAATTATGCTCGTAAACCAAGGTTCCACTGTATATATATATTCATCTGAGTAGCTTAAATATTCTTGGTTTTGTGCCACAATTAGTCATGTCTAATTACGGTAAAAAAAAAGAAAAGAAGATATAATCACAGCATGTTAGTAATGCAGAAGCTGCTAAACATAATGATTTTAAATTCTTATGGCTACTTGTCTGAAGCTGTCTTTTTTTTTTTTTTTTTTCTTCATATGTTCAGTTGGACAGCTTTATATTTGAAAAATCAAACTAGTGATCCATTGTATCACAAGGAAATGTGAGTCAAACATAGGACTCCTTTTACTAAGCCGCGAAAGCGGTTTTAGCACACGCTAAATTGCCATGCATACTAGACGCTAACGCCAGCATTGAGCTGGCGTTAGTTCTAGCCACATAGCGCGGGTTTAGTGCACGCAGCAATTCTGTGTGCATTAAAAACACTATCGCAGCTTAGTAAAAGGAGTCCATAGTCTATCCCATAAAACTGTCCTGTAAATTTACAGACTTCTCTCTACTGGAAGGAATTTTTAACATTATAGTAAAAGCACTAGAGCAGTGTTCTTCAACCACCGGTCCATGGACCAGTGCCGGTTCACAGAAATTTCCTGCCGGTCCACAGGGCCAGCATGTGCATCAGGCCCAAAACAGTGTTCTTTAACCGCCGGTCCACGGTGCGATCGATACGGCGTTACCTTCGAGCCAGCTCCCTCTTCCTAACTGATTCAGTGCACAAAGCCACGGGCAGTGGCTCCTATGGGCATCCTGCGCCTGAACCGGAAGCCTTCTCTCTGACGTTGTAACGTCAGAAGGAAGGCTTCCAGATGAGGCACTGGACATGCAAGGTGCAATTAGTACTATTATGGGGGCGGGGTCTGGGGTGGAGATTGGGTAGAGATGGGCGGGGTCTGGCCCACGACTTAGCCCAGTGTTCTTCAACAGCCAGTCCATGGACCGATGCCGGTCCACAGAATAATTATTTTATTTCTGCCGGTCCATAGGTATAAAAAGGTTGAAAAACACTGCACTAGAGGTTTAAAGAGCGCTCAAAGAACTGCATAAATGCGCCTGTTAGAGGGCTCAATTGTTGAGCTCTTCTGCTGTATGACAAATAACATCACCATAAACCAGGTTTTCTAGTCTTGTTTCTAGGAAATCCTCAATGAATGTGCTTACATATAATGGAGACAGTGCATCAATATTTATCTCAGTAGGACAAACAGTGGAGCAAAAGTCAACAAAGAGCATAGGGATCATCAGCACAGCAGACTACCAAAGCTAAATTAGTCCAAAATAGCAGCATCCAAGCATTTAACGCTCTGGACCATGGTAGAAACCTCTACTGTGGCTTAGTATAAAGGGGGAGGGGGGGGGGATTCAAAAACAAACATAAAACCCTACCATGGCCATGTTTCATTAAAACCTGCATCCGGTGTGTATATATACAATTGTAAAACATAAATGACAGAAAATAAATAAAATGATTATTAACTATCACAAATAAATAATAAGAGATATAATCAAAAGGGAATCTGACAATGGACTTTGCAACTGATATTTTTAGGGTTACTGCTATCTGTTCCAAAACCTTAATGCATGAAAAAAAATATTGAAAAATAGAAATTATATTTTTTTTTTATAAATCTTTATTCATTTTTAAAAGCCAATGTAAAGGACTCCTTTTTCTAAGCTGCGCTAGCGGTTTTAGCGTGCGCTTAGTGCACACTACATTGCCACGCACGCTACACGCTAACGCCTCCATAGAGCTGGCGTTAGTATTTTTTGTGTCGCGCGGGGTTAGCGCGCGCTAAAAACTCTAGCGCAGCTTAGTAAAAGGAGCCCAAAGTGCCACAGGTTAACAAACAATTAATCCAATAAACAGCACTCATTACAATCAAATGATATAATGAGTACATAACACCCCCCTCCCACCCACCCTTCCTGGATGTGTATACCATTCATTCAGAAATCAAAAAGAAATACTAATGATCAATTTTTACAAAATTTTGTTAATGGATCCCAAACCTCGTTGAATTTATTATATTGTCCCAATTGTATCGAATTCATACTTTGAAACTGATAAATTTGACGTAGGATTTCCCACCCAAATTGTAATTTAACCTGTCCCAATTTTCCCAGTTTTTCATGATTATCTGCATAGCAACTCCTGTCATGATGAGAAGCAATCTATTCTTATTTCCATTGATTGGACTCTTGGGCATTACTAATGTTCCAAACAACACTACATCGTACGACAATGACAATGGAACTTCCAATATCATAGTGATTTGACCCCATACAGATCTCCAAAATTTAAGTATCAAGGGACAATAGAACAGTAGATGATCCAGTGTCCCTATATCAAGATGACAGTGCCAGCATCTATTAGACTTAGAACTATGTAACTTTTGCAAACGAACAGGGGTCCAGAAAACTATATAACAGAAAAAAAACCAAGTCTGTCTCATAGATGCTGATGCTGTACATCTCATCCTCCAAGTCCAAATCCGTGGCCATTGATTAGCAGAAATTTGCTGCTTTACCTTAATGCTCCAAATGTCTTTTAGACTAGTTTTAGGTTTTTTATTCAGATTCTCAGATATTAATTTATACCACTTGGCTGATTGATGCCCTAGCAAATCTATCTGGAAGCATAGGCTCGGCAGGCTATACTGATTTTTTAAATTTTGCCAATCAGGGAACCCTTTCTGAATGGCCTGTTTCAACTGCAACCATTTATAAAGCTTGAGATTATGAGATGCCAAATGATTGTTGCAGTTGTAATAAATTTAGCATTTTCCCATTGGCGATCACATCATCCAAAGTACGTATATCTACCTGCAGCCAATGTTTCCAGAGGATTTTAGGCTCGCCAATAAATAACTTAAATGACATACATTAAAAATATGATCAAATTAATTTGATAGATGTGATATACATTTTTTTTAAAGTGATATATTGAGCAGAGCAAGATGGCAGATTGGCAAGTTGATCAGCATCTGGATCTGCAATCACTTTATGTTGTGTTGGTGTTTTCTTCTCAATATGCCATCCAAGCATAAGGGGAGAGGACCCTTCCCCCAAAACTCTTCTATTCCCTTGTGCCAGCAAAACTTGGACACGCTTAGGATTCACAAACCATGAACATTGGAGGGAGCTAGAAATCGCTGGAAGACTATTTTCAGGCAAAGTTTCATTCTCACTATCAGATCAGGTTCCACCACTGCTACATTCCACAAATCCATCTGCGATGGTGGCACTGAAGCCAAGAGTGGAGGTGGCATTTGGTGCCACAGGAAAGAAGGACACCAACAGTCTGAGCTCAGTGCAGGAAATGACAACAGTGGAGGCAAGTAGCAGTAGTATCCAAGGAACTGGAGGGTCACATTCTGCAGCTTCTACTGGACTTGTGCAAGACTCAACCAAGCTGTTATTGGGTAAGATGCTGATTATTCCAGTAAAGTCTTCTATTGTCATTCAAGAAGGACTGTGGAAGGCATTGGTCTGGTTAGAAACTTCTTTTCATTCTTGTTCCACTGAACAATCTTCTTTAGTACAATCTGTTCTTATATAGCTCAGACACATGAAGGGGTTTAAAGAATAAGCTGAGGGGTTCAAGACTGGAAAGATCAAAAAGGTTCAGATTCTATAATAATGAATAAAGAGGTAACTAAAAGGGGAGTGGAACAGCTGAAGAACTATGCTAGACCTTTGATCTTGCACATATTGAATTGTCTAAGGTTGGAAGCTATCTCCCTACTAAAAGAATTCAAATGATACCTCTTAGAGGTCTTGAAGTTTCTAGCAAAAGCCATACCACCTGTAAGGAAGATTTATTTTTTCTCAAGGGTAAAGAGAAGGCCTGACCAGGAGAAAGAAAGTGAGTGTCCTACTTGTTCTTTTGATAACCTGGATGTTTCTGGGTTATTGAGATCTGTTGGTTCTGTTGTTGAAAAGCTGTCCTTCTAGTTGTCAGCCTAGCTGTCGCTACCATTCAGCATTTTAGTTGGCATTACTTATGTCAGCAAAAGCCTATGGGAAATTATATCAATCTGACCCTGGCACGGGAATGCAGATAGACTCTGTAAGGCAGGGAGACTGTGTTAAGTTTCCCTGATTGAATCATGACTAGCTAAAAGGTGTTAATGTCTGATTAAGAGGGTGCTTAGGTCCAAGTGCACAGATCAAGAAACAAAGAAGCTGGAGACCTAATCCCATCACCATGCTTGCAGGTATTACGCCCTCCTTTGTCAATTAAATAAACCATTGTTTCAAACAGTTTGCAAGTTCTAAACAGAAAGATACTGGGAGATACAATATTTTCTCTATTCAGAATAAGATTCCAAGGTATAAAAGCCTGCTCTCTGCTCTATCAATCTCTCTCTTTTTCTATGGAGCTATCTGTGTCTCTTTTCCTATCAAGCTATCAGGAGGGGGGTCTTGGCCCTCTCTCTCTCTTTCTATCTAGCTATCTCTTGGCTCTTGGCTTGGCACTCTGGTTCTCTCTTGAGCTCTCTCTATCTCTCTGTCTATCTTTCTCTTTATCTATGGAACACGAAACATCACCCCATCCCCCCCCCTCTCTCTCTGCCTTTCCCTGAAACTTCACACTCAATTCCTTCTGGACTCTGTAAGGCAGGGGAACTGCTGGGCTCTCTATTTAAGTGTAATACTCTCTACTTAATTGTAATGATTATAAATATTGCTTTTCTGTAAGACTATTTCTATAATATATTCTTTATGCAAAAACCTCTGGCTGTGCCTCTGATTCTACTTCCTGGTGAGTCATCGGTGAGGGAACTGAACCTGGGACCTGGCGTTGGTCAGTGCGCATTTCACTTAACCCCTACCACCTAACATTGTGGGGGTGCGACCATCCTTACATTTTATTAAACTGACACTAGTCACCTTTGTATTTGAGCAGGATATGAACTCTTTTATAAGGCTATTCATTTTTCTGAGAGTCAAAGATTGTGGAGTTTTCTTGACCTTTGTAGGTCAACTCAAGAAGAGGAAGCTAAATTTAGCAATGCATCAGGAAACTTGTGATCTTGGTGTATTATTTTCCTTGCATGTTCCTTGTAAATGTATTGTAAAATTATGAAATAAGAACATAAGAATAGCTTAACTGGGTCAGACCAATAGTCCATCTAACCCGTATCCTATCTTCATGATAGCCAATCCAGGTCACAACTAGTACCTGGCATAAACCCAAATAGTAGCAACATTCCATGTTACTGATCCAGGGCAACAAAGAAAAATGGGGAGACCCAATAATCCACAGTGAAAACAATCCACCGATGAAAACAAAAACTGTGGATACAGATGTTCTGGAGATAATTTATTAAACACTGACATATAAAACCATGAAAATTCAATTAAAAAAGTACAATGATAAAAAATACTGTGATAAAAATCCAACCGGACCCTACACGGTCCGTGTTTCGGCGAACACGCCTTCCTCAGGGGTCCAATGGTTTGCAACCTCACATATAAAGAATTGGACTGAAAACAGTCTATAGTCTTTAAACATGTGAGCAAAGAACACCGCAGACAAGCTGAAGTAGCAAAAAAAATGCCAAGCAAGCAGTGGCTTCCCTCATGCCTGTCTCAATAGCAGAATATGGACTTTTCTTCCAGGAACTTGTCCAAACCTTTTTTTAAAACCAGCTGCATTAACTGTTCTTACCACATCCTCTGGCAATGAATTCCAGAGCTTAAAAGGCTCATAATCGAAAGTGAAAAACATCCAAAAAAAATGGCCTAAGTCGGCACTTGGACGAACATTGTCAAAATATGTTCAAGTGTCGATAATAAAACTGGGTTTTGGAAGTATTTATAAATGACTTAGGCCTTCATAGTGCCGCTGAATGACCAGAGCTAAACGGGGCGTTTCAGGAGGAGTGTTGAGGGTGGGAATTGGGCGGGACTTGGGCCAGCTTAGACTTAGTCGTACTGCATGTATAACCGAACGTTTTACAACACAGCATGGGCGAAACTTGGATGTTGTGACTTAGACCATTTAAAACATGGTCTAAGTCACAAAAACCAACCTAAAGTGACCTGATAAGAACTGCAAACACATAGTACAGACCCCCACACACTACCCCAGTGATCACCGACCGTCCATCCCCATAAAAATTGTAATCACAACTTTTAAATTCTGCCTCCAGAACATCAGCACCTGGCAGCCTGACTTAGGAAAGCCTAGTCGCATTGCACAGAGGCATCTTAAGTGGTCTTGGGGGGTGGGTTAGGGACCCAAGGAGAGGTGGACCCATGCCCATAAGCCACTGTAATGACTACATTGATGGTGAAACATGTGCACTCCCCTAAAAACCCCTAAAACCCTTATATACTGCCCTATAAGTGGCTCCTGCAGCCATAAGGGCTCTTGGGGTGGTAGATAGGTGGGTCTAGGAGATTCTGGAGGTGGTTTTGGGGGGCTCACCATTACCTATAAGGGAGCTGTAGTTAGATGATTACGTGGCACCCTTTTTGTGAAGTTCACAGCAGTGCCCTGTAAGGTACCCCACTGTTTAGGTGCCCTGTGTGGGAGTCCTGTCCACCACTTTGCAGACCCCTCCCAGTCCAAAAGGTCTGTTTCTAGGCATTTTGGACTTGGATGAAAAGTTGGACAAAAATGTGGCATAAAGATGGATGATTTAGTGATCTGGACGATCAGGCGTCTGGACGTATAGTTAGACGATTTTCGAAAACAAAAAATTTTGGGACGTATTTTTCGAAAATGTGTCTTACGCTGTTTTTTTCTTTGGACGACTTGTGACTTCGACGAAAATGAACAAACGTTCCTTTTGATTATGCCCCGCCACCTATTCTCCGAGTGAACAAAATGTTTCCTCCTATTAGTTTTAAAAGTATCTCCCTGTAATTTCATCAAGTGTCCCCTTAGTCTTGTAATTTTTGATAGAGAAAAAAAAAAAAATAAAAATCAACCCCTTGTACCGATTCTACTCCCACACAGGATTTTGTAGACTTCATTCATATCTCCCCTCAGCTGTCTCTTTTCCATGTTGAAGAGCCCTAACCTCTTTAGTCTTTCCTCATACGAGAGGAGTTCCATCCCCTTTATCATCTTGATTGTTCTTCTTTAAAACTTTTCTAGTTCTGCTGTGTCTTTTTTTGTGATAATGCGACCAGAATTGAACGCAGTACTCAAGGTGAGGTTGCACCATGGAATGAAACAGAGGCATAACATTCTTAGTCTTGTTTACCATTCCTTCTATAATAATTCCCAGCTTGTTGGCTTTTTTGCCCGCCATGCACTGGGCAGAAGGTTTCAGCATACTGTCTACAATAACATCAAATCTTTTTCTTGGGCATTGACCATCACGGTGAACCCTAGCACCTGGTAACTATGATTTGGGTTATTCTTCCCAATGTGCATCCCTTTGCATTTGGCCGCATTAAATTTCATCTGCCATTTGGACGCCGTCTTCCAGTTTCCTAAGATCTGCCTGCAATTTTTCACAGTGTGCATGCATTTTAACAACTTTGAACAGTTTAGTGTTATCTTCAAATGTAATCACCTCACACATTATCCCAATTTCCAGATCGATTTAAATAAGTTAAATAGCACCAGTCCCAGAACAAATCTCTGCAGCACTCCATTATTTACCTTCCTCCATTAAGAAAAATGGCCATTTAAAACCCTACTCTGTTTTCAGTCAGATAGCCAATTCCTAATCCACAGCTGAACATTGCCTCCTATCCCATGACTTTAATTTTTTCAGGAGCCTCTCATGAGGAACTTTGTCAAAAGCTTTCTGAAAATCTAAGATACACTACATCAACTGGTTCACCTCTATCCATATCTTCAAAGAAATCAAGCAAATTGGTGAGCCTCCCTTAGCTGTTTGACTAAATATTCCACGATTTTATTTTTTATAATCGTTTCCACTATTTTGTCCGGCACTGAAGTCAGACCTACTGGTCTAAAATTTCTTGGATCTCTCCTGGAATCCTTTTTAAAAATTGACGTAACAATGGCTACCCTCCAATCTTCAGGTACTATAGATGATTTTAGTGACAGGTTACAGATCACTAACAGCAGATCAGTAATTTCATGTCTGAATTCTTTCAGTACTCTGGGATATATACCATCTGGTCCAGGTCATATATTACTCTTTAACTTGTCAATTTGGCTTAGTACGTTTCCCAGGCTCACTGAGATTTCTTTCAGTTCCTCCGCATCATCACCCTTGGAAACCATTTCTGGTTCAGGTAGATCCCTTACATCTTCTTCTGTAAAGACAGAAGCAAAGAATTCATTCAGTCTCTCCACTATGGGCCCCTTTTGCTTATCCCACGGATTCACTCCCAGATTTTTGGCTTCTGATGCACATGAAAAATTATTACAATGAGTTTTTGCCTCTTTTGCAAGTTTCTCTTCATATTCTTTTTTAGCTTTCTTTATCAATGCTTTGTATCTAACTTGCCAGTGTTTATGTCTCATATTTTCTTCATTAGAATTCTTTTTCCATTCTTTAAAGGATGGGTTTTTTTTGGCTCTAATAGCCTCTTTCACTTCATTTCTCTCATTTTCTCTTCTTTCTACCTTCAATACATGGAATACATTGAGGGCTTCCACGATGATATTTTTAAATAACTTCCATGCCTAGTTTACTGTTCTAACCTTTGCCATCAATCCTTTTAACTTCTTTTTAACCATTTCCCTTGTTTTATTGTAGTCGCCCTTTCGAAAATTAATTGCAGTAGATTTCTTTTGCAAAGTCACTCCAGATATCAGCTCAAATTTGATCACATTGTGATCCCTGTTTCCCAGCAGACCCAACAAAGTTACCTCTTGTATTATGACATACATTCCACTAAAGACCAAATCTAAAATGACTCATAAGAACAAAAGAATTGCTGCTGCTAGGTCAGACCAGTGGTCCATTGTGCCTAGCAGTCCGCTCACGCGGCAGCCCTTAGGTCAAAGACCAGTGCCCTGAGACTAGCCTTACCTGTGTATGTTCTGGTTCAGCAGGAACTTGTCTAACTTTATCTTGAATCCCTGGAGGGTGTTTTCCCCTATAACAGCCTCCGGAAGAGCGTTCCAGTTTTCTACCACTCTGGGTGAAGAAGAACTTCCTTATATTTGTACAGAATCTATCCCCTTTTAACTTTAGAGAGTGCCCTCTCGTTCTCTCTAACTTGGAGAGGGTGAACAACCTCTCATTCTCTCTACCTTGGAGAGGGTGAACAACCTGTCTTTATCTACTAAGTCCCTTCATTATCTTGAATGTTTTGATCATGTCCCTTTCTCAGTCTCTTTTCAGTCTCTCCTCCAGCCCCTTAACCATTTTAGTCACTCTTCTCTGGACCCTTTCGAGTAGTACTGTGTCCTTCATGTACGGCAACCAGTGCAGGATGCAATATTACAGATGAGGACGTACCGTGGCTCGGTACAGTGACATGACAAGCTTCTCCGATCTGTTCGTGATTCCTTTCTTAATTATTCCTAGCATTCTGTTCGCCCTTTTTGCCGCTGCCACGCATTGTGTGGACAGCTTCATTGACTTGTCGACCAGTACTCTCTTCCCTGGGGCGTCTCTCCAAGTACTGCCTCGGACATCCTGTATTCGTGTATATGATTTTTGTTACCGACATGTATCACCTTATACTTATCCATATTAAACCTCATTTGCCATATCGTGGCCCATTTCTCGAGCTTGTTTATGTCACGTTGCAGATCTTCGCAATCCTCCTGTGTCTTTACTACTCTGAACAACTTTGTATCATCTGCAAATTTAATCACCTCACTCGTCATACCAATTTCCTAGTTGTTTATAAATATGTTGAAGAGCACGGGTCCAAGCACCGAACCCTGCGGCACTCCACTCGTGACGCTTTTCCAGTTTGAGTATTGTCCATTTACCCCCACTCTCTGTTTCCTATCCGCCAGCCAGTTTATAATCCATGTGAGTATTTCACCCTCGATTCAATGGCTCACAATTTTTCGAAGTAGTTGTTCATGTAGAACCTTGTCGAACGCCTTCTGAAAATTCAGATATACAATGTCTATCTGCCTGTTTACTCCCTCGAAACAGTGAAGCAAGTTCGTCAAGCAAGATCTGCCTTTGCTGAAGCCGTGCTGGCTGGTCCTCATCAGAATGTGTCCGTCAAGGTGATCAATGATGCGGTCCTTTATCAACGCCGCTACCATCTTTCCCGGTACCGAGGCCAGACTCACCGGTCTGTAGTTTCCTATATTTCCCCTCGAACCTTTCTTGAAGATTGACGTAACATTCGCCACTTTCCAGTCTTCTGGAATCCTTCCTGATTTGATTGACAGATTGGCTATTAGTTGATGCAGTTCAGCTATAGCCCCTTTCAGTTCCTTGATTATCCTTGGATGGATGCCATCCGGTCCCGGGGATTTATCATTTTTAAGCCTATAAATCTGTCTGCATACCTCTTCTAGATTCACAGTCAACCCTGTCAGTTTCCCGTCTTCGTTTACTGCGTATAGCCTGTCGGCTTCCGGTATGCTGTGTATATCCTCTAAATGCTGAGTATATCCTCTAAATACAGACGCAAAAAATGTTTTCAGTTTGTTGGCGATGGCTTTGTCCTCCTATAGCGCTCCCTTTATTTCATGGTCAATGTCTTTTAGTATATGAGCAGTGGTTCTCTATATCGGTGCCTAAGTGCATTTCTGTTTTTTGTTTTGTTGATTTCAATTACCCCAACATTGTCTGGATAAATGTTATATCAGGGAGTGCTAGGGAGGTAAAATTCCTAGATGTCATAAATTCATGCTTGTGCCCAAATCCCATAGCATGCAATCCAAAAGGGGGGCATGGTCATGGGAAATGCATGGGCAGGTCATGGGCATTGAACTGTAACATAACAAATAATAAAAGGAGCAATATGAAATCAGAGATCAAGAGTTTATTTCAGTAGGATTTAGCATAGTAGAACCCCAGATTATTTGTATTTGAATCTAAATCACTATTCGGCCAAATACAAATAATGTATTTGAGGCACTATTTGGGGCCGAACAAATTGAATACATATATTCAGTACAACCCTAAATATCAGTGACTGAGCTGGATGAGTCAGAAAATAATATGAAAACGGGGGGAAAGAATCCCCAAATAATTTACATGAAGGATCATGGTGCCAGATGCCCACCCTTGTTTTGACTGAACCAAAGCCCAAAAAAGCAGCAAGAAACTACCAGCTCCCAACCTCTCAGCCCCACCCCCACCCCTCAAAATTCTGCTATACTTACCTAGCTAAGAATCTCACTTCACTTTCTACAGTACAATGTTCCTTTTAATCTAGAGAGCTCATTAAAGTGTAACAGCAGCCATTAATTTCAGTGTACTTGAAAAACCTGGTGTTCTTTCTTAAAATACAGTTAAAAAGCAGGTAAGTGAGTGCTGAAAAAATGCTTAGTGCTGAACCACATAAAAATGAGCTACAAATGATTTGATCCTACATATTCTAAAGAGATTTAAAAATAACCTTTTAAATACCTGTGAGAAATAGAGGAACTGTTTTTTACCTTAGGAGGAGGGGGGCCATGGTCATCTAGAAAAGTGGAGTTTCCTACAAGAAGAACAGAAATATCATGGTTTAGTTTTTATGTTGCATACTTGAAATGCAAAGCTATCGGGCTTAAATCGAGATAACATTTTCTTAATATATCCAGGGTTCTGTTTTCAAATAAGCTTCACTCTCCTTAGCTGTTTGAAAATAGAGACCTTAAAGTCAAAAGATTGGTTCTGCTAGAATGCAGCCCACAGCATGAAAGTCAAACATGCATCATTCTGACACAAACACAAAGTAAATGGTGTCTAAAAAGATAGATGCCTATAATATAGGCCCCCATCTGTTGACGATCATACTTAGGCACCTATTACAGAATCGCGCCTAACTAAAAATATATCAAATTACAAAGAAGCTATATTTTATTTAAAAAAATTTTACTTTAATTTTCATAAAATACTAATTTCCAATTAACTTTACATTCTTATCCAATCCTTAAACAAATAACCTTCATTATATACAAAACTTTCAGAAAAGAAATAAAGACTATACTTTTCAAAAAATCCCTGAAAAAGTCCTAACCTCTCAAGCTTCCTTCTTTCATCCCTCTAACCCCCCGAACCCCCAAATCAACCTGCTCTACTCTTTTCCCCCCCCCAAAAAAGGACCAGAAATCTTTTTGTAAAACACCCTCTTTAACTCTTTTGTAATCCGCCTTGAACCGCAAGGTAATGGCGGAATAGAAATCCCTAATGTAATGTAATGTAATAACACACATTGTTAGAGACAGATTAAAAACAAGAGCCCTACCACTCAAACACCCTCGTGAAATATAGTTTTCTGTTAAATGTCCCCAGCAGTCCATATATGCTGTCAAAACTACTTTGCATAAAATTCTTATTCACTGGTAAATTAATATTCTTCTCTCTTCAAATCCTTCCTGCTCAATCTGTTAATATTCCAATAGGGCTTACACAGTCCAGCCCGACACAGAACTGTGTTTCACTATAAAGCATCTTCAGGAGCTAAGACTGAAGGAAGCTCCCAATTCACTCTTTCTAAATGTCATTGTTTTTCATAAAAGAGCAGCACAGAGGGGAGGGGGTTCAGGGTGGGGGGGGGATCATCAGAGCATCCTCTCTTGAAAACCCTTGTTACAAAAGCGGCTAACTTAAAACATAGGTGTCTGTAATGTAGGCCAGGATTTTAAAGACCTACCTTATAGATGCCTAAGTCCTTTAGAGCAGTGCTAGATGCTGCTAGGCACTGCTAGGCACTGCTTAAGCACTGCTTAGGCACTGCTAGGTGCGATTCTCTAAAGCAGTGGTTCTCAACCCTGTCCTGGGGACCCCCCAGCCAGTTGGGTTTTCAGGATTTCCCTAATGAATATGCATGAGAGAGATTTGCATATAATAGAAGTGACAGGTATGTAAATCTCTCTCATGCATATTCATTAGGGATATCTTAAAAACCCAACTGGCTAGGGGGTCACCAGGACAGGGTTGAGAACCACTGCTTTAGAGAATCGCACCTAGCAGTGCCTAAGTTCTTCTATGCCCCTAAACATGCCTACTTTGGAGTTAAGCACTGCTAGGCACCATGTGATAGGCACCTTTGTATAATTGCGCCTAAGAAAATAGGCTCCTGGATGAGCTTGTTAATGCTCATAATTGAAGCCATTTTACTAATTAAGGGGTCCTTTTACTAAGGCACTCTAGTCATTTTAGCGCATGCGTCCATTATATTCTATGGACATGTTAGCATTTAGCGCGTGCTAAAAAAGCTAACGCCTTAGTAAAAGAGGGGGTAAGTTACTTACTAAGTAAGTTTACATGCCTATCTTTATACGCCTCATAGAATTTCCACTATAATAGTTTTTAAAGTACAAAATAAAACTAGTACTTACACAGAAGTATAAGCAATTATTTTAAAAAACCCAAGATCATTATAATTTCCCCAATTCACTCTAACTGTACGCACTTCAGAGACGATTCTATTTTTCCATTGAAAAGACTCTCTGGAACGAGGAGGCATAGGATGAAGGTGAAAGGGAACAGACTCAGGAGTAACCTGAAGAAATACTTCTTCATGGAAATGTTTATGGATGTAGATTAAAATTAAGAAAGTGTGAGACAAGCACAAAAGATCTCCAGTGGATTATGCCTGCTGAAACCTGGTTTAAATGTGTGATTAGGCAATATTCTTTAATTCTGCACGCAACTTTTGAGAATACTCCAACATGCTCCATGGCCATGCCCTTTTCTGAAATATGCAGCATGGGAATTAGGCCTTGTAGATTAGAATGCAACCAGATGCGTACACAATTGACATCAATAACAAACTTCTATGTTTTGACATTGTTTCAGGTCATTAATTGAACCATATCCATGTCATTCTCTTCTTGGTTGGGCTGAGAACTTTTTAACACCCCCCCCCCACCTGTAGGATCATCTATTCAATGTTCCTGTGTCACACACTGAACTGAGGAGAGAGAAATGCCAGGCCCTGGGGAAAGGGAGGACAAAGAGAGTGAGACAGACAGAAAGACCTGGAACAAAGGTGGGAGGACTCAATATATTAGCTTTGGGAAATGTATATAGCAGATGTCTTTGTATTGTGTTCAAAAGAAAAGGAAATGCATTTCTGTTTTTATTTCTACAGTGTTGAAGTACTTGCTGACCCTTGCTGTGACTGGTGGGGATCCCCAAGCACCGCCAGCAGAGGACCTCCTCTAGAGACGGCCAGAACTCCCCTCCACCAAGCACAGCAGTCGCTGGCAACATCCATGAGCCACTGAGGTGCCAGCATCTGTGACTCAGGGACACTACTGCTGCCTGCCAAGCTTGGCAAAAGGGACCCCCGGCCAACTGCAAAGGAAGTCCTCAGCTGACAGCTTTGGGGTTCTCATCAGCTGAGTATTTATATTTTATATTTACATTAGAGGCTCTGGTAGAAACCAGTTTACAAAGTATGTATTCTTCCCAATTAATATTTCAAAATTAATAAACTCTCTTTGCTTATTTGTAAATGGGTTTCTACCAGAGCCTTTAATTCAGTAGCATAATTAAATGAAATAACTATTTCTGAAGTTTATAGGGACGGGCGGGGATGGAGGGGATTCCTTGCAGGGACGGGTGGGGACAGAGGGATTTCTCACAGGGATGGGTGGGAATGGAGGGATTCGTCGCGGGGACGGGTGGAATTTTGGCGGGGACGGGTGGAAATGAGTGGGATTTCTGTCCCCACGCAACTCTCTACCTGATATAATTGATATTGAGAATAATAACCGCTCAATAACACTCTCTAATAGCATTCCCACAAACAAGCATAAGATGTCAGAGCAGAAAACCCATCACAATTAACATGAATATCCCACTGTGCAAAATCTAGAGCCAGACCTTCCCCCCAGCATTGGCTATACCCACTAAAATCCCTGCGAGGCATCAATCCGCCAAAAACTTTATACAAGCTACACACAGAGTAGAAACCTTCCTCTTCTGGGGTGAACAGCTGTTGCAGAGCATCCCCCATAGGAACTCTCAAAGGCACCCTATCCAAAGAAGCCCAATAATGTCTCAACTAGCAATAAGCAAATCTATTACCCCAACAAGGACCCATTCAGGCCTGAAGGACTTCAAACCCCTCCAGCTCCCCATCGTCCCACAGCACATGTTCCAACCGTACTAGGCCCTGCTACACCCAATCCCCAAATACTTTAGATCAGGGGTACCCAATACTAGAGAATGACACGGGGAGCGATCCCCGCAGCGAACCGCTGCGTGGCTGCGGTTTGGCTGCGGGTTATGGTGACCTCATTAGCAAATCGCCGCAGACGCGGGGACAAATCCTTTCACCGCCCGCAAAAACGGTGAATAGATTTGTCCCCGCAGGCCAATGTCCCCCCTTCTAGGAACCGCTATTTACCTGTGTTTCACCTGCACGTTGCCACATTGACTCCGCCCCCCAATATACTGGCTCCTCATTTGTCAGATCAACCCTTCCTGCCAATAGAACCCGCCCCCCCCCGACGATCGCCGGCAGGAAGGTGCTCAGCCCTTCATGCCGACAGAACCAGCCCTCCCCAACGATCGCGGCAGGAGGGTACCCATCCCCTCCTGCCTACCCCAACCCCCCCCCAACGGCCCTCCCGACGATCGCAGCAGGAGGATATCCAACCCCTCCTGCCAGCTCCCCAACAGCCCCCCTATGATCACTGGTAGGAGGGTGCCCAACCCCTCCTGCCGGCCCCCTATATCGCCAATAGGAGGGTGCCCAACCCCTCCTGCCGGACCCTCCCCCAACAAACCCCGCCATCCCGAAACACCACCCTTAGTCTTACTTTCCAAGTTGGACCGGACAGCTCCTCGCTCGTCTAGCCAGCAGGCCTGCCTCCGTCCAAATGAGGCGGGCCCGCCCCTCCCCTCCCCTGCCTAACCCACAGGATCCTAGGGCCTGATTGGCCCAAGCACCTAAGGCCCCTCCTATAGCGGGAGTGGCTTTAGGTGCCTAGACCAATCAGGCCCTAGGATCCTGTGGGTTGGGCAGGGTAGGGGCGGGCCCGCCTCATTTGGACGGAGGCAAGCCTGCTGGCCATACGTGTGAGGAGCCGTCCGGTCCAACTTGGAAAGTAAGACTAAGGGGGTTCCGGGGTGGGAGGGTTCGTTGGGGGGGGTCCAGCAGGAGGGGTTGGGTACCCTCCTGCCGGCGATCTTAGGGGAGGCCATTGGGAGGACCGGCAGGAGGGGTTGGGTACCCTTCTGCTGCGATTGTCGGGAGGGCCGTTGGGGGGGGTCTACAGGAGGGGTTGGGTGCCCTCCTGCCATGATCGCTGGGGGGAGGGGAGACTTGCAGCCGTAGCCGTGGTCACTATGCTAATCACGATTAGCATAGTGACCGCGATTAGGTACACGATTTGGTACACGATTAGGTACACGATTTGCCGCGATTAGGTACAGCGGCCGCGTCTACTTACCATGTAGGCTAACATTGTAAGCATTAAAAGTACATGTCGTGTTTGTTTTTGTATAGTTATTAACTAATATTTAACTAAGTTTTAAAGTTTTAAAGAATGTTTCCTTTATACGTAAATAAAGAAAAGTATTTAAAATCGTACCCGTTTGAGGCTTTTATATATGCAGCGGTGACGGTGACGGGGCGGTGAATGGGGTTGCAGTGGCGGTGACGGGGCGGTGAATGGGGTGGCAGTGGTGGTGACGGGGCGGTGAAGGGAATGGCGGTGACGGGGCGGTGCAGAGGATGGTGAGACGGGGACGGGGCGGTGACGGGGACCAATTTTTTCACCGTGTCATTCTCTACCCAATACGTCGATAGACTCGTGTTGCCGTCCCGATCTACTGGGCCGATCAGCCTTCCTCTCCCCAATGTCCCCCACCACCCTCCCTGTAGAAACATCGTGCTGACCAGCATTCCACTCCCCGACATCAATTCTGATGTCATAGAAGAAGTTCTGGGCCAGCCAATCAGTGCCTGGCTGGCTCAGAACTCCTCTCCGACGTCAAAACTGATGTCGGGGAGCGGAATACTGGTCAGCGCAACGCTTCTACAGGGAGAGCTTGGGGCGGCGGTGGCTTGGGGGCCTGTTCCCCGATGGCAGCAGCGGCAAACCTAGTGGCTTGAGGGTCTGTTCTCCAATGGCGGCAGCGGCAAACCTAGTGGCTTGGGGAGGGCATGGAGAAAGAAAGAAAGGGGGCAGGCTGAGAAATAGAAAGAAGGGGGAGGGGCAAGGAGACAAAGAAAGAAGGGAAATAGAAAGGGAGGTAGGGAGACGGAAAGAAAAAGTTGGGGGAGAGAATGGGGTCTGGAGGAGAGGAAGCAAATAGGAGGCTGAAAGTAGGGAAGAAATATCGGATGCACAGTCAGAAGAAGAAAGTGCAACCAGAGACTCAAGAAATCACTAGACAACAAAGGTAGGAAAAATTATTTTATTTTCAATTTAGTGATCAAAATGTGTCCGTTTTGAGAATTTATATCTGCTGTCTATATTTTGCACTATGGCTCCCTTTTACTAAACCGCAATAGCGGTTTTTAGCGCAGGGAGCCTATGAGCGTCAAGAGCAGCGCAGGGCATTCAGCGCAACTCCCTGTGCTAAAAACTGTTATCGCGGTTTAGTAAAATGGGAGGGGGTATATTTGTCTATTTTTGTATGGTTGTTACTGAGGTGAAATTGCATAGAGTCATCTGCCTTGACCTCTTTGAAAAAACCCTGGAATATAAATGATAATTAACATTTTATCTGCGTACAGTGTGCTTTGTGTTTTTTTTTTTTTATTTGATTGTTGGTAGATCATTTTGACTTGGTCATTTTAAAAGTAGCTCGCAAGCCCAAAAAGTGTGGGTACCCCTGCTTTAGATCCTTATTTGTTTAAAAAGAAATGCTTTAAGCCAGCCCTGCACAACATGCGGCCCAAAACGGCTCTCAATGCGGCCCGCGCCCGATACGGCTCTCCCTACCGGCTGTCTTCCTCAGCTTCCCCTTCTGCGTCCTTCAGATTCCTACCTTTAAAGCTAACTACGGCAGCCTGCAGAACGAACCTAGTAGGGCAGTATCATTTATTCACTTTCCTCAAGGAATAAAAATATTTATTTAAAAAAACAAAACCAACTTTCCTGGGAAATTTCCAAACATTGTAGATTCAAGTAATCAAGGCCCTCTGTGAGCAGATGCCTGACATTTTAAAGGATTGCGATTTAAAAACTATTTAATACTTGTATTCTAGAAAGCAACTATTAATTAGGGTCTGATTTTTTTTCATCCACCATTCCAAAGTCATGAGTTCTTACATTAATTTCTTTCTCTTGAAAAAACAATCAAATAACATTAAAAAAAAAAAGAAAATAAGATGATTTTTATGTAAGGCTTTTAGCTCACTAATGTCCCACTAACTATTTATCGAAAAAAAGGTTTTGAGAGCTATACCCACCCAACCACTGCAGTACAGATATTCATTGCTGGCATTAATTACTGAGGTGTGGCTTTTCTCCCTCTGCCTTTTTTTAAAATGTCAGCCCACAGAACCACATCCATGTCATTATCTTTTTTATCAGGTAGTTTAGTCAACCACTAAGTGCTTCCCACTTTCTCTGTGGCAGATCACGCCTCTCAATGAAAACCACACATAATAAGTAGTATGCATCCTGCTACAGATTGCCAACACATGCGAATGTTGCATCATTAAATGGACTCCACTGCAAAGCCAGGTCTTTCTTCTTGTTATTCACACCATCCTGGGTGTCTATTCTATTGCAGATTTTGGTATCATCCTCAAAGAGGCAAATCTTACCCAACATCGTTTATAAAAAATGTTAAAAAGAACAGGCCCAAGAACAGAACCTTGAGGCACACCACAGTTAACATCCCTTTTCTCAGAGCGATCTCCATTGACCACTACCCTCTGTTGCCTTCTACTCAACCAGTTATTGACCCGGCCCATCACTTTGGGACCCATCCCGAGGGCACTCAGTTTATTTATTAGACGTCTGTGTGGAAAACTGTCAAAGGCTTTGCTAAAATCTAAATACACCACATTTAGCATACTCCCTCTATCCAATTTTCTGGTCACCCAGTCAAAGAAATTGATCAGATTTGTCTGATAAGACCTACCTCTAGTGAATCCATGTTGCTTCCGGTCCTGTAATCCACCGGATTCCAGAAATTTCACCATTTTCTGTTTTAAAAGCATTTCCACTAATTTGCTTTCCACAGAAGTCAGACTAACTAGCCTATAATTCCCTACTTCCACTTTTGTGGAGAGGGACAACATCCACCCTTCTCCAGTCCTCCGGTACCACTCCTGATTCTAGAGAAGCATTGAAAAGATCAGTCAGCGGAGCCACCAGAACTTCAGTAAGTTCCTTCAGCTCTCCAAATACAACAAATTGCCTATTGTACCTATAGTACATATAAGAGACACCTGCAGGCTTGAAGGTTGTTGTAGTGGTCTACAGTTAGGTATAGAAGGTTTTCTTTGTTCTGGAGAGCTCACAATACATAATAAGAACATAAGAATAGCCTTACTGTGTCAGACCAATGGTCCATCAAGCCCGTTCTCACAGTGGCCAATCCAGGTCACTAGTACCTGGCCAAAAGCCAAAGAGTAGGGGAGAGTGTGGCACAGTGGTTGAGTTACAGCCTCAGCACCCTAAGGATGTGGGTTCTAACCCCATGCTGCTCCTTGTGACCCTGGGCAAGTCACTTAATCCCCCATTGCCCCAGGTACGTTAGACAGAGTGTGAACCTACCAGGACAGATAGGGAAAAATGTTTGCATACCTGACGTGGTATATAAATACTTAAATAAAAAAATAAAATAAATTCCATGCAACCATTCCAGGGCAAGCAGAGGTATTGTAGGAACTGTATCTACAGTAGATTCCAATGTTAAAAGTCCACTACACTGACCACTAGGCTGGCCCTCTGATCTGCAGGGATGTCTGTGTGACTATTTCTCGCAAAATGATGCTAAACAGATACGCTTGTGCCTGATTTTTTGGCATATGTAAGTTGGACATGTCAGTTTTTAGATGTATTCTGTGTAAAAACATTCATTTGCAAAAGAAACACAGACTGTTTTCTGTTTAAAAATGGCTCTAAGATGGAACTTTTTTGGGAGGACATAATGAGCAAAACGTCCCAATTTGGACAAATTATCAAAAATACCCTACCACATCTCATTCTATCAAATATTTTAAAATATATACCTTTGAAAAGTTACAACTTTTAAAAAGTTTTGGTGCTCATTTTCTAAGCACTTAGCCACCAGAGGGGCATTTTTAAAAAAAAAGTCTAAGTCCCTTTTTACCCTAAGGTGCTGGGCACCCAATGTAGGCAGCAGGGAAATGTCCATTCTCAAAAAAAAACGTCCAAAATGTGTTCTTTTTCGAGACTAGCCTACCTGTATGTTCATGGCATTTAATCTTCAAGCCCTTTCCCAAACAAAATTTGCCCAAGACTCAAACGTCCAAAACAAGACATTTTAGGTATAGGAGGGACCAGTCCTTCGCCTAAAACCATGATTCTCTAACCAGCAGCTGTCATAAGTGCCAGTTAGAGAATCGTGGAACCGTACCCCTCCCCCCCCCCGAACAATCGTGGCAGGAGGGATGCCCAGTCCATCCTACCTGATCTGCCATGACCCTCTTGTAAGCATCGTGGCAGGAGGGATACCCAATCCCTCCTGCCCGAACCACCGCAAACCCCACCCTGCAACCTTCGCTGGCTGGAGGGATACCCAATCCCTCCTGCCCGAACTGTTGCAAACCCCCTGCAACCTTTGCTGCCAGAAGGGGTGCCCATTCCCTCCTACCCAAACCCACCACGATCTACCGCAACCTTCACTGGCAGGAGGGATGCCCAGTTCCTTCTGCCGGACACCCCTGAACACCCCGCCACACACAACCTTTGCCAGGAGGAGGGATGCCCAGTCCCTCCTGTTGGACCCCCCCCCACCCCAGCCAGACCCCCCTACCTAGCTCAATCAGACCCCCTCAGATCACTGGAACCCCCCTTACCTTTAGAAGTTGGGCCAGAGAGATCCTTCCAGCCTCCGACTGGCAGACCCACTTTCACCACAATAGCAGGCCTTCTCCTTACTGGTGCATCGTGGGATGCACTGGGGAAGGGCCTTAATCGCCTGGGCCAACTGGAATCATAGGCCTGACTCCCAGTGCATTCTGGGTGACCTAAGGAACTCATCAATTGGAATCTTAGGCCACTCCCAATTCCACAATTCTCTAACCAGTGCTTATGACAGACGCCGGTTAGAGAATTATGGTTTTAGGTGAAGGACTATATAGTAACATAGTAGATGACGGCAGATAAAGACCCGAATGGTCCATCTAGTCTGCCCAACCTGATTCAATTAAAAAATTTTTTTATTTTTTCTTCTTAGCTATTTCTGGGCAAGAATCCAAAGCTCTACCCAGTACTGTGCTTGGGTTCCTACTGCCGAAATCTCCATTAAAACCTACTCCAGCCCATCTATACCCTCTCAGCCATTGAAGCCCTCCCCAGCCCATCTTCCACCAAATGGCCATATACAGACACAGACCATGCAAGTCTGCCCAGTACTGGCCTTAGTTCAATTTTTAATTTTATTTTCTGATTCTAGATCCTCTGTGTTCATCCCACGCTTCTTTGAACTCAAGTCACAGTTTTACTCTCCACCACCTCTCTCGGGAGCGCATTCCAGGCATCCACCACCCTCTCTGTAAAGTAGAATTTCCTAACATTGACTGGACCCTCCCACACCTAAAAGGTCTTGTTTTGGGCATTTGGGACTTGGGTATACATTTTTTTCCGGACTAGGGCTTAAAGATAAACGTAATGGCGGTCTGGGCAACTAACGCCTGAACATACAGATAGATCATTCTCGAAAAAAAAACACATTTTGGACATTTTTTTTGAGAATGGACATTTCCCTACTGCCTAATTTGGGCACCTAGGGCCTTAGGCCAAAAAGGAACTTAGACTTATTTTTTATTATGCCCCTCCACTTGTTTTTAATTGGTTTAAATGGTGTGGTAATTGACCATGCCATTAAAAACCGATTATAAAAACATTAGACCAATTTAGGTTGTGTGCAAATATCCGTGCGGCACCTAGCAAAGCTTAATTCAAGACACCCTCTGATGCCTCCCTGAAAAGTAGGTGTGGTTACGGCAATGGCCCCTCCCCTGTGCCCTCCATACCCCCACTCCTTCCATGCTGCCCCCCACTCCTTCCTGCTCCATTTCACGCTTGTGCTCTCCTTCCCCACCCCCACCTACCTCTAAATTTTTACCAGCACAAGTGGCTTCGGCAGCATGCTCCTCACACCATTGTTGGATTTTCCTCTGACATCACTTCCTGGCCCCGTGATCCGGAAGTGATTCAGAGGGAAACCAGGCTGGCGTGAGCAACAAGCAGAAGCTGCTCGCGCTAGTGAAGATAATACAGAGGTACGGGATGGGGAGGAGGGATGGCACAAGTGTGGTGGGGTACGGCAGAGAAGAGCCAGCACCCCCACCAACTCAGTGCACGGGGCAGTCCGCACTCCCCACACTCTCCCTTACTACATCACTAGGTTAGGAGGTGAAGAATAGGCTTAGTTGACTTAGGAATCATTAGGCCTTAAAGTTAGGCACTGATAAATTAGGCTAGGAAAACCCTGGCCTAATATCCCGGCCCCTATCATAAAAACACCTAGCAATGCCTAAACATGCCAATGTGCTCGGGCCTCTGCTCTTCAACATATTTATAAATGACCTAGAAATTGGCACAACAAGTGAGGTGATTAAATTTGCAGATACAAAGTTGTTCTGAGTAATGAGGGCACAGAAAGATTGTCCAGACCTACAACGAGACATAAACACACTCAACGAATGGGCAGCAAAATGGCAAATAAAGTTCAACATGGATAAATGCAAGGTGATGCATGTCGGAAACAGAAATCATATGAACGAATACAAGATGTCTGGTGCAATACTCGGAGAGAGCCTCCAGGAAAGAGACTTGGGAGTACTTGCAGACAAGTCAATGAAACCATCCGCGCAATGTGCAATGGCAGCAAAAAAAGGGCAACAGAATGCTAGGAATGATTAAGAAGGGGATCACAAACAGATCTGAGAAGGTTATCATGCCGCTGTACCAAGCCATGGTACGCCCCCCACCTGGAATACTGCGTCCAACACTGGTCGCCGTACATGAAAAAAGACATAGTACTACTTGAAAGGGTCCAGAGAAGAGCAACAAAAATGGTTAAGGGACTGGAGGAGTTGCCATACAATGAAAGGCTAGAGAAACTGGGCCTCTTCTCCCTTGAAAAGAGGAGACTCAGAGGGGGCATGATCGAAACATTCAAGATATTGAAGGGAATTGACTTAGTAGAAAAAGAGATTGTGCACCCTCTCTGAGGTGAAGAGAACAAGAGGGCACTCGCTAAAGTTAAAAGGGGATAGATTCTGTACAAATGTAAGGAAGTTCTTCTTCACCCAGAGAGTGGTAAAAATCTGAAACGCTCTTCCAGAGGCTGTTATAGGGGAAAGCACTCTTCAGGGATTCAAGAAAAGGTTAGATAAGTTCCTGCTGGACCAGAATATATGCAGGCAAGGCTAGCGACTCAAATAGAGCACTGGTCTTTGACCTAAGAGCCACTGTGTGAGCGAACTGCTGGGCTTGATGGACCGCTGCTCTGACCCAACAGCAGCAATTCTTATGTTCTTATGATTCTATAAAGGACGCCTAAGCCCAGTCCGACAAAGTACCACAGGTCTCTATGGTACTTTGTGTGTCTAAGTGCTTTGAAAATGAGCCTCATTATATTCTGGAAAGTGGAATTTAAAATTCTCTTTAATAATTTTTGAAAAGTTTAGTGCTTTTTTTTATCTGAAAGATCTTTTATGGCCTTATTCTCTGGTTGATTTTGTGTTCTTTTCCACAAAGTTTAGCTGATTTTAGACTGGTTACCACCAGTATTAATGTTTTCTGATTCTCTATGCTTATAGATTATGGAATAGCCAAAAATAAGAACTGACTGTACTGAAAACTAGTGCACAGAGAGTGGAAAGGATTTATAAAGAATATGCTCAGAAAAGTGAAACTCTGAAGAGAGAGTGACAACCCTCTCTTGGGGTAAGAGTTTACCGTCCAGTCATTGCATAATTGATTCAAAAAATCACTCTCTGAGAACTAGTAAAGGTAATAAAAGCTAATTTTAAATCTTGTAATTTCTAAACACAGTCCAGGTTCAAAAAATTTTTGATATAAAATATAATAAATCTATTTGGATTTTTGATGATGCACTTATCTTATAAAGATAAACTTGTTATAGGGGTCTCAACGTGGCTTCAGGAGACCCAAAATCAATCTTTAAACATTATACGTTGTGATGCATGAGATGATCATTTGCAGAAGGAATTCAAAATTTATATCCATGAGAAGATCATTTGCAGAAGTGTTTCTGATGCTCCAAACACTCTCTCTTCAGAGTTTCACTTTTCTGAGCATATTCTTTATAAATCCTTTCCACTCTCTGTGCACTAGTTTTCAGTACAGTCAGTTCTTATTTTTGGCTATTATACACACTTTGGCTGACTTTTTGCATAATCTTTCCCTGTGTATACTGTGAATATAGATTATGGAAAGCAGTTCCAGTAGATTGGAATCTACTGTAATTATCTTCACTTTTAGAAAGTTTTGAAAATCTGCTTACCTGATTGTGCTTATATATAACCCATGATTTTTTTCTTTTAGGACCATTTAAACTAAACAATTAATTTATGGAGCATGTATGGTTGGGCAGACTGCATGGACTACTTGAGTCTTTATCTGCCATCATTAACTATGTTACTATGGGGCTTAGAATCGAAACTGAAAAACGTCTAAAAACCGGCCTAAATCGGCACTTGGACGATCTAAAAGGCAAGTCGTCCAAGTGCCAATAATCAAACCGGGTTTTAGACGTATTTAAAAATGGCCTAGGCCTTCACAGTGCTGCTGAACGATCAGAGCTAAAAGGGGTGTTTCAGGAGGAGTGTTGAGGGCAGGATTTGGGCAGGCCATGGGTTGTCCAAAACTTAGTCGTACTGCATGTATAATCGAAAGTTTTACAACACTGCCAAGATGGAACTTAGATGTTGTTGCTTAGGCCATCTAAAACCAGGTCTAAGTCCACAAAAGGTATCCAAAGTGACCAGATAAGCACTGCAGATACAAAGTACAGACCCCCAAACATTGCCCCAGTGATCATCACCCCCCCCCCCACCCCACCATAAAAATTGTAATTACAACTTTATATATCTGCCTCTAGAACATCAGCACCTGATAGCCTGGCATAGGAAAGCCTAGTAGAGCTGCACAGAGGTGGCTTAAGTGGTCTTGGGGGTGGGTTAGTGAACCATGGAGAGGAGGGCCCAGGCCCATAAGCTACTCTAATCGCTACATTCATGGAGAAACATGTGCACCCCTCAAAAACCCCCCCAAACCCTTTTGTACTGCCATATAAGAGGCTCCTGCAACCATAAGGGCTATTAGGGTGGTAGATAGGTGAATCTAATAGATTCTGGGGGGGTGTTGGGGGGGTTCACCATGACCCATAAGGGAGCTGTTGTGAGATGTTTATGTGGCATCCTTTCTGTGAAGTTCACAGCAGTACCCTGTAAGGTACCCCTGTAAGCTACTCTGTTGCCACGTCTGGGTGTCCAGTCCCTTACTTTTCTGGCCCCTTCCACGCCCAAAAGGTCTTTTTCTAAGCATTTGTGAGTTGGATGAATTTTTGGTCGAAAATGGGGTATAAAGATGGATGACTTAGCGGTCTGCACGATCAGACAGCTAGACGTACAGTTGGATGATTTTTAAAAAAATATGTTGGACGTATTTTTTGAAAATGGACCTTTTCCCGTGTCAGACTTTGGATGACTTGTGACGTAGGCCACAACGGACTTATACATTTCTTTTGATTATGCCCCTCTATGTGTTTTCATAATATATTTTTGTTTATGTTTCTCAAGTATTTTTAATATTGCATACTGCCTTGGGCTTTTATATATAGATAGATTGGTTTAAATGGTGTGGTAATTGGCCATGCCATTAAAAACTGATTACAAAAACATTAAAGACCAATTTAGGTTGTGTGCGGTTATCTGAACATTGAAAGTAAGAATACCTTCAAGCTATTGCTGTTCCCATTTTATGGCAAGATTATACAAAAGTAGTCTATTCATTTTATTTAAAATCAAATGTAAAATGCTGTATCCTACAATTCAAACCTAACACAAAACATATGTAATCAGTCTTAAGCATCACATTCAGAAAATAACATAATACATTGCCTTTCCTGGAGTTTCAATACCTCCCTTTCAAGTGTTGTTCAGATGAAAAATTGACTGTCAGCTCCTGCCTTCAGTCTCTTTCAAAACACAGTTCTTCCGAAGGCCTGGCAAGACATAACTATTGAGTCTCTTCCTGAATGTCACCTCAGATTTGGTCATGCTTAGCAACTTTGGTAACTTATTCCATTCAGTAGGTCCTGCTATGGGGAAAAAAATCTGGTTCTGAGATTCCACAAAATCGTGCTGTCTAATTGATAGAATGGGCAAAAGCTGAGTCTCTTCTGATCTTAGGGCTCCTTTTACAAAGGCACCCTAGCGGGTTTAACGCGCGCGACTTTTCATCACGCACTAACCCCTGCGCCGGCCAAAAAACTACCGCCTGCTCAAGAGGAGGCGGTAGCGGCTAGCGCGGCCGGCGGTTTAGCGCACGCTATTACGCACGTTAAACCGCTAGCGCGCGGCTTTGTAAAAGGAGCCCTTAATGTACGATGCAGTCTGTAGATTTTCAACACTGTAGTGAAATACAAAGGCACCTTCTCTATAACAGCACGGTGCATTAAAGTTAACATTTTTTATATTATTATATTCCCTCAAGTACAACAAAAGAAATGAGGAACAAAAAAAATCCAGTTTAATGGGGAGAGAAAGTAAAGTCATGTGACGTAAAGTCAAGTGGCGTAGACAATGCCCCAGGCATCGTCTTGGAAGGGGCACTGGCACCTCTTTGCCCCCCCACGCCATGCTCTGCCCTCCCTTCCTTGCCCTCCCCCCAGGACCTGTTTAAAATCTTCACCAGCGTGAGCAACTACTTCTAGCCTGCTGCTCGCACTGGCCTGGATCCCTCTTAAATCACTTTTGGGTTGCGGAGCCAGGAAGTAAAGTCAGAGGGCAAGCCAGCATGAGCAGCAGGCTGGAGCAGCTGCTTGCACTAGGGAAGGTATAAAGAGGTACGGAGGTGAGATGGAGGGGGAGAGGTGCGGCAGGGAGGGCACAGGGAATTTGGCAAGGAGGACGCGGGGAGGGGGGGGGGACCGCCTTGGGCGCCTCTTACCCTTGCCACGCCACTGGTAGGCTGTACACTAGGCCTAACTCTTTGCCCCTTACTACAATTGATAATAAAAGTTTATTAGCCATACGAAATCATTCAAGTTATGGCAGATATAAGGTGACCATATGTCCCATTTTGAACGGGACCGTCCCGATTTTAGATCCCCTGTTCCGTTGTCCCCATACACAGCTTCAGGATGCTGAAATGTCCCGTTTTCAGGGGCAGCGTCCCGAAGCTGTGCGTGGGGACAATAGGACAGGCGATTGCTTCCCCTCCCTTCCTGCCGTGCAAAAAAAAGCTTCCCTCCTTCAAGCACCCAATTCAACCCCCCCACCCCGGGTCTGCCGCCGCTGCTGCTTTCCAGCCTCTTTTCTTACCTCCTTCCAGCGCCGAACCCCTCCCCCTGGCTGCTTCTGCTAATTGCTGCCCAGAAGCCTTCTTCCCGACGTCAATTCTGACAACAGAGAGGAAGTCCCAGGCCAGCCAGGCAGCGATTGGCTGGCCTGGAACTTCTTCTCCCAACGTCAGAATTGATGTCGGGAAGAAGGCTTCTGGGCAGCAATTAGCAGCAGCAGCAGTTGGGGGGGGGGTTAAATCAGCGCTGGAGGGAGGTAAGGAAAGAGGCTGGCAATCAGCAGCGGCGGCGGACCGGGGGGGGGGGTGTTGAATCAGGCGCTGAAGGGAGGGAAGGAGGGAAGCTTGTTTTTTGCGCAACAGGAAGGGAAGGAGGTAGGTAGGCAGGCAAGCAGGCTGGCTTTGGCTTGGCAGGGAGGGAGAGAGGTAGGCAGGCTGGCTGGCTATGGGGGAGGGGTGGGACAAAGGCTGGAAGGCAGTGAGTGGGACATTCAAAATCACAGGTCTTTGGAACGACCTCACCTCCCCGTTGCGGAACCTGAGCTCCCTTCAGTTATTCCGCAAACAACTGAAAACCTGGCTTTTCAGCAAATTGTAACTCTATCCTTCCCCCCCCCCTTTTTTTCTCCCCCTCTCTTCACTTAAGTTCATGTAATCCTTTTTCTTCTTCTCTACCTACTATTTTAAGTTCTTGTAAACCGTGTCGAGCTCCATACTCATGGAGATGATGCAGTATATAAATTTAAGGTTTAGATTAGATTAGATTAGATAAGGAGAGAAAGAGGCAGAGAAAGGGAGGGAGGGTGTAAGCATAAGAAAAACTAGAGAGAGAAAGACCTGGACCAAAGGGGAGACAGGAGGTAGATGCAGGACTATGGGAGGTGCAGACAGAGGGGGAGAGACCCTGAGGAAGAGCAGAGAGAGGCAAGATCATAACAGAGGCGGGAGAGAGGGGGAGACCTGGAACAAAGGTACAAAGGAGAAGTGACACTGGATCTGGGGGCACTAAGGACATAGGAAAGAGGCACTGGGGACACTAAGGGCATGGGAAGGGGCACTAAAGACATAGGAAGGAGGCACTAAGGACATAAGAAGAAGGCACTAAGGACATAGGAAGGAGACACTGGAGGCACTAAGGACATGGGAAGGGGCATTAAGGACATAGAAAGGAGGCACTGAGGGCACTAAGGAAATAAGAACATACGAAGCGCCATCTCCTGAACAGACCCTAGGTCCATCAAGTCCGGCAATCTGCACACGCGGTGGCCCCGCCAGGTGTACCCTGGCATAGTTTTAGCCCCCATATCGCTCTAAGCTTCTCGTAAGGAGAAGTGCATCTAGCTCATGTCATTTCATGCCATTCATAACTTACCTTTAAATCCTAGAACGGTGGATTCCGCAATTATCTCTTCTGGCACCGAGGGCACTAAGGACATGGGAAGGGGCACTGAGGACATAGGAAGGGGCACTGAGGATATAGGAAGGAGGCACTGAGGGCACTAAGGAGATAGGAAGGGGCACTGAGGACATAGGAAGGAAGCACTGAGAGTACTAAGGAGATAGGAAGGGGCTCTGAGGATATAGGAAGGAGGCACTGGGGGCACTAAGGACATGGAAAGGGCACGAAGGACATGGGAAGGGGCACGAAGGACATAGAAAGGAGGCACTGAGGGCACTAAGGACATATGAAGGGACACTAAGGAGATAGGAAGGGGCACTAAGGACATAGGAAGGAGGCACTGAGGGCACTAAGGAGATAGGAAGGGGCAATGAGGACATAGGAAGGAGGTACTGAGGGCACTAAGGACATAGGAAGGGGCACTAAGGACATAGGAAGGAGGCACTGAGGGCACTAAGGACATGGGAATAGGTATTAAGGACATAGGAAGGAGACACTGGGAGCACTAAGGACATAGGAAGGAAGGAGGGAGGGAATAGTTCGGCCTGAGTGCAGAAAGAAAGAAATGAAAGAAAGGAGGCACAGTCAAAAGGAAATACAACCAGAGACTCATGAAATCACCAAACAGCAAAGGTAGGAAAAATTATTTTATTTTCAATTTAGTGATCAAAATGTGTCAGTTTAGAGAATTTATATCTGCTGTCTATGTTTTGCACTATATTTGTCTATCCCACCCTAACTGAGACTAGCCCAACAAGGACGTACACTGGTAGGGCTAGTCTCAGTTAGGGTGGTGGTCTTTGACCAAAAGGGCCGCCGTGTGAGCGGACTGCTGGGCATGATGGACCACTGGTCTGACCCAGCAGTGGCAACTCTTATGTTCTTATGTTCTATAGTTACTGAGGTCACATTGCATATTTTAAAGTCATCTACCTTGACATCTTTGAAACTCCCCCAAATATAAATGATAATTAACATTTTCTCTGTGTATAGTGTGCTTTGTGAGGGGGTTTTTATTTTATGGTTACCATTATGAATTAATAAGATATCATGTGTACATGAAAAATGAATGGAAGAAATTGGAGGCGGGATTGGAATGGGGCTAGGGCAGGATTGGGGGCGGGACAGACAATTAATAGATGTCCCATTTTGATGAAAAAATAAATGGTCACATTAGGCAGATATAACATTTGCGGATGACACGAAACTCTGTAGCAGGGTTAGAACCGCGGAAGATTGTGAAGACCTACAAAGGGACCTAAACAAACTGGAAGAGTGGGCAAATAAATGGCAAATGAGCTTCAGTATAGAGAAATGCAAGGTCATGCATATAGGGAAAAAGAACCCGATGCTCAGCTACAAAATGGGGGGATCAGTGCTAGGGGAAAGTACCCTTGAAAAAGACTTGGGTATACTGGATTGGGTGTACAATGAAATCGACAGCACAATGTGCAGCAGCCTCAAAGAAAGCAAACCGAAAGTTGGGTATTATTAAGAAGGGTATTACAACAAGGACGAAGGAAGTCATCCTGCCGCTGTATCGCGCGATGGTGCGCCCGCATCTGGAGTACTGTGTCCAATATTCGTCACCGTACCTCAAGAAAGACATGGTGATACTTGAGAGGGTCCAGAGAAGAGCGACGAAAATGATATTAGGTATGGAAAACCTTTCATACACAGACAGGTTAGAAAGGCTGGGGCTCTTCTCTCTGGAAAAGCGGAGACTCAGATATGATAGAGATCTTCAAGATCATGAAGGGCATAGAGAAGGTAGAAAGGGACAGATTCTTTTGCCCACTGGGAACCTCTAGAACAAGGGGGCACCCAGAGAAATTGAAAGGGGACAGGTTTAGAACCAATGCTAGGAAATTCTTTTTCACTCAGAGGGTGGTGGACACCTAGAATGCGCTTCTGGAGGTTGTGATAGGACAGAGTACACTACCGGGTTTCAAAGAAGGATTGGATCAATTCCTGAAGAATACGGGGATTGAGGGGTATAGATAGAGGTAGAGATAGGTTATGATAGGATATAGATAGAAGGACAAGGGGGACAAAATGATTTGGACAAGGATCACCTTACAGGTCATGGACCTGATGGGCCGCCGCGGGAGTGGACCTCTGGTCTGACCCAGCGGAGGCAACTTCTTATGTTCTTCTTATGTATAATATATAGACCCTCTTTTACTAAGCTGTGGTAGAGGTTTCTTCCACGGCCTGGGGCGCTAAATGCTCTGATGCTGCTCAGATGCTCATATGAGCATCAGAGCAGCGTTGGAGCATTTAATGCTCCAGTGTGGTAGAAACCTCTACTGCAGCTTAGTAAAATGGGGGGAGGGGGGATAATTAGCATCCTGAAATTAGCCAGTCACTAGCAAATAAAAACAAGCTCAGACTGCGAGTGATCTGACTTTTAAATGAAGAAATATCTTCCTTCTTAATTGAGTGGTTCTAAGTACAACAGGAAATATTTGCATTTTTTAATTTTTTTAGGAAGATTTAAACATGGAGGCGCGCACGAAGTTCAAGCTAGGATGTCTCTGCTTCAAAGTATTAAACGGTCTAGCCCCAAAATACATTACAGACCTCTTCTCATTCCCAACCAACAGACATGAAAGAAAAACACACATGAAATTTGTCTCCCCACCGGCTAGAGGGTGCAAATATAAGAGACACCATCAACAACTGCTATCATATCAAGCAGCCATATGGGGTAAAGACCTAGAAAAATTAATTATGCACACAAACAACTATGAAGAATTCAGGAAACACCTAAAAACTTACCTATTCTTGAAATACCTAGGTAACGAACCGGAACATCAACCCCCCTCGTAACATCATCACATACCTGAACGTGCAAACTGCTAACCCCAACCCCTATTCGCTAAATATGAACACTCTATGAACTTACGGAATATTCCTACTTCTGTGTAAACAACTTGGCACTTCCTGGCCTTGCAACACACAAACTGACGTTAACATTATTAATGTTATCAGATGTACACTGCTATATTCTCTAATTCGTTGTACGAAATATACACTGCTATACTCTTTAATTAGCTGTTCGTAAAGTTTCACTTGATTGTATTTACAGTTTCTTTTATTGTAAACTGCCTAGAAGTCGCAAGATTGTTGGCGGTATATAAGAATAAAGTTAAAAAAAAAAAAAAGTTAAAAAGTTAAACACAGCTAATTATGCTCATTTAAAAAAAGGAAACTAGAAGGGTAGCACTTGCAAACATGGAGCTTATTTTGAAACATATGGGCGTATCAAAATGGTGAAATGGACATTCATGTCCTTAAAACGTCCAAATCCAGATTTTCCAAAGGCAGAAAAGGGATCTCCAACACTGTAAAATAGCAAGGGGGGAAGGGGTGTTGTGGCTGTGTTTTGGGTGCGACTAGGGAGGGCCCATAATCACTGATTACTGAATGAGAATAAATGTCCAAGCCTAAAAAGGAGGGCATCATGTTAAACCCATTTTAGGGCTAGATTCATAAAGCAAACCGATCGTGTACTGATCAGTTTGCGACCCCTTTGAGACCAGATTTCCTTCCGGCCCAATTCACTAACCTCTCCTGCGATCCGCTTCCAATCCTTGCATGCAAATGAGGGGAACGCATGAAAAGTAGATAGGGATGCGATTCACCAATGAAATTTTTAAAACCAACTGGGCTGGCCAATCAACCCAAGAAGTGACTGCTGGGGACCAATTGCAAATGGCTTTCCGACTCTAGCTCCATTGAAGCCCTGCTCTCTGTGGCCCCGAATCTCTCCTGCCTGCCACCCTGATGCTCTTCCCTGGATCTCTCCTGCCCTTCCCCGCACTGCTAGCCCGTGGTTAAAACCAAGGGCTCACAGGACTAAAAAGTTTAAAAAAAAAAAAAAAAATTGCGGCTCGGACGGGTGGTCTGCACATGCGTCAGGATCGCACACCAGCGATCCGTGCCGGCAGATGGGGGCATTCCTCCGATCATCCCATCTGCATATTAGAGGTTGAAGAATCCATCGGACCTGCCCGACACGGATTGGTCCCGATCCGGCAAGTTAGTGAATCTAGCCCTTAGTCATGTCCAGGGTGCACGAAGGTGCTCTAATTGAGCAGCTGGCTACTAGAGGGATAAAGCATGACACTTCCTTAATCCTCCAGAGGTTGCTGTCCCTCCCCCCACTTTCTCTCTCCCTCTCTCTATCCTGAAAGTAAAAGTGAAAGGCAATATCAGGTTCTATTACAGTTTCAGATTGTATGGGCATTCTTAGAAAAACAGAAGGCAAGTCAGAGGAGTATTATTTATTTAAAAACAAACCATGTCATAAAATCTAAGTAATTAAACCATTTCTTCTCTTCAAATGTCAACTAATAAATTGCAAGAGTACAATAGCAAACATGGTTAAGCAGATTATTTTCTTCAAATACCAACTAATAAATCACAAAAATGCAGTAACAAAAAGCTGAGGTTTTTTTTACTGTTTCTTAAATCGAAACTGGTTTCCACACATCACAATTGACTCACCAGAGCATTCCACATTATAACACCACTCTAGTGTCTGCATAATTTCCCTGCGCTATTGGAATTAATAACTTTTGATTTTCGGATTAGGCTTATAGAGTGCCATAACTTGTCAAAAGTACCATGGTGTTTGATGGTAAATAGCCTGATGGACCACAGAAACAACTTTAAGTTGCACCTGAAATACAACTGGTAATTGCTTCAGAATTGATGTAATATATGCCATCCTGGCAACTCCTATTACTAATTTTGCTTAGTAGTTTAGTGGTACATATAGTAGACTTTAAACCAAGGGAACTAGGTTCAAATTCCACATTATCTTTTTTTATTGTGAGTCATTCAGAAACAGAAAAATACCTACTGCATCTGAATGCACACTAGTTCAATAGCCTTCAGGTTTGGTATATATATTGATATATAGTAGGTATTTTTCTGTTCCTGGAGAGCTCATAATTACAAAATAAAAGCTAAAGTAGGTTTTGAACCTGAGTTTCTTGGTTTACAGTCCATTGTACTAACTACTAGACAGCCTCTTCTGTCTGCAGGGATGTCTGTGCAGTCATTTGTCTAAGAATGCTGTCAGACAGAAATCCTTGTCCCCGCTTTTTTGCCATTCATATGCTGGATGTTCCAGTTTGTAAAATGGCTGTTCATGTGACTAGAGACTATAAAAGACTAGAGTGCCCACATAACACCAAGAAAAGGGAACCAGCTAGGCAGTGGCGTACCTAGCATATGTTAGAGTAAACACTTTCAACACTGAGTGTGAAGATGTCCAAAAATGTAAGACAGGAACAGCATAGATCTAACTCAATCCAAAAAATGAAGGAAAAAGCCTCAGAAAGGGCCCTCCCACCTCACCAAAACGGCTCAAAGAGGTGGTCGAGCATTCACCACACTGGCAAAAAACCTTCATTGTATGATAAAGTCTTATGCTGTGCTGAAATGTGCCAACAAAAATTAAATAATAGAGGAAATATTCCACTTATCTTCACTGATCGGTACACCAACGGTGGCCAGCGTTTCACAAATTCATGCTGCCTCAGGATGTATCCTGACCGATCAGGTTTCTTTCAGAACAGGACGGCAAACTGCCTCTTGCTCCTGAGATGGCTCCCACACGGTTGTGCACCCCCCCTTAGCCTGCCGTCGGAGAGGAAGTTCGGGCCAGCCAAAAAATGATGGGCCCCGGGTATCACATATGCTAGGTACGCCACTGAACCTCTCCCCTATGTACTTACCTTCTTTGTCTAACTTTCCTATCAAATATTGTATTTCAGTCCTCAACCCAATGTAATCATAGTCCAGTACATATATAAGTCTAGTATTGTCTTGTGATGCCTATAGCTTATATCCCCCCTTTTTTATGATTCTTTTAAATCTAAGCCACTCAGAAATATGATAAGCGGGATAATACATTTTAATAAAACTTGAAACTTGGAAGTTTTCAAACAGTGATACACTAACGCTGATGGAAATAAACACCAGGGTAGAAACACACACAATCCAAAACGCACCCCTTCATAATTATGCTGAAACAAAAAGCAGAAAAAACAGAAGACTAGGAGCAGAACCAGACAAATTCCAGCATAAGGGTTTTATTTAAAAAAAGACCCAATGCAAATTTGCATTTCGGCGCAGAAGCGCCCGCCTTAAGAGTCAAAAATTCACTGTAAACAAGTATAGATGCATATAATATTCATAAAGATGAACTGCAGAAACAAGAACAAGTTGCATCAAAAATAGTAATAGGCAGCACTGATGTTGTTTTTCTGCCTACCTGTAGCTTTTTGCTGTATATGTAATAATTATGAATTATTTTAAATTTTATTCCATGGTTTTTACCCCTATTCTTTTAATTTTATTAATTGAATTTCCCTGAATTCTGTTGTTTAACGATTCCTCCCTTCCCTTTTTACATATTGGTTTAATTCATTTAGATATCATTTATATAGATGGTGCTCCTATCTGTAAAGTTAGGAATTTCTATGAAATATTCTACATGCTTCTCTCCTCTCCACTCCTTCCTGCCCTCCATAGTTCTCCCTACCCTCTTCTAACCCCTTCCTCTGTAATGTCGCCTAGAGCTTGCATAGGTATGTGTGACGCACAAATGGAAAAAATAAAATTAATAAAAATAATAATCTTCACTGGGTCATTGATAATCACCCCACAAACTAAATAGAATTACTGTTTTGAATGCAGTTTGTTCTTGTTTCTGCAGTTCATCTATATCATTGGTCTCAAACTCGCGGCCCGCCAGGTACTATTTTGAGGCCCTCGGTATGTTTATCATAATCACAAAAGTAAAATAAAACAGTTTCTTGATCATATGTCTTTTTAGCTATTATTATTAAGACTTAGCCAAAAGGAAAGATTTATAAACTATAAAGAGTTTTTACCTCATGCAAAATTGTCATTTCTTTAATAAGACATTACGGTAACTATTTTTTCTGAGGCCAAATTCACAATGTGGCCCTGCAAAGGGTTTGAGTTTGAGACCACTAATCTATATGAATATTGTATGCATCGATACCTGTTTACAATAAATTATTGACCTCCGAGGCAGGCCAAAACACAAATGTGCTCCAAATAAATAAAAAGTCTGTGCTGGTTATTTGACTGGCCTGCCTCTACTTTTCTATTTTTTATGTGGTTGCCATACTTAGAGGATTTTCTTCTTTTTTCTCCTACACTTGTGCTTGTGAAAGAAATAGCAACATATTCGATAATTTAGTGAATACAGACAAGGTGCAATGTGGTCAAATCAAGTAGTTATTGTAAACAACCTAGCTATTGCATTTTGCACTAACTGAAATGCTCTCAGTGAGTAACGCATCAGCCCTAGATACTGATTTGGTGAAAATGTATTTTCTGCTGGTCTAAGAGGACCCATCCCCACCCCCACCCTTGACGGCTTGAAAATAATCTCTGTCCCTGAACAGAATTCCTATAACTATCTGAATCTTTATGAACTTGTGATGGACAAACACATTTATTAGCTGCAGAGATCAGGGCGGGATTAACCAATAGGCCAAGTAGGCACGTGCCTAGGGCCCGAAATGGTCAGGGGGGCCCGATGAAGGAGGGCATCAACACTGTTTTTTCCAAACGGCGATGGGCCCCTCCAGCATCGATCGGCAACGCGGGCCCCCCTGATTGGCAACGCGGCCCCCCCCTATCGACAGAAAGTAAGACAAGTAAGCAACGCGGGTAAGAAAGGCAACGGGAACTGTAATTGTGCAACCGGTGCTGCTTGCCCAAGAAAGCTTCCCTCTGACGCAGCTTCCTGTTTCCGCCTGGGCATATGGTGGGGTGGGGTGGGGCAGGGGGCCCAGTGTACTTGTGTGCTTAGGGGCCCTTGATGAATTAATCCTGCCCTGGCAGAGATACAGATGCCACATCTGTAAACTATTTTAATAATGTGAAACCCTAGGAAAAGATGAATGACAGAGACCACTATTATCTCTCCCTTATGTCTGACTAGAACCGCAACGAAACACTAAATGCAAGAAAAATATATAATCAAGTATACAGTGGGGGAGGGCCCTCAGTTTTCACAACTCATATCTAGGGAAGAGCACAAAGTCCTATCGCAGTGTTGTCATTCAATAAACCAAAAGGGTAAATATTATGAAACATACCCAGACCCTTCCCGTGAATTCAGTGAATTACATGTGATTTTTCATAACAAAAAAGTGCAAAAAATCAAAAAGTATTTTTGTATCGCTGTTGTCCAGTCAGAAAAACCAGCATCCAAGTTAAGTATCACCACAAAAACAGTGTAAATGCATAAAACAAATTGCTTGAAAAAGCAAAAATACTAAATACAGTACTTATCTTCGGGAAATGAAAAATCAATGCCCATCAACCGCTCCGCATGCTATTAAAGTCCGCTGGAGCTCCGTTTCAAAGGTAAAACCTTTTTACTCGGGAGTGACCGCTCTGCTATAGGGCTTTGTGCTCTTCCCTAGATATGAGTTGTGAAACTGAGGGCCCTCCCCCACTATATACTTGATTACCGTATTTCTCCATGTATGCCCCTATTTATATGCTTCAAGAAATCCCAATTTAGGTTTTAAAACTCTTAGATAAGCCGCCCCATGTTACTAGCTGCGGCTTATCTAAGAGTTTTAAAACCACATGGGGCGACCTATACATCCCTCGTCTCCTCCCCAGGCATGTGCACACATTACATGGTGTCTGTTTCTCACTATCATCTGGAGTCCACTCGGCTCTCTGCTTGCCATGGCAGCCAGCGAGAGCGACACAGACGGGGCTGGTAATAACTCGGCCGCACTGCTTTCCTCATCTTCTTCGTCTTCGGGGAAGTCAAGCATAGTCATTTACACATTCCAGCTGGAGGAGTTCACAAATCGACTGGCCTCGAAGCAGGAAAACAACCTTCCTCCCTCCTCCCCCGCACCATTAGTAGAACAGTTCCCCATATCTGGAGCTCCCTTCTGGACGGCTGCCTCCTGCAATGTCACAGCCACGGTGCAGGGCAGGAGCGATGTTTTCAGCATCCAGCCAGCCTCACAGTGCTTCCTCAATGCCTGTGTCAGTTCTCATGGGAAGCAGAGCAGGCGAGCCGGCTGGATGCTGAAAACATCGCTCCTGCCCTGAACCGCGGCCGTGACATTGCAGGAGGCAGCCGTCAGCTGTCCAGAAGGGAGCTCCAGATACGGGGGAATCACGGTATGGGTACGGGGGACTGCTCTATTAATGGGGCGGCTTATCCACGATGTCTTTAGATAGGCCATCCCATATAAGGAAGCAGCACCCATGACTTCAGATTGTAAAACCCATGTATAGGCCGCGGCCTATACATGGGAAATACGGTATATATTTTTTTTGTATTTAATGTTTCGCTGCAGTTCTAGTCAGACATAAGTAAGCATCAAAATTCCCAGTCATCTCAACCTTTCTGAAAACATAGAAATGTTGTCCTTATTTCCTCCGGAAAGTAACGCATGCATTTTGTCATTCTGTGGTGCCACTACATTCTTCCTCAGTTTCTATCTTGGAAGTACTACTTTTAGAAAAAAGTACAGTAAACTGCATAAATTAATAATAGCTCCTTCCTACCTAAACTGGTCTACTTTCTTTCTCTGAACTGAGGAAGAAGGGAGCAGAAATTGGATGGAGAGATTTCACTAAAGTAGCCCTACTATGAGACATGAGTACATGCAGTGGCCACAGAGAATACAGCAAGTGATCGGAGAGTTCCAATGAAACATAGAAATAGATAAGCAAAACTGATGCTTCTATTTCCTTAGCATCCCCATATGTTCAGACTAACTAATAGGCAGGAGGAGACAGCTTCTCTCATTTCGTGGATAGGTGTATTCATCATGGGCCTATAACAGCTTCCTTCTCCATGAGAAAAGAAAGACATTTGCACTCCCCCCCCAAAGTAAAAGTAAGAGCCCAAAGGGAGAACATGTCTTCTTAACGGAGGACTAATGGCCTTCACATTGCTTCCAGTGTACACGGGGCCACTGAAAAGTTCTCAGCCCAACCAACAAAGTTGGGACAGTCTCCGTCGAGGGCTATACACTTAGTTCAGTGGTTGTCCACTTTTTTTTTTTTTTTTTTCATTCCATTGGAAAAATATGAAACAAAAAAAAGTGGAAAATTGCTGAACTAAGTCTATAGTCCTTGATAGAGACTACTCCAACTTTATTGGTTGGACTGAGAACTTTTCAGCAGCCTCGCTTATTTAAGTACTTCACCTGGAGGGATAGGTTTTGGTGACAAAGTTACCTTTTCAGCCCTGGTTTGGAGAGTTTCAGGCCCTGATATCTTATCCAGCTTATATAAATTTCAGTTACTCGATCAGGGACAAAGACAGCCTCTAAATTCTATTCCAGCTGCAATAGAGTGAAAAAGGTAATTTCAGAAAGGTTCCAGGTCAGCAACAGCATGTCCCAAATCAGTAACCTGGCTGAAAATCACCATGGCATCCATGCTAAACTTAGACACTGGAACATAATTAATGAGAATAATTCTTCTCCCAAGCCTTTAATGTAAGAAGCAATTAGCAAGCAAGTCACACACACAAAGGCTAATGGCTAACAGCTGCACATACTGTAGCAGGGCTTGCTTGTCCACATTTACTCTAGAGAATTTTCCTGCACCTTTCCTGACTTCATGTGCAATTTTCTTTACGTTACTTACTCTTAGCATCTGCCAAAAAGTGGCATAAATGGACAGATGGACCTTTCTCTTGCCAAATCCTTCCAATTTGCTATTTTCAAAATTTATCTTCTAGATTGGTTTCTCTGCTGCTCATCCACAGTAAAGAATGACACAGGGGACAGAATTTGTCCCTGACCCCACGGTTAACTGTCCTATGTCATTTTCTAATCCATAGTTCATCTAAATTTCAAGGGGGTGGGTGCGACTAGGGCATGCTTATGACCTGGACATTTTTACATTACATTACATTAATGATTTCTATTCCGCCTGTACCTTGCAGTTCTAAGCGGATTACATCAAAAGATAACTGGACATTTCCAGGAAGAGGGATACAATTAAAGACATTGGGCCTAATACATCAAGAAGATAACTGGACGTTTCCAGGAAGAGGAATACAATTAAAAGCGTTAGGTCAGAAACAATTTTGAAGGGAGGATACTAGGAGGGGGAGAGAGGGGAAAAGAAAAGGAGGTTAGTACATTTGGATGAATTTCTTAAATAGCAGGGTTTTGATTTCTTTTCGGAAAGCTTTGAGGTCAGTTGATGCTGTCAGTAAGTTGGTGATTGAGGGGTCCAATTTAGCTGCCATCATCAAACACTTTAGAATACGTCCAGGGCACAGTTTGGATGCTTTGGGCTTGACCTGTTTTAATAATGAATAAGGTGCCCAAATTGACCAGATGACTACTGGAGGGATGAAAACATGACCCACACACTCACCCAGTGATCACTGACTCCCCCCTCTCACCCCCCCTCCAAGATGTAAATGAAACAGTATATACCTGCCTATATGACAGCTTCAGATGTTATGGATAGTCCTAGCAGAGCTGCAAAAGTAGCCTGGTGGTCAGTGGACTGCAGAGAAGGATACCCAGGCCCATATCCCACTCTAACTACTACACCTGTGGTAGAGAGAGACCACCAAAACCCTACTGGACCATCATATAGGTGCCACCTGCAGGCATAAGGGCTATTGGTGTTGTGTACAGTTAGGTCCAGTAGGTTTTGGGTAGGTTATAGAGGGCTCACCACACAATATAAGGGATTATAGTGAGATATGTACCTGTGGCCCTTTATGAGAAGTTAACTGCAGTGCTCTCTAAGGTGCCCCCACTGCTCTGCTAGTCTACTTTGCTGGCCCCCTCCTATGTCCCAATGACTTATTTTCTGTTGTTCTCTTTTGGACACACTTTTTTTTTTTTTTTTTTTAATGGTTCAATAAGATAGAAGCAAATTTGAAAATGGTCCATTTTCGAAAAAACAAGAGAGACGCGTTGTAGTTTCGAAAATGGTCGTGTTTGCTATTGGATTATTTCCGCGTCTTCTGCAAAATGCCCAAACTTCTCGCAAAGAGATAGAACTTTTACGGTGGAGTGGTGGGGCTGAGGCTTCCTTTTGAAAAAAGATTTCCACGTAGAGTCCAGGTTGGAGCAGATTTATATAAATGATACTTGTGCATACATAATAACATTAGAAAACACTCTTCTGGACACTAGAACGATTCTGGCCATAGAAGGTTACACTGCAAACTCGGATTTAGACATCATATCAAAAATGCCCCTCTATATCTCTGCCTACTATATATGTTCCACCTCTACTTGCTCCCTGTGCTGTCTATTATGATGTTTTAATGCAGGGATCTCAAAGTCCCTCCTTGAGGGCCGCAATCCAGTCGGGTGTTCAGGATTTCCTCAATGAATATGCATTGAAAGCAGTGCATGCACATAGATCTCATGCATATTCATTGGGGAAATCCTGAAAACCCGACTGGATTGCGGCCCTCAAGGAGGGACTTTGAGACCCCCTGTTTTAATGTGTATTGTGCTTTAATGTGTTTAAATACATATTATAAATAGCATACTATGCCATGTCATTTAATATTTTTAGTACTGTAATTGTCTATTGACCATATTTGGCCTATTCTTGCTGTGCATTGCCTTAGGTGAATTTCTTCAATTAGGTGTTAAATAAATCCTAATAAATAAATAAACTAAGTATGTATTTCAGTGCATTTTTTTTAATGGCTATTGCTCATTTTCAACGGTCTTTCATCTTGTAATTACGTGCTAGATTGTCTAACCCCTTCTCATCTCAAGAGCGGTGGGCTGAAGGAATTTGGTTGTTATAATTAGCACCAGCTTTTAGAATGCATGGTTTACATTATTTGGTTTAATCATTTCGTGTTGTGCGAATGAATGCAGGAACGAGGTTAACAAGAATGCTGGCAATGAGGCCACTGCGAGGGCAATGTTGTCACGGGACACCTATTTCATGCATACATTTCTGTTAATTGGTAGCCTGTAAGAGGATGTTTTTCATGGGTACATAAACAAATGACAAGAATAGTGCCAGCTATGCACCTTCTTGCTTTAAGCTCAGTAGTAAAAACTTGTTTCTTTAAATTACGCATCATCCGTTCACTCAGTTCTATTCTAAATACTGATTCAATTAACATCTTAATTCATTCCCTAGTCATTTCACACTTAGATTACTGTAATTCTTTATTAAATGGACTACCTCAAAAAGAACTTCGACGGTTGCAACTTATACAAAATACTGCAATTAAACTAGTCTATAAAATAGGTAAATTTGAACATGTCACCCCTCTACTTAAAGAGGCTCATTGGCTCCCAGTCACGCACCGTATAATCTACAAAATCATATTGCTCACCTTCAAAATCAAACAATCTCACTTACCTCTATTTCTCGACAAATTATTAATTCCCCAAAGCTCTCCCCGATCCTTACGATCCACCGATCAAAAACTTCTTTTTATTCCGTCTTTAAAAGAATCCTACTATACTAGGAAAACTAATTTTGCTATTACTGCCCCAACCTTATGGAACTCTCTCCCTCAATTTCTTCGGGATGAAATTCATCTACAAAAATTTAAAACTATTCTTAAAACTTTCCTATTCCAAGATGCCTTTGCTAAATCCTAATCTTTACTTCATCTATTAAATTTTCAACACTCTCATAATTCTCATCCTCTACATTAGCGCATCTCATAACATCACGCACAATTATCCTTCATGTTCTTTCCCTTCCCACTATATCATTTCTTCTAATATTATGTAACTTTTCCCCTCCTTCCCATTCATCCTCACGGTCGTGTTTGTCTGTATATGTTTAATATGTTTTCCCCAATATTCTTCAATACACTAATAACTAGTTCTTATTCTCCTATTTTAAATTTTTTTTTTATTGTTAACCGGTCAGATATTTGCTTTATGATCGGGATATGAAAAACTAATAAACTTGAAACTTGAAACTTTCCAAATCAAGATGGCTCCTTATAGAATTACCTCTTGTGTTGTACTGAGGATCTGACTTGTTAAAGCAGTATGTCCAACCAGAAGAACCATGGGATAATACAAAGTGATAAATAAGAACATAAGAATAGCCTTATTGGGTCAGACCAATGGTCCATCTGGTCCATCTAGCCCAGTAAAATGTCTTCATGATGGCCAATCCACTTCACAAGTACTACTACTATTGATTATTTCTATAGCGCTAATAGACACACACAGCGCTGTCCAGAGTCACAAAGAAGACAGTCCATGCTCGAAAGAGCTTACAATCTAAACAGGCAAGACGGATGAACAGGATGCCAGGGATGCAGTTAAGGCAGAAATCTCCTTGAGGGCCGCAATCCAGTCGGGTTTTCAGGATTTCCCCAATGAATATGCATTGAAAGCAGCGCTTGCACATAGATCTCATGCATATTCATTGGGGAAATCCTGAAAACCCGACTGGATTGCGGCCCTCAAGGAAGGACTTTGAGACCCCTGAGTTAATCTGCTGGCAGGTTTGGTGGGAAGTGGCAAAAAAATGAAATAGCAACATTCCATGCTACCTATCCAGGACAAGCAGTAACTTCCCCCATGTCTGTCTCAATAACAGCTTTGGACTTTATGGACTTTTCCTCCAGGAACTTGTCCAAACCTTTTTTTAAAACCAGTTACATTAATTGCTCTTGCATTCAAGAGCTTAACTAAGTGAAAAAATATTTCCTCCTCTTGGTTTTCCAAAGTGTCTTCCCTAGTCTTTGCAGTTTTTTTTTTAGTTCAATAATTTTTATTAAAATTTGCATATAATACAATACAATGCATTAAAACTTAAATCAAATGTATATATAAAAGATAATAAAGAAACATTAAAATACAAACATCAAATAACAATACTCATTAATGCTGTCATAGACACAACAGTAAAGATCGTGTGGATATACACCTTGCAAAACATATCCTCGTATTTTAACAGGCGCATAACTGTAATAATCCAAAGGCTCCCATATTTTATTAAATTTATTTAACACATTTAGGGCTCCTTTTATCAAGCCGCGTTAGCAGGGTTAAGGCGCGCGACGTTTCATCATGTGCTAACCCCCGCGCTGGCCAAAAACTACCGCCTGCTCAAGAGGAGGCGGTAGTGGTTAGCGCAGCCGGCGATTTAACGCACGCTATTATGCACGTTAAACCGCTAGCGTGGCTTGATAAAAGGAACCCTTAATCTTTCAACAGCAACACACTCAAATTTAGCAGTTATACACACAGTATTCCACCAAGTTATATATTCTACCATCGATACATCCTTCCAGTGTTTTAAGATAATTTTAAATGGCCAAATTAAGCAATATTCTTAATAATTTTGATTGGTCCTCAGATTTGGTTGCCTGAACCCAAGATGGCCCAATACCATAACATCTAATGTTAATGGTTCTTTGATTTTCAACAAGTTGCAGATTGTATCCCAAACATTTAGCCAATAATCACGTTTATTATCACAATAGTATAATGAGTGAACTAAGGTACCAACTTCCTTTAAACATGACCAATATTTATTGGATTTAACACGTTTAATTTTTGATAATTTATAGAGCGTCCAAATAGCTTTGTGAAACACAAAAAATATGGATTGTTTTACTGTAGCTGATCTTAACGATTTATGAATGGAATTCCAAATCTGCTCCCAATAGTGCTCAGAAACATCCTTCTTAATGTCAAATTGCCACATAGATTCCGTTCCTTTGGGATGAGAAAATATATTGCCTGTATTATTTTGTACTACTGGCTCAGGGTGGAAAAACAGAGTGGCTTCCCCCTTAAAAAGGCACTAAGACAGTGCTAAAGCTGTATCCATTTATAAAATTCTAGGGTGTATGCAGAGGTCTGGGCCAGCCAAGCAGCGATTGGGCAGTGGCGACGAATGGGGGGGAAGAGGAATTGGAGGTGGGTTAGCTTGGGGGCAGGTAGGCTTCGGCATGGCTTTGGGAGAGCGAGGGAGGGAAAGAGAAAGAGGGTGGGACAAAGGCTGGAAGGCAGTGAGGGGGACTTAGGAAGGAGGAACGTAGAAACTCGGAACATAAAAAGAGGAAAGGGAAAGAGGTAGGAAGGGGGCACTAACTTGGGACATAGGAAGGAGGGAGGGAGGGAGGAAAGGGGCACTAACGGGACAGAGGAAGGAGGGAGGGAATAGAAAGGGACAAATGTCGGGTCTGAGTGTGTGAGTGAGAGGGAAAGAGATGGTGCACATGGGGAAAGGAAGAGGAAAATTTGGCATACAGAGGAGTGAGGTAGAGATGCATGGGGACTAGAAGGATGAGAAAGATGTTGGTTGGTGAATGGAATGAGGTCTGGAGGAGAGGAAGCATGAGAAAGAAAGAAAGAAATATTGGATGCACATTTAGAAGGAAGTGCAACTAGAGACTCATGAAATCACCAGACAACAAAGGTAAGAAAAATGATTTTATTTTCAATTTAGTGATCAAAATGTGTCGGTTTTGAGAATTTATATCTACTGTCTATATTTTGCACTATATTTATCTATTTTTCTATAGTTGTTACTGAGGTGACATTGCATATTTTAAAGCCTTGACATCTTTGAAAAAAAACCCCGAATATAAATGATAATTAACATTTTTTCTGTGTACAGTGTGCTTTGTTTTTTTAAAATTTGTGGTTGTCATTATGTATTAATAAGATTATAGTGTGTGTATATGAAAAATGGATGGAAGAAATTGCATTACAATTAGTAGTATTATTATGGGGCGGAGTTTGGGCAAGTCTGGGGCAGAGTTCGGGCGGATTTGGGGCAGGGGTTGGGCCGAGGTTGGTATTTGTTAGGCCGGTTGGTATTTGTTAGGCTTAGGGGGTACTTGGCTTGAAAAGGTTGAGAAACACTGCTCCAAATGAAGCTATACTAGGGCCTTTAATTTCAGCCACTAGGTGTCACCACTGTGCAATGACTATAACTGCTTCGCTCCAGAGCCACACCCAGAGAGTGGAATTGCAGTCAAGTTCTTTTATATGGTTTATCTTAGGTATGAGTAAATATTATATAGGTTACAGCAGCATAAGTAAATGAAATAGCCTTGAAAATATTGCATATCCCTCCACTGGGTAACATCAATTTATCCACAGTTAGAAATTTTTTGCTTTTTGAAAAATTTACTTCTTGTAGAAGATATACACTAAGAATGGGACCTTGGAGTGTCATGAAGATGAATTGAAATCCTCAGCTCGTTCAGTGCGCACCACTTACCAAAAGAGTAAATAGAATGTTAGGAATTATCTAGAAAGGAATAGAGAACAAAACTGGCAGTATAACACCTCTGTAGCAAGCCACAATGTGGCCACACATTGTATATTCAGTATTGTTCTGTTTGTCACACTTCAAAAAAAAGAGGAATAGCAGTATAGAGAAGAGCGGTCAAAATGAATATGGGGATGCATTTTCTCTCTTACAAGTAAAGGCTGAATAGCAGATCTATCGTCAACAGGGAAACAGTGAACTTAGTGGGTATATGAAAAAAACAAAATTATGCCTACCATGGAACACGTCCCCTAGTCCTTGTACTTTTGGAAAGAGTAAACACACAATTCCACTCAGTATTTCATAACCTCATTATATCTCTCCTCATCTGTCTTTTCTCCATGCTGAAGAGCTCTAGCTGCTTTAGCCTTTCCTCACAAGGAGTCAACCCAACGCCTTTATCATTTTCATTGCTTTTCTCTACATGTTTTCTAATTCTGCTCTATATTTTAGCAGATACGGTAACCAGGATTGCACATAGTATTCAAGGAGTGACACAAAGGCATTATAACATTCTCATCTTTATTTTCCATTCCTTTCCTTATCGTTTCTAACATTCTATTTGCTTTCTTAGCTGCCTCTGCACATATGGGAGAGGCATAGGCAGGTCAGTGGTGTGCCAGTTTCTTAAGCCCTAAGGGGTATATTCTATAAAAGGCGCCTTAAGTTAGGTACCAGTAGGTGTCCTACTGGGGCCTAACATAGGGCTCCTTTTACGAAGGTGCGTTAGGGCCTTAACGCGCAGAATAGCGTGCGCTAAAATGCCGCATGCGCTAAGCCGCAACCGCCTTTTCTTCAGCAGGCGGTAGTTTTTCGGCTAGCGTGCACTATAGCGCGCGCTAATCCGGTGCGTGTGCTAAAAAAGCTAGCGCACCTTCGTAAAAGGAGCCCTTAATTGGCAAAGCCGTTATAAAATGATTACAAAATTGTACAAAAAAAAAAAGTTGGTGCCTAGAGGCGCCTACAAAAACGGCAGCTTCATCGCATCTACTGAGGCGCCTTAGAACACATAAGGTCGAAGTAAGCATGGTTAACACTGTAAACTACCTTAGGCGTTCTTAGGCATCTTCATAGATGCGATTCATGTGAAACACAGGCACCAGAAACTGTAGGCCTTCAAAGCCTTGGCCTACCCTACTGGAGCCTATGTTTAAGGTAACCATGATTCTACAAACGGCGCCATTGCGTGATTGATATGCGATCGGTGACTGTTTTTTAGGAGTAATTCTTCAAACAATCATGCTGATACATTTTTTTATATCACTACTAGTTTTTTAGCCCATTACATTAACGTGTGCTAGAATAGATGTACTTGGGCTTTTTTTTTTTTCCTTTCTTTCTTTCTTCCCCTCTCTGTCTTTCTTTCTTTCTGTCTCTCCCTCCTGTCCAGCAGCACCCCTTCCCTTGTCCCCCTGTCTAGCAGTAGCCCTTACCTCGCCCCTGTCCAGCCGCCGTAGGCTCCAACGCTCATTGTCGAGATGGGGAAACTGGCGCATGCTCCTTCTTCCCACTGCGCATGTGGAAACCGCTGCACAAAACCATGCTCCTTCTACTGCCCATGCGGCGACATGGAGGCACGGAGCACAGAGGCACGGAGATTGAAGTGTGCATGCGCGCTAAGGGCTTTATTATAGCGGATGGGGATTCTCAGAACACCACCCTGTCCAAACAGGCACAGCATGGCAGCACTCTTCACCGATTCAACCCAAAATTGTGATATCTTTTTGCTTGGTTTGATATACTTTTCTCATCCTAATACAGACCTATTATTTCATTTCAATTCATCTTTCCTTAATTCGTTGCTATTCATGATGCTATATTTAGAATCCGTTCATAATTCAATGACTGGAGAGAATTGGGCTCGCCCTGATACGGGCAAGGTTTATCAAGCTAAAGAAATAGCTAATTGTAGATCCTCTCATGTAATTTGTTATTCAATGCCCTTGACCTAAGCTGTATATAGGGCGGACAACTAGACCAATAAGAACTAGACTTACTGAACATAAGTCCAGGGTCCATATTCAAAATGAAACAGCTCCTCTAGTTCGTCACTGGAAGCTTTTAACCCTTTCAGGACCAAGGGACATATTTGTCCCATAACTTTAAAATCCTATAAATTTTGATTGGGATAGTCTACAGTTCTAAATTTGATATGTACGGATTCCATATGATACTGCCTTTATGTAAACAAACTGGTTCCGACATTCATTCATTAGCGTCGTTGCTAGATTGACGAGAAGATTCACTTGCCACACTGTCCATAAGCCAGAAGTGTGATTTTTTTAAATAAAAAAAATGATATTTCACAAAAAAAATCAATTTTTTGGCATCTGCAAGCCCTTTTTACCATAAAAATGTCGTCAAAACCACAAAAATTGGCCTACGATCCTTATGGTCCTGAAAGGGTTAAAGCATACGATCCAGGACTTAAAATGGAGAGTGATAGATTCTGTGAAGATTGGGTGGGAGGGTGGAAATTATGAACGGATTCTAACTATAAAGGAATTGCATTGGATGTTTGAGTTGAATAGTATGCAGCCTATTGGTTTAAATGAGACGAGTGATTGGATGACTTTAGCTGAGTGAAAGTGCTGCTTTTTTCTGGCTGTGCCTGGTTGTGCTAGCTTCTCAGTAAGGGGGAGGTTCTTTCTCCGTGTTTGAATGAGTCAGCTGTTAGATGACATCAGGTGTATATCATGTCTGAGATGCCGCAGCCATTTTGTAGTGGAAACAGTTGCTATGCTAGGGAAGTGAATACACTTATGTAATTGGTAAGAGCTTTTCTTGCTTTTGTCAAAATTTGGTTTGTCCCATTGGGGTTATTTTAATCTTTATGATATGTACCTTTTATTGTAGTTGCAGCACAAACCCCTATCCTGAGGAAGATGCAAAACGCGTTGGTGGGGACTAGTGCAACAGCATAAAGCTAAGTGAAATACTATTAGCATCATGAATAGCAACTAATTAAGGAAAGATGAACTGAAATGAAATAATAATGTCAGTATTAGCATGAGAAAAGCATATAAAACCAAACAAAAAAATATAAAAGCAAAAAGATATCGCAATTTTGGGTTGAATCAGTGAAGGGTGCTGCCACGCTGCGCCTGTTTGGACAGGGTGGCGTTCTGAGAATCTCCATAGTGATATAAAAAAATATATCAACATGATTGTTTTTAATATATATTTTTATTAAAGGTAAAAAAGGTCACAACCAGACAAAATACAAATGCGGCAGCAAAAATGTCCAAATGTCCAGAAATGTCCAAATATCATAAAGAAACAACAGGATCAACAATCTATAGAGTTGCGCAGGGACAGAAATCCCACCCATCCCCGCCCGTCCCCACCAGGATCCTCTCCATCCCCACCCATCCCCGCCAGGATCCTCTCCGTCCCTACCCATCCCTGCACGGAATTACCTCCATCCCCGCCCATCCCCATAAAAAGCAGCAATTACTTCTGACAGGACCATCAATTCCACAGTTTCTTTTGTGTTTGCGCTGCTGTTTTCCTTGTGAAATCTCTTTGGTGGAACCCTTTTTTTGTTTTCTGTTCAGTTAATTAACTTATAAACCCCCTCTTTTACTAAGGCTGACGTGTCCATTATATTATATGGACGAATCCTGCTTCCAAAGCCTTCCATCTCCGTGGGAGTCCCGTTGGCTAGAGGGGGGTCCCCGTGGGAATCCTGTGGGCCAGAGGGGGGTCCCCGTGGGAGTCCCGTGGGTTAGGGGGGGGATTCCCGCAGGACCCCCGCGGGACCTGCGGGATTCCCACGATCCCCATTCCCGTGCAGACTTTTACAACAATCCCACCAGCCAGAAACCCAAAGGTAGAGCAGATCTATGGTTATTGATATTTAGTGAAAACCAAATAGTGTGTGTTTTTTTAGGAGGCCACCAATATCGGCGCCGTTTGCATGATCCAGCCCTCAGTTTACAGAATTCTGTCAGTTACATGCACATCTGACCAGTCTTTGACATGGTGTAATGCTTGAGCCTAGAGTTAAGCGCTCAAATACCAACTCACGCAAACATTCTAAACCAGCATCTGCACCCAACTTTGCCATTCTGGAATACTTGCTTAATGCTCAGTTTTCTAGCACCTAACTTTTGGAGCTCTTTCTTCAATCTGCCGTACCACTGTACATAAAGAGCTTGAGAAAAGATGAGGAGTAGCCTAACGACTGAGACTGAGACTGTGGGAAGCACCTTCTTTTACCTCAGGTATACACAGCTAGATTTGTTAATACGTTGATTCACGTTGATGGAATCCTGTGAGCTGTGCTGCATGTTTGCAGCTTCTTAACTGCTTGGATCTTTTTGTGACTTTTATGTTTTTATATTTAAGACAGTCAAGGACCCTATAAGTTCCCTGAAGAAGGCATTTTTATTTTGCTGAAACATGGCCCTTGTTGGGTCATTTTTACTGTATACATTATTTGGTTTTTATCCAGTGGGTCACTTGTGTCTGTATATACTCTGTGGATTGTTTTTAAGATTATTGTTTTCAAGGGGTCCTTTTATGAAGATGCGCTAACTGGTTTACCGCGCACTAAATGCAAAGATGCCCATAGGAATAGAATAGATGTCTTAGCATTTAGCCCGTGTTAAATCGGTTAGCGCACCTTCATAAAAGGACCCCTTAGTTATTTGGACACTTATTAAACTACAAACTGGTACATCCGATCTTCTATTCTACAATCTTTTTGTTGTTTTGCTGCACATTATGTTGGGCACAAAGGAGGCAATTCTATAACAAGGCACCGCATTTTAGGCTCCTACTTTCCACAAACAATGAGCCTATTTTATAAGAACACTTTAGTCGATATTGGTATACCTAAATTTATGCCTGTGTACTTAAAGAGCAACAACAGAAAAATCCAACTGAAGCTGCAGTAAAAAATCACCAACCAACAGAAACTGCAGGCAATGTACAAGATGCAGGCAGGATTTATAGTACCAAATTATAATGCAGTAATATAAAAACCTTTTTACCAACCAAGGGACCCTTGTGTACTTATAACAGGTCTGTGGCTGGCATAAATGTGAGCACTTAAAATGATATTTTCACATGTAAAACAAGGTTAGGTGTGCTGAGGCTGTATCCTATAACTACGTGTGCAATGAATGTCAATTAACCACAATATTTGGTTGTTAGTATTCAATTATTAATAATTAAGGACTTATAATAAAAAAACAAAACCAATAACATAGGAAGTTTGTGACAGCAGTCAGAGTTCGTTCGACTGGGAAAAAACTAAAGAAGAACAAGGCCTTCAAAACGCAAGTATTTTGGAAAAAAAAAAAGAAACAGTAATCGGCGACCTGTTTATCATTTTAAGTTTCCCTGCCGAGTTTTTGTAGGGCACCAAACTGGCTTTTCCACAGCGGGTGTTAGGACCGCAAAGACACCCGCTATGTCTAATAGCTTGCCCTTGACACTGCTTCAAGCCGGCACGGAGAGAAAACTGGTGAAGCACATTTCTTCAACTCCCTCCTCTCAGGGCTCTGTTTCGGCACCGGCGGGGGAGGGTAGCATCAAACCACCCCAGCTGACAGGTAAAAAAGTTTCAGCTCCGGCAGCGCCTTACAAAAGAGAAAAGGACAAGAAATCACTTCTGACAGTGCAGAAATACTAAATGCTAAATACTCCCTCTCCACCATCGATGGCTTCAGCGGCACATCTCTCTAAAAATAACTCAGTGACCATCCCACTACAGGCAGCTTTGTCAGAGAAAGGTCCCATGGGCCTTGCTTTGGCCTCATGATCCTTTCCCCTGCTTTCAATGGAAGATTTACCTACAGCGGTCGGGTCTAAGCAGACAAGGATCCATCCCAGGACCAAGAGGGTTGCTTCTACACAGGATGGGACACTCCAAAGGTACCTCCTAAACATAGGGCTCTTTCTCCTTTGGTCCCAGGCTCTTCTCCTAGTCCTCAGTCTGTTCAGTCACTATCTAATTTTTTCACATCAGCTAGAAGAGTAAGTGAATTTCAAGCCTTAGTCACCTATTATCCATACTCACAATTTTTTCCAAATTGCAGCTTTGAACTCATCCTAAGTTTCTTCCTAAGGTTGTTTCAGATTTCCGTCTCAACCAAACCATCACTTTGCCTTCCTTTTTCCCACCTCCACACTCCTCTGAGGTAGAGAAAGGACTTCATTCATTAGTTTGCAAAAGAACGCTCCTTTTTTTTTTTTTTTAAACCTCAGAACAACTTCTCAATTATTCATTTCCTACAATCCTCCTATCCCACAACTAGGAAGTGATGTCAGAATGAGAGACGACGTTGGCATGAGCAACAAGTTGGAGATGCTGCTCGCACCGGGGAAGGTGAACAAGTACAGGGGAAAGGGAAGGAAGGGGCACGCAGCAGGGTGGGTGGAGAAGAGGGCAAGGGGAGGCACCTCTGCCCCGGGCGCCTCCCATCCTCACTACACCAGTGGATCTACTTCTAAGACTCACCTTATTCAGTACTTATATGCCTGCAGAAGTACGTGCAACTCTATGGTCCTTCTGATTCTTCACTGCTTTCAGCACTAACCCTCTGGATTTGGATATCTCCCTTATTTTCTCCAAATGAGACTGCAGACTTACCTGGTGGAGCTTGATCGCACTAGGTAACATCTTAAAGCAGCTGAGGTAGTGAGACACCCTATGATCATTTCCCAGATTTTAAAATGGTTCATTATATTTTTGCTTTCAGTCTGCAGGCCCAAATTTAGCTGGTCTTAAGAAAGGTTTGGACAGTTTCCTGGAGGAAAAGTCCATATTCTGTTATTGAGACAGACATGGGTGAAGCTACTGCTTGTCCTAGATCGGTAGCATGGAATGCTGCTACTATTTGAGATTCCAGAATCTTTTTACTCTTTGGGATTCTACATGGAATGTTGCAACTATTGGGGGTTCCGGAATCTTGCTAAGCTTTGAGGTTCTGGAATGTTACTACTCCTTGGGTTTTGGCCAGGTACTAGACCTGGATTGGCCACCATGAGGATGGGCTACTGGGCTTGATGGACCATCGGTCTGACCCAGTAAGGCTATTCTTATGTTTGTTATGTTATGTTCTTAGGCATGAGCAACTTAAGCAATGCCCTCTGGTGCCAGATTTTAATAGATACTGGAAAGTTGCCTCTGCTACTTGGCTTCAGTCTGGGCCTGCCACTATATTTCTCATCCTGTACAGAAAGAATGGTAGCACATCCCCACACACAGACAAAAAAAGTTCACAGATGGTAGGAAGCCTGTACAAGTGGCATGGCTAGGCATTGTAGCAAGACCTTGCACTGAGTTTTCATTGGGGGTGGATAATGCTGCTTTAGTGCAACAATATTACTCTATAGCAGTGTTTTTCAACCTTTTTACACCCGTGGACCGGCAGAAATAAAATAATTATTTTGTGGACCGGCAAACTTCTAAGACCGAAATTAAAAAACACATTTCCGCCCTGTCTCCGCAAGCTCGATCCCCATAAACCAACACCGGGGTGGGAAATTTAATGGCGTCAATCTCGCCGGCCCGGTGCGGACCGGCAGGAATTTTCTGCAGACAGATACCGGTCCGCGGACCGGCGGTTGAAGAACAGTGCTCTACAGCACAGTGATAAGGTAAAAAAGAGACACCTGGAGAAGGAGGAACCTCCTTTCCCCTGCCAATATTTGCCTATGGGCCTTCTTTTCTGCCATTATCAGAAAACGAGATGAAACTAAAAACTAGAGAATATGGGGACAAATTTTTCCCCGTCCCCCACGGGAACTCATTTTCTCGTCCAGTCCCCGCGAGTTCTTTTCGTGGCCCTGCCCCATTCCTGCAAGCTCTGTCCTCATCTGCACAAGCCTCAAACACTTTAAAATCATAGGTGTTCGAGGCCTGTGTGGTTAAGGCTAAGCTTACAGGAATGGGACAGTGACAGGCGCAACGACAAAACTTGCGGGGACGGGATGGGAAAATTGAGTTCCTGCGGGGACGGGGAAAAATTTGTCCCCGTGTCATTCTCTACTAAAAACAAAAGGGCCTGATATTCTGCTGGCAGCAAGCAACGTTTTACTGACCGCCGCTGGTGCTAAGCTCAAAAATTCAAAGCTGGGCACATCAAGGCACCAGCATTCAATATCCGGATTTGCACAGCCAGCTAACACATAGCCGTCCGTTTAAGTGCAACATTTGCTACTTAATGGACTCTGGGTTATCGCATAAAGATAGGACTGACTTTTGTGTGGTTCTCTTTATGTGGTTAACCTGGCCAGTTGTATTGACTCTGTCTCTGGAACACTCCCCAAATGGCTGGTACTGATTTTAGCTCTAACCAGTTATTTCCAGTGACATTAACCAGTTAAAGTGCTGGTGAAAATGTACGGTTGGTCCTGAACAAACAATTTAACCAGTCAGGAGCCATTTCTGGACCATTAAATTGCATTGAATATCGACCCCAGACATTTTCAAGCTGATAAATAATTTTTTAAAAAAAGTTCTGTCGCCCAAGAGCCTTGTCAGAACTTGGCAAAAAAATTGAGGCTACTGACAAAATCAAAAAATTAAAATAAACGTAAAAAATATTAACACAAAGACAAACTTTCAGTCCAAAATAAGGATTAAAATGCTTTTTAGAGCAGAATAAATCTAACTACAGCATCTGTTGTTCTTGACAGAAAATTACCACTACTATTTACCATTTATATAGCACTACTAAGCATATACAACACTGTGTGGCTTGGGATGACCACACAGGCCTCAGATGACCTTAATGTTTTTCCTGGAAGCGCCTGGAAAATATTCCATGTGAGCACTGTTGAATCACATCATATGATGGTTTTACTCAGTAATTTGCCTTGACTTCAAAGAAGAGACTGTGATAAAATTTAAAAACAAAACAATGTGTCAAAGGAACCTATTGACGCTTGTAGATATAATTTCCAGACTCAGTATTCCACTCTAGTTGACTAACCAGTTAACCCAAGTACTGGCGTAGAGAACAGCTCCCGAAGCACCGAGTATGAGATGTAGGTATATCATGTGGCCTAGTGGTTAGAGCTATAGCCTCAGCACCCTGAGGTTGTGGGTTTATATCCCGCATTGCTCCTTGTGACCCTGGGAAAGTCACTAAATCCTCCATTGCCCCAGGTACATTAGACAGATTGTGAGCCCACCAGGAGAGATAGGGAAAATGCTTCAGTACCTGATTGCATACCGCTTAGACTCAAAGATGCTCAAGGCTCAGCAAACAAGAAGACGCAGATCTTCAGGCACCGGCATGTCCTGTGCGTTGGTGCCGGTGCCAGATGGGGGTAAGCAGTGTGTTCGGGTGGGTGTTGGGGGATGCCAAATCGCGGTGGGGGGGTGTGGGGGAAGGGTGCCAGATCACGGTGGGGATGGCGGATCACGCGGAGGGGCCTTCGTGAGCGGGGGGAGCAATGCCGGTTCTCGGGGGGGGGGGGGGTAGAACGTATCAAGCGAGTTTCCCTTAGTTCCTATGGGGAAACTCGCTTTGATATACGAATATTTTGGTTTACGAGCATGCTTCTGGAACAAATTATGCTCGTAAACCAAGGTACCACTGTACCTAAAAATAAAATAAATAAATAAAATTTCAGTCCTAGGCTAGGCTTGTAATACAAATGTTTCTAATCTAAATTATGCCACCCAATGGCTAACATTCATCCCCAGATTAGTTCTGGATGTTTATCTTCCCATAACGGGAAATTGTAAACACCTGGCTTGTGATCCATATTGGGAAGTAGATGAAATAAAAGCTCATTGGTCCATAATGTATATATTGATCTTTCCTTCTACAGGAACTTCTGAACACTTTTTCTAATTGCCTTTTGGTTTCTTCTACCCATTAACAACTCAAAATCTAGCACTTACTGTGAATGACTGAGAATTCCAGCTAGTAATCTCCCTAATCATCCTAATATAAAGCTGATCCCATGGTCTGTACTATATTAGAGCATAGAGCATTAACCAGCTAAGTGCACCCAGGATATCTGCTGGCTCCACAAAGCATAGATGTAGCTTGGTGTGGGCATAGAAAAACAGCACTCCTCCAAATGTTGCATTAGTCCTCAGCCTTCCTTTGCCAATATGACTTCCCTTACCTTTTGCCCATCCCCCTCCCCCCCCCCCCAGGTCAGCATTCAATTACATTCATGTCACAAATTATTAAGCAACCCACTCAGAGGAGACATGATAGAGACCTACAAGATTATGAAGGGCATAGAGAGAGTAGAGAGGGACAGATTCTTCAAACTTTCAAAACATAAAAGAACAAGAGGGCATTCGGAAAAGTTGAAAGGGGGCAGATTCAAAACGAATGCTAGAAAGTTCTTCTTTACCCAACGTGTGGTGGACACCTGGAATGCGCTTCCAGAGGACGTAATAGGGCAGAGTATGGTACTGGGGTTTAAGAAAGGATTGGACAATTTCCTGCTGGAAAAGGGGATAGAGGGGTATAGATAGAGGATTACTGCACTTGAGCGGACTGCTGGGCACGATGGACCTCAGGTCTGACCCAGTGGAGGCATTGCTTATGTTGTTATGTTCTTATGTACCACCCAATATAGAGAACACCACTTATAAAATAAAATGCACATCTTAAAAACATAGGGACTGTACAATTCACTTATAACCATGCAATGTGATAAGCTACAAACATAATATCAGTCATATTCTCCATCTTGTATTACATATATTCACTCATCCCACGCACTGCAGAACCTCATACCCAATAACACCTTGCTCAGCCAACCCAAAAGCCAAATCTAAGGGCTCCTTTTACGAAGGCGCGTTTGCGGGTTAACGCACGTAATAGTGCGCGCTAAACCGCCGGCCGCGCTAGCCGCTGCCGCCTCCTCTTGAGCAGGCGGTAGTTTTCCGGCTAGCGCGGAGGTTAGCGCGTGATTAAAAGCCGCCAACATGGCTTCGTAAAAGGAGCCCTAAGTCTCTCAAGATTTCCCAGATCTGAAACCTTTCTGCAGCCCATAGTTAGACCAGAATCCCGATCACATTCCTAAAATTCTATGACTTCTGCTTCCCAGGTTATTCAAAAGAAAACTTATTCAAAGCTCCCGTGTCCACAGCATATAAGGACAAGACCAACTCAATTACGTTGATGGAAGCAACTAATTTACCTGTTCCCTATAGACAATGCCATTTAAGAGCCTTTTCACTGAGCCACATTAAATGCTAATGCACACTTAACGCAGCAAACAATAGCCTAACACGGGAATTGCTAAAGCAGTGTTCTTCAACCACCGGTCCATGGACCAGTGCCGGTCCACAGAAATTTCCTGCCGGTCCACAGGGCCAGCAAGTGCATCAGGACCAAAACACTGTTCTTCAACCACCGGTCCACGGTGCGATCGATGTGGCGTTACCTTCGAGCCAGCTCCCTCTTCCTAACTGATTCAGTGCACAAAGCCATGGGCAGTGGCTCCTATGGGCATCCTGCACCTGAACCGGAAGCCTTCTCTCTGACGTTGCAACGTCAGAGGGAAGGCTTCCAGATGAGGCACGGGAAGTGCAATGTGCAATTAGTACTATTTTGGGGGCGGGGTCTGGGGTGGAGATTGGGTAGAGATGGGCGGGGTCTGGCCCACGACTTAGCCCCGTGTTCTTCAACCTCCGGTCCACGGACCGATGCCGGTCCACAGAATAATTCTTTTATTTCTGCCGGTCCATAGGTGTAAAAAGGTTGAAATACACTGTGCTAAAGCATTCCATGCTAGTTTTCGCATCTGCATGCACTAAGCACATAGTATTTTTGAAACTTTTTGGGGTGCGGCATGGCAGGGATGGAGAGTGGGCTTGGATATGCTGCTAATCAGTTAGTGAATCTATATTACTGCCGCACTAATTGGTTAGTGCATCTCTAATGCAGGAGCCCTTTAGCTTCTCCTAAATAGGTGGTGACTGCTCTTATGGTAATTTTTTTTTTTTTTTTTTTTAAATGGCCACCTGCTAATACTAACATTAATGCATAGCTTTAAATGAAACAAACAGAAAAAAAAAAAAAGCCCTTTTTTGATGGCCGTGCTAGAAAGGGGCTTAGGGCTCCTTTTACTAAGCTGCGCTAGCGGTTTTAGCATGCGCTAACCCCGTGCTATGCACCAAAAACTAACGCTAGCTCATCGGTGGTGTTAGCGTCTAGCGTGCGCGGTAATTTAGCGTGCGCTAAGCGCGCGCTAAAACCGCTAGCACAGCTTAGTACAAGGAGCCCTTAGTATTTGGGATGGACCTGCATAAGGCCCATCCCAAGGTTTTAGTATAGCTTAGTAAAAGATCCCCTTAATTCAGATCTTATAAGGAGCTCTTACAAAGGACAGACAGCTACATTCCTTCCACTTGTGATTCTTTAACTATACAATATAAAATCTAAGGGGCGCATAATCGAAAGAGAAAAACGTCCAAAAAACCGGCCTAAGTCAGCACTTGGGACGAACATTTCTCAAAAACATCCAAGTGCGGATAATAAAAACGGGTTTTGGACGTATTTCTAAACGACCTAGGCCTTCATAGTGCTGCTGAACGACCAAAGCTAAACGTGGCGTTTCGGGAGCGTGTCGAGGGTGGGAGTTGGGCGGGACGTGGGCCGGCTTAGACTTAGTCGTACAGTATGTATAACCGAAAGTTTTACAACAGAGCCTAGACGGAACTTGGACACTGTGACTTAGACCATGTAAGTCACAAAAAACCACCTAAAGTCACCAGATAAGCACTGAAAACACATAAAACAGACCCCCACACACTACCCCAGTGATCACCAACCCTCCCCCATAACAATTTTAATCACAACTTTAAAATTCAGCCTCCAGACCACCATCACCTGGCCGCCGGGCATAGGAAAGCCTAGTTGTGCTGCACAGAGGCATCTTAAACCATCTTGGGGTGGGTTAGGGACCCATAGAGAGATGGACCCATGCCCATAAGCCCCTGTAATCACTGCATTGATATTGAAACATGTGCACTCTCCTATACACCCCCAAAACCCTATTCTACTGGCATATAAGTGGCACCTGCAGCCATAAGGGCTATTGGGGTGGTAGATAAGTGGGTCTAGAGGATTCTGGAGGTGGTTTGGGGTTCTCACTGTAACCTATAAGGGAGCTGTAGTGAGGAGAAGCCATGGCACCCTTTTTGTGAAGTTCACAGCAGTGCCCTGTAAGGTACCCCAATGTTTAGATGGCATGTCTGGGTGTGCAGTCCATCACTTTGCAGATCCCTCCCACATCCAACAGGGCTTGTTCTAGGCATTTTGGACTTGGACGGAAAGTTGGACGAAAATGTGGTATAAAGATGGACGATTTAGTGGCTTGGACGATCAGATCGACAGGACGTATAATTAGACGATTTTCGAAACAAAAAAAAAGTTGGACGTATCTTTCGAAAATGTGTCTTAAGCTCTTTTTAACTTTGGACGACTTGCGTGATGGACGTAAACGGACTTAGACGTCCCTTTCGATTATGCCCCTCCACTTGTTTACCAATATGAGTGAATTATGTCAAGTCCTTGTTGGATATTTTTTCTGCTCAGGCAGCTGCCACTTCAAAATCATTGTTCAACTTCTCTCTCTCTTGCCCTTGCTCTCTGTGTTCTTTTTTATTTTTTTTTTTGGGGGGGGGGGGAATTTTTATTTTTTGCCTTGTATCAGGCAGAGAAATATAAATGCGCTAATGCTTCAATGCCAGGGTCATCCTGACCTCTCTGGAAGACCAGATATTTATTTATAATAATAATAATAATCAGTTTATATACCACAAGGCCGTAAAGTTCTATGCGGTTTACAATAGTTAAAAAAAATCCAAAAAACAAATAAAAGAAGTTGAATAGAACTAAAAAAGTTAAGCTTATAATTAGAGACACTAAAATGATCAAAATGGTGAATAATAAAATTCTTACAAATTAGCTGCCTAAACACTTCGAAAACATGTTTTTAGATGTCTCCTAAATTCCCCATAAGTGTCAGTAAGCAAAAGCAATTGTTCTAAATCCTCACCCCATAACGCTGCTTGATATGAAAAAAGATTTTGATGATTTTATTTATTTATTTTTTTAATGTTTACATCCTCTTAACAGGCGGAAAAACAAAAATTCAGATGTCATTTTTTATACTGCATAAAAACTATGCGGTTTACAAAATTACATGCATACATACTGAAAATGTTAAACATGTTTCGACAGAACAAACACAATAAAACATTAACTAACGATATTTTACAGTAGAGTCTAATTTGTCTATAGGGAAATATTTCATCTTTTGGTTAGTACAGAGTTTTACAATAGAGAATAACACGGAGACAAATTTTCCCCCCATCCCCGCAGGAACTCAATTTTCCTGTTCCGTCCCCGTACGTTTTGCTGCTGTCCCTGTCCCTGTCCCATTCCTGCTAGCTCTGCCTTAACTGCGCAAGCCTCAAACACTTATGATTTTTAAAGTGTTTGAAGCTTGTGCAGCAGATGAGGACAAAGCCAGCAGGAATGGAGCAGGGACAGGAAAAGAACTCGCCAGGACAGGATGGGAAAATGAGCTCCCATGGAGATGGGGGAAACATTTGTCCCCGTGTCATTCTCTATTTGACAAGCCCCTTGCCAGAGACCACATGATAAAGCTAAGTAACAGCTTTTAAACATTATTTAAGTTTAAACTAAAATGAAAAATTTCTAAAAAAATGCAAGAGTAAAGAATATGATTGAATATCAAGTAGTATAATTGGACCCGATGTCGAGTAGACACGTAAAGCTTGGAGCAATGAAATTGTATTGAGCTCCAAGTGGTGCCGCTGAGGATCCTTGAAACTGGTGATAAGCTTCTAGTTCATAAGGGTATTCTAATGGTGGTGAAGTCTGTGCTACCATTTGAGTTACAGTATTGATTGAAGACCCTTGTGGAGTGTATAGATTGTGTGATTGCATAATTCTCTATTTGACAACACAAATAGCTAACTGGATAAAGTACCCTAAATGCAAAATCTAAAGGGATCTATGTTGCAATTGAACACAAAATATAATTTTTGTTACTGAAGTCATCCTGTTAAGACAATGGACATGCAACGATCAGAAGAGAATGCATCATGCTTTTCATTCTTTCATTATCTAAGCCAAAATTACAGCTCCCACCTCAACATTTAGTAGACTATCATGAGAATATCACTGCATTACGGGGCTCATACACTACAGCTTGATATGTGTGCTAGGGTCATTTAATATGCACACTAATTTGTGTGCCGTGCACCAAGGGGGCAAGTTTCAAAACATTACACATGGCTCTGCCTTGTACAATCACCTGGTGAACAAGTCCTTGCAGAGATTTGCCCCTGTTTTTACTTGGAATACTTCAATCTTCCAAAATAATGATCATCATATTGAAATGCAAAACTATGCATATCGTGGCCTCCCCCCACTCTAACCTTACCTCTGAGACAGCCTACTTTTTCATATTTTGTTGTTGCATACTTTAATCCATGAGAAGGGAGAGCAAATTTCAGATATTTATTTATTGAATTCGTTCTCTATCCAGTTCTCCCCAAAGAGCTTAGAACGGGTTATTGGAACGGGCATTGGAAGTGCTTTCTTGTTTGGGCACTTTATGCACTCTAAGCACTTTAAGGGTTAAGAACATAAGAGTTGCCTCCGCTGAGGCAGACCAGAGGTCCATCTTGCCCAGCAGTCCGCTCCCGCGGCGGCCCATCAGGCCTATTGCCTGAACAGTGGTCCCTGACTAATTTTATAACTTACCTCTAATCCTGTCCCTATAATCTACCTCTACTCTTATCTGTACCCCTCAATCCCTTTGTCCTCCAAGTACCTATCCAAAGCTTCTTTGAAGCCCTGTAGCGTGCTCCTGCTTATCATATCCTCCGGTAGCGTGTTCCATGTATCCACCACCCTCTGTGTGAAAAAGAACTTCCTGGCGTTAGTTCTAAACCTCTCCCCTTTCAATTTCTCTGAGTGCCCCCTGTTAAATTATATTTTTTGCACAAGCATCAGTCACTTTACCTAATGACCACTAAAGATGTGTGTTTCCCAGCAAGAGCAATGAACATTCAAATAAAGTGGCGCGTTGGGAAATACATGGTCTGGTACTCTATTTTTACTTGAAATTTTTTGTTCTCTGCTATATATTTATCTTTGAACAAATTTGTTTTCTTCATTTTTGTTGCTACATAATATACCGCCAACAGTTTACAATTTGCCATAGTTACACTACCATTTTTTTGATACAAGATTTTATCCTAATTTGACACATACTAGGGATCTAAAACCAATACACAGGTTACAATTTGCCCTAGTTCCAGTGCAGGGTTGTTCAATACAAGTTTTATCCTTACCCGACACATACTAGGGATCTAATACCAATATACATAACATACAGTCAATTTATGCCTCTCTCTTATTATATCCATTCCTCCTCCTGTTATGTTGCTCACCTATCATTGACTGACACTGATACTAGTTCAGAGCTTAAATTTAGCCTGGACTGTAATATGGTAAGAGGAGATTGCTGAGTGGATTACTGTGCCTCTGGCCTCCCAGAAAAGCTGGTTCCAGCCCTGACCTTCCTGTAGCTATTACATTTTAAAATCACTCACCTAATGCTTACTAGGCCAAACCCAACATTTAAAAAAAACATACTTGCCAATGAGGCTAAATATTGGGTCATGCATTTTTAGTGGTAAACTACAAGAACTACTGCATTTAGCATTAAAAGAAGTTTAAATATGCAAAACAAAACAAAAAAAAAAGGTTTGCTCATGGGGGAAATTTTATAACCAACTCAATAAATTAGTAACCTCCAGTATATACGCTGGGAAAATGCTCAAAACTTGACCCCTTATGTTACTGAAAATTTGTCCTATACTTTCAATTCAATGCATGCACACATACAGGGGGAAAACGCCTCAGAGGCTGCAGGGCAAACTGTGCTCTAGAGCTATGGAAGGGAGCCTAAGTAGCTCATTAGCTCCCCTCCAACATTCTATCATAGGCGGAAATAACCCTTTCAAGTGACTTAAACATTTACTGTAATTCAAAAAAGTGCAAGCATCACTTATCTTTTGTTACGAGGAGGTGCTGAAATGTTCTCAGCTCAACCAACCAACCAACTGCCTAGATTCTGAGCGTTATTTTGCCGCTTTAGCTGAAAAGAGTGTTATCTTATTTCGTTAAGTGCCAATTTGCAGAAACAAAATTCTCTGTTTTTTGACATTGTTTCAGATCATTAACTGAACCGTATCCACGTCATTCTCTTCTTGGCTGGGATGAGAACTTTTCAGTACCCCCTCGTAAAAAGTACAGACATGGCTTTCTGCGTGTGGGATTTGCATACTTTGGAAAATTGCCTCAGGAAAGTCATGCCTATTCATTTATGCCTGTTCTTTACTACTATAATTATAGATCCTGTAAATTGAAAAGCTTACTAATTAAACTGCAAAGAAAATGAGTTGCCTGTAAACTTTATTAAAAACTGTAATGTTGACTTCTAAAGTGATTAATTGATCAGAGGAGAGGAATCAGCTGAAAGAACTATTTTTAAAAAAAATCATAATGGCAATCTTTCCACATGGTGCTTCATAGCAAACATCATTTGATTCCCATGACATATTTTCAAAAGTATATGGGTAGTGGAAACTTCATGTAAACCTCTGCCCCTGGGAACATCTCCATTCCGCTCTGGTAAAGAATGTTACCTTAGACTTTTTCTTTCTCTGCACTTTGTCATTATATATAGTGGGTCCTCAAACCTGATTGGTTGGAGTTTTATCTGATTTCAGCAAGAAATTGAGGCAGGAAGGTCTGTTATCTCAAATTTGAATTTGGGGGTGGGGGGGAAGTTCATTGGTCACATTTTAGGAAAACGAATTATACAAATATATAAATTGCAGATCTCACAGCATATTTTGAAGAAAGCTATATATAGCATGATGGCTGAAATGTCAGTTCAACAAAAATAATGATCAGAACAAAAATTCTTTACCATTAATTCACATGAGCTAAAAGTAAAATTATTTTTATTTTTCAAAAGAAAAACTGAATAGGAATAAATAGTGTACTGTCCCAAATAGAATAAGAACTATAAATAGGGTTACCATATTTGTGAAGACAAAAATGAGGACAAATGACCCTGCCAATACTCCACCCACAGCCCCACTCATACCACCCATTTCTTTGGTCTTCCTTCCCATCCTCTGTACCCTTTAGTGCTTCTCTCTCTCCTTCCTTTCTCTCTTTCTTTCTTTCTCCCTCAAATCCCCTCTCTAGGTGCCCCCTCACTGTCCTTCCAACCTCTTCTCCCACTGTTTCTCTCTCTCTCTCCTCACATCCAGCACCATCCTACTCCATGCTCTTTTCTCCAAAACTCTCTCCTTTCCATAATGCTTTTCCAGATCTCCTCCCTCCCTCTAAGCTATTTCTCAAGACCTCCTTCCCTCCATATTGTTTCTCCAGCCCTCCCCCCTCCCTCCTACAACACTGCTTCACTCTCTAGCTCCCAACTCTCCCACCTACCTCCCCCTCGAGCCCGGCTGCTGCAATTTAATTTTCAGGCAGCCAGCAGCACTAAGGTAATCCTGATGCCACCGGCATGCCCTGGAAGCTGCCTCTCTGCAAGCCCTGCCTACGCAGGAATATGACGTCACTGCAGAGAGGCAGCTTCTGGGGCTTACCTGGACAGTCTTCGAAAAAGAGAGCATGTCCAGGTTTTCCCAGACGCCTCATACTCCTAACAATAAATAGCAATTTTTCTCAACAAAAATGGCTTGAGAGGAACAAAAAGGTTACACAAATATACGCAGGAACTGAAGAACTGAGTAAGAAGTAAAATTTTCAGAAGGGGACTAAATAAAAACCAGAATTAAGACTGCTGTTAGAACTAGAATAAAATAAGAATAAAAATTATATGTTTTGTAACTGAATAATAACTAGAACTAAAATATTATGCTGAACTAAAATATCACTGGCCCTGTACCTGCTGCCAGACCACAAGGGTAGAGTTTTAAAACTGGAATCAGGAGAAGCAGCAGCAACGTTGCTAGATGTTACGGGGACAATTCTCCAAATGTTAGGCACTGGAAGTGCGTGTGCTAAGTGCAAATTATGTACGTAATTGCCTCTATAGAATTCTAGCATAAGTCTGCCTACACATCTAACTTTAGGCATGATTACCTACACTAGGCCTAAATGCTGCAGCTATATGCACAGCAGTATTGGAAAAGCTTAGAGCACAAGGGCTTGGTACTCCCCTGACCTACCCGTATTCCTCCCATTACCTTCCCAGTTATGGGCTATGTAATTTAGATGCTAATATTATAGAATAGTACCTAAGTGCAGTTATGTGTAACAGTAAATTTGTGCCAATTAGCACCAATAATTATTAATTATGGCCCATTAATGTTTGTTAGTGCTAATTAGTGCCTAATTTGACAAGTAATTTTTGAGGGGGCGTTACCTACCTGAGCAAGTGTGTTGAAACAAGTTTGTGTATATTGTGACATGACTCAAGGTTACTTCTTGCACAATTGTGACTCATTCCAAGAGATAGGATGGCAGGAGAGTTCTCATGCGAATCATGTAAGAAGCTGCTAGATTTGGAGCACCGTTCAGTGATAAAATTTCTCATGAAAAAAGAGAAGAAGCCAAAAGAGATCCACCAATGCATGATTACAGTTTATGGTGAGTCTGCCCTATCATCCTACAAAGTAAAATTTTAGAGCAAGCAGTTTAAGTGGGGTAGAGAGTCCATTGAAGATGACCCTCACGCTGGATGGCCTGTGGAAGCACCTTCCACAGAAATGTGCAAGAAAGTTGAGGATTTAATTTTGTCAGAAAGGCGAATTCAGGTTTCCCAAATAGCTGAAGAAATTGGCATCTCGGCAGGAACAGTTTGGAAAATAATCCACGAAAAGTAGGAAATGTCCAAAGTTAGTGCAAGATGGGTTCCAAGAATGCTGATGCCATGTCAGAAGGCCACGAGGCTCCAGTGATGTCGGGAGAACTTGGAGATACTCTGTGATGACCAAGTGAACTTTTTTCTGTGGGTCTTGGGTCTATCACAGAGATCCTGAGTCCAAAATGGAATCGATGCAGTGGAAGCCCAAGCCATCACCACCCCCAAAAATTTCAAGACAGAAAAATCTGCAGGCAAAGTCATGGCAACTGTCTTCTGGGATGATGAAGAACTTCTGCTTCTGGAGTTCATGCCACACAAGACAACCATAACTAGGGAGAGTTAAACCAACACAAGGATCACTTTGCAAGAGAAAAAATAAGGAAAACTCACAGCAGATGTGCTACTGCTTCTTTACGACAATGCGCCGGCGCACATGTCACGACAATCACAGGCTGTCATCCAAGAATGTGGGCCTCAGCAGCTGAACCATCCATCCTACAGTCCTGACCTGGCTTCCTCGGATTATTTCCTGTTTCAAGTTTTGAAGAAATCTCTTCATGAACAGCGGTTTTCAAGTTATGAAGATGTCAAGGAAGCTGTGACGTCCTGGTTTGAAGGTCAAACAGAAGAATTATTTTCAGAGGGGTTAAAGTCATTGCAGGAAAAGTGGATGAAGTGAATGGAGCTATCAGGGACTATACTGTAAAATAAAACAAATTTTTTTTTTTTTTTCCGAAAACTCTTTTCTACTGAGATAGCTAAATTGAACATCCTTTGTACATGCATGACTACCAGCATTTTAAAACCTGTGCACGCAATTTTGCTCACTAAGGGGTGAATTCATCAAAGGGCACTACTATGTTAGTGCGTGCATGCTAAACAATAATGACACCCAAAAGAATATAATGGGCGTTGTTATTGTTTAGTGTGTGCTAATCATTAGCACATGTTAACACTGTAGCTCCCTTTGATGAATTCCTCCCCTAAGTATGATAATGTGCACAAATTACAGAATTAGGGAGTAAGTGTGTTTGGTGGTAGGTTCAGGAAGTTTTCAAGGAAAGCTGGGGGTCTTTGCTGGGGAAGAAGAATGTCTGTGTGTGTGTGGGGGGGGGGTGTTTCACAGTGGAGGTTCTTTCTCCGGAGGGGGGGGAGGTCAGAGAATCTATTTGAGGGGGGGTATACAGGAAGTACAATACCTCTAATTCATTTTAAATGTTCCTGGGAAGAAAAATAACTGCATCAAAAAGTTAGTACTAGCAGTCCCCGGTTTAAGAATGCCTGACTTAAGTCAAACCCATACTTATGAACCGGGGTCCTGCCTCTCCCTTCCTATGCCAACATGACCCTTCTTCATCCCTTCCTGTCCATACATGACCCTCCTCCTGCCCCTCATCGTCTTTCCCTCATTCTGCGTCCCAAATTCGTACCTCCCATGGGTGTTTACCTCCTCTGGCCAGCTGAGGCTCCCTCCTCACCGTCGCATTTCTCTTTGCAAAGCCGCAAGCAGCAGCTCTTGCACGCAGCCCACTGATCCAGAAGCCTTCCCTCTAATGTCAGAGGGAAGGCTTCAAGGGTCAGCCGCGAGCCACATGCAGGAGCCGCAGCTTGCGGCTTTGCAAAGAGAAGTGTGACGGTGAGGAGGGAGCCTCAGCTGGCCAGAGGAGGTAAACACCCGTGGGAGGGAGGGAAGGAGGCACAAATTTTGGATGCAGAATGGAGGGAAAGATGATAAAGGGCGCATTGGGACACAGAAGGGGGGAGGAGGGCCACGATTGGGCAGTTAGGGAGGAAGAGGGGGGCGCATAGGGTCATGTTGGGACACAGAAGGAAGGGAGGGAGCACAAATTTCAGACAAAGGATGGAAGGAAGGAAGAAAGGAGGGAGGGAGACATAGGATGGATCAATGGAGGGAGTGAGGGAAAGATGCTGAGGTGGGGAGGGAATAGAAAGGGAGAACTGTTGGACATGGGTCTGAGTGAGAGGGAAAGAGATGGTGGACATGGGAAAATGAAGAAAGTGGTGAATTGTTGGGCATAGGGAGGAAGAAAGAAAGATTGGACATGGTGGTGGGAGAGGCATGAGGTCCAGATGCATGGGACAGAGAGAGATGAGAGGGAGAAATGTTGGTTGTGGTAGTAGAGAGGGAATAGTGGGATGGATGAAGAACAAAAGTAACTATAAACTTCCTATCTTTTCTTTCTGTGTAAACTACAGTACTTTATTTTGAAGACTATTTCTTTAATGTTCTTGAATGTTTAATGTTTTATAGACTGTGTAATGTATAGGATCCAAGTTACATACAAATTCAATGGTTTAAAAAACGGAACTTGTTCTTAACCCGGGGGCTGCCTGTACTAATTTTCAACACATCATGCAGCTTGCAAAGTTTAACCCAAGTAGCATTATTCAATTTGCATAATAAAGGTGCTTTGCATGCCTTGCATCTCATTATTACATAAGTGCGGTGTGAAAAACTAACATACATTATGATAAAATAGCACATGATATTTGACATTTAGGGTTAGATTCATTAAATGATGCTTAAAATTTGGCACCAACAGTGGCCAACCTAGCATGATTCCAAGTAGTGAAACAGATTTTATGCTGCTTATTTTAGGAATAAGCAAAGGATTTCCCCCATGTCATCTCAATAATGGCCTATGGAAATTATCCAAACCTTTTTTAAACCCCGCTAAACTGATTTCACTACATTCTCCGGCAATGAATTCCAGAGTTTAATTACATGATGCGTGAAGAAATAGTTTGTTTTAAATCTACTACTTAGTAGCTTCCTAGTATTTTTGGAAAGAGTGAATAATTTTAGCAATGTACGTTTTGCTTTATTTGGATTCTATCCTTTTTCTATATACTGTAGAGATCTTCTATATTTATAGTACACATTCTTGAATCCTGTCATCGTTTTTGTCTTCACAGTCTCCCATGGGAGGGCATTCCAGACATCCACCAACCTTTCTGTGAAAAAAAATTTCCTGCCATTGTTTCTAATTTCCTACCATAACATAACATTGTACTTATAAACCGCGTAATCATAAGTTCAACGCGGTTAACAAAAGATTAATAATAAAAATAACATAAGGAACAGATAAGATTATTTGGCCAAATACATTGAAAAAAGGTAAGTTTTCAATTGGATTCTAAAATGTTTGTAAGAGCAAGCGCTATGCAGCAAAGGTCGAAATTCCTTATCGTGGAAAGCAGCCTGGAATGCTAATGTATGATCCAAAGATTTCTTGCTTTTACAACCTTGAACAGATGAAAAGCATGTGATCCTCTTCTGTGTTTATAAGATGCTATAAGGAATCTATCAATCATATAAATTGGAGCAATACCATACACAACTTTATAACAAAGGAAACCCAGCTTAAACAAAACACGAACTTCCACTTGGAGCCAGTGCAACTCGCGATAGAAGGGTGTCACATGGTCATATTTCCTCAAACCATAAATCAATTTAACTGTCATGTTCTGAATTAATCTAAGTCTAGCCATCTCTTTCTTGGTACATGTTAAACAGACTATACTGCAATAGTCAAGAAGACTCAACAACAATGATTGAACTAAAAGTTTAAAAGCCTGCAACCTCAACTCATGACCTCTAGTTCTACCACTTCTCCATCTCTGACAAAGATGAGCTTGCATACTAAGAGCTTTTAAGTATTTAAACATCTGTATCACATCCCCCTAGTCCTGCTTTCCTCTAGGGCATACATATTAAGGTCAACAATTCTTTTCTCGTATGTGTTTTGGCATAAGATAATTTTTGTTGCCTTCCTCTGAACTGCCTCAAGTCTTTTGATGTCCTTAGTGAGATATGGCCTCCAAAGCCAAACACAATACTCCAAACAGGGCCTTGCCAATTACATGTACAAAAGGTATTATCCAGTAGATATGCCTCTCTCTTTACAGCCCAGCATCCTGGCTACATCCTTAAGGTCCCTTGAAGTCTCATGTGGCTGTTAAATAGTGGGACACTGGTTCAGCAGTAGGAGGTGATGCACTTACACACTTTTCCAGCTGCCAAAGGCAAGGCAGGCAGTACCCTCACTGAGGGAGGTAGCGTCGTAACATTTTGAAAAGTTTTGCTCTGTTTGCTGAGAAAGACATGGGGGAAGCCATTCCTTGCCCTGGATTGGTAGCTTGGAATATTGCTACTCCTTGGGTTTTGGCCAGGTACTGGGGACCTGGATTGATCGTGAGAACGGGCTACCGGGCTTGATGGACCATTGGTCTGACCCAGTAAGGCTATTCTTATGTTATGTTCTTTGTCTCTCTTTGCTCTGCCTCTGTTTTATGGGGATCAGAACTGGGGGCCAAATGATGTAGTTGGAACTTGGAAAGGGCTGTTCCACCTTGCTGCCACCACCATATTGGGGGCCTTCAACAAAATTTTGCTTGGAAGCTCCTCATTTCAATTCATGTCACTGAGCTCCTTTGTACCACAGTAGCAACTGCTCAGACTGATCTAATCTGGCTGCCAATTTCCATCTATACAGAGGAAGTATTAATCAATTCAGAGATTTTAATTACATCATACAAATGGAAAGTTCTATCTAAAATTCATATTCAGTTCAGCCTTGCAATTCCAGCACAATACAGCTACATATACAAAAATACACCAGAATCTGAAAAGAGGCATCTGAGCTAAGCCAAAAACTCCTACAGTCCCAGGAGCTTCAGCAACTGGAAAACCAAAGAGATTCAAAATATTATTTCAGACTGTGGTGTCTGCATTTCCAAAATCTGGATTATCACCACAAACGTGAGGGTGCAGATTTATTTAAAAAAAACTTTAATCCGATCCTGAAAACTGCAGCCGGAAACATGTCTAGTTTGAAAAAAAAAAGAAAAACTGGATCGGTAAGATAACATGGGCGCTGGACAAAAGTCTGGCATGAAGCTTGCAGTTCGCCCCAGCTGTCTAAAAGCTGAAGTAGGTGAAATATAATTACAAGCTTAGTGGTTACAGCAAAAAAAAAAAAAAAAAGCAAAACAAAACAAAAGTTAAATCTTTAACCAAACCAAAAGTATATTTATGCTTTTCTTTCTCTTTGTTGCAACTTGTTTTCTACAATGAGTCAAAGCAGCTGAACTAACAATACCAAAATTATTCTTTAAAAAAAAATCTTTATTGATTTTCCAAACAACAGTGCAAAACACAAATATATATACATATAAGAATACCAAGAAAAGCACATTCATCTTAAAGACATACATGAGCAATCATTTTAACCCTCTCACCCACGCAATAATTAACAAGACGACACAAAGCCATAGAATCTTTCAATAACCTTTCCCAATTTGAAATAATAGTGTAATTTCCCCCTCCACCTGCCCACCTTGGATGTGTATGTTGAAAGGGCCAAAAATAAGATCAATTATCATTCCTTACAGAATTTGTCAAATGCTCCCAAACATAGATACATTTCCTATAATGTCCCTGTTGTATGGCCATCATATGTTCCATTTTAAAAGTGTGGCATAGAGATTCTCACCAGAAAGTATAATTTAACCGATCCCATTTTTTCCAGTTCTTCAAAATAAGTTGTATGGCAACCCTTGTCATTATAAAGAGAAGTTTGTTATTATGAAAAGATATTTGGCTTTTAGCCCTCATTAATGTGCCAAATAGCACAGTATCATATGTCAATGCCAATGGATTTTCCAATATTTTATTCACTTGACCCCAAATGGATCTCCAAAATGTAAGTATCACGGGACAATAGAACAGTAGATGATCCAGTGCCCCTACATCAAGATGACAGTGCCAGCATCTGTTAGACTTGGAACTATCTAATTTCTGTAATCAAACAGGGGTCCAAAAAGATCTATGTAACAAGAAAAACCATGTTTGTCTCATAGATGCAGACGCCATATATCTCATCCTCCAAGTCCAAATTCGTGGCCACTGAGACGCAGAAATCTGTTGCTTTATCTCAGTGCTCCAAATGTCACGAAGACCAATCTTTGGTTTCTTATTCAAAAATTCAGATATTAATTTGTACCACTGGGCGGCCTGATGCCCTAGGAAATCTGTCTGGAAGCACAGGATCGGCAAACTACTGATTTTTAAGATTTCGCCAATCAGGGAACCCCTACTGAATGGCTTGCTGCAACTGCAACCACCTATAATTTTGAGACTAAGCAATACCAAATGTTTGTTGCAGTCGTTAAAAATCAAGCAACTTTCTCTCTGATACTACATCATCCAGAGTACATATGCCTGCCTTCATCCAACGCTTCCAGATAATCTTAAACCCGCCAATTTGAATCTTGGAGTTCAGCCAAAGGGACTGACATGTGGATTTATGAATCGGAATAGGTGTTAAATTATTAACAAATTTTAATGTCTGCCAAGTGTCTAATAAAATTCTATTGTCCTTATACAACCTAAGTAACTTGATACTCAAAATGTGACACAATCTCAATGGAGACAGGAGTTGCCATTCCAACCATAACCACTGATTTGGAAATATTCATTCATTTTTTATTGAAATTCCTCAATAAATTTTGAATCTTCAAGCAATGTATTATTAAATCTCCAAACAGATCTACTACAATCTTGTTCAACAATTTTAAATTCAATCCAAACTCCACAATGATCTAACAAAATAATTAGGTCTAAGGTGGCTTTTGTAACCTTCTGTGCTAAAGTCCCCTGCCACTACTAAATTAGAGCTCGCTTAAACAATGGCAATGTGGTTTAAATAAATATTTTATCCAGTCCAAAAGCACTATCAATAAATGTTCAAAAAGTGTGACTGGATCAATATAAGATTTAAATAACTTATAATAAGTTCAAAAAGGACACCTCAGCCCCACCACTCCACCGCATGTAATATTTTCTATAGCGGGAAGCAAATTGTGGTGCTTCATCATTGGCTGTCACTTTTTGTTTTTGCACTATTGTTTTTTGTTATTTTTATATATATATATATATATGTATATTTTCTTTTAAATTTTTAATTTTTGTATCTCAATAATTTAAAGAAATAAATATTTCCTTAACACCAAACATTCTCAGTGTCATAGTGTATAGTTTAAAAGTAGGTAGTACTTATCTTAGCCAACACCTAGGGAGTCTGACCCGACATCAAGGGTCTCCCTGTGAAATATGTGTGAAACATGTCGGGTTAGACTCCCTAGGTGTTGGCTGAGATAAGTACTACCTACTTTTAAACTATACACTATGACACTAGGAATGTTTGGTGTTAAGGAAATATTTATTTCTTTAAATTATTGAGATACAAAAATTAAAAATTTAAAAGAAAATATACATATATATATATATAAAAAATAACAAAAAACAATAGTGCAAAAACAAAAAGTGACAGCCAATGATGAAGCACCACAATTTGCTTCCCGCTATAGAAAATATTACATGCGGTGGAGTGGTGGGGCTGAGGTGTCCTTTTTGAACTTATTATAAGTTATTTAAATCTTATATTGATCCAGTCACACTTTTTGAACTACTAAATTAGAAGCAGCCAGTGGTAGAATCAACTGTTGAAAACCCTCAAACCAAAATTATTCCTGAAGCACTAAGATTAATATATCTTTCCATGTCTGTGTGACAAGTAAGGATTCCATGAGGTGGTGAGGTAATGGGGTAATTCTATACCCGGCCTACTTTCATTTAGGTGACCCTGGGCTGCATGGTAGGAGCCTAATCTATATTAGAGCCTGGTATAATGAACCTTAAGTACCCAGGTTCTACTATAGAATACTAGCATAACCCAGTATTGGCAGCCTAACATTTAGAAGCTCAGTTACAACCAGCCCTAGAGCAGGTGCCAGTACTTACTACTACTACTACTTATTTCTATAGCGTTACTAGATATATGTAAGCATGGTATACTAAGGTGCAAGAGCAGGTGCCTAAATGTGGCAGGGATGCATACAACTTGAAATATTCTGTAGGTTACACGTGCCAAGTTGCATCCTATGTACCACTCATGTTTTGACCCTGTATATTGAAGAAGCAAAGAAATCAAGGAGAGTCGATGTCCAAGATGAGGGCTTTTATTCAAACAAACAAATAAATAATCCACATAAAAATGTCTAGGGCCTGAACCTCTGGGAAACATCTGGACCCAACATGGTCCGTGTTTCGACAATGTGGTCTTCTTCAGGGGTCCCTATGTGGTCCTAAATGCAGGCATGTGGATTAAATAATGAAGGTAAAGACTCAATGCTGTAGAGATGCACTCGATCATAAAAAACACTGGCAACATACCCATTTGGTAACAAACCACAGGCAAAATCATCATCTTAACTGTTTGAACTCTCCCCCACCAAGATAGATGTAAAGGGTTCCATTGCTCACACATTTCTGTAACCTTCAGCAATAAAGATTTTTCATTTACTTTCAATGTTCCAATGTTTTTTGTATCCAAATACCTAAATATTTTATACCCTCTTCCTTCCAAAGAAAAGGGAATGTATCAAATAATTCTTTTGGACAATGTACATTTAGCGGGAGAACCTCTGATTTACTCCAATTTATTATAGCTAGAAAATTTACCAAATCGGTCAATCAAATCAAGTAAATGCAGGATGGAAGTTTCAGGATTCCTCAAATGAAGCAAAATATCATCTCCATATGCAGAGACTTTATATTCCTGACCTGCATAAGGAATACCCTGTATCTCCTCTGCCTGTTGAATAGCCAATAGCAAGGGTTCCAGTACAATGTCAAAAATCAAAGGAGATAACGGACAACCTTGTCTAACTCCCCTCTCCAGATGAAAACGTTCTGAAAAAGTATTATTAATATATAATCTGTCAGAAGAGGAACTATACAAGGTTTGAAGCATTTGCATAAATCTGGAACCAATACCAAACCAATCCATTGCTTGATACATGAAGGTCCATTCTACACGATCAAAGGCCTTCTCTGCATCCAAGGATACAGAGAAGACCGGATCTTCCATGGCTTTTGTTAAATTTAACATGTGGAAAGCCAGTCTGGTGTTGTTTGAAGAATGTCTTTGAGCAACAAACCCCGTTTGGTGCATACCAATAATATAGGGGAGAGCCTTGACCAAGCATAAAGCGGACCACTGGACTGGATGGACCCCAGGTCTGATCTGGTGCAGGCATTTATTATGTTCTAATAACTTAGCCAGAAGATTTCCATCTACATTAATCAAAGAAATAGGCCTTTAATTCGAAACCAACGTAGGATCTTTATTTGGTTTCGGCAAAACTACAGTTAAAGATTCTGCCATAGTACCTGTAATGCAACCTTTAATCAGTTGAGCCTGATATAAATTTAATAGATGAAGTAATAGGGTAATTTGAAATGATTTGTAAAACTTTACAGTGAACCCATCACCACCTGGAGTGGATCCAACTCTAAGGGACCTCAACGCTGCTTGTAGTTCTTTCATTGATATAGGCGCGTCAAAAGTTCCTTTTATATGCTCAGGAATTTTAGGCCCCTTAATTAACTTCAAGAACTCTAAACCCTCAAGTTCTTTATTTGAATAAAGCTAAGAAGAATATAAAGCTTTATAATATTTCAAATATTGTTTTAAGATACAGTGGTACCTTGGATTACGAGCATAATCTGTTCCAGGAGCATGCTCGTAATCCAAAATGCTCATTTATCAAAGCGAGTTTCCCCATAGGAAATAATGGAAACTCGCTTTGATAGGTTCCCACCCTCCCCCCCCCCCCCCCCGAGGCCAGCAGCGCTGCTCCCCCTCCCACGAGAATCGGCATTGCTCCCCCCAAAGGCCCCCCCCCCGTGAACCGGCACCCTCCCCCCCGCGATCCGGCACCCCCCCCCGCCGCAACCTGAGGTCCCCCCAACCCACCCGAACCCTCTTCTTACTTTGATGTAGCCTCCGCACCTGCACCAGCATATCCTGTGCTGTGTTGTGCCGGTGCCCGAAAATTTGCCTCTGGTGCTGGGCCTTGAGCATGTGCGCATGCTCAAGGCCCAGCACCGGAGGCAGATTTTTGGGCACCGGCACAGCACAGCACAGCACAGGACATGCTGGTGCAGGTGCGGAGGCTACATCAAAGTAAGAAGAGGGTTCGGGTGGGTTGGGGGGACCTAAGGTCACGGCAGGGGGGGTGCCCGATGGCGGTGCGGGGGTGCCCGATGGCGGCGGGGGGGGGCGGATTGCGGGGGGGAGGGTGCCGGTTCGCAGGGGGGGCGCTCGCAAATCGAGGCACGCTCGGTTTACGAGGCACCAAGTTTGCAAATGTTTTGCTCGTCTTGCAAAAAACACTCACAAACCGGTGCACTCGTAAACCGAGGTACCACTGTATTTCCAATCTGAGAATGAGTTTCCTCCTTCTCATATGTGATAGCCACAATTTTTACTTTTCTTTTTTTAGCTTTAAGATAATTAGCTAATACTCTTCCCGTTATTCGAGTTTCCATAATACAGAGCCTGCTGAGAGAACAGCTCTTTCCTAGCCATTTGAGAGGAAATCTCATTATATTTATATTTAGTTTTAAGAGGGTCTGTACAGTAGTTTGTTCCCATTTCAAGGCCAATTGGGACTCCAAAACCTTAATATTTTGTTGCAAATTGGTATATTCTATTTTAAGTTGTTTCCTAACATACGCTGAATATGAGATTATTTGCCCTCTCATGGTAGCCTTGAAAGCATCCCACAGCGTTTCTAAAGAGATTTCCTCTGAGGAATTGATTTGAAAATATTCATTCATTTTTAATTGAAATTCCTCAAAAAACTTTGAATCTGCAAGCAATGTATTATTGAATCTCCAAACAGGTTTGTTTCAATCTTGTTCCTCAAATTTTAATTCAATCCAAACTCCAGCATGATCTGATATAACAATTGGATCTATGCCAGTTTTGGTTATCTGTTGAACTAATTGATCTGATACAAATATATAATCTATTCTTGAAAATGATTTATGAACATGGGAGCAAAAGGAAAACTCCCAAGCATTAAAATGGAGAATCCGCCAGATATCTTTTAATCCACAGGAATGAACTAAATTATCCAACCCCATTGATTTCAAAAGCTTACTGGGTTGTTTATCCAGCAACGGATCCATAACAGCATTGAAGTCCTCAGCTACCACTAGATTAGAAAAAGTTACTTCATAAAAAATATTCATAAATGTTAGTTCAATAGTTGTCAATTTATATATCCAATAGAACTCTGCTCAGAGACATGAAGGCAATATGTTCCGCCTCACCACCCAATCATTGCAGTGTTCAAAGTAAATTTGCTCCAGATGAGAAACGCTCATTAACTGTTATGTTGCTAGCTACTACAGCTATGCTTAACCTTTTATCCAAATCTAAGGTATAAAAACAGATTTGTTCAAACTTAGCTTTGAAAAAGTAGCTGGTTCCGACTTGCCACGTTTTGGTCCTGTGTCAGGGAACCGACAAACAAATACAGTTAAACTGGAGGTGAAAGCTCTAAAATAAAGATAAATATGTGTTAAAACCACAATATTTAATTCAATACACAAGGTTAAAAACTACTCACTTTTTTGTTTTTCAATCTATGTATGGCTCAATCTAAAGGGAGGTGCTCACCATAAAGCATAAAATACGATTTACTTATGCCGTCAAAACGTGATTTCTTCTCAATATACAAACGAAGACCTGCCCTCCAAGTGAACTATTTAAAGGCTGTCACAGGCCAAAGTTAACCACACGTACAACCTCTTGCAGCTACATAAGAACATGCAAGAGGTTGCTTTTGTTTGGTTCCTTCCCCCTGTTTTTGCTGTGGTCTGTTCGCTGTTGGCCGCTATTTTCCTTCATTTTTCTTAACACACATTTTGTACTTTTAATTTGGAAGAGAGGGACGTTTGTCATCTTGTTATTTGTAGTTTGTAAGGCAGTGTGTAGTTTGTAAGGCAGCGAGTAGCGCATGGGTATCAGGTTTTACACTGGCGTAGCATTTGAGAGTATGAATGGGTCTTGGGTTGCATGCGTAGCTTTATGTGGTGACGTGAGTTGTACGTGTGGTTTACTTTGGCGTGTGACAGCCTTTAAATAGTTCACTTGGAGTGCAGGTCTCCATTTGTATATTGAGAAGAAATCACGTTTTGACGGCATAAGTAAATCGCATTTTATGCTTTATGGTGAGCACCTCCCTTTAGATTGAGCCATACATAGATTGAAAAACAAAAAAGTGAGTAGTTTTTAACCTTGTGTATTGAATTAAATATTGTGGTTTTAACACATATTTATCTTTATTTTAGAGCTTTCACCTCCAGTTTAACTGTATTTGTTTGTCGGTTCCCTGACGCAGGACCAAAACGTGGCACGTCGGAACCAGCTACTTTTTCAAAGCTAAGTTTGAACAAATCTGTTTTTATACCTTAGATTTGGATAAAAGGTTAAGCATAGATGTAGTAGCTAGCAACAAAACAGTTAATGAGAGTTTCTCATCTGGAGCAAATTTACTTTGAACACTGCAATGATTGGGTAGTGAGGCGGAACATATTGCCTTCATGTCTCTGAGCAGAGTTCTATTGGATATATAAATTGACAACTATTGAACTAACATTTATGAATATTTTTTATGAAGTGACTTTTTCTGAATTCAAGTAACTTTCTTTAGTCACTCAACAGTAACAACATAGTGGTTGAGTTCGTTACCCCTTCAGTATTATTCTGACTGAGTCTACCACTAGATTAGAGGCAACTAGTGGCAGAAGTACCTGTTGAAGAGTTTTGAAAAATTCTGCTTGATTTGAATTAGGGGCATAGATATTAAACAGCATCAGAGCATGTTTCCCCAAGGTCATATTCACCTGAACCCACCTTCCTGAAGGATCTGCAGTGGAAGGCTTCCTAGACATTTGTATGACAGCAGATATTGCAGCTGAAAGGGAGATGAATCTACTTCTTTGGAGAAAGAAACCATATTGCTAGTGCTAATGGGTAGCAGTTCAAATGAAGGAAGTGTTGGAAAAGGTTGAAATTTCTATGGTTCTTTCGATGAGAGTTCTGTGAGGAATGGAAACCAAATTTGGTGTGGCCAGAGAGGCGCTATTAAGATCATGGTGCCCCAATCCTGGTGAAGTTTGAGTACAGTTTTTCCTATGAGAGGGATCAGAACAAATGCATACAGGAAATTGTCTTCCTAATGAAGTAGAAATGCATTTGAAGTGATGCAATTGAGGGCAAAGAGTATGGAAGAGAATTGTAGAAGTTTGTTGTTCTGAGATGAAGCAAAGACATCTATGTTTAGTGTTCCCCACTGAGTGAAGATATAATGCAAGACGGACATGCTGAGAAACCATTAGTGAGGCTGAAGAAGTCTGTCTGCCAGAATATTCTTCTTCCCTGCTAAATAACCTGCCTTAAAAGCATTCCACAAGCAGTTGCCTAAGTCCAAATTCTGATTGCTTCCATACAAAGGGGATGAGATTCCATTCCTACTTGTTTGATCACATAGATTAACATAAGAATAGCCTTACTGGGACAGAACAATTGTCCATCTAGCCCAGTAGCCCATCTTCACAGTAGCTCTGAATAAAGCACATATCTCTTCTTGGAGAATCGGCATCTGAACTGGAAGAGACATTAGTGTGGAAGTAGTCTGCAGTGCTGGTATTCTGGGTGTGGGAGACCTCGATGCCAAGGCACACATGGGAGGAGATATGATCTGTAGCAATGGAGAGCATTCCATGGTTCTTCAGTGCTTACTAAGGTTCAAGGAGGTGGACGTCTGGGAAGCCATCGTGCCAATCCTAGAAGGGGAGGAATGTTTATGATTCTTAGCTCTTTTACATGAAGCATCCCCTAATGCATGAGGCATGGATGAAGACAATGCCTAGTCTTGCCTATGAAGATAGAGAATGTTGACCATTGTGCTATGTGGCGTCGAAGCACATGGTGTTGATACCAATGCGCTTATCAATGCACATCTCACAGTACCCTTTTGCCTTAGTCTTCTGTTCATTGTTGTTAATTATTTGCCTTATTGCTGTTATGTATGTTACCATGTAACCCATTCTGGGCTCCTTGGGAAAGACGGGATATAAATCGAATTAAATAAATAAATGCAGGTTGAGCGTCAGGCCCCGAATCCCTTGCCAAGCTCAATGTCAATGCTGAACTAAAACATTTTTCTCACTGGATCTTTCAGGTTTTTATGCCCTGATTCTGGAAGCAGTGCCAGAAAATATACATGGTAGGCGCCTTGCCACCACCTAACTTTGAATGGTTTAATTTCCTTTAAGCAACACAATAATTGACCGTGTCATTTAAAAGCAATTAAAATCGCATTAAAAAAAGATAGGCATCTGCTGTCACCTACATTTCCAGCACCGGAATCTCATCTATAGAGGTGCCTACTAGCATCTAAGGACAACGGAGGTGTGATTAATGCTGGAAATGACCTTAGGCACCAGTAAGCATCTCTGTAGTTGCTATTCACATCAAACATAGGCACTGGAAATGTTGGCCTTCAAAACCCTGGCCTACATGTCCGGTGTCCATGTTTGACATGGCCACGATTCTGCATATGGCGCCAGTGCTTTATTGACATGCAACTGGCACTGGTTTTGGAGATATAGGCCAATACTGGCACCGGTTGAAGAATCCGGTCCTTAGTGACTTCTTTTGCATATGCAGACAGAGATCACAATAAATGTCCAGATGTTCACAAAGACCCTGAATATAACAATTATGAGAGTCAAAGCCTGAAATGATCCGATTACATTGAGTACATTTCTTAAAATCACTTTGCACCCTCTTTGAAACAGAGGGGGGAATGGCTGATGTGAAGTCAAAAGGCTCAATGGCCTGAGGAGCTCGAATGGAAAGTCTACCAAGAAATGTTGATGCTCCCTGAGGGGAAAAAAGCCTTGAAGTAGCGCGAAGACCAAAAATTCAAAAATGAACCAAATTTGTCTAAACTCAGTAAAAGTACTGAAAACCAATAAAAAATGAAGAATTATGAAGAAAACAACAAGAAAATAAATCCAGGAAGGCACAAAAAAAAAAAACTTCAAAAGTTTGACATGCTAAGGAGAGACTGTAAACATAGCTTCTCAGCTCTGCTGATGGTACTGTATGCAAATGGTGGGCAGGAAGGCACCTGCATTCATGTGGTGTAGGCATAGCCTAAAGATTTAATGTGGCAGTGCACTTGGCAGTGTCCGTGCCAAGTTCAGTGGATGATGTCACCCACATGTGAGAATATTATGTCTGCTTTTCCTTGGAGAAATTGTATCCTTCTTCATAGAGGCTCCAGCCTCTTTCTCTCAACAGGAAGACTGGGCAAGAGAAGAGAGAGGGGTAAGAACCAACAGAACAAAAAACAGTGCTTGGGTGTTGCTACTGCTTTTTTATTTTTAAGAAAATCCTATATTTCTGATCAGTCTTTTTGCAACAGTAATCTGTTTACATTAAGTCAATTTTAGCTAAGCTACAATTTTGTACCATTGAATGAAAATTGTAACTTTTCACGAGTGGTACACACAAAATAATTTGTTCTGAACCATGAGTTCATTGTGCTTTCTGACAAGAGACACTAGAAACCAAGGCAATAGCAAAATGAGCTTTTTCAAAATCTAGTACTGCAGGGGAAACTTACCCTCCAAGTACATTTATTCATGTATTTAAATTTAGTTAAAATAAAATAACTACAGCAAGTTAGTGGGAACAATTACAAATGAAGTCCAGTGGTTCACTACTCTTCCTGTTATCTTAAATGTAAAAGCTAACTGACACATAATCCCAGAAACATCTGTTTGCTGAAAATATATAGGATGACTTGGATTCAAAATTTCTTTAAAGTGCTAAGCATCTTCTCCATACAAACACAACAGGAAAAACCCTAAAGTACATCTTGTCCTAAACTATTTGAGTCATAGGGTCCTGTTTTAAGAAAACAATCTTTTCCAGAGATGCAAAGGACAATTCCAGCCAAACTAACCAGGAGTCAGGAAACTAGCCAGAGGCTCTCAACCTCACTGTCCCTTCTTCTCTTTATTTGCCATGTCCCCGACCACTAATTGGCTGCCATTTCAGTAGTGGCATCTGCAAATGGCAGACAATCGGAAAACAAATGTTTCTTTACTATCTGAGAAACTTACACAAAAACAGGAAAAAGAAAGAGACTACAGAAAGCACAGGAAAAGAATGTCTTCAACAGAAGAGCCAAGGACAGCATATCAGGCAAGAACAAAGCAAAAGCAAAAAAAAAACCAGGAATGGTGAAAACAAGCCAAGCACGGGGCCATGCTAATACACAGCTGGAATCCAAATCAGTCTCAGAAAATATCAAACAATGACAACCCCAATATGAGCAGAGGCCACTTGAGAACTGCAAAGCAGAGTACACCTTCACTCAGAAAAGCTGAATGCTAAGAAAGGAAACCATGTACCTCACAGTATGATTTCTAATTAAGTCCTACAAAGAAAAATTCATCCAAGAAACATAGATATACTGTATACTCTCACAGAGGGGTAAATTAAGTGTCCAATTTTACTTGAGGGAGGAAACAGGTAGATAGACAAAGGCGACCCAGTCGACATTGTATATCTGGATTTTCAGAAGGCGTTTGACAAGGTTCTGCATGAACAACTACTTCAAAAAATTCCGAGCCATGGAATCAAGGGTGAAATATTCACGTGGATTAAAAACTGGCTGGCGGATAGGAAACAGAGAGTGGGACAATACTCAGACTGGAAAAGCATCACCAGTGGAGTGCCACAGGGTTCGGTGCTTGGGCCTGTGCTCTTCAACATATTTATAAATGACCTGGAAACTGGCACGACGAGTGAGGTGATTAAATTTGCAGACGATACTAAGTTATTCAGAGTAGTGAAGACACAGGAGGATCTGCATCGTGACATAAACACGCTCGAGAAATGGGCCGCAACATGGCAAATGAGGTTCAATGTGGATAAGTGTAAGGTGATGCATGTCGGTAACAAAAATCTTATACACGAACACAGGATGTCCGGGGCGGTACTTGGAAAGACACCCCCCCCCAGGAAAGAGACTTGAGAGTACTGGTCGACAAGTTGATGAAGCCGTCCGCTCAATGCACCGCTGCAGTGAAAAGGGCAAACAGAATGCTAGGAATGATTAAGAAAAGGGATCACGAACAGATCGGAGAAGGTTATCATGCCGCTGTACTGGGCCATGGTACACCCTCACCCAGAATACTGCGTCCAGCACTGGTCGCTGTACATGAATGACACGGTACTACTCAAAAGGGTCCAGAGAAGAGCGACTAAAATGGTTAAGGGGCTGGAGGAGTTGCCAAACAGTGAGAGATTAGAGAAACTGGATCTCTTCTCCCTTGAAAAGAGGAGACTGAGGGGGGACATGATCAAAATATTCAAGAAAATGAAGGGAATAGACTTAATAGATAAAAACAGGTTGTTCACCCTCTCCAAGGTAGGAAGAATGAGAGGGCACTCTCTAAAGTTAAAAGGGGATAGATTCCGTACAAACATAAAGAAGTTCTTCTTCACCTAGGGAGTGGTGGAAAACTGGAACGCTCTTCTGGAGGCTGTCATAGTGAAAAACTCCCTCCAGGGTTGGTTGCCACGATATTTGCAGGGGGAGAGGGTTAGGAGCATGGGGGTTCTGGTGGCTGCGATATTCATGAGGGGTTTGGGTTAGACTGGGCATTCCTCCTGCCTCTCGTTTTTTATTGCAGACCTGTTGTTTTTGCAGCTTGTTATTAGCCGTCGCTAAATTTAGTGTATGCCTTAGTGATGTTAGGTCATTGATTGGAGTGCTCATTTTAATATTAATGACCAATTAGTTAGCAGCTCTGCATGGGCAGGAGCAAAGAAGGTAATTCCTGCAATGGTTCACCACTGGACCATCAGGGACTTAACAGCTATATGGAGGGGGTAGGAGAGAGATATACGTAAGTTGTTTAAAGTTGGCCAGAGCCATCACTGAACCACCACTTTTTTGGCCCCAAAATCTCGGCTTATATTCGAGTGTATACGGTATATGGGATCTCTTATGGAGAGGAAGAGATGGGCAGACTGAATGGGTCATAAGGCCTTTATCTGTCATCGTGTTTCTATAAAAGTAATCCTGCTGCGTGATGTTTCCGAAAAGATGTGCTGGGCAGAGGGTGAGGGAGAAACATTAAAAAAAGAGAAAAAAAATCCTAGGTAATGCCAAATTAAATAGTGATTCAGAATAGAGAATGACACGGGGAGCGATCCCCGCAGCGAACCGCTGCGTGGCTGCGGTTTGGCTGCGGGTTATGGTGACCTCATTAGCAAATCGCCGCAGACGCGGGGACAAATCCTTTCACCGCCCGCAAAAACGGTGAATAGATTTGTCCCCGCAGGCCAATGTCCCCCCTTCTAGGAACCGCTATTTACCTGTGTTTCACCTGCACGTTGCCGCATTGACTCCGCCCCCCAATATACTGGCTCCTCATTTGTCAGATCAACCCTTCCTGCCAATAGAACCCGCCCCCCCCCCCCGATGATCGCCGGCAGGAAGGTGCTCAGCCCTTCATGCCGACAGAACCAGCCCTCCCCAACGATCGCGGCAGGAGGGTACCCATCCCCTCCTGCCTACCCCAACCCCCCCCAACGGCCCTCCCGACGATCGCAGCAGGAGGATATCCAACCCCTCCTGCCAGCTCCCCAACAGCCCCCCTATGATCACTGGTAGGAGGGTGCCCAACCCCTCCTGCCGGCCCCCCAACGGCCCCCTATATCGCCAATAGGAGGGTGCCCAACCCCTCCTGCCGGACCCTCCCCCAACAAACCCCGCCATCCCGAAACACCACCCTTAGTCTTACTTTCCAAGTTGGACCGGACAGCTCCTCGCTCGTCTGGCCAGCAGGCCTGCCTCCGTCCAAATGAGGCGGGCCCGCCCCTCCCCTCCTCTGCCTAACCCACAGGATCCTAGGGCCTGATTGGCCCAAGCACCTAAGGCCCCTCCTATAGCGGGAGTGGCTTTAGGTGCCTAGACCAATCAGGCCCTAGGATCCTGTGGGTTGGGCAGGGTAGGGGCGGGCCCGCCTCATTTGGACGGAGGCAAGCCTGCTGGCCATACGTGTGAGGAGCCGTCCGGTCCAACTTGGAAAGTAAGACTAAGGGGGTTCCGAGGTGGGAGGGTTCGTTGGGGGGGGGTCCAGCAGGAGGGGTTGGGTACCCTCCTGCCGGCGATCTTAGGGGAGGCCATTGGGAGGACCGGCAGGAGGGGTTGGGTACCCTTCTGCTGCGATTGTCGGGAGGGCCGTTGGGGGGGGTCTACAGGAGGGGTTGGGTGCCCTCCTGCCGTGATCGCTGGGGGGAGGGGAGACTTGCAGCCGTAGCCGCGGTCACTATGCTAATCACGATTAGCATAGTGACCGCGATTAGGTACACGATTTGGTACACGATTAGGTACACGATTTGCCGCGATTAGGTACAGCGGCCGTGTCTACTTACCATGTAGGCTAACATTGTAAGCATTAAAAGTACATGTCGTGTTTGTTTTTGTATAGTTATTAACTAATATTTAACTAAGTTTTAAAGTTTTAAAGAATGTTTCCTTTATATGTAAATAAAGAAAAGTATTTAAAATCGTACCCGTTTGAGGCTTTTATATATGCAGCGGTGACGGTGACGGGGCGGTGAATGGGGTTGCAGTGGCGGTGACGGGGCGGTGAATGGGGTGGCAGTGGCGGTGACAGGGCGGTGAAGGGAATGACGGTGACGGGGCGGTGCAGAGGATGGTGAGACGGGGACGGGGCGGTGACGGGGACCAATTTTTTCACCGTGTCATTCTCTAATTCAGAAGTAAAAGGAAATTCAAAGGGACAAAAACAATTAAAAAAAAAAACCAAACACAGAATCAGGGTTGTTATCTCTTAGTTTCTTCAACAATCCATCCCTGTGACATCTTCCGATCAGTTTTTAAAATGTACCAGTGGGACTGTACAACAAACTATTATTTTTACTTCCAAAAATACCTCTGTATCTAAAGTTAAATTCTTTTGAAAGCAGGACCTTTGCATTTAATTCATGCTTCAGGGGGCCAATGTTTTGACCATTCTGTGGCTCTGGAAAACTACTCTGTTTGTGTTTGATGAATGTAAGCAGCTTTGACCTAATGCATAAACATAGTTTAAAGCACTCTCTGTAACCCTGTCCTTCCTCTCTCACGGAAAGCAGTCATCAGTTTTATAAATAATAGCCCACTCTTCGAACATAGCATCTCCTCAGACTGCTTTCAAAACCTGCCCTTCTCTCTTGATGGAGTAATCCTTAACAATGCAATATAAAAAACTGGCAGCGTCCGAGCCGGGCTGTCTCTAAAATGCATCACTGCTCTCCTGTCCCACAGGATGTGAATGCAAAGTGCAGCTAGGAGCCTTACAAGATTAAAAACAGCCTAATAAAAAGACAAAAACCACCTCACTTAATAGAAATTACAGTCTCTGTGACATTGCTGCAAGGCACTTAGCTATGTGAGAGTGCTTTCTGAGTGGATTAGGAACTCATCTGTTACAGTTCACAGAAGGTAACTAAGTGTTTGAATTTTAGCAAAGAAAAGTCCCCCCACGGTTGTTTTAAAAGTAGCTAAAGTAGTGAACAGTCTCTTCTATAGATTCATTCACACCTCAAACAAAAGAAGGCAAGGAAAAGGAAAGCAAAAACCTTGTAACACTGAAAACAGCATATGTTTCCAGCTAAGTAAGCAGCCATTTTCCATGACAGTCTTGCGGATATCTGTGAAAGTCATTTGTCCCCTTGTGTTACATGGAATGCCCTGATATTCAGAGAGATGGCTTTCTGATTAAAGCACCCTTAGGCAGATTCAGGGGGAACATAACATAAGAACATAAGAACTGCCATCTCCGGAACAGACCCTGGGTCCATAATGTCCGGTGATCCGCTCACGCGGAGGCCCAGCAAGGTGTAACCTGGCGAAAATTAATCACCCGTATCCCTCTATGCGCCTTTCGAGGAGATGTGCATCTAACTTGCCCTTAAATCCTAGAACGGTGGTTTCCGCAGCAATCTCCACCGGGAGAGCATTCCAGGTGTCCACCACCCGCTGTGTGAAGCAGAACTTCCTGGCATTTGTCCTGGGTTTGTCGCCCCTCAGCTTCAGTCCATGACCTCTTGTCCTAGTCACATTTGACATCGTAAATAACTTTTTGTCCTGCTCTATCTTGTAGGTTCCTTTTATTATTTTAAAAGTCTCAATCAGATCCCCTCGCAGTCTCCTCTTCTCGAGGGAGAACAGTCCCAGTTTTCTAAGTCATTCTTCGTAGCTCAAGTTCTCCATACCTTTTACCTTTTGCTCAAAAGCTTGCCATGAAAGTAAGACTGGTTGTAGTCAATCTTACTTGCAAGGCAGCTCAGCCTCCGATGCTCAAAAGGTGTCTCAGGGGCTTCTACCAACTGCAGAAGCAGCAGCCACAGAGAACCCTATGCAAATGCATTACAAGGAACTCATTAGTATTAAAATGAGCATTCCTTGCAATGCACAGAAGGGAACACCCACGTCTTACTGGGTGAACTTTTCTGGCAGGTTTAGCTGCCAGTAGTGATTTGTGCATGCATGAAGAAAGATGTTACATAATATACTGGGGTAACATGGGGAAAGAATACATGAGAGAGGTCATCTGATTATGATCTTAAAGGATCAATGAGCTCTATGACATAAGAAAAATAGAGATTGCATAACTGAGGAAGATCTGGAGGCATAAAGAGTGGCATGCCAAAAGGACTTCCATTCTGAGTCCTGAATATTACATTTTTAAGTCATCTTTCCAAGTCTTTTTTAAAGTATTTTAATTTCAGAACAGTTGTTTGAAAAGGTTATAAAATTTGGAGGCTGTGTGACCTGAAATAATATATCATAATAGCTGGATTAGAATCTGACAAAGAAGTCAGGTCAACTTAATGCCGATTTAAGTTGCAACCATTTATAAAACTGTGAATCATTTATTGAGAATTTGGATTGAAATTCAACAGAAGTTAACCAAAATGATTTATTAGCATTCATCAAATCACTCACATCCCATTCTGGGCACTGTTGGGAGTATGGGCTAAATAAGGGAGTAAAAAAATACTGTGGCTAAGTCCTGCCAAGAGCGCCAGTTCACAGTTTAGTTATTAATAATATTTTTGGGTTATTCCATAATAGAAATTAAAAGATTGTCATCCAAGGACATTGTAGTGATTTGTTTAGAGAAGTACAGTGGTACCTTGGTTTACGAGCATAATTCGTTTCAGAAGCATGCTCGTAATCCAAAGTACTCGTATAGCAAAGCAACTTTCCCCATAGGCCATAATGGTAACACTGACAATTCGTTCCACAACCCAAAAGGTGCCAAGGAACTGGGAGGAAGTGGCGAGGAGTGGCCCGGGGGTGTGTACCTGTCAGGTGCTGGGTGCTGCAGAGCCATCTCAAATAAACACCTCCTACATCCGCCAGCCGCTGGAGAACCCTGGAGCTCACACAGCGCCACTTCAGGGGGATACCTCTTCCATCCGCTGGCCAGCCTTCCACACCAGGTGCCTTCCGCATCATGTTGGAGTGCCTCTGAGCCCACGCAGCCGAGCACCATCCCACCTGCACGTTGCATATGATCACTCAAAGGAAATGGCTGCCTTGAGCTCCCGTAAGTCTCTCGAGCCATTTCCTGTGAGCAATCTGCATGGGGCAGGAGCGTGGGAAGATCACTCCTTCCCCAAAACCTCACTAGACCACCAGGTAAGGCTTAAGGAGGGGGGGGGGGGGGCTTACAGGGCTTCAAATAGCCCGAAAAAAGAAAAAGGAATTTTAGGTTTAAAATCGCAACTAAGTGAATCCGTAGATACGGAAACCGCGAATACAGAGGGGGAAGTGTACAATCACACTGAGAGCAAAAACAGGACAGCAACATCATCGGCATGCAGGCTGACAAGAAGCTGTAAGATAGCCTGCGCAGCTTTACCAGGAGGTGGAGATTAGAGTGGAAAAAAGGCTCAGCAGGAAAGAAGAATCTGGTACCAGAACCAAAGTAGAAGCCAGAGTTGCATGAAAATTCTTTACTGCAAAAATGACAAGAAATGTTTGGAAAGCACCGAGATAGACACACACAGATTGTGGCTTGATTTTCTAATTTGTGCATTTAAGATTCAGGTTATGCTTAGCTTGGCCTGTCATGATACTATGACACAGGACAGAAAGTTTTCTATGAATTCTTTCCAGCTGGTACCACTTTAAAACACAAGGTTTAAGTAAACAGGCCACCCATTTAAGTCAACTTCCATGCAAAAGGCTTTGACACAGCTTGCAATCTCCCTAACAAGTGATCTCACAGACACTGGCATGTTTACCCTCATTAAAAAGCACGTGGTGACTGCACATCATTACTTATGCTAACATCCTGTGGCAGACACAGTAAGAAAGATCAACCCCAAAAGAACAACAATTTAATAACCAGATCCTAGGTGCACTAAAGGTAATTCAGGGCCGTCTGAGAATATATCCAGATGAAAGGCTAGAAAGGAAAATGAGTTTTGCAGCCAATTATCTCTGGTCAACACAGCTCTATTCCATCTGTACATACAGAAAAAAGTATCTGCGTGTATGTAATTGAGCCAAATGAGGGCGCGGACTCAGCCTGCTTCTGATCACTTGGAGTCACCTGGAAATCTTGTGCAACATTTAAGGGTCCTTTATTACAGTATGGAACATATTTGCATTTACTGTGTGTTAATTGTAAAAACATTAGCATATAGTAAGTACAAACATTAAATGCAGGGGCGTGTCCAGGATCTGCACAGGGCAGACACTTGCCACATGGGACCTCAATGGTGGAATGCTTTGCCACAATACATTAGAACTGAAAATGACATCGCAACATTTAAAAAATTCTTAAAAACTTATCTATTTAACGATGTTTTTAATACCTGATATTTTTATACTTTCTCGAGATGCTCCTAACAGTGTTATGGATTAATTGCCCCTTACCTTTTGTTTTTTCCTTTGTTTTTCTACCAAAAATTTAAGATTGTAACTTTTAATTTTCTCCCTCCCGATTCATGTTTGTATTTTATGTAACCACATTGTTAAATGTTAGTTTCTTTTTATTATTCTTTATTGGATTTTGTACATCGCTTAGCAATTTTAATAGGCAATTCATCAAATGTACTAATAAAACTTGAAACTTGTATTAGACCCTTCCTGCTGTCACACCCGTGCTCTTGAGTTGCATTGAGAGCCCACGGGATCGTGACAAAGTTCTCTGGTCCGCCGTGTCCCTTACCACCAAGGGACCCTTCAGGACTTTACCTGGCTTATTATTCGCCTAATAAGGGCATGCAAAGGAAGAGTCCAAGTCAGAATGCATCAGATCTTAGCTTTGTTATGGGTACTGGTTTCGCAAAGCAAAAATGCAGGCTTCAGCTTAGCAGTTTCAAAACAAACAACTAAGCAAAGCAAACATAAGCTTCTCATCCAGAGACAAAACCCTCAAATCCAGTGCCCAGGTTTTGTAAGTAAAGCATTATAATTCAGTCCCCTGCTTCTGGACTTTCTCAGTATCCTGAAACACAGTCCTCTTCACCAGAGCAGGTAGTTTTAAGAATATAAGTTTAGAACATTTACTAAGCTGATTATTCCCCAGCAGCCCTGCCAGTTCATGGACATGTAAAGCACATAAGAAAAAAAAAAAACTCCAAACCAAAACCTGAGCAACAAAAGCAGGCAAGCAGGTCACATGGTTTCCCTTCAGCTCAATGTTTCCCCAAACTGTTGTTCTGTAAGTAGGCATAACATTCAGAAGCACAGGTTTTATCAGGAAAACTTAGCACAGCCAAGTCTGTGGAGAAGTTTTACTTTGGTAGCCTTGGCTCTGGGAACGTGCAGGGCTCTCAGAACGTTTCCCTGCTGAGAGGTTACTGTGATCATTTATGCACAGCTGTAGAGGAGGAACGTACTTTGCTCAGCCTAGCTGCTAACAGGGAAATACCTCCAAACATTTGTTAGGCTCAAAATTAAAGCTCTCAGGCACAAACTGAAAGTTCAATATAAAAGGAGAAAGGTACTAATCTCCTTCAAGGGCAAAACACTGTCTTCTCTGGGGGCTCAGAGATTGTAGGCAAAGACACAGCACATATCTCTCACTGCATTTCTATATCCATTGGAAACGCCTCAGGTCCTACCAGACTCTCCTGCATGTCCTTGGCTTTCCCTGGGTTTTATTCCCAACCCTCAGAGGCAGAAACCAGCTCCTCTGCATCTATCATCTGGCAGTCAGTTTCCCTAGTCTCCTTAGGCTGGGGAGAGAAAAGTCCCCTCTCTCTCAGGTTCCTGCCAGCTTCTGTTTTCCATAGTTCAGCCAGGTTCTCTCTTGCTTGCCTCCACTCTGCTTGCTCCTCTAGTGTTCTGCACTGCCTCGTTTTAAGCTGTGGAGAGATACTCCCCCTTAGCCTAGGTAGGGGAAGGGCCTTCCACACACTGGCTTGTTCCATCTGGCTAAGTGCAGGTTCCTTTCCAGCATTGACTCTTACAGGGACAGGCTGCTGGAAAGGTAGAAATTTCCTAGCAGGGTGAGAGACAGGTTTAAATTGTGTGCAGCTTTCAAGCCTGTCCTTTTCCTGCCATACCTCATCTGTTCCCAACTCTCTGTCCCAGCAGTAGTCAGCTAGTTCTGTAGTCTGTGATTCTACTTGGTCAGCTCTCTTGCACAGAGGTATAGTGTATTTCTTCCCTATCTCTGGGACAAAACCTGGACCAGACTTAGGTTTGTCATAGACAAAACCTGAAACGGACTTGGGTTTGTCACACTGCACATATTTCTCCTCTAGAAGTTCCAAACCCTGCCCTGAATTATAATGCCTCCTCAGCCACCCTTCCCCCTCAAGAGCTAGAGATCTTCCTGCACAAGATCTACTCAGGGGTCTTAGGGATTTTTTATTAGAAATTTTTCATTTGTATCAATACAAAGTACAGGATATGGAAATAAACAATTATATAATAAGGAAAATATATCTTATCAAGCCCACATTAATGAGAAGAAAGTGCTAATTCAATACTAGGGGGTCCTTTTACTAAGGCATGCTAAATTAATTAGCACCCTTTATGTGGCACTCTTTTTGTGAAATTCACAGAAGTGCCCTGTAAAGTGCCCCTCTATTCTGTTGCCATGTCTGGGTGGCCACCAGTCCATCACAATGCTGGCCTTTCCCACATCCAAAAGGGTCTTGTTCTGGGCGTTTGGGACTTGGACAAATTTTTGGTCGAGAATGTGGTATAACTATAGGCATAGTGGTGGTCTGGATGATCAAACGCCTGGACGTACAGAGAGACGATTAAAAAAAAATTTAGACGTACTTTTCAAGAATGGACATTTTGCCGCTACCAACTTTGTGGGACTGGTGCCCTACATCCAAATCAGACTTAGACGTTTCTTTTGATTATGGCCGTCACATATATTTATCTCCTTATACAAATTAAAGAAATAAACCCTAATTCTCATTTACTTTAAGAAATTAATCTAATTACAATGTGTCCCAAAACACAAAATTCTTATTCTGAAAATTTATCAAACATTTGCAAGAAAATTATTTTTTTTTAAAAAAGTGGCTCCTAACACCACAGCTCTAGATTTCAATGCCAAAAAGGATTTCCATCTGAGCTGTGCAGGTTTAGCCACATCAAGTTCAGAAGATACAAGCTGGTCTACTCCCTGTTCAAGTGGAAGCTTTTATTTTTTAGGAATAAAAAGTAGAAATTAATAATGTATCAGCATTCTGTAATCCTAAGACCTCTTTAAGATACTTCCTAAAAAGAATCTCAGGAGATATCAAATGAGTTATAGGAAAATATATCAATCGCAGTTTCTAGATCTTGCAACATTTTCCATCATTTCAAGCTTTAAATGGATATTATAGGAATCTTTAACTGATGAAGTAGAAAGTGACTGCAAATTAGAAACCTGTTTTTCAGCAGATAACATTCAACAATCAAGAATCTGAATATTGGAATTCAAATTTTCTAATTTCTCAACAACCTCTTTAGTGAAAACTTGAGTTTGAGTAACAACCAATTTCAACAAACTCTCCATCCTTGAATTGAGTTACCACAAATCTTTTAAAGAAACTTCCTGTGGTATTTCTACTGAGCCTTCAGATATACTTGCTAAATTAGTACAGAATTGAGGCATTTTCAAATAAGAAATCTCCAGGGGTCTTTGTTGGTAGTTCAGTGCGTCCGGAGGAAGCGGTTATGTACCCCTCTGTTCCTATCTGGGATGCAAATTGGTCACCATGACTTCTAGTGGTAGTCTTGTGATACTATTGCTAGGGAGGTATGGTGACAATTTTGCAAGCTACAGTGTCCTGGGGAAGAGCAGATGGGTATTGATCACACCCAGGCTCAATAAAGAATCCTGATATGTCCTGGTGGGGTTGGAAGGGGAAGAGGATCTGTCTCTCAGAAGGAAGAGTTAATGCCTGGGGACAAGATTTGAGCCAAGGAGGGAATCAGACAGAGGTTGGGGATCAGATGATGGGGACTATTCCACCTCAGAACCTTCACCGACAGCAGCCCATACTGGCTTGTTGATAATGCAACTGCCTCTTCTTAAGTGTAGCTATACTTAGTTGTGACAGATAGCATGCAGCAGTGTTACCTAGTCTAGCCCATGTCAAGCGCAGTTCCTGCCTCTACTCATATTAAGCAGCTAGTATGCTGGCTCATTTTAATACATGTGAAACTAGGGGTACCAGATATCCGGATTTCCCTAGACATGTCCTCTTTTGGGGGGGGCTCTGTCGGGTGTCCAGGTGGCTTTTCAATTTGCTGCTTTAGTCCAGTTTTTCACATTTTGGGGGGGTGCGGAGGCGGCGGCGGCAAAAGCCTGAAAAAGAAATCATCCCAACCTGGGTTGGCGCTATGCTCTGGAACTCCTTCCTCTTCAGGCAGCCTTCACATCTGGCCCTCTCCCTTCCATGTGCACTTGCACCCCCTTCCCTGTGGCCCTCTTTGACGACTCTGAAGCAGCAGCAATCAAGACTGGCTGCCGGCGTCGGGGCCTTCCCTCTGCGAGTCCCGCCTATGCGGAAACAGTAAGTTGAAACAAAGAAGCGGGACTCACAAAGGGATGGCCCCGATGCCGGTAGCCTTTCTTGTCTGTCGCCACTGCAGTCATTGAAGAGGGTTGCGGAGAAGGGTGTGTGGGTGTGAAGAAGAGGGAGAGGTAGAATGCCAGATTCAGGACTTGTGGATGAGGGGGGAAAAAGAGGGGTCTTCATCAGCTAGAGTATTTATATTTACATTAAAGGCTCTGGCAGAGACCCGTTTACAAAGTATGCATTCTTCCCCATTAATATTTCCAAATTAATAAAATGTTTTTACTTAATTCAGTAGCATAATTAAATTAAATAACTACTTCTGGTTTATATTTATTTATTTATTTAGATTTCTATCCCATCCTCCTGTGAGCTCAGAACGGGTTAAAAAGTACATCTACAGTAGATTACAGTAGACACATACAGTACAAAATCCCTAATCCCCTATCTTCCACTTCTCTCACCCCTCCCTCAAACGACCCAACTCTCCCGGTACCCCCCTTTTTGATCTCCCCATCTCACTAACTCCAATGACCTGTACAATCCCCCCCTCTCATGCTCACCTTCACCACCTCATTGCTTGTAATTATGATCAATTGTAATTTTTTGTTAAATTTTGTTTATCTGTTGTGAAAACTCCCCTCCTCATGCTCACCTCAATATCTACATTACTTGTAAACCTAGTTTATTGTAATTTCTTATTAAACTTTGTTTAATTGATGTGAACCGCCTAGAACTCCCTGGGTATGGTGGTATACAAGAATAAAGTTATTATTATTATTATTACAGTCAATTATATTAGATAGTCATGGTGCATTACATAGGACAGCCATAGGAAATGACAGGATGCAGAGAGAGGTTCATAGCAGTTACAGGAGGTATTTTCTGCTGATTGTATAACAGAGTTCATCGGAAGAAGAGAGTATAGGGCAGTGATGGCTAACCTTTTTGAGCCCGAGTGCCCAAACTGCCGCACAAAACCAAAGAATTTCCTCAAAGTGTCAGCACGTCAATTAAACCTTAATAACAAGATTTTAGTATTTAAAAACTCTTTATAAAGTTGCCTGAACTATGTAACATCATTTTTAAAGGTTGGAATCTTTGTACTGTCAGAGAATCAATTTGATTCACAATCCTTTGGTTTTCATTTCAATTTATTGGCAATTTATAATGTTTTAATGATTTCATTCATGGGCCGAATACACACATACTTTTCTCTGTCGCCGCACTCTTTGACCAAAAGATTTGTAAGCCTGCAACCACGTCAAGGTAGACTCTTTCAGCAGCTCCCCTCCCTCCCCTTTACCTTTGTGGCCAAGTCAAAATGATCTACCAACAATAAAATTTTAAAAACACAAAGCACGCTTTACGCAGAGAAAATATTAATTATCATTTATATTCCGCGGATTTTCAAAGAGGTCAAGGCAGATGACTTTATGCAATGTCACCTCAGTAACAACTATACAAAAATAGACAAATATTCCCCCTCCCTTTTTACTAAACCGCAATAGTGGTTTTTAGCGCAGGAACCTGCGCTGAATGCCCCACGCTGCTCTTGAAGCTCATAGGCTCCCTGCGCTAAAAAACACTATTGTGGTTTAGTAAAAGGGGGCCATAGTGCAAAATATAGACAGCATATATAAATTCTCAAAACGGACACATTTTGATCACTAAATTGAAAATAAAATCATTTTCCTATCTTTGGTAATTTCATCAGTCTCTGGTTGCACTTTATTCTTCTGACTGTGCATCCAATATTTCTTCCCTTTTTTCAGCCTCCTGTATGCTTCCTCTCCTCCAGACCTCATTCCCTCCCCAAACTTTTTCTTTGTTTCACCCTGCTTTTTCTCTCTCTCCATACCCACTTTCATTCTGTATGTCTGTCTTTCTCTCTCTCTCTCTCCGTGCCCCATTTTTCTTTGTTTCACCCAGCCCTCTTTCTTTTTTTTTTTCTGGCTCCCTGTCCCCCCCCCTTTCTTTCTTTCTCCTTGCCCTCCCCTATGCCACCACCATTGGGAAAATGCTGCCACCGACACTGGGGAATAGGCTGCCACTGCCGCTATCGGGAACAGGCCGGCGCCGAGTTCGCCCTGCTTCTCTTCCCCGCGGGGTAGACCAACTCTCGCCACTCGACGTCAATTCTAACATCGGAGAGGACGTTCTGGGCCAGCCAGGCAGCGATTGGCTGGCCCAGAACGTCCTCTCCGACATCAGAATTGACGCGGGTGGCGAGAGTTGGTCGGCCCCACAGGGAAAAGCAGGGAGAACTTGGCACCGGCCTGTTCCCAATGGCCTGTTCCCAAGGGCACTCAAGTGGCTAAAGAGACGCAGTTTGCCAGCCTAGGGAGAACACTGGAGGGTGGCCAGCTGTGCACCCCCTTGGGGTGTAAAACTGGGGCACACCACCCCCACCCCCACCTTGGTATGCCACTGTCTGTACCTCACTCCCTCCCTATGACCAAAAATTCTCCTTTCTTCTATTCCCCGTGTACACAACCATCTCTTTCCCTCCCTTCCTCTCTCCCAAGTCCTTGCCTTCTATATCCAAAAACACATTCCCTCCCCCACCTCAGCATCTCTTTCCCTCCCTTCCTCTCTCCCAAGTCCATGCCTTCTGTGTCCAAAAACCCATTCCCTCCCCACCTCAGCATCTCTTTCCCTCCTTTCCTCTCTCCCAAGTTCATGCCTTCTGTGTGCAAAAACCCATTCCCTCCCCCACCTCAGCATCTCTTTCCCTCCCTTCCTCTCTCCCAAGTCCATGCCTTCTGTGTCCAAAAACCCATTCCCTCCCCCACCTCAGCATCTCTTTCCCTCCCTTCCTCTCTCCCAAGTCCATGCCTTCTGTGTCCAAAAACCCATTCCCTCCCCCACCTCAGCATCTATTTCCCTCCCTTCCTCTCTCCCAAGTCCATGCCTTCTGTGTCCAAAAACCCATTCCCTCCCCCACCTCAGCATCTCTTTCCCTCCCTTCCTCTCTCACAAGTCCATGCCTTCTGTGTCCAAAAACCCATTCCCTCCCCCACCTCAGCATCTCTTTCCCTCCTTTCCTCTCTCCCAAATCCATGCCTTCTGTGCCCAAAAACCCATTCCCTCCCCCACCTCAGCATCTCTTTCCCTCCCTTCCTCTCTCCCAAGTCCAAGCTTTCTGTGTGCAAAAACCCATTCCCTCCCCCACCTCAGCATCTCTTTCCCTCCTTTCCTCTCTCCCAAGTTCATGCTTTCTGTGTCCAAAAACCCATTCCCTCCCCCACCTCAGCATCTCTTTCCCTCCCTTCCTCTCTCCCAAGTCCATGCCTTCTGTGTGCAAAAACCCATTCCCTCCCCCACCTCAGCATCTCTTTCCCTCCCTTCCTCTCTCCCAAGTTCATGCCTTGTGTCCAAAACGCACTCCCTCCCCCTTTTGTGTTCCCCGTTTGCCTCCCAGCCCATCTTAGCAACTTTCTCAGCAAAATGTAGCTCGAGCCGCGTAGGCTTGTTTTCTATTTCCTGCCTGTCCCGCCACGCACACATAGCCGGCCAGAAGTCTTCCCCGACATCAGCGCTGACGTCGGAGGGCGGGCTTTGCTTAAGCCCACCCTCCGACGTCAGCGCTGATGTCGGGGAAGACTTCCGATCGGCTGTGTGAGCGGCAGGGCAGTCGGAGTAGAAGACGAGCCTCGCGGCTCGAGTTATATTTAACCCCGCGGGTCCCCCATCATCCCCGTTCAGCTCTCTCTCCTGTGCACCCCCTGGTAGTACTGCCCTGATGGCGGCCCTGCGCGTGCCAGCTGCAAGGCCTTCGCGTGCCACAGTTGGCACGCGTGCCATAGGTTCGCCTTCGCTGGTATAGGGGAACTGCTTGCTGGAGGTAGTTCAAATGAAAACAAAGGTTTTTACTGCTCTTCGGAAGCTCGGCAATGAGTTCAGTGATCTGATCTGTGCAGGCAGTTGGTTCCATAGGTATGGGACAAAATGGCTATAGGAGCGCTTACAGGCAGTTTCCATCTGGAGAGATCTCCCTGGGGGTATGCATAGCTGCCTCTCTGCCTTGGAGCGGAGGGGGCGGGTTGGGGTGTATTGCTGAAGTTTGGAGGTCATGTAAGCTGGTGTGGTGAGATGGAGTCATTTGTGAGCTATTATCAGGACCTTGAATGTGCAGCATTTGTTGATCGGTAGCCAGTGTTCTGCTTGGAGGGCTGGGGAGGTGGGGTCACGATAATTGAGGTTGCACAGGAAGCAGATTGCTGAGTTTTGAACCTGCTGGAGGTTTTTGAGTTCCTTGGCAGTCACTCCATTAAATATGAAGTTACAGTAGTCCATCCTGGAGAGTTCATAGGCGTAAAGAAGTTGAGCTAGGTCAGGTTTGGAGATGTAGGGTATGATCCTTCTCAGTTTGTGCAGGTAGTAGGAGGAGGTGAAAACTACCTGTGATATGTGGGCAGAGAGGGATAGATGGCCATCTAGTATTACCCTGAGGCTGCGCACCTGGTCTTTCACTGTTAGGAAAGTGGACTCACATGATAGTGTTAGACGGGTGAAGCTAGTGGGGTTTTATTCGGATCCATAGGAGCTCTGTTTTTGAGGCATTCAGTTGTAGTTTATTGTCTGTCATCCAGTTTTTCATGTCAGAGAGGCAGTGTTGAAGGTTAGTGAGTTAGGCAGAACGGTTTTCACCTAGGGGGATCAGTAGCTGGATGTCATCGGCATAGGAGTGGACTTTGATGTTATAGTTTAGGGCAATATCAATGATTGGTTTGATGTAAAGGTTAAATAGAAGAGGGAACAGCAAGGCACCCTAGGGGACTCCGTATTTGATAGGCTTGGGTTCTGATTTGTGTGATCCTAGTATTACTGACTATGTTCTTTGATGCAGAAAGGAGGCGAATCACTATAGGGCGGAAGCCTTGATTCCAAGGTTGGTGAGTCTGCGCAGTAGGAGCTGGTGATAGATGGTGTCAAAGGCAGTGCTCAAGTCTAGTAGAATTAGTAGGGCGTTGCTGCCTTTGTCCAACATTGACCATCTGTCATCAGTGATATCTAGGAAACTCGCCTCTGTGCTGTGGCCTGCTCGGAAGCTGGATTGAAATGGGGATAGGGCTCCTTGTTCTTCTATGAATGGCTGTAATTGGTGGAGTACTATTCGTTCTAAGAGTTTGGAGATGAATGGGAGGCTGGAGACTGGACAGTAGTTGCTGGGGTCCATTTGGGTTGAGAGAGAGTTTCTTGAGGGTGGGTCTGATAATTGCCAATTTCCAGCAGAGTGAAACCCTTCCCATTGATAAGGAGGAGTTGATGATGGGGAGAATGGATTCTCCGGCGGATAGAAGGAGACTGGAGGGGCAGTGGTCCAGGATTGTGTTTGAGGGTCTGAGTTCCTTCAAAGTTTCAAGGAGCTTGTCATGTGTGGCAGGTGTAGTTGGGATAGAGATCTAGGTGCTGAGATTTCGGGGTTGTGTGTGAGGTGAGTTGGCGGGGCTGTTGCTGGTGGCGGTATTAAGTTTATTGCAGATGTCAATTTTTGTCTGGAAGAAGTTGGAGAGAGTTTCACCATTGAGGTCTGTAAGGCTGTTGTGTCTGTTTCCTTGGGCACTGGAGAGGAGATGGTGTGTCATGGCGAACAGGTGTCTGGATTGATTGGGGACGGGTGGGGACAGATTCGATTCCTTGTGGGAATGAGCGGGGATGGATTTGATTCCAGTGGGGATGGGTGGGGACGGGTTTGATTTCCAGCTGGGATGGGCTTGATTCCAATGGGGATGGGCTTGATTTCTGTCCCCACAAAACTCTCTAACACAGAGCTCTTTTTAGAGCTGTATGCTATGTACCAGCACAGGTGTACCACTAAGGGAACTCTTGAAAAAACAGATCAGCAAAGCCCTTGGGAGCAGAGAGCTCAGGGCAGAAAATGGCCTGTGGAGGCACTATCAGTGCCTGAGTTCCTGTGAGCATTGGGAGCAGCACAGAGCATTCAGCGCGACTCCCTGCGATAACCGCTATCGCGATTTAGTAAAAGGGGGGTGGGAGTTATTAGCTAACCTTGTGCACAGAAGCTTTTCTTGATTTTTCCTGGGGGGAGAAGAGGGTGAACACATTTGCTAATACTTCTTTCCCTCAGGTGGAGGCACCGTGTGCTAACCAAGTGATAGACCAATAGAGACTGCCTTCGGGGGACTCCATCCAGCTCGGGCCCTAGACCCAAAGCCACCCTGAAGGGGGTGTTACAAGTCCCAATCCTTTTCTCTTAACACAATTAGTAAAAAGACCCCTTAGGCAAGAATATTTTCTACTGCATTGATTTTTTTTATTTTCATTTCCTGCCTGTGAATGCCAATCATCCTTGAAAAAGAAGCAGAGTGTCTCTCTATAATTAATGTAAATAACAACTGGATATAATGCAAATGCAAAATAAAGTTGATTGAAACTGATCAAGGTTAAATTTAAATGCAGAAGAATACTTTTTACAGTCCAGCTAAGAGAGCCAGCAGAAACAGACGAGGCAGCAGCTACCAATCAATACCCCCATATGAAAGAACATTGTGTTTCCCAGGAGCTGAAAAGCATTATTATGATCAGGAATAACCTATTAGCAAGGAAATGGTGGAAGATAAATGAAAAAAAGGAGACATTTCAGCAATTATTGGACTAGTTGGGTAATGAGTATTTTCCATCAGGGTTATAACTTGGGAATACATATGTTGGGATGCTCAATAAGCAAAAACAAGAAGCAAATTTTCATCCTTAAAAGCTATAAAACAGGATAGGAGCTGACTGAATTCTAATTTTCTAGTTTTATAAAATGGATACCACTTCATCACCCTTTGTTCACTAAGAGGCCTACTTACTAACCTGCACTAAGGTTTCACACTTACCTCATAATCGCCAAAGAGAAGGCATGTTAGGTGGAAAACCTCTGCACTACAATGGGGTGATGAAAAGTTCTCAGTCCAACCAAAAAGGGAATGATACGGATATGAATGATATGATATCAAACTTACAATTTATTCTACATACTTATTCACCCCTAAGTTCAACACACTTGGAATATTGTGTCAGAAGTTTCTGTAACCCTTCCAAAAAAATACTCTGATATCTGGTCACTGAAATACTGTTCTGCTGCTGCAATCACCTCTGAATCACTCGAAAATTGATGCCCTTTCAAACTCTTTTTAAGGTTTGGAAACAAAAAATAGTCAGATGGAGCAAGATCTAGTGGATAGTAGTGCTGCCCGATTCCAATCGATTCACCAATTCACTTTGGGTAAATGGATTTGAATCGATTGGTTTTTTTAAAAAAAAAAAAAAAACCAGCCTCCACGATTCAATGACCAACCCTCCTGCAAAGAACTTCTCTTTAAAGCAGTGAGGCAGCAAAGAAATGGCGTGGGAGGCTCAATACTCTGCACGTCAGAAAGAAGAGGAATAAATCCTAGCCGTCATTCTCCAGCAGAGCCGGCGTTAGAGGGGAACAAAGAGGGCAGCTGCCCTGTGGCTCAGGAGGGTCACCTATGAACCAAGTTTCAAGTTTCAAGTTTATTAGCATTTGATGAATCGCTTATAAAAATATCTAAGCGATGTACAGTTTTAACCAGCATGTCTTCCCCCTTCTAGCCACACCAGTCTGATGCTGTCCTTACCTTCCGTCGCTGACAAATCCGTTTTTGCAGCAGGAGGTCTCCAGCTGCGGCAGCCAATCTGAACAGCTGCCTATGGCTCCCTTCCCTGCTTTTCTTTGCCCTGGTCCTCTCAGGCGGAAACAGGAAGTTGCGTCATTGGGGATGGACCACGGCAGAAGGAAAGCAGGGAGGGGAGCTGCAAGCAGCGCTTTAGATTGGCTGCCATGGCTGAAAGTTCCCTGCAGCAAAACTGGATATTTTCAGTGATGGAAGATAAGAGCAACATCAGACCAGTGTTGATAGAAGGAGGAAGACATACGCGCGAGGAAATCCCTGGTACTAGCTGTGATTTTTTTTAAGTACAAAGAGGGACTGGGGTGGACAATCACTGATTCGGTATGTGTGGGTTGTGAATGGATGGTGCTCCTGCCTGGTACACCGCTGGACCACCAGGGAATTCAAAAACTTATGCAGGGGCAGGCGGGAGGGAGGGAAAAAAATTGACAAGAGTCAGCTGGGACAGGAGACAGGAGAGATCCCTCCTGTTCCAGCCCACCAGGTCATAATGCAGGTCTGGTTGAGGCCTGCAGGACATCAGGAGAGACGGGGACAGGGTACAGAGCAGGGAAAGGGGCTGGGTTCAGAGTCTGGCAAGGAGAGAGGAGGGCTGGGTGCAGAGAATGGCAGGGAGGGAGGGGGACAGGGTGGAGGGCCTGGTAGGGCAGGGAGGGAGGGGAGTTGGGTGCAGAGCCTGGCAGGGAGTAAGAGGGGCTGAGTACAGAGCCTGGCAGATGAGGGAGTGAAGAAGGGGGGGCAGGGCACAGATCCTGGAAGGGCACATGAATATTACCCCCCCCCCCCTCCGTCTTATATTCGAGTCAACCTTTTTTCCTTCTGTTTTGGGGGAAAAAGGGATGAGGTACCCTTTTGTCTGTCCGGCCTACTTTTTCCAGGTACAGGGGGGGCCAGGGGGGAGGGGTCAGTGGGTGGTTCAGGGGGCTGATCAGGGGGGATGTCATGGGGTGGGTCGTCGTGGGCAGGAGGGTCTGGGATACCTCCTGCCCTTATCTTAGTGGGAGTGGTGGGGTCTTCGGGCAGGAGGGGTAAATGAAAAAAAAAAAGTAGCTTTCATTACTTGCCTGATCTAAGATTCCAGGTACTTCCATACTTCTGATAATAGAAATTAGCATGAGTGGTCTTCCTTCTATAATAGAGGGCACTAAAGATTTCAGATAGATTTTATTGCCAATGTTTAGCTTTAAAGTAAACAAATTCATCCAGGCATTAATTTCAGTCAAAGATTCAACTGGTCATAGGTGTTAGCAATTGAGATATCTCAAGCTGAAATTCATTAAGGGAATTCAATAAATGATGCCGAAAAAACTTGAGTGCACCCTTTATAGAATAGCATTCAGCATGAATCCCAAGCCTAAGGATGTCATACTCAACATCTGCTAAAAGCAGGTATAAATGGTAGTGCCAACTTAGATGCCCTTAGGCAAATTCTGTAAAGCCACGCTTAACCTTTTGAAACGCCCCCCCCCACCCCCCAACACGCTCCCTTTTCAGATACACATGATTGAAATTAGGCACCTTGCAAAAAAATGTGCATGCAGATTTTTAAGACTGTAAATCCAACATCGATAATTCGTTGTTAGCACCCAATATTTGATGTTTCCAAGCTCAGTCAATTTACAGTAGGATGACAATTATCCAGCCTAACCTCGGCAGAGAGCAGTCTGGATAATGGAAAATCCAGATGATTAGACATTCCTTTTTGAAAAGAACATGCACTTTGAGCATTACATGTTGAACATTTTTTTTTTGTTTATAATAATAAATTGGAAAACATACCAAACTATTTGTGACATTATAACATTTTTTTTTTTACTGTATATCAGACATAATGTGATAACTATGATACAGAGATTATGATTAAAAAAAACATAAAAAAATAAACAACAAAGCATTCTGAATAATTAGACATCTGGATAATCAGAGTTCAGATAATCAGCATCTTACTGTATTTGTGCTTGCATCTCAGATATCCACACAAAATTGGGCATGGAAATTTGGGCACAATATAGAGAATCCAGGGGCATCTGCATAAATATAATAATAATAATAATAATAATAACTTAGTTCAAGTTTCAAGTTTATTTAAAATATTTGATATGATCGCAATATCCAAATCCAAAGCGATTTACAAAAATTAAAAGTGGACAAAAATAAAAAAATCCAACAAACAGAACATTAAAAACAATTATGACATAAAAATGCAATTGAGAAGGGGGGCTAAAAAAATTGGATTAAATACAATTCCAAAACAAATGAAAAAGGGTGGGTAAGGAGACAAAAGGTTGGGGAATGTTACCCGCTTAATTTCTACTTAACAGTGTTCCTTGTCCAGATAAATTCCAGAATGAGGTCATATGATATTAAAGGTGTCCTTAAACAGCCAACTTTTTAGTAGGCCTTTAAACTTATTAAGTAATTTTTCTTCTCTTATATTGGATGAAAGCAAGTTCCAAACTTGAGGAGCTGTAACAGTATATCCCTCCTTGAATAAATTATTTTTTATGAGGGAATTACTAACAGAGATTTTTCTTCTGATCTTAAAGATTTTACAGGGATGTATGGTATTAGAAATCTTTCTAAAAATGCTGGGGCTTTGATTACTAATATTTTTTGTGTGAGTAAAGCTATTTTGTAAGTAATTTTATGGTTTAACGGTAACCAGTGATTTTCCTTTAACAGTGGAGTTACATGATCAAATTTTTTTTTTTTTCATGATAATTTTTATTGCGGTGTTTTGGAGAATTTGTAGTCTACGTTCAAATATGTTACTGGCCGTATTGAGGTGGAAGAAGACATCTTTATCCTTACAGGACCTACGGCAACAAGAGGGCATCCGTTAAAAATCAAGGGCGGGAGATTTCATGGTGACACTAGGAAGTATTTCTTCGCCGAAAGGGTGGTTGATCGTTGGAATAATCTGGGGTTGTGGGTTCAAACCCCGCGCTGCTCCTTGTGACCCTGGGCAAGTCACTTAATCCTCCATAGCCCCAGGTATGTTAGATAGATTGTGAGCCCACCGGGACAGATAGGGAAAATGCTTGAGTGCCTGATTGTAAAACCGCTTAGATAACCTTGATAGGCGGTATATAAAATCCTAATAATAATAATAATAATCTTCCACTTCAGGTAATTGAGGCCAGCAATGTGCTCGATTTTAAGAAAAAATGGGATAAGCATGTGGGTTCACTTCAAGGAAGTGCTTAGGGGAGAGGGTTCTTAGAGTGGGCAGACTTGTTGGGCCGATAGCCCTTTTCTGCCGTCATATTCTATGTTTCTATGTTACATATTTCTTTTAAGGTAGTCCCTTTCTATAGGGCGTTGCAATAGTCAATTTTAGAAATGACTAGGGAATGTATTAAGATATTTAATGATGATTTGTCGAGAAACGTGGACAATGATCTAATTAATCTTAACCTATAGAAACAAGTTCTTACCAATGAACTAATTTGGTCATGGTAGCTAAGCTTTTGGTCTAATATGACCCCGAGAATCTACACCTTAGTAACTACTCTAAGGTTAGTTGTGTTTATGGTTATATTGGCTCCTAATTTCTGACCCTCCTTAACCAAAGTGCTGAAAATATGATTAAAAAGAAAAGGAGAAGGGGGAATCTTGTGGGACACCACAACCCGGGATCCAGAGTTTAGAAAATTCTCCTAATCTATTCATCTGGTAAGATGTGGTTTTAAGAAAACCATTTCCACATAATAATTAGGAAGAAGCTTATCTCGATCAATTTGTAGCAGAATAGACTAAAAAAAAAGAGAAAAAGACATCTAGAAATATATTACCAAATGTTTAAACTTCCACACAAGAAAAAGATCTGGGTGTCATTGTAGACAATACGATGAAACCTTCTGCCCAATGTGCGGCGGCAGCCAAAAAAGTAATAAAGATGCTAGGAATTATTTAAAAAGGGATGGTTAACAAGACTAATAATGTTATAATGTCTCTGTATCATTCCATAGTGCGACCTCACCTGGAGTACTGCGTTCAATTCTGGTCTCCTTATCTCAAGACAGATATAGCGGCACTAGAAAAGGTTCAAAGAAGAGCGACCATGATGATAAAGGGGATGGAACTCCTCTCATATGAGGTTAGGACTCTTCAGCTTGGAAAAGAGATGGCATATGATTGAAGTCTACAAAATCCTGAGTAGAGAAGAACGGGTACAAGTGGATTGATTTTTCACTCCGTCAAAAATTACAAAGACTAGGGGACACTCGATGAAGTTACAGGGAAATACTTTTAAAACCAATAGGAGGAAATATTTTTTTCACTCAGAGAATAGTTAAGCTCTGTTACACATTGCCAGAGTTGTGATAAGAACTAGTTTTAAAAAGGGTTTGGACAATTTCCTGGAGGAAAAGTCCATAGTCTGTTATTGAGAAAGACATGGGGCAAGCCACTGCTTGCCTTGGATCGGTAGCATGGAATGTTGCTACTCTTTGGGTTTTGGCCAGGTACTAGTGACATGGATTGGCCACTGTGAGAACGGGCTACTAGGCTTGATGGGCCTTTGGTCTGACCCAGTAAGGCTATTCTTATGTTCTAATGCAAATTTTAGAAAATATCAAATAATCAAAATATCAAGAAAAATATGTCCAGACTCAAAGTGATACAGAATACCGTGGTCAGACTAATTTATGGTCTAAGGAAATACAACCACATGACTCCACTTTATCGTGAGCTGCATTGGCTCCCATTGGAGGCACGAGTTGTTTTCAAGTTGGGATGTCTGTGTTATAAAGTTGCTTTTGGATTAGCTACATCATAGCTAGTTGATATATTTCTTATAGCTTCTTATAAGAATAGTAGAAAGTCACATGCTCTGTTCGTTTTTCCATCAGTTAAATGATGCAAAAGTAAGAAATATCTTGACCATATGCTAGCCTATCAAGAAGCACATTATGATAAAGATTTTCGGCACTTAATACGTACATCTTCTTATGAACAATTTAGAAAACAAATGAAAACTTTTCTTTTCGCAAAATTTCTTACGAATAATCCAGAAAACAACTGAAAATTTTCCTTTTTCCAAAATTTCTGATCTAATATTTCTCATTGTACCTTTTTGATAAAGTTTTTGTAAACCGCATAGAACTTTTTGGTTATGCGGTCTAGAAATCCGGTGTTATGTTATGTTATATTACATAGAGCATAAATAACCAGAATGAAAGTTTTTATAAAGAAGTTATGGGAGGGTAATACATAAAAGCAAGAAATCAATGCCGGTCCTCAAGAGCTGGAGCCAAGTCAGGTTTTCAGGATATCCACAATAAATATGCATGAGATAAATTTGCATCTCAAGGAGGCAGTGCATGCAAATCCATCTCATGCATATTCATTGTGGATATCCTGAAAACCTGACCTGGCTCCGGCTCTCAAGGACTGGAATTGCCTATCCCTGTGTTAGACAATAGATTGCATCTTTATTTAAGGTTTCTGATTCCTACACACATCCAGGGAGGGGGATGGGAATGGGAGGGGTGGAGTGGGATTAAGTGATTTTCTAATATATTTATGTACAAACATAAGTGCTGTGTTTTTATGATATTATATGGATGTATACTTCTTTTTTCAGTTTTAAAAATGAATAAAGAATAAAAATAAAACCCAGTTCAAAATCATCACACATAAAGCATTAAAAAAGCCGTTTGCAATATTTTCAACAAATAGTCATCTTCCTTAAGTAAGGGAAAGCAAGACAGTTTCAGAGAAAAAAATCATGTCATATACGCGTCAACAAATAGCTTAGTCTTAAGCAGTTTTTTTAAAAGTGGGATATTCCACATATAATCATAACATATTAGATTCATACTGTTAACTGATTGTAGGGCTTTACCTGGTCTATATATCTCCCAGAGACACTGGAACCAATATGGCATCATGCGGTGCAAAGTTTGATGCACCAGAGATAGCTAGAAAGCTTGATTAGGAGCCTCAACTGAATCCTATTTCCCAACTTTTTTGAAGCACACTGCTCTTTCCCTTCCTATTGTTTTTTTCCCATACATGTCTTATTTACTATCAACAATTTGTATTTCTCTCTCCATCCTTTCCTTTTGTTCAATATGTTTTGTCAGGTTAATTCTATTCATTTGTTTTGTTTCCCCCCAGAAATTTGTAATTTTATTGTTTTGTACATCGCTTAGAATTTTGAATAAGTGATTAATCAAATTTATAATAAACTTGAAACTTGAATCCTCTGTTCGATCGGTAATCAGCGTAAACTTTTTAATACAGGGGTAATATGAGATGTTCTCGTTACCCCACTAATCAGTCTGGCTGCAGAGTTCATCGGTTCATAGTCAGATGCGCGCAAGACATAAGCACGCGGACAAATGGGTGAAGACAAGTGAGCGCAAGACAACTGAGCGCAAGACATTTGAGCGTGAATGGTTCATAGTAAAATGCACGAGCATGACATCTGAGCGCAAGACAACTGGGCAAAGACGTCTGAGCGCCCAACAAGTGAGTGCAAGACAAGAGGCTAGGTAACTATAGTGATTAAAAATACATTTGCAAAACACAGTCACGTACGGCAATGACTTAAATGACATCCTTACGTCAACGTCTTGCATGCGATTGTGTTAGCAAGACATAGGGGAAAAACGCGCACACCGACAGCGCATCTGACTATGAACCACATTTGGGAGCAGACAATCGAGCGCAAGACTCCCACGCGCCGCCTTAAAAGCTAAATCTCAGCACATAGAAAAGGAGCAAAAGTAACCATAGTAACGAAAATGCATTCACGTGACATATTCAAAGCACAAAGTGGCTAGGTAACCATAATGATAAAAATGCACTGGGAAAACACCATCACGTTATGTTTACATGAACGTGCGTGTGACCGTTTACATGAACGTGCACGTGATTGTGTTGTTAACCTTTTGTGGCACACTCCGCCATTTTGTGCTGTGCTCAATTGTCGTGCGCTGAATTGTCATTGCGCTGAATTGTCTTGCGCTGAATTGTCGTAGCGCTCAGTTACCTGCGCAAAATTGTCCGCGCGCATTTGACTTGCCACCGAGTTCATCATAGCCTGTAAAGCTTTCAGCTTTACTTTGGCCAATCCCAAAAGCAGCGAATTACAATAGTGAAGCCTACTCATGAACAGTGACTATACCACCATTCTGAAATTATATGTTGCTAGCAAAGGTTTCAATCTACATAGTAGACGAAGCTGAGCGTAACCCTTTCGAACCATATTCAAAACTTGTTGCCCCATATTCAATGACATATCAAGACAAACTCCCAAAATATTCATTTAATCTGACAGTAACTGGCTGTTCTCATATATCTGACAGGATATGAGTGTTTTAATAAATATTGTTTATAGCTTCCCTACTCATGTACTGTGATACATACAGAGCTAACCGATTATGAAAACTGTAGGACCATGAATCTCAGAATGCATTTAAATACTAATTCAGAAGAATGGACAAAGCTTTCCACTAGAAAAAGGCTTATTAATTCTTGCAACCTGCATATTGAACTGATGCACTTGGATGTATTCAATCTCTAATGTTCTCTCTTTCATAAGGGGTTCAAGGCACTCTCATAACAAATTAAGTCCACGGTTCATACACAACTCTTATCCATTTGGCAGAAACAAGTTTATTCTCTATATATTTTGAGGAGTTTAATCCACTTCCAAGCTAAATCCAAATCATAGTTAATAGAGCACAGCACAAGTAAGCTGCAGGGTTTAAAGTCTCTTAAATAATTCCTTCTCTAATTTAAGTCTTTGGTATGCTCCTCAGCATTTTAAATCAATTAGGAGAGCTCAGTTTTCCTTTCTTCATTTCAGCAAGGTTGCTTTCCAGCTCTCAAAAGTCTTTACAAGTAAATCCCTCTTACTGCATCACCTGCTGGCTCCTTGCAGTCCCCATACAGCTGGAGTGCTCAATGTCTGTCTTCAAGGGCAGCAACCCAGTTGGGTTTTCAGGATTTCCTCAATGAATATGCATGAGATCTAGTTCCATACAATGGAGGCAGTGCAAGCAAACAGATCTCATGCATAATCATTGAGGAAATCCTAAAAACCTAACTGGGTTGCGACCCTTGAGGAATGATACTGAGTACCTCTTCCATAGAGGATCAGTAAAGGTAACATTAGAAACAGAAAAAATGAAGACAGATAAAGGTGAGACCTCATTTAGAATATTGAGTACAATTCTGAATGATACTGAGTACCTCTGCCATAGAGGATCAGTAAAGGTAACATTAGAAACAGAAAAAATGAAGACAGATAAAGGTGAGACCTCATTTAGAATATTGAGTACAATTCTGAATGATACTGAGTACCCCTGCCATAGAGGATCAGTAAAGGTAACATTAGAAACAGAAAAAATGAAGACAGATAAAGGTGAATATTCATTTAGAATATTGTGTACAATTCTGGAGACTGCATCTTCATAAAGATATAAAAAGGATTACGTTGGTCTAGAGGCAGGCTACTAAAATGGTGCGTTGTCTTCATCATAAGGCATATAGGGACAGACTTAAAGATCTTAATATGTATACTTTAGAGAAAAGGCGGGAGAGAGGAGATATGATAGAGACGTTTAAGTAACTATGTGGCATAAATGCACATTAGTTGAATCTCTTTCAATTGAAATGAAGCTCTGGAATGAGAGGGCACAAGATGAAGTTAAGAGGTGATAGGCTCCGGAGTAATCAAAGGAATTACATTTTTTTACAGAAAGGGTGGTAGATGTGTGATACAGTCTCCCGGAAAGAAGTGGTGGAGCCAGAGACTGTGTCTGAATTCAGGAAGGCATAAAATAGGCATGTGGGATCTCTCAGAGAGAGAAAGAGATAATGGTTACTGTGGATGGGTAGACTAAATGGGCCATTTGGTCTTTATCTGCCATCATGTTTCCTTTTTAAATTTATTTTTTGTAATTCTTTATTGATTTTCAATTTGAATACAAAGTGCAAACATTTTACAACAAGTAATACAATGAACAGCACTTACATCCAATCAAATAATACAATACAAAATATATTTCCCCCCCCCCTCCCTGAATGTGTGTGAAAATCAGATAGGAATTAAAAGTTTATACACTTAATCAGATTTAACAAATTCCATTAATGGACCCCCATGTTGTTTTAAATATTTTATTATGTCCCAATATTTCCGAATTCATTTTTTCATATCTATAACATTGACACAAAGTTTCCTACCAAAAGGAAAAATTTAGTCTGTCCCAGTTCTTCCAATTCTTGGTGATCATTTGCATGGCAACCCCTGTCATAATTATAATAAGTCTGCTTTTATACCTGTCTAATGGATTTTTAACTTTCAACAAAGTCCCACATATGACCACATCGTAGAACAATGGAATCGATGTTTCCAGTATCATATTAATTTGTCCTCATATTGATTTCCAAAAATTGATATCAAGGGATAATAAAACAACAAATGATCCAGTGTCCCTACTTCAAGATGACAATGCCAGCATCTATTAAACTTAGAACTGTTCAACTTTTGTAAACGAACTGGGGTCCAAAAATTCTATGTAACAAAAAAAATCAGGTTTGTCTCATAGATGCCAATGCTGTACTTCTCATCCTCCAAGTCCAAATCTGTGGCCATTGAGTAGCAGAAATCTGCTGCTTTATCTCAATGCTCCAAAAGTCTTTTAGGCTTGTTTTAGGTTTTTTATTAAAGTATTCGGATATTCGTTTATTAGATGTTATCTCTAATGGTAAAATGCTTGAATTTCACAGTTGCAACATAAATATGGTCTTAATAAATCTGAATGTTTTTGATGGTTGCAACTGAAGCAAGCCATTCAGGCGGGGTTCCCTGAATGGAAAAACCTTAGTAATCATTTTAGTATGGAGTTCTTATGCTTTCAGGTGGACTTCTTGGGTCACCAGGCCGCCCAGTAGTATAAATTGCTGACTGGATTTATTAAAAAGAAACTAAACACTGGTCTGAGAGACATTTGGAGTATTGAGATTAAGCACCAAATTACTGCGTCTCAATGGCCACGAATTTGGACTTGGTATGGCAATGAGAGCAAAAAGTCAGATTTCTACAAATAATAACAAATTATTACTTATAATGACTGGGGTTGCCATTCAACAAATTACGTATAATTGGATAAATTGGAGTAGATTAAATTATAATTTCTGGTGGAATTCCTTATGTCATGTTTATAAAATGGAAAGATTTATTGCAATACAATGCGGTTTTTTCAGGAAATTTCAGGATGTGTGGGAGCCATTTACAAAGTATTGTACCGATTAGATGACATTTTATTTTATTTTTTCTTCCCTTAAATTTACAAGTTTGATTGTGAGGGGGGAGGGGAGGGTAAATTTATTGTCACATATTGTATAAGGTATTGATTATATGATAAGAAAGGGTGGGAAGGGTGGGAGATAAGAGCATATTATTTGTACCACTGATGATTATTAAGTGTTATATTTATTGTTAATTTGTTTGGATATATTGTTACACTTATTGTAAATTTGAAAATGAATAAAGAATTTAAAAAAAAAAAGTATTTGGATATTAATTTATACCACTTGCAGCTTGATGCCCGTGCAAATCTGTCTGGAAACATAGGCCCGGAAAGCTATACTGATTTTTTAAGTTACGCCAATTAGGGAACCCTTTCTGAATGACCTGTTTCAACTGCAACCATTTATAAGCATGAGACTTTGATATGCCGAATGATTGTTGCAGTTGTAATAATTTTAGCATTTTCCCATTTGAGATCACATGTTTCCAGAGGATTTTAGACTCACCGATTTGTATCTTGGAGTTTAACCATAGAGACTGACACATGGATTGTTGTATTGGAGTAGATGTTAAATTATTAATAAATTTTAATGTATTCCAGGTGGAAAAAAGAATACTATTATCCTTATATATTCTAGGCAGCTTGATACTCAAAATATGGCTCAGACATAATGGGGACATGAGATGACTCACTAATATCAGCCAATCCAGCAGATTCTCCATGAGTTCAGGAAGGATCCAATACATACCCTGACACAAAATGAAGGCTTGATGATACCCTATAAGAATTTGGAAAATTTACCCTCACCCTCCCCGCCTACTGTGATTTTTGTAAAGATACTAAAGCTATTCTAGCAGTTTTATCCAGCCAAACAAATTTTGTAAGAATCCCATTTAATTTCTTATGAAAGGAATTTTGAAAAAAAATCCGGTAACATACTCATTTGGTAACAAACCACAGGCAAAATCATCATTTTGATGGTCTGGACTCTTCCCCACCAAGAAAGATGTAGTGGGTTCCAATGCTCTCACATTTCTTTGACGTTCAGCAATAAAGATTTTCCATTTGCTGTCATTGTTTCTTCCAATGTTTTTTGAATCGTTATACCCAAATATTTTATTCCCTCTTCCTTCCAAAGGAATGGAAATGGATCAATTAACCCTTTTACACAATGCACATTTAATGGAAGAACATCTGATTTGCTCCAATTTATTTTGTAACCAGATAATTTGCCAAATCGATCAATCAATTCCAATTTCATCCTACAGAGCCCTTGGCTTCACTGCAAAAACTTTCTTCTCTTGACAAACTGACTTGACTTAATTAGTCGTGAAAAAAAAAAAAAAACAGAGTAGTGTTAGGAGCCAAACACATCATTCTTAAAATATTTTGCACTTCAGCTGAGCCAACATCACACATGCCATGTATCAGAACATGGAAATTGGAAGATAGAGAGCAAAACAAAGGACTTTTATTCTCCCTCACCCCACCTTGACTCATCTGAGACTCTTTGGTGCCCTCACTCAGATGCAAACATGCCAAGAATAAAACGAGCTGCCTGTTGTGGCTCTTAACCTCTTCTTGGGCTTCCTAGCCTGTCATTATGGGCCTGGCCGCAGGATGACCAGAATATGGCAGTTGTTGTTTTAAAAACACCCCCACCCCAATCCAACAATTCCCAGAGTGAAGGACACACATGTATTGCCAGAAGGCACAAACCAAAAGACAAAAACTTACCAAGCCTACACTGCAAATTTAATTATAAACAAAAGGTACCATCTATTCTTTCTCTCATTGATATTTTGCCCACCTCTCCATTCCCCTTTCCCTTTCTCTCTTATTTACTCTGCAATCTACCCTGCACAAGCCCTCTCCTGCCTTTTCTCTCTACCTCTCTACCTTCTCCCCTCCCCAAACCCTTTTTTTCACCTCATTGCTTCTCACATAATATCTTCTAGTGGTGGCAGCAGTAGCCTGGCAGAGACAGAAAGAGCAAAAGCAGTTCCTGGAGCTGGACATTTTTGGCTAGTTCTGTTTTTGAACTTGTTTCTCAAAGCAGTGTGGTACTTGTAGTCCCTGATTCTGCCCATTGAATCAGTATTCCAGGCCCCATAATGCATCAGACACATAGGACTAGTCCACAATCTCCTTATTTGCATTTTTGACAGTTTCAGTTAGTGTAAATCTAGATTTGAAGGCTCTGTACCAGGATATTGTATATATTTAAATATAAATCTTTTTCCTAAAAAATAGGGTTTATATTCTAGTACCAGTAATCCTCTCCCTGGCATCCACTTTCCTCTCTTACTCAATGTGTCTTATTTTTCCTGTCCTGGCAGGCTCTGCATCCAGTCCCCCCCCCCACCCTGAAACCCATCACAAGCCTCTCCCCGAGCCTACCTTAAGCTCTGGTAGACAAGTGGTGAGTTGGAACAGTAACGATCCCTCCTGTGTTCTGCCCCAGCCAGATCTGCCCCCCCCCCGACCTATCACAGATTTCTCTCTGGGCCTACCTTAAGCCCTGGTGGTCCAGCAATGAGCCAGGGTAGCCAGTGAGCCTATGTTTCTGCCCTGTGCAATCTTGGTTTATATTTGAGTATATACGCTCTCCTTAAAATAATCATCTTTGCACTAAGTCTGCCATTTGTGCTGACTTTGTTGGGAAGCCTCCCTAGCCCTAGTCTTCCACCTTAAACTGCAAGACCTAAAATTCATCCCCAGATTTGATCCCTATACAAGCTCCATGATCCTGCCACATTTATTTATTTAATTTATTTATAAATTTTCAGATATACAATTCAAGATTAAACTTGTACAGAAAGCGATTTAAAGCGAAGAAAATAAAAAAGAAATAAAAAAACCATTTCAAAAAGTAAATATTAGCTTAAATCAGCTCTGCAGGATGAGATCTTAATGGGCTAAGCAGGGGCGTCCAATGTCGGTCCTCGAGGGCCGCAATCCAGTCGGGTTTTCAGGATTTCCCCAATGAATATGCATGAGATCTATGTGCATGCACTGCTTTCAATGCATATTCATTGGGGAAATCCTGAAAACCCGACTGGATTGCGGCCCTCGAGGACCGACATTGGACACCCCTGGGCTAAAGCGAAAGCAATGGCTATACCAGGCTGAGGTTCATTCTATCTCACAGTCTCATAAGTGTTCTAGACCCTAGCTCAACCACATTAATGTGACATATAACAGTTGGTTTTATCAAAGAGAAAAGAACAGGAGGATATCAATGTGAAAATCCTCTACAGAAACCACAATGGGTAACATTTTCCAGTAGTTCAAAAATAAGATAATGCCAGATAGACTTCCGCCATTTGTGCCATGAAATCGGCAAGGACAAGACCAAAATCAAGTATACATATGTTATCATATCATATACAGTTGCAATTTATCTTGTTGGGCAGACTGAATGGACCTTACAGTCATCTGCTATGTTATTATGTAAATTGCAACAAGGACCTTCTAGCACAGGGGTAGGGAACTCCGGTCCTCGAGAGCCGTATTCCAGTCGGGTTTTCAGGATTTCCCCCAATGAATATGCATTGAAAGCAGTGCATGCAAATAGATCTCATGCATATTCATTGAGAAAATCCTGAAAACCCGACTGGAATATGGCTCTCGAGGACCGGAGTTCCCTACATAGTAAATGTTTGCTACAACTTTTAATTTTCTTTAAAATGAAAAATTAATTACAATCTGGCTGAAATCCAGACTCAAAATCTTAGTAAGCCTAACAACATGTGGTACTATTAGGAATCCGTATCAAAACTTCATTTAGGAAAACTTTAAGCCACCAAAGCCAGAAGTCATGTCTGAGTTTAGCAAGAAGGTCACGGATACAAACAACTCAAATTTAAAGATTTATGCTTGTTGGCAGGCAGACACATGACTAATATTTATACTTGTGAGTTACTTTAAAGGTCTTCAGTAAATCAGCTTCATTACTAAAGCAGAAGCAACACATCAGGACACTTCAGGCTCTATGTGTTAAGCACTCTCCCCGTGGAGGGAAGAATCCTTCCATCATACATCTGGTCCTTTGGTTTTTGAATGCCAGACATTCCCCAGACCAGGCATAATTTCCTCAAGGTCCCCCCCCAAAGCCATTTGCCTTCAAGTGCCCCCATCTTCTCTTCCCAAAAATATCTGTTTCACACAAGCATTTTCTTGGACGCCACAGAACTCCTCTGCTCCAAACATCCACAGGTGTAGCAGCAACAATTTCTTAATGTTCTTATAAGAGGGAGGATTATATACTAAACTAAAGCTTCACTATTTCCATTTGAAAATGTGGAAAGCAAAACTAAACATAACTGCTGAGCATTAGCTAAGCATGGCTGGCATATTTTCACACAAAATTTGATGATATATAGCTATGATTAAAACATTTTTACCAGCTGAGACATTAAAAAATAAAGACTGTTTGCTAATAAAGTTCATGTGCTCCAATAAAATCCTAAAAGTGTTCATTCATTCTTCCAGTTCCGTTGGGACGGGATTGGAAGAATGAATGAACACTTTTAGGATTTTATTGGAGCACATGAACTTTATTAGCAAACAGTCATCAATGAGAATTAACGAAATCAACTACCCCCCTCTTCAGATAAGTACTTCAAGTTGATCTGATTAAGTTTTTGAACATCCAGGGAGGGCAGGGGACAGGTGAAGGCGATGATGGTCCCCTTGTTAACCTCATTGTAGTGACTTCACTATATTTTGGGTTACTTGGTCTGAGCACTTCACAATAATATTTAAAATAAATTAAAGAAAGTAATATTATTAACAAGAGATCATAGCTGTGATTATAATATCATATAGTAATTTCTGCCACAGAATACAAAGTTTTTATCTCTCTATTAAGTAAGAAATTCATTTCATTTAAAAATAAAACAAATAAAAATGGACTCATTTGTCACTAATCACCATATTTGTTTTTCTTTTTTTAATTCTTTATTGGTTTTTAATCAAAAACAGTGTCATACAAATGAAAGAACAAAAGATATTCCACATATTACACTATTATCTATACAGGTAACATAAATATCATTCAATAATTTCATTTTTCTGCATATAATAATATCATAATATACAATACAAATAAAGAATAAAGTTACCCAAATATCACTATCAATATTTATTCCCCTCCCTCCAACCCCCCACCCCCCTGGATGTGTAAAGATAAATAAACCAAAGATAAACCATATTTTTTTTCTAAACCAAATGTACATCCCTATGCACTAAGGGCCATATTCTACAAGGGTTCTTCATAAAGTTTCCACACTTTCATATGGTTGGGGAGCTGGTTGGGGAGCTGTCTACACTGTGCTGAAGATGGCTGCTAAACTTACAATTTGCACCAAAGAGGAATGAAAAAAAGTGAAGTAATTTGCTTTTCAGATATTTAATAAGTGGTGTTTATAAAAAAAAATAAAAGTGCGGAAACATTATGAAGATCTCTCTTATATACAGTGTTCCTCCGGTCATTTGCGGTCGGCGGTTCGCGGTCCCGATCATTTGCAGTATTTTCTCACCATGAACCACCAACCAGAAGAGTGCAGCTGGCGAGGCAGGAGAGAGCAGACAGAGAGCCGGCGAGTGAAGGAAATCACTCACGGTATGCTCCGACTGCCTCTTCCTGTACTAAAGTCGGGCCTTACCAATCAGGAGCTGCTTTGACACGCAGCTCCTGATTGGTAAGGCCTGACTTTAGTGCAGGAAGAGGCGGTCGGAGCCTCCTGCCTCTCCCGCTGCCCTCTTCAGTCTCGACGAAAAAACGTATTCGCGGTTTTCAAGATTTGCGGGGGGGGTTCCTAAACAATTGGCACCAAAAAGGAAGGCATTTAACATGATGCTATAAAATGCCTCTGAAGTTATACACAATTTATAGAACCACGCTTAGCACTTGTATGTGTGACTAACATTTAGGAGTACTCATTAGGCTAATAAAAACCAAGCCTAAATACCTGCACCTATGCTGTGCGCAGAGCAGGCGTATTCTATAACTTTGCACGTAACTTTTAGGAATACCCATGATCAACCAATGGCCATGCCCCATTTTAAGATTCGCAGACTAGAATTTGCATGCACCAATTTATAGAATATGCTTAGAAAGCTGTGCATGTAACTTCTAGCTTGTTCCACGTAGTGTCGGCTACTAGGTTTTACTTGCTTGGTAGACAATAATCAACTAGAAGTTCTGTGAAGCAGTCTGTAAGAACACAACCACAACTGCTTAATGTCACTCCCTCACAGTGGCAAAACTATCTTGAAACTTAACAGTCCTGCCTGGAAGGGAAGCGATTTGGGAAAGGCAGAGCCAGAAAGGCATGATCCAGGAAGTATGAAAGCTCAGAGCACAGCTAGGGAGGCCCAGAGAGAAGCAGCAATGACTCACTGCGTATGCTTCCACCACACATGTGTGAAATGCAACCACGACAGTCAGGTAGGCCAAATTTGATTTTGGACTTTGCAGACTTAACTAGTTTTGATCAATGTACTGAAGTAAGAGTAAAAATTAGTGTATTTTTTAATACTTAAGTAAAAGTACAATGAAGAACACATTAAAAAATTTACTTGTGAAAGTAAAAAAAGTTATTGCCTAATATAATACTTTTTTGGAGGACAACGTAAACGTATCATAACGACAATGAATGCAACTATTGTTAATGCTTTTATCCAACAACTTTACAATTCAATCCACTTTCAGTAAAACTAAATTTTGAAAATGACTGTCACTTATGCAAGTGTGCTTGTGAGTCATTATTAAGCCAACACAGTTAAAAGTTGTTCAACAACTGCACTAGCAGAAAGTGGATTGCTCAGTCTGATAAAAAAGTTCCTTCAAATCAGGCCAGGCTGCAATGTGACTGATGTATCTTGACTAGGTCTGCAGCTATTAATCAAGAGAATCTATATCTGAAACACCTAACTTCCATATAATGAAGAATATTTTAAGAACATAAGAATTGCCGCTGCTAGGTCAGACCAGTGGTCCCTCGTGCCCAGCAGTCCGCTCCCGCCGCGGCCCGTAGGTCAAAGACCAGTGCCCTGAGACTAGCTTTACCTGCGTATGTCTAACTTTATCTTGAATTCCTGGAGGGTGTTTTCCCCTATAACAGCCTCCGGAAGAGCATTCTAGTTTTCCACCCTCTCTGGGTGAAGAAGAACTTCCTTACGTTTGTATGGAATCTATCCTCTTTCAACTTTAGAGAATGCCCTCTCGTGCTCTCTACCTTGGAGAGGGTGAACAACCTGTCTCTATCTACTAAGGGCTCCTTTTACGAACCGTTAGCCATGCTCTTCAATCTCTCCCTAAGTACGGGGAGAGTCCCCCTGGCCTGGAAAACAGCTAACATCGTTCCTCTGCACAAAAAGGGCTGCAGAGCGGAGGCTGCGAATTACAGACCAGTGAGTCTCACATCAATAGTGTGTAAACTCATGGAAACACTACTTAAATGTAAATTAGACACGATTTTGGATGAGGGGAATCTAAGGGATCCTAGTCAACATGGATTCACTAGGGGTAGGTCATGCCAATCCAATCTTATCAGCTTCTTTGATTGGGTAACAGGAAAGCTAGACTCGGGAGAGTCTCTGGACATAGTGTACTTGGATTTCAGTAAGGCTTTCGACAGCGTCCCACACCGTAGACTATTAAACAAGATGAAATCGATGGGGTTAGGTGAGACACTAATTGCATGGGTCAATGATTGGCTGAGTGGAAGACGTCAGAGGGTGGTGGTCAACGGCACCCTCTCTGAGACATTGGAGGTGACCAGCGGAGTGCCACAGGGCTCGGTCCTGGGTCCACTCCTTTTTAACATATTCATAAGGGACTTGACCCGAGGGCTTCAGGGTAAAGTAACTCTATTCGCTGATGACGCCAAACTATGTAATATAGTAAGTGAAAGCAATCTGCAGGATAGTATGACGCAGGATCTGCTTACGTTGGAAAACTGGTCCTCGACATGGCAGCTGGGCTTCAACGCTAAGAAATGTAAGGTTATGCATCTCGGTAGCAGAAATCCATGCAAACCTTACACCTTAAATGGAGAAACACTAGCTAGGACTTCAGAAGAAAGAGACTTGGGAGTAATCATCAGTGCAGACATGAAGGCCGCCAAACAAGTGGAGAAGGCCTCATCCAAAGCAAGGCAACTTATGGGATGTATCAATAGAAGCTTCGTTAGCTGCAAATCTGAAGTCATAATGCCACTGTACAGAACCATGGTGAGACCTCATCTGGAGTACTGTTGCAATTCTGGAGGCCACATTACCGTAAAGACGTGCTTAGAGTTGAGTCGGTTCAGCGGATGGCCACTAGGATGATCTCGGGGCTCAAGGGTCTCTCATACAAAGAAAGACTAAACAAATTGCAGCTCTACACTCTAGAGGAACGCAGGGAGAGGGGGGACATGATTGAGACATTTAAATACATCACGGGACGTGTCGAGGTGGAAGAAGACATCTTCTTTCTCAAAGGACCCTCGGTCACAGGGGGGCATCCGCTCAAACTCAGAGGAGGGAAATTCGATAGTGACGTAAGGAAGTATTTCTTCACAGAACGGGTTGTAGATCACTGGAACAAGCTTCCAGAGCAGGTGATCAAGGCCACCAGCGTGCTTGACTTTAAGAATAAATGGGATGCCCTAGAGGGTCCTTACAAGGGTCGAGTTAAGGAACTAGGTCATTAGTACTCAGACTTAATGGGGTGGGTCAGTAGAGTGGGCAGACTTGATGGGCTATAGCCCTTTTCTGCCGTCATCTTTCTATGTTTCTACGAAGCCGCATTAGCGGTTTTAGCGCATGCAGCTTTTTAGCATGCGCTAAACTCGCGCTATGCGGCTAGAACTAACGCCAGCTCAATGCTGGTGTTAGCGTCTAGCACGGCCGGCAATTTAGCGCACACTATATCATGTACCCTCTCAGCCTCCTCTTTTCAAGGGCGAAGAGGCCCAGTTTCTCTAATCTCTCACTGTACGGCAACTCCTCCAGCCCCTTAACCATTTAGTTGCTCTTCTTTGGACCCTTTCTAGTAGTACCATGTCCTTCTTCATGTACGGCGACCAATGCTGGACGCAGTATTCCAGATGGGGGCATACCATGGCCTGATACAGCGGCATGATAACCTTCTCCGACCTGCTTATGATCCCCTTCTTAATCATTCCTAACATTCAGTTCGCCCTTATCATCATCATTATCATCTACATTAGAGGAAGGTTGTCTAATTCATCACTTGCATCTTCATCTTACCATCATCAAGTTGGCCAGTTACAGAGAAGACTTTCATAAAGCTGAAATCATTGTCTGTTATTGCTCTAACAATTTTTATTTTGATAGGAAACTCTGTTTGAATACCTTTGAGAACGGATGCGGAAATGTCAAATATGTGAGAACCTTTCATTTATGGGGACAGACAAGCAGACATCCTCCTCTAAAGACTATCAATCTAGTGAACAGTAACCCTAATGTAAAATTTTCCATCAGATTACCAGAAGTCTCTTGTGATAGATACATATTATCTGTTCACCAAGAATTACTAGCAACTTCAGCTTCATCTCTGATTCAAAGTGACCCAACTAACTATTCTGTTTGACTGGAGACCAGTTCAACAAACACAGGGAACCCCACCTATGCAAACCATTCAAGATTTAAACTATTAAGATTTTTATAAATGTAAAAAAAAAAAAAAACAAGGCTATTTTCCTTCATATCTCAATGAATAAAAATTATAATCGATTTGTATAAATCTGGCTTTGTTATTTTGCATTACTTGTGCCCACATGAATGTTAGGATATGAGTTATGGGGATCATAATCGAAAGAGAAAAACGTCCAAAAACCAGCCTAAGTCGGCACTTGGACGAACATTTCTCAAAAACGTCCAAGTGCCGATAATAAAACCGGGTTTTGGACGTATTTCTAAACAACTTAGGCCTTCATAGTGCCGCTGAATGACCAAAGCTAAATGGGGCGTTTCGGGAGGCGTGACGAGGGCGGGAGTTGGGCAGGGTGTGGGCCGGCTTAAACCGAAAGTTTTACAACAGAGCCTAGATGGAACTTGGACGTTGTGACTTAGACCATGTAAACCATGGTCTAAGTCACAAAAACCCACTAAAGTCACCAGCTAAGCACTGAAAACACATAAAACAGACCCCCACATACTACCCCAGTGATCAACGACCCTCCCACCCCCATAAAAATTATAATCACAACTTTAAAATTCAGCCTCCAGACCATCATCACTTGGCTGCCTGGGATAGGAAAGCCTAGTCGTCCAGCACAGAGGCAGCTTAAGTCGACTTGGAGGTGGGTTAGGGACCCATGGAAAGGAGGGCCCATGCCCATAAGCCCCTGTAATCACTGTATTGATACTTAAACATTTGCACTGCCCTATACACCCCACTTGGGTTCATCTCTTGAGACAAAACAACAATCCAAACAATGGACAACAACAGATAAACTGACTTCAAAGGAAGTGAAAATAGTTCCATCGGCTGGGAAGGTGATTGCGACTGTCTTTTGGGATTTCCACGGGATCAATCAAAATCATTAATGGCGAATATTATGCTGGCTTATTACAAAATCTAAGTGCTGAAATTGGGAGGAAACATCCTCATTTGGCCAAGAAGAAAGTTCTCTTCCACCAGAACAATGCACCGGCTCACACATCAATAATCGCAATGGCGAAACTGAATGAATTGCGGTTAGAATTAATTCACCATCCACCATACTGTCTAAATTTGGCCCCATGCAACTTCTCTCTGTTTCTGAACCTGAAAAAATGGTTGTCTGGGAAGAAAATTTCTTTGGATTCTACAGTCATAGATGCTGTAAATAGCTATTTTTCCAGTTTAGATGTTTCAAGTTTCATTAATATTTTGATGTATCGCAATATCATTAATTCAAAGCGATTTACAATTAAAAACAGGGTCTTAATTATTGACTACAACCAACACAAACGGACCTGACGTACCAATACATAAGGGAAGTAGGGATTACTACAATAAGTATAATAAAGAATACATACAAGGAAAATACAAATGGAGGGTAACAAATTTTAAAAGGAATTATAAAAGTATAATAGAAAATTAAGAACTTTTTTTTTCCCCAAAAAATTCTCAGAGCCTAAGAAAGAGGATTAATGAGTTTAAGCATCAAATGGGATCAGTAGGGATTCCGATAATTAGGTCTCAAAAGCATCCTTGTACAACCAGCATTTTAACAGTCCTTTAAATTTACTCAATGATTTTTCTTCTTTAATAAATGATGGTAGGGAATTCCATATTCTGGGTGCTGTGGCTGCAAAAATCGTATCTTGTCTTGTATTTATTATACTAAGTGATGGAATTATTAGAAGGTTTTTGTCTTCAGATCTTAAACTTCTAGTAGGAATATATGGAATAATGTAGCTTTCTAAAAATGATGGAACTTTGGTTGTTAATATATTGAATGTTAATATTGCTATTTTGTAGGAGATTCTATGAACAATTGGAAGCCAATGAGCTTCTTTAAGAAGAGGCGTTACATGATCAAATTTTTTCCTATTCGTTATAATCTTAATTGAGGTGTTTTGAATTAATTGAAGTCGACGGATTTCTTTAAGAGCTACTCCTTTATAGAGCGAGTTGCAATAGTCATGTTTTACTGAAGGCATGAAAGGTCTGGAAAAACATTGGAGCAAATGTATTGAGTTGAAAGGAGACTGATGTTGAAAATAAATAAATAAATTTCATTTTCCCCTTCCAAAAAATGTTTTCTTGATTATGCCAGAAACTTTTCAATTGACCCTTATATATATGCTGACGTAAGACTCTTTCCATATAGCACATTCAACCCTCGTCCTTCAAGTACACAGAAGGCAAAACAAATTTCAACATAACTCAGTATGGAAAAGTTCTACTCTTTCAAGTTAACCATGGGATAGGAAAGTGAAAAAAATATGCAATCCGAGCACACCTTCTTGTTTTTCTATATGATGTCACTGATCTATACTTACTTTTTAAAAAAACATACATTACACAGATAAGTTGTTCTCTGCTCCAATTCCTTCTCTTTCCTTGTCTTCTGCTAACAGAAACAGAGACTGTGAGAGGACATAGATGTCCTTATTGCCCATACAAGGTGTAAAGAAGGCATTTTGAGTTTGTGTTTATATTTCTACAAAGTCTCCTACAATTTCAACAATGAGAATTAAAACAGATAAGAGATTAAATGAAAAATAATTTTTAAAAATTATAAAACACAGAAAATGCATGCCTGTCACCTTACCTATTAGTGGCATTCTCTTCTGACCTTTATTTTAATCTGTAAATATAAACATCTGAAAAAGAGCTCAACTGGCCTCAAAAACTACAACTAATCATTTCTATAGCGCTATTACACTTATGCAATGCTGTACATCAAAACATAGAAGAGACAGTCCCTGCTCAAAAGAGCTTACAATCTAGTCAAGACAAGACAAACTGAACAAGAAGGTGTAACAATACACACTACCCAGGTGGGAGAATTACAGAGGGAATGATAAGACCGATATTGGTGCTTAGAAGATGGGTTGGAGTTTGGAATTGAAAACATCTTCAAAGAAGTGGTTTTGAGTCTAGATTTGAATACTGCCAGAGATGGAGCTTGACCTGCTGAGTCAGGCAGTTTGTGTCAGGCATACGGTGCAGCAAAGTAGAAGGGACGAAGCCTGGAGTTGTCCATAGAGGAGAACGGTACAGATAAGAAACACATCCAATGAGTTGAGTGCCTGGGGGGGAGGTTAGATAGTGTGGGAAGAGTTGAGAAAGGAGAGATACTGAAGAGCTGCAGAGTGAAAATACTTGTAGGTCAGTAAGAGGAATTTTAACTATATGCAGAAACAGATAGGGAGCCAATGAAGTGATTTGAGGAGAGGGGTAATGTGGTCATCGCGACACCGGAGGAAAATGAGGCATACAGCAGAGTTCTGAACAGATTGAAGGGCAAAGGATAGTTTTTGATTGAAAGGCTCACTCTCTCAAAACAGCACTCAAGCTGAGTTATAGAAAGGTACAATCTAAGTTGGCACCTTTGTAAATGATGGGCCAAATGACTTGCTCACATTTACAAGGAGCAGCAGAACAACAAATAAGATTTAAACTCTGGCTTTCCTAGTTCTCAGCTGCAGTAGCTGTCCTCATCGGTAGGGCCACACCCCTTGAATTAGTCTTGCTTTGGTCCAAGATAGAGAGCTGCACGGGAACGGGGATGACGGGAATCCCGCGGGACCCGCGGGGATCCCGCGGGTTCCCCCTTTGGGTCACGGGGATCCCGTGGGGACGCCCCCTAGGGTCGCGGGGATCCCGTGGGGACGCCTCCGAGGGTCGCGGGGTTCCTGTGGGGTTGGATCGCAGCGGGGTTGGTCGAGCCGCGAGGGTAGTCTCCTTCTCCTTACCTGCCCTGTCGCAGCACACAGCCGAACGGAAATCTTCCCGATGTCAGCGCTGACGTCGGAGGGAGGGCTTAAGCAAAGCCCTCCCTTCCTCCGACGTCAGCGCTGACATCAGGAAGACTTCCGGTCGGCTGTGTGCGGCAGGGCAGGTAGGGAGAAGGCAATGGCGAACGAAAGAGGGGGGAGGGGGCGGTCCGCCCCGAAGAATGTGCACAGCCGGTCAGGTCCCCCGATCGACCGACAACAGGCCCGGCCGACAAATCTCCCTGCCCTGTAGCCGCAAATCTAAATTACCTCTTACAGCAGCTTCACTACTCCAGCTGCTGTAAGAAGGTAATTTAGATTCGCGGCTACAGGATAGGGAGATTTGTCCGACCGGGCCTGTTCTGTTGTCGGTCGGGTGCAAAAGCGCCACAAAGGTGGAGGCAGGGAGGGAGGAAAGGTGGAGTGGAGAAGAAAAGACGCTTAAGGGGGGAGAAGGCCGCTGAAAGTACTGGGGAAGACAAAGGGGTGGAAAAGAACGCTTAAAGGACATGGGGAAAACGGGAGGAAGGGGAGGGAAGGACCCTGAAAGCACTGGGGAAGACAAAGGGGTGGAGAATGCCACTGAAAGGACATGGGGAAGGCAGAGAGGGGAGAAGGATGCTGCCTGACAGGACATGGGGAAGATGGTGGGGGAGAAGGACACTGAAAGGAAATGGGGAAGAGGGAATGGGAAGAAGACGCTGGCAGGGAAGAAGACAGAGGTGCCAGACTATGGGGGGAGCGGAGGGAAAAAGATGGGTGCCAGACCAATTTGGGAGGGGGGAGAAAGGGAGAGGCACAGTAACAGAGCAAATGGAAGACACAGAGTGAAGAGAGGCAGTGGATGGAAGGAATTGAATGAGAACATGAAGAAAGCAGAAACCAGGCAATAAAGGTAGGAAAAAAATTATTATTATTTTTTTTTTTTGCTTAAGGATAAAGTAGTATATTAGTTGTGTTGATAAAAATTTATAAACATTAGAGGCTCTGGTAGAAACCCGTTTACAAAGTATGTATTCTTCCCAATTAATATTTCCAAATTAATAAAGTCTTTTTGCTTATTTTTAAATGGGTTTCTACCAGAGCCTTTAATTCAGTAGCATAATTAAATGAAATAACTATTTCTGTAGTTTATAGGGACAGGTGGGGATGTAGGGGATTCCTCGTGGGGACGGGCGGGGACGGAGGGGATTCCTCGCGGGGACGGGTGGGGACGGAGGGATTCCTCGCGGGGACGGGTGGGGACGGGTGGGAGTCCTCACGGGGACGGGTGGGGACGGGTGGGACTTTGGCGGGGACGGGTGGGGACGGGTGGGATTTCTGTCCCCGCGCAACTCTCTAGTCCAAGAGCACTTATTAAGAAGTTCAGTGTTCTCCAGCACAGATACAGCTACTAAAGCCCAACACTACAGGTATAGAAGAGAGATGGATAAAGATGAAAGACCAAAATGGAGAATACTTGAGATGTTTCAAGCTGCACTTAAATTCCCTGGGTTAGCTTCCATCAAATTCAAGAGGTATTACAGTGATCCTCTAACCTTCTGGAGAAATAATCCAAGAAATTTTCAGTAAAATATTTCTCACAACTAGAAGTAAAATAGTTTTACACCAACTTTCTGAGAACTCACTTGAAACATACCTATCAAAGCACATTTTTCATTTAGTCAGTTTGAAGTGCTCGGCTTCTTTTCCATAATGCAAAATAATTTCCTCCTATGTGAACAGCAAGAATCAGGAGAACGGTACAGGGGCGAGGCACTGGACAGGAAAAAAATGGCAGCTCCAGATGTTAGAAATGAAAAATGCTTTGTGTTCCATTATCCAGAAAAGTTTCCATTAGCTGAAAATGGATGTCATAAAGCACTTCAGTTTCATCTTGCCTTGCTTAAAAGCTAGTTGTTTATTGACGCACTGCATGACTGGACAGTGGTTTTCCAGAGTTTCTGCTCTGAGCAACTTTGGCAGTGGTGATTCTATGAGAGAGAAGACTACAAAATCTCTAGGCACAAAAACTGATGCCAGCGTTGGGGTACATGTCACGCTAACCAAATAAAGTAAATGAAGTTATAATTACTCCCCTCACCTATGCCTTTGTTTTTAGGATTGCAACTGCTGCCCCCTGCAGGTTATTTTTCTATGTCTTCTTAGAAGTGCAAAAGTCATATTTCACTGTTGTATGCATCATAATAAAGCTACAATCCAGTAACATGCATGCTTTAGAGAGAAAAGTGTTAGAAGAAAAAACATAGCACAAAAAAAGGATAAAAGCATCCAGGGAAATTCAGTAAATGGCAACCAAAATTTGGCCTGGGGATGATTCATTCTAAACTAGTATTCTGCAGGAACAACTTTTACAGAATACTGACTTAGAGCAAAGTGAGGTTGGCCAGCTGTCTAGGCCTACCCCGAGATAGCGACCTCACACTCTATATACTGGTATCAATCAATAAGTATATTTATTAACAAATCAGTAATCGTTAGTAATGGGAAAAAATGAGGTGATGGGAAACGCCCATATTAAAAATCCCAGACCTAGAAAGACAAAGGGTGCGTTTATTTTTACATTGCCAGTTATCATATTTAATGCCTGTTAGTTATTTGGTTAGACATAATCACTTGTCACGAATCCTTCCTATCTACGTACACTATCTTTCTATGAACTTCAATAATCTGCTTATATATTCCCTTCATTGCCAATCTAACATAACACTTTCTATTGACTTCCGGTATTGTCTCTTATCCCTTCTTTCCAATACTCTTTGTCTTTATATATAAAATCAACAGTGATCCAAATCCTTTCTGTAAATTTTTTTTCTCTCTCTCTTTCTCAAAAAACAATCTTTTATAACCCAGCAAACTTATATGAGATAAATAATTGTTTAATGAAAGCTTATGGTAACATTGAAATGCAGTTAAAATATACTTCCTCTTTCAGTCTCATCCCCTCACCACCCCAGTGTTTTTTTTTTTTCCCTCGGTTCGTGACCACAAAAGAACAGGAAACAAAAACCACGAGAGCAATGCTTTCGCTTTCCCATAAAGTGCCATATATTACACAGGCCAGTACACAAGCAACAGCTAAAATGTAAAGCAAACAGCATAAACGGAAGAACAAAGGAAGCCATCAGGCAGCATGACAAGCTGAAAATATTACAGTAAAACGCAGACTCAGAGCTGTACCAAGGCTAGAAGACCCCTCTTGTCAGTAGCGAAGAAATGAACCCATAAAAACAGAACTAATAAGCCAAAACCCATACAAAATAATGGCCACACATGATAATACCACTTACATCAGGGGTGTCCAATGTCGGTCCTCGAGGGCCGCAATCCAGTCGGGTTTTCAGGATTTCCCCAATGAATATGCATTGAAAGCAGTGCATGCACATAGATCTCATGCATATTCATTGGGGAAATCCTGAAAACCCGACTGGATTGCGGCCCTCGAGGACCGACATTGGACACCCCTGACTTACACTAATAAAATCCAGGAAGACAACATATCAAGCGTAAATAAAGAAAGCTGGGCAAGGTAAGATGGTATGTCAGTGAAAGCAACGTCATAAGCAAGCAGTAATTCATTAATTGGTTCATAATATCTGTGTCATACATACCATATGCATGTCCTGTTTACCAGAAAATCTATCTTGTCCCGCATATGCCCCTTTAATCTACCACATCAGCAACTTCAAGCCATCGTCCAGTAAAAGCCTGCCCATCACATGATATTCTTGCTAAATAATGTATTTTTATATTCTTGGTTAAGACATGTTCTCATCCTTCTCAGATCCACTTCCCTGGCATTACAGCAGATGTGACACCAGTTGCCATGTAAAAGAATAAGTTTCGTTTCACTTGCTCATTTTTCGCTTGGCTTGCTGATTTCAGCAAGCATAGATTGTGCAAAGGCTTGACAGTTTTAGTCAGAGCATTCTCAGCCATCTTAGGTCTTTAGTTGTGTTTATTGGCCTAATACGTTAGGGGATTTCAGGGTAGGCTCTTCACCTGTTACCTGTACAAGACTCTCAAGCTCTCTCTCTCTCCTCCCTTCTCATCCCCCTCTTCGAACCCTGAGAAGGGTTCGAAACCGCAAGGTCAAGATGTTGTCAAAGGTCATGCTGGTGTTGATCACGGAGTACAGGCATAGGGCCCAAAGACTTGAAATTGAGCTTGATAAAGTATTAAAAGGACAAATGACTAACCCAACCCAAGTTAAACTACAAGGACAATTGTTACAGTATGACTCAGAAATCATGAGAAATCAAATAATTATTACAATAAAGAAATCTCGCAAAACATATGCCATAGGTGGAAAATATATGTGATTAAACATTTAAAGATACTTTGCTTTTATGGCTTCATCCTGTTATGAGTCTGCTATATCAAAAAGGGATAAAAGGATAAATTAACAAGTTAGATTATCTCCATGCCCTTCCAAAATAGCTGGGATCAGTGCAGACTCGGCTGGGTCCAAACGTTATGCTCATAGGCCAAATTGGAAATCCAGGTAACCACATCAGTTCTCGTTATCATAGTCTGTAGTGCACTTCTTAGGATCAGAAGAAGTGAATGGGTTCAAGTCATCCTTGCGTCTTCACTGCACTTCACCTCAGCTCTAGCAGCAAGAAAGGAGATGGAGAGAATCCAATTGAAATGGGAAATAATTAAGGCGCAATTACGGGAGTCAAAACAGGATGAAAATGCATAAAAGTCACAATTGAGCAGAACACATGAATCTAGTAATTAGTCATGCCTAACTTTGGATGTGAGATCTTACGCTTGCTAAAGGCTGGATGTAAATGTTCACGTTCAACTGATGGCAGTCAGGTGTCCATATGCAAGTATTCTATAGATTCACACCTAAATTCTAGGAATGCCCCTGACTCACTCATGCCCTTCTCATGGCCACACACCTTCTTTGGAGTTGAACACTATGGAATTTAGGCACGGATATTATAGAATCGGGCAGATCTGCATGTAATTCCTAATTACTTCCAATCAAGTGTTTGTTAACACCAACTACTAATTGCTGGTGCCTAATTAGCTAATTAATTTATACACAGTTCTGTGATCTGCAGCAACCAAACTTGCATATCCAACTTTGGGTGACCTTTACTGATTTCCCTTCATACTGTCTGGAAATTGGTACGAGTGAAGTGATTAAATTTGCAGATGATACAAAGTTATTCAGAGTAGTGAAGACGCAGGGGGACTGTGAAGATCTGCAACACGACATAATCACGCTCGAGAAATGGGTAGCGACATGGCAAATGAGGTTCAACGTGGATAAGTGTAAGGTGATGCATGTCGGTAACAAGAATCTCACACATGAATACAAGATGTCCGGGGCGGTACTTGGAGAAACTCCCCAGGAAAGAGACTTGGGAGTACTGGTCGACAAGTCAATGAAGCCGTCTGCACAATGCGCAGCGGTGGCGAAAATGGTGAACAGAATGCTAGGAATGATTAAGAAGGAGATCACGAACAGATCGGAGAAGGTTATCATGGCGCTTTACCAGGCCATGGTATGCCTTCACCTGGAATACTGCGTCCAGCACTGGTCGCTGTACATGAAGAAAGACACAGTACTACTCGAAAGGGTCCAAAGATGAGTGACTAAAATAGTTAAGGGGCTGGAGGAGTTGCCGTACAATGAGAGATTAAAGAAACTGGGCCCTTTCTCCCTTGAAAAGAGGAGATTGAGAGGGGACATGATCGAAACATTCAAGATAATGAAGGAAATAGTAGATAAGGACAGGTTGTTCACCCTCTCCAAGGTGGGGAGAACGAGAGGGCACTCTCTAAAGTTAAAAGGGGATAGATTCTGTACAAACGTAAGGAAATTCTTCTTCACTCAGAGAGTGGTGGAAATCTGGAACGCTCTTCCGGAGGCTGTTATAGGGAAAAACACCCTCCAGGGATTCAAGATAAGGCTAGACAAGTTTCTGCTGAACCAGAATGTAAGCAGGTGAGGCTGGTCTCGGTTATGGCACTGGTCTTTGACCTGGGGGCCGCCACGTGAGCTGACTGTTGGGCACGATGGACCACTGGTCTGACCCAGCAGTGGCAATTCTTATGTTCAAAAGTGGAGGAGCTAAAAAAATACTTGATCAATACAATAAATCAATTTCTAGACTGCATAGCCAAATAGTTCTATGCGGTCCACAAAAGAGTAATAAGGATACGGAAATAATCCAAATGAAGAGATCTAATTGCCTATGAATTTGTTAAAGAGATGGGTCTTCAATTGCCTTCTAAACTGAAGGTAAAGTGAGACAAGGAGCACAAATGCCTGAAATCACTATCATGCATAGCAGCTTGAAAAGAGAGTTGTCACTCGTGATATTTTTTTATATTTACAGCCATGAGTTTTTCTTAAGTGTTTCTGAGGTGAAAAAAACAAATGAATCTGTCAGGTATTGTGCGGCCTGACCAATGACGACTTTATAGTACAAACAACCTGAAAACAATGCGCGCTTCCACAGGGAGCCAATGTAATTCGCGGTACAATGGAGTAACATGATTGCATTTTCTTTGGTTGTATATAAGTTTAATTGCAGTATTCTGAACAATACATAGTCTTAGGATGTTCTTTTTGAATCCCGCAAGATAGACTATATTACAATAGTCAAGCTGGCTCAGCACCAGAGACTGAACCAAAGTTCTAATGCAGGGGCATCAAAGTAGGATCTAAGCGAACACTTACAGACCACATTGTCAACTTGATGTTTCATGGTTAGATTATAATCCAGGGTAACACCCCATATTTTAATTATTGGGTGAATCGTATGTCGAATGGAATTTACAGATATTATCAAATCATAAAATGACCGTCGAGGAGAGGCAAAAAAGAATTTTGTTTTGTCAGCATTCAGCTTCAATTTAAATTCCAACATCCAGGCCTCAGTGGTGTCAAAAATAGCCTCGATAGTACGAGTTACATTATTCAACGATGTGTTGCAAGGGAGTATAAAAGTAATATCATCAGCATAGCCAAACAATTTAGCTCCAGCGTTGGCTAATCTTGATCCAAGAGATGAAAGATAGACATTAAAGAGAGACTCCACATGGGTTTTTCCATGATGCTGAGTCAATATTGTTGACTCGGACTTGAACTTGTAGCCACACTGCAGCCCTAGGCCGGGGCTCAGCAGCGCTCTCAGTGGCTACATACAAAAAGTGCACCGGCGTGTGACCCGGACTGGAGTCACCCTGCAGGTTTTTCACAGAACTTAATCAAAACCCCAGACACAGTGGTTAGAATGGCAATAATGCAAAATTTACTTGTTAAAAATAAAAGTCAGAATGGCATAAAGTCCAAAGTAACAAGCAAATGTTCAAACTGTAAACAAAACAAGGCCAAAGGAAAACTCTGGCAGTCTTCAGGATTTTTATTCCTCATGAAACAGTTCTCTCTATGATTGGCACTCTCGCAGTGCAGCTTTACAATATAGCTTCTTTTCCTCTCAAGTCTGCTCCTCAGCAGGGCTTAGGTAAGTCCAGTTTATAGCATTCAAAAACAGTTCCCAGAGATATGCCTTTTCACTCTAATCTCTAGGCAAACACATACAAAAATAAAGCCTCCAGCCTAAAATTGTAGCAGGGCTGGGTAAAGAGGAGTCCACTAAGTTTGCCTTTCAAAAGCACACAAGACAGCTTTCAAAATTCCCACCCGGTTGTTGGCAAACTTCTCCCCACTCACTCTTAGCTTATCAAACAATTATATAGCCCAGAAAAGTCTTTGAAAGTGACTAGGAGCAGGCAAAGAACCTAGCCACAAAATAAGAGAAAAAAACCTCACAGTGGTTTTGCTCAGGCTTAGAAACAGGAGCTGCCAATCTTCTTGGCTTTCCTTGCAGCTTTATCACATACACACTGGTTCAGGCTGCAAATGGTGGTGTGGACCCCAGCTTCTTCCACACCCAGGTCTAAGGAATTGCCCTAGCTTGCCAGACATGCCTTACTTGGGAAAAGCCTCTTGACTTCCCCTCACCATCCCCACCAAGAGCAAACTACTGACTTTTAAAGGGAAGAGGCCACGCCCTGCTCTAACTGAGCCTGATCTCCCCTGGGCTCCTCTCTGGCTCCCCCGGTGGGCATTAATGAAAACACAGGGACCAAGGCAGGCACGGAGCCTGACTGATCACAATATGTACGAGATTCTAAGAAACCCTGGAACCATGAACAGAAATCATGAATACCAATACTGTCCAGACATTCCAAGAGCATTTTGTGATCAACCAGGTCGAACACGCTACTCAGATCGAACTGTATAACAAGTGCATTGTAGCCCTTACTAAATAAATTGTGAAGATAATCTAAGATCGCGGCCATAACAGTTTCAGTACTGAATTGTGAGCGGAATCCAGAAAGCGAATTATGTAAGAGAGTGTGTTGCTCATAGAATAAGCATTGTCATACTCCAGCAAGAGTAATGTAATGTAATGTAATTTATTTCTTATATACCGCTACATCCGTTAGGTTCTAAGCGGTTTACAGAAAATATACATTAAGATTAGAAATAAGAAAGGGTGAAGAGATAACCATGTCTGAACCTACGTTAGGAGAAAAAGACATATTTTTTTCAAATACATTGAAGCAAGAAAGTGAATGTAAACTTTCTGCAGGCTGGCTTTATACATATAAAATTCGACAAGGTATTTGCTCCTTTAGAGCAACTGATGAATAGCTCAGAGTAGTGGCGTAGCGAGGGAGATTGGCACCTGGTGCAGTGATGCCCAGCATTGCAATGCTGTGCAACCCCCACACACTCTTCCCCGCCACTTGAGGGCTCCCCTCCTCCCGCATACCTCTTGAAATGTTCACCAGCATGAGCAGCATCTTCCACCTGCTGCTCGCACCAGTCATGGCTCCCTTCTGATGTCACATCCTGGTCCCACAACCCAGAAGTGACATCAGAAGGGAGCCAAGGCCAACATGAGCAATAAGAGGAAGATGCTGCTCACGCCAGTGAACATTTAAAGAGGTAGTAAGCAAGTACGGAGTGGAGGAGAGGCACCAGTGCCCTCCGCAAAGATGGTGCACAGGGCAGTCCACCACCCATCCTCTCCCCCTTACTACATCACTGCCTCAAAGCATATCACAACGCTGAAGAGAAGCATGGAGAAGATTTTGTTCAGCTGGTGCAAGAGAATAACTGAACTGCAGAACAAGACAAGGCAGACCAAAATGGATTGTTCTGAAGATGTCTAATATGTAGAATGAAAGAAATCAAGATGAAGCAGATTCTCTTGATATATTCCAAAGTAGCTGGCACACACAAATGTGAGCTGCTTGTCACCGATTTAAAAAAAAAAAAAAAAAAATGTCCATCAACCAGCATTCAAGAATTTGGAAGTAAGCTCAGTTCTGAACTGATCTAACCAATGGGGCACAGTCATATCTGTATCCCAGGCTAGGAGGCCAGTAGACCATCAGAAAGTAAAAAGCAGTTGATCTCATGCCTGCTAGCCAGTCATTCTTCCCCAAAATGGAGTTCTCAGACCTTCACTCTTTCAGCAGTTCCTCTATCTCAGAAAGCAGAGTTCTCAAATGATAGAAGAGTATTAAAAAGAACTGCCTTGATGTACTGTAGTCCAGCTAACACACAGAAAAGTAAACAGACAATCACTGGCAAAAATGACCTATCCATGAGTATTTGAGAATGTGAATGGGTAAGAACAGTGAAGAGAATGTTAAAATCAAAACCACAAGAAAAATAGACAATAACTATGCCTATATATATTATGAGTCAACTGAAATATTTTAATACACATCAGGGAATCATAAAAAAATGTAGAAACTAGAGAACAAGCGTAGCAAGCAAAAGTCTGATTGTATGAAGCACATGGTACTGATGAAGTGATTCAAAAAAACTTCACATACTGTGTAGCCAGCACCAGGGCTTTAGGCCGGGACTCTGCAGTGTCTCCAGTGGCCACAGTTCAAAATGACACTAGCATGTGACTATGAATGAAGTCACCTTGCAGGGTTTAAAGCAGGGGTGTCAAAGTCCCTCCTCGAGGGCCGCAATCCAGTCGGGTTTTCAGGATTTCCCCAATGAATATGCATGAGATCTGTTTGCAAGCATTGCTTTCATTGTATGCTAATAGATCTCATGCATATTCATAGGGGAAATCCTGAAAACCCAACTGGATTGCGGCCCTCGAGGAGGGACTTTGACACCCCTAGTTTAAAGGAACTATACAAAAACCACCAAAGCAAAGTTTCAAGGCAAAAATAAAATAAAATTTACTTATCAGCATAAAGGTCAGAATGGCTCAAAATCCAATGTAACATGCAAATGCACAAAACAAAATGGCCAGAGGAAATCTCTGGCAGCATTCAGGATTTTCAATCCTAATGCAAACAGTTCTCTCTGTGATTCAGTCCTTCACAGAGCGACTTTTCAATAAAGTTACCTATTCCCAAGTCTGCTTCTAGCGGAGCTCAGGTAAGCACAGTTCATGGAATCAACATTCAAGTCCTGGAGAATATACTTTCTCACTCAAACATTCCTAGCACAAACACAAAAAAGCCTCCAGCTTAAAATGGAGCAGGGCTGGGCAAAGAGTATCACAAGTTTGCTTAGAAAAAACACTAACTGCTTTTCAAAATTCCCACCCAGATGGAAGCAAACTTCTCCCCACAACAGTCCCAGCTTAACAGAAAAGTGTACAGTCCAGGAAGTCCATGAATATGACGGAGCAGAAAAAGAACCCAGCCAACAATAGTAGAAAAAAAAACAAAACCTCACAGTCTTGTCACTTAGCTAGTCGCCACTCCTACTTCCATCAGCTCTGGAGCTCCACACAAATCCTCAGCAGTCAGTTCGGCTTGCAACTCCATGGGCATCTCCTGGTCAGTTGTTAGTAACTCTGAAGTGGCTTCAGCTTCATGCACTTCCATAGGCAGACAGGCATTACCTTCGCTTGAGCCAGGCAGCTCCTCATTAGGGAGAGCCCTAAGCTTCCTCCCTAACCTTCCTAACAACTTGTTCAGGACTGCTGGTTTTTCAAGGCGGAAGACATGCCCTGTTCTAGCTGAGTCAGTACCTAGCTGCTCCTCTCTTTGGCTCCCCCAGTGGTGACCTGGATAATAGTTACTCTGCTTGCTCTCAGGTCTGGCTTTACACTCCCGGGTCCTAGGTCTGCTGTATTCATAAGGTTTCTGTAAAGTTTTCCCAACCCCCGGCTCTGGGTTGCTAGCAGGTTCAGGGAGATCCAAACAGTGTCGGGGCTGAGCCCTGGGCACCCCCTTTCCTCCCGGCACCCACAGGGACTTTGGCAGGCACAGAGCTTGACTGGTCACAACGTGTATGAAATATTCTATGATGGCACTTGATTCTATTACTTCTCCAATCCCAGATGACATCTGAGCTGATGGCCAGCACCTGAATCTATAAAAGACCATTACCATTGTATTTTGGCTTAGTATAAGTTGAACCACTGTTTATTTTTGGCACTTAACAGTTGTTTGTTCTTTCATTTTTTAACAGAAGCTGCTCATGGTAGGTGGGTGGGTGGTGGGTGGGGTGTAAATTCCCCCTGCAGCTTTTTTTCTTTTGTGAGGAGGGAGAGGAGGAATTTTGGGCTAATTCACTAAGCTGACCGATCATGTTCCGACCAGTTTGCGACCCCGACCCGATTCACTAATCTTCCCCCTGATCCAATCCGCGCCCGATCCGCCCATGTAAATAAGGGGAAATGGCATGCAAAGTTGGAAGGCAGCGATTCATTAAACTAAAGAAGAAGCACCGATTGGGCTGGCCGATCCAAAAACAAGCGACTGCTGAGGACCAGTCACTCATGTCCCTGCCGACTCTCCAGCTCTCTGCCACCCCGACTGTCCCGGCTCAACTGCAGGGAAGGACTGAAGGGAAGGACTCTCTTGCTCTCTGCTGCCCTTCCTTGCAGTGCGAGTCTGTGTTTTTAACCTGTGGGTTTAAAGCAGGGCTGAAATACAGCATGTTCTGTTTTGTTCTAGAACATGCCACAGTGCAGCCTCGCTTTAAAGCTACAGGTTAAAACCATGGGCCGTGCTCATTTTCCTGCCTGTGGTCACTCGTCCCTGTCACCACCGGCACCACCTCCAACTTCGGCTCAGCTCTGCCAACATGGCGAACGCCACAGATGAAAACAAAACAAAAATGCAGGAGCCTGTTGGGGTTGGGAGGAAACAGAGGGCTGCAAGTAACTTTCACAGCTTTCCATCTGTGAGCTCTACTCCTCTGAAATTTTCAGGCTTTAAAGGAGGTACTATCAGTTACAGTGATCAGGATTCACTGGCATTCAAGATCAGCAAAGTTTATGCCACGGAGAGCAAGCGCATGCGCGGACCATCTACAGGCAAAGGAGATGGGCTGCGCATGCGTCAGGATCGCTATCCAGGATTGCTCTGGGGTCGGTTTGGGGCGTGCCTCTGATCGTGTCCATTTGCATGCAGGCTTGTTGTGAATCGGTCGCCTGGCCACAGATTGGATCACCCACAGATCGGTAAGGTTAGTGAATCTAGGCCTTAGTAACCAAAGGGAAGGCAGGGGATAGGTATAGACCTGGCACCACCAAATATAACCCACAGCAGGTACCCAACAAACCTACACTGAGTTAGTAAAGAGATCACTTTGGTAGAGATGGAAAACAAGGGGGAATTGTTGATGGTGGAAATTAAGCTTTGGTCATTTCACTAGATCTGGTATCAGCATTTGGCACTGTAGACCATAAGCTTTTGTTACAATGGCTGCAGTTGATAAGAACATAAGAATATCCTTACTGGGTCAAACCAGTGGTCTATCTAGCCCAGTAGCCCATCCTCACAGTGGCCAATTCAGGTCACTAGTATCTGGCAAAAATTCAAAGAGTAGCAACATTACATGCTACCGATCCAGGGCAAGCAATGGCTTCCCCCATGTCTGTCTCAATAACAGACTATGGACTTTTCCTCCAGGAAATGTCCAAACCCTTCTTAAAACCAGCTATGCTATCCTCTCTTACTACAAACTCTGGCAATGCGTCCCAGAGCTTAACTATTCTCTGAGTGAAAAAATATTTCCTTCTATTGGTTTTAAAAGTATTTCCCTGTAATTTCATTGAGTGTCCCCTAGTCATAGAAACATGATGGCAGATAAATGCCAAATGGCCCATCTAGTCTGCCCATCCGCAGTAACCATTATCTCTTTATCTCTATGAGAGATCCCACGTGCCTATCCTAGATCCTTTTGAATTCAGACACAGTCGCTATAGAAACATAGAAACAAGACGGCAGATAAAGGCCAAATGGCCCATTAGGTCTTCATAATTTTTGACGGAGTGAAAAATCAATCCACTTGCACCCGTTCTACTCCACTCAGGAATTTGTAGACTTCAATAATATCATAAGAACATAAGAATAACCTTACTGGGTCAGACCAATGGTCCATCAAATCCAGTAACCTGTTCTCACGGTGCCCAATCCAGGTCACTAGTACCTGGCCAAAACCCAAGGTGTAGCAATATTTCATGCTACCAATAAAGGGCAAGCAGTGGCTTCCCCCTTGTCTTTCTCAATAACAGACTATTGACTTTTCATCTAGGAATTTGTCCAAACCTTTCTTAAAACCAGCTACGCTATCCGCTCTTACCACATCCTCTGGCAACACATTCCAAAACTTAACTATTCGTTGAGTGAAAAAAAATTTCCTCCAATTGGTTTTAAAAGCATTCCCTAGTCTTTGTAATTTTTGACGGAGCGAAAAATCGATCCACTTGTACCCGTTCACTCAGGATTTTGTAGACTTCAATCATATCTCCCCTCAACCATCTCTTTTCCAAGCTGAAGCGCCCTAACCGTTTTAGCCTTTCCTTATATGAGAGGAGTTCCATCCCCTTTACCATCTTGGTCACTCTTCTTTGAACCTTTTCTAGCGCTACTATATCTTTCTTGAGATAAGAAGACCAGAATTGAATGCAATATTCCAAATGAGATCGCACCATGGAGTGATACAGGGGCATTATAACAGAACTCCTATGGATCAGAAACAAAAACACCAAATACCTACGACCTACACTAACATGGGATTCCACTCTACTAACGGCAGCAGATCAAGTTCGCAGCCTGGGAGTAACCCTAGACGGACACCTATCCCTGTCTAACCACATATCCCAAGTGGTCTCCACCTCCTTCTACTACCTTCGCCAACTGAAAAGGATCAAACCCTACATCTCCACACCAGACCTCGCCCAACTCCTATACGCATATGTCCTCTCCAGACTGGATTATTGTAACTCCCTATTTAATGGACTAACCAAAAATAATATCAAACGCCTCCAACGGGTCCAAAATGCAGCCATCCGCCTCCTACACAACCTCAACTACCGCGATTCCATCTCCCCGGCACTCCATGCTGAACACTGGCTCCCGATTAGCCAACGCTGCACTTTCAAAGCCCTGGCAATTGCTCACAAGAGAATCTACTCCACCACCCCCTCCTACATAAAATCCAAGCTTCCCATCTACAACCCCACTCGCACCCTCCGCTCAAAGTCAGAGATACGCCTATGCACCCCCCCCCCCCCCGGAAGATCCCTGCTCACAGAAACTGCCCACAAACGATCCTACAGCCACTTCATTCCACACCTCTGGAACCAACTCCCCCCCCAACTTAGACAACAGAACTCATTATTAACATTCCGTAAATCGGTAAAGACCCTCCTCTTCAACTAAAGATCTCCTCTGTCTTCTCCCCCCCTTAGGCCCCACCCTCCACTCTCCTATCACCTTCCCGAACTTCCAGTATGACCCTCTCTTCTCTATCCACTAACAAATTGCACCTAAACGCTTATAACTTTCCTTAAACTAAACTACTGTATTTCCCCCTTCTCTCTTTCTGCATACTCTCCCTGTATTTAATTCTCTCCAAAAACTATAAATCCAATCCCTAAACCTGTTGTACTACTTATATGTCTAGTTACTCCCCACTGTGTATGTTCATTTGTAAACCGTTCTGAGCTATTGGGAGGACGGGATAAAAATCTAAATAAATAAATAAATAAATTCTTAGTCTTGTTAACCATCCCTTTTTTAATATTCTCAGCATCCTGTTTGCTTTTTGGGCCTCCGCCTCACATTGGGCGGAAGGTTTCAACGTATTGTCTACAATGATACCCAGATCCTTTTCTTGGGCGCTAACCCCCAAGGTGGACCCTAGCATCTGGTAACTGTGATTTGGGTTATTCTTCCTAATGTGATTCACTTTGCATTTGTACACATTAAATTTAATCTGCTACTTGGATACCCAGTCTTCCAATTTCCTAAGGTCTGCTTGCAATTTTTCACAATCTACATGTGTTTTAACAACTTTGAACAGTTTAGTGTCATCTGCAAATTTAATATGAATAGGAGATCAGGTGCTGGCATGGTTTCATGACTGTTTGAAAAACCATAGTTTGCAGTGGTGAATGGTTTGGAAGAGTCATCTATGTGGAGTGCTGCTAGGGTCATCTTTGTCCCCTATTTTATTTATCTATTGATTTCAGGTTTTGGAATTGGTCCATATATGTATGCTAAGAATTTGTTACTGATCTTACAGATACAGAGAGCAAATTTGGATTTGTCCTCACTGCAGATTTGCCTTATAGATGTTGAAGGCTGGTTGGAAACTCACTGTATAATATTAAATGTCAAAAGGATGGTTGATTGGATACATAATGATGGTGGTTCTCCTTGTTCTTTGATAAATCTTTTTGGCAAGCCTTACTGGTTGTAAAATCATTTAAATATCTTGGAATGGTGACTGACGATAAGTTATCATTTTCTGCCCATATGGATACTTTAATTTGATCTGGTAATGCTACTTTTCAGACATTGTGGGTTGTTTAGGGATTAATAGACCATAAATCATTTTTTACTTTTTTGCATGCCCTATTAGTGGCTCATTTGGATTATGCTAATGCGATTTTAGTGGAACTTATGGCTATGGATACACATAAGTTCATATGTTGCAGAATCCGTCCAATAGAATGTTAGGAGGGCACATAAGTATGAACATATCACTCCATGGTATGTTTTACACCATGTAATTTATGGCATCCCTGAAATGTTAAATAATTTGTGACATCATATGTGCCTGGTAGGGAATTGCACTCCAGTTCTAGACTTTTATTTTGTGTTCCAGCTGTTCACTTTACCCTTTTAAAAATGATACTTAAGGGGGCATTTTTTTTTATCAAGCTTCCATCTTGTGGAATGCTCTTCATCTAGTTTAGAGCTTGAGAGAGAGCATTCCTTAGTCTGTTTTAAGAAATTATTTAAAGCTTATTTCCAGCAGGCTTTTTCTGTTTTGCTCCCAGAGGCCGGCTTGGAGAAGATGCAGGCAATATAACTGATTTGGCTAGTAGGGTGTTTTAGCTGTCTGAAATGTTGTTTTTATTAGGATTGACTTTATTTTTTTTTTGGGGGGGGGGTGCTGCCCTAGTTTATATAGGATTCTTTTCTGTTTCAAATATATGTTTTATATATATTTTTTTATTATACACCTCTTAGATTGTTGCAGTAATTTAGCGGTATATCAAGATGAAATAAACCTGTAAACTAAAACAGGAGCTGAGAAGGAGACTAAGCCAGGAGCTCGGGAGACACCATCCATCTGCCTGCTGGAGATACAGAATACTGAGTAGCCAGGCATGCCATTCTACTTCACAGAATGCAGTTTAGTGCTCTCTATCTCCATCTACTGATAGATGGTCATAACCCACTCATCTGGATTCATCTGCTACTGGTGGCAAGGAAAGTCTATTACATCTATTTGCCTACATGAAGCAATGGAAGATCAAAGGGCTATACCAGGGGTGGGCAACGAGGGCCGCAATCCAGTCGGGTTTTCAGGATTTCCCCAATGAATATGCATAAGATCTATTTGCATGCACTGCCTCCCATTGTATATAAATGCATCTCATGCATATTCACTGGGGAAATCCTAAAAACCCAACTGGATTGCGGCCCTCGTTGCCCACCCTGGGCTATACCCATCCTCCAAAGCCCAGTGTCTAAAAGTCAAACAACAAGACTTCACTAACCCATACCTTGAGTTTTGTAAAGGAACTACATCATAAACCTAGATATGATGTGACTTGTTCCAAAACTCTCAGATTATAAAGATCAGTTTCATATTTGAGTAAATAAGACCTTTATCTATACATACTCTACTGACAAACATACTTATAGTTCATTCCAGGGGAGAAATTAAATCAATCTTCTTTCATGAGCAAACTCCTTCCTGCTTAAACTGCCTTAGAAAGTGAGCACCCACCAGGTTTATGTTGTTAGACATGCCTCTCATCACACTGCTAAGAAGATGGTAAGTAATATCAAACAGTGGGATCAGCTGCTACATAATGTTTTTTCTACCATATTGATAGCAATCACTTTTCTAAGTTGTATGCATCAAGGACCACTGGCAATTTCTACATCAAGCTTTAATTAGCATAGAGTAAAGGCATTTCCCCAAACTAATTTTCATATGGATATTTGTTCCAGACATCAAATTCTATAAGAAGCCAGTGTAAGTTGTTGGCTCACAGCCTGTTTCCTGAAGGAGTGGCCATGGTATTTATCATGCAAAGCACACTGAAGTACAAAGTATACTGTAGCTATTTATGTCCTGACAGCAAAACAAATTTGCTTTAGAAACCTAAAAGAATTCATTGATTTATAAACCCTAAAGATATTAATAATGCAACAGTTAATCTTATTTGTATGATGGAGAAGGAGAAAGAGAAAGAGAGAGATCATTATGGCAGAACTACAGTATCAACGAAAATATGTAAAAGATCTGCTTCCAAAGTAAAAAAAAAAAAAAAGAACACTGCCTGGCTTCAGTTATTAAGGGCTCCTTTTACTAAGGTGCGCTAGCATTTTTAGCACGCGCTTAAGATTAGCATGCGCAAACCACGCGCTAAACGAAAAATACTAACGTCAAGCTCTATGGAGGCGTTAGCGTTTAGTGCACGCAGCATTGTAGCATGCACTAAGCACGCGCTAAAACCGCTAGCGCACCTTAGTAAAAGGAGCCCTAATCTCTAGAACAGTGTTTTACAACCTTTTTACACCCGTGGACTGGAAGAAATAAAATAATTATTTTGTGGACCGGCAAACTACTAGGACTAAAATTTAAAAACCCCGTTTCCGCCCCATCTCCGTGAGCTCGGTCACCTCAGTAACTATAGAAAAATAGACAAATATAGTGCAAAATATAAACAGCAGATATAAATTCTCAAAACTGACATGTTTTGATCACTAAATTGAAAATGAAATCATTTTTCCTACCTTTGCTGTCTGGTGATTACATGAGTCTCTAGTTGCATTTCCTTCTGTCTGTGTATCCTTTCTTTCATTTCTTTCTTTCTGCACTCAGGCCCAAGAATTGTCCCTTTCTATTCCCTCCCTCTTTCCTTCCCATGTCTTTAGTGCCCCCAGTGCCTCCTTCTCATGTCTTTAGTGCCTCCAGTGCCTCCTTCCCATGTCTTTAGTGCCCCCAGTGCCTCCTTCCCATGTCCTTAGTGCCCCTTCGTGTCTTTAGTGTCCCCAGTGCCTCCTTCATATCTCTTTAGTGCCCCCAATGCCTCCTTCCTATGTCCCTCCCACTTCCTTCCACACTTTCTCCCACTCCCACCCCACCCCCAAAGCCAGCCTGCCTGCCTGTCTACCTCTCTCCCTCCCTCCCTGGCCAAAGCCAGCCTGCTTGCCTGCCTACCTCCTTCCCTCCCTGCCCCGCAAAAAAAAAGCCTCCCTCCTTCCTTTCCCCTGCTCTTACCACCCTGCCGCTGCTGTTATTAAAGCCGACAGGAAGTCTTCTTTCCGACGTCAATTCTGACGTTGGAGAGGACGTTCTGGGCCAGCCAGGCAGCGATTGGCTGGTCCAGAATGTCCTCTCCGACGTCAGAATTGACATTGGAAAGACGACTTCCTGTCGGCTTTAGCAGCAGGCGGTAAGAGAAGGGGACCCGGGGAAAGGAAGGAGGGAGGGACAGGAAATGATCGCCTGTCCCGTTGTCCCCGAGCACAGCTTTGGGACGCTGTCCCGAAGCTGTGTGTGGGGACAACGGGACAAGAGGTATGAAAATGGACCTATGGTCACTTTAATCTTGCCGACCCTGCGCAGACCGGCAGAAATTTCCTGCAGACCGGCACCGGTCCGCGGACGGGCGGTTGAAGAACAGTACTCTAGAAGACCTAATTATCCCCATTGCTTTCATGTTTTTTAGCATTATCTCAGGAAGCATGGAATACTATCCTACTGGAATACTATCCTACTGTTTAATTTGGGGTGGGGTGGGGGGTAGAAGGGAAAGAGCAAAGAACAACTTTATGTGAACAAGGCTCTTGGTCTTGAAAAAAGATTTATCAGACTAATTACAGAAACAGAAAACAAAACCCCCTAAATCATACTGGAATAAAATAGACAACTCATTAATATTCTTCTCCATCCCTGACCAAGACTTCCTGAACCATCGGAAAATGATCAATGAACAAACCTAAACAAAACTAGCTACGTTCAAATGTACAGGAAATCATCAGGGAAGTGGTTTGACTCAGTGCTTATTATATTACATTAGTGATTTCTTTCTTTTTTTTAAAATATCTTTATTCATTTTAAAGCTAAAAATTAAGTGCAACATAATATACAGACAGTTTACACTTTAGCAGCACTTAAATTCTATCAAATTATATTTCATAACAAATACATATATCATCCCCAACAATTGCACTTAACCATAATTAAATTAAAAGTATTTCCCCACCCTGGACGTGTATGTTCAAAGGGCAAAATCAACAATCACTCCTTACAGAATTTTGTCAATGGCTCCCAAACATCCTTAAATTTCCTATACGGCAATCGTACATTCCATTTTTTAAATGTGGCATAAAGATTCCCACCAGAAATTATAATTTAACTGGTCCCAGTTTTTCCAATTCTTCAAAATAAGTTGTATGGCAACTCCCGTCATAATAAAGAGAAGTTTATTATTATGGGAAGATATTTGGCTTTTAGCCCTCATTAACGTGCCAAATAGCACAGTATCATACGTCAATGCCACTGGACAATGTACATTTAGCGGAAGAACATCTGATTTACTCCAATTTATTTTATATCCAGAAAATTTCCCAAATTGGTCAATCAAATCTAGTAAATTTGAATGGTAGTTTCAGGATTCCTCAAATGAAGCAAAATATCATCTGCATAAGCAGAGACCTTATATTCCCGACCTGCATAAGGAATACCCTGAATCTCCTTTGCCAGCTGTATAGCCAATAACGAGGGTTCCAGAACAATATCAAACAGTAAAGGAGATAATGGACCGCCTGCTCAAGAGGAGGCGGTAGAGGCTAGCGTGCACGGCATTTTAGCGTGCACTATTCCGCGTGTTAAGGCCCTAATGCACCTTTGTAAAAGGAGTCCATAATCTGGCAGAAGGGGAACTATACAAGGTTTGAATCATTTGTATAAATCCAGAACCAATACCAAACAAATCCATTCCATACAATCAAGGCTTTCTCTGCATCAAAGCGTAAAGCCAATAACTTAGCCAGAAGTTTTCCATCTATATTAATTAAAGAAATAGGCCTGTAATTTGAAACCAACATGGGATTTTTATTTGGCTTCGGCAAAACAATAAAGATTCTGCCATAGTACCTCTAATGCAGCCTGATATAAATTTAATAGATGAGGTAATAGGGTAATTTGAAATGATTTATAAAACTCTACAGTAAGACCATCACCACCTGGAGCGGATCCAACTCTAAGGGACTTCAACGCTGCATGTAATTTTTTTATTGATATAGGCGCATCAAGAGTTCCTTTTATATGGTCGGAAATTTTAGGCCCCTTAATTAACTTCAAGAACTCTAAACCCTCAAGTTCTTTATTTGAATAAAGCTCAGAAGAATATAAAGCTTTATAATATTTCAAAAATTATTTTAAGATATTTCCAATTTGAGAATGAGTTTCTTCCTTCTCATCTGTGATAGCCACAATTTTTACTTTTCTTTTTTAACTTTAAGGTAATTAGCTAATACTCTTCACGCTTTATTCGAGTTTCCATAATACAGAGCCTGTTGAGAGAACAACTCTTTCCTAGCCATTTGAGAGGAAATCTCATTGGATTTATATTTAGCTTTTAAGAGAGCCTGTAAAGTGGTTTGTTCCCATTTCAATGCCAATTGAGACTGCAAAACCTTAATATTTTGTTCTAAATTAGCATATTCCATTTTAAGTTCTTTCCTAACATAACGCCGAATATGAAATTATTTGCCTTCTCAAGGTAGCTTTAAAAGCATCCCACAATGTTACTAAAGAGATATCCTCTGAGGCATTAATTTGAAAATAATCATTCATTTTTAATTGAAATTCCTCAATAAAGTTTGAATCTGCAAGCAATGTATTATTGAATCTCCAAACAGGTCTATTAGAATCTTGTTCCTCAAATTTTAATTCAATCCAAACTCTAGCATGATCTGATAAAACAATTGGATCTATGCCAGCTTTGGTTACCTGTTGAACTAATTGATCTGATACAAATGCATAATCTATTCTTGAAAACAATTTATGAACATGGGAGCAAAAGGAAAACCCCCGAGCATTAAAATGAAGAAGCCACCATATATCTTTTAATCCAGAGAACTGAACTAAATTATCCAATCCCAATGATTTCAAAAGTTTACTAGGTTGTTTATCCATCAATGGATCCATATCAGCATTGAAGTCCCCAGCTACCACTAGATTAGAGGCAGCTAGCGGTAGAAGTTCCTGCTGAAGAGCTTTGAAAAATTCTGCCTGATTTGAATTAGGTGCATAGATATTAAACAGCGTCTGAGCATATTTCCCCAAGGTCATATTTACCTGAACCCACCTTCCTGAAGGATCTGCAGAAATAAAATGAAATACAGCTGAACATTTCCTATGTACTAAAATAGCTACCCCCGCTTTCTTTCCCACAGCAGGCGCAATAAAACAATACTTAATCCAACCCCCTTCCAACTTCCTCAATTCCCCTGCGGATAAGTGAGTTTCCTGTATAATATATATGTCCGCATCCTGCTGTTTCAAAAAATTGAATGTTTTTTTCCTCTTGATAGGATGGTTAAGGCCATTGAAATTTAAAGAAAACAATTTAAAATTCATTGTAAAATTTCAAAGAAAAAAAAACATAAAAATATACCAGAAATCATTTTTTCCCCCTAAAAACACCCTTGGCTCAATACACATCCTAAACCCCCCCCCCCCCGTTCTTCCCCCAATTCCCTATCCCCCAATCATGCGATTGCTTGAAGACGCACATTTAGACTAGCAGCCAATATAATTAATTAATTCCCCCTATAAATTAACCTTGACCTACCCCTATAGGCTAAAATATTTAATAGATACCTGAATAATAAATAAATAATCATAAAAAATGAACAATTAAATAATAAATTAAAATAAAATACATTCCTCATACTTGTGGAAATTCATTAAATTAATGAAATTGATTAAACAAATATATTTAATTAATATAACCATTGAATTCCCTTTATATTACCCCAAATCAATCTACCCCCCCCCCCTTTAAGTTACATCAGTGAGACCTGAAACCTGAAATTTTAAACCATATATCAGGAAATAAGTATAAGATAGATAGGGAGGATCACTGGAGTGGGCAGACTTGATGGGCCATGGCCCTTATCTGCCGTCTATTTCTATGTTTCTATGTAAGGGCTCCTTTTACTTAGGTGCGCTAGCGTTTTTTATAAGCTGTATGGAGGCGTTAGCGTTTAGCGTGTGCGGCATTGTAGTAAAAGGAGCCCTAAGTGTTGAGTAAATTTAGACTGTAAATAAATAACTTTAAAATTCCTAAAGTGATTATGCTCATATCCTAAAGCAATTTAATTTGAAAGTAACAGTTTGCAATATATATAAACCTATACTCCACTCTAAATATTCCTACTATATGGATACCAGACTGTTGATGTTTCTGTTCACATCTTCCATCTGTTCCCAACGAATCACCTTCCAGAAGCTAAAATAGTCTTGGTGATTTGAACCTGCACTATATTCCAGCCATGAGAATTCACAGAATGGAGTCAGTGCTTTAGCTGTTGCATCCTGCTTTGCAGCCTGCCCTGTAGATGCTATAGTAGCCTAAAACTGTCCCTGATGATGGTCTGCAGCTCTCTGATATAATCGTTGATCAGTAGGAGCCGGATTTGAGTCCCCACTTGTTACTGCAACACTTCAGCATCTTCCTGTCTGTCTCTATCTGGGGACTCAAGCTCAGCTTCAAATCTCAGGAGCAGGGATAGCAAGCAACCGGTGCTGAAGCAGGGGCCGAAGAGGCCGCTGGGACACTTGGTACATTGGCCTTTGTCACGGTGAGTTTTGCACTATCAAAGGAGGCTTTTGTTCTTTCCCCAAGGCCGACGGTGGTAAGGTTTTCTTTCTTGATCTTGCCAGGCATTGAATCACCCTCGTTCCCTTCTGTCCAGTTCCTCTCGCCTGTCATCACCTGCCTGCATGGCATTTCACTGCAGGGCAACCGGGGGTCTCCTCCACTTCAACAAATGAGACTACGGAGCGCCACACACAGTCCCCCCAGTCCACCACAGTGAGCAGTAACGCCAAACGACCAAGAAATCCGTCAAGGAGAAGCCCCGCATCACTATCCACGCTAGCTGGGCCTCTCCTCACTTCCAATACATACACACGAGTACATCCAGGGCAAAGGTCCCGAATCAAGTGGGCTGTCTCCACTCACACGAGTCAGCCATCTCAAAGCCGGAACGGGAGCTGGCAGCATGCTCTGTAGAAGGCGCGAGAGAGAGTCCCGCTGGGAGGCGCTGGGCCCGGGATGATCGCGCAGGGAGAGGGGACTCACCGAGGTCACCCAGGCAGATCCGCCCGTATGTCCGACCTCCATGCCAAAATCCACTTCGTCTCCTTTTTTTTTCCTTTTCAGAGGGGCCCACAATTGACTCGCCTAGCTCAGTCTGTCTCCCTGACCACATACGAGGCCCATTCTCTTTTCCCCCCACACGCTGCACTGTTGAAGTCTTCACTGACCACCGCCACCAACTCCTTTCCCTGACTCTCACCTCCTAATCTTCAGACCCGACAGCCAGCAAATCTCGGTGTCTGATGAACGACCAGTCTCTCAGGAGGATCACTGCTCCTTTGATCGCACGCATTCGGAGCCTTCCTCTCTTCTTCAGAAGCCCCGCCTCACCTCAGAACTCATTCTGAGGCTCCGTCTTCCTCTCCACTAGTCTGACTTCAAGACACTGCGCCAATCACTGACCCATCTGAGCCTTTGTATGCCAGAAGGCATAACCTTCATTAACACAGGGTAATAAAGCCCATATTTTGCCCCAATCTGTTTTAATTGTTGTCTCATTTGTAAAAATTGTTTGCACCAGTTCACTGATGTTCTGGGACAAAAATAATCTTGGAGTCTTTATAAGTCAGGTTTTTGGTCTCCTTTGCCACTCTTAAGATTTCCATAAGATGTTGGAAACGTACTAGGCAAAATATTAATGGTCTAGGTCCTGTCTGACTATTAGACCTTCTTCCTGGGATTCTGTGTGCCCTTTCAATTTCTAATGGTATCTTAAAATTAAGGGGGATTATCTTCGGTATGATTTCTTCCAAGAAAGCTATTACATTCTTTCCCTCCACTCTTTCTGATAATCCCAGTATCTTCAAATTATTCCTCCTAGAGTGATTTTCAAATTCCTCCATCCATTTTTCCATGTCATGAAGAACTTGTGGTCTTTTTTTTACACTGCAGCTGCTTCATTTCCACTTTCTTCACTCAAGTTTCTAACTGTTCCATTCTGGTGCTTACAATCTCCAACTTTTGTGCCAAATTTTGTCACTTCTTCCTTCACTACTGCCAATTGATCTGTGTTATCTTTCATCACTGATCTTATATTTCTCAGCTCTTCAATTAGCCCTATCATATCCAGAGCATCCACAGGCAGAGGAGTCTTGGAAGGTGTGGGCAGATCTGCTTGTGGTCTTTTTGCCTGGAAGGTGTGGTCCCACCTGTATTAAAAGCTGCTTCAGGCTTGGTTTGTTTATTAGAAGACATTGTCAGGTAAAATTTCAAACTTTCTAGCTGAAAATTGCCAAAAGTTGAAAATTGCCAAAAAAAAAATGCTTGGAAATGGAAGTTTCACAGCTACACGTCCACTCAGTAGCGGCTCCAAGTTCCATAATCCTACATTAGTGATTTCTATTCCGCTGTTACCTTGCGGTTCAAGGCGGATTACACAAGGAGAGATCTGGCCATTTCCAGAGGAATTGCTTATGTCCCTAAAAAGAGCTTGCTGACAAGCCAAGAGCTATTAAGCAAAGGTCACAGTGCAATCATAGTCCAATTTGACCTAAGCAACACATTTGACCTAGTAGACTTTAATCAAATGTCTGAGATCTTCAGCGATTTTGGATTCAGCAAGTCAGTCCTTTCCTGGTTCCAAGGCTTCCTAACCACTCAGCAGTATGCAGTACGTAAGGATGGAGAACTTTCTGATAGCTGGCACCTTCCAGGCAGGGTCCCCCAAGGATCCCCCACTCTCACCATCAGTGTTTAATCTCTTAATGCAATTCTTGGGAGCCAACCTAGATCTCGCACAAATAAAACATTTCACCTATGCGGATGGCATAATGATCATACTCATACTACCTGTAATGGCTGCATTAGTCAATATCCTCACCACTGTCAAAAAATGTGTCCACATCAAAAAATGTATCCATATCAAACTAAATAAAAACAAAACCAAATTCCTTTTGCTAGGACCTGTGACTGACCCACGGTACACTCTAAAGATCACAGTAGACGACACAGACTTCCCATTAGAATTAGAATTCTGAATCTTAGGAGTAGAAACTGATAACCACTTAGCCGTGAAGAGCCATGTACAATCAATAATAAAAGTCTTTCCTGGTGAAACCTAAGATCCATCAGAAAATACTTTGAAATAGAGGCTTTCTATACCTTTGAGAGTTAGTCCAGTGACCATACTATCAGATTGCCACCACATACTAGTTGTTGCAGCTGGCCATGTCTTCATTCCATCTCTGTCATGCTTGGACTCTTCCCTATTCACATTAAGCAGCCAGTGCAGGTTTTTTACCATGCTGGCTGATTTTAATATATGACAGCCGTTAATCAGAGTCTGCACACTTACCTACACAAATTACTTAATGCAGCTTAGTAAAAGGGCTCCAAAAGAAAACTATATGGGGCCCTTTTACTGTACTAAGCTGCACTATAAAGTGTCCTGCATTATGACTAGCGTATGGCTTCACACACACTTGGGCCACTTTTAGTGCAGCTGTAAAATGGCCGCATTTCCTATTTCCCCCATGAATGGCTATTTATTTATTTTTATTTGTTTTCTATCCCGTTCTCCCCAAAGAGCTCAGAACGGGTTAGAGGTTAAAATGCATAATATACAATTAACAGGTTACAATTTGCCTTAGATACAGTACAAGGTTTTTAATACAAGTTTTTATCCTAGTTTGACACATACTAGGGATCTAATACCAATATACATAATATGCAGTTTACAGGTTACAACATAACAGTATGCTACGAAGCTCCTCAAGTGATTGTTATCTACACCCCTGAAGTAGGCTTCAGTTTTGAGGCTGAAACATTGACCGTGTCGGGTCTGAAAGGATATTCAAGATAGACCTTTTTCTCTATTGTACCTTTCCAACACCCTAACATCCCACTAGTCCCAACTCTCTGTGTCAGGGCTCAGTTCAGCTGAGACTATATCGCTGTCACCCTTAATCCTTGATTCAAGTATGTGGAGAAAGTACTCTAATCAAATGCCTCCATCACACTGTGATTGCATTTCTATATGACTTGACTTGAGTATATGATGAATATTCTCTAATCAAATGCCTCCAATACATTGTGAATGTATCTTTATATGCCTCCAGAACATTCAAAGGTACCACTGTAACTTGTGCTGCTCTAAAACTTACCACTACCTTATCAATCTAAATTTACCTACCTAGTTTGTGAATGTCTCTGTAACCCTTCTCCAATTCCCCAGGGTATTGTGAATGTACCCTCAATCCTCTGCCTCCAATATATTGTGAATATATCGCTTTATCACTTACATCAGTGGTCTCAAACTCAAACCCTTTGCAGGGCCACATTTTGGATTTGTAGGTACTTGGAGGGCCGCAGAAAAAATAGTTAATGTCTTATTAAAGAAATTACAATTTTGCATGAGGTAAAACTCTTTGTAGTTTATAAATCTTTCCTTTTGGATAATGCCCTCTTTTACTAAGGCGCACTAATCGACTTAGCATGTGCTAAACACTAACGCATGCATGTTGGTCTATGGACTCGTTAGCATTTAGCGCGTGCTAATTCGATTATTGCGCACTAATCGGTTAGTGCACTTTAGTAAAAGAGGGGGTAAGTCTTAATAATAATATTGTAATTTATAACTAAAGAGACATTTCTCCAGTATAATGTGAATGTACCCTTAATCCTGTGCCTGTACCTTCATTGTGAATAATGAATGAACAAGAGGGCATTCAGAAAAGTTGAAAGGGGACAGATTCAAAACGAACGCTAGGAAGTTCTTCTTTACCCAATGTGTGGTAGACACCTGGAATGCGCTTCCAGAGGACGTAATAGGGCAGAGTACGGTACTGGGGTTCAAGAAAGGACTGGACAATTTCCTGCTGGAAAAGGGGATAGAGGAGTATAGATAGAGGATTACTGCACAGGTCCTGGGACCTGTTGGGCCGCCGCATAAGCGGACTGCTGGGCACGATGGACTTCAGGTCTGACCCAGCGGAGGCATTGCTTATGTTCTTATTTTCTTATGTTCTTATGTGAATGTATCGCTGTAACCTGTTCTAGACTCCTGGGGAGGATGGGTTATAAAGCTAAATAAATAAAAAACTCGATGTGCTAATTTCTCAGTTAGAACGGAAGCCCTTACTGACATCTATTTTCTAGATGGCAAGGGCTCTTATGCTAACCATGCACTAATCGACAGCAATGTAGCTGTGCTAACCAATCACGACTATTCTCTGTGTCCAAACACACACCCCAATGCTAAAAAAATAAAAAGTATATTTTAGCATGTGGGAAGCATGTGCTGATCTGAAAATTACCCCACAGCATCACAGTTTGGTGAAAGGACCCATATATCTTTTAGCTACTCTTCTCAATGACCTCACGTTATCCAGAGCCCTTTATCTGGATGGCCACTACTGAGTATTGGCCTCTATGAGTGTTTATTAGATGTTACTGCAAAGTTAGTCAACAATTGAACAACTTAATCCAATAAAACATATTGCTTTATATTCCATCCTTTTGTTTGTTAACTGCTGTTTACAAGGAAAGGAAATCATCAGTTCTGGTCACCGTATCTCAAAAAAGATATAGCGGAGTTAGAAAAGGTTCAAAGAAGAGCAACCAAGATGATAAAGGGGATGGAACTCCTCTACAGCTTGGAAAATATGATGGCTGAGGGGCAATATGATTGAAGTCTACAAAATCTTAAGTAGTGTACAATGGGTAAGAGTGAATTGATTTCTTACTCCATCAAAAATTACAAAGACTAGGGGATACTCAATGAAGTTACAGGGAAATACTTTTAAAACCAATAGGAGGATATATTTTTTCACTCAAAGAATAGTTAAGCTCTAGAACTCAGAGGATGTGGTAACAGTGGTTAACATAAATGGTTTTAAAAAAAGGTTTGGACAAATTTCTGGAGGAAAAATCCATAGTCTGCTATTGAGACAGACATGGGGGGAAGCCACTGCTTGCCTTGGGATCAGTAGCATGGAATGTTGCTACTATTTGGGTTTCTTCCAGGTATTTGTGACCTAGATTGGCCAGTGTGGAAACAGGATACTGGGCTGGATGGACCATTGGTCTGAACCAGTATGGCTATTCTTATGTTCATTTATTTCATGCTTTTACATCAAATGAGTTCAGTGTGTGTTACAGTAAAATATCCAGGAATAAATCACTCACAAGTACATTTGCTCACAGTCGGTCTTGATAAGTACCGTATTTTCACGCATATAACGCGCGCGTTATACGCGTTTTTACCTACCGCGCATACCCCTCGCGCGTTATATGCGTGAGCGCGGTATACAAAAGTTTTTAAACATAGTTCCCACCCCGCCCGACGCCCGATTCACCCCCCCAGCAGGACCGCTCGCACCCCCACCCCGAACGACCGCTCGCACGCGCTCCCACCCGCACCCGCATCCACGATCGGAGCAAGAGGGAGCCCAAGCTCTCTTGCCCGGCCGACTCCCCGACGTCCGATACATCCCCCCCCCCCCCGGCAGGACCACTTGCACCCCCACCCCGAAGGACCGCCGACTTCCCGACAATATCGGGCCAGAAGGGAGCCCAAACCCTCCTGGCCACGGCGACCCCCTAACCCCACCCCGCACTACATGACGGGCAGGAGGGATCCCAGGCCCTCCTGCCCTCGACGCAAACCCCCCTCCCCCCCCAACGACCGCCCCCCCCAAGAACCTCCGACCGCCCCCCCAGCCGACCCGCGACCCCCCTGGCCGACCCCCACGACCCCCCCACCCCCCTTCCCCGTACCTTTGGTAGTTGGCCGGACAGACGGGAGCCAAACCCGCCTGTCCGGCAGGCAGCCAACGAAGGAATGAGGCCGGATTGGCCCATCCGTCCTAAAGCTCCGCCTACTGGTGGGGCCTAAGGCACGTGGGCCAATCAGAATAGGCCCTGGAGCCTTAGGTCCCACCTGGGGGCGCGGCCTGAGGCACATGGGCCCAACCCGACCATGTGCCTCAGGCCGCACACCCAGATGGGACCTAAGGCTCCAGGGCCTATTCTGATTGGCCCACGCGCCTTAGGCCCCACCAGTAGGCGGAGCTTTAGGACGGATGGGCCAATCCGGCCTCATTCCTTCGTTGGCTGCCTGCCGGACAGGCGGGTTTGGCTCCCGTCTGTCCGGCCAACTACCAAAGGTACGGGGAAGGGGGGTGGGGGGGTCGTGGGGATCGGCCAGGGGGGTCGCGGGTCGGCTGGGGGGGGCGGTCGGAGGTTCTTGGGGGGGGCGGTCGTTGGGGGGAGGGGGTTTGCGTCGAGGGCAGGAGGGCCTGGGAACCCTCCTGCCCGTAATGTAGTGCGGGGTGGGGGTAGGGGGTCGCCGTGGCCAGGAGGGTTTGGGCTCCCTCCTGGCCCGAACAACTAGCGGGGGGGGGGGTTCGCAAGAGCCAGGAGGACTTGGGCTCCCTCCTGGCCCGATATTGTCGGGGAGTTGGGGAGTCGGGGGGCAAGAGGGCTTGAGCTCCCTCTTGCCCCGATCGTGTCGGGGGTGCCGCGGTTGGCTGGGGCAAGAGGGCTTGAGCTCCCTCTTGCCCCGATTGTGTCGGGGGTGCCGCGGTTGGCTGGGGCAAGAGGGCTTGAGCTCCCTCTTGCCCCGATCGTGTCTGGGGTGCCGCGATTGGCTGGGGCAAGAGGGCTTGAGCTCCCTCTTGCCCCGATCGTGTCAGGGGTGCCGCGGTTGGCTGGGGCAAGAGGGCTTGAGCTCCCTCTTGCCCCGATCGTGTCGGGGAGTCGGGACCACTAAGAGGAAGCAGCAGGACACCGGTAGGAGCTTCTACATGATGGGGGGGTCAGGAGGCTGTGGGGGTGCGAGCGGTCCTTCAGGGTGGGGGTGCGGGTGCGGGTGGGAGTGCGTGCGAGCGGTCCTTCGGGGTGGGGGTGCGGGTGCCTGCGAGCGGTCCTTCGGGGTGGGGGTGCGAACGGTCCTGGGGGGGTGAAGGGGGAGAGGAGAGTCGGGCGGGCGAAAGGAGAGTCGGGGTGGCCAGAGGAGAGTCGGGGCGGGCGAAAGGAGAGTCGGGGTGGCCAGAGGAGAGTCGGGGCGGGCGAAAGGAGAGTCAGGCGGCGACGGGAGAGTCGGGCAGCATGCGCGGTATACGGGTGTGCGCGGTATATAAAAATTTCTGTACATAAATGTGTGTTTTTTGCGCGCTATACCCGTGTGCGCGTTTTACACGGGTGCGCGTTATCTATGTGAAAATACGGTAATTCACAAACACCAGCACACAAGTTTAAGAAAAAGAAAATCCAGGAGGTAAATAGCTAAGGAGATACAAATACAGAGAGAAGGAGATTCAGCATTACATCAGATAGCTAAGGGATCTGCACTATTGTGGGCGAAGGTTTGATTATATTTCTTTGATTTTTTTTTTTAAGAATGTCTTTTTGTGATATTTTATTTCTATATCATTCAAAGATTTTCTTTTGGATGTCAATTTATATTTAAATATTTTTATTGATTTCAATATAATATCAAGTAAAACTTGTACAGAAAGCAAATTTAACCAAACATATTACAATCATATAAATCTATACTTAACAAAATAAGTAGTTTACAAGAAAAACTATTATGGTGAAATTAGCTCAAGTCCTCTTTGGATCTAAGAATTAAATTGCGAGAAAAACAAGAAAAACAACCAACAAAGAGTAATAGTATGCCTATAGATCAGGTAGGGAGTTACTATTTTCTTTTAGAGCTCAAGTTTGAATTTTCTCCTTGTCCAGAGGGGACATGGCCAGAAAATTAGTCAAATGTTGGGGCTCAAAGAATACATATTTAATGGAATGATAACGGACAATGCACTTACAAGGGTATCTTAAATAAAAAGTAACCCCCAATGAAGTGATCCCCGGTTACAAAAGAAGAAAGTCACGTCTAGGTTTTTGAGTTTCCCTTGAAACATCAGGGAACATTTGAATTTTACAACCAAGAAATTCCTTCTCCTTCTGTTTATTCTTAAGAAATAGTCTCAATAACCAAGATTTATCTATAGAAAGAGCTAAAGTAGCTACTAATGTTGCAGGTGTTACCACTTCTTTGTCTGACTTCTCCAAGATCTCAGTAATATTCAATGCTTGTCCTTCAGTAGGAACAGGTTGATGTTGATGCGACGTTTTACTGGGAAGATAATAAACTTGGAAAAATGGTGGAAGATTATCTTTCGAAACTCCCAGTATTTCTATTAAATATCTCCTGATCATATCTCTAGGTGTAATCATAGTTATTCTGGGAAAGTTTATCAGTCGCAGGTTGTTGCTACGCGCTTGATTCTCTAATAACTCCACTTTTCTTCTAAGATTCAAATTATCTTTAATTATAGTTTCCTGAAGTTGTTTTACTGAAACCATATCCTGCTGAGTCTTTTGAAGTAAATTTTTAGAAGAAGTCATATCCAATTTTAATTTTTCCAATTCTTCTGAATGGCAAATAAGTTTATTTTCAATCTTTTGGAAATTAGGACTACCGTAATTACTTTCCCAAAATTTTCTACCAGGTCCCAAAGGGCTTCTAGGGTCATCTCAGCAGGCCTGTCCCAAAAAGAAGCTTGTATGAAATTGCACAGTCTCTCACCTTCCTTAGAGTATTCTGGTTTCTGTTCCCTCTGGTTCAAAACTCCTCCAGCTGTTAAGATTCCCACAGAGTCTTCTCTGGATATTATCCAAACCGTGATCTCCGTTTTCAAGCGCTCCGATGTTAAATCTCCTGCCTCTGGGAAGAGTATCACCCCTTCTTCCAGGGTTTCCTGATCCCTGGGAGAGCTAGCCAACTGTGGTAGAGGAGGCGGTGCTCTAACATCCGGGCTTAGAGTGGTATCTAGCCCAAAAGGTATCCCGTCGGTCTCGCTCACTCGCGGGATCCTCAGCGGGCCAGCAACCGGACTCACCGATGCAGCTCCCTGCATTCTCCTTAGCAGCTCCTTAATATTGCCATGGGGGGGGGCCCTATGAGCACCACAAGGCACCACCAGCGTTCCTGCCTCTCCTCTTCGGCATCGTATCATGAAAACAAGTGAAACCCTTGGTGAAAAAACCAGGTACTGGCGAAAAAACCAGGTACTTGGGAGCGCTTCGGTCGGAGCATTAACCCGGTCGCTCAGGCAGCGATCATCTTGGATCGCCCTCTCCTTGGATGTCAATTTAAAATCACTATAAATACATTAAAAAACATGAAAGTGATAATGAATCAAGCTTCAGTTCCAAAGGCTATTTGAAGAGCTGTTTCTTTAAGAGTCTCCGAAACACTGACAGATCTGTATGTGGATAAAAACTGCAGGCAGTTCCAGAGATGTGTGGCTGCTCCTGAAACCCTTTTCTCTTTAAGATCTCAAGATGTATTTCCTTGGGCAAAGGCACAACGATATATGATCGCAATATTCTTTACTAAAAAAAAGTACAAAGAGCCACTGTAGAGGAAGAATGCATAATAACTTAGAGAAATAACTTCTTTTTGAGAAACTATTTATTCTCAAGTAGAGGTGCAAACAACACCTCAGAGGCCTTTCATGATACTGGAGGCATACCGTTGAGATAAATGATGTTCACCGACCTGTGAATCTCAGATGTTCTGTATTTATCTTGTGTAAGCAGACTAGGATACGGGTAATCGTATGGAGGCCTTAGTAAGCGGTTTTGTGAAAACATGAAAAAAAAAAAAAAGTTCATAGTCAAAATAATCTCAAGGATATGAACAAAGCCAACATAAGCTTGGATTCAAGCTGCAAATTGGATGTGATAATGTTTTTGACATTCTTTCTTCAAAAAATAAGAGAACTGCAGTACTGGAGACATTAAACTATAAAAAATGAAAGTGGAGCTAGGAATTAGCATGGCAGACATGAATATTCTGGCAAGACAAGAGAAACACTCTCTGGTTTTAAAAGAATCACCTAGTCAAATACTTACCTGTAGTTTTGGATTTCCTAGAACAAGGTTGGCTTTAAGTTGAAAGGCGTGACTTGTTTGTTTGAGGTTTGAATATTATCTCTAGCTGTAATGGAGTCATCCATATAAATTTGTTCACACATGAATGGTAAATTAGCTTTGCTATCCATTAAAATTTAATTTACCTTGTTTAACAACATATGATAATAACAATTGTTAGACATACTTATTTCTTTCACTCTTCATTGTAACAGCGGGATCTGGATAGGCCCTGCTGTCTGCCTATATATCAAACCCACCACTTTCCCTCTTAATCCCCCCTCTTAACTCTACCAAAAAAACACTCTAGAGTCTTCTGGTTCGTACAATTAGCCGCAGCTCAGTTTATTAACCATAAACATAACATATCTTAACTTCATTAACATAATTAACATTGTATAAAGAGCTCCTCCCGAGCTACCAGATGAATTAGTTTTAGTCCCTCAACCCCGCCACCACAGCAAGAGTCAGACGGGTGGCATGTCCCTCATGCCCCTTTTCCAGGTCTCCTGACCCACCGGGCACGGCTCCCCGCCGTCCCAACGCTCATCACCTGATGAGCCTCATGACCCAGTAGCTCAGGAATCCGCCACCCCCGAGTTACCAACATCTACCCTCAATAAAGGGTGGGCGGGTGGGAAAAGCTGCCCTGGAGGACCTCGGAAGGAGCAGAGTCCTCCAGGGTTCCAGCTTTAAAACCTCGCCCCCGCGACCCTTCTACCAATCAATTTAAACTTCTTACCCTGACAGGCCCTCTGCCCAATTAATGTCCCAACTCTTTCTACCCTCCCCCTACCTCACCTAATACCCACCTACCCCCTGGCCGATGGGCAACATGAGGGCTCTACCAGCCCCGTGTTACATTACGCCCATCGATACAGGGTCTCGGGCTCCCATTTTTGTTTTTCTAAGTTGCAACAAATAAATTCAAATATTTAAATGTTTAACCTCTGTGTTGGTGTGAATTGAAGGGGGAAACCTGTTGAAACATCTAACTGTAATAATTAAATTGTAATATAATTGCATCACATCACCACTAGGGTTTTTTATTACACAATACATCAAGAAGTAATACAAAACCCTGCACAGACCATAAGAATAGCCATACAGTACTGGGTCAGACTAATGGTCCATCTAGCACAGTGTCCTGTTCCCAACAGTGTCCAATCCACGAGTACCTGGCAGAAATCAAAATACAGTACTCCCCCGATATTCGGGGGGGTTCCGTTCCAGGAACCCCCACAAATGTTGAAAAAACATGAATACGGTTTATAGCAGGGGAGACAGGAGAGGGCAGCCGGAGCGCCGGCGAGTGAAGGAAATCACTCGCGGTATACTCCGATCGCCTCTTCCTGTACTAAAGTCGGGCCTCACCAATCAGGAGCTGCTTTGACACGCAGCCCCTGATTGGTGAGGCCCGACTTTAGTACAGGAAGAGGCAGTCGGAGCATACTGCAAGTGATTTCCTTCACTCGCCGGTGCTCTGACTGCCCTCTTCTGCCCGGTCATTCGCAGTCGTAAAATACCGCGACCATGAATTGTGAACCGCGAATTCGCGGGGGAGCACTGTAGTAGCAACATTCCATGCTACTGAACCTAGGGCACACATCATAAGTGCACAAAATAAGCATAAACTGTAAAACAGTTAAAATATCAAATTAACATGGTAGAAGAGATGCTGCACTTTGGCAGGGGGTTTCCAGAAGTTAATTCCCTAATGCTGTCCTTTACAGTTCTCCCCCCCCCTCCCATGTACTCCAGCCCCTTCCCTGATGCTCTCCTCTACAGCCCTCCCTCCCGTGTTCTCCAGGCCCATGCCCCAATGCTATTCTCTAGTGCGCCCCCAAATTCTCCAGGCCCCCTCCATGATGCTATTCTCTACAGCTCCTCCCCATGTTCTTCAGGTCTTCTATCCACAGCTCTCCTCTACAGCCCCTGTGTTCTCCAGCTCTCCCTCCCCAATGCTTTCTATACCACCACCTCCTTGATGCTCCCCAGGCCAGGCCCCAGCCCAACTAACCTTAATTGGGCTGGAGCTGAACAGAGATCCCAGTCCCACAGTAGTGGCGGCAGCAAGCACAGCAGTGCTTAAAGAGGATCCTGAACCTGGGGGCAGTCTTGCAGCAGCAGTGAGGTGCAGGAGGTGAGCAAACACTGCACAGAAGGTAGTAGGAAGTTATTCGTCATATAAGTTCCTACTGCCAATTTATTTGCCTCCCCCCATTCTGATGCCTATGTAGAATCTATATCATGCTTGTTTTTAATCAGTTTTATAACTAAATACAAAATGGGAAACATCTCAATGCTACTTTCTCTTGTTGCAGATAACATGGTGCAGACACAACCACCAGTAAAGCAACTAAACATGACATCTTTTCTGCAGTGGCACATCCTCTCCCTATACATCCCCTCCCCACCTGATCCACCACCTGACTCCACATTCTGAGTTAATCCCCTCAATCAGCTCAGCAGACTCTCCTTTCCAAGCCACCCAATATGGCCCTTCCCTGCATCCAAGCCCCAGTCATATGATGAAAACCCTCTTGTCCTCCCACCCCACTTCCCCCAGACACTCCCATCACCCCCACAAAATATATCCAGAAGTGAATCCTGGTAGTCCAGTGGGCCAAGGCAGGAGGGTCTCCTGCTGTTCCTGTTCCATCTAGCTCCAGATACCTAGAAGTAGTACTCATTTTGGGGCCTGGAGCCAAATGAGATAGGAATGGAGGGGGGGACTACCAGAGATCACATCTAAATAAGTCTTAGGGGTGATGGGGGTTCCACAGGGAGGGGTAAAGGAGTGGGGAGGGTAGAAAAAGGTTTTCAACATTTGGCTGGGGCTCTGATGAGGGCAGGCTCACTTTGAGTGGTTCATTTCTTGGGGACTGGTTTTGGGGATGAAGAAAACAGGAGGGGGGTGAATCTCCAAAGAGGATCCTTTCTGGCAGGACTGCGAAAACACCACTGGATTACTTGTAGCACGGCTCCACTTAGCGCTAAGTACAGCTGCACTATTGCCAGGTGTGACCACTAGCATGCAGTAACAACATGCTAGCTGTCACAGCCAGCCACTCCTCCAACCCACCCATGTCTGCTTAGCTCCTGCCCATATCCACCTGGTTTTAACAGACAATAGCTATTAGTGAGAGTCCATATTCATGTCTAATATGAAGTAAAAGTCATGCTAGCTCAGTATGAGCCCCTATGTCTTCACCAGCCACTTTCAAAAGAATAATTTGTTTACAATATTTCTTCTCAGCAGAAAAAATAAAAAGCAGGAAACAAAAATATGGATCTGGAGGAGACCATAAGAGTCAAGGCTTTGTTGTATAGAAGAGTCACCCAAGCAGTGAAGAAGCAGCTAGAGAGGCAGGAGCAGAGCCAGAAATAGTAAAAATTCTTAAATCAGTCTAAGAGAACGACACAGCCAGTGATGTCAAAAACAATACTTAGAAAAATGAACATAAGTAGGAAAGAATCCTTGTAGAGAGACCAAAAGATCAATATACTGATCCCAGAGAGTGAAAATGCTTTCAGTACTATAGCCAAAATAAACTCCAGTCTGAAATATCTCCAGGAGAGTGAGCCAGGAAAGGTCATGAAAGAGGTAAGAAACATTACTTAGTAAAGCAGAAATAAATGTCAGTATTCATGCAGATATGAGAAAAGTAATTCACCAGAATGTTACATGTACAGTGTACATGCATGGTCTGTAACTGGCCTTTTTATCATTCTGCTATTACACCAACTAATAATTCACAGTGCACAGGTATTTTTCCTGCCTGTTGGAAAGCAATTCTGTCTTCAACTAAATGCACATTTCCCATGGGAAGTACTTCAATAAGCTAATGAGCTTGCTGTTAATTTTTCTGATGAGTAAATCACGATACTAGGAGTATGCATTTGTTAGTGTGATTTTAAAAAACCCTCTGAGCACAAAACAGTAACATATCCAGATGTGAATTTCTGGGTGGGCTCACACATTTTTTCCCACCCTATCTCCCAGTTAAAAAAAAAACCAAAAAACTATGGCTGGCAGAGATCCTCAATCCCCGCCAGCTGAAAATGTCCACTACTGGACCCCCTTCCTTGACCCAGGACATATGCCCCCCATCCCACACCCAGACTTCTTTATCATGCTTCCCTCGTCCTGAAAGCCCTCACCCAAACACCTATAGGCATCCCAGCCCTACCTTAATATCCCTGGTTGTCTGGGGACAGGTTGGGCAAGAGCAAACCCCAATTGCGTCTGCCCATTCCAGCTCCAGTCGCAAAATTGGTACTGCAACCTCTATTCATTTTATGACTGGAACCAGCATGGGCAGGAACAATTGGGGTTCACTCCTGCCTAGGCCACCAGAGGGAGGTAGGAGAAGTTGGGAGGGAAAAGCAGAAGAAAAATCAAGCCGCTACCCTGAAGTTATGCGGGTGCCAGGCAATATTCAATGCCAGCACCTGCTTAGCTAACATAATCAAAGTCAACACAGCCTATTAACCTTTTGTGCAGTCCTCAATGGTCGTTTAGTTATGTGGGTATCTGTACGGAATATCCCAAATATCACCTGTACCTGCGTACCTCCCGGCTCCTCACGAACTCTGTCCCTGCCCCTAAAATGCCCTTCCACTGCCTGGATTTACCTTGTGCATTCTTAGCCAATGTTCAGCAACACTGCCCAATTTAAATGCTACTGAATAATGGTAGCTAGCCCACTGAGCATTTTGAATACTGACCTATACAATTGACATGTGTGCATTAAAAAGTCCTACACCATCTGAAACGAATGGAAAAAAAAAGAAATGCGTGAACACTGAGAAATTCTGAAAACGAAATTACCATTTTTTTAAAATGCGTTTGCACTTCCCTGCATGTTACGCCACAATGAAATTGTACATAAGTTAACCTTTACACTATAAAAAGAGGGCAATCGTACATAAGTTAACCCTTATACGAGGGCTGTTCAAAAAGTAAGACATTTATTCATAAAAAATACTCGTATTCAGATACAACAACCTTATAGTAATCTCCTTCAAAGTAGTTCCCTTGGGCTGCCACACACTTCTTCCAACGGTTCTGCCACTGTCGGAAGCAGTGCTGGAATGCCTCTTTTCAGATTGCTCGCAACTGGTCCATCATATTCTGTATGTTGTCTTCTCTTGACTGAAATTTGATCCCTTTCAGGGGCATTTTCAGCTTGGGGGAAAGCCAGAAGTCACACGGAGCCATGTCAGGAGAGTAGGGAGCCTGAGGAATCACAGGTGCTGTGTTTGGTCAGGAAACTTCATATCAAATGTGAAGAATGGGCAGGTGCGTTATCGTGACGGAGCTGCCAATTGCCCGCTGCCCACAGGTCCGGCCGTTTGCGTCTCACAGCATTATGAAGGCGACGCAGAACCTCTTGGTAGTACCCCTTGGTGATTCGATGATCCTGCATCACCAGGGTCCTCACTTGGTCAATGACGATCTCATTTCTGGATGCGGAGGGCCTACTAGAACGTGCTTCACTCTCCACTGATGTGTGGCCATCTCTGAAGCGGTTGCCCCACTCATTTATCTGTGTGATGCCCAATACTTCGTCCCCGATGGCCTGTTGAATCTTGCGGATCGTTATCACTTGGGAATCACCAAGCTTTGCACAAAATTTAATGCAGTAGCGTTGTTCAACTTTTTCTGTCATTTTGTCAAAAATGAAAATCGGACGGCGCTCACTTACACTTCCTCACTCATCAGCAGTCTACCGGCAACTGACAGCGTCTGAAGGCGGGAAAACATTCAATCATGCGCATTAGGGTTGCCTACATATGTGCACCCAACCACGCCTCCCTAGCTTTATTTGTTTACGCAAGAAAAATTAAGGTCTGATACTTTTTGAACAGCCCTCATACTATAAAAAGAGAAATCGTACATAAGTTAACCCTTAAACTTATAAAAAGAGGGCAATATTTTAAAACATTTTTGCTCATAATATACTGACTTACAGACTTAAATTGATTCTTATAAAAATTAAGGGCTTCTTTTACGAAGCAGCACTAGCGGCTGCCATACGGCAAACACTCCAATGTCCATTAATTCCATTTGGACGTCGGCATGATTACCACAACAGCAGTTTCTGTCTTTTTAAAATAAATTACCCTCTTAAGGGGGCAACGCTATAAAGTGGGGTCCAACATGTAGTGCTAATTACACTCATAAATGACCAGAAGACTGGCATATACATATCTTCCACCAAATTCTAACAATGGCACTCAGACTTGCGTGTGTCAATTTGGGTACATGTAATTTGAGGAAGAAGCCAATTGGTGCCAATAACTAGACGCTAACAGTGGACTAGTAAGGGGGGCATGGGGCGGTCTATCCCGGGCATCGTCTTGGTGGGGTGCCAGCTCCCATCCTCTTTTCCGCCTGCCCAACTCCTTCCCACTCCTCCCTCTGCCTTGTGCGTGCCGTCACTTCCCTCCCACCATACCTCTAGCTCTTCACCAGCACGAGCATCAACTTCAACTTGCTGCTCATGCCAGCGTTGGATCTCCCACGCCTAGGAAGTGACATCAGAGGGAAAGCCGACGCCAATATGGGCAAGTCGGTGATGCTGCTCATTCTAGGAAACTTAATGAGGTACGGGGAAGGGGAGCACACTAGTGCTGCCTGATTTAGGGAAAAAATTTTCGATTTGGCCTATTGAATTGATTTTTCAATTCGATTCGATTCACTTTTCCCGCCCAAAAGGGCATTTTTTTCAAATGTCCTGGCGGGTTTATTTTGTAGTCTCCTCACCCACCCCAGCCCCCTTTGCCCTCTCCAGCCCCATGTTGGCGCTGTAAACAAAATAAACAAGACTTTTCCTCTCTCGTTGTAAGTCCTAGCTCACACTCACTCTCTAATAACAGATCTGGCAGGATACACATTTCAAATCTGACATATTGTAATCACAAAATAGAAAATAAAATTATTTTTTCTACCTTTTGTTGTCTGGTCACTTTATTATTCAAATCTTGTTGCCATTTTGAGCCAATCAGGGCATTCAGCATTTCCCACTGCATCCCAAAATGCATTAGGAAGGGAAAGCTCCATCATTTGCAGCACGCGCCCCTATAAGCAGGAAGGAGTGAGCTTCCCTCCAGCCGTTTGCTCTTCCGAAGGTATGAGGGGGTTCCAGGGATGTGGGAGGGGGGCCCAGGAATATTGGAGGCATGTGGTGGGGCAGAGATGTCAGGGCATGTCGGAGAGGTCCGCGATGTCAGGAGGATGTGAGGGACGTCAGCAGGAGGTCTGGGATGTTGGGAGAATGTGAGGGATATCAAGGTGATGTCGGGGGGAGGGGTGTAGTGCTCCATGGTAGAGAATGACACGGTGGCGGTTTACCCGCGGCCACCGCATTTTAGCCGCGGGTCACCCGCCGAAAACGGGGAAAAAAACTAGCAGTCGCTGCGGCGACGGGGACAAGGCCATTCACCGCCCGCGGGGCGGTGAATGGTCTTGTCCCCCGCAGTGAGGCATGAAGGATCGCGCGGTCCCCGCAGCTCACACCTGCCCGCCCAATCGATTCCAGTGTCCAGCCAGCTCTCTCCCCTCTCCTCACCCCAGTCCGCAGATCCTCCTCCTCGGCGACCCGCACGCTACCAGAGAGCCGCGCACACCCGCCGCTGCTCAGCCTCGATCTTCTGCTCTGACGCAACCGGAAACAGGAAGTTGCAGCAGAGCAGAAGATCGAACACTGAGCAGCCGCGCGTGTACGGCTCCCTGGGAAAGCGCGCAGGTTGCCGAAAAAGAAAACCCACAAACCAAGGTGAGGAGAAGGGAGAGAGCCGGCCAAACACCAGGATCGACCGGGCAGGCAGGTAGTGGCCGCGGGGACCGTGCGCTCGCTAGTGTTCCCGGCTCAAATTGGAAGGAGGGAGTGAAAGGAAAAAGGCTTATATGGATGCAGCGGGGACGGTGACGGGGCGGTGAATGGGATGGCAGTGGCGGTGACGGGGCGGTGAAAGGGATGACGGTGATGGGGCGGTGAAGGGATCGGCGGTGACGGGGCGGTGCAGAGGATGGTGGGCCGGTGACGGGGCGGTGACGGGGACAGATTTTTTCCCCGTGTCATTCTCTACTCCATGGCTCAGTTGATCCTGGCAGGGGGAATTCCCATCAGCTGAGCTGCTAGGAATCTCCAAAACCAGCTCAGCTGATGGGGATTCCTTCTGCCGCGGTCAGTTAATGGGAAGCCTACGTGTTGGGGGTTTTGGGGTTTTTTTTAGAAACATAGAAACATGATGGCTTCAGGATGGACCCCAAACTGAAGGGCTGGGTCAAGAACTGGTTGAGTGGAAGACAAAAGAGGGTAGTGGTTAATGGAGATCGCTCTGAGGAAAGGGATGTTACCAGTAGTGTGCCTCAAGGTTCTATTCTTGGGCCTGTTCCTTTTAACATTTTTATAAGTGATATTGCTGAAGGGCTGTCAGGTAAGATTTGCCTTTTTTGCGGAAGATACCAAAATCTGCAATAGAGTAGACACCTCGGATGGTGTGAATAACATGAAGAAAGACCTAGCAAAGAATGAAGAATGGTCTGAAATTTGGCAGCTAAAATTTAATGCTAAGAAATGCAAGGTCATGTATTTAGGCTGCAAAAATCCAAAGGAATGGTACAGTTTAGGGGATGAAAAACTTATGTGCACGACAGAAGAGCGGAACTTGAGTGTGGTTGTATGTGCTGATCTTAAGTGGGTTAAACAGATTGAAAAGGTGACGGCAAAAGCTAGAAGGATGCTAGGGTGCATAGGAAGAGATATGGCCAGTAAGAAAATGGAGGTATGCCCCTGTATAAGACTCTGGTGAGATCTCATTTAGAATATTGTGTACAATTCTGGAGATCGCAGCTTCAAAAAGATATAAAAAGGATGGAGTCAGTCCAGAGGAAATGGTGCGTGGTCTTCATCATAAGGCGTATGGGGGCAGACTTAAAGATCTCAATATGTATACTTTAGAGCAGGGGTGTCAAAGTCCCTCCTCGAGGGCCGGAATCCAGTCGGGTTTTCTGGATTTCCCCAATGAATATGCATTGAAAGCAGTGCATGCAAATAGATCTCATGCAGATTCATTGGGGAAATCCTGAAAACCCGACTGGATTCTGGCCCTCGAGGACCGACTTTGACACCTGTGCTTTAGAGGAAAGGCGGGAGAGGGTAAATATGATAGAAACATTTAAATACCTATATGGTGTAAATGCGCTTGAGAAGAGTCTCTTTCATTTGAAAGGAAGCTCTGGAATGAGAGGGCATATGATGAAGTTAAGAGGTGATAGGCTCAGAAGTAATCTAACCAAAGGGTGGTAAATGCATGGAACAGTGGTGGTAGATGCATGCAACAGTCTCCCAAAAGAAGACTTGGGATAGGTATGTGGGATCTCTTAGAGAGAGAAGAGATAATGGTTACTGCGGATGGGCAGACTAGATGGGCGATTTGGCCTTTATCTGCCATCATGTTTCTATGTAACCCTAAGGCCAAAGCATCAAACTTCCTGTTTAGGACAACATCCACTCTGCGATCTGGCATATCCTTTAAAATTACACCTCCCTCATTCAGCAGGGACATGCGCTTGGTTACTTGAGCGACCAAGGAATCCATATTAGGTTGAGAGAACACCTGTTGACACTCCTATGCCACAGGATACCGCCTAGTCATTGTTTTGGCTATTTTTAAAGAGCCTTCAAGAGCATCCCAGTGCTCCATGACTAAAACACTCATGGCAGGATGCCAGAGAAAAGATGGGGGCTGTGTTCTCACTCCACCGAGGATAGAACACTACGTGGAAGCGGCCTGTTGGAAGTCTAACTGAAAGTCCCACAGGAAGTCAGTAATAAACTCTAATAGCACCAAAGGCTTGAACAGCCGGTGTACTGTGGGATCTTCCCCTTGGTGGAGGGCCACCACTGCTTCCTACATACTTGCTCTTGTTTGTGACCCTATATTGCTCAGCAGGGAAGACTGATTCTGTGACAGCAAGGGCATTCAGACTGATCCCTCACCTTCTGAGTCTCTGAAGAAAGGTCCACAGGATCCTGGCCAGCCTCTGCTAAGGACACTAATGTGCTGTGGAAGCCCAAGCCCTCTTGTGTGACCCCTGGCTTGCCATTTTTTCAGTAATGGCTCCTCTTATATGGAATTCTTTACTTGTCCATTTAAGGGTCGAAAAAAAACCTAGGCAAATTCAAAGGGGCATTGAAAAGTTTTCTTTTTAAAGAAGCTTTCGAGTCTTAGGTTTTTCTCAGCCTCTCCAGTTTTCTAGCTCTTATTTATTCTTGATTAACAGCTGAACCTTCCCTCCCTTTCCTATTGTTATTTACCTTTTATGTCTGCTGTTCCTCCTCTTCGCACTCTGCTTAGAGTTGTCAGTTAATGTCCATGACAATTAATGGTATGTTTTATTGTTGATTACATTTATCCCCTTTTTTTTATTTACATCGACTAGAAATTGCGATAGGCGATTAATCAATAAAACTCTTTGAACTAGAAAAATTTTAATAAACTTGAAACTTGATATGAGGATCTCAGCTATCCAAATAAGGTCTCCATACCAAATTAACAAATTCAGGAGAAAGGTTTTACTAGGCAGCACTGAGTCCCCTTTAGGTAACTTTCCGTCTCTTGGCTTTCACACTCTTTTGCTTAGGTACACTGCTGTTCCGGGGCTCTGGGAGAGATTTTCTGACCAATAAGACAGGTCCCCCAAAAGTTCCTCAGCCCTAGAAGCCAAAGGGGAGGCTAAGTCTGATGCTCCTGCCCCCCCCCCCCTTCACATGCTGTGCAGCACGTGGCGCAAGGGTGCTCTTCCGGCATCCAACCAGTGGAAATCTGGCATGAATTAGGTTTAAAAGAGCCTGAGGACTCCATCCCTGCCAGTTTTGAGGCAAAACAAGGTGATTTTAAGGATTCTGCTTTTTGTCTAGCATCGTGTCTTGAATACTTTTTATAGCCACAGCCCACTAAACTCGGGCTGCATCTAGAGAGCCTCCGAGCAAGCGCGGACATTGAAAGATGATGTCACATGCATGTGCATTACATCATCACGTCGACATCCATGCATGCTCAGAGGCCCTCCAGAAGCAACCCTGAGCTCGAAGGCCTTCCAAATTCCGGACAAACTGCTGGGTTTTGGAAATCCCTCCATCTGGTAACCCAGGGCAGAGAGGAGGAGAGGCGCTGGCGCTGGCAGTGACAGACACGTACATGACCTATCTCTCACGGCACACCCAGAATCTCACCACAGCACACTTTTGTGTCATTGCACACCGTTTGCGATACACTGGTCTAGCAGAATCCAGTCTGGCCCAGGCTAAGGGAGGAATTACTAATCGGTTTTCTACTTTGCATTCTAGAAAGATAAAGGGCCCATTTTACAAAGGTGCGCTAGCATTTTTAGCGCACGCTATAGTGTGTGCTGCCCGAAAAACTACCACCTGCTCAAGAGGAGGTGGTAGCGGCCAGCGTGCATGGCATTTTAGCGCACGCTATTCCGTGCGTTAAGGCCCTAACGCACCTTTGTAATAGGAGCCCAAAGTGGCTTGAAGTTTTTTTTCTTAGTCAGTGGAGGAATTTTTTCTATAAACTGAGTGAGGAAAAATCTGTCTTGTTCAAGTTCTAGCGCCTTCCTTATAAAGCTAGACACAACAAAGCCAAGCAGTTTACATTTGTGAGCCACATAGCAGCACTCCAGTGCAATTAGCGGTTTATCAAGTGTCTGTTAATAAATATATAATCATTACTGTCCCCAGAGTCATCCACAGCGATACTGACAAGTGTCGCTATGGCTCAAAATATTGTACTGAATGAGCAGGAAGTCATTACATTCAGTCTGTCTGATATGCTGAGCCACATCACTAAGATGCCAGAGAGATGAACCCAATTGGACAGGACTACTCTACTGCCACACAAAGTCACAGTACAAAAATGTTATAAGCATTAAAAAATATTTTTTAAATGCTACATATTTGAAATTCCATCAATGTCAGTATATACAGTCGGACTTAAGATGCTGTATGTCATGATCTGTCTGAAAAAGCCAAACTTAAATTAAAAACACTAAAAGTGTTCACATTTCCTGCCAGGGCTAACAGGGGTTTGCCAAGTTTTAATAGGAACCCTCTTGTACTATTCACAGTTCAATTTCTTATTACTCAGTTCAACCTAAATCTGTTTTTTTTTTTGTTTGTTTGTTTTTTGCTTTTGCTTTGTGAAATACTAAAGGGGATCATTAGCTAATTGTTAGTGCTTCCTATCTGCAGCAGGGCCTAAAAGAATAAAATACACCCCGCCAGGAGCTTAGTAAAGGGAGGGCAGGCGAAAGACTGCCCCTGGCACCATCTTGTTGGGGGCACTGGCATCTCCTCCTCTCCACCCCCCATACCTCTTTAACATTTTGTCGGTGCAAGCAGCATCTCCAACTTGCTGCTTGCACCCAGGGCCAGATTACAGAGTAGGCCCAGCAGGCACGGGCCTAGGGCCTGAAATAGTCAGAGGGCCCGCCGATGCAGTGCTTTAGGGCCTAACCCTTTCTGGATTTGCCAGTGGCAGCAGAAGCAGCATCGTCGTCATCGCCCCGGGCCCCTCCCCCTATTATCTCTCCCTCCCACGTGAACCCCCTTCGACCTTCCCACCGCAAGACGATCAATCAACAAACCTCTCTTCAGCAGCGTCGGCAGCTGCAGCACTCTAAACAGGCTGCTTCGTGGCTTTCTCCTGCCGGTGATTCCTTCTGCTGCATAATTGATGATGTAATTAATGATGCGGCAGAAGGAATCACCAGCAGGAGAAAGCTGCGAAGCAGCCTGTTTAGAGTTCTGCGGCTGCTGACGCTACTGAAGGAAGGTTTGTTGGTCGGTCATCTCACGGTGGGAGGGTCGGCGGGGTTCACGTGGGAGGGAGAGCTAAGAGAGTCAGCGGGGATTCATTGGGGCGGAGGGCGGGGAAAAAGTGGTCTAGCCCAGATGCTCCAAGTCCTGGCATCATTAACTTCTTTGGGCAGCAAAAGTGTTTACAATTCGCTGCTGTTGCCAGCTTCAGTCCTTCCTCTCTGCAGGGTCCTGCCTACTTCCTGTTTCCATGAAGGCAGGACCCGACAGAGAAGAAGGCCCGAAGCCGGCAACATCAGCAAATTTTGAATGCTGCTGCTGCCCGAAGAAGTTCATAACGCCAGGCTTTGGGTGACAGAATGAGGAAAGGGAGCAGAGGAGAGAATTGCTGCACCCAATTGGACAGAGAAAGAGAGAGGGAAGGAATGAAAGGAGATGCCAGGGCATAAAGGGAGGGAGGAAACGATGCCAGGGTATGGAGGGAAGAGGAAGAGATGTTAGGGCATGGATGGAAGAGAGGGAGGAAGAGATGCCAGGGCATGGAGAGAAGGAAGAAGGTATGCCTGACCAAGGGAAAAGGAAGGGGGAAAGGACTGATGCTGCATGGAAGACAGAGAGGACAGATGCTGGCTAGAAAGAAGAGAGTGAAGGCAAGATGATTAAAGCAGAAACAATAAAAGGTAGAAAAAAAAGATTTTTTGTTGTTTTAGAATAAAATAGTATTGTGGTTGTATTGATAAAACTTTTATAAACAGAAAATAAGGTATCTTTTTATTGGACTAGTTTAGTTTATTGGACTAGTTTAGAGACCAAAACCCCTTTTCTCAGGTCAGGACAGTATAATGTAACAGCAGCATACTATATTGACCTGAAGGAAGCTATGGCCTCTGAAAGTTAATTGAAAAATGGATTAGTCCAATAAAAGGGTATATTCTTACTTTCAATTTTTGTTTTATTTCTATTTGTTAATTTGTAAAGTGGTGATTGTCAGTTTCTTCAAATTTACATCTGCTATGTTTATATTTTGCAGAGTATTAGGGGGTTATGTGTCATTGTTTCTGTGGTGTTTCACTGTATGAAGTTTGGCTTCTTGGCGGTTCAGTTTAACCTTTAGCTATATATTTCTATTTTTAGGTTGTGATTACTTATTCCATACTGGGTAAGGGTGTGTCTGTGTTCTGTGTGAATGAAAGACATGCCCCCCCCCCCCCCTTTTACTAAGGTGTGCTAATTGAATTAGCACGCGCTAAACGCTAACAGTCCATAGATTAACATGCACTCATTAGCAATTAGCGTGCGCTAATAGGTTAGCGTATCTTAGAAAAGAGGGCCTTGGTTTTCTGTTAGCATTGACTAGCCTTGTTTGGCGAAATGCATCGGGCATGGTTCTTGGAAGCACCTTGAATAAACCCGATTTGCAGCCCCTTCATTCCCTGGCCGGGGAGACGCAGGTGCCATGCCCCCTCTGCCACAAAATTAGCGCCGTGCCGGGGAGCAGCACCTCCAGCCTGCCCACGCTGGCCGCGGTGGTCAAAGTGATCAAGCCGGGAGCGGCAAGCAGTGATGAACTAATCACTATTAAGCTAAGTGACATTCCTCTTATAAGTAGTACTAATAGGAATATGAAGACTATTAGACACTAAAAGTTAACGAATATTTTTTATATATAAAAAAAAGGAAAAATAAAAAGTATTTAATAAAGACTGGACTGATGAAGAATGTAGCAAATGAGGCAGTGTGGTGCTCGGTTGCAATCAGAAGGTCCATACAAATAAATAGTAGATATGACTTTGTGAACAGTGATTCATAATAATACAAGTGAAATTGCTGGAGTTAAGATCTAAAGAAAGGCTTAGAATTGAACAATTGTTTGAATATACATCAGTTGACATACTTTAGTGTGATGCACAATCTTGACATCATTGTGTCATCAATATGCACCTAGATGGCAGAATGGCACTAAAAAAAATAACAGGAACCCCTGCCTAAAAAACAGCTCCTGTAGCTCAGTAGTTAAAGGCACTTCTTCCACCTTCCACAGGTCAAAGTTCTAATTTGCCCCCATCCCCCAGTACCTCAACAGTTTCTTTTTGGTCTCATAAGAGAGTATGGATTGTGGACTTTGCCATTTACATTTGCACTCTGCCCTTTCCTGCATCCAGAGGGAAACTTATTTTTACTCTGATATGATCTCCTAAGGTACCATCTCACATGGCAGGAAACCTCTGCCTGAAAGGAAGCACCTGTGGCTTAGTGGTTAATGGCACTTTTACTATCTTCCACAGGTCATGGGGTCAAATCCACACCCCCTTCCCAGATGGCTATGATCTCCTAAGGCACACATGTCAAACACAAGGCCCAGGGGCCAAATCCGTCCCACCTGGCCGTTTTCTGTGGCCCGCGGTGACTGTACCGCATCTAAGCACCTGACCATAAAGCTCCAGTCCCAGTAGCACTCCAAGCGCCTGAATGCACTGCTCCACTCCCAGCGACGCTCCAAGCTCCTCACCACACTGCCGCAGTACCCATTTGAGACAGAAGGACCCAGTCCCAGTATAAAAGCTAGGTTGGGGCGCACCACAGGTGTCTGAACTATACTTCTACTAAGACTAAGTATCTTAATAAAAAATTTGGCCCACGACTTAGCCTGTGTGTTAGATTTCAGCCTCTTATGTGATTGAGTTTGATACCCCTGTCCTAAGGTATCATCTCACAATGTAGGAACCACTGCCTATAATAAATCTCCTGTGGGTCAGTAGTTAAAGGCACTTCTTCCATCTTCCCCAGGTGGTGGGTTCAAATACCTAGTATGATCAGGAACCCCAGCACATATTCCTATTATTTTTTTAGTGGCATTTTGCCATTTACCACAGCCATTGTGAGTAGGTATTGTCTTCGGATTTTCTTAGCCTTTTGGGAATGAAGTTTAGTGTATTATATATATTTCTTGTGCTTTGCTTGAGTAGGACCAATAGACCCACCCCCAGGCCTGCCCAGTTCCACCCATCCCTACCCCATTACACGCCCTAGCCTCACCACCCCCCACCCCCCAGCATGTTCTCTTCAGTCAAAACCCATCCCATGTCATTCTTTAGTGTCTTTCTCATACACATCCAGGGTGGGTGGGGGGTTGGGGGAGGGTGTTGCATTGGAATTTGATTCAGGGAATTTATGGATAGTTTCTTGAAGGTTTTATTTTATTTGAGTATTAGGTGGGAGGGTGGGGAGAAATATAATTGTACATTAACGTCTGAAAGTTTATTGTGCTTGTCTTGTAATATTTTATGTATATGAATTACTTGATGCACAATTCAATAAAGATATACCAAAAAAAAGTGTCTTTCTCAACCTCAGTCCTTCTACACCAATATTCTTCAACACAAGACTTGAGGGTCAGTGACTGTGCCCATTCATAGTCTGATTTTTCTCTCTCTCTCCTTAAGGAATGACATGGAGATGGTTTTCCGCTTTTAACCATGGAGACGGGGACAAATTCTGTCCCTGTGTCATTCTCTAGTTCACTCTACCACTAAGTCACTAGAACTGACCCAAAGAATAATAAGGGAAGAACTGTGAAGGCGAGCTGACAATATGGTAAGGTGGCATGAGAGAAGAGTCACAGAATTTGATTTTCAGTTTTTGTATGTATACAAAACCAAATAAGTTTAAGAATTACACTTGGGTAGATGATGGAACAGAAGTCTTTGCTAAGAAGCAAGATATCTGTGTTATTCCTTTTCTGAACTGACCTTAGAGATAGTAGTGGAATACCTCTGTTAACTTGATATGATCAGATTAATCTCAACCTGCTGTTAACACCAATGTGCACACTAAGCACGTTTATCTATTTCTGTGAAAAAGCTTACAGCTAGATAGACATGCTCTGCCAGCGAGTGCATTTTCTAGTGTGTGTAATTTAATCTTTTGTTGTAAGAAGCAGTTTTCTTAATAACGCTGAACAGGGTCTATCTTTTTTGAGCAAATGCATACATGCTGAATATGACTGCACCTTTTTGATTAGTCATATAGCCAGATTAGATATTTGACTTGTACTGGGCTGCAACATCATCTACAGCAGTGGTTCCCAAATCTCTCTCATGCATATTCATTAGGGATATCTTGAAAAGCCGACTGGCTGGTGGTCCCCCCAGGACAGGGTTGAGAACCACTGGTCTACAGTGCACACATTCACATCCCATTACTAGAGATGATGCTTTCTATGTCAGAGCATTATATAGCACATTATTAGATTACAAGGTTAGGTTCTTTTTCTTGTATAGTTCCACTATGGTGGAATGGCCTTCCAGGTTTACTCTGGATGTGTTCTTTTCGGAGTACTTTTAAAAAGTTACTGAAGATATATCTGTTTGTGCAAGCATTATGTTTTTGATGGAAGTTATTAGATTTTATAATGGTGTTGAAGAGGGATGATTTTATGGTATCTTGTTATTACGTGTGTTTTGTTATTAGATTATGTATATACAGTATAGTAATCCGTATAAGAATACACAGAATATAACTTTTAAAATAAATATAAATAAATGTGTGTTTTGACAAACTCAGTGATGTCATTGAGAATAATTCAAAGACAGATTTGTTTGAAAATGGACACTTTCCCAAGATTCTGTCTAGGTCAGGGGTAGGCAATTCCAGTCCTCGAGAGCCGGAGCCAGGTCAGATTTTCAGGATATCCACAATAAAGCGATGTTATAGAATACTTGGATTTTGCATGCCCATCTGCCATCAGTTGGGCGTGAGCATTTATATCACCTTTTGGCAGGCATAAGTGCTCACACCCAAAGTTAGGTATGGAAAGCACACCAATCTATTATTCTGTAAAGGGCGCTCTGCACAAATCACCCTCTACAGAATACTCTTGGCACAGATTATAACAGCATCTAACTACGGGTGTCATTTACTGAATCTGGCCTTTTGCTCCCATACCGTAAAAAGTTCTCACCCCAACCAAGAAGAGAATGATGTGGAGCCATGAAACTCGCAAGTTATTCCAAACTTTTCTTGACAGTTTTCATTTTCATTTCATTCATCATTTTCATTTATTGACTTCTATTCTGACTTAACCTTTCAGTTCTAGGCGGATTACAATAAGAGGTATCTGGCCATTTCCAGGGAATTACATTACCAAGCTTATTATTAGAAAGACAATGAATTAGCAGTGCAGGACATATTTCCTAAATTGTTTTGATTTCTTTCCGGAAGATTCTATAATCTATTATGGCACCTAAGATTCGGATGACATCTTTATCTAGTTTTGCTGCCTGGAATGACAGCAGGCCTTCTAAGAAAAGTGTGGAATAACTTGTAAGTTTCATGGCTCCACATCATTCTCTTCTTGGTTGGATGAGAACTTTTCAGAGGTCCCTCGTATCCTGTACATACCAGCAGAGGAATTAAGGACTTAAATTTGTGTGTGTACCATTCTAAGTTCCTAAGGAAATTCTTCATTTTTTTCAGTATTCAGATCTGGGTCTGGTTAGCTCTCCAGTTTCCCTTGGGAATAGAAGCAGACTGTTTAAAGCTGACGAGACAGGAAGAGCAGACGTCATGGTAGGAATTTGACATCTTTAGGCCAGAACCCCTTCCTGGGACTTTACTTCTTGAAACTGGGATCTCTATCCTGGTTCAACATCTATATCTTTATTCTGCCTGGATGCTGGTATGAAGTTGCACCAAATAAGCACTCTGACCCCCAGAGGAAGGGGGAAGCAAGCTGATGATCAACCAAAATTAGCTCTTAAGGGGGTCATCTCCTGCTTTCTTAAGCACAAGATGTTGCTATAATATTTGGTTTTTAGATGAATGTGGAAAAAATCACGTAAAAATACTGGGAAAGATGAGCCAGATGAGAAGCAGCCTTCACAGCAAGGAAAAAGAGTTCTAAAGACACTCCTCACCTGTCTTTTTCACTGCTAAGGCAATAATCCTAGCTCTGTATGGTTCAATGGCATCACCTTCATATTATTAAAGTAACTAACCCCCCTTTTTACAAAACCATGATAGCGGTTTTTAGTGCAGGCTGGCGAGCTGAATGCTTTGCACTGCTCCCGCCGGCCTGTGCTAAAAACAAAACAAAACAAAAAAAAACACGCTATCACAGTTTTGTAAAAGGAGTGTGGTTGGGGGGGGGGAGTAAATTCATTCACAAGGAACTGGGGGATGGGGGGGTGGGAATGGGCTGTGACAGTAAGGGGTTATACATACCAGGCATTTCAGTTTCACTGGGAAATGAAAATCTTTAACCACCTCACTGAGGAAAGTGCTGAGATCACCAAATTTAGAGTCTAGACTTCCCACAGATGCAGGTCAAGGCTTGTCCAGGGATCCAGTGTAATTTTATATGGGAAGAGAATGGAGTCCTAGCAGTAAGACCTATAGCTAGGTCTTACTGCTAGGTCTGCTTTCCTGTTATGTATGTTAATTCCTTTGTATTAGCAATTATTTTAGACATGCATCTTTTATAATCTGGCAATCTCCCAGAAGAATCTGCAGCGATTACAACTGGTGCAAAATGCAACGGTCAGGCTGATTTTTGGGTTGAAGAAGTTCGATCATGTAACTCAGGGGTAGGGAACTCCGGTCCTCGAGAGCCGTATTCCAGTCGGGTTTTCAGGATTTCCCCAATGAATATGCATTGAAAGCAGTGCATGCAAATAGATCTCATACATATTCATTGGGGAAATCCTGAAAACCCAACTGGAATACGGCTCTCGAGGACCGGAGTTCCCTACCCCTGATGTAACTCCGATGGAAGCACGTGCGAAGTTTAAGTTTGGATGTTTTTGCTTTAAGGTACTATTCGGTTTAGCCCCTAAATATATAACTGACCTTTTCTCTTTCTCAACCAATAGACATAAGGGAAGCTCACACTTGAATTTTGTTTCTCCACCGGTTAGAGCAGGGGTCTCAAAGTCCCACCTTGAAGGCCGCAATCCAGTCTGGTTTTCAGGATTTCCCCAATGAATATGCATGAGACCTATGTTAAAGATATTAAAGATTGAACTAGGCCAGTTACTGGGCAGACTTGTACGGTCTGTGTCTGTGCATGGCCGTTTGGAGAAGGATGGGCAGGGGAGGGCTTCAATGGCTGGGAGGGTGTAGATGGGCTGGAGTAAGTCTTAACAGAGATTTCGGCAGTTGGAACCCAAGCACAGTACCGGGTAAAGCTTTGGATTCTCGCCCAGAAATAGCTAAGAAGACAAAAAAAAAAAAAAAATTTAAATTGAATCAGGTTGGGCAGACTGGATGGACCATTCGGGTCTTTATCTGCCGTCATCTACTATGTTACTATGTGCATGCACTGCTTTCAATGCATATTCATTGGGGAAATCCTGAAAACCCGACTGGATTCCGGCCCTCAAGGAGGGACTTTGAGATCCCTGGGTTAGAGGATGTAAATTTAAAAGTCATCATCAACAAAGCAGTATTATAGGGTAAAGATCTGGAACAATTACTTATGCTTGCTAAAACTTATGGGGAATTTAGGAGACACCTAAAAACATATCTGTTCCTGAAGTACTTAGGCAGCTGATTTGTACAATCGCTCCCATAATAACTGATATCTAGAGCTGTTAGTCACAAGTTTTTAACTTGTTAGTTCTACTCAATTTGATGCATTATTAATCATTGTAAACCACATAGAACTTCACGGTCCTGCGATACATAAACTATTATTATTATTATGGCTGCACACATTATTTTTAAACTGCTATTGCCTGAAGTACTGTAGTTTGTGCAATCTTTATATTCATGATTTAAAAATGTATACTGTACGTGTAAAGCAGGGATTTTTAACCCAGTCCTCAGGACACATCTAGTCAAATAGGATTTCAGGATACCCATAATGAATGTGCATGAGAGAAATTTGCATACACCACCTCTGTTCTATATAAAAAAAACTATTTCATGCACATTTGTTGTGAGTATCCTGAAAACCAGACTGGCTGGGTGTCTCTCTAGCAATGGCGTAGCAAAGGTAGGAGGCATCCAGGGCAGTGGACCCCCCCCCCTTCCTTCTGCACCACAATTGCGCTCTTCCTTCCCACCCCCATACCTTTTAAAATCTTTGCTAGCATGAGCAGCTTCTCCAGCCTTCTGCTCGCGCTGGCTTTCCCTCTGACATCACTTCCTAGCCACGCGACCTGGAAGTGATTTCAGAGGGAGCCAGGTCGTCGCAAGCAGCTGGCTAGAGTAGTTGCTCGCACCAGTGAAGGTTTTAAAGAGGTATGGGGGCAGGGAAGGGAGGGCACAAGCATGGTGTGGAGGGGCAAAGAGGTGCCAGTACCCTCACCAAGATAGCGTCTGCAGTGGTTCACCTTCCCCCCTCCCCCTCCCACTTACTACACCACTGCTCTCCAGGACTAGGTTGAGAAAATAGTCTTCCTGCAGCTTAATCAATATGGTGAGAAGAAGCTTATCAGTCAGTCGGGGTTTCGATCTTTGTTGTAGTAAGGAAACAGTTCTCGCCTCAATGCTGAGTGAACTTCACTCTTTTCTTGATAAGTGCCAGATTACACTGGCAATCTCGCCAGACTTATTGGCTGCATTTAATTTAGTCGATCATGAATTATTACCTTCTCATTTACAAGACATAGGATTGTCTCACATAGGGGTCCTTTTATCAAGCCGCGCTAGCAGGGTTAGCACGTCGGACATTTCATCGCGCACTAACCCCCGCGGCCGGCTAAAAAACTAACGCCTGCTCAAAGCAGGCGTTGGCGACTAGCGTGGCAGGTGGTTTAACGCGCGTAACCGCAGCTTGATAAAAGGACCCCATAGTCTTAGCCTGGTTCAAATCTTTTCTCACTGATCGCTTTTACTAAGGGCTCCTTTTACTAAGCTGCGTTAGGGCATTAACGCGCAGAATAGTGTGCGCTGAATTGCCCCGCGCGCTAGACCTTAACGCCAGTATTGAGCTGGTGTTAGTTCTAGCCACGTAGCACGCGGTGTAGCGTACGGTAATATCCTGCATGCGCTAAAAACGCTAGCGCACCTTAGTAAAAGGAGCCCTAAGTCTCCTTCAATCAAACCACCTCCACAGCTAAACCCCTGCTTTGTGGAATACCTCAAGGTTCTATACTCTCCCCTTTTCTCTTCAATGTTTATCTTTGTCCCCTTGCAATTCTTCTTCAAAACTGCAATACACTTCTCCCTCGTTATTCGCGGGGGATAGGGGCAGAGCCGGACCGCGAAAGGTGAAAAACCGTGAATATCCGGCTCTGACCCACCCCCGCCTCCCTTCTGCCTTCCCCTGGCGTCCCGGCCTTACCTGGTGGTCTAGCTGGTTTTGGGGCAGGAGCGATCTTCCTACGCTCCTGCCCCGTGCAGATAGCCATTAAGAAATGGCTGTGGGGAGTTCCCGTAGTCTCTCAAGAGTCATTTCCTAATGGCTAACTGCACGGGGCAGGAGTGTAGGAGGATCGCTCCTGCCCCGAAAACCAGCTAGACCACCAGGTAAGGCCAGGATGCCAGGGGGAAGACAAAAATATGGGGTTTTTTCCCTCCTCCCCCTCCCAAAAAAAATCACGATTATGTGAAATCGCGAGTAGGGAAACCGCGAATGGGGAGGGGGAAGTATATGTTCTTTCTTATCTATGCTAATGATATCCTTCTACTCCCAAAAATCACACAATGAATGAGCGACTAACTAGGATGATCTGCAACTGGGAAGTCAGTTACATAAAGCGTGGAGAAAAAAGACTCACATATAACTTCACCCTCCCATTACCAAAGTAATATAAGGATAGGGTCAAAAAATACCATCATGCGTCAGAAAAAAATCTCCACACAATCCGATATACCAGAAGCAGATCAAAACCCGCTCTCAGGCAAGAATTAAACAAGGGGAGCAAAAAAATAGCAAACTTATCTTGACTCAGACGCTCTTGAAAAAAATATTACAACGTCCACTGCTTGTCACAAATACCCTTGACAAGGAAATGCCTGTTTCACCTTTGCTGCGTCAGAAGGGAGACCTGCTCAAACCACCAGCTCTGCTCCAAAAGAAATGGCGATCCTTCTACTCCACCATACAGATGCCTTCTCCTCAGATATATCCTCTTTACAATGCTTTTTTTTTTTTTGTTAATCTTTATTCATTTTTAAAACTCACAGTAAGTGTAACATATAATACAATCATTTATACTTTAACATCACTTAATATATCATCAAATTCTAACTCGTATCAAATATCCCCCCTCCCTTATACCCAACAGTTAATCATAAGCAAAAGAAATCATAAAATATTCCCACCCTGGACGTGTATGAACAAAAGGGAAAATATTTATATTTATTCTATGCAGTAATTTCAATCTTTACAGTATCTTGTTAATGGCTCCCAAATAACCTGAAATTTCTTAAAATTTCCTTGCAGCATGGCAATTACCCTTTCTATTTTAAATATGTGGCACAAAGAGTTCCACTAAAAGCTATAATTCAGCCTGTCCCAATTTTTCCAATTATTCGAAATCTGTTGTATGACAACCTTGTCATAATGAGTAGAAGCTTATTATTATTAGAGGATATTTGGCTTTTAGCCCTCATTGATTGACGTGCCAAACAATACAGTGTCATAAGATAATGCCACCGGATTATCTAACAAACTATTTATTTGACCCCATATTGATTTCCAAAAGGCAAGTATCAATGGACAATAGAATAACAAATGATCTAATGTCCCAGCTTCAAGATGACAGTGCCAGCATCTATTAGATTTAGAGCTATCTAACTTCTGCAAACGAACTGGGGTCTAAAATGCTCTATGTAACAGAGAAAACCAAGTTTGTCTCATAGATGCAGACACTGTATATCTCATCCTCCAAGCCCAAATACGTGGCCATTGAGATGCAGTAATTTGATGCTCCAAATGGCCTGAAGTTTTTGGTTTCTTATTTAAAAGCCCAGATATTAATTTATACCACTAAGCAGCCTCTTTACAATACTAATCCAATTCTGTTGCTCACTGGTTAACTTCTCACCGGCAATTATTAAACCGTGACATGACAACACTGCCACCCCCATAACTTGTTTTCATTATTTAGGTGTTACTCTTGATTCACAGCTAAATTTTATGTACGGTATCTGCTCATGCATCTGCTCTCTGCAAGACCGTTTTTTTTTTTTTATACTGAAGAAACTTCACACCTTTCATGTTTTTTTTAATCAGAATTCTTTCCACTCTCTGATTTTATCCTTCAAGTTTCAAGTTTTCAAGTTTATTAGGATTTTTATATACCGCCTATCAAGGTTATCTAAGCGGTTTTACAATCAGGTACTCAAGCATTTTCCCTATCTGTCCCGGTGGGCTCACAATCTATCTAATGTACCTGGGGCTATGGAGGATTAAATGACTTGCCCAGGGTCACAAGGAGCAGCGCGGGGTTTGAACCCACAACCCCAGGGTGCTGAGGCTGTAGCTTCAACCACTGCGCCACACACTCCTCCTTACTAATAATGTGAATCAATTACTGCAACAAAGACAGTCCACTATCAAGAGACTTCAGACACTGCAGAATACTGTACAACTCATTCAAACTCTTGTGCTCACGCTACATCTTTACTAAAGAAGTATCATTGGCTCCCTATTAACTCCTGAATTCAGAATAAAATGTTCCCGCTTGCCTTTAAAGCCTTCCCTAAATTATCTTCTCCGATCATATCTTACTCTCCGTCCCTTATTCTAAGGTCCTTGAATGTCCATACCTGGCCCAACTGGAGTCTACCCATGAATGTAACTTTTTCTTTGTTGCTCCTTCTTTATGGAATAACATGCCATTTGACTTGCATACTGAGGGATCCATTCAAAGTTTTAAGACTCTTTTGAATAATTGGTTATTTGAGCGTGCCTTTTCTTCTTGATTTTGGCTCTGGATTTCCACTTGATGGTCCCCATCCCCCTGTGGGGCGATTTACTAGCATTCCTTGTATGTCTGGAGTTCCTTTCCTATCAACTAATGGAATCTTCTTTACCTGTTTCTTAGTCCGTTAACCACTTAGTCATGCATGTCAGTTTTAGCAGTAGAGCAAATGATGAAATAAACAGATAAATCCTTGGTGCTAAAGGGTAGTGGCTGGGATAGAAACATAGAGTATGACGGCAGAAAAGGGCTGGCGGCCCAACAAGTCTGCCCACTCAAGAACCCTCCCTTCTTTAAGAATCCAACTTTTAAATATAACTCTGTAGCAACCCCACCTGTTTGTCCCATCGTCTCTTGAAGTCGAGCAGGTTACTGGTCTCGATTACCTGGCATGGAAGACCATTCCATCGATCAATCACCCTTTCGGTGAAGAAGTATTTCCTGGTGTCACCATGAAATCTTCCCCCCTTAAGTTTTAACGGATGCTCTCTTGTCGCCATGGGACCCGTAAGAAAAAAAGATTTCTTCCTCCACTTCAATGCGGCCAGTGATATATTTGAATGTTTCTATCGTGTCCCCCCTTTCTCTGCTCTCTTCGAGAGAGTGCAAGCGCAGTCTGCTCAGACGTTCTTCATATGGGAGTTCTTTAAGTCCCGAGACCATCCTAGTGGCCATTCTCTGGATCGACTCCATTCTCTTCACATCCTTCCAAGTCTGCTCCTGGAGTGAAAAGTCATACATATATTTTGGCACAGTTTTTATTTTTACTTCACTTCAGTGCTGAAATAAAGATCCTACCAAAAAATGCAAGGTCATGCACCTTGGCGGCAAAAATCCATGGAGGACTTACACCCTAAATGGTGAGATCCTAGCAAGGACTGTAGCAGAACGTGACTTGGGGGTGATTATTAGCGAAGACATGAAGACTGCCAATCAAGTGGAGAAAACTTCATCCAGGGCTAGACAAATCATGGGCTGTATCCGTAGAAGTTTCGTCAGCCGTAAGCTCGAGGTCATAATGCCTTTGTACAGATCCATGGTGAGACCCCATCTGGAATACTGTGTACAATTCTGGAGGCCGCATTATCAAAAAGATGTGCGGATAGTTGAGTCGGTTCAGCGAATGGCCACCAGGATGGTCTCAGGACTCAAGGATCTCCCATATGAGGAACGACTGGGTAAGTTGCAGCTGTACTCACTCGAGGAACGCAGAGAGAGGGGAGACATGATCAAGACGTTCAAATATGTCACGGGCCATATCAAGGTGGAAGAGGATCTCTTTTTCCTTAAAGGACTCACAGCAACAAGAGGGCATCTGTTGAAAATCAGGGGTGGGAAATTTCATGGCGACACCAGAAAATATTTCTTCACCGAAAGGGTGGTTGACTGCTGGAATAATCTTCCACAACAGTAATTGAGGCCAGCAGTGTGCCAGATTTTAAGAAAAGATGGGATTGGCATGTGGGATCTCTTCATGGAGGTAGTTAGGGGTGGGCCATTAGTGTGGGCAGACTAGATGGGCCGTGGCCCTTTTCTGCCGTCATTTTCTATGTTTACCTTACTTTTTATTTTATTTATTTTTTAAATTTTTCTATACCGTTCTCCCAGGGGAGTTCAGAACGGTTTACATGAATTTATTCAGGTACTCAAGCATTTTTCCCTGTCTGTCCCGGCGGGCTCACAATCTATCTAATGTACCTGGGGCAATGGGGGGATTAAGTTACTTGCCTAGGGTCACAAGGAGCAGCGTGGGTTTGAACCCACAACCCCAGGGTGCTGAGGCTGTAGCTTTAACCACTGCGCCACACACTCCCCTTACCTCTTCACACTGTTCTTTCCAACAGTTACAGCTGGAAGAGGAGATGCCTGGGTCCTTGTGTCCAATTGCTATTTATTCTTATACCGTATTAAACCAGTTTATCAAGTAAACTCCAAGACAGAACATAACAATCATTCTTAAGTTTTGCAGATTCTTTCCTTTCAGATTATTCTTGGAGATCCATATTCTCATGAACCCTAGTGCTATTGTGAGCCACAGGTCCTATTTCCAACAGAGTCAGATCCTTTGGCAATTCACCTGTTCTAATGGTAGTTACAATTCTATAGCCATAGGGAAAAGGAAAGGGACTGGGCCTTGTGTACCACCTTTTTGTAGTTTTACAACCACACTCAAAGCATTTTACATACAGTTACTTCAAGCATTTTCTCTATCTGTCCTGGTGGGCTCACAATCTATCTATATATCTGGGGCAGTGGAGGATTAAGTGACTTGCTCAGGGTCACAGCTTTGATCTGTGCTTAAGTCTTTGATCACTTCATTGCTGAGCTGAGAAAGATCAGGGTCAACAGAGATCTTAGTATAATCAATAGCAGAAATTTTTTCCAGAGTGAGATCTTCCCTTTGTTGTTGCTTAACATCTTGCCGTCTAAAGCAGTCATTAAGTGCTTGAATGGTAGTTCACCTGTGTGCAGGTTACAAAAAAATCCATACCAGCTTCCTTTGTAGCTTCTCTTCAACATAATGCATGACTCCTCATTCCCAACCAGTATTTACATTATAGGAATTATCTCCAATAGCTTGAAGATATTTGTCCGCTCCTCTTTCTCTCAGCCATGCAACCAAACTATCAGAAATGATTTCTGCACAAGTCTTCTCTTTATTTGCTTTTGCAGAAACAAAATACCACAGATATCTGCCTCCTGACTCCATACAAACTATGTAATATTCCTCTTTCACCATACCTGGATACATAAGAACATAAGAACATAAGAACTGCCTTCTCCGGATCAGACCTTCGGTCCATCAAGTCCGGCGATCCGCACACGCGGAGGCCCTGCCAGGTGTACACCTGGCTTAATTTATAGTCCACCATATCCTTATATGCCTCTCTTAAGGAGATATGCATCTAGTTTGCTCTTGAAGCCTAGGACGGTCGATTCCGTCATAATCTCCTCTGGGAGGGCATTCCAGGTGTCAACCACTCTCTGAGTGAAGCAGAACTTCCTGACATTAGTCCTGAACCTGTCCCCCCTTAGCTTCATTACATGTCCTCTAGTCCGTGTCAAATTGGACAATGTAAATAATCTTCTCTGCTCTATTTTGTCGATTCCTTTCAGTATTTTGAAGGTCTCGATCATATCCCCACGCAGTCTCCTTTTCTCAAGGGAGAACAATCCTAGTGTTATAAGTCTGTCCTCGTATTCCAGTTTCTCCATACCCTTCACCAGTTTTGTTGCTCGTCTCTGCACCCTCTCCAGCAGTTTTATATCCTTCTTTAGGTAGGGAGACCAATGTTGGACGCAGTATTCCAAGTGGGGTCTGACCATTGCCCTATAAAGCGGCATTATAACTTTCTCCGATCTACTCGAGATTCCTTTCTTTATCATGCCCAACATTCTATTTGCCTTCTTTGCCGCTGCCGCGCATTGTGCCGACGGCTTCAGGGTCCTATCTATCAGTACACCCAGGTCCTTTTCTTGTTCACTCTTCCCCAGAGTTGCACCTGACATTGTATACTCGTATTCCTTATTCTTATTGCCTAAATGCATTACCTTGCATTTCTCCACATTGAACTTCATCTGCCATTTCTCTGCCCATGTTTCCAACCGACACAAGTCGCTCTGGAGTTTCTCTCTATCCTCCTGCGATCTGATCGCCCGGCATAGTTTTGTATCGTCTGCAAACTTGATGATCTCACTGGATGTTCCTTCCTCCAGGTCATTGATATAAATATTAAAAAGGATCGGCCCAAGTACCGAGCCCTGGGGTACACCACTAGTCACTTTCTCCCAGTCGGAGAACTTCCCATTTATGCCCACTCTCTGCTTTCGGTTTTCCAGCCATTTGCCTATCCATCTTTGTATATCCCCCTCTATGCCATGGCTTTGTAGTTTCCTGAGAAGTCTTTCGTGTGGAACTTTGTCGAACGCTTTCTGGAAGTCCAAGTATATTATGTCCACCGGCTTCCCACTATCAATTTGCTCGTTCACGGTCTCAAAAAATTGGAGTAAATTCGTCAAACATGATTTCCCTTTCCTGAATCCATGTTGACTGGGTTTCATCAAGTCGTGTGCGTCCAAGTGCCGGACTATGCTATCCTTGATCAGTGCTTCAACCATCTTGCCGGGGACAGACGTAAGACTCACAGGTCTATAGTTGCCCGGTTCCCCTCTCGATCCTTTTTTGAAAATTGGGGTGACGTTCGCTATCCTCCAGTCGTCCGGTATCTGTCCAGTTCTGATTGTCAGGTTTGCAAGTTTTTGCAATAACTCTCCGATTTCAACCTTCAATTCCTTTAAGACTCTCGGATGAATCCCATCCGGTCCAGGGGATTTGTCACTTTTAAGTTTGTCGATCTGATAGTATATCTGGTCTAAGTCCACTTCAACTGTGGTGAGGCTGTCTTCTGTTTCTCCTGCAAACACTTTCTCCGCTTCAGGTATTGTTGAGGTGTCCTCTTTCGTAAAGACGGACGCAAAGAAGGAATTTAGTTTGTCTGCGATTTGTTTATCTTCCTTGATGTACCTTTTTCTTCCCTGGTCGTCCAGGGGTCCCACTGCCTCTTTTGCAGGTTTTTTCCCTTTCACGTATCTAAAGAAGGGCTTGAAGTTTTTGGCCTCCTGGGCTATTTTTTCCTCATATTCCTGTTTTGCATCCCTCACCGCCTTGTGACATTTCTTCTGATCATCTTTATGTTTGTTCCAGGCTTCGGTTGTCTTTATGCATTTCCATTTTTTGAAAGAGTCCTTCTTTTCTTTTATGGCTTCCTTCACCTGTATGGTAAGCCATGCCGGTTCTCTTTTTCTCTTTGTTCTCTGATCTTTGGAAATCCTCGGAATGTAGAGATCTTGTGCTTCTGTGATAGTATTTTTCAGTAGGGTCCATGCCTGATCAACCGTTTCAAGTTTGTCCACCATCTTCTCGAGTCGTTTTTCTACCATGGCTCTCATGCTATCGTATTTACCCTTTTTAAAGTTCAAGGTGGTGGTTAAGGTTTTGGCATGTTTCCCTTTCCCGATGTCAAGTTTAAAGTTGATTACATTGTGATCACTCGTTCCCAGTGGAACCATGACTTCCACTTCTGTTTTCGGTCCCGTGAGGCCATTTAGGACCAAGTCCAAGGTGGCGTTGCCTCTTGTCGGCTCTTTTACCATTTGTTCCAGGAAGCAATCCCCTAGCACCTCCAGGAACTTGGCTTCCTTGCCGCAGTTGGAGGTTGCTAGTTTCCAGTCTATCCCTGGGAAATTGAAGTCTCCCAATATAATTACATTGCCCGTCTTGCATTCTTGTTTGATTTCCTCCATCATTTCTGAGTCAGTTTCCTCCGCCTGTCCTGGGGGACGATAGTAAAGGCCAATTTTCGTATCTGCACCATATTGACCAGGAATTTTGATCCAGAGTGACTCAAGCTTCTCTTTCATTTCTGTTGTAACCATTTCAACAGAATCTATTCCCTCCTTAACATATAGAGCAATACCTCCACCTTTCTGCCCTACTCGATCTCTTCTATACAGTTTGTATCCCTGTAGTACTGTGTCCCATTTGTTTTCTTCATTCCACCATGTTTCTGTTATGCCAATGATGTCCAATATGTCATGTCTTGCTATTGTCTCTAGTTCCCCCATTTTGTTACCCAGACTTCTAGCATTCGTATACATACATCTAAGTTCCCTTCGTGTTACCTTTTTGGACCTTCTACTCTTGGCTGTCCCTGTAGTTTCAATTACGGTATCATTTACTGCTCCTGTGTTATCACCCTTGTTTGCTGTGTGGTCGTCCCCTCCTGTGTCTGAGTTGTCCCTTCCTGCTTTTTCTCCCTTATTGGCTGTGAGGTCGTCTTCTCTTGTGTAGGAGTAGTAGTCCTTGGCTTCTTCGCCGGGGCATCCTGCTATCCGTACCATCGACCGGTGGTCGACTGTCGGCTTTCCCCTATCTTTCAGTTTAAAGCCTTCTCGATTGCCTTCTTCATGTTGCCTGCCAAAACTCTTGCTCCTTCCTTGTTGAGGTGTAGTCCGTCCCTTCTGTAGTACTTGCTTTTTCCCCAGAACGCCGTCCAGTTGCGCACGAAGTCGAAGCCTTCTTCTTCGCACCATCGTCTCATCCAGGCGTTGATTACTTGCAATTCCCCTTGTCTCTTTCCATCCGCTCTTGGTACTGGGAGGATCTCAGAGAAGGCCACCTTCACCTCCCTGATCTTCAGTTGTCTTCCGAGTGAGCGGAGCTGGCCCTTCATCTCTTCCCTGTCATACTTCCGCCCGCTCACATCATTTGTTCCCACGTGGATAAGTACAGCGGTGTCCTCTCCCCCTGCTCCATCTATGATCCTGGAGATCCTGTTGGTCACATCCTTCACTCTTGCTCCAGGCAGACAGGTGACAACTCTGTCCTCTCTTCCTCCTGCGGTGTGGCTGTCCACATGTCGTATGATGGAGTCGCCTACGATGATCCCCATCTTCTTTATTCGGGAGTTCCTTGGGGGGCGTAGGTCCACGTCCTTGGAGTAGGGCCAGTCTTCTTCCTCCAATGATACTCTTGAAATTGTTTCCTGTTCTTTGGGTGGGGCGATGTCTTCCTGTGCTCTCACTATTCCTCCTGGTGTGCAGATGTCTCCTACCTCGTCTTCAGTTTCTTCTGTGTTTGCATGGGTGTCTTCTCTCCTCACATCGGTTTCCTGAGTACAGTTTTCCAGCCCTGGGATCTCTACATGGTGCTGATGAGCTTCCTCTATGAACATTTCTAGTTCCTTGACCTCGTCGTTTGGGCTGTACTCCACTAGAATCTTCTCCTGTGCTCGGATTCTGTCTTCGAGTTCCATCACTGTTCCTTCCAGTAGTCTTACCTGGTATTTCAAGTTATCCATCTCCATGCATCGATTGCAAATGTATGCCTGGATCCCCGAAGGGAGGTAGTCATACATATTGCAGCCGATACAGAAGACTGGAAAGCTCACCTTCTGACTTCCTTGGGCTTCCATTTCTTGCTTCCCTCGTGTGTGCTTGTGTCCCTTGCCTGCTGCTTCCTTATGATGCTTGCCTTGTTGTCTCTTTTGTGTGTGCTGTCTCCGCTCTACTTCACCTTGATTGTATGTGTGGGTTTGTTCCTTTTGATACATTTTGCCATTCTAAACCTGCCTTTAACACGACCCTGGTATCATCACGATGACCAATGGAAATAAGACTAATGCCATTCTGCTGCAGTTATTCTTCAAACTGTACATCCAATTGTTTCCTGATTCTTGCCTGAGCCCTCTTCACCTTGTTGTGATCAGTCACTAAAGAATGTTTCCAAGTGAGTAATGAGTCCAGGCAGCAGTAGTCTGTCTTAAACTGGCAAAGACTATGTTGGTTATATGTATATATATATATATTATATTTTGGCCTCTTCCTAGCTTTCTCTAAAGCTAGAGATGCTTCCTCTATTGGTTCTTCTGCCACATCATCCGAATCTTCCTGTTCCAGTTCAAGCAAAGATCTCTCTATCAACTCTTGCTCTTCTGCTGTTCTTTTTTCATTCTTCATTCTCTGCTCTTCTTCATCCTCCTTTCTTTTTGCCTGCCTTTCCTTCTGTAGTTCTTGTCTTCTGGTCTCAGGGAGGTCAACTGATACAGTCTGATGAGGTCCAACACTCCCAGCTTTCTCTCTTTGACCTTTTATTAAGGCTAACTCAATCACTGGGATCCTCTTTTCTCTGCTGCAGTCACAAAGTATGTGTATGTATTCCACTGACACATGCAGAATTGCATCCCATATCAGTACAACTCTTTATTTCACATCAATGTGTTGATATTCTCCATAAATTTTTGTCCTCCAGTTTTGCTCTGCCCACAGAAACTTTGCTGGCTTGTTCCCATATGCATTTCAACCTTGCTTTAATCCTAACATGGTTGTTTATAACAGGACCACCGCTGTAGAACAGTAGCGTCATGTGAAGTGAAGTGAGGCAGGTCACCCCAGAGGACTTAGCCCAAGTAGCCTGTACCCCATTCCCCAGAGCACCTAGCAGACGAAGATCCTCAACCAGAGAGCTTCAGTGCTGTGGCACCTCATGTATAAATACTATTTACCTAGTCTGGGGACACATCTGGCAGCATCCCTTTCTTTCACCACCATCTTGAAAAATGGAGGTGCCTCATCTCTAGTGATGCACTGGGGCACACTGCTAGGAGTCAGATGCCATCAATTTCCAAGATGGTGATGGGAGAAGCTGGATGCCTTGGGGATTCCACAACCCTGGAAGCTCTCTGGTTAAGCATCTTCCCATGCTAGGTACCTGAGCTATGAGAACCCTGGGTTTGATACCTCAGGGAGAGGTGTGGAGGGTCATGGTGCAAGGTTAAGAGTGGGCGCTGGCATTTAGGCCATGAAAACCCTGGCATAAATAGGGAGTTCCTATCAGTGCTTAAGTCCAGTTTAGGTGCCACTAGGTCAGGGATCTCAAAGTCCCTCCTTGAGGGCCGCAATCCAGTCGGGTTTTCAGGATTTCCCCAATGAATAAGCATGAGATCTATGTGCATGCACTGCTTTCAATGCATAGTCATTGGGGAAATCCTGAAAACCCGACTGGATTGCGGCCCTCAAGGAGGAACTTTGAGATCCCTGCACTAGGTATAATTCTATAAATGGCACCTAAAATTGACATGCACTATGCACCATGTTCCTCAGCACCTATGACTTATGTGCTCTGTTGTAAAATTGCCCTCTTAGGACTAAATTCTATATATAAAGGGACCACTGAAAAAGTTCTTAGCCTAACCAAGAAGAGAATGATGTGGAGACATGAAACTTACAAGTTATTCCACACTCTTCATTTTATTTCATATCATTGAAATGAAAAGTGGGCTGAGAACTTTTCAGCGGCCCCTTGTATGGCACCTAAAAAAAAAATCTATGCCAAAAAAAAAAAACACACACTCCATTTATAGAATAGCATTTAGCACCAAGAACTGCACTGTTTAGGCATGGATCCCCCTTACTCTACAACTACATGTATAACTTGAAGGAACACTCTCGATCTACCTATGACCCTATTTCTGTGCCCCCTTTTTTGGACTCACCCCTAAATTTACACACATACATATTAATTAAATCCAATTAGCAGCAATAATTGCTTGTTAAGATCCCAATTATCGGCATCAATTTGTTCGTTAATCAATTAAATTGCATGTGCAAATTGGGAGCTCCCAAATTTGTACATGCAATTTTTATGTACTTTTTATAGAATTCAGAGGTTAATGTGCATTAAATCAATTTTATGCATGTCAACTCACAATTAACTCATATTAAGTTGATTAGCGTGCATTAAAAAGCTCTGCATGTTAAAATGATATTTTAATTAAAATAATTGTGTGAAACCAACTAAAGAAAATCCAAGTTAGGAATAAAAGCCCAAACACACCAAAAATGAGTCAAAAAACTTTATGACCTGTGCATATCTGTAACAATAGACATTTTTCAAGTCAGTCTATACATTTTTTTTGAAACATGAAAATAATCTCAGCTGCCTGAATACTTCTAGGTATTTAGCCATTTAACTTGCTGATGAAATCTGCAGAATTGAGGCCTCCATAACTTTTTGCAAGTCAGTTTCAAGTATCTGTCTTATAAACTCTTTCAGGAAGAGCACTGTACGTGGATGGTACACTATAAATAATAAATTTTACTCTTAATTTGTTTTATTCTCATGTGGTTTACATGGATTTGCTGATCAGCACTGGAGAAAGAGCACTCGTACTGAAATAAAGATCAGCGAAGTATGAGATTTTTTAAAAAGTAAACAACTATAGAGTGAATTTTCAACTAGTCATTCAGGAACCGCTTAGGCTGGGATTCACTAACTTGCCTGATCGGGCCTGATCCGGGTCCTATCCGGGTAGGTCCGATGAATTCAGGAACGAAAAATATGCAGATGGGGGCGATTGGAGAATGCCCCCATCTGCCTGCACAGATCGCTCTATAGCAATCCTCACGCATGCGCAGACCATCTGTAGATGGTCTGCACATGCCCATCCGAGACGCGAACTTTTTTTTTTTTTTTAAACTTGAAAACTTTTTTTGTTCGTTTTTAGCTCTGCGAGCCCATGGTTTTAACCCGATTTAAACCCGTGGGTTAAAACCACGGGCTCGCTGGGCGGGGAAGGGCAGGAGAGCTTCGGGGAAGGGCAGGAGAATGGCGATGCGGCAGGAGAGATTTGGGGAAGATCGAGGCAGAGCAGGGCAGCATTCGGGGTGAGCAGGCAGGAGACATTGCAGGGCAGAGAGCAGGGCTTCCAGTCGGAAAGACATTTTCGAATGGTCCCCAGCAGTCGCTTCTTCAGGTGATCGGCCAGCCCAGTCGGATCGGAAATTTGGTGTTGTAAATCACGTCCCAGCCTACTTTGCATGCGTTTCACCTCATTTGCATGCACGGATTCGAAATGGATCGCAGGAGAGGTAAGTGAATCAGGCCGGATGGAAATTTGATAGTAAAGGGGTCGCAAACCAATCAATACACGATCGGTTTGCTTTGTGAATCTAGCCCTTAGTTGGATCAGTTATAACCCTCCAGTTTCATGAACTGTAAGCATAGGCTGACGACTGGAAGAGTCATTTTAACAAACACTTTTCAATAAGTCTGGCACATTTAGGATCTCAAGTTAATGCAGGTGTAATTAAATATCCTCTCAGAAAGGAACTTTGTGAGAACATGTAACCCCCCCCCCCAAAAAAAAACAAAAAAACCCCCACACAAAAACAACAAATAAAAACAAAACATGATTACATGCTTTTTACATTTAACCAAACTTTGTACACGTAACAAGGGAAAGTAGCACCAAGATGTTTCCCATTTTGCATTTATAAAACTAATTAAGGACATTATTCTTTCTAAAATAGGTTAAAGGAGTCCAGACACTGGTCTACACTGTGGACATTATACCAGCCTGATGCACAATCCAGATTTAAAAAGCACACTGATATCACTGAATGTAAGGGCTATATGGTTCGTAGACAAAACCGCGGAAGACAAAGGCGCGCGCCGACAACTGAGCGCAAAATGGAGGCGCGCGCCGAAGAAAATGACAGTTTTTAGGGGCTCTGACGGAGGGTTTTGTTGGGGAGCCCCCACACTTTACTTAATAGAGATCGCGGCGGCATTGTGGGTGGTCTGGGGGGTTGTAACCCCCCTCATTATATTGTAAACTTAACTTTTTCCCTGTTTTTAGGGAAAAAGTGAAGTTTTCAGTAAAATGTGGGGGGTAACTTACAACCCCCCAAGCCCCCCACAACGCGGCACGATCTGTATAAAGTAAAGTGGGGGGTTACCCTCCACACACCCCCGTCGGAGCCCCTAAAAACAGTTATTTTCTTCGGTGCACGCCTCCGCGCTGCGCTCAGTTGTCGGCGCGCACCTTTGTCTTCCGCAGTTTTGACCTGACACCGGGCTATATACTCTGAAAAATTGTAATCAAGGGCAATACATTTCTCAAATTATTTTCTAAAACATAAACTTCATTTCATTGTAATATCACTAACACTACATGTTGCTTTAAACTCAGATCAAGACTGGACAGGTAACCAGTGCAATTAAATTAACAAAGGGATAACTCTATCAAATTTACTTGCTAAAAAAAATCCCCAACTTAGTCACAGTGTTCTGCAATAATTGTAGTCAATTCTACACCTGGTGTCAGGTCAAAACCGCGGAAGACAAAGGTGCGCGCCGACAACTGAGCACAGCGCGGAGGCGCACGCCGAAGAAAATAACTGTTTTTAGGGGCTCCGACGGGGGTGGCATCAGGCTTTCAGGGCTGGGGGATGAATCGGACGTCGGGGGGACAGGACTTCAAGGGCAGGGCGGCGAAAGGAGAGTCAGGGCGGCGACAGGAGAGTCGGGGTGGAAAGCATGCGCGGTATACGCGTGTGCGCGCTATATATTCATTTCTTTACATAAATTTCGGTTTCCCGCGAGCTATACCCGTGTGCACGGTATATTCGTGAAAATACGGTAATTGCTAATAACATTAAAAAAGTGTAACCCAGAGAAATGTGTCAGTGATAATGCACCAAATGCGAAAAATATGAAACAACATCATATATCGATGATATTGCCGAAGAGTCTTTTACACATGCTCATGAAACGTGGTTTGTGGCTGTATAACTGGGTTGGAGATGCTGAGCACATTGAAAACTGGTATAAAAGCCTCATTCTATGAAAAATAATTGATATAATCAAATCTTCTTACCTCAGTGATATATAAATACATCAAAGAATAAGAAGAGGGAAATTACTGTCACTTTCAAACATTATAGAAAGGAACAACTGCATAAACTTAAAGGCGTCAATGACGCTGCCACTTCAAATGCAAACCACGCAACACTAAAAAAAACGCTACATCAAATAAACTTGCAGAGATCATAATGAAATAAATAAAACATGAAAAAGAAAAAATAAGTAACTTAAAAATACAAAGTTTAAACAGTACAGAGTGCTGGTGAGACTGCAGTAGAGGTCTGCACGGGAACGGGGATCGCGGGGATCCCGCGGGTCCCGCGGGGATCCCGCGGGTTCCCCCCCTGGCCCACGGGACTCCCACGGGGACGCCCCCTGGCCCACGGGACTCCCACGGGGATGCCCCCCTGACCCACGGGACTCCCACGGGGACGCCCCCTTGCCCACGGGACTCCCACGGGGATGAAAACAACCTACCTAAATTCTGGCGATGCAAGTCTGGCGTCGCGTCGGGAAATAGCCATGTTGAGCAGTGAGCTCAGCACGTACACAGATGAAAGCCTTGCTTGCTGATTGGTCCGGCGGCCCCGCCCCACCGTGCCGCCGGACCAATCAGCAAGCAAGGCTTTCATCTGTGTACGTGCTGAGCTCACTGCTCAGCATGGCTATTTCCCGACGCGGGCATTAGGTTGTTTTTTGTCATTTCGGGTGGGGGATGGCAGCGGCAGCAGCAGCCTGAAAAAGAAATCATCCTGGCCGGGTTCGGTGTCATGCTCCGGAGCTTCTACAGCCTTCCTATCTCCCTCTCCCTTCCCCTGCTCCGCGGCTCTCTTCGGCAACTCAGCAGCAGCTTCTGACGTCGGGGCCTACCCTCTGCGAGTCCCGCTTGTTTCAACTTCCTTTTTCCACAAAGGTGGGACTCGTAGAGGGAAGGCCTCGATGTCGGCAGCTTGTCTTGATCACCGCTGCTGACGAGTTGCTTAAGAGAGCCGCGGAGCAGGGGGGTGTTGCCAGGTGCAGGTAGAAGGGAGAGGGCCAGATGCAGGACTCGTGGGTGAGGGAGGAGAAGAGAGAGGGGAGAGAAACAAAAGGAAATATTTCATACTGGGCTGGGCCGGAGTGGAGAGAGGGTGGAAAGATTCTGGCTACAGGGTGCATTAACAAAGGAAAAAGGGGGAAAGCTGAAAATGGAGATAGTGACACAAAGAAGAGAAAGGGTAAGCAGGACCTTCTGAATAAGGATAGAGATACAGAGGGGACATGAAGAGGAGGTGAAATAGAGACATAGAAGTAATGCTGAAAAAGTGTGTGTGTGTGTGGGGGAGATAAAGACATTGAAAGGGCAAATGGTGAATATGGGGTAAAGACAAGGACAGAGACAAATGAAGATTCTGAAAAAGTGGTGAGATAGGGATATAGGTGAGATGGACACAAAGAAGGGTGATGCTGGAAAATAGGTGGAATGGTAATTCTGACAGACACAGAAGGGAAATGCTGGATCAAGGAGAGATGGGGCTCAGGCTGGATGGAATGAGGAGAAATGCCTTGTTGGCCCGGAACTTCCTCTCCTACGTCAGAATTGACGTCAGGGAGCGGAATGCTGGTCAGCGCGACGCTTCTGCAGGGAAAGCTTGGGACAGCGGTGGCTTGGGGACTATTCCCCGATGGCGGTGGCAGCAAACCGAGTGGCTTGGGGGAGGGCACGGAGAAAGAAAGAAAGGGGGCAGACAGAGAGACAGAAAGAAGGGGGAACAGGGAGACAGAAAGAAAAAGTTGGGGGAGAGAATGAGGTCTGGAGGAGAGGAAACATACAGGAGGCTGAAAGAAAGGAAGAAAGATTGGATGCACAGTCAGAAGAAGAAAGTGCAACCAGAGACTCATGAAATCACCAAACAGCAAAGGTAGGAAAAATGATTTTATTTTCAATTTAGTGATCAAAATGTGTCTGTTTTGAGAATTTATATCTGCTGTCTATATTTTGCACTATGGCTCCCTTTTACTAAACCGCAATATTGTTTTTTAGCGCAGGGAGCCTATGAGCATTGAGAGCAGCGCGAGGCATTCAGCGTAACTCCCTGTGCTAAAACCTACTATTGTGGTTTAGTAAAAAGGGAGGGGGTGTATTTGTCTATTTTTGTATTTTGTTACCGAGGTGACATTGCATAGAGTCATCTGCCTTGGGAAATGTATATGGCAGATATCTTTGTTTTGTGTTCAAAAGAAAAGGAAATGCATTTCTGGTTTTATTTCTACAGTGTTGAAGTACTTGTTGGCCCTTGCTGTGACTGGTGGGGATCCCCAAGCACTGCAAGCAGAGGACCTCCTCTAGAGATGGTCAGAACTCCCCTCCACCAAGCGCATCAGTCGCTGGCAGCATCCATGAGCCACTGAGGTGCCAGCATCTGTGACTCAGGGACGCTACTGCTGCCTGCCAAGCTTGGCAAAAGGGACCCCAGGCCAACTGCAAAGGAAGTCCTCAGCTGACAGTTTGTGGGTTCTCATCAGCTGAGTATTTATATTTTATATTTACATTAGAGGTTCTGGTAGAAACCCATTTACAAAGTATGTATTCTTCCCAATTAATATTTCCAAATTAATAGTCTCTTTGCTTATTTGTAAATGGGTCTCTACCAGAGCCTTTAATTCAGTAGCATAATTAAATAAAATAACTATTTCTGAAGTTTATAGGGAAGGATGGTGACGGAGGGGATTCCTCGCGGGGACGGGTGGGGACGGAGGGGATTCCTCGCGGGGACGGGTGGGGACGGAGGGGATTCCTCGCGGGGACGGGTGGGGACGGAGGGATTCCTCACGGGGACGGGTGGGGACGGAGGGATTCCTCACGGGGACGGGTGGGGATGGGTGGGATTTTGGCGGGGACGGGTGGGGACGGGTGGGATTTCTGTCCCCGCGCAACTCTCTAGACTGCAGGGGTTTTGTTTGGGGGGGGTTGGTGGGGGGTTAGTATATTGCGGCATCAACATTTATTTTTCAGCTTTTTAAACTACGTTTATTTTTAATATTTTTACATTAAGAGTATACATCTTTTGTATTTTCAGTTGCTTTTGATTTCAATGAACTATTGTTAAATGACATAATTTGTGTCTTGTCTTGTCATCTGCAACATCCTTCCATCATTGGTCCAGCTGCTCAAGCCTCTTACTGTTACTGCAACAGATGCATCCATCGTTGCTGGAATCAAAGGACATTTAATAGACAAATTCTATAAACGGCATCCCAATTGTAGGTGGCAGTAGGCATCCTACCGCGGTCCAACCAGCCAATCGGGACACACTTAAAAAAAACCCCCAAGGCTGGCTGCCTACATTGTAGGCGTTTTCATGAGCGTAGAGAGGCAGCTGCTGAGACCGGGCGTTCTTTACAGAATCCGGCCCTTATTTTCTTGTTCATCCACTACGCAGTTTAGGTTCTCTTTTAAACCCATGTCTGAACGACAATCCAATTACCGTATTTTCACGCAAATAACACGCACCCGTATAAAACGCGCACACGTGTATAGCGCGCAGAAATCACGATGATAAGCACAAAAACTTTGGTATAACGCGCTCACGATTATACCGCGCATGCTGCCCGACTCTCCGTTCACCCCCCTGACTTCCGTGCACTGCCCCGCCTCTCCGTGCGCTGTCCCGACTCTCCGTTCACCCCCCTGACTTCCGTGCACTGCCCCGCCTCTCCGTGCGCTGTCCCGACTCTCCGTTCACCCCCCCCTGACTTCCATGCACTGCCCTGACTTTCCGTGCGCTGTCCCGACTCTCCGTTCACCCCCCCTGACTTCCGTGCACTGCCCTGACTTTCCGTGCGCTGTCCCGACTCTCCGTTCACCCCCCTGACTTCCGTGCACTGCCCCGCCTCTCCGTGCGCTGTCCCGACTCTCCGTTCACCCCCCCCCGACGTCCGATTCATCCCCCCCCCCCCGGCAGGACCATTCGCACCCCCACCCCGAAGGACCGCCGACTCCCCGACAATATCGGGCCAGGAGGGAGCCCAAACCCTCCTGGCCACGGCGACCCCCTACCCCCACCCCGCACTACATTACGGGCAGGAGGGATCCCAGGCCCTCCTGCCCTCGACGCAAACCCCCCTCCCCCCCAACGACCGCCCCCCCCCAAGAACCTCCGACCGCTCCCCCAGCCGACCCGCGACCCCCCCTGGCGACCCCCACGACCCCCCCACCCCCTTCCCCGTACCTTTGGTAGTTGGGCCAGAAGGGAGCCCAAACCCTCCTGGCCACGGCGACCCCCTAACCCCACCCCGCACTACATTACGGGCAGGAGGGATCCCAGGCCCTCCTGCCCTCGACGCAAACCCCCCTCCCCCCCAACGACCGCCCCCCCCAAGAACCTCCGACCGCTCCCCCAGCCGACCCGCGACCCCCCTGGCGACCCCCACGACCCCCACACCCCCCTTCCCCGTACCTTTGGAAGTTGGCCGGACAGACGGGAGCCAAACCCGCCTGTCCGGCAGGCAGCCAACGAAGGAATGAGGCCGGATTGGCCCATCCGTCCTAAAGCTCCGCCTACTGGTGGGGCCTAAGGCGCGTGGGCCAATCAGAATAGGCCCTGGAGCCTTAGGTCCCACCTGGGGGCGCGGCCTGAGGCACTTGGGCCCAACCCGACCATGTGCCTCAGGCCGCGCCCCCAGGTGGGACCTAAGGCTCCAGGGCCTATTCTGATTGGCCCACGCGCCTTAGGCCCCACCAGTAGGCGGAGCTTTAGGACGGATGGGCCAATCCGGCCTCATTCCTTCGTTGGCTGCCTGCCGGACAGGCGGGTTTGGCTCCCGTCTGTCCGGCCAACTTCCAAAGGTACGGGGAAGGGGGGTGGGGGGGTCGTGGGGGTCGGCCAGGGGGGTCGCGGGTCGGCTGGGGGGGCGGTCGGAGGTTCTTGGGGGGGGACGGTCGTTGGGGGGGAGGGGGGTTTGCGTCGAGGGCAGGAGGGCCTGGGATCCCTCCTGCCCGTAATGTAGTGCGGGGTGGGGTTAGGGGGTCGCCGTGGCCAGGAGGGTTTGGGCTCCCTTCTGGCCCGATATTGTCGGGAAGTCGGCGGTCCTTCGGGGTGGGGGTGCGAGTGGTCCTGCCGGGGGGGGGATGTATCGGACGTCGGGGAGTCGGCCGGGCAAGAGGGCTTGGGCTCCCTCTTGCTCCGATCGTGGATGCGGGTGCGGGTGGGAGCGCGTGCGAGTGGTCGTTCGGGGTGGGGGTGCGAGTGGTCCTGCTGGGGGGGTGAATCGGGCGTCGGGCGGGGTGGGAACTATGTTTGAAAACTTTCGTATACCGCGCTCACGCATATAACGCGCGAGGGGTATGCGCGGTAGGTAAAAACGCGTATAACGCGCGCGTTATATGCGTTAAAATACGGTACCTTCCCAGATTATATAAAAACATAGGCAACTGAAGCTTTGGGAAGATTGTATCAAAACCTGATAGAAATGGAAGGCTCTATCTATGATTTGTAAACAGTTGTACAGAATATTGCTCCTTTGTATGCTTTAGTAAAAAGATTTAAATATAAAATCATAAGTGTTTGAGCTTGTGCAAACGAGGACAGAGTCTGTGGGACAGGGTCAGAGCTCACGGGGATGGGGCAGAGATGGAGAAGGAGCCTTTTGGGACAGAGACAGAGCTTGTGGGGATGGGGCGGGGATGGGACAAATTTTGTTCTTATTATTCTAATCAATACCCTATATGGAACTTACAGGAGACTTTACACCACTGAAAGGCCTCACCAAAACACACATTGCAGTCACTCAAACACAAGTGGACAAAACACCAAAACATAAAAGAAAAAGAAGTGGAGAAAAAGCCTCAGTTCTGCTTCATATGGCAAAAAAACTCCATTAAGATAACCACTTGCACATGTGAACTTACAAAAAGGTGAAAAAAGGCACTATAACAGCCTGTAGAGTGCCACCATGTCATTCAGCACGCCAGGAATAAACTCCAAACAATGATACTGTGGGTGAATAAGCACTTCAGCACTACAGTCACGAATATTGCATAATGAACAGAACAACATAAAAAAAAAACTTAGCTGCCAATGGCGTCCAGATTCTCTCCAAGCGTCCACAATCTCTGCTCTCACACCCGGACCCCGCTACTAGTTGACTCACGGGGAAATCTCCGTTTCGCTTCGCTGCGTCAGGGGTATCAATTCCACTGCATCACAGGCAATACGTCAGGACCCACCGTGCACATCAGGCTCCCATTCCACTTTTTAAATCACTTTTTGTAAGTTCACATGTGCAAGTGGTTATCTTAATGAAGTAGAGTTTTTTGCCATATGAAGCCTAACTGAGGCTTTTTCTCCACTTCTTTTTCTTTTATGTTTTGGTGTTTTGTCCACTTGTGTTTGAGTGACTGCAATGCGTGTTTTGGTGAGGCCTTTCAGTGGTGTAGAGTCCCCTGTAAGTTCCATATAGGGTATTGATTAGAGTAATAAGAAGAATTTACAGATCCTGGTCCTTAGGTGAGTGTGTAGTTGGACAGATTTTGTCCCCATGTCATTTTCTAGCACCGATGCTGTTAACTACATAAGAGGAAGGAACCATTGCCCAGAGATAGCAGCACCGAGTACCTTTAAAATCTGAGCGTTACCTGTGCTGATCTTGTGCATTGCAAGTTTAGCATAGTCAGCTAGCAAGCCTCAAAAAACATGCTGTCCATGTCAGCCTGCTCAGATATTCTTCAGCTGGCAGTTCGAAAGACATTTCTCCTCATTAGCCTCCACAAACAAGAGACTCATCCACCATCTAGCTTTTTTTTTTCCACAGATAGAGCGATAGACATCTAAGAGAAGCTTAAAAGCCAAAACAGTGACAGAATTCAGGCCTGGGCAGGGCGAGGGTGGATAGTATGGCAGTCTGGAACAAACCAGCAATCTGAGTGGAACAGAGGGTCTTTTTCTACCTTCATAGTCCATGTTTTATTAAGTATGTATTTTTCTGGGCTCCCTTGCTTACCTCACCAGGAATTGTTTCCCATATTACGGTGGACATAACACCATCTTTCTTAACCACCTGCCTTTACTCCGGGGCTTCCTAAATCCGTCCCGGAAACCCCACAGATGGTCAGGATTGAAGAATCGCTACACGCAGACCCATTAGATAAATGTACGCACACAGATTGTAGGGTTAGTACCTCCTACGCTTAAAAACATCTATTATGATGAATGTCTACGACCAGGTATATTTTGGCAACAAAGCAGCTTTCTAGCTAGGCTAACTGCAACCCAGTCACCCGTAACTGAAAGCTGCTCAAACCAAATCACCTTTCTTTCACAGCAATTCATTTCTCTGTGTCGAGATGCTGTAAAAGCAGACACTTAGCAGATATAAGCTCATTAAAGACTTGGAAATAAAATCGATGTGTTAAATTATCCATCTAAGGCTGTGTTAGCTGAGTGTTCCGGCCTAAGTGGCTGACTCAGCAGCAGCGTATCATGGGAAGCTATATTCTGCCTAACAAATGATCTTCACTCGCTCACTATTTTCCACATCTTGCTAATTTGCCAGTCTTGCTGTAAGCGTCACACTCCTCCGGCAAGCTCAGCAGGAGGCGACAGCATTTATTTGTCAGTTCAGTTTTGCTTTTCTTTCTGGAATCTGGTTCCAGAAAATGTCTTTCCACACAAAATTGTAGAATTAAAGCGCTTCATGTAGATACAGAAGATTCAGCCATACTTGTGTTAAGAAACAAAATATGCTGAACACTGCAGCAGAATGGGGGGGGGGGATAGGAAAATGGCAAGCTGCGCTAGATGGGCTCGAGTTTCAAAATATTTGGAATCAAGTCCCAGTGTAATTAACTACAAAACAGGAAAGTATTGCTGTCCTTGTCCAACCCAAAAAAAACCAAACAAAGCATCACTCTAACGCTGTTCACTGTTTAAAGCAAAACCCACAAAATGTATGATCATTTTGCTACAAGACAAACAAGCAAACAATCTCCTCGAACCTCCTCTAACCAAGAAACATGTTCATTTTTCTTTTTAGCTGTACAGCTTGGCCCTCACAAAGAGTCAGGAGCCAGAACATTCCACAGAAGGAAGTCTGAAATCAAGGTTTCCCACAGAGTTTTAGCGACAAATATTAGTTGTTGTTCAATGCTGGCAATTTAAACCCTTGGCAAGTTACAGTATGTCAGCAAACCACAGATTAGTTTCACTGCGATAGGTATATTTGTGTGCCAAGGCCAGCCCCTCCCAAACCAGCTCATTCACTGGCTCATTGCATTAGTAGGGTAAAACAAAACTTGTACATCTTTTAGCGCAGGATTCCACTGCTCGAAATCTGGGAAACAAACGCCAGCCAAAGGTTGGATAACTTCCTATCAAACTACAGGATTTTCAACAGCTTAAGGTCCTAGTTGCTACCCATCTCCACAGGCAGCAGAACACTGTTTTGTTTGGGAGAGTGAGGCCAAATGCTCTGCTCTAGCCAGCAGAATCCTGGGGTACCTCTCACCAGCTCCCAACTCCCCCACCCACCTCCTCCCGGTGCTATATTTTTAAATCTTCGGGCAGCCGCCACGCAGCGTCTACGAGCAGGCCTGCCCCCAAAGTAGAATTAAGGGTTCCAAGGCAGGCTTGCAACTATAATAAGCATTAAGCGAGCATAACACCACAGTGCAGCAGTCCAAGGGCAGGTCTCATACTGATACAGCCAACTAAAGGAAAGGAAATTATCAGGTAAACACAATTTTACCTTCCTTGTCATCTGGAACTGTACATTTCTGAATAATGAGATGTACCTAAGCAGAACCACTGGGCAGGGGAAGTCAAAGTCCTCTTAATGGCAGCTCTGCCAAAGTGTGAGAGAGCCGTGGCCATCATGTCCAACCTGTAATGCTTCACAAAAGAGAGCAATGACAACTTCTCCTGTAGTGCAACCGTTCAGGCCTGAGCCCGAGTCAAGTGTATCCTCAACTCTGAAAGCACCTGACAATTCCTACAAATGTAGGTGGACTCAATACTAACCTTCATCCACTGTGAAATAGTGGCCTTGGATGCCAAGATAATAAAACCCTAAGCGCGCATGCGCACTCTCACCTGCGTGTTCCGTTTTCCGTGAGCTGTAGGGCCCCGCGGGCAAGAGTGCGCATCTGCGCTTCTACTCACTCCCTCCCTCCCTGTAACTTCGCCGCCATCGTGGCCTCCTCCCCCCCTTGCACCCTTTCCCAGCGCACGAGAATCTCTCTCTCTCTCCCCCCCCTGAGGCAGATGTCAGCCGCGGCAGCTGTCGGCAGCTGCAGGCCGCAGCTACTAGGGGGACCAGGAGAGATGGTAGGGGATAGGGAGAGATAGACTTCAGGGAGTGTGGAGGGGGCAGGAGAGAGAGATGGTCTTGGGGAAGGACAGAGGGGGACAGGAAAGGGAAAGATGACAAAAGGGGTAAACAGGGTCAGAGAGAGATGGTAGAGGGTGTAAAAGGGAGAAAGGGAGAGATGGAAATGGTAGGACCAATGCTGCTTTGGGGCACTGAGGGAGGAAAGGTTGGTACGTCAGGACTGCTGCTGCCGCCTCGGGTAAGTAAAGACCCTGTCAGGTGATAAATGCAATGGAGGATCTATGAGGGCCAAAAGGGTACAAAGGAAATGGTGAAAGGTGAGGTGGTGGGACTGAGATCAGTGGGAGGCAGGGTCCGGGCATGATAGAGGCGGGGCATGGGTGGGGTCAGAGTCAGGGTATAGGTGGGGCTATTCTAGCACCCGTTACTGTAATGAATGTAACGGGCTAAAACACTAGTTATGGAATAATGTCTTAAGTCATGTTCTACCTCCAGGACAGACTCCATCACATTCTACTTAAGATGCTGTAGAGCAGGGGTGTCAAACTCAAATCACATAAGGGGCCAAAATCTAAAACACAGGCTAAGTCGTGGGCTGGATTTTTTATTAAGATACTTACTCCCTCCTTTGCTGACACACAGCGTGGGCCCCAGCGCCGGTGGTGGCTCCAATGCTCACAGGACTTCTGTGAGCATCTGATCACATCACCGCCGCCAACATAACCCACACTGTGCGCCAGTAGTCTTAGTAGAAGTATAGGGATACAACCTCTCCAACCCCACGCCGGCTACAAAATAAATAAAAAAAGACTTTTCCTCTCTTTTAGGTCCTAGTTCACACTTGCTGTCTAACATCAGCTCTGGCAGGATACACATTTCAAATTTGACATATTGTAATCACAAAATAGAAAATAAAATTATTTTTTCTACCTTTTTGTTGTTTGATCATTTTGCTTTTAATCCCAGTTTCTCTTTCTGATTTTGTCTATCTTCTAATTTTCTTTCCAATGTCTGCTGTCCATTTTTTTTTCTCCTCTTCTCTCTTGCTCCAGTCTCTGTCTCCAACATATTAATTTTTCCCTTTTAACTTTTCTCCTTTTTTCTTTTCTGCCTCTGTCCACTCGAATCTTGCCCTCTTTCTCATCCTTCTTCTTTGTAAATTTTCAGCTATCTATCAATTTTCCATCTTCTCTTATTCTGTAGCTCTCCCATTTCCTATCTCACTCCTTTCCCAGCCTCCTATTTCCTTGTATTTACTCCCCATTGCCACATTTGTCCTTCTCTCTCCTCTTGGTCCAACATTTTGCTCTCTCTCTTTTCTGTTGTTCTTCTTCACTCCCCCCTTGATGCTGAACAATGAGCTGGAAAGAAAAAAAATAAATAAAAAGAGATGCTGCATCTCTCTCTCCCTTCCACCCCCAGACCTAACATTTCTCCTTCCCTTCCATCTCCAGACCCAACTTCTCTCCCTTTCTCTTCCCAACTGACCCCATCCCATCTCTCCCCCTGTCTGCCTGCCTCCCTCCCCCCAGGTCCACCATTTCTTCCTTTCTCTTCCCAATGGTTCTCCCTTCAAATATCTTTTTCCCTCTTTCTCCACATTACCCCAGGTCCAACCTCTCTCCCTTCATCTCGCTCTCCACACAGCCCAGCTTGCCTTTCCCTCCAGCGCCGGTCCCTCTCTACTTACAGCCCAGCTTGCCTTTCCCTCCAGTGCCGGTCCCTCTCTCTTTACAGCCCAGCATGCCTTTCCCTCCAGTGCCAGTCCCTCTCTCCTCACAGCCCGGCGTGTCTTTCCCTCTGGCGCCGGTCCAATGTCACCGCCAGGCCAAGGAATCTGCTGGCCTCAGCGATTCGGGAGTGTTGTGCGTGGTTCCTCCTCCTGCTTTTCGCCTGCCGCGGTCTGTCTCCAATGACGCACAACTTCCTGTTTCCGCTTAGGTAGACTGCAGCGGACAGAAGGCAGGAGGGGGAGCCATGGATAACACTGTTGAATTGCTGCTGAAGCCAGCAGACTTTCTGGCATGATGGTGACATCGGACTGGCGCCAGAGAGAGGACATGCTGAGAAAGGGAAGTTCAGGAGCACTGCTGAGGGCCACATAAAAAAAGGCCAGGTGGGCCGGATTCGGCCCGTGGGCTTTGTGGTTGACACATGTGCTGTAGAGGAAGGTGGACAGCCTGACACTTTAACTCTGAGCCACAGGGAAACATCAAGATGGTGTTGGGTATGGAATGGATGAGTTCCTTGGAGTAACCCTTTTTGACCACCTCCAGAATCTATTGATCTGAAATGATGTGAGCTTAAGTATGGTGGAAGAGAGATAACATGATCCCCTACTGGACCACCAAAGGGCCTGGTACATCCTCATTGGGCAGGCCTGGGAGAACCAGCCTGTCAGAGGAACCAGAATCTATGGATCTTTTGGGGCCCTGAAAAGAACCCTGCTTGAATGGCCTTCCATTGCCTAAAGTATTGGGCAATCAAGCATCAAGCTGGCCAAAAAGAGCCCACCTTCCCAGGCAGGCACAACCCAGTAAGCATGGCAGCAGGCACCAACCTCTGGAGTATGCCATAAGCCAAGCTCACCTGTTGTACCAGCTGTTGGGATACTGTCTGTCTAACATTCCCTAACTCTCACAGGATTGGCATTTTGGCACCCTTTTGTCCCAAAGCAATCCAGCACTGCATTTCTTCCTCCAACATAACCCCCTATACAGTTCAGCATCTTTCTCCCTTCTATCCTCTCCAAAATCCTCTAAAACAGTTGTCTCAAACTCAAACCCTTTGCAGGGCCACATTTTGGATTTTTAGATACTTGGAGGGCCTCTGAAAAAATAGTTAATATCTTATTAAAGAAATGATAATTTTGCATGAGGTAAAACTCTTTATAGTTTATAAATCTTTCTTTTTGGCTAAGTCTTAATAATAATATTGCAATTTATAGCTAAAGAGACATATGATCAAGAAACTGTTTTATTTTACTTTTGTGATTATGATAAACATACCGAGGGCCTCAAAATAGTACCTGGCGGGCCGCATATGGCCCCCAGGCCGCGAGTTTGAGACCACTGCTCTAAAACATACCCTGAGTGACATTGAAACAGGCTGCCTTGGACATTCCCTCAGCTACTTCCCATCCTCCTCTGAGGCAATTTCACACAAGGATGGGGTAAAGCTATGGAAAGACCCCAAGGCAGCCTTCTTCTGGTAGCTCAGGGTAAAATTATTTTTAAATACAGGACAGCAAGAAAGAGGTTACGGTGGGAGAAGGTGGCTAGGGCTGGAGCTAGGAGCCGAAAGGAGAGAGCAGGTGGAGCAGAGGGGCTGCAGTTGGAGTCTGATTGGGGAGCAAATGTGAGAAGAAGTCTGTGGGTTAAAGAGAGGGCAGATTGGAAAATGAGGCTGGGACTTAGCAATGACCTTGATTTAGTGGCTAGGAAAAGGTGGCTGAGGCTAGCAGATGGTAGAGGTGACCTGATGCTGGGAGCAGAAAGAAGGGGAACTTAGGGTGGAGTTGGAGATCAAAGTGGTTTACAAATTATTTACAAGTACTGTACTTTTTTTGTACTTAGGGCAAAGGAAGGTTAAGTGACTTGCCCAGAGTCACAAGGAGCTGCAGTGGGAATCAAACCCGGCTCCCCTAGATCTCAAGTCACTGCACTGACCATTAGACCACTCCTCCAATCCATTAGAAGAGATCTAATGTTCAGTATAAGAAAAGAGGGCTGGGGTCTGATGAGGGGCTGATATAGAAACATAGAAACATAGAAAGATGACGGCAGAAAAGGGCCATAGCCCATCAAGTCTGCCCACACTACTGACCCACCCCAATAAGTCTAGATGCTAGTGAATCGTCTTACGTAGGGATCCCACGTACATGTCCCATTTGCTCTTAAAGTCAAGCACGCCTGTGGCCTTGACTACCTGCACCGGAAGCTTATTCCAGTGATCTACCACCCTTTCCGTGAAAAAATACTTCCTGGTGTCACTCCTAAATTTCCCCCCTTTGAGTTTAAGCGGATGCCCTCTTGTGGTCGAGGGTCCCCTGGGGAAGAGGATGTCATCTTCCACCTCGACACGTCCTGTGATGTATTTAAATGTCTCAATCATGTCCCCCCTCTCCCTGCGCTCCTCAAGAGTGTAGAGCCGCAGTCTGCTCAGTCTCTCTTCGTACGAGAGACCCTTGAATCCCAAGATCGTCCTAGTGGCCATCCGCTGAACCGACTCGACTCTAAGCACGTCCTTACGGTAATGTGGCCTCCAGAATTGCACACAGTATTCCAGATGAGGTCTCACCATGGTCTTGTACAGCGGCATTATGACTCCTGGTTTCCGACTGACGAAACTTCTATTGATACATCCCATCATTTGCCTTGCCTTGGATGTGGCCTTCTCTACCTGCTTGGCAGCCTTCATGTCTGCACTAATGACTACTCCCAAATATGATAGAGAGTTTGCGAGGAAAGAAGCAAGGGCATATGAAGGGGAAGGTGAAGATGGAGGAGCATAGAGATGGGTACTGGAGTTAAGGTGAAGGAAAGAGTATATAAACATTGAAGAAGGAAGTAGGTGGATGGATGCTGAAGAAAAGGAGAAGGAAGAATTGCAGAAGAGGCAGGAGCAAAGGATAATGGGAAAGAAGAAAATGAGATGGAGGGTTATGGAGAGGGTGAGGGAAAAAGAAATAAAAGAGATCTTTGAAGGAGGTGAAAAAGAGTGGAAATAAGGAAAATAAAAAAAATGGGAGCCTGAATAAGGAGTGGGAGATTGAATAAGGAGTTAAGACAAACTGGAAAGAGTTAGGGTTGGTAAAAGGTGAGAGGCAGAGAAGATGAAAATGGACAACTAGAAAGTGGGTGAAATAGAGGAAATATGAGACAGGGAAGAATAAGATGAAGGTAGGAGTAGGAAAACTAAGAAGGTAAGAACAAGGGATAAAAAGCTGGTAAATAGGTAAATAATGGAAACTGAGGATTGGGCAGAGGGGGATAAGGAGGAATAAAATTTAGCTACAGGTAGGTTGTACAAAAGTAGATGAGAAATGGAAAAAATGAGACAGAAGGATCAGAGTCAAAGTTAGAAACAAGAAAAGGGATGAAGACAAACAGTGAAAAGCAGAAAATGAAAAATAGATCCTGGAAAAGAACAAGAGAAAACCAACAAGAAGGAGAAAACAAAATAGTCAGACAACAAAAATAGATTTTTTTTTTTTTATATTTAGAGAAATGAGAAGTCAGCTTTGAAAATGTGGATTTCTTGCATTGTGTTCGGTACAGGAGGAAATGTCTTTATTTTCTCTTTTTTTCAATGTTCTATTCCTCAGGGTTCCACTGCTCACTATTCTTTGGTTTTCATTTTTTTATCTAGGTGTTTGTTTCTAAATCTGTAGTTGTTTATTACAGTATTATTATTTTACTGCCGTCATTTACTATGTTACTAGGTGGTGATTTGTGTTTTCCTTTTGTAACCACAGAGAAAGATTATTTTAACACTAGTCTTTAAGCCCGTTACATTAACGGGTGCTAGAACATATGTGTGTGTGTCTGTCTTTATTTCTTTCTCTCTCTCTCCTTAGCCGCTTTTTTTCTTTCTGCCTTTCTTTTTCCTTGGCTGTCCATCACCACCCCTTGCCTGCTCCCCCTGTCCATTTTCCCTTCCTTTTACCTCCCCTGTGTCCACCACCACCCCTTCACTGCTCTCCTTATGCAGCAGCAGCCCTTCTCCCTTTGTTTTACCTCCCCCCTGTCCAGCAGCACCTGTTTCCTTCTCCCCCTGTCCAACATTAGTCCTCCGTTCCTTTTTTCTTCACCCCCCCCCTGTCCATCAGCATCTTTTTCGTTCTCCCCCCTGTCCAACGGGTGCTAGAGTAGACTGGTTTTTTTTTTCCTTTCTCTCTCTGTGCTAGGATGCTGTCTGTCATTCTTTCTGTCTGTGTCTCTGCCTTGTGCCCTGACTTCCTGTATTTCTCCATTGCGCCATGCCTGCCTATCTCTTGGTGTGTGCCCCCAGCACACCCTTCCCCCCAAAAGAGCCCCGTTTTCCAATGCCCCTGCCCCCTTTTGTGCCATGCCTGCCTGCTCCGTGGCCCCCTTCTGTTTCCCCCCTATGATTGCTGCTGGCCCAGCAAACCCCTCACCTCAAAGCAGCCCCCTTTCCCTCTCCCCTTGTTGAGCCATGCCTGCCTGCTCTGTGATCCCCTGCCCATGATTGCTGTGTGCCCCCAACACACCCCTACCCCCAAAGCACTTTCCCTCTCCCCCTGTTTGCCTGCCATGCCTGCCTGCTCCCTGTGCATCAGCATCAGCATTTCCCTCCCCTTCACCTGTTCCTTCGTAGCAGCATGCAGATAAAACGGCTCCCTTAGTTATTTGCTGGATTTTTTTTTTTTTTTAAAGTTTAAAGATGCCGACGCGGCTCCTCTCACGATCCCGCCTGCGTCGGAAGCCTTCTCTGACACAGGCCGGGATCGTGAGAGGAGCCACGGCGGCAGCGTTAAACTTTAAAAAAAAATCGAACAAAGAACTAAGGGAGCCGTTTTCAAAGCCGCCGCCGCAGCTTAAGGGACAGGATTGTACAGCTGGACTTGCTCCTGGGCCCGCGTCTGCCCTCCTCCGACAGCCGGCTCCCTCGAAGCCCTCCTCCCCTCCCCCTTTCCCTTCCCGCGGTCCGTCTGGCTGCGGTCCGGCCTGTGGAGGCGATTGGCTGGTGACGTGCAACCCGCGCATGCGCACTAAAAAAAACGGGACAGCTCAGGGAACACGATTTTTTTAGTGCGCATGCGCGTCCTACCATTTTATTATATTAGATGTAGATTCTGTGTATGGTTGTTCTCTTTTTCCAGCTGGAGATGTACTGGTTTTCTAGAATATTTGTAGTTCTGGTTTTAATAGGTAGCCTTAGTGCAATTTGAGTTTCTATTTGCAGTGTTTTGTGTTACTTCTCAGTGTCGGGTAGTAAAGGGAGTTTGTGTTGCTCTCACTGATGTGACACCAGTGTTTGAAAATAAACATTTTTGTAATTCTATTTCTGTTCTGTACTTTTTGCTGGGAATCTTATTGGTTGATTTGAGAATGTAAAGAAACACACAGAGTCCCGCAACATACAGGCCCATGGAAGCAAAAGCAATAACAAGGAAGTGGGATTACTAGACAATGAACCACAGTCAACAAAATATCATAAAACTGTTTATTGATATCCAAAAGAAGCAGTCCAAACCCAACACAGTACTGTGTTTCAACATGAAGACACACCTGCAACAGGGGTACTGAGAATCCTGTTCACAAGACATTGATACTTTACAAGTATATGCATACAATAACTCAACACATGAAAAGTCAGAGCGTGCTCAGAAAAATGCTGGTCCATTGGCTCTTGTGTGTGAGTTGAAGGTCCATTGTCCAGACCCACTTCCTTGTTATTGCTTTTGATTTGGGAATGTTCTATGTGAATGAATTATAATCTAGGGGGGCACCATTTAGGAGTGCCGATCCTATACACTGAGCACTAATTCTAAAATGGCATCTGTGCACCTTGATGTCATTAGAGAATACGAGCCTAAGTCATAACTCATGCAGGTCCACAGCGAGCACAATTCTTCCCGGCTAAATGCAGCACTGAATTATGCATGTAACTAGGAGCCCAGTGTATGTCCCTTGCACTTACGCACTGTAACATTTGCATGTAAACTACAGAGTAGTGCTTTAGCACAGTGTTCTTCAACCACCGGTCCATGCACCAGTGCCGGTCCACAGAAATTTCCTGCCGGTCCACAGGGCCAGCATGTGCATCAGGCCCAAAACAGTGTTCTTTAACCGCCGGTCCACGGTGCGATCGATGCGGCGTTATCTTTGAGCCAGCTCCCTCTTCCTCACTGATTCAGTGCACCAAGCCACGGGCAGTGGCTCCTATGGGCATCCTGCGCCTGAACCGGATGCCTTCTCTCTGACATTGCAACGTCAGAGGAAAGGCTTCCAGATGAGGCACGGGACGTGCAAGATGCAATTAGTACTATTATGGGGGTGGGGTCTGGGGTGAAGATTGGGTAGCGATGGACAGGATCTGGCCCACGACTTAGCACCGTGTTCTTCAACCGCCGGTCCACAGACCGATGTCGGTCCACAGAACAATTCTTTTATTTCTGCTGGTCCATAGGTGTAAAAAGATTGAAAAACACTGCTTTAGCACACACATGTGTATTATATGTGCAAAATCGCTAGTATTCTATATCATGCATGCACAAATATCACCTAGCTTTAGACACTCTTATAGAATTAAGGGGTATATGGTTTATCTAAAATTTACTATATGTAAATTGGTGTATGAAATTTGGAACTAAAAGGTGAAACTAGGGGCAGATCTTGGGTCTCTCCCCCCCTACAAAACAGCATTCTACAGCCCCTAGGAAGGGAAGGAAGAGAGAATGTGCTAGACAGGGGTGGTTTGGAGGAGGAAGAGAGAGGGGAGATGCTAGATGGGTAAGGAGCACCGACCAATAGGCTGCAGAGGCACCAGAAACCCTTACACCAGCCCTGCTGCCCCATTAAAGCTATCTCATCCCATTGAGGATCACTGGAAACCTTTCTGCCACAGCTCAAGAAGATGGGAAGGCCAAACCTCCCCCATGTCCTTCACTAATTTTTCCATGTCTTCCCCAAATAACAAACACTCCTGAAAGAGAAGGTGACTGACGGGCTTCTCAGAAGTCACATCAACAGTCCAATGGTACAACCATAGCCACTTGTGACTAACCACAGAGGCATCCACCAACAAGATGCACCAAATTGTAAAGATGCCCAAGAAGGCTGCCCCTGACTCCAGGCAAGAGACTTCTGGGGACTCCAGCAGCTGCTGCAACCACCATAGCATAGTCTGAGCTACACAGCCCCCATAGATGGTGGTTTGGACACCAGATACCCCAAATGCTATCCTTGAATATATAATACAATGTCTGCCATGCTATGCCTGCTACGCTATGCTTGCATATATAATATGATGTCTGCCACACTATGTTTTACCATGCTTTGTTATGTATAACCCATTCTGAACTCTCCTGGGAGGATAGGGTATAAAACCAAATAAATAAAGGTAGGTGAATGCTTGCTGAAAATTATTTTCAACATGCTTATGGTGGAGCTCTCAGAGGGCCCAGGAATGGCAGTCTTCTCCGGGCCAGTCTTTGAAGGAGTGGTCTCCAGAATTGCACACAATATTCTAAATGAATGAGCAGATAACCACCAATAATTGGATGCTAACAACCAATTCTTGAGGTTAACTGGTACCAATTAAGATTTGGGTGTGCATCTGGCTATGCCCTATTCTATAATGTTGGATGCCTAAATTCCTTAACTTGCAACCCAAAAGGGGGTGTGGCCATGGGAGTGGCATGAGTGGGTCAGGGGCATTCAAAAAAAAATTGCATAGTGTTATAGAAAAATGGGTCTCCATGCCCAACTTGGGCAACAGAATTTACACCAGATTTCAGCAGGCACAAGTCTGGTGTCCAGAGTGGGCTTGGGAATTGGCAATAAGTGCTATCCTATAAAGGGTGCATGCCCTTTAGAAAGTAGTGCTTAGTGCCAGTCTTTTCTGGTGCCCATTTTGGAGTATATAATTCTCTGACAAAAAAGTCACTACCATGTAACTGTCACTGCCTTCATAAATAGTTAATCAAATGAGCCTCAGACACACTGGCTAGAAAGACAATTCCAAGTCAGATACTTTCAGCCAACAAGGCATGGTAGTGACTTTTTTTTGCCAGAGAATTATATACTGGGGAAGTAAAAGTATGACAAAAATATCTTAAAAATTTTTTTGCAAGCCCATTTTGGAGTGCCATTTATGGAATTCCCTTTAAGGAGTATCGTAGGATTTGAGGCAGTCAAATACTCTAGCCCTTCTAAGAGCTCCATCTGGGGACTCCCATTCTACTCACATCATGCAGGTGAGGGCCTTGTGAAACAGAAAATTATTTGGGAACCCCACCAAACCTTCCAAAAGAGATTTCCCCTTCAGCTAGGTCAGCAGAAGAGGGTTTGAGCAACCCAAGGGTCTCAGTAACTTTGTCAATGAAAGGAGAAAGCTCTTCCCACCAGAGGAACCTGGTCATGTGGGGCCAATCCTCGCCCTCCTCTCTCTGAGGAGGGCAAGCTCAAAATCTGAATCTGAATGGGATTGGATGTCCAAGAAATCCTCTGGATCCTCCAAGAACCACCTAGAACCTCTGCAGCCCCCCAATTACCTCAGCAGCATTTGTCCCTGGAATGGGGTCCTAGGCTCCTACTGCTTAACAAAGGTCCAGTCTCCACCCGCAAAGCTTGCTTAACCATTTGGGTTAAACTCTAGAGCCAAAAACTGCTAAGGGGCCCCATTGGTACCTCCTCCCTCTGCATATAGATCCAGTGTGGGTAAGAGAGAAAATTCTCACCAATCCAAGCCATGATGGATTCACTAGAAGTAGGTCTTGTAAGACAAAGCTGATCAATTTCTTTGACTGGATGACCAGAGAATTGGATAGAGGGAGTGCACTAGATGTGGTGTATTTAGATTTTAGCAAAGCCTTTGACAGTGTTCCACAAGGACATCTAATAAATAAACTGAGTGCCCTCAGGATGGAACCCAAAGTTACAGGCTGGGTCAAGAACTGGTTGAGTGGAAGGCGACAGAGGATAGTGATCAATGGAGATTGTTCTGAGGAAAGGGATGTTACCAGTGGTGTGCCTCAAGGTTCTGTCCTTGGGCCTATTCTTTTTAACATTGCTGCAGGGCTCTTGGATAAGATTTGCCTCTTTGTGAATGATATCAAAATCTGCAATAGAGTAGACCAGGATGGTGTGAATAACATGAAGAAAGATCTGACGAAGCTTGAAGAATGGTCTGAAATTAGGCAGCTAAAATTTAATGCTAAGAAATACAAGGTCATGCATTTGGGCTGCAAAAACCCAAAGAAACGGTACAGTTTACAGGGTGAAGAACTAAGTGCACGACAGAAGAGCGGGACTTGGGTATGATTGTATGTGATGTTCTTAAGGTGGCCAAACAGATTGAAAAGGTGATGGCGAAAGCTAGAATTTATTTATATAGAATATATAGAATTTGTTATAAGGGAAAACACACTCCAGGGATTCAAGACAAAGTTAGACAAGTTCCTGCTGAACCAGAACGTACGCAGGTAGGGCTGGACTCAGTTAGGGCATTGGTCTTTGACCTAGGAGCCGCCGCGGGAGTGGACTGCTAGGCACGATGGGCCACTGGGCTGACCCAGCAGCGGCAATTCTTATGTTCTTAGAAGGATGCTAGGGTACATAGGGAGAGGTATGGCCAGTAGGAAAAAGAAGGTATTGATGCCCCTGTATAAGACTCTGGTGAGGTCTCATTTAGAATACTGTGTATAATTCTGGAGGCTGCACCTTCAAAAAGATATAAAAAGGATGGAGTCAGTCCAGAGGAAGGCTACTAAATTGGTGAGTGGTCTTTGTCATAAGGAATATGGGGACAGACTTAAAGATCTCAATCTGTATACTTTGGAGGAAAGGGGGGAGAGGGGAGATATGATAGAGATGTTTAAATACCTACGTGATGTAAATGCATACGAGTCTCTTTCATTTGAAAGGAAGCTCTGGGATGAGAGGGCATAGGATGAAGTTAAGAGGTGATAGGCTCAGGTGTAATCTAAGGAAACACTTTTTTACAGAAAGGGTGGTAGATGCATGGAACAGTCTCCCGGTAGAGGTGGTGGAGACAGAGATTGATTTCAAGAAAGCCTGGTGGATCTCTTGGAGAGAGGAAGAGATAATGGTTACTGCAGATGGGCAGATTGGATGGGCCATTTGGCCTTTATCTGCCATCATGTTTCTATGTTTTAAAAGTCTGCTGCACAGAGACTGCAGCAGGCGTAAAACAGACAGAATCTAACATGGCTACTCTTTCCACCAAAGACCTTGGAATCACAGGTCCCAATGCCTCTGTGCAGCTTCCCTATCATTCCCCCTCCCCCAGGACAGTTTATGGAGTTGGAAACGGTCTGTCACAAGAAAGGCAGACCAAATTGGCAGTTGAGGTTAGCTGCCAGTTCTTGTAAACAGCATAGTGTCTTCTGGCAGGGGATGCCCAGCCACGTGGTTGGTGTATGCAGGCCTGTCTGACCACTCAGACCGACCTTGGCCTGTGACTCCGACCCCCCTGTTCACTGGACTGGACTGTTTTTGGGTTGTTGGTGTTTTTTGTACTAAGTGAACCTTCCACACAGAAGACCAGATTAAAACTGTATTGCCTTGGAGCTGCAGGAGAAAAGCACCCATACAAGCTATATGGGCCATAAAGTTAGAGGGATGGGGGCCTGCAGGGCTGAGCCAATGCCTCACCCAGTGGATGCTACAAAGTGTGACTGGGGCAGCAACGCACTCTACTAGGTCCAATCCAAGAACCAAGAATCTGGGAGCGACCATTAGGCTCAACCTCACTATGTGGTTGCAACCAGCTGAGCCCAGGAGTACCAGCCCATAGACCATAGCCCAGGAGTACCAGCCTGATTGACCTAACATCGGCTAGTGCTAAAGAAAAATACTGGAACTTTCTACAGAGCATCTTCAGATTAGGCTAGTCAGTATTCTATAAGAGGTCATGCACGTGAATAAATAAAACATGACCCTTTTATGAACATTCTTCCTAAAACTAGATGGCTCTATATAGAATTACCCCCTAAAGGTGGAGTTTCTGCGCTAAATGAGGTGACACATAAAATTGAACTAGGAATTGTACCCAGTGCTCTGGTGCCAAGAAATGCCTCTGTTTCTCTGAAGTTTCCTGGGAAGCAGTCCACTGCTGAGCTCAACCAGCAGAGCAAAACCACAAAAATGCCAGTGCCCTTAGGGCTTGGACCACTTTTGCAACCAAGAAACAAAAAGAGAGCTGCTCAGCCAGCAGAGATGACCAAAATAAAGATCTCTAGTCCCAGTTTTTATTGTGGGTTTCATGACTGATTGACTGAAAAATAAATATACCACCTCTTTTATTCTCAGACTCTTCCTTTTAGGCATCATAAGACTCATTCCATTAGCAATCCCATAGTACTTTTGTGGTGGGAGTTAAGGTAGGAAGGGTGCTGTAAACAGGGGCCATTTAAAGAAGTTCCAGCTAGTTAATCAAGTTAGTCTAACAAATTAACTTGTCCTCAAAAACTAAATCAAGGCTTGACTCGATTAACAATAGTTATAGTTAATAGAAAGAATTGATCTCAGGTACCATTAGCCTATATGTCAATTTTAGTATTTAAACTAGGAAGTTTGACAGAAAAGCACATGGTTTTGCCAACAGTAATTTCTCCACAACAATTGATGCGACAGGCAAAAATCCCAGAATTCAAACCACAACTTAACCCATCTGGGCAGCAAGGTTACAAATAAAATGACCAACTACAATCATCAAAATTAATGTGGAAACTTGAATGAAAATATGCACAAGTGTATGTAATTTGTACATGTGGTGAAATAGGATTTTATGTCATTGTAATTCTATTCAGAGAACCTCAATTTTCCATAGTAAGAATTCTTTCCTTACAAACTCCTAAACTGTTCTATAAGTGTTATTCTGATTAGTGTAAGTTACTACAGTACACAGTACCTAGTAGTAGTAGTCTTCCCTTTGTATAAGCAAGAACTGAAGGTCAAATCCTTTAATTATTGCACTGGCTCCAGTTGTTTATTGGAATAGTAGAGTAGCTTCAATTCCAGAGAAACCAGGGTTCAAATCCCACAGATATTCTTTAAAGGGAATTCCTTAAATGGCATTCCAAAATGGACAAACAATAAAGGTTTCAACAGAATAACAATACTAACTCTACTTTACTGTTGAAAAAGATTGAAAACATAAAAAGAGCGAATAACTATCTGCAATGATAGAAGGTAGTTAGTTTGCGTTCCTGAAATACAAAAAAAAACCAAGAAGAGGAGTACAGAACAGACTACCGGGTGAAACTGAAAGAAGCCAAGAGAGAGATACATCTGGCGAAAGCACAGGTGGAAGAGCAAATGGCTAAAAATGTGAAAAAGGGAGACAAAAAATTTTTCAGATATATTAGTGAAAGGAGGAAGATGAAAAATGGAATTGCTAAACTAAAAGATGCTAGGAACCAATATGTGGAGAGTGATGAGGAAAAAGCAAACATGCTAAACAAATACTTCTGCTCTGTGTTCATGGAAGAAAATCCTGGAGAAGGACCGAGGTTGTCTGGCAAAGTTACACGAGAAAATGGAGTAGATTCTGTGCTGTTCACGGAGGAAAGTGATTATGAGCAACTTGAAAAACTGAAGGTGGACAAAGCGATGGGACCGGATGGGATCCATCCCAGGATACTGAGGGAGCTCAGAGAGGTTCTGGCGGATCCTATTAAAGACTTGTTCAACAAATCTCTGGAGACGGGAGTGGTTCCTGGGGATTGGAGAAGAGCGAATGTGATCCCTATTCCCAAAAGTGGTCACAGGGATGAAGCGGGAAACTACAGGCCGGTAAGCCTCACTTCAGTTGTTGGAAAAAAAAATGAAAGTGTTGCTGAAAGAAAGGATAGTGAACTTTCTAGAATCTAATGGGTTACCGGATCCGAGGCAACATGGCTTTACTAAAGGTAAGTAAACACCAAAAAGGTAAATCATGCTAAATGAACCTGATTGAATTTTTTGATTGGGTGACCAGAGAACTGGATCAAGGTCATATGCTAGAGCAGGGGTGTCAAAGTCCTTCCTCGAGGGCCGCAATCCAGTCGGGTTTTCAGGATTTCCCCAATGAATATGCATGAGATCTATTAGCATACAATGAAAGCAGTGCATGCAAATAGATCTCATGCATATTCATTGGGAAAATCCTGAAAACCTGACTGGATTGCGGCCCTCGAGGAGGGACTTTGACACCCCTGTGTTAGATGTAATTTACTTAGATTTCATAGGAGGCTCTTGAACAAACTTGAAGGGCTGAAGTTAAGACCCAAAGTGGTGAACTGGATTAGAAACTGGTTGTCAGACACACGCCAGAAGATGGTGGTTAATAGAACTCGCTCGGAGGAAAGAAAGGAGAGTAGCGGAGTCCCTCAGGGTTCAGTGCTGGGGGTCGATCCTGTTCAATATGTTTGTGAGTGACATTGCTGAAGGTTATAAGTAAAGGTTTGTAACAGAGTAGACACCGAGAGGGAGTGGAAAACATGAAAAAGGATCTACAAAAGTTAGAGGAATGGTCTAATATCTGGCAACTAAAATTCAATGAAAAGAAATGCAGAGTAATGCATTTGGGGATTAATAATCGGAAGGAACTGTATATGCTGGGAGGTGAGAGGCTGATATGCATGGAGGGGGAGAGGGACCTTGGGGTGATAGTGTCCGAAAATCTAAAGGCAAGAAAGCAGTGTGACAAGGCGGTGGCTGCTGCCAGAAGGATGTTGGGCTGTATAAAGAGAGGCATAACCAGTAGAAGAAAGAAGGTGTTGATGCCCCTGTACAGGTCATTGGTGAGGCCCCACTTGGAGTATTGTGTTCAGTTTTGGAGACCGTAGCAAGGATAAGAGGTGCCTGGGGCAGTGGTGCCCCACCCCCACCCTCATCTCTGCCCCTGCTCCTTATATCCTGCTATAAATAGCAGCATTTAAACATATATCAGTGGTCTCAAACTCGTGGCCCAGGGGCTACATGCGGCCCCCCAGGTACTATTTTGAGGCCCTCGGTATTTTTATCATAATCACAAAAGTAAAATAAAACAGTTTCTTGATCATATGTCTCTTTAGCTGTAAATGACTATATTATTATTAAGACTTAGCCAAAACGAAAGATTTATAAACTATAAAGAGTTTTAACTCATGCAAAATTGTCATTTCTTTTATAAGACATTAACTATTTTTTTGGAGACCCTCCAAATCCAAAATGTGGCCCTGCAAATTGTTTGAGTTTGAGACCACTGACATATATATATACTCAAATATAAACCCATCCGAATATAACTGAGGTAATTTGGATGATCCTTGTGAGCCAACCTACAAACACTAGACATCTTTCAACAGATACGTTTTCCAAATGACATCTGATAATCCAACCAAATTTGGAAGTCTTTGGCAAAGTCTTTGGAAGTCTTTGGCAAAATGCCAGAGACCATAGAAAGCCTGAGGAGAGTCGGCAGTACAGCTAACAGTGATTTTGCATTTAATGCTGTCCTTTCAAGAAGAGTTATGAATATATAAAAAATTGAGTATTGGGTTTATTTTTCTAGGATGTTACTATGGGCAACCGGGTAACAAATTATATAACATCCTTTTGTAAATTTTTGTTGTTGTTCAGCTGGAAATAGGCCTCTCAGCACCTGCCAAGAGACCTAACATGTCTGTCTAGCCTAATTTTAAATTACTGAATTAAAAAAATGGCTGTGGCCAAAGCCTCTGAAAGACCAATAACCTCTTTTTCTTGCTTCTGTGTTCAGTTTAGGCCATTATATGGAGTGAGATATCCCACAAAAAAACTCCATTACCCCTATCCTATTTAAGGTATATCTTCAATCCTTAGATCAATTGACAGAAGATATACAAATTATTAAATAAAAAGGGAAAAAAAAGTTTAGGAAAAATTATAATTGAGTGACCTATTTTTTTTTTTTTTACTTAGAAAGTTCAAAACAAATTACAGTATGCCAGTATTCAGAATTCTAGTAAAAAATTATTGTGTTCTGCCCCCACAGCTTGTATGTGTTTATATCTTGTTTTCTATTGTACTAGGTGGTTCACTATATATACTCAAATATAAACCAACCTGAATATAAACTGAGATAACATTTTTCTCCTAAAAAAAAGTAGGAAGTACCAACCAGTTCTACACTCCTCCCCCGCTCCTTCCCAGACCCATTGACTACAGCATCTCCCCGGGCCTATCTTAAACTCTGGTGGGACAGTAGTGAGCCAGGACAAAAGCAATCCCTCTCTCCTTCCGAGGTGAGATGTCAGGTCCTATCCCAGCAGACTGTGCACCCACTATGCCTTCTACTGGAACCAGAGCAGGCCTCCCTCAGGGCCTACCTTAAACTCTGGTGGTCTAGCAGTGATCCTCATTCATTCCTGCCTATGCAGTCTCATTAGTGAAAATGGATGCAACGAGTTTCTGCGGCAACTTTGCCCAAAAATCATGGTTTAAATTTGAGTATACACAGTAGTTTCCTGGTGGAGTCACTATCCTGCCAATGCTCTGACCTGGATTTTTAAAAGAGTTTCTTCTGTCCACCCCCAACCCCGAATGGCATTGCTCTTACCATTACGGTACTCAACAAGATGACTCCAGTGTTCTGGCCTCTGCCAGTACAGGACCTTGAGGAACTGCACATGCGCAAGACCTGTCAGTGAGGGTGGGAGTTGGCAGACCTTGAGCGTTCACAGATGCTCAAGGCCCTACACCAACATAGGTAAGAACTCTGGCATCATTTCTGTTGAGCACTAGAATGGTAAGGGCAATGCCAGACCGGGGGGGAGGGGGTGTGGAGTGGAGGGCAGCAGCACCAGTCATTGGGGTGGGGTGGAAGTGAAGGGGCAGACAAAAGCACTGGCTATTGGGTGGCGGGTGATGCAGTGGTGAAGAGCTGCACCATCATTGGAAGGAGAGGACAAAAGCACCATTTTGGCCTAAAAATCTTGGTTTATATTTGAGTATATATGGTATATCGCATACAAGCCCAATTTCAGAACACTACTATTTACATGTGGACATTTACACATGTTTAGAGATTTCAAGGTAGCATGGTTTGGACAAAAGAAACACACATCTATGTGAAAAAAATTTCCACTTTAGGTTTTACACCTGTTCACAAGGAATTTATAGATTTTTAGAAAACACTCATTTTGGCCAGAGAAATACATGAGGGTTAAGGGAGTCATTCTCCTTAATCCCATGTATGTAGTTTATGTCCACCTTTGAAATGAAACCATGTTACAATTGTAGCCCTTACACGTGCAGGCTGTGAAACCAGCTAAGTGTCAACACCTCCACATGGAAGCTGAAGGCCTGTGCTATTAATTTTTTCACCATTCCAGGATTTAAGGGCAAGTTAGATGCATATCTTCTTGAAAGACACATTGAGTAACTAAGGTATTCGCCAGGGTAGACCTGGCTGGGCCTCCGCCTGTGCGGATCGCCGGACTACATGGACCCATGGTCTGATCCGGTGCAGGCATTTCTTATAATCTTATTTGTAAAATGGCTGCTCCTCTTTGAAATACCAGCAAATATAGGTGCACTTCTGCATAAGGTTACCATGTTCTCTAAAAAGGAGGGCATGTCCTGGTTTTTCCAGACTATTCGGGTGCCCAGAAAATTATTTTAAATAGAGATTCTGTCTGAGTTTAGCTGGCTCTCCTTACTCCCCTACCTACCTCTTCCCATTTGCTGTTATTCAACCTCAGGCACCAGCAACGAGGTGAGCCTGCTGCCACCAGCCTGCCCCAAAAGCCGCCTATCTGCAGGCCTCCACCTACATTGAAAAAGGAAGTTTCTGTAGAGAGGCAGCTTCCGGGGCAGGCCAGCAGCAGCAGGATCACCTCATTGCTGCTGCCGATTGCCCGAAGCCTAAATTACAGCGGCCAGAGAGGAGATAGGTGGAGTTGGGAACTAGAGAAGTTGTGAAGGGAGGCAGCATCGTAGAAAGAAGGGGAGGTTGAAGGAGGGAGGAGAGGGAATGGGGCTGGAAAAACAGAATGGAGAGAGGGAGGACTGGAGAAACAGCATGGGAGGAAGAGCTAGAGAAGCTGCATGGGGGAAGGGGGATGGAGAAACAGCATGGTGGGAGGGAGGGTTGGAGAAACATTATGGAAAGGAGAGAGTGGTGAAGAAAAAAGCATGGAGTAGGGTTGGGCTGGATGGGAGGGGAGAGACAGAAACAGCAGGAGAGGAGGTTGGAAGGAGAGAGAGGGGCACCCACGGGAAGGAAGGGTGAGGACTGGAAGAAGAGAGATGCACCCATGGGGAAGGAAATTTGGAGGGAGGGAGAGAGAGAGAAGCACTCAGAGGATGGGAAGGGCGATCAAGAAAATGGATGAAAGATGGGTGGGTCTTTGGGTGGAGTGTGGGCAGGGTTATATGTCCTCTTTTTTTGTCTTCACAAATATGGTAACCCTATTTCTGCAGGCATTTTAGTATAGACTCTAAGTCAATAGATTCTTTTCTACAGTACAGCCAGAACTGAGCTGATGTTTATATTCTATGTAACAAAGAGAAAGTGGGGAAGAACCATACACATCAACCTTCCCCACTTTCTCTTTGCTGTGTATCTGTCTTGGGGTTGTTTGCCTTGTTTTTATATTCTATGTAAAACTGGGGGTTTTTTGTGCTGAGAACAGTTTGAATTCTCCTTAATGTGAAAGGAGTTTGAAGAATAGATGGTCTGAATCAGTGTTTTGAAATGTTTCATATTTGGGGGGAAGGGTGCTTTATTGTTTAGGAAGTATAACAAAATCATATAGTATGAATGTTTTCGAGAATTTAGGGTATATGTGTATGGGGCTGTGCTGTGCTGTGTGTATCCCTTGGCACTATAATGATGGATGAAAAAGTGAAGATTGTGAATCCATTTTTGGAACAATCACCCTTTTAGGAAGGATTAAAACATGGATACACATTGGGTATTAATGAAACTTTGTATCCAGCTGGGAGCAAAGTTTGTCTGGGGGGACTTAAGTCTTTCAGTATACTTTCATGTGGCTATAGTCTAAGCTGATTTTGGTGATTTTTAAAAAATATTTAACAATTAAAATATTACACATTTAGATATCATTAGAAGTGTGTGGATTTTTGGAAAAGTAAAAATTTTCCATCTGATTTAATTGATAGCTCTGTTTTCATTTGTGTCAACATCTTGTGACCAGTCAGGCTCCGTGCCTGCCTTGGTCCCTGTTATTTCTCTAGTGTCCACCAGGGGGGAGCCCAAGAGTGCCCTAGGTGAGAGTAGGCTCAGCTAGGGCAGGGCGTGGCTCCCCTTATGAAAAGCTAGTCATTTGCACTTGTTGGAGAGAGGTGAGGGGGAAGACATGGGTGTCTTCCCACAGAGAAAGTTTCAGGCTCAAAAAAGGGTAATGCCTTAGACCTGGGTGTGGAAGAAGCTGGGTCCCCACCACTGTTTGCAGCCCCAGGCCGGGGAGTGCTGTTGGAGCTGCAGGAGGAAGCAAATGGCAGAACTGATTGCAGAGCTGTGCGTATTTTTGATTTTGATATGTTTGGGACATTTGAATGCAACTGTTTTGTTTTTGCTTCTGCTGATTTTGCTGAGGGTGTTTTTTGTTTGCCTTTTCATTTACTGCCAGAACTGTGGAGTTTTGAGTTCTTTGTTCTTGTGTTCAGCCCAAGCTACTAGGATGCTGAGATTGTTTTTTTTTATGGGGGAAGTTTGCCATTATCTGGGAGAGAATTTTGAAAGCTGTTTTTTGTGCTTTACATAATGCAAACTTGAGGCAATTCTCCTGGTCCTAGCAGTGCTGTGTTAGCTGTGGAGGCTCTCGTGTTTAGGCTGTTTGAATGCTTGGACTGCTACAGCTAAGGAGCTGGACTTACCTGGGACCTGCATTGAGCAGGCTGGGGAAAGAACTTTGGAAAAGAATCTGTTTGAGTTAAAAAGTACAGTTTTGGGAGTTCAGTGAACTGTGTGGAGAAATCCTGAGCACTACACAGGATTTTCCCCTTGAAGTTTTTTTTTAATTACATTTCATTTTGACTTCGCACATTCTGACTATTAAAACTATATATATATATATATATATATATATATTTTTAGAACTATTGCTGTTGGAAGTTTGGGGGGGGTTATATATAGTATTTCAGTCCCTGACTTCATTCTGAGTTACACGCCTGGATCGATTTTTGCTGTAACCACTAGGGGCACTGTTGAAACCTGCTCAAACGCTCTAATGGTGGCTATAATCTGTTATTTTGGTTTTTGCTCATTTATAAAATGTCAGCCCAAGTACTACAAAATGCAGAGACTTAAGAAAACGTGGCAGAAATATGCAGACATATTCCCAATTGTAGTAGACGCAACTGGTTTGATAAAAATGAATTTTCAAGCACATCTCAATATGTGGCCTATGTTCATTGGCACAATGCAAGGATTAAAGAAAAAGTACTAGCAGTAAATTTTTGGACACTGAGATCATGCTTAACATATCCTGGCTCAGAAGTGATTCAGTATTATCACAGTATGCACAAAATTAACCCATTTGGATACATTACCCCGGGAAAGATATTTAAAATAAAGCTTCACTTGGTTTGTGAAGAATGTAGTTTAGATGATCCAATGCAAAAATAAATATGATGAAGGATGTTACACTGGTGAAAGAAGCCAAAAGATTAAGGACAGGAATGAATCTTCAGAGACATATTACAAAGAAAATAAAATTACAGTTCAGGAGGTAAACATTGTCAAAGGAAGATCATTCCCTGAGTAACCACACCATTTGAAATTAAGATGATAAAATGAAATAAAACAAAAGGCTTTAATATGGATGTTGGTTCTCTCACCTATTATTTGATATAAACCATTTCACCTATTGCTTCACTGTCCCGCAGGACTGGATTAAAGATTTTGGCAGCCATCAGCAAGACCAGAGAGTGGATCCCAAACAGAAGGAAGGGCATACACAGTTAGTGGTTCAGCTGTTGGGAAGGGTACAGTGGGTGGGACTGAGGCAGGACCTGAGTTCGGAATTGTCTGACAACATGCAAAAAGAAAAAAGTCAGCCAAATAGTTGCAGGCAATACCTTTTAATAAATTTAGATATTAGGCATGCGTTAAATGCATTAGAATACAGTGGCCAGAAAATTAAACAATGTAAACTTCAGTAGATAGGTCTGTTAGGCAATTGAATTAAAAACAGACTGAATACAGCAAAGACCCCTTCACTGAATGGCTCTGGTGCAGCTGCATTGGCTGCCTTCCCACACTAACCTCTGTCACTGATGATAATTATATATGTACTATGTAAACACTCCAGGGAATTAGACACCAAAAAGAATATAACATAGTAAACAAGTCATATTCTAGAAACATATGCACCTACTTTAGCATAGAAAACAAAGAATAGATATCCGATTTGTGGTGTAAAAATTGTGCGTCACATTTATTGTAAACACCACCCACAGATGGAAAAAAAAAGTGTATAGAATCTCTGGTGTTCCTTATTTCTCAGTAACAAACCTTCCTGTCCCTATTCCTCACCCATAGCCTTCTGCATGGCTCTCTCTTCGTCTCATCTAAATTAGAAAAAAAAAAAAAAATCCAACCCAACAACTTCACACGTTTCCACTGTCTAGGCCGTGCCACTTATGGCTCTGCTGGTTCCGCCCCTCAGAAACGGGAAGTCCATGTCAGAACGGGAGAGACTGGAAGAACTATTCACACCACAGCCTAAAAAGTAGCTCCACACCTTTATGCTACCTGTCTTGTTTATTTATTTATTTTGCTGGAAGCAGCTAGACTGGTGGGGGGAGGGTTTTTTTGGGGGGAGGAGTTTGGGGGGGGTTAAGAAAACCACTGGACACAATAGAGGAGGGAAGGAAGATGCTGGACCAGCCTGCAGAAATGCCATAGAGCAGGGGTGCCCACACTTTTTTGACTCGCGAGCTACTTTTAAAATGACCAAGTCAAAATGATCTACCAACAATAAAATTTTTAAAAAACACAACGCACGCTGTACGCATAGAATTGTTAATTATCATTCCTATTCCGGGGGTTTTCCAAAGAGGTCAAAGCAGATGACTCTATGCACTGTCACCTCAGTAACAAAAATAGACAAATACCCACCCCCCTCCCTTTTTACTAAACCACAATAGCAGTTTTTAGCGCAGGGAGCTGCGCTGAATGCCCAGCGCTGTTCTCGACGCTCATAGGCTCCCTGCGCTAAAAACCACTATTGCGGTTTAGTAAAAGGGGACCATATTGTAAAATATAGACAGCAGATATAAATTCAGACACATTTTGATCACTAAAATTAAAATAAAATCATTTTTCCTACCTTGTCTGGTGATTTCATGAGTCTCTGGTTGCACTTTCTTCTTCTGACTGTGCATCCAATCTTTCTTCTCTTCTTTTAGCCTGTATGCTTCCTCTTCTCCTGACCTCATTCCCCCCCCCCAATGTTTTCTTCCTCTCTCCCTGCCCTCTCTTTCTTTCTCTCTTCATGCCCCCTTTCTTTTTTTCTGTTTCTCTTCTTTCCTTCTGTCTCCCTGCCTGCCCTCTTTCTCCCTTCCTGCCCTCCCCCAAGCCACTGCCACCGGATAACAGGCCCCCAAAGCCGCCCGCCGCCGGCCAAGCTCTCCTTGCTTCGGGCCCACCAGCATTCCTCTCCCCGACGTCAATTTTGCCGTCGGAGAGGAAGTTCCGCTGGCCAGAACTTCCTCTCCGACGGCAGAATTGACGTCGGGGAGAGGAAGGCTGATCGGCCCAAGATCGACCTATTGGGAGAAATGCTGCCGGGTCCTGCCTTTGAGGAAACAGAAAATAGGCAGGACCTGGCAGCAAGAAGAGCAAATCACAAGCTTCACTGACCTGTCTCCCGCTTTAACCCGCGAACGGGGCTCTAACATGTGCGTGCCGGCTTCCCTTCTTCCCCCCCCCCCTCGACATAACTTCCGGTTTCAGAGGGAAGAGAAGGGAAGCCGGAACAAGCACACTTTAGCCCCCGGAGCATAAGTTCTTCAAGCCGTTTTTTGTTTTTTTTTTAATGTTGAGCAGCGGCGGCAGCAGCAGAATTCAGGAGCGGGCTAATCAGGAGGGGAAAAAAAAGAGAAGGGAAGGGAACCCGCTCTGCGATCGACTGGGGTCGCCTGAGTGAGTGACCTGTCGATCGCGATCGACGTATTGGGCACCCGTGCCATAGAGTGAGATGTGCATTTGGTGTATAAATTTGATACAGTGGTGAAGGGCTGCTGGCTACTCTTACAAGTAATGCCTTCAGGTGCACATACAAATGGATTTCTTTATTATGGATATGTTCCATATTTTAAACTCAATATATATATATAGGTATGAAAATAATTCAACTGTATTTAAAAGAACCCTCAAGAAGTAGTGTCTCACCTCAACAAATAACATTCTGTAAAATTTTATAAAACCTTATCTGATGTTATAATAAACTAAAATGATGTTAAAGTTTTAATGTCTCCTCAGTAAAGTCATGGCTAAATAAGAAAGGGATCGAGTGAGTGCACTCAAAGCAATACAGACAAAAAAAAAAATAGCACCAGTGGCCTAAAGAATAGGGACAACAAAATTTTAATACATATAACCCGATACGGTCCGTGTTTCGGCATGAAGCCTGCATCAGGGGTCTGAAAAAAATCAATATAAAATGGTATATTAACCAAACATGAGGTGTGATTTTAAAAAACATAGTGAATGCTGCTGCTGAGCACCATCCAACAGAAAGAAAGGTATCTTCAATACAGAAAGTAGTGCATCAAACCTTAGAAACAGTGTGTGACAAGTTTCAACTTGTTCAGTGCAGTCAGTTGGTTGTATGCTACGGTTGAGAGAAGGTGTGTTTTAAAGCAGTGTTCTTCAACCACCGGTCCATGGACCAGTGCCGGTCCACAAAAATTTCCTGCCGGTCCACAGGGCCAGCACGTGCATTAGGCCCAAAACAGTGTTCTTCAACCGCCGGTCCACGGTGCGATTGATGCGGCGTTATCTTCGAGCCAGCTCCCTCTTCCTAACTGATTCAGTACACAAAGCCACGGGCAGTGGCTCCTACGGGCATCCTGCACCTGAACCGGAAGCCTTCTCTCTGACGTTGCAACGTCAGAGGGAAGGCTTCCAGATGAGGCACGGGACGTGCAAGGTGCAAATAGTACTATTATGGGGGCGGGGTCTGGGTGGAGATTGGGTAGAGATGGGTGGGGTCTGGCTGACGACTTAGCCCAGTGTTCTTCAACCGCCGGTCCACGGACCGATGCCGGTCCACAGAATAATTATTTTATTTCTGCCGGTCCATTGGTGTAAAAAGGTTGAAAAACACTGTTTTAAAGTATGCTGTAAATCAGTGTTTTTCAACTTCTTCAAGCCAATTACCCCCTAAGTCTAACAAATATTAGCTGAGTATCCCAACCACCGACTGCACGAGTGAAACTAATTGAATATATACAGTATTATTCAGTAATACCTATTATCCCATCATTTGTGCAAAAAATGTTTTAAGTATATGTATACTACCAAAGAAAACTCACCAATGACTCGTTAGGTAAAAATGAGATTATAACTGAAGAGAAAATAAAAAAATTAAATTAAAACAAGGGATCATCATATCATTAATTTGGAAGAGAAACAAACTAGATTTGCTCTTTGGTAGTATTCTTCGTGTATTTTTTAAAAACTCTCAGGGCTCCTTTTACTAAGCTTGCGCTAGCGGTTTTAGCGCACGCTAAATCCGCGCTACACGTCAAAAACTAACGCCATCTCAATGGTGGCGTTAGTGTCTAGCGCATGCGGCAATTTAGCGTGTGCTAAGCGCGTGCTAAAACCGCTAGCGCAGCTTAGTAAAAGGAGCCCTTAATATACCGCTTGGGCTACAAATGAGATCAAAGCGGTTTACGATATCATCATGTTTCTTCATGTTATTCACACCAGCCTGGGTGTCTACTCGATTGCAGATTTTGGTATCATCCGAAAAGAGACAAATCTTACCCGACAGCCCTGCAGCAATAGCATTTATAAAAATGCTAAAAAGAACAGGCTCAAGAACAGAACTTTGAAGCACACCATTGGTAACTTTCCTTAGAGCGACCTCAAGTTTCAAGTTTATTTAAATTTGATAAATCGCTTATTACATGCTAAGCGAGTAACAATAAAATATAAGATAGATCTAGAGTTCATTATCTATATATATATAAAATCGGAGGTATGTATGTGTGTATGTGTGTGTGTATGTGCCGCGATCACGCAAAAACGGCTTGACCGATTTGAACGAAACTTGGTATGCTGATCCCTCACTACCTGGGGTGATATGTTCTGGGGGTCTCGCGGCCCACCTGCACACGTGGGCGGAGCTACAAACATAAATTCAGATTTCACCCATTCATGTCAATGGAAAAAATGTAAAAAGCTGCCATTCTCACTGTAATTCAAAAACGGCTTGACCGATTTGAACGAAACTTGGTATGCAGATCCCTCACTACCTGGGATGATATGTTCTGGGGGTCTCGCGGCCCACCTGCACATGTGGGCGGAGCTACAAACAGAAAATCAGATTTCACCCATTCATGTCAATGGAAAAAATGTAAAAAGCTGCCTTTCTCACTGTAATTCAAAAACGGCTTGACCGATTTGAACGAAACTTGGTATGCAGATCCCTCACTACCTGGGGTGATATGTTCTGGGGGTCTCGCGGCCCACAACTCTATGTTGCTTGCTCAAGGGTGGGTTCACCCAAGAATTTATATGTTCTTGCTCCAGGAGGTGAAACTAAAAATGTTGTTTATAATCACGTTTTGCGTTAGTTGTATTGTATTCATTTTGTCAAATATTTCACATTATAATTTGAATATTGTACTTTTTATTAAGCTGTAAAAAAATAATTTCATTCACCACTATAAAGTATCTTTATTTGAATCCATTTACAGTGTTATTGCTATAATTAAATACCCGTGCAACGCCGGGACATCAGCTAGTGCTGCTATAAAAGGGGTTAAAAACAAACTGACAAAACAGACAGACTCAGATACATAAGGGAAAGGAAAAGGAAAGGAAGACAGTTGCAATATTAATATTTTTCATAATTGAAAGGAAAAAGCCAAATAAGGGAAGAACATGTGGAATGGGATTAAGATTATTAAAAATGGATTATTTAAAGATTAAATGCGTCTCTAAAGAGAAAAGTTTTTAAATTATTTTTGAATCTGCTGAGGTGCCATTACTGAATATATATCGTGACGTCTGGTTCCAATAATTTTTAAAGAAGGAACCATTAGCAACCCCTGAGTTGTGGATCGGAGAGAACGTGTCGTATTGTATGGGATTAATAACTACCCAATAGAGGCCTTTCATTCAACCAGTTTGTGACCCAGCCCGTCACTTTGGGACCCACCCTGAGGGCACTCAGTTTATTTGACATCTGTGTGGAACACTATCAAAGCTTTTGCTATAATCTAAACACACCACATTTAGCACACTCCCTCTATCTAATTCTCTGGTCACCAAGTCAAACAAATTGATCAGATTTGTCTGACAAGACCTACCGGTACCTCTAGTGAATCTATGTTGTCTCCAGTCCTGTAATCCACAGGATTCCAGAAACTTCACCTTTCTCTGTTTTAAAAGCATTTTCATTAATTTGCATACCACAGAAGCCAGACTTACCAGCCTATAATTCCCTACTTCTTCCTTACTTCCACTTTTGTGGAGAGACCACATCCGCCCTTCTCCAGTCCTCCGGTACCACTCCTGACTTTAGAGACTCATTGAAAAGGTCAATCAGTGGAGGCACCAGAACTTCTCTAAGTTCCTTTAGCACCCTCGAATGTACACCATCTGGCTCCTTTGCTTTATCTACTTTTATTTTAGCTAGCTCCTCACGAACACAACCTTCTGAAAATCGATCAGTGTATACCACTACTCTATCTCTATTCGTTTGTCTTCTGTAATCCCGTTCCTTCAGCTGTGAACATAGAACAGAAATATCTGTTAAGCAATTCAGCCTATTTTTTTTAGTCAGCTTCTTCATATTTCTCCCCTTCACCTTTTGAGTCTCACAATGCCACTTCTGAACTTCTTCCTATCACTAATATATCTAAAATATGTCTTGTCTTTCCGTTTTATCGTGTCAGCTATTTTTTCTTCCATTTGCACACAACAGAGGATAAGAGATCACATAAGCCACCCACTGCTAATGCTAAAGCTCAGAATATTCTTAGGCAGCTAGAACATGTTTTGATACAGCCTATGCAGGAAGTCCCTGCCAAACCTAAATGCTTCACAGGGTTCATGACTGGAGTGCTTCTTTTCATTGTTCTGGGATCACTCTTTAATTCAGCTAGGTTGGTTGCAAATGCAGTCTCAATCCGAAGCATGAAGGGGGTAGTGTAAGACTTACAAGCAGATATGAAGTATGTCAAGTGCTAGATGCAGTTACAACAAGAGCAGTTAATTGGTAAGACCATGCATGATACCATTAATAATAATAATAATTTTATTCTTATATACCGCCATACCAAAAAAGTTCCATTACAGGTGCCCGTTTCGATCCTGCATCAGGGAACCAAGTGGAGCACTTGGAGAAATCAGTGGAGGAGGCTCATATATATGAATCAAATTTGAATTTTTGAGACACCACCCCTTCTAGTTCGTCAACCTCTGTCGGTCTCTTAAGTGATTTTTGTAAACTAAATGTATGTCTGTCTCTTAAGTGAATTTTGAAAACTAAATGTATTACCACACTCTGATGGTTTTTAACTGTACATCGCTTAGATATTGTGATAAGCGATTCATCAAATAAAGGTAAACTTGAAACTTGATTTTTTGAGTTTGTTGACGGGTCCCGTCAGAACCTCTGATCAAGCTAAATGTTTTGCTTGTAACAGCTTAAAGTATAAGAAAATTTGCTCTATGCCAATTGTGAACACTGTCACTGCCGTAAGATCATGACGCTGGCCCTTGGAGCACCCCCTTATGGGTTGTACCCAGGACAGACCATTCCCCCCCCTTGCTCGCCCCTTTGTACGCCACTGCCCCTGAGAATATCAGGCACTGTTGAAGAAGCGGCGAGAACTGATGACAGCTATTCACGCAGTGGCACGGGACTAGGCAGGTGTGCGAAAAGCTTGCACCTGCCTTGTTTGCCACTCTGCCTCTCACTACCGCAGCCGTCCAGTGGGGGAAGTGCCAGAAGTACAAAAAGGTCACTACCGCAGCCATCCAGCAAGAGAAGCACTGGGAGTACAAAAAGGTACCGGGGACCCTGTCGGGATTTTAAAAAGTAAAAAATGGTACACGGGGGTGGGTGGGGGGAGTACAAAAAGGTACAGAGGGCCGCCCCTCACTGCCTGCCCTGTCCCTACCTGCCTGCCAGCCACTAGGCCTGCCCTGTTCCCTGTCCCTACCTGCCTGCCAGCTACTAGGCCTGCCTACCCTGTCCCTGCCTGCCCTGTCCTGGCCTACCACTAGACCACCAGAGGGGTGGACAGGGTACAGTGCCTGGCAAGGAGGGGGGACAGGGTGCAGAGCCTGACAGGGAGAATTTGGTTCAGAATGGTTTTTTCTTGTTTTCCTCCTCTAAATCTAGGGTGCGTCTTATGGTCAGGTGTGTCTTATGGAGCAAAAAAATTCAGTACATCCACAATTTCAAACACAAACATTATAAAATGCAGTAAACAAATAAGTCAGTCAATCTCCCCCACAAAATTTCCTTGATACAGAATTATTCAAGTCTAAAACAAATAACCACAGAGCTAGAGGAAGGTGTCCACAAACAATTGTGTTTTTAACAATTTCTTGAAAGACATACGATCTTTGCATAATCTCATTATACCTGGAATTGAATTCCAGAGATTCTTACCAGCAATTGAAAATATATACACAGTACAGTAGATTGCTTTGATTGTAACCATAGAGAGATGGCATATCAAATGCTACCCCATCCCACTATGAATGCAATCTCAAAAATTCCATGCTGCTCAAGAATTCAAGTGGCTAAACCAGTAAATTTTTCTTTAAAAAAAAATCACATGCTCTACACACAGCACAATTTAAATTTGTATCTGCTCATTTCTCCTTTTTGAATAGTCTGCATCACATTATAGTATATCAGCAATATTAACAAAAAAAAGAGGAAAAACAAAACTTCATCTTCTGCTGCTGTACTCACTGCTCAAGATACAGGATGTACCCTGAGACATGTTTCATCATGGCTCATAGTTCTTGACTACGGGGTCTTTTTATTAAGGCGCTCTAACCGATTTAGCGCGCACTAACCGATTAGTGTGCGCTAATCGATTTATGCTAAGGCGCCCATTATATTCTACGGATGTCTTAGCATTTAGCACGTGCTAATCTTTAGCGCTTGCTAAATTGATTAGCGTGCCTTAGTAAATGGACCCCTAAATCACTCTGATAGTCAAAAAAAATGTAAAGGATTGCATGACTTCACCAACCCAGGTACACAACATGCTCACAAACTGAGAGAATTGATATCACTCCAAACAGAACATTGGATTAAGATATACGCCAAAAAGATGCATGCCTAAGGCCCAAATGTTTTGAGAGAGGCCCTGCTAGGGTTTACCAACTGCTTGTATTTTCAAGATTTTTGCATTCATGTTTGGAAGCCAGAAGGATGGCTAAAGTGCCTGGACGCCTTCGTTGACAACAGTCACCAGAAAAATGAGCTTAACGTTTTACTCCACCTGAGATCAAGAGTTACATTTCTAGCATTTGAAAACAATGCAGGGAATGAACCTGTTTCAAGGCATTCAAAAGATTATTCAAGGGTAACAGCTATTGCCTTTGTTACCATAAAGATTTAAATGCACAGTGTAGTAATGTCTGCACAGATTTTTTTTTCAGATAGATAATTCTGTACAAAACCCCTTCCTGCTTCAGCCGACGAGCTTATGTAGGAAACACTGTGCAGCACCCAATGCTGTGCCGTATGCTCCAATTTAATACAAACTGATCAGCCTCTTCATTTTTTTAAGTTGTATGGACCCCCCAGATGTGTTAAACAGCATAAAATGCCTGAGTCAAGACACTTGCCCAATAGCTTACAGGCCCTGAGAGAATAAGGATTTGGTCTGAAATCTCAAAACTTGAAAAAGGCATCTTCTGCATAAATCTTGCAACACAAACTGGGTTTGCTCTGTTTCCTGATTTGAAAAACATGGCTCATACACTCCCAAACAGTATTACTAGGGAAGGAAAATGTTAAACCACAAGACCCAAGTGCAACAGTCAGTTTTCCTTCTGCATTTCCACATTCTGAACAGAAACAGCAGGGGGATTTTAGGTAGTTTGCAACTGTAGATTAAGAAACATCTTTCTGCACAATTTTGTCAATGTCTTAGAAAACAAAAAAAACACAGAGCCTTCATTCTACACTTCAGAGATATGCAAGGATAAACAACCATTAGGCAATGCTAGGAAATCACTTCTTAGGGCAATAGCTACTGGGGGTGGGGGGGGGCAGGAAAAAAACAGCCAAAGCAAAACAGTAAGCCCTGACAGCCACACAAACTCAAATGAGCCATCAGCAAATACTTTTTACCTGGAAAAAAAAAAAGTTTATTTAAAAGCATGAACTCCAATTATGAGGTTTTATAGAATTTAGGTGATCTTGGTGAGGGTGTCAAAAGCTAGGGGAAGCCACAAGGCAGTAGATTCAAGAGAAGAGGTATCCAACATCGGTCCTCAAACAGTCCGGTTTTCAGGATTTCCCCAATGAATATGTACTGCCTCCATTGTATGCAAATAGAAACACAGACATATATTGGTTTTGTCTTAATAAGTCTAACTACAAGGACTAACGAATAATGAATTCATCCACCCATTAAGGGTGTATTTATCATATGTATGGACCTTCAGGCTGCAATCGGGTATATAACACCTGTTGCTTTACACTTCATCGGTAAAGCAACAGGTGTTATATACCCGATTGCAGCCTGAAGGTCCATACATATGATAAATACACCCTTAATGGGTGGATGAATTCATTATTCGTTAGTCCTTGAAGTTAGACTTATTAAGACAAACCAATATATGACTCGATCGATTCAACAACAGTGGCTTTTTGTATATAATAGAAACACAGAAACATGACGGCAGATAAAGGCCTAATGGCCCATCCAGTCTGCCCTTTCCCACCATACATTATCTTCTCTTCTCCCTAAGAGATCCTACATGCCTGTCCCACGCTATCTTGAATTCAGATAGTCTTCGTCTCCACCACCTCCACTGGGAGACCATTCCATGCATCTACCACCTTTTCTGTAAAGAAGTATTTTCTTATATTACTCCTGAGCTTATCACCTCTTAACTTCATCCTATGTCCTCTCCTTCCGGAATTTTCCTTAATTTGAAAAAGACCGGCCTCCTGTACATTAATGCCACAGAGATATTTAAACGTCTCTATCATATCCCCACTCTCCCATCTTTCCTCTCTACAGTATACATATTAAGGGATCCTTTTACAAAGCTGCGATAGCGTTTTTAGCGCACGCAGCATTTTAGCTTGCGTTAAACCCGCGCTACGAGGCTAGAACTAACGCCAGCTCAATGCTGGCGTTAGCGTCTAGCGCATGCGGCAATTCAGCGCACGCTAGAACCGCTATCGCAGCTTTGTAAAAGGGGCCCTAAGTTCTCTAAGTCTGTCCCCATATGATTTATGAAAGTCACAAACTGAGCAGCATTTGCCACCTATATGATTTATTTTTTATTTTAATTCTTTATTTAATTTTCAGTTACATTTCCAAGCATAAACATCTTGAACAGAAAGAATGGCAGAAATAAAAACATACATACAAATAGTATGAATTAAGGAAGAAACTTAAATACAACAAAGAAATAACAGCAATTCCTATCATTCTCAAGTCTTCTATTTTAGAGATCCAAAATTCAATGAGTGAAAATTACAACATAGAAATACTTAGATCACTAAGAAAAATTTAACGATAAAGCAATAGCCTATGATGGTGGAAGGAAGTTATCTTCATTAGAATGATGTCACCTATTCTTTGTCAAGGCGTTTAAGAGACAGAAATCCAGTCAACTGGGATGGATCATAAAAAACATATTTGAAAGATTTGTATCTGATTATGCACTTGCATGGATATCGTAAAAAGAAAACTCCTCCTATAGCTGTAACTGCAGGTCTCATCAACAGGAACTCTCGTCTTCTTCTCTGGATGTTATATGATTTATGACAAAGGCCACTAACCAGCTTTGCAGCAGCCCTCTGGACCGACTCCATCTTATTTAAATCTTTTTGAAGGTATGGTCTCCAAAATTGCACACAATATTCCAAATGGGGCCTCACCAAAGACTTATACAGCGGCATTATCACCTCTCTTTTCCTACTGGCCATTCCTCTCTTTATGCACCCAAGCTTTGACTGTCACCTTTTCTATCTGTTTTGTCACCTTGAAATCATCAGACACAATCACCCCCAAGTTCCACTTTTCTTCCGCACACAAAAGTTCCTCACCTCCTATACTATAACTTTATCCTGGATTTTTGTAGCCCATTTTTTAGCATTAAATCTTAGTTGCCAATTGCTTGACCATTCTTCAAACTTCACCAGATTCCTCCTTATGTTATCCACACTCTCTGGGGTGTCTACCCTATTACAGAGCTTGGTTTCATCTGCAAAAAGGCAAACTTTGCCAGATAGTCCTTCCGCAATATCACTCACAAAAGATGTGAAATAGAGCCAGCCCAAGAACAAATTCTTGCGACACTCCACTAACAACATCCTTTTCCTCCAAGCAAACCACTACCATTTGTCGCCTTCCACTTAACCAGATTTTAATCCAGTTTGTCACTTTACCACATGCATTCAGTTTATTTATCAATCTCCTATGCGGCACCGTGTTGAAAGCACCCCTCCCATATCCAACTGTTTGGTCACCCAGTCAAGGAAAGCAATCAGATTTGTCTGACAAGACCTGCCTCTCGTAAAACCATGATGCCTTGTATCATGCATATTCACTGTGAAAATCCTGAAAAACCAACAGGGCAAGGGTTGACATTGGATACCCCTACTCTTTCACTGTTTCTTAAGGTGTGAAATAATCTCGAGACACATTCAACATTCAGAGTTGGTGCAAATATATTAGGAGCTCCAGTGTCAGCCTTTTGCCCCTCCCCCATTTTAATTAATTTTGTAGCTTTAAGTCCCCTCCCCCAACAACCCTGTACAAATGTATAGTTAAATATCATCTGCCCAATTACCAGCCCACGGAAGTAAGCAGTGTCTGAGCTGCTCACAGCCGAGAGCTGAACCGACCCCAGATATTCAATGCCAGGGCACGCATGGCTCCCGACATTTAATATCTGTGTCGCAGTGGTCACCTAGAACTTAACTGGGTGCCGGCCAATATTTAGACCAGTGTCCAGTTATCATCACCACATAAGTTAATTAACCAGTTAACATTCTAGAAATCACCACTAACTGGCTAAGTAGGTGCTCCACCCCCGGCAGGCTCCTAACCTATTGGGCTCCAAAGTTTTTCAAGTCAAGGGCCACAGAGAAAGCTCTGAAGGCCACCAAAAGATTTGGAGTTTACACATGCTACTAATTTTGTAAACCACTAATATTGATTCTCCAGTAGTTCTTAAATCTGTCCTGGGGGACCCCCAGTCAGTTGGGTTTTCAAGATATTCCTAATGAATAGGCACGAGGCAGATTTGCATGTAATAGAGGCAACAGGCATGCAAATCTGCCTTGTGCCTATTCATTAGGGATATCTTGAAAATCTGAGAGATTAAGAACGAGTTACATTTTCAAAGCTGTTCTTAAATCAGATTTGTATGTAACTCAGAACTTGTAGATTTTAAGATTTTTGCTGCTTACCTCTGTTTCCAGCTGACAAAAGGGTCAACTGTCCCTACCAGTGTTCCCTCTAAGGTACAAAATGCACCAGACTGTTTTTAATGTGGCCATGCATCATTCCTGAATCTGCTGCAGGAGAATTGTAGGATGTTATGCCACTGGAAATACTGCTCAGTGAAATCAAATTAAACTATGACCGCCGACGAGTCGTACTTAAGTCGGGCATTTGTAACTTGGGGACTGCTTGTACTACATTTAAAGCAGGGGTCTCAAAGTCCCTCCTTAAGGGCTGCAATGAGATCTATGTGCATGCACTGCTTTCAATGCATATTCATTGGGGAAATCCTGAAAACCCGACTGGATTGCGGCCCTCAAGGAGGGCCTTACCAATCAGGAGCTGCATGTCAAAGCAGCTCCCGATAGGTGAGGCCCGACTTTAGTACAGGAAGAGGCGGTCAGAGCATACTGCGAGTGATTTCATTCACTAGCCGGCGCTCCGGCTGTCCTCTCCTGGTCAGCGGTTCGCGGTCGGAAAATACGGCGAATGACCAGGACCACAAACCGCCAACCGCGAATTTGCAGAGGAGCACTGTATATGAAATGGATCAGCATGCACTGCCTCCTCGAGATGCAAATCTATCTCATGCATATTTATTGTGGATATCCTGAAAACCTGACCTGCCTGTGGCTCTCGAGGACTGGCATTGCCTATTCCTGCCCTAGACAACTGCCTCAACCTACCTAATGGTTAGGTTGTCCCTATCTAAAGTGTACACCGGTACCACAAACGGAACACCTCTCCTGTCAGGTCCCACACACGAGTCTGTTCTAGGTAGCATAATGCCTCTCAATAAGTTGCTATTTTACTCCTCAGAGTCAGAGCATGCATGCAGTGGCAGAAATTCAGTGGGGGAGCTCCTTCCATACCTCCAATGCCAGATTTTCCACTAAGGGCCTCTTTTATCAAACAAATTAGCACTGTCTGACACAGCATATGCGCCGAAGCCTATAGGGATTTAAAGGTCTTCAGTACATTTGCCACACAGTTTGATAAAAGAGGCCCTAAGATACCTGCACCATGAAGGGTGCTGCGACCTAAAAGTGGGTGAACAGACTAAATTCTTATTTTAAAAATAAGCTAAAATTGTAAACAAATTGACAATAATATTATATGGAAGTCCATGGTAAATAACACTTGGAACAGTCCTCAACTCTCTGTTACAATCCTCTCCCATCCCCTGCAGTACTTCTTACCTATGTCTGCCTGTTTCTTTGCAGATTTCAGTCTCAAGACTCAGCCACAAGGAGCCCTATACAGTAGTCTTGTGAAACATGCAGGTATGACATGACCCAGCACTCACTAAAGCCACCAGAACAGATGTGTGGGTAAGCATAGTTCCTCCCAAGAGGGAAGGGGGAAGGAAGCATCCATTATTTTACAGAAAGCAGGAAAGTCAGCTGTATAGGCAGGGATGGGGGGGTAGGAAGAAGAAAGAGGTGCTGCAGATTATGAACCTAGCTGAACATGAAATATAAATCCAAACCCATGTGTTTTCACTAAGCGCACAGTTAATTTCATCACTCTTTTATCTTGGGTGGGGAGGGGGGAAACAGACAGCACACACACTTTTTGATCCAATATTTCACACATGTTCTTTTCTCTCTTCTTGATATCTCTGTAAGTTTGCCTTATTTCCATTTGACTTCTGACTCAGGAAACCAGACCCTGGAGCTGCTTCATATTAGGGGAGGATCACATTCTTATGTCCAAGACAAAATATGCAAAAACCAAATAGCTTCTAAAAGACCTATTTGGACAAAATACCAGGGAAATCCAGATGTAATGCTACCCAAGGGCCTTGTGATAATGAAATACACAGGCAATAGAACAAAGTACCAGGGCCATGACCCCACCAACATTTTGCCTTAGCAGACAGCATCAGCAACCCTTAGGGCTGCTGGGGGCAAGAATGGAGTTTGGTGGCCAACCCCCCCCCCCCCCTCCCATGTTCTGCTAAATCCGAGAAAAAAAATTACTGCGAGTAAATCTCTTAAACCCTAATTTCTGTCCAAATACATTTGGAACGGCAGGATAATCAGAAAACGGATCCAACAGCACTCTCAACGTGTTTTGAAGGGCCAAGCAGCCTGCCTTTGGCTCTACTGGGAGATTTGTCAGTGGGATTCAAGGGGAGTACGACTCCCACTTAGGAGTACAAATGTTAACTCGGTGGGTTACAGGGGACGCTCCAACAGCCCCAGTACTGAGCAAGCTCCCTCAATGGAGTCAGGAAGGGGTAAAATGAGTTCTCCCCCCCCCCTATTAATTTGGAACAGTTAGCTCCATCGCTCATGAAGCCACCCCTAGATGAGCAAAACCACCAAGGGAAGGGGGGGAAACTGCACTAAGGGAAAGCCCACGTGCATAAGCAGAAGAAAACGACATGGTGGGGCTGCCTTGGAAACTCTGCTTCAGGAAAGTTGACGGAATCCCCTCTCGAAATCCCTCCTATAGGCGGGGGCGGGGGAGGGGGGGAAAGGAAGTTGCCTAATCCCGTACACTAGATATCCGGCAGCCCAGCTCTGCCCGAGACAAGTCCCCGCAAGCCCAGCTCGACCCCCTCCCCCCCTTCCTCTTACCCAGGTAGCTGCGGAGCTGGAGCAGAAGCTGCGGGGGGCCTCCGTTCACCTGGTAGAAGAGGGAGCCCAGGCAGAAGAGCAGCAGGCTGGCCATGCACAAGCCGTAATCCCGCACGGAGCAGCGGGGTAGCCCGCGCCGTGCCAAGCCGCCGCCCGCATCCTTGGGCTCGCCGCCCTTCTTCTTCATCCTGGCTCCGAGACACGGGGGGGGCTCATCCGTCCGCCTGGCGGGCTCAGCTCAGGGGAGAAGCGGGGGCTCGGGAGACCGTTCTTCTCCTCCTCCTGCCGCCCGCATCGCCTGGCACTGGGGGCTCCGGGGCCGGCGCGAGGCTCTCAGCTCGAGCTCCCTCTCGGCACTGCCGCACCATCCCACCCTCCCCGCATTTAACCCCGGTGTCGGGTTACCGCTTTCTTACAGCGCGATCGGGGAGGGATTGGTTTTGGTTTTTGGTTTTTTTTTCCTCTCTCCCCGAAGTACAAGGAAAGTTGTTTTCTGTCTCTCTTTTTTTTTTTTTTCCTCTCTTGCCCCTCGCCGGTTTAGAGGCTTCTCTCTTTCGACGCGAGCGCCCCCTTGGGGCGCGAACGGGAGGTTCGCCTGTTTTAATCTGACGTCTCACGCTTTTAGGTAGGGGACAAGCTGTCAATGTGTTCCTCTCTACCCCTATACAATAACATAACATAACTTTATTCTTCTATACCGCCATAACCAAAAAGATTTCATTGCGGTTTACACCAAGGAAAACTGGACAATCGGCGAAATGCAGAAATGACATAGAAATACAAAGTGTTTTATAAAAGGATACAAAATACAAACATTTATTTAAAATACAATTTTTAGTAATGATGACCTGTGTTAGGAGATGAATTTATATAGCCCACTAGTCTCAAACTCAGTCCGCCAGGTACTATTTTGAGGCCCTTGGTATGTTTATCATAATTAGAAAAGTAAAAGAAAAGAGTTTCTTGATCATCATATGTCTCTTTAGCTATAAATTGCAATATTATTTAAAATACAATTTTTAGTAATGATGACCTGTGTTAGGAGATGAATTTATATAGCCCACTGGTCTCAAACTCAGTCCGCCGGGTACTATTTTGAGGCCCTTGGTATGTTTATCATAATTAGAAAAGTAAAAGAAAAGAGTTTCTTGATCATCATATGTCTCTTTAGCTATAAATTGCAATATTATTTGTAAAGACTTAGCCAAAAGGAAAGATTTATAAACTATAAAGAGTTTTACCTTATGCAAAATTATCATTTCTTTAATAAGACATTAACTATTTTTTTCCGAGGCCCTCCAAGTACCGACAAATCCAAAATGTGGCCCTGCAAAGGGTTTGAGTTTGAGACCACTGATATAGCCAGTGTTAAAAGAAGGGTTTTGTCGCTGGGGGGTGAAGAGACAAAGCTGCTCTTTTAGCTTATCCTTTTTTTGCGATTCCATAGGACATCCAAGGCCCCCCTCCCCCCTCCAAATAACAGTGTTGCTGTATTATATATTTTTTTAAATCTTAGTTTCTGAAATACAGAGCTGACTGTTCTCTCTCGGAAGGGAGACACCCTCGTTTGTGATGAGTTAACATTCTGAAAGTTCAAGGGTATTCAAATATTTATTCAAAAATAACCTTTTTTCCCCCTGTGGAATAAAACAACTTTATCAGATAAAGCTCTTGGCTCTTTTTTTCAGGATCTTTTAACTGAAGTGCCTTCAAATTATAGCATGAGTGCATTTTGTTTTTCTTTTTCTCTCTCTCATTTACTCAGAAAACGTCACCTAGGATTATTTACTAAGCAGGCTCATCTGATGTCTTTTTTTTTTCTTTATGTCTCCTGGCATGTTAGAAATTTCAAGCAGCAACAGCATGAAATTAATTTGTCTCAAATATATTACCATCCCTTCAGCTATTCAAATCGACATGTTGTCTTGGTTTCAATTTCCCAAATTAAAATTTGTAATGTTCCTGGTGATAAGATGGTGTCCAACATATTTCCTGGGGTATAGCTAAGAATCCCTTAATGTCTGGGGCTACTAATAACAAGTTGATACAATCCCAACAAAATGTTCAAGGGCCTGAATCATTTTGTGCCCGCTCTTGATCCTGTCCTGTAATTTTAACGTTCAGAATAGGGCTTTTTCTCTTATCCTTTCCACTGTGCCTTGTTTCCCATCATCACACAGAGTGCCTCACACCCTTTTACATTTTTTCACTGTTCTGCTATCTAAAAAAACATTCAAAATGCATTAAAGTAGGAGTTTGCTTTATGGATCTGCACAATATGCTCTCTACTTTCAACATAAAGGAATGACTACAGAGATTTAAAAAGTAATTTTAAAAAAAGATACCAAAAAGTCTGGATTGCATGTGTCTTGATGACAGCCAGAAATTGTTTACATAAGATGTGTCTACCAACTTTGGAATGGTGCAGTTTGTGCCCATTCTTTTGTGCAGAATATCTCAGGCTCTTTCTTCTTTGATAGGGTTTGTCTGTGGACTGTAGTCTTCAAGTCTTGGCACACATTTTCTGTTGGATTCAGGTCTAACCTTTAACTGGGCCACTCAAGGATATTCACTTAGGGCTTCTTTTATTAATAATAATAATAACAGTTTATATACCGCAGGACCATGAAGTTTTATGCGGTTTGCAAGGATTAAAAATGCTACAAATTGAGTAGAACTAACAAAGTTAGAAATTAAGTGACTAACAATTCTAGAGATCTATTGTTGTGGGAAAGATTGTGCAGATCAGCTACCAAAGTATTTCGGGAACAGATATGTTTTTAGGTGTCTCCTAAATTCCTCATAGTTCTTAGCATGCATAAGTAATTGTGCATTACCCTATAATGCATTACATGCATTACCCTATAATGCTGCTTGATAAGAGAAAAGATGTTGATGATGCCTTTTTAGTTTACATCCTCTAACCAGTGGAGAAACAAACTTCAAGTGTGAGCTTCCCTTATGTCTAATCTAATCTAATCCTTAGGTTTGTATACTGCATCATCTCCACGTTCGTAGAGCTCGACGCGGTTTACAGTAGGAGAAATAGGAAGGAACTACAACAGAGGGTTAGAGGTAGAAGTGTGAAGAAAATTTAGAGGATTTGGGATGCCAAGATATAAGAGTTTCCTTGATTCCTAAGTTGGAGGGAGACTTACATTTTTTGAGAAAAGCCAGGTTTTCAGATGTTTGCGGAAAACTTGGAGAGAGCTCAAGTTCCGAAGAGGGGAGGTAAGGTTGTTCCAGAGCTCAGTGATTTTGAAGTGGAAGGAGGTCCCTAGTTTTCCTGTGTGGGAAATGCCTTTTAGCGAGGGGAAGGATAGTTTTAATTTGTGGGAGGATCTGGTGGTATTAGGGTTTGAGGAATTCCAAGAAAGAGGGATAAAGAGAGGGAGGATACCATATAGGATTTTGAAAGTTAAACAGGCGCATTTATAGTGGACCCTGGCAATTATCGGAAGCCAGTGGAGCTTGGCCAGGAGCGGGCAGACATGGTCAAATTTACTTTTAGCGAAGATGAGCTTGGCCGTGGCATTCTGAATCCGTTGGAGTCTGTGGAGGTTTTTCTTAGTTAGGCTTAAGTAGATAGAGTTGCAATAGTCCAATCTGGAAAGGATGATGGATTGGACAAGGAGGGTAAAATGTTTTTGATGGAAGCAGGATCTAACTTTCCTCAGCATGTGAAGGCTGAAAAAGCATTTTTTTACCAAGGATTGGAGGTGGTCATTGAAGGACAATGTGGAATCAATGATGATGCCCAAGACCTTGCTTGAGAACTGAAGCTGCAGAGAGGAGCCAGAGGGTAGTGGGATGGAGGTGGGTAGGTGATCTAGTTTTGGACCGAGCCAAAGAAGTCTTGTTTTAGACTCATTCAATTTCATTTGCACAGTGTCTAATGGTTGAGAAAGAGAAAAGGTCATTTTTAAAATGTTATACGCTTTGAAGTTTTTGATATTGCGTACATAACAAAAATTTAATAAACTTGAAACTTGTTATATAACCGAATAGTACCTTAAAGCAAAAACATCCAAACTTAAACTGTGCACGTGCTTCCATTGGCAACCAGTGCAGAAGTCGGTAGGAAGGAGTTATATGATCGGATTTCTTCAACCCAAAAATCAGCCTGACTGCTGCATTTTGCACCAATTGTAATCGCTGCATATTCTTCTGGGAAATTGCCAGATGGGTGATATTACAGTAATCAAGTTGGCTCAGTATAAGGGATTGTACCAAAATTCTGAATGATGAAGCATCAAAATATGCTCTAATGGACCGAAGCTTCCAGAAAGTAAAAAAATCCTTTCTAACCAAAGAGTCCACCTGGTCTTTCATAGTTAGGCCCTGGTTCAGTATTACCCCCAAAACCCTCATAGTAAACTGCGGATGTTTCTACCACATACCAAAGAGGTAAATGTTCCAGTGCTCATAGGAATTCTATGAGCATCGCAGCATTTAACTCAACTCGCCAGCCCTTGGTAGAAACCTCTATCGACATTTAGTAAACCCCAGCATTATTTTTTTTCTTTTACTGAGCTCCTCCATTGTTGTTTTTGCTTTGTGTTTAGGATTGCTGCCCTCCTGAAAGTGAATCTTTCCAAGGTTCCAAGTCTTTGGCAAACTGGAACAGCTTTCCCTTCAGGACCTGCTTTTACTTTGCATCATCCATCTTTTCCTTGATTTTCACAAGCCACCCTGTCTCATAGTGTAGTGCTGCTGCCGCCACCATGATTTACCGTACGGATGTTGTTATCAGAGTGATATATATCCAAAAACAACATCCAATGATATTCAGCACTACCTACAATACATAGAGAAAAAGGAGAAAAGACCGCAGTGTCTAATAGGGGGTTCCAAAAAACTTCCCACATAGACAAGCCAATCTCAAAATCACCACTTTGAGACCAGCAGACACATCCTCAGTCAAAAACTCCAAGATAAGTGGAATTGTATTATAAAGTAACACAGTCTTTCAATATCATCACTTATCTGAAAATGTAGTATTCCAAATGTTCTTTGACATAGTGCTGAGACATGAAAGCAGGAAAAACCCGCACAGTGGAGCATAAGCATACAGCACAGCAGCTAAACAGTCATCACCGCTGGCATTATATTTCCACAATGTCCAACAGGACTCCCTGTTTCGCAATCAAGCTTCTTCAGGGATTTGCTGTAAACAAAAAAGAAAAACCAAAATCGGTTTGCATACAAAAGTGAGTGTTTCCTTCTTCCCGAGGTGGTGATTTTAAACACTGCTGCTGCTGAGAGAACAGCGCTGTATTGTAGGTAGTGCTGAATATCATTGGATGTTGTTTTTGGATATATAGTATTTGGACATCCTTTCTTGTTAGTGAATGTTATCAAAGTGATTCCATACATATTACCATCAAGACCAAAAACTTTCACTTTTGCCAGAAACTGGCCTGCCCCGCCCCCACTCCCAGTTTCTTGGGAAATGGTTTGTCTCGGAGTAATTTCTCCAAATGAGTTAGTTTTGTGCAAACAATGACAGGAATGAGCCTCACTCCTAAGCCAGGGCATGTGACGTATAAGCTCAGTCTCAAATTTACTGCTAACTCTCATCTTAGTACTTGCATTGTGCCAAAACACTATGCAGCAAATCATATGGTTTTTATTCAGCAGTAATATTCTTCTCACCAACCTACTATATTTGCTACATTTGTGGAATAATCTTGATTAAAATGGTGTCATGTTAGTCCACTTTTAAAGGTAATATAGAGAAACAAAAACATAACCTATATAAAATAAGATACCACCATTTTTATTGGACTAACTTAATGCATTTTTGAATGAGCAAATGTTAAGAAATATCAGAATAATTGGAGTAATCCTGAAATTATTGAACAGTCATGGAGGGCCATTTAATCAGATGTGGAGGACCATTTTCAGAAAGGACTTGTAAGTCCAATTTGGACATTTCCCACTAAATGTCCAAAATGGGAAGCACAGAAACATCCATTTTCGAAAGCTGAACCTCTAGATGTCCAAAATTTATTAATTTTGTTGAAAATCACCTACTTGGATGTCTTGGCCACCAAAATGTCTAGAGACTGCCAGGATGTCTAACTTTGCCATTTTCGACCAAGTAGAAACGTCCACATCAGCATCATTTAGATGTGGGAGGGGCCACCATTCTAATGGACTGTCCACATGAACAAACCAATAGAGCAGTGGAGCACCTTAGAGGGCACTGAGGTGAACTTCACATAAAGAGTGCCAGAAGTACATCTCTCCATAACCCCCGTATAATTTATGCTGAGCCCTCCAAAACGCTCCCCAAACCACTAGACCCAAGTGTCTACCAGTAAAGTAGGGATTAGGTGGGCTCACACTTTCCAACACAAATGTAGTACCGTATTTCCCCATGTATAGGCCGCCCCATTCTATAAGCCGCAGAAAATGCTGATTTTTGTTTTAAAACTGTTAGATGAGCCACCCCATGTTACTAGCTGCAGCTTATCCAGAGTAGCTGAACTTTTAAAAATCATCTCCCTCCCCCGTACCTTTTTAAATCCCCCTTAAATACCTCCCTCGCTGGATGGCTGCCAACTGCTTCCTCCAATCTCACGGCCAGCGATGCAGGGCAGGAGCGATCTTTTCAGCATTCAGCCTGGCCCCGCACTGTTTCCTGAATGGCTGCTGTCAGTTTTCAAGGGACTCGTAAGAACTGACAGCAGCCATTCAGGAAGCGGCACAGGGTCAGGCTGGATGTCGAAAAGATCGCTCCTGCCCTGCACCACTGGCCGCGAGATTGGAGGAGGCAGTCAGCAGCTGCCCAGCGAGGGAGGGATATAAGGGGGATTTGATGTGTATGCTATGCAGACGGTTTCAGGTGGGGCAACATCAGTTTAAATTAGCAGCTTATGCTGATAATTTGTTAGGTCATATTGTGGAACCTGAACGTTCGTTGCCGGCTTTGCTGAAATTACTGAAGGAATATGGGGAGTATGCTGGGTTGCAGCTTAACCTGAATAAGTCAGAGGTGCTGGCGTCCTCGGTGGAGGTGCAGGATGGGTGAGGGCCTCACTTTCCCCTGCGATGGGCGACAGGATCTTTCCGGTATCTTGGGGTAAAGATATCCATGGATGTTGCTGCGTTGTATAAATTAAATGTGTGGCAAATGATGCAAGATACGAGACAGGTGCTGGAGAGCTGGCATTTATTACCCTTGTCGTTGATGGGGCGGATTCAGCTGCTTCGAATGATGATTTTGCCCAAGTGGCTTTACATGCTTCAGACCCTCCCATTACACATCTCTCGCAAGGACCTGGGTCATGTGCAGGGTATGTTTTCTAGGTTTATTTGGGCAAATAAAAAGCCTAAATTGCCTATAGCCCGTTTACAGGGGGGTTGGGGAGAAGGGGGCCTGGGGTTGCCCAATCTGCAACGTTATAATTATGTGTGCTTGTTGAGACATTTAGGAGATTGTTTGCTGGGGTCAATTAAATTTATACCAGTGCAGATGGAAAAGGTGTACTGCCATGTAGAGCACTCCCTGGCAAATTTTGTTGTAGTTTGTTAGTGAGCTCTCTGCAGAAGGTGTGGACATGGTTGGTGCGTAATTTGGATGGGGACCCATCGATTACTGATCAGATTCCGTTGCGAGGGCATTCCCCCTTCTCCCCGGGAACTGATAATGCAGCCTTTGCCAGCTAGGGGAGAGAGGGGGTCTGGCAGTTGGAGCATGTGATGACTTTGGAGGAGGATCTCGTAGCGTTTGAGGATTTGCAAGATCGGGTGGGACTCAAATGGGGCAATACTTTTGCGTATTGTCAGCTTAAACATTTTTGGGCCATCTTAGACTTAGGCAGTTGGGCAGTCCCAAGGGGTCTCGTTTGCGTGCTTTTTATGGTGTGGACATGGAGGAGGAGATCTCTGTGTCTATGATTTACAAAGGTTTGGGGCGGGTGGAACCCAGTAAGGAGGAGGAAATTTACCGGCAGGGCTGGGAGAGGGATTTGACCGTGCCATTGCAGGCCTGGGATCTTTTGACACAACTTCTTGACTCGTTCGGCAACCTTACAGGAATGCTATTATAGGGTGCTTTATAGGGCGTATTTCACACCTGTACAATATTTTTATTGTGGGGGAGCTGCCACTCCTCTGAAATGCGGGATGGAGGTGGGGATGTTTGGGCATATGTTTTGGGGGTATAGTCTTATTCAATCGTACTGGAGGGAGATTCTCCATTATATGCGTCACGGTCTTCACCTTGCCTTGACCGGTATCCCGGAGCAATTGGTGCTAGATTTACCTGCGGTGTTTGAGGCTATGGGGGGGGGTGGAACGTCGATTGCTGTGTCGCAAGCTTGAGTTGGTGGTTCGTAAATGCATTATGAAATATTGGACTAAGTGAGCCCCCAGGGTATTGGCGGTGGGCTTATGTACATCAACTGGCCTGCTGGGAAGTGAGGGATGAAAGGGGAACCAGGAAAGGGGGGTCAGTGATATTTGCAAATTTGGGACCCATATTTGCAACAGTTACATCCCAAGGGCCGTAGTCTCATTTTGAATACCCTACGAGCACTGTAGTCTGTGACTGGTGAGTTTTGCGCATGGGGGGTTGGGCTTGGGGTGGGTTTTTGGATGGGGGTGTGGTGGGTGCAAGGGAGATACTGTAGCTAGCTTTGGAACCATGTGCTCTTCTGGGCTGGGACATTTTCAGATTGAGGGTGGTATCTTGGAGCTGGAGGGGAGGGGGTTGGGGGCGGTTTGCTTCTGACCTTGAGGAGGTTTTGTGGTGGGAGGAGGGGTAAATTCCTGGGTCATATTGTGTTGTGGAGTAAGGGTTCAGGGATTATCAGAACACAGATCACCGAGCCTTCTTGTTGTGGTAGGCTTGCTGGAGCTGAGATGCATCCTATGGTTGAGTGGTAATTGGGGAGGAATGAGAGGGGTGTTTGGACGTGGGGGGATGTTGTACTTTGTCGTGTCATGTTCTTTACTTATTAATTTGTTTATTGACAAATTAATAAAATGTTTCAACACTAAAAGGTACGGGGAATATTTAAAAAGGTATGGGGGATGATTTACAGGGGGGGATGTCTTTGGAATGGCTGCCCCATTTAAGCAAACCACATATGTTTGTAAAATCAATCTATAAGCTGTGGCCTATAGATGGGGAAATACAGTAGTTAGAGTGGCCTATGGGTCCTCCTCCCTACTGTAATCCCCTCCTTCTCAGACTGAGGTAAAAGGTATCCCTCTTGAAACAAGATTTATTTTGTAGTCGTGAACACCAAGGGTTAAATTGATACCTTTCCCCAGGAGGAATAAATTACATAAAAAAATAATAATGAATGTAATAATAAAATGTAATGTAACCTGGAAATAAAAAATGTTAATTAAACTATAAACAATTATTTGGGCCGGTCGGAGACCTAGAGTGAGTAGGAAGGTCTTATGTATGGGGAGGAGTGATGGGGGATTGGGGTTCCCAATGTGGTAAAATATTACCAGGCTGCCCAGTTGCGCGCCCTTTTAGAGTGGCAGACGCAGACACCGAAGCCGTGAGTGGTGATAGAGCAAAGTTTAAGTGATGGGGTGCCTTTGTTACATCGGCCATGGTTACCTGGCAGGGCGCGGTTGGTGGGTGGCCTGTCCTCGGTTGGAACTTCTTTGAGGGTATGGAACCAGACCCGAGGTGGTTTATTGTTGGGTAGGCGCCATTCCTGGTATACCCCGTTGAGACATAATCCAGACTTTCCACCGGGAAGGGGTGGGGGAGTGTTTACTGATTGGGAATCTAGGGGCTTAGTTTGTGTGGGACAATTGTGGGATCCGGTCTTGGGCCGTATTAGACCCTTTGCAGAGCTCCGGGGCCAGTTTGACTTTGGGGTCCGGGATCTGTTTCCCTATCTACAAGTTGTTCACTATATCCGGACCTCGGGTCTACTGGGGGATTTGAGGGGTGGCAAGACTCCCTTTGAGCTGTTGTTGGGTCCGGTGCTCCGGAAGGGAGCTCTGTCTGCTGTATATCGGTGCCTTAATTGTCGGGGAGCCCAGCATCCCTACATGAGGGCCTGGGCGGGTGATTGGGGCTCTGCTATTTCCTGGGACACTTGGGGGGACATCTGGTCAGAGATTTCCTCGGCGGGTATAGCTGCTTTGTTGATAGAGAATGGATATAAGGTCCTCTTTCGTTGGTACTATACCCCTCAGGTTGTGGCACGTTGGCAGGGGTGTGTGAGTGTTCTTTGCTGGAGGGGCTGTGGGGAGGTGGGTATCTACTTCCATATGTGGTGGCAATGTGGGAGGGTGTGTGGGTTCTGGACTGGGGTTTTCTCTCGAGTGTCCCAGATCCTGGATATCCAGATTCCGGTTGATTGGCGTCATGCCTTGTTGTTCTGGCATCAATTGAATCTAGCTTGGGGGGATTCTCTGTTTTGCAAGTTGGCATTCACTGCTGCTAGACTGGCAATAGCCTCCTTGTGGAATCAACCGCACCCTCCCACATGGGACATGGTGGAGCAACGCTTGCTTAATTGGCAGCTTCTTTACCATTTAACGGCCCTACGGCATGGCAAACTCCATGGCTGAGCTCACATTTGGCGTAGATTTAGGGCTTCTGTGGGGGTTTGTGGCAGGGGTGGCTTGGGGCTTTGAGTTGAGCTTGGGGCTGGACTATAATCATCTTTCTCTTCCATTCTTTGTTTACGTATAAAATCGGATGATTCTCAACCTTTTGGGTGCTGTAGATATGGTGTTTTGTCCCTGGGGGGAGGGGGAGGGGGGTATTAGCTGCGTTCTGGTGGGTGTTTTTGTTTGTTTTTTGTTGGACTGTAGGGATTGCACATATCTCTGCTCTTGGCTACACTTCGGGCGTTTTCTGGAGTGTGGTGTATTGCTTGTTGTTTTCTTGTTGTTGCATCTCCTATGTATATGTAATGCTTGGTGTGTTTATTTTAATAAAAGCTTTATTTAAAAAAAAAAAAAATTAAACTATAAACAAAATAGATATAAAGAAGCACTAAGAATTCAAAATTTAAAATAGAAATAAAATGTAATAAACAAATGCTGTATATCAAATCTAGACAATGAAATTCTACTTCCCCTCTGTACAGTTCTTTTTCCCCAGATTTGGGTATTTGAGGCTTTCTGTCCTTTCTGTGTAGGGGTACCACATTGGCGCGCTGTTGCTAGCAGACTCTCTCTTCCTGAAACCATCCTACTACTCTAACTAAAACCAAATCAATAAGAAAAACCCTATACTAAATCTAATAACCCCACAGTTGCCTAAAATACTTTCTAAGCTAGGCAAAAAAACAGATAATTGATGTTCCCTATACTATTTTCCCTCCCCAAAATTTCCTATATATAATCACAAAACTCATCCTTCCTCTAAACATTTTGGGCTCCTTTTACAGAGGTGCGTTAGGGCTTTAATGCATGGAATAGCGCAGCTGAATTGCCGTGTGCGCTAGACCTTAACGCCAGCATTGAGCTGGCATTAGTTCTAGAAGCATAGCGCGGGTTTAGCATGTGGTAATTTCGTGCATGCGCTAATTTCTTTAGCGCACCTTAGTAAAAGGAGCCCTTCATGCATATAAATCTTTTCCCAAAATCCCAAAAATCTTTACAGAAATTATTCCTAGAAAAAAGATTTCCAAGGCAGTCTCACAGCTTTGCTTCACTAATAGCCTCTCATAACATTCCACAGAAATATGTCACAGGACATCTCATTAACTCCTCCAGAAATCTGCCCCACAGACTTATTACAAAGAGTATATCCTGGGGCAGAACTGAGGCAGTTTGTGGTTGTGGGGAGATGCAAAGAGATCTATCTGAGGAGTACCCCACTGAGAAAAAAATGTGATGAAGAGGCGAGGAATTGAGTGTCCATTTGTGAGGTTGCAGAAGACGACTCAATTTGTCCACCAAACATTTTTTCACCCCTTGAATGTAGACAGCTTTCAGGAAAGTGTTGTGAAGGATTGCCCAATCCCAAATCTTCAGAGCTTCTTGACAAAGAGGAAGAGATCCCGTTCCTCCCTGCTTGTTGACATAGTACATAGCAACTTGGTTGTCCGTCCGGATGAGGACTAACTGGTCGTGAAGAAAATGTTGAAAAGCTTTGAGAGCATTGAAGATCGCTCTGAGTTCCAACAGATTGATATGGTACTGACGATCCATGCTAGACCAATGGCCTTGAGTATGGAGACAGTCGAGGTGAGCCCCCCCCCAAGCGTAGGTCAAGGAATCTATCATGAGGACCTTCTGATGAGGTGGTGTCTGAAACAGTAAACCTCTGGAGAGATTGGAAGAGAGCATCCACCAGTGGAGAGACTGTCTCAATGAAGGAGTGAGTGTAATGTGTCGAGAGAGTGGTTCGCACGCCTGCGTCCACTGAGATGTCAGGGTCCACTGAGGAATTCTGAGGTGAAGTCTGGCAAAAGGAGTCACGTGAATGGTCGAGGCCATGTGACCTAGTAGTACCATCATGTCTATCACTGAGAGTGAAGAGCGGGAAGACACTTTGTGACAGAGCTGAATAAGAGCATCCAGACGTTGTTGAGGAAGGAATGTTCTGAGTTGGATAGTGTCCAGAACAGCTCCGATGAACTGTAGATTTTGAGAGGGCTGAAGGTGGGATTTGGGAAAGTTGATTTCGAATCCCAAGCTTTGTAGGAACCACGTAGTCTGTTGGGTCGCTACAATAACCCCCTGAGATGTTGAATCTTTGATGAGCCAGTCGTCTAGGTAGGAGAACACCTGAAATCCATGGTTCCTTAGAGCTGCTGCTACCACCACTAGGCACTTGGTGAACACTCTGGGAGATGATGCCAGGCCGAAGAGTAGCACTCTGTATTGAAAATGCAGATTCCCCACCCGAAATTGGAGGTACTGATGGGAGGCCAGATGAATGGGAATGTGAGTGTAAGCCTCCTTGAGATCTAGAGAACATAACCAATCGTTCTGATCTAGAAGGGGATAGAGGGATGCCAGAGACAGCATGCAAAATTTTTCTTTGACTAAAAATTTGTTGAAAGCCCTGCGATCCAGAATGGGTCGCAGCTCGCCCGTCTTCTTCTGAACTAGGAAGTAACGGGAATAAAAACCCCTGCTCTGCTGTTCCAGAGGAATTTCCTTGATGGCACGGAGATGAAGCAGAGCTTGAGCTTCCTGAAGAAGAAGGCCGGTCTGGGATGGATTGGAAGGATACTCTCTTGGAGGGAATGAGTGAAATGAAGAGAGTATTCTTCCCTAATTATTGACAGCACCCAGAGGTCGGATGTAATGGTCTCCCATCAATGGTAAAATGTTGGAGACGACCTCCTATGGGAAGAGGGGAGGACAGAGGCAGAACAATGGAGGTTATGCTCTGTTTGAGACAGTCAAAAAGGCTGTGCAGCTTTAGGTGCAGCAGAAGGCTGAGGTTTCTGTTGCTTCTGCTGCTGTTGTTTCTTGGGGGGGGGTGCTCGAGTGTAAGAAGCTGCCCTTGGAGGATAACGCCTCGTAGGATGGAAGAGGTTGAGAAGGTTTTGCAGGAGCTGGCTTAGGCTTTGGTCTGAGAATTGAAGCAAAAGATTTTTCATGCTCAGACAACTTCTTGGTGGCAGCCTCTATGGATTCATCAAAGAGGTCATTGCCCTCACAAGGAATATTATCCAGACGATCCTAGAGATTGGGGTCCATATCAATGGTGCGAAGCCAGGCCAGGCGGCGCATCGCTACTGAGAAAGCAGTGACCCTGGAAGAAAGTTCAAAGGCATAAGATGACTGGAGAAGATGTAATCTGAGTTGCGCCAAGGTAGCAGTGACTTGTTGAAACTCCAAATGTCTATGTTGATCCAGGTTTTTTGTGAAACCTGGAAGGATATCAATCAGGAACTTAAAATAAGTAATGAAGATAAAATTATAGTTGAGGATTCTGGAGGCCATCATGGAATTCTGATAAAAGCGACGGCCAAACTTGTCCATGGTCTTACCCTCTCTTCCAGGAGGTACTGTGGCATAGACCCTAGAAGGATGGGTCCTCTTCAGTGAGGATTCCACAAGGAGGGATTGGTGAGATAGTTGTGAATTCTCAAAATCCTTGCAATGTAGAGTTCTATACCTCAATTCCAATTTGCATGGAACAGCAGGTATAGCATAAGGAGTCTCCAGATTTCGTTTGAAAGTTTGAGACAGAAGCCTGTTAAGAGGAAGCTTGAGTGACCCTGCAGGGGGCTGAGGCAGATGCATTTCTTCTAAATACTGCTTAGAGTATTTAGAACCAGCATCCAATTTAAGATCCAGGTCATCAGCCATTTGATGAAGAAAGGAGGAAAAGGACAATTGATCCACCAGAGCATGGCCTCGAGAAGAGCTCAATGACCTTGAGGCACCTCGAGTGGAGAATGAAGGCGAAGCCTCTCTGGAGTATTGGGAACCCAAGGAATAGACAGACTTGGAGGAAGCATTGGAAGCAGCTGAGTCTCATGGTATGCAATTGGTGACCTTGATCGAGGAGTTGGAGGCCTCGAAGATCTGGAAGGCCTGAATTGAGGCCTGGACAAAGAAGGCCTGCGCCTCGATGCATGTCTTGATGAGGGCCTCGATCAACGACGAGAGTGCTGCCTGGAAGTAGGTCTCGGGTAAGATCGAGGAGACTTCGCCCTATGTCTGGAAACGGGCAGTGCCGCTGGTGAATGAATAGGGCTAGAAGCTGTAGATCGAAACCCCATAGACTCAGTGGTTTGGATCGAGGAATTTCGAAGCACTCCCAAAGACTTGGCTCCTTGTATGAAGTGTGAAGATTCCTGTCGAGACACTCGCAAAGACTCGACTCCTTGCATAGATCACTCGCAAAGACTGGACTCCTTGCACAGAGTGTGTAGACTCAGCTTGAGGCACAGGCAGGGACTCGACTTCGTGTGAGACTTCTGATTGCCCAGGCTAGACTGCAGGAAGCAGAGTCGAGGCAGGACTGTATTTGCTCAGTAACTGAACAAATTGCTGCTCTAACATGGTCTGGAGAAAAGCCTGCAATTGTGGATCCGAGTCTGAAACTGGACGACTTGCTGAGGCTAAAGGCTCCGAGGTGGCGGTAGAAGCATGCTTCAACTTGGAGGATTGATGCTTGGATATTTTAAGGACCACCGCAGGAACGGTATCTGACCTGAGGGAAGCTCAGGAGAAGATAAGGCAGTAGTACTCGAGGCCAAAGATGATCCAAACGAGGAAGGTCTGATGAGACTCAAGGACAGAGTTGTGGAAACAGGAGGACCCCCCGTTAAAGGCTTGACTGAGTCAGAAATCGAGGTCAAGGGTATAACTGCAGAGTCCATCCTGAACAGTTTTTCCACTTGAACCCGACGACATTTAAGGGCTCGAGGTTGAAGAGTAGCACAGCGCACGCACGACTTTGGACTATGGTCAGGCCCGAGACAGCAAAGACAACAGTGGTGTGGGTCTGTGAGGGAAATCGCACGCTGGCACTGGCTACACTTCTTGAAACCTGTGACTGGCTGGGACATAGAAGGGAAGATAGCTGCTGCAAGGTCGAAGCCCGCCAGCAGCTGGCATGCGACCCGTTCCGCCAGTCAGTTGACAAAAATAAAACTTTAACTTAAACTTTTTTCTTTTTTTTTATAAAGAAAAGAAACAAAACACAGCGATAAGAAAATAAACTCAAACCGTGGTGAAGAGAAGGCATGAAGCGAACGAAGTTCAGCGCAGAGCATCAAAGACAGACTTCTCAGCTCCATGGAAAACTGAGAACTGAGGAGACGCGCCCTGTGCTGGGCGGGAAGACACTCGTTCATGCGCGGTGCAGTAGACTCAAAACTTCTAAGTTTCTACAAGCAAGTCTGCTTGCGAGGCTGTCCGCATCCGGGCTCTGTGGATGACGTTACCCATATGTGAGAATAGGCTGCCTTCTTGTCCTGGGATAAAATCTTCTCCAAAAATCAGAACCACAGATTTGTCACTCGGAGAATCTCTCAAAACACTTCCCAGAAGATTCTCACAGACTATTTCTAGCATCAAATAGTTTCACAGATAAAACAATTCTTCACATCAGCCAGAAAGAAATGTTTTCACCTTTGGATAAATACCAGAATCTATCTATCAAACTTCAACTTCAACCAAAACCTCCAATTCCTATTCAAAATTCAATAAACCCAGCTATAATTACCTTCTCACAAGGCACAGAAACCAAACTACCTGCACACAGATCCAAGTCACCCTCCCAACTGTCAAATCTGACAGAATGTTCAAGCAGCTGATGCTGATCTCTGAGTCTGCACTAGGGATTAGTGAGCAGTGGGGGAGTGTGGTCAGGTCATAGCTTAATATATGCAATGGTCATCTGGTGAGTGTGGGTACCTTTATGGCATTTAGACGCTTCCAAAAGAGGTTTAGCCCAAAATGTCTGAGGTCCATCCAGGATATTTTGCAATAGGTTTGATTATTCCCACAAGATGTCCAGGTCTAGCCTGCTCAAAGCAAGCCCTTAACACGCCCCCTTGAACTCTAGATGCAAAGCAAGTGAAACATCTCACTAGATGTCCAGGAAAATGGTTTTGATTATTGGCACATGGACATCCCAGCGATTAGGACGTCCAAGTGCTGACAGGTGTTTTTTGGGGGATGTTTTAATGTTTTGATTATGCCCTTAATAGTTTACTTTATCCAACAAGTTATGTACAAAGTGGCTAAAAACTGTAATGCATACATAATAATATCTGCCAATACAGTTAGATAGTAATCATATAAAACATAATATATGATTAAACAGTATACATAAAATAATTATCAAGAATATCAAATAGATTTTCACATAATATAAATGCATAAGCATAAACTAACAGAATTGAGCAACATTAGAAAGTAAAAATAATCAGTAGTCCCGTGCTCTTATCACCTCTTATTACCCCAGTACACCTCTAGCTCTCTCTCATACATTAAACATTACGGGGTACATTCTAAAAGGGCTCCTTTTACTAAGGTGCGCTAGCGTTTTTTAGCGCACGCAGGAAATTACTCCGCGCTATGCTTCTAGAACTAACGCCAGCTCAATGCTGGCATTAAGGTCTAGCGCACGCAGCAATGTAGCACGCGCAATTCCATGTGTTAAAGCCCTAGCACACCTTAGTAAAAGGAGCCCCAAATGTCACCTTAAAAATCAGCGCCAAAAGTCGGCACTTAGTGGATTCTATAAACCATCTCTGAGGTTAGGCGCAGTGTAAACAATCACACATAGTGCCCATCCGCGTGACTAACATTTAGGTGCAGGCATTTATGCCAATGAAAACCAGACCTAAATGCCTACACCTAAGTTATGCCTTCTTATTTCCCTCTTTAGGCTTCCCATATCCCTTTTAGCCTTATATCACCCTTATAGACTGTTTACTTTCATTTGGCCCCCATACCTCTTGAGTGATTCAAAAGCCGTTCCAGGGCCTACACAAGATCAGATCTCTTTGGCTATTTTTGGATGAGAGTGCATTTAAAATGTCATACCTTTAATTTGCAACATCTGGTTTACGTTAACTCTCTCTTTTAATAGGGGTTCCTCTTCTTTTTTAGATAGTTATAACTGATACAAAACACAGCTGCAAAGTTGCTTTATCATGCCAAAAAAGGAACTGCGTCGCTCCTCTCCTCTTGGCATCCCATTACCAGCAGAATACATTTTAAAATAACCTGAGAAAAAATTAGGATTTGTAAGACTAATTAGAGTTGGTAGCTTGCCTCGTCTGTTTGGAGCATGATTTTGCCCTAAAGTGGGCCCAAAATAAAGAAAAGTTTCTCACGAAGGTTTGCTAGCAATATGAGAGAAGAATGCCACATCTTGGAAACATTTTACAATTGATCATTGACGTTTGTTACAATGGATAATTGTAATATTTTTATATCTGTTGTTTGTATATTTATTATGTGTGTAATATTGTAATCTTTGTCATACCCTTTTTGATTTTGAACCATTCTGTATCTCTACAGTATACGTGGTTCGCACTGTAGCTTCATGATCGTAGTAGAACAATCTGATTAACCTGATCAGGTGCGCTGGCATTCCTACCTCACTTTTTTTTCAAAGCTTGACATATTATTGTGGCAAAGCAATTACAGCAGCAAAACTTACCAGTACTTGTCAGAATGATGGGTATCAATAGCAGTGCAACTAATACTTATTCGTGATAAAGAACAGACAAACTAATAGGAACTACATGCCATAGGTCCTAACTCACACTTAACAATGCTTTCTATCTTACCCACTAGCTCAGAAGTATGACACTGTCTCTCTCCTTCTGGATTCACTCGGGAATAGTCTGTTGCTCCCTCCTGTGTGGCAGGCCTCATCTCTCTTTCTTTCTCTCAGACTCCAAACTGATGTTTCACAGCTGACTCCTGTATATTCAGTCTGTGTTTGTAGTGGAAGGCTTACTCAGTAGTGAAGCTGGAATGGAACTAGTCTTAGTTGCAACTAAGGTGCTACTCAGTACGACTAATACTGGTTTATGAGTACTGAGTGCGAAGCACTCAGCCCGTTTTCTGGAACTACATGTTGGCTGGTGAAATAACACTCATCAGAGACAAATCTCTCCTTCCTGAGAGTCTCTCCTCTTTCTGCTTCCTCCCCTGCCTTTTCTGATCAAGCAAGAGTTCCTGATATAGAGGACATCTATTACATATATACCAGTTCTCTGATTAGATGAGCTGAGCACACAAAGACTTGCTGGTATAGATAGATGCACATGGACAGAAAATGAGTTAAGGCCTTGGCTAATTAGGACCACTGAGCTGGCTAGATGGTAGATGTTATCCGTATAGTCCAGGATGGCTGTTCTGCAAAATATATTAATGAGGCTTCTGGCCTTGTAGTTGGCCTACCTTATCAGAGCTGGTACTGCTGGTGCCCCTAATGAAGGTTACCTCATTCCACATAATTAAATCTCACTCTGTAGGTTTCACACCAGAGAGAAAAGATGTTCCTGGGAATGTCAGTCTGAGCCTTGACATAATGGTTATGTTTGGCTTTAAAAAAAAAAAAAGTATTAAGACTGCTGTTGAACCAGATAGAATACGGCTTGTTTCCTATATACTTGGCCCTGATGCAGTGGGTTTGAATTGTTACCCACGAAACGTTGGCCACGTTGGCTTTCTTTGAAACACAAGCGCTGATAAAAAAGCTAAGTGATCTTTGAATAGCACTTATTAGGTCTTCCGCTATATATAATTGATAAAAAGACAAAGTTTCAATATAGTAGTCTTTTTAGAGCTGAAATAGTGCAAATACACTTAGAAATGAGAGTATGTTTAAACAATAATAAGTATTAAAAATCGTTTTAATGTGAATTGATAAAAAAAGAAAACTTATATAATAAATAAACTATAGATTTAAACTATTAGAATTTTATAAATGAAATTAAATATATGGGAATATGGACAATGATTGGAGAAAAAGGAGCGAAAACAAACTACGCTGAATACCCCAGTCATTGACTACGACTACGCGTAGGCTCCGTTACTGAGGCCGATTCCTATGTACTTAGAATAGCATTTGCACTTTAAGATAAGTGGGAAGTGTGTGTTTTATATGTTTGGCTTTATGCATACAAACAGTATATATTCCTACAGACATTATGCAGACACATCCAATTTTTAAGAACAATGATTAATAGGATATTGGGATCGTCTATCCCGTTGTCATATGGCATTGTGTTTTCGGAACTTTGTTACAAACTAGAAGTCCAATTAGTGCAAGTCAGAACAGATTACTTCTCATTATGACAGAGATAGCGTTGCAGTTAATTACAAAAAAACTGGGATAGACTGCATTTTAACTTCTGGTGGGAAACCTTGTGCCAAGTTTATAGATATGAGTGAATGAACTTGGAACAGCTGGGCCATTACAAAAACTTTTGAGGCCATTGATGACATTTGTAAAAACTGATCCCTAGTATAAGCCTTTGATTTCTAATAGGAGGTTCATACACATCCAAGGAGGGGGGAAGGGGGGGGAAATATACTTATATCATTTTTGTTAGATAAAAGTGCTGTTTTTATTGTACCATTTGTTTGTGTGTTCTAGTGCATTTTGTATTTATTTAAAAATTAATAAAGAATTATATATATGAAAAAAAGAACATTGATTAAGGATTGCTTTCAGAAGAGGGAAAAATCTTAAAGAACTTTTAAGCCCTGCCATGTTACCATCAGAATTTTTTTTCTCATACAGTTGAAAAACAGAATAGCAACACTAAAATACATCAGAAGTGTGGTCATTGCGAGACATGCACTATGATTGAAGAGCTTACTAGTGTAATTAATCCTATGGATAACTTGTGAATATTTATATAGGTGCTTACTATTTCTTTATAAAGATGAAATTTGACATTCACACTTTTGGAAGGTTATGAATATACTTTATCAATAACTATATATATAATAATTTTTGATAGGGAAATATGTTGATCTTATTATATATTCTAAGGATTTTAAGTGATGTATATAGTGTACAATGTATTTTTTTCTTGTATTCACTTAATGAATGTATTAAAAATGAATAAAGATTAAAAAAAAAAAAAAAGCATTGCAACATAACATATACTCTACATTCATCCACCACATGTAAGTCAGAGTATGCAGTTTATGCCATTAGATGTAAAAGCAATAAAATCTACATTGGAAAAACAGTTAGGTGTTTGAGCACATATATACTGTAAGTGAACACTGCTCCTGTGTACAATGCCAGAGGACAGGGGCTCCTTTAGTCTCTCATTGTAAGATGGCAGGACACACATTTGAGAGTTATACCTCTTTTGTTATTGAACAGGTACAGAAAAAAAAAAAAAAAAAGTGGGTTGAAGATTGCTGCAAAGTGAACAAAAATGGATTTTTAAAATGAACTTGTGTGAAACTCAGGGGTTGAACAGTAACACTGAGTGGGCGGCATTTATGTAAATTTGGCAACAGAATCCAGTACTGTAAAGAGATATTCACTGAATGGGAGTTGTGTGGGTAACACTGTGTTTGGTTGAGGTTCACAGCATTATGTTTATAAGGATGGGTATCTCGAGTAGATCGACGGATGTCATAATGCCACTTTACAGAGCAATGGTCAGACCACACCTGGAGTACTGTGTCCAACACTGGTCTCCTCACCTAAAGAAGGATATAACCCTGCTGGAGAGGGTGAAGAGGCGAGCCACGAAGCTAGTAAAAGGTATGGGAAATTTGAGCTACAAAGAACGCCTCGAAAAACTAAGCTTGTTCACCCTTGAGAAGAGAAGACTGCGAGGAGATATAATAGAGACTTTCAAAATACTAAAAGGGCTCAACAAAATAGAAAAGGAAGCATCGTTATTCACATTGTCAAATGAGACTCGGACAAGAGGGCACGGGCTGAAATTGAGGGGCGACAGGCCCAGGATGAATGTCAGGAAGTTCTGTTTCAGACAGCGAGTGGTGGACGTTTGGAATGCTCTCTCGGAGGAGGTTGTGATGGAAACCTCCATTATGGGATTCAAGTGCAAGTTGGATGCACACCTCCTTGCAAATCACATTGAGGGATACGGGAAAATAAGGTTTTCATCAGGGAACACCTAGGTCTCCATCAAGGAACACCTAGATTGGCCTCCGCTTGTGCGGGTCACTGGACTGGATGGACCAAAGGTCTGTTTCGGTGAGGGCATTTCTTATGTTCTTATGCCACCTTTTTTGTACCATGTGGGTGGCATGGTCTGAGAAGAGAAATCTGCAGAAGCAACACATGCCTCCTAATTGGAACTAATTAAAAGATACCAGCACAAATCAGCACAATTCTATAAAAAATATGCACCAGTTGCAGTGGATGACTTTTTAAAGGGAACGTGGCCAGGAGCAGATCATGGGCACTCCTAAAAGTTATACACATTGTTATAGAATATGTTCAATTTGTGCACAACTTAGGTGCAGGCATTTAGGCCTGGTTTTAGTTGGCCTAAATGGGTGTGCCTAAAAGTTAGGTGACACACTGGCACTTATCAAGATTCTATAAAAGGTACTAGCACCTTTCTAGTTGGTGCTGATTTTTTAGATGCCATATATAGAATTAGGCCCTAAATGGACAATTATAGGTCATATACCGGAAGACCAAGGAGACCGACATGTTTATTTAAATTATAGAGAATAGTGTATTCTTAAATTGGATTCAATACAACCAAAGAGTTTAAACAGCTCAGTTGAGTGAATGACCCTTTACATGCGAATTAATCTGTGCACAGTGCACTACTCTGATTGGTTGTTTTGATTATGACAAAGTGATGCTAGTTGTTGAAGTAAAGTTTTAAAAACACAATCTTGATTTATTTTGCAGTGGACAATGAAACAATATCATGAGAAGAATTGACTACAACAATTCTCAGTTCTCTGATGCAGGATCCCAAAACACGATCATATGATCAAGCTGGCATTGGGAATTCTTTGTTGAGATAAATTTTGCACAAGATATTTTTGAAAGGATTTATTTGATGAGCAATGAATGATATAGGAATAAGTTTCACAGAACACATTTTTGTACATAATGGAATGTTTGCCAGAGCACGTTGAAGCCCATTTAAAAACATTTATATAGCTGAGTAATTTATTGGAAAAAAAACACATAAGAACATAAGAAGTTGCCTCCACTGGGTCAGACCGAGGTCCATCTCGCCCAGCGGTCCGCTCCCGCGGCGGCCCATCAGGTCCGTGACCTGTGAAGTGGTTTCTGCCTATTTCTATAAACTACCTCTAGTTATATCTGTACCCCTCTATCTCCTTATCCTCCAGGAACCTATCCAAACCCTCCTTGAACCCCTGTACAGAGTTCTGGCCTATCACATTCTCTGGAAGCGCGTTCCATGTGTCCACCACCCTCTGGGTAAAAAAGAACTTCCTAGCATTTGTTTTAAACCTGTCCCCTTTCAGTTTCTCTGAGTGACCCCTAGTGCTTGTGGCTCCCCACAGTTTGAAAAATCTGTCCTTATTCACTTTCTCTATGCCCTTAAGGATTTTGAAGGTTTCTATCATGTCCCCTCTAAGTCTCCTCTTCTCCAGGGAGAACAGCCCCAGCATTTTTAACCTGTCAGCGTATGAAAAATTTTCCATACCATTTATTAGTTTAGTCGCCCTCCTCTGCACTCCCTCGAGTATCGCCATGTCCTTCTTGAGGTACGGTGACCAGTATTGAACACAGTACTCCAGGTGCGGGCGCACCATTGCGCGATACAGCGGCATGATGACTTCCTTCGTCCTGGTTGTAATACCTTTTTTGATGATGCCCAGCATTCTGTTTGCTTTCTTTGAGGCTGTCGCACATTGCGCCGATGGTTTCAGTGATGTGTCGACCATCACCCCCAGGTCCCTTTCAAGGTTACTCTCCCCTAGCAGTGTTCCCCCCATTTTGTAGCTGAACATCGGGTTCTTTTTCCCTACATGCATGACCTTGCATTTTTCTACGTTAAAACTCATTTGCCACTTTTTTGCCCAGTCTTCCAGTTTCGTTAGGTCCCTTTGCAGGTCTTCACAGTCTTCCGTGTTTCTAACCCTGCTGCAGAGTTTGGTGTCATCAGCAAATTTGATAACCTCACATTTTGTCCCTGCCTCCAGATCATTAATAAATATGTTGAACAGTAGAGGTCCCAGCACTGACCCCTGTGGAACTCCGCTCGTGACCCATTGCCAGTCAGAGTATTGGCCTTTTACTCCAACCCTCTGCTTCCTGCCAGCCAACCAGTGTTTGATCCATCGGTAGATATCCCCTTGCACCCCGTGGTACCACAGCTTTTTAAGTAGCCGTTCATGAGGTACCTTGTCGAAGGCTTTTTGGAAGTCAAGGTAAATGATGTCTATGGATTCCCCCTTATCCATCTGGCTGTTTATTCCCTCAAAGAAGTACAGCAAGTTCGTGAGGCATGACCTTCCCTTGCAGAAGCCATGTTGGCTCGCCTTCAGTTGTCCATGGTTTTCTATGTATTCGCATATTGTGTCCTTTACCATTGCTTCCATCATCTTCCCTGGAACCGAGGTCAAGCTCACAGGCCTGTAGTTTCCCGGGTTACCCCTTGATCCCTTCTTAAAGATGGGCGTGACATTCGCTATTTTCCAGTCCTCTGGGATCTCCCCTGTTTTTAGGGAGAGGTTACATATTTGGCGAAGTGTCTCTGCTATTTCGTTTCTCAGTTCTTTTAGTACCCTTGGGTGGATGCCGTCCGGGCCTGGTGATTTGTCGCTCTTTAGTCTGTCTATCTGTCTGAGGACATCCTCTTTGCTCACCTCTAGTTTTACCAACCTTTCATCTTGTTCTCCGTTTATAATCTCCTCGGGTTCCGGAATATTGGTTGTGTCCTCTCTGGTGAAGACTGACGAGAAGAATTTGTTTAACCTGTCAGCTATCTCTTTTTCCTCCTGTATCGCTCCTTTCCTGTCTCCGTCATCCAGTGGTCCCACTTCCTCTCTGGCTGGTTGTCTCCCTTTCACATATCTGAAGAAGGGTTTGAAGTTTCTTGCTTCTCCTGCCAGTCTTTCCTCATATTCTCTCTTTGCTTTCCTGACCTCTCGATGACATTCTTTCTGGTGTCTTTTGTGCTCTTCCTGGTTTTCCCTTGTTGGTTCCTTTTTCCATTTCTTGAAGGATGATTTCTTGTCGCTTATAGCCTTTTTAACTGCAGTTGTTATCCATGCTGGGTTTTTAGTTCGATTTTTTTTGCACCCTTTCCTAAACTTTGGGACGTACAGGTCTTGTGCCTCGAGTACTGTGCATTTAAGCAGTGTCCAGGCTTCCTTTACGGTGTTCACCTTCCCTGAGCTGTTGCTGAGCTTTTTTCCTACCATTTTCCTCATGTCCTTGTAGTTTCCTTTTCTGAAGTTGAGTGCTGTCGTTGTGGTTCTTTTCACCTTGGTTGTTCCCATGTTTAATTTGTACTGGATCATGTTGTGATCGCTATTCCCTAACGGTGCTAGTACCACCACTTCCTTTGCGGGTCCCTCTAGCCCGTTGAGGATTAGGTCTAGAGTGGCATCCCCTCTCGTTGGTTCCGTGACCAGCTGCTCCATGAAACAGTCCCTTATTGCCTCTAGGAATTTAGTTTCTCTCGTGCAGTTTGAGTGCCCAATGTCCCAGTCTATTCCCGGATAGTTGAAGTCCCCCATAACCACCACTTTTTCACTTTTGCACACCTGTCTCAGTTCGGCCTCCAGGTCCAGGTCGTTTGTTTCTGGTTGTCCTGGTGGGCGATAGTACAGTCCCAATTTGATGTCAGCTCCTTCCCCTCCTGTCAGCTTAACCCATAGTGACTCCAGACTGTCTGCCCTTATTGTTGTTTCAATTCTGGATGAAGCAATGGAGTCCTTTATATACAGTGCTATTCCTCCCCCCTTCTTGTGTGCCCTGTTCTTCCTGTAGAGTTTGTACCCTGGCAGGGCCACATCCCATTTGTTGTCCTCTGTCCACCATGTTTCTGTGATTCCTATTATGTCTATGTCCTTATTTCTGGCTATAACTTCTAGCTCCCCCATTTTAGTTCTTAGGCTTCTAGCATTTGTATATAGGCAATTTAAGTCCCAGTTTGTTACCTTTTCTTTTGGATCTACTCTTGATTTGTTGCTCCTGCTGGTCTCCTCGCGTGTTGCCTCCTGCGGTGTGTCTATTTCGTCCTCTGCCCGCTTCTTTGTTCTTTGATAGCCCTCTGGTTCCGGCTGTTTCCTCCTTGTTTTGCTCTTTAGCTCTAAATGCCCCTCGGTTCCCTGTGCTGCATCTTTGGGTTTGTGTCCATGTGGTGTCCATTTTGTCTCTAGTCCACTGTTGCCAGTTCCTGTCTCAGTATCTTTGCTCGATACTGTGGTCCGATGTGTCGAGGTCAGATCGACTATCGGCTTTCCCCTTGTTATCAGTTTAAAGTCATGTCTATGCAGGTCTGGATGTTACGTGCCAGCATCCTCGTCCCAGCCGTGCTCAAATGCAGACCATCTCTCCTGTAGAGCTTGTTTTTCCCCAGGAAGGTTGACCAGTTCCGTACAAAGAGGAAGCCCTCCTCGTCACACCATCGCCTCAGCCATCCATTTGTTGCTTGCTTGTATGATATGGTGATCAGCTTATATAGTATTAAAATAACTTGCTTTGTTAATTGAGAGTTACGTTGAACTCTGGAGTTTCCTATATACAATGTCATTTTTTCAGCATAAGCAGCTTATTTTTGCAACATGAAGATATATGATGTTTATGGGAGGAATGTGTGATATAAATTTATATAATCAGTCATGTTTGCAAGTATCGGTAGGTTCCATATTTCTGTAAGATATCAGATGTCTAATTGAACATTGATTCATTTTAGCATTATTATTGTAATATCAATCAGACATAATTTTAGTACTTGGATACAAACTGAATAAGTATACAAGGTATATGGAATCATTTTTTTAAATTCAACTGAATAAGTATCCAAGGTATATGGAATCATTTTTTTAAATTCAATTGTACTTATTGCAGGCCATGAATGATGTACTATATATATTATTTTTATTTACATTGTTATATATATTTTAAGTATGTTATTGTTATATAAGATTTTATTTATTTTCACATATTTTTACAGTATATCACATTAATTTAGTTTGCTGGTAATTTCTTCAAGTAAGTTAGTTTTGCACATACTGTAACAGGAATGAACTTCATTCCTAAGCCAAGGTATGTGAAATGTGATCTATCTGACAAATTTACTGCCTATGCTAGCCATAGTACTTGCATTTTGTCAAAGAGAGCTTATTTCTGGTGTTCATAAGATGGAATATATACAGGCAATATATCCAGGTGCACTTGAAGTTCTTTTTAATCAAGCCTGTGGCACCCAGAATGATGGGAAATATTTCTACAGTATATCTGTCTGCTACATTTTCTTAGCTTCTACTACTATTATCTTTTTTTTTTTTTTTAAGTTTAAACTTTATTAAAAAGTTCTCAGAAGTTACAAAGTACAAATTGAAACATGCAGTTGTGGATGAATGTCTTCCCATGTGGAACAAATGCATGCCACACTCCTGGACACTGGCTATTTTTTACCCCCTCAAGTGCTTTATGTAACCAAGCTCTGCATTGTGAGAATGAACTATGTTCCTTCTCAGGACACATTTTATTGTATTCTAATTTAATTCCACCCAAACACAGAAGTAGCCAGTACAGATGCATAAGTTTTCTTAAAAAGTAAACTACTGTACTTATCATTTCTATAGCACTGCCAGATGTATGCAGTGCTATACATTAAATATGTTTGAGACAATCCCCGCTCAAAAAAACTGCATTTCTTGGTACTTGAGGATCTTTCTTCCCTCCACAAAATTCATTAAATAATTACTTGTTTGGGAGGAGCCTAACTAAGATGGTGACCTGAAGGAACTCGGTGGAACGCCATCGGGTCTGTGAATCAATAATGGTGAAACGCAAGTCAAAGACTTGGGTTTTTCCTTCGGAGCCCGGGTCTGGAGGAGTAACTTTACCTGGCCCGATGGATTTTTTTGTCGAGTGACGCCCGGGTGGAATGCCGGAGGAGAGAGCCTTGGCTGGAGGCGCAAGTTTGGCGGGGAACTCCGGAACCTCCTTTGAGGCAGTCAGCTTCTCCCCGGAGGAGCACAGCACGCCAGTGCAGCCACGCCCATGTTCATCGCTGAATGCAACGAGTGAGGCAAGTGAGGCGGCAGACTCGGAGGACAGTGAAGAAGGGGAAGATCAGGCTGTCCAGAATGTCTTGACCGCCGAGGAACACAACTGCCACAGCGTGAGATTGCGAGTTTGGTAGGGGATCAGCAGAGTCAATCTCCAGAACAGCAATTTTCAGGTACTGTGAAAATTAAACCGTTTGCAATAGTTCCTTTGAAAAAACCAGCTGTGATGGACCTAAATTCAATTTGGGAAGCTATTTCCGAATTGCAGACCTCATTGGGAACTCAGATGCAAAATTTAACTTCATACTGTTCTGGAATATTACTGGATACTACAAAATTACATCAAAGAGTCGATAAAATGGAGGCAGATGTCCTGCAACATAGACAAAATTTAGACACTTTGACTGCAAAATCAGATATTAATGAAAGATAATGGAAATATTAATTTTAAACTTGAGATGCTGGAGAATGCGTCAAGAAGTAAAAATTTGAGGTTAATTAATTTTCCTAAATTGCAATTGGTCTCACCACTTGACCTGTTCAAAAAGTATCTCACTGAAGTTTTGAAAATACCACAAACATCCTACCCACCGGTGGTTAGAATATATTACCTTCCTACTGGAAAGAAGAAAATGGCTGAAGAACAACAGGATCCTGCGGAAGGAACTTTGGACGTACTAGATTTGACTAATATTTTAGAAAGATCAGACTCTGACCAGATAACTGTGGCTACGCTTTTTGTACAACTAGCCCTGGAATCTGATAGGGAGTGGTTACTGAAAATATTTTTTAAATTTAAAGATATAGAATTTATGAAGAATAAAATTAGAATTTATCCAGATGTATCTAGAGTAACACAGAAAAAGAGGAAGCAATTCTTAATTCTCCGCCCCCAGGTGTTAAAATTGGGGGCAACGTTTGTACTTAGATTTCCTTGTAAATGTATAATTAATTTCCAGGGAACTAGATATGTATTTTTTGAATCTTCACAATTGTCAAGATTTATTTCAGCTAATGAGGTGTCTACCGCTGTTAACCCGAATAACTTGCAACAGGAAGGCTTTTAATTAGTAGGGCCCTAGGTGTGATTCAGGTCTATTCTTTGTTTACCTAAGAATGTTTAAAGAATTATAACTATACCGATTTTTCTTAAAGCTCACTCCTTAAATATAGTGGACTAACTAACAGTACAATTGAAGACATTATCCAATGATTTAATTTTATTCTTACTTTTATGATATTTGAAATGTAACTGTTAAAATGTTGATTTTTGTTGATCATGAAAATTAAAATTAATAAACATTAAAATGAGAAAAAAAATAATTACTTGTGAATGATACCTCTATAATCAATGCCGTTCTGGTTTTTTTCTTTTTTACTACTATATCTGTTTTTTTGGCATTCAGCGTTTCATCAGTCGGGATGGGTATGTCCCAGGTGATCATAACCTCTTCATTTTCTACAATTCTCGTAGGGTCTCTTAGGGCACACTGATGTTGTAATGCTTACAGAGTTTCCGATGAATGAGACATGACAACTTGTTGTGCCTTTCTGTGTAAAACATTTCTGCTATCAGCACTTCCCAGACATCCATTGTGGTACTGTAGTTCCTCTGAGGGTGACTTGAAATCTTAGTACCCATGTCCTTTTAGGGCTAGATTCACTAAGGGCACGGATCGGATCTGATCCGTGTCCAGGGGGCTGATTCACGAATCGCCCTCATGCCCCCAATCACCTGCCTGGATTGCTCCATAGCGATCCCAATGCATGCGTAGACCCTCCGAGCCTGGCAGAGCTAATTTTTCTCTATTTTTTGACTGGTTTTAAACTTTTTTGCAAGCCCATGATTTTAACCTGTTTTAAGCCCGCGGGTTAAAATCACGGCCTTGCACTGCGGGGAAGGGCAGGAGATTCAGAGCGGTAGGAGAGATTCGGGGCGAGAGCAGGGCGGCGAGTCAGGGTGGCAGGAGAGATTCGGGGAGAGAGCATGAGATCGGGGCAGTGAGGACATCAAGGCAGAGAACAGGGCGGCAGAAGGCAGAGCAGTCGGAAAGGACCTCAGCAACTGGTCCTCAGCAGTCGCTTATTTTGGATCAGCCAGCCCAGTCGGTGTTGCTTTTTTATTTTAGTGAATCGCTTCCTGCCTACATTTGAATGCCGTCCCCCCTCATTTGCATGCATGGATCGGAGGATGATCGGGACAGAGGTTAGTGAATCAGGTCGGAGGGAAATCAGGTCGCAAAGGGCTCGCAAACCGATCGGTACATGATCGGTTTGCTTAGTGAATCTAGCCCTTAGTTCTGTGGGGCCTTCATGCCATTCTTGATGTCTTAGAGTCCTGTTCCCTCTTTGGCAAACGCCTGTCAGCAAGTTTTCTTAAAAAAATGGATGGAGCATTGCCTTCCTCCTTCCAAACACACACATTAATCCCCAGATTCTATATAGATCACCCAGATCCGGGCACAGATTTGAGATCTGCATGTACACTAATTAGTCGACACTAACAACTATTGAAGTTAAAAATTGGCAGTAATTAGGAGTTATGCATGGATCTACCCTACATCCTTTTCTATAACATTCACACCTAAATTTCATAGTGCATAACTCCAAAGGCAGCATACCGGTAATCAGGGGGAGAGGCATGGGCAGGTCAGAGGCATTCCCAGAAGTTAAGCACAATGGGCTAGATTCACTAAGCAAACCGATCGTGTACTGATCAGTTTGCGAGCCCTTTGCGATGCAATTTCCCTCCGACACCATTCACTAAGGCCTGTAGCGATCTGATCCCGATTCTCCCATGCAAAATAGCCAAGCGATTGATTCACTAACAATTGCTTGGCTATTTTGAATCGGGTTTTACTATTGGTAAACCCGACACCTGCAGACCTGTCAGTAACTGAGTTCCCAACAGGTCTGCAGGTTTTTTGACAGGCCTGCCTGTCTTTTTTTATTCATTTTTTTTTTCCATGGCAAAGATATTTTTGTGTGTTACACACGCAAAATATCTGCCCCATAAAAAAAAGAAAAGAAAGGCAGACCTGTCAAAAAACAGCCGAATTGAAAAAAAAAAAAGCCTCCCCTACAGCACCCCCGTTACCTCAGCCTTACCATCCAATGCTACAGGCGCAAATATGACAGGAGGGATGCCAACTCTCTCCTGCCACCAAACGATTGTGCCCAGCCTGGGTCACTACACCCCCCAATGGTTTTAAAGGTACGGAGAGGGGGTGTGCCGGTTCAGGGGCGCTTTGGGGAGGCTTTTTTTTCTTTTCTTTTTTTTTAATAGGCCTGATATTTTGTGGCTTATAAAAAAAAAAAAAAAAAAGCCGGCAGAGCCCTGACAGCAGGCAGTGACAGGAGGCCGCTTCTCCTATCACTACTGTCAGGGCTCAATCCAATCTATGCATTCTGTTGGGGGCGTGCCTCCAATCACCTCCATTTACATGAAGATGGTTGGTGAATCGGTTGGCCTTCCCCCAATCGCACACAGATCGGAAGGTTAGTGAATCTAGCCCAATGTTATAGAATACCTGCATTAGCATGCCTGACTGCAATCAGTTGGGTGGAAGCATTTATATCAGTCTTTGGCACAGGGAAATGCTTGTGCCCAAAATTAAACATGAAGGGCTTGATTCTGTATAGGACGCACAGTTTCAACAGCTGCCTAAGTAGATTTGAAAATTACACATGGGCGTTCTATAAAGAATAGCATCTGTCCTAATGGACGAACGCCTAACCTCGCCTAACCACCCCAATTCTCTAACCGGCGTCCATGTCACAGCAACAGGGTACCCCCGAGCCCCACGTCGGCTAACAGGAGTGATGACCACTCCCTCCTACCGCCACCCCCAAACCCAACCCCCCCACACACACTCTCTGCAGCAGGAGGGATGCCAACTCCCTCCTGCTGGAACCCTCGAAACAACCCATGGCAGGGGTTTGCGACAGGTGCCTAATCCTGCCGCAAACTCCGAAACAATCCCCGGCAGGAGGGATGCCCACTGTCTCCTGCCAGCACCGCTCTGAACACATGCCTCCCTGACCCTCTGAAACCCCCCAAAGCCCACCCAGACTCCCTATACCTTTATTAGCAAGGCTGGCCAGAGGGATGCCTACTCCCTCTGGCTGCTCAGAGATATGAAGGCATAATATTCCGCCTCACCCACCCATCATTGCAGTGTTCAACACAGACAAATTTCTCCAGGTTTAGATTCTGAAACTGTTGTGTTGCTAGCTGCTAAAGCTATGCTTAATTTTAATAGCTATAGCAAAAATATCAAAGAAGTCATTCACTTAACTTTGAAACCAGCTACTTTTTCAAAGTTAAGTGAATAACTTCTTTGATATTTTTGCAATGATGGGTGGGTGAAGCGGAATATTATGCCTTCATATCTCTGAGCAGAGTTCATTATACAAGAGTATGTACAAAGTTTCATGAAGTGATTTTTTCAAGTAGTGACTTTTTTTCATTTTCAAATATTTTCCTTTAGTCACTCTATTGCATTCACCTAGTGGTTGAGTAAGTTACCCCTTCAGTATATTTTTTGACTGAGTCTACTCCCTCTGGCTGGCAGGCCCACCTCTTCAGAATTGTGGGCCTTCCCTTTCCCGGTGCATTCTGGGTTGCACCAGGGAGAGGCCTAAGGCCCTAATTGGCCCAGGTGCCTAAGGCCCCTCCCATAGGAGGGGCTCTAGTTGCCTGGGCCAACCTGAGTCTTAGGCCTCCTTCCCAGTGCATTCTGGGATGCACTGGGAGTGTCCTAAGACTCCGATTAGCCAGATAGTTAAAGCCACTCCCATGCCCAGCCTTGGGTGAGCTTAAGCATCCCTAGGTGCCCCCTTGCACCCGCAACAGATGCCTATAGTGTAGGTGACCTGCCTTGGGTTGGGGTTGTTTTTGGGTTGTTTTTTTTAGAAAATGTGCATCCTGATTGGCTGGTTAGACTGTGGTAGGACACCTATCGCCACCTACAATCGGGACTCTTTTTATAGAATTGGGCGCCTAAAAATTCAACACAATCTAGTGTGGTGCTAAGTGCAGCTCTATAAAAGTCAGGCACATTTTATAGAATTTCATTTAGCACTGCCTAAGCATGCTTAGGTGTTGCTGGGCATCCTAACTTTAGCACCTTATTTATGGCAGAGTTTTCTTGGCCAAAGGAAAAACAAAGAAAAACTGTGCTGTCTCTTCCTCAGATTACTTTTTTGTTTTTAGATTTTTCTTGGCCTAAATGCTTGTGCCTAAGTTAGGTGCCCAAGGAAGCACCTAACTTGAAAATATGCACATGATCTGCCTTGGAGTGATAGTGTCCGAAGATCTAAAGGTGAAAAAAACAGTGTGACAAGGCGGTGGCTGCTGCCAGAAGGATGTTGGGCTGTATAAAGAGAGGCGTAGCCAGTAGAAGGAAGAAGGTGTTGATACCCCTGTACAGGTCATTGGTGAGGCCCCACTTGGAGTATTATGTTCAGTTTTGGAGACCATACTGGCGAAGGACATAAGAAGACTTGAAGCGGTCCAGAGGAGAGCGACGAAAATGATAGGAGGCTTGCGCCAGAAGATGTATGAGGAGAGACTGGAAGCTCTGAATATGTATACCCTAGAGCAGTGGTTCCCAACCCTGTCCTGGAGGAACACCAGGCCAATTGGGTTTTCAGGCTAGCCCTAATGAATATGCATGAAGCAAATTTGCATGCCTATCACTTCCATCATATGCAAATCTCTCTCATGCATATTCTTTAGGGCTAGCCTGAAAACCCGATTGGCCTGGTGTTCCTCCAGGACAGGGTTGGGAACCACTGCCCTAGGGCAGTGGTTCCCAAACCTGTTCTGGAGAACCCCCAGGCCAGTTGGGTTTTCAAGATAGCCCTAATGAATATGCATGACAAATTTGCATATAATGGAGATGCCAGGAATGCAGATCTGCTCCATGCATATTCATTAGGGCTATCTTGAAAACCCGACTGGCCTGGGGATCCTTCAGAACAGGTTTGGGAACCACTGCCCTAGAGGAAAGGAGGGACAGGGGAGATATGATTCAGATGTTCAAATACTTGAAGGGTATTAATGTAGAACAAAATATTTTCCACAGAAAGGAAAATGGTAAAACCAGAGGACATAATTTGAGGTTGAAGGGTGGTAGATTCAAGAGCAATGTTAGGAAATCTACTTTACGGAGAGGATGGTGGATGCCTGGAATGCGCTCCCGAAAGAGGTGGTGGAGAGTAAAACTGTGACTGAGTTCAAAGAAGCGTGGGATGAACACAAAGGATCTAGAATCAGAAAATAAGATTAAATATTGAACTAAGGCCAGTACTGGGCAGACTTGCACGGTCTGTGTCTGTATATGGCCGTTTGGTGGAGGATGGGCTGGGGAAGGCTTCAATGGCTGGGAGGGTGTAGATGGGCTGGAGTAAGTCTTAACAGAGATTTTGGCAGTTGGAACTCAAGCACAGTACCAGGTAAAGCTTTGGATTCTTGCCCAGAAATAGCTAAGAAGAAAAAATTTAAAAATTTAAATTGAATCAGGTTGGGCAGACTGGATGGACCATTCGGGTCTTTATCTGCCGTCATCTACTATGTTACTATGTTACTAGCCACACCCACTTTTAGGTAGGTGCTTTGGACTAGGCACCTACTTTTTACAGAATTGCATTTTTCAAGTTAGATGCCTAACTTTCAATTAAGTCCAATTAAAGCCAATTATCAGCACCAATTACGCCTATTAATTAAGTTAGGTGTCCTACATTGGTTAGGCATGCTGATGTAGGTGCCTAACTTTAGGCGGACTATATAGAATTTGCCAGGAAATATACACTAAGGGCTCCTTTTACTACGGTGCGCTAGCGTTTTTAGCGCACATAGGATATTACCGCACGCTACACTGTGCGCTACGCGGCTAGAATTAACGCCAGCTCAATGCTGGTGTTATGGTCTAGCGCGTGTGGCAATGTAGTGCACGCTATTCCGCGCGTTAATGCCCTAACGCAGCTTAGTAAAAGGAGCCCTAAGTTAGAATCTGTATAAAGGATGCTCTGTGCAGAGTGCCCTTTACAGAATACTAACCTAGCGTGGATCATCCTGGTGCCTAATTTAGGGTGCTTTTTACTGAATCTAACAAGTCATATATTGGTTTGTCTAATACAACTAACTTTAAAGACAAGCTAGTATTGAATGCATCCACCCTTGGGGGGTGCATCTATCATATGTATGGACCTTCAGGCAGCAATCAGGCATGTACCACCAGTTGCTTAATGCTTCGTCGGTCCAACCTTTATTAATTCAATATGTCACTCTCCTATTTATCTAAGTGTCATTTTTTTAGTAATGTATTTTTTGTACATGTAGGTTTGTATATGTAGATTTTACATATACAAAAAATACATTACTAAAAAAATGACACTGAATTATTGTTTCTGGTGGAATTCAGTTTGTCACGTGTATAAAATGGAAAGAGTGTTGGTAGTTCAAAAAAGGTTACTATAATAAATTTAAGGATGTGTGGAGACCATTATTAAAGTATTATAATGAATAATTTACACTTTTCCCAATTTTAATACTCATGTGGATTTGGGGTGGGGAGGGGGATTCTTGGTTTTCCACTAATAATATATTTATGAATGACATAAGATATTATTTTCATGTGGTATATTTTAGTTGAATATGAATTTGGGAGGGGGTGGGAGTTAAATCTTCTTGTATGATATTGTAGATTTTCAAGCGATGTTGTACTATAATTGTTTGATATTTACTGTACACTTGATGTAAGTTATAAAATGAATAAAGAAATTAAAAAAAAGAAACTTTTACTGAATCTAGACATAAGTCTGTATAACTGTTTGCCATTTTGACTTTAATGGAAATGACTTATCCTAATAATTCAGAGTTCAATGATGAACCAAACAGGTGAGTGAACCCAAGACCAACTGAACAAAACATTTTTGTCAAACAAGTCCCTAGCATTTATTGTACATATTATGATCCATTTTTCTCATGTTTCACTTACCCCCTCCCCCCCAATTACACACACACACACACACACCACACACACATCCCTTTTACTAAGCTGATGCTGCTCCGACACTCATAAAATTTCTATGGGCATCAGAGCAGTGTTGAATTATTTAACACCCTGGGCCATGGTAAAAACCTCTACCGCGGCTTAGTAAAGGAGGGTCTTGGTGACTATGAGGCTCATTTTCAAAAAAAGAAAGACGTCCAAAAAATGACATATATTGGCACTTGGATGTTTTTGTTGCCCAAATGTCCCAAGTGCCAATTTTCAAAGCCAAATTTCTGGACGTCTTGCTAGGTTCCTTAGCCGCTGTTCATCCAAAGTTTGCGGGGGCATGTTGGTGCATGTTATGGGCAAACTTCTTGCGGTGATAATCAAACATTTCCCAAGACGTTCAGGATAGAACTTAGTCCAGAGCTAGACCTATTTTTAAAAGCATCTGAGTGCCAAAAAAGTACCCAAAGTGACCATATGAGCACTGGAGGGATGGGTAATGACCCCCCACACTCCATCAATGGTCACTGACCCCCTCCTACGCCACCAAGATCTGAATGAAACAGTACATTTGTCTCTAGAACAGCAGCACCTGGTATGGGAAAGCCTAGTATAGCAGACACAGGTGTCATGTAGCCTGGTGGGTGGGCTAATGAATCATAGAAAAGAGGACCCAGACCCACAAGTCACTCTAACCACTACATGTATGGCAGAAAGTGTGAGGTCCTCCAAACCCTACTATACTGCCATATAGGTGCCATTTGCAGCCATAAGAGCTATTACAATAGTAAACAAGTGGGTAAAGTACATTATGGGGGAGTTTTGTAGGGCTCACCATAAATTAAGAACATAAGCATTGCCTCTGCCAAGTCAGACCATAGGTCCATCATGCCCAGCAGTCCGTTCCCGCGGTGGCCCCCCAGGTCAATGACCTGTAAGTGATCTATTACTCAAAGCATTTTATATTGTATAGTAACCCACTATTTGTACCCTTCAATCCCCTTTTCTTTCAGGAACTTGTCCAAGCCCATTTTGAAGCCCAAAATCGTACTCTGCTCTACCACCTCCTCTGGAAGTGCATTCCAGGTGTCCACCACCCTCTGAGTGAAGAAGAACTTCCTAGCATTTGTTCTGAATCTGTCTCCCTTCAATTTTTCCGAGTGCCCTCTAGTCTTTGTTGCCCCCACCAGTCTGAAGAATCTGTCCCTCTCTACCTTCTCTATACCCTTCATGATCTTGTAAGTTTCTATCATATCCCCTCTAAGTTTCCGCTTTTCCAGGGAAAAGAACCCCAGCTTCTCCAGTCTCTCAGCATACGAAAAGTTTTCCATGCCCTGTATCATTTTTGTTGCTCTCCTCTGGACCCTCTCAAGTATTGCATATCCTTCTTAAGGTACGGCGACCAGTATTGAACGCAGTACTCCAGATGCGGTCGCACCATCGCCCTATACAGCGGGAGGATAACTTCCTTGGTTCTGGTAGCGATACCTTTTTTGATAATGCCCAACATTCTGTTCGCCTTTTTTGAGGCCACCGCGCATTGTGCCAACTGTTTCAGGGTTTTATCCACCATAACTCCCAAGTCCTTTTCTAGGTTGCCTTCCCCCAATATCATCCCCCCAATCATGTAATTGTACATCGGGTTTCCTTTCCCTATGTGCATGACTTTACATTTCTCTACATTATAAGGCACCCTTTATGTAAAGTTCATAGCAGTGATCTCTAAGGTGTCCCACTGATCTGTTGGTGTGTCTGTGTAGCCAGTCCATTACAATGCTGGCCCCTCCCATGTCTAAATTGTCTGGATTTGAACTTTTTGAACTTGGATGTTTTTGTGGTCAAAAATGGTATCCCAAGGACATTTATCGGCCCCGACATTTGAACGTCTTGCGGAAAACGTCCAGTTGGACTTAGACATCCTATCGAAAATGCCCCGTCATCCCATCCCCTAGAGGACACCGCATAGACAAATCCAAGTCTGCTTACCTAGGCACCAAGAAATGTAAAACACTACCCCGTGTCTCATATTTTGTTTTCTGATGATGATAAAACTTCACCAGTTCACTTATATTTAGGTCTTTCTTTTATTCATTCCTATGTTTGGTTTCTTCAAACACTTTAGGACCACCATAGTAGTAACCTTAACCAGACCTCATTCATTTTCACTTAATTAAACCCCATGATTAAAATAATATGGAATTTAATGTCTTGCTTCCTAGCTCATGTGATTTTCCAACTGCCTAATTATTACATTCCGTTACTACAGATGCAAAGAATGTTTGGGTAAAAGCCATATTTTCTGCTGATGTTCATAGTATCAGGATTTATTAGCCAAAAAAAAAAACATTTTGATGCAGTCCTGGTTTGTAAAACATAATGTTTCACCAGTTATGAACCCAACATCTCTGTATAAATTAAACCATTCTTGGAAGTCACTGAGTTGTGTGAGAGATTTTTTTTTTTTTTTACATCAAAGATGTAACCTTAGTACTCTTGTAAGCACTTCTTGTGTTGGAACCAGTTGACCCTGATCCTTTTTCTTCAAGAGGGCAAATAATTCTGGAAATATGAATTGTACAATTGGAAACTGTCACAAATTACAAAAAGAAATTCAAGGCATGCAGGAGACAAAGTTACTACTACTGCTACAGTACTTATTATTTCTATAGCACTACTAGACGTACATAGCGCTGTACATTAAAACATTCAGGAGATTGTAAGCTCTACAAAGCAGGGACTATCTAATTAAACAGACAAATAGGACAAGTAGGGGGTCAAGGAGTTTTTCAGGCATGGGTGCTTTACAGGTGAGTGGAGTTAGGAGTTAAAAGCAACCTTGAAAAAGTGGGCTTTTAGTCTGGATTTGAATTCTGTCAGGGATAGAGCTTGACGTATTGTTCAGGCAGTCTGTTCCAGGCGTATCCTGCAGCAAGAGAGAAGGAACATAGTTTGGAGTTGGCAGTAGAGGAGAAGGGTACAAGTAAAAGAGACTTGCCTGATGAATGGAGTTCCCAGGAAGGAGGAGTATAGGAAGGGATAAGAGAAGAGAGGTATTGAGCAGCTGCAGAGTAAATGCACTTGTAAGTCAATAGGAGGAGTTTGAACTGTATGTGGAAATGGATAGGGAGCCAATGAAATGACTTGAGAAGAGAGATGATGTGAGTATAGTGACTCTGGTGGAATATAAGTTGTGCAGAAGAATTTTGAATGGATTGAAGGGGAGAGAGATGGTTACATGGATGACCTGTGAGTTGCAGTAGTCTAGGAAAGAAGTGATAAGGGTGTGGATAAGGGGTTTGGTAGTGTGCTCAGAGAGGAAGTGTCAGATTATGGTGATATTATAGAGAAAAAATGAGAGGTTTTGGGAGTCTGTTGGATTCTGGGCAGAGAAAGAGAGAGGAGTCAAAGATAACCCCGAGATTGTGAGCTGATGAGACAGGGAGGGTGAAAGTGTTATCCACTGAGATAGAGCATGGGGGGAGAGGAGAGGTAGGTTTTGGTGGAAGGATAAGTAGTTCAGTCTTGTCCATGTTCAGTTTTAAAGTGGCAGTGGAACATCCAGGCAGCAATGTTAGACAGGCAGGCTGAGACTCGGGCCTGAATTCCTGTAGAGATTTTCTGATGTAGAGAGGTACTGTAGATCTGGGAGTCAGCATAGAGGTGATATTGAAAAGCATGGGAGGAGATCAGAGCACCAAGGGAATGAGTATAGATTAAGAAAAGAAGAGGGCCTAGGTCAGATCCTTGGGATACCGTAAAAGATAGTGGGATAGCAGAGGAGAAAGATCCGCCACTGCACACACTAAAGTTGTGATGTGAGGGATAAGAAGAGAACCAAGAAAAAACAGAGCCCTGACATCCAAGTGAGGACAGCATATCAATGAGAAAGTGATGGTCTACAGCAATGTTCTTCAACCTTTTTACACCTATGGACCGGCGGAAATAAAATAATTATTTTGTGGACTGGCAAACTACTAAGACTGAAATTTTTATTTAAAAAAGTCTCTGCCCCATTCCCGCAAACCATCTGATCCCATCCGCACAAGCCTCAAATAGTTATGATTTAATATTGAACGTATTTTATTAAAGTATAAAAAGAAACAATATTCTGTATAATTGTCATTTTATAAATACAAATAATACAGAGCAAGGATCAATAAAACCCCTGTCTCCCCTTCACATATATCCCCTCTACTATCAAGAAAACTGAATAAGCCAAATTATTACAGAATGCTACACAGAAATATCATGCTAACAGAATACCGCAATTACACATGACAGGAATAGTGTTAGGGGAGTGCAACTAGGGCAACTGCCCTCTGGTCAGAGAGAGCCCTAAGCCAGCTGGAAGCTAAAGAACCACTGCCTGGGCTTTGCAGTCCCCAGTTATGTCTAACATCAGCTCTAGCAGGATACATATTTCAAATTTGATATATTCTAATCACAAAATAGAAATACAATAATTTTTTCTACCTTTTGTCGTCTCTGGTTTTTGCTTTCATCGTCTTTTCACTCTCTTCCTTCCAGTGTATGCCCTCTATCTGCCTTTATTTATTTATTTATTTCGATTTTTATCCCGTCCTCCCAGTATCTCAGAACGGTTTACAAGTAAACATTCACAATGGAGTGAATTGGACATACAAGATTATACAGTAGATTTAAATACTTGGACATACAAGACTGTGCAGCAGTTTAGATATAGGGACTATACAACAAATTAAGAACAGTAAGTTAAATATAAATTTAGTTTAGATACAAGTTATTTGAGTATAGGCTGAGTGGACTATACAGAAATTTAGGCAGAAGATTAGAATGGAGAAAGAAGGGTAGAGATGGGGTTTAAGGGGGTTAGGTGTAGACTGAGGGTGACCTTTAGTTGAAGAGGAGGATCTTTACCATTTTCCAGAATGTCATTAGTGAGTTCTGTAGTCTGAGTTGAGGGGGGAGTTGGTTCCAGAGTTGGGGAATGAAGTGGCTGTAGGAGCGTTTGTGGGCGGTTTCTGTGAGGAGGGACCTTTCGGAGGGAATGCATAGGCGTATCTCCGTTTCTGAGCGGAGGGTGCGGGTGGGGATGTAGATGGGTAGCTTGGATTTTATGTAGGAGGGGGTGGTGGCATAAATTATTTTGCGTGCTATTGCCAGGGCCTTGAATGCACAGCGTTGGCTAATTGGGAGCCAGTGTTCAGCACGGAGTGCTGGGGAGATGGGATCATGGTAGTTGAGGCTGTGTAGGAGGCGGATAGCTGCATTTTGGACCTGTTGGAGACGCTTGAGATCTTTTTTGGTTATTCCATTAAATAGGGAGTTGCAGTATTCCATTCTGGAGAGGACATATGCGTAGAGGAGTTGGGCTAGGTAAGGTGTGGAGATGTAGGGTTGATCCTTCTCAGTTGGCGGAGGTAGTAAAAGGAGGTAGAGACTACTTGGGATATCCAGGTGGATAGGAATAGGTGTCCGTCTAAGGTTACTCCTAGGCTGCGTACTTGATCTGTTGCCGTTAGTAGAGTGGAGTCCCATGATAGTGTTGGGCGTGTGTATTTGGTGTTTTTTTTCCTGATCCATAAGAGTTCGGTCTTAGAGGCGTTCCGTTGTAGTTTGTTGTTTGTCATCCAGGTTTTCATGTCAGAGAGGCAGTGTTGGAGGTTAGCAATTTGGGACGATCGGTTTACGCCTAGAGGGAGGAGCAGCTGGATGTCATCGGCATAGGAGTGGATTTTAAACTTCTGCGCTATATCAATGACAGGTCTGATGTAGAGGTTGAATAGGAACGGGGATAGAAGGGTGCTTTGGGGAACGCCATATTTGATAGGTTTGGGGTTAGATTTGTGCATCCCTAATAGGACAGTTTGGGTCCTTTGGTGGAGGAAGGAGGTGAACCATTGGAGGGCAGAGTCCTTGATTCCAAGGTCATAGAGTCTGGATATGAGGAGGTGGTGGTCGACCGTGTCAAAGGCAGCAATGAGATCAAGTAGGACTAGTAGGGCATCGCTGCCTTTGTCAAGTATTGACCAGCTGTCATCGATGATATCTAGGAGTACTGACTCTGTGCTGTGGCCTGTTCGGAAGCCGGATTGAGCAGGGGACAGGGCCGCTTGTTCTTCTATGAAAGGGTGTAGTCAGCGGAGCACAATTCATTCTAGGAGTTTGGAGACAAATGGGAGGTTGGAGACCGGGCGATAGTTGCCGGGTTCGTTAGGGTCAAGGGTGGGTTTTTTGAGAGTGGGTTTGATAATAGCTGATTTCCAGCTGAGGGGAACTGTCCCTGTGGAGAGGGAGGTGTTAATGATGGGGAGGATGGATTCTGCCATGGCGTCTTCTGTGGACAGCAGGACACTGGATGGGCAGGGATCGAGGATGGTGTTGGAGGGTTTGAGTTCTCTCAGGGTCTCGAGAACCTCGGCATGGGTGGCCATATCAAGTTGGGGGAGAGTGGTAGAGGATGGGGTATTTGGGTTAGGCTGAGGGTGTGCAGGACTGGGGTTGGTGTTGGTGTCAAGATTGTTGCGAATGGTTTGTACTTTGGACTGGAAGAAGTTCGAGAGAGTCTCACTATCAAGTTCTGTTTGGTTGTTGTGGCTTTTTCCTTGGGCACTGGTGAAGAGTTGGTTTGTGAGGGTGAATAGTTGTTTGGATCTAGCAGGGACTAATTGTAGGAGGCGAGAGTAGTAGGCTTCTTTCTATGCCTTCTTTCTATGCCTCTCTCCCCCTTCCATCCAGCCTGTGCCCATCCCTCCTTTTTACTTGAGTCATTCCAGCTTCACTGCTCTCTTCATTTTCTCTCCTACACCAGATCTAGCATCTCTTTGTCCCTCTCTCCTTATTTCTCTGCTGACCCCCTTCCCAGCATCAATCTCTCTCTACTTTCTAATTTCTCTGTCTCTCCCCTTTCCCTCATCTGATCTCTCCATTCCACCCTGATCCCTTTCCCTTCTCTAATTTCCCTGCCAGCTGTTTCTTTCCTTTTTTCCTCCTTCCCATCCAGCAGTACCCCTTTTCCCTTCCCTCTTCCCCCTATCCAACAGTAACTCTCTTCTCTTCCGTCCTCCCCTATCCAGCAGTACCTCTTCCCCCTTCCCTCTCCAGCAAATATTTCCTCTCTCTAGCCTAGCGGCAGCTCACTGTGTACTTTTAACTTTGCCACACAGCTACCACTAGCATTAGTTTAGCCATGGTTTCATCAGGCAGTCTCGGGGCCTTTGCTAGGCTGGCCTGCCTCGCATCATTGAAGCAATCTGGCCTAGCAAAGGCCCTGAGGCTGCCTCATGAAACTGCGTCTAAACTACTGCTAGTGGCAGCTGTGTGGCAAAATTAAAAGCACCGCTAAAGAATTGGCTAAAAGACCTGGGTCCTTGAATGGTAAGTCAGACAAAACAGGCTCTCAATGGGAGGAAACAAACTTAAGAATAATGGACATCAGTATGAGCCCTTCGTGGATAACGGAAACCTCTGGCTCAGGCAAAATCTCAGAGGTGACCAGCACCAGACATAAGTCTAAATGAGAATTGCCTCATACATCATGTAGTCCATGGTGAAATTAATCACCTGTGAAAAAAATCACACTCCCAATGAAAGTACCCGACTTAACATCAAGGACGAAGGGAAATAAAGGCATACAAAGAACATACACTCCCTAAAGACTGACCCAATACAATACTTAACAAAACAATACAAATGATGAGATATATCACAATAAAAAAGACCCCTGAAAAAAGGAAAAGGGGTCAATGAATTAATCAAATAACATATATAAATGGGTGCAATAACATAAGCATCTAGCTGAATAAATATTATTATTAGTTTTTATGGTTAAAGAGTTTTTTGAGATTCTCACTTGGACAGATTTTAACCCATTGTGCTATTATGTTTTGTTACAGACCACGATTTTGAGATTGAGCATTTCACTACAATACAGGTTTTCTGCAGCAGTAGCGAAATGTGTCAGAACCCAGAGTTAGAGTGAAATGAAATTTACTTTTCTATACTCACCCTCGTTACGCCACTGCCTGTAGTTCTCTTCTATGTACCTCTCCATCTCCCTCAGCTCCTGCTACTCTTGTCTCAAGAGATCAGACCCGTTCCCTGAGTGCTAGGAGCTCTTTTCACCGAGCACACACAAAAGACCTCTCACCAACTGGAAGATAATCAAAAAGTCTTTTCATTAAATGGTTCCATTTGCTAGCAAGGGGATATAACCCACTCATCTAGACTAGTCTGGCATGGATAATAAGGAGTTATATTAACATGAGAAATCATTATATATTTAAACATTCCCTTGTTATTATTTCCTTATTTTTAGTGTGAAGTGTATTTGCATAAGCACTAAGGGATTCTTTTATCAAGCTGCGGTAGGGGTTTAACGCGCGTAATACCGTGTGTTAAACTGCCTGCCGTGCTAGCCGCTAACGCCTGCATTGGGCAGGCGTTAGTTTTTTTAGCTGGTTGCGGGGGTTAGCGTGTTATGAAATGGCCGACACGCTAACCCCGCTTGATAAAAGGACCCCTAAATATACTCGTACATTGTATCCAGTTGAAATTATCCTAACCACAGACTGTCTCACTACTGGCTGATCATTTATATTTATATGCCAACTTTTCACTGCTTTCACATGATGTGTAAGAAATAAGCTTGAAATGTTCAGCAACTAACCTTGAAAGCATTCCCAAAATAAACATGATTCCTGGCTTTTATTTATTGAACTTTGCTAATAATGGCTCATTCACTTCTGTCTTAACAACATGCACATTCCAAAACAGCCATTGTACTTCTGCCAGTGGTAAAGCAAATTAAAATTATTAATGTTCTCTGCCTACTTTCCATTACTTTCCATGTGTACAGAGGTGGTTAAATTTGCCTCCTTCTAATATTTTGCATGTTATAGCCTGAAAGAATAACTCAACATCTGTAGGCAGCAAATATTTGTGCATCAAAGAATTTCTGGCACTTTGCACAATGAAGAACTTCAGGGATATCCCTGTTCTTGTAAGACATTGTATAGAGAGAGTGCTTAGAATATACAAAGGAAATATTGTGATTTGCTATTGAGATGAAAATACGAGTATAAAACTTCCTAGTGAGGAAGGGATAGGGGTTGCCAATTTATCTGCCACTTTGAAAAGAGGGTAATGGCTCACACATCATAGTACTTCCATTCTGTAGAGCTGGGCTGCCTGCACCAACCTGATCATGGACAAGTGAAAAACAGAACATAGTTTCCCTTTCCCCTCATCCTGAGCAGTGACCAGAGCTCGGGGCTGCGACTCCTTGGACTGTGGGTACCTAGGCCAAGCGCCTAGGGGTAGGAGAAGATGAACCAATGTGCTTGGAAGAAGTTGCTATTTAGAAAACCTGTGTGAAGAAGGTTAGAAGCAGGGTCAGAGTCCCTGGACATACAGGAGAAAGTCCTGAGGGCCAAAGAAGCCAAAAGAGAGAAGAAGAAAGGAACTTGTGTTTTGGAGAGAGAGAAAAAAATTGTTGTGCTTTTGCAGTCTGTTCCCTCCAGATCCCCAAGATGTCCAGTGGACAAATTCAGACTGTAATATGTATGCAAAATTGTTAGTGCTGCATTTAGAAACTGTAGTGCCCTCTGTTATTCATCCACACCAGGTTGGATTCCTTCAGGAGTGGCAGGGGACAGATAACGCTAGGGTTTTTTTTTTTGTTATGTAATGCAACTTGCCTGATAGAGGTAATCTCAGTTTCGCTGGATGCTGAGGAGGCTTTCGATGGAAAAGAGTAGGTGTACCTGTTCTGTGTGTTAAAGCAACTTGGTTTCCCAGTAGAGTTTATTTCCCTCTTGAGGATGCTGTACTTTTCATGTACTGCATGAATCTTTACAAATAACAGGTTCTTAGTGCCCTTTGAGATGTTCCAGGATACACAGAGGGGTGCCTCCCCTGGCGTCGATATCCCTGTTGTGTGCCATTTGGAGAAGAGCAGCTGTAAAATGGATTATAGTGAATGGTCAGGAGTTAAATTGTCTCACATGCAGATGATATTTTGTTATATCTTACTCAGCCACAGGAGTCTCTCCGTGTCATAAATCAGTGCTGTTTTTTGCAGGGTGTTGTATTAATTGAAATAAAACAGAAATTTTGTCCCTTAATGATTCACCCCCTCCCCATTCCAGTTGGAGTCATGAGCTCTTAAGTATTAAATGGGTCGTCTCTGAGTTAAAGTATTTAGGGAGGGATCTGGCAGAAATAACTCAAATTAATGTTAGATGGACCATTGTTCTGATCCAGTATGGCTATTCTTATGTTTTTATTGGGAGACTCTTGAGAAGATTAGAGTCAAGATTAGATGCAATGCTCTGTTGTGGATTAGGAATTAGTTATTGGGCAGAAAACAGAGTAGGGTTAAATGACCATTTTTTCTTCATGGAGGAGGGTGAATAGTAGAATGCCGCAGGGATCTGTAATGGGACAGGTGCTATTTAACATATTTATAAATGATCTGGAAATCAGAATGACAAGTGAGGTGATTAAATTTGCAGATGGCACTAAACTATTCATAGTTGTTAAAACCACATGCAGACTGTGAAAAATTGCAGGGAGACCTTATGAAATTGGAAGATTGGACATCCAAATACAGATGAAATTTAATGTGGACAAATGTAAAATGATGCAAATTGGGAAGAATAATCCAGTTGCTAGGGTCCACCTTAGGGGTTAGTACCCAAGAAAAAGATCTAGGTGTCATCGTAGACAGTACTTTGAAACCTTCCACTCAATGTGTGGCAGCGGTGGCCAAAAAAAGCAAATAGGATGGTAGGAATTATTAGGAAGGGGATGGTAAATAAGATGAAGAATATTATAATGCTCTATATTTCTCTGGTGCGACTTCACCTTGATTACTAAGTTCAATTTTGGTTACAATTTCTCAAAGATAAAGCAGAATTAGAAAAGGTTCAAAGAAGAATGGCCATGATATAGGCCAGTGGTCTTCCTTTTCAGCTGGGGCCATTTTGGGTCCAAAAGGACTGAAGGAGAGCCAACAAATATCTTCCTATCTTAGGACCATGACACCAAACAATGCTTTTCAACTTCCATCCCATCAAAACTCCTAACCTTGGTCACACATTCATAAAACAGATAAACCCTTTTTAAATACAATACCACAAATAAAACTTGAAGATGCCAGGCTCTGCATGTAATACAGCACCAGAGAAATACAAAGAGATGTCTTTATATGATTGGATAGGCTGGAGTGAGCTTAGATGGTAACTTTAGTTTATGGCCAAGAAATATCAAAGAAGAGACAAGTTAATTTCAGGTCCATTCAGGTCTGTATCTGCCGTCATTTACTATGTTACTATATATTATGCACTGTTCAAGAAGAAATGCAACAGATGTAAATTCTCAAATCTTCTATATTTCAAAACTAAATTGAAAATAAAATCTTGTTTCCTACCTTTGGTGTCTAGTGGTTTTATTTTTCTGATCATCTTGTTCGAAATCTCTGGTTGCACGTTCCTCTGTCTGTTTTCTTAACTCTGTTTCCAGGGCTTCCTTTTCATTTCCTGTTTCTTTTTACTTATTCATCACTTTCTGCCCTACATCTGGCACTGATTTTCACATTCACTTTCTTTCATTTTCTGCCTCCAGAGCAGATTTTCAGGGGGGGGGGGGCAAGTGGCTGAGGCAGGAGGGAGTAGGCATTCCTCCAACCAATCTTCATGGGGAGGTCCTGCTGGCTGAGGCAGAAGGGAGTGAGGATTCCTCCTGCCTATCTTCACAGGGGGTACGAGTGGTCAAGGCAGGAAGGAGTGGGCATCCCTTCTGCCTGCTGATTTTCTTTTTTAAAAGTTTTGGGGAAAGGGAGGGGGCCATCATCAGGGGATCCTGGCATGATTTTTTTTTAAATTGTTAACGGGAACAGGTATTGTAACAATTTTTTTTAATTGGTTAATTCATGTGGTAAATGTTACATCATTAAAAAACAAATAATTGTAATTGATAATTACAGTTACTCATGGATATCAATTTGGCGCTTAGCAATGCCTAAGTCCAGACACCCTCCAATGTCTAGCATCTACCTCGAGGTAATGAAGAACTCTCCTAACATCCAGAAATGCCAAGACTTTGTCCTTTTTCTTAGAACCCATGGTATGGAAAGTGGATAGCTGGATTTTCTGATTTATGTAGAAGGCTGAAACTACTTTTGGTAGAAAGGAAGATACCATGCATAGTGAGACCCCTGCCTCCGTAAACCTGAGGAAAGTCTCTCTGCATGACAAAGATACCAAGTTACATGCATGGGGCACATCACTGAGGTGATAGCTACCAGAAAAACTGTCTTAATGGTAAGATACATCAGTGATGCCTCTTGCAAAGGCTCATATGGGGCCTTGCTGAGAGAATACAAAACAATGTTAAGATTCCAAGGCGGGAATGGCATCACATAGGAGGATGCAGCTGCAATGATCCTTTCAAAAATCTTTCTATATTAGGATGTGAAGCCAAAGAAACTATTTTCATTCAAGCCTTAAAGCAAGAGAGGCCTGCCACCTGTACTTTGAGGGAACCAACAGGCAAGCCCTTTTCTAATTCATCCTGAAGAAATGTTAGGACCACTGACAGCAGAGCCTGAAAAGGCTCCACATTCTGCTTGGCACACCAGCACTGAAAAGTCTTCCAAGCCTTAGCATAGGCTGCAGCAGTCACCAGTTTCTTAGATCTTAGGAGGGTAGTCATTATCACCTCCAAGTAGCCCTTGCAAGCTAAGGCCATGCACTAAAGAGCCTTGTCATAAGCTCAAAGAATTCTGGATCCCTCAGGACAACTGGACCCTGTAATAGAAGAGTTGAATGAAGTGGCAGATTGAGACACTGGTCCTTCTGTGGATGGACCAGATCAGATCTGCATACCATGGCCAATGTGGCCAATATGAGGCAGCCAGAGTTACCAACCCCGGGTACGTCACTATTCTTTGAATGACCCAGTTTATCATAGGCCAGGGGGAAACATATACAACAGTCCCTTCTCTGGCCAAGGTTGTACTAGAGTGTCCATGCAGGTACTTCCGGGCTCAAATTTTCAGCTGAAGAAGTGAGAGATTTTATTGTTAGCTTCCAATGCCATCAGATCAAATGTCAGACATCCCCATTGATGCACAATGCTGTTGAAGGTCTTCTGGGAAAGAGACTGCGCCCAGGATCTAGGGTCTGCCAGCTGAGATAATCGGCCTGAACATTGTCCACTCCTACTATATGTGCTGCTGAGAGTGCTTGATGGTGCCCATTTGCGTGTGTTACAAAACGCAAAATATCTGCCCTGTTAAAAAAAAATTAATAAAAGACAGGCAGGCCTGTCTTAAAAATGTGCCCCCCACAAACATATGCACCTCCCCCCCAGGAGAAAAAAGCAGGAGGGATGCCAACTCCCTCCTGCCATCAGCGTTAAAAAGAAAAAGGAAAAATAAAAAAGCAGCGCAGCACAATTTTCCCCCCTCCCGACAGGCACGGCCCTCGCCCCCCTCCTGGCATGGCCCATCCCTGACATGGCTCACCCCCGACAAGGAACGGCCTGACCCGACACCAAAGTTGGGAGCAGGAGGGGTGCTTAGTCCCTCCTGTTCCTAGCCCCCCCCCCCCCCCCCCCGGCCCACCCCTGGTCGGCCCACCGACACCGGTACCTTTACAATTGTTGGGAGCAGAGGGGTGCCCGGACCCTTCTGCTCCTTGGAGGCTCATCTTCGGGAGCAGGAGGGGTGCCCAGACCCTCCTCCTGCTCCTACGCCGCTCAAAATCTTTGGGAATAGGAGGAAAGTCCTCCTGCTCCTGCTCTCCAGCCAGCCGCTGTCCCAATAGCAGCCTTAGGCCCTGCCCCAGTGCATCATCTGATGCATGGGGAGAGGCCTAAGGCATTGATTGGCTGAGGCGCCTCAGGCTCCTGACAATCGTTAACATACCCCGATCCCCGCCCATGCACACACCCTAACAATAGTGACAGGAGAAGCAGCCTCCTGCCACTGCTGTCAGGGCTCAGCCCAGCCCAGATCTTTCTTGCCTGCTGTCGGACTCTCTTGCTCTCTGCCGCCGTTCCCTGCAGTGCAAGCCCATGGAGGGACCAGGGCACCTCAGCCAATCAGGGACTTCCTTAGAGACGAGTCTAAGGAAGTCACTGATTGGCCATTGTTTTGGCCAATCAGGGACTTCCCTAGACTCCTTCCTATGGAAGTCCCTGATTGGTTGAGGTGCCCAGGCCCCTTCAAAGGGAGGTGCCTGAGGCGCCTCAGCCAATCAGTGCCAAAGATTTTGAGCGGCGTAGGAGCAGGAGGAGGGTCCGGGCACCCCTCCTGCTCCCGAAGATGAACCTCCAAGGAGCAGGAGGGACCGGGCATCCCTCTTGCTTCCAACAATTGTAAAGGTACCAGGGTGGGTGAGCCAGGCCTGACCGCCTGGGCCAACCAGGGGTGTGCTGGGAGTGGGAGGGCTAGCAGTAGGAAGGACTGAGCACCCCAACTGCTCCCAACTTTGGTGTCGGGACGGGCTGTTCCGTGTCAGGGGTGGGCCGTGCCAGGAGGGGGGGAGTGCCTTGCTGTGCTGCTGCTTCTTCTTTTTTTTTTAACGCTGATAGCAGGAGAGAGTTGGCATCCCTCCTGCTTTTTTCTCCGGGGGGGCCGCGGCAGAGCAGGGCAGGCAGGAGAGATCGGGGCCTGGGAGGGGTGTCGGGCAGATCTTTTTTGCCTGCTCCCGGACTCTCCTGTTCTCCGCAGTGTAGGCCTGCTTTAAAAAACCACGGGCTTGCACTGCAGGGAACGGCGGCAGAGAGCAAGAGAGTCCGACAGCAGGCAAGAAAGATCTGGGCTGGGCTGAGCCCTGACAGCAGTGGCAGGAGGCTGCTTCTCCTGTCACTACTGTTAGGGTGTGTGCATGGGCGGGGATCGGGGTATGTTAACGATCGTCCCCATTTGCATGTAGGCCTTTACTGAATTGGTCGGCCAGCATGCAAACGGAAACAGATCGCACACGGTTTGGTAATTTAGTGAATCCTGCCCTTAGTCAGTACTCTATAATCTTAGCACATATTGGGGAGGGTGGGTTAGGGGTGTGCTTAACACCTATTCACTAAGGGGCTTATAATCGAAATGGAAATACATCTAAAATCCCGCCTAAATTGGCACTTGGATGATCAAAAAGACAAGTCGTCCAAGTGCCGATAATTGAAACGGGTTTTAGACATATCTAAAAACAGCTTAGGCCTTTTTAGTGCTGCTGTATGCCCAGAGCTGAAAGGGGCGTTTTAGGAGGAGTAGTGAGGGTGGGTTTTGGGCGGGAGATGGGCTGACCTAGACTTAGTCATACTTCAAGTATAACTGAAAGTTTAATAAGACTGCCTAGACCAGGGGTGTCAAAGTCCCTCCTCGAGGGCCGCAATCCAGTTGGGTTTTCAGAATTTCCCCAATGAATATGCATGAGATCTATTTGCATGCACTGCTTTCATTGTATGCTAATAGATCTCATACATATTCATTGGGGAAATCTTGAAAACCCGAATGGATTGCGGCCCTCGAGGAGGGACTTTGACACCTCTAGCCTAGATGGAACTTGTATATTGTGACTTAAACAATGTAAAAACAAGTGCCCAGAAGGTATCCAAAGTGACCAGATCACCACTGCAGACACAAAGTAAAGACCCACACACACTGCCCCAGTGATCACTGACCTCACCACAACACCATAAAAATTGGAATAAAAACATACATACCTGCCTCCAGAACATCAGCACCTGGCACAGGAAAGCCTTGTAGAGCATTACAGAGGTGGCTTAAGTAGTTTGGGGGTGGGCTAGTGAACCAGAGAGAGGAGGACCCAGGCCCATAAGTCACTAACCACTGCATTCATGGTGAAACATATGCACCCCCTAAAACCTCTCAAATACTATTGTACTGCCATATAAGTGCCACCTGCACCCATAAGGGGTGGTAGACAGGTGGGTCTAATAGGTTTTTGGGGTGTTTTGGAGGGCTCACCATGACCTATAAGGAAGTTATGGTGAGATGTTTATGTGGTACCCTGTTTGTGAAGTTTGCAGCAGTGCCCTGTAAGGTGCCCCACTATTCTGTTGCTATGTTTGGGTGGCCAGTCCATGACTTTACTGGCCCCTCCTACGTCCAAAAGGTCTTATTCTAGGCATTTTTGACTTGGACAAATTTTTGGATGAGAATGGGGTATAAAGATAGACGACTTAGTGGTCTGGATGATTAAACAGCTGGATGTACAGGTAGACGTATTTTTTGAGAATGGACTTTAGACACTGCTGACTTTGGGCGACTAGTGACTTAGGCCCAAAACGGACTTAGACATATTATTTTATTATGCCCCTCCACAGTTACAGAATACTGTCAGTTATGTACCTAATTAACAATAATTAGGTACAAGCCTTATACCAGATACTGAGCTAGCATAAGTATGGACTTACACAAGTATTCTATAACGACAATTATGTGCATAATTGCCATTATAGAATTCACACCTAGTGCACTCACTTCAGGTCTCTAACTTTAAGCAATCTTTTGAGAATTACCCCCAAAATACTTTTATGGGCAAAATGAGTTTATAAAATTACTCCCACAAATTTGGACCCCCCTCCTCTCTCTTTTTTACACAGCCAGTATTTCTAGCTCAAATATTATACTACAGTACACAATATATCAACATAATGTTACGAGGGGCTGCTGAAAAGTTCTCAGCCCAACCAAGAAGAGAATGATGTGGTGCCATGAAACCTACAAGTTATTCCACACCTTTCTTGACACTTTTCATTTCAATGATACGAAATGAAATGAAAAGTGTGGAATAACTTGTAAGTTTCATGGCTCCACATCATTCTCTTCTTGGTTGGGCTGAGAACTTTTCAGCAGGCCCTCATATAAATTCTCAGTTGCTCCTTGTATTGATTTTCTGTTTTGACTAACACTAGCGAGGCCAAATGTATGTCCTTCTCACATACTATATTCTTGGCTTCTCTGCCCAAGATTTATAACTGTTAAATTTAGTAGAAGTGGCTCTGGCTGTGTATGTGCTGTCTCACTCAGAATTGTGAAGGTCTATTGCCATCTCCTGGAGAATCAGGGTAGCATTGTCTTAGTCAAAGAAAGTATTTGAGGGCTGATCTGACAATAATATACCTACCATACTTGCAGGTACAATAATTCACATACTATTTATTAATTTGGATTTCATTATCCGCTTTTTCATGAAGAGATTCACCCAAAGCGGTTTACAATATATTGAATAGTAATCAGGTACTCTTTTCTAGAGAAGGCAAAATGGTAAAACTAGAGAACCTAAATTTAGGTTGGATTCCTATAGAAATTTTGGGCATAGAGAGGTAGATTTATGAGTCATCAGCACAGAGGTGGTACTAGAAGCCATGGGAGGAGATTAGAGCATCAGCGGAGGAAGCATAGATGAAAAAAAGAAGAGGTCTCAGGACCGAGCCCTGAGGTACACCAACCGATAGAGGAATAGAAGTGGAGGATCCTCCGGAGCATACACTATAGGTGCAATGGGAAAGATAGGAAGAGAACCATGAAATAACAGCCCTAGAGTCCAAGCAAGGACAGCATATTGATGAGTAGGTGGTGATCTACAGTGTCAAACACCACAGATAAATAAAGGAGGATGAGGATGGAGTAGAAGCCTTTGGATTTGACCAGGAGCAGGTCATTGGAGACTTTAACGAGGGCAGTTTCCGTAGAATGGAGAAGACGAAAGCTCAATTGAAGGAGGTCAAGAATAGCTCGAGATAATAGAAAATCACAACACTTTTAAGGAGCTTGGATAGGAAGGGAAAGAGGGAGGGTGGGGCAGGTAGGGTCTGTCAGCCCAGCCTTAACTTGCTGGCCTTACCAATTTCAGCAAAGGCCTATAGAAGATCATATCATTCATATCTGACCTTAGGGCATGTCAGTGCAAATAGCCTTAGATTGCCCCAGAATGCCTAAATTCAGTGGCGTACCAAGGGGGGGGGGAGGGGTGAGGGGGGAGATCCGCCCCGGGTGCAGCCTTAAGGGGGTGCACAGCCAGCCCGGTCCCTATCGCACTCCCACCCTCCCAGCAAGAGCAGCAAACCTAACCTCCAGTAGCATCGGCTTCTTCACGGCTTTCTCCTCCCTCTGCCGCGTCACTGATGTCATCAGCAATGCTGCACCGGCAGAAGAAAGCCGCGAAGCAGCCGAGGCTACTGGAGGGTCGGAAAAGTTCACTTGGGGGGGGAAGAGATAGGAGGGTCAGCGGGGGTTTGGCTGGGAGGGGAGAGAAGTGGTCTGCCTCGGGTGCTCCAAGGCCTGGTGCCATTATCTTCTTCGGGCAGCAGCAGCGTTTACAATTTGTTGCTGTTGCCGGCTTCAGGCCTTCCTCTCTGCCGGGTCTTGCCTACTTCCTGTTTTCATGAAGACAGGACCCAATAGAGAGGAAGGCTTGAAGCCAGCAACAGCAGTGAATTGTGAATGCTGCTGCTGCCCGAAGAAGTTCAGGACACCAGGCCTTGGGTGACAGAAGGAGGAAAGGGAGCACAGGGGGAGAGAATTGGGGAGAGTGTTGCTCTACCCAACTGGAGGGAATGAAAGAAGATGCCAGGGCTTAAAGGTAAGAAGAGAAGCCAGGGCATGGAGGGAAGGAGGAAGGTATGCCAGATCAAGGGGAAAGGAAGGAGTAGATGTCTGAGCATGGAGGGGGAGGGATAGATGGAAGAAAAGGAAAGGAGAGAGATGCCGGGAATCAGGGAAGGGATGATGCCAGACTGTGAGGTAGGAAGGAAAGAAAGGAGAAGAGAGAGATGCCAGAGCATAGGGGAGGGGGTGGTGACAGAGAGAGAAAAACGGAGAGGTGACAGAGTTGAAATCAATCATGTACAAAGGACATAAGAGGCACGGGATAGTTTATAGAAGTAGCATAGAAAGAGCAAAGATGCCATATGGAAGAGAGAGAGAGAGGGTGCATACTGGATAGAAAGAGCACAGAGGGCAGTGAATGGAAGGGGCGAGATAAAGGGTGAACAGTAGATGGAAGGGGTAGAGAGAGGGAAACAGACACTGAATGGAAGTGTGGGGGAGAGGAAGGACAGCTGCTGAATAGAAGTGTGAGGGAAAGGGGGAGCAGATGCTGGAGGGAAGTGGGGAGGAGAAAGAAAAAAAGGGCACATACAGGATTGAGGGAAGAGGATAGAGTTAGTTACTGGAAGGAGTGAGGGAAAGAGGTGGCAAGCTATAGGTAGACACAGTGAAAGAGGGAAATTGAGGACTGAATAGTAAAAAAGAATTTAGACAAAGGCAGAAAATAAATTGAGAAGGAAGACCAGGGAAGAACAGGAGGAAGGGAGCGGAGAGAGAGATGCTAGAGCAGGGGGGAAGGAGAGGAGACAGATACCAGACCAATGGGTGAAAGGAGAGATGGAAGGGGGAGGCATACAGTTTCTGGAAGGGGCATAAAAGGAGAGAAGATGTCATATAGGGGCAGAGAGATGGCAGACAGTGGATGGAAGGAAGAGAGTAACAAGAAGATGAGGAAAGCAGAACCAGAGAAGACAAAGGTAGAACAAAAATTTTCTATTTATTTATTGCTTTAGGAGACATGTGTCACTGTTTCTGTGGTATTGCATTGTATGCAGAGTCCAGCTTCTTGCTGGTTCAATTTAACCTTTGTCTATGTATTTCTATTTTATCCCCCCTTTTACAAAACTGTGGAGCGTTTTTTAGCACCAGCCGTGGTGGTAACAGCTCTTATGCTCAGAATTCTATGAGCGTCAGAGCTGTTACCACCGTGGCTAAAATCCACACTACAGTTTTGTAAAAGGGGGAGGGGTAAGTTTGTGATTACTTATTCTATACTAGGCGAAGGTGTTTTCTGTGTTCTGTGTATTCGAAAGACATGGTTTTATGTTAGGATTGACTGCAGGATTGATCTGTATTAGTCTGGCTTGTTTAGTTTTATAATGGGTGTATTGCTGTTGTACTTCTCACTGCAGTATGTAAGATGCTGCCTTTTCCTAGGTACTCATATGTGACGTGTGGCTTGTTACTAAAAATCATGTTTTTCGTACAGATGGGGGGGGGGGTGCCAAAAAATGATGGGCTCCAGGTGTTACACATGCTAGGTATGTCAAAACAACACTTTCAAATGGGAGACTAAAGTGGTCATAAGATGTTATAATAATATAAATTTCTGCAGAAACAAATGGGAAACCAGTATTAGCTTCTAATTGCTCAAAAAGAAGGAAAAAACCTCAGAAAAAGGCCTCCCCACCACCACAATGGTGGATATACAAGTGGTTAGGCGATAACCTCATAGGTAAAACCTTCATTCAAAATTGAGCAGTTTAAGGTAAAAAACTGTGCTTCTCATATATATAATAGATAGAGGAAAAATCCACTTATCTGAGGCTGATCGGCACACCAACGAAGGCCAGCGTTTCACCGACAGGCTACATCAGGGTGTGACCCGACCGATCAGTCTTGTAAAGAGCGAATGTGAACGCTTCACAAAAAGTCCAAAAAATGGCTTTTTGAGCAATTAGAAGCTAATACTGGTTTCCCATTTGTTTCTGCAGAAATTTATATTATTATAACATCTTATGACCACTTTAGTCTCCCATTTGAAAGTGTTGTTTTGACATACATTGGTTTTCAATATATCTGAGTTGTAGTAGCTATTACACATGCTAGGTATGCCACTGCCTAAATTACATCAGTGCTTAAAGGAAACAAAGGACCTTGGTACAGCTAAGAGTTGCGAAGAGGTGTTAATGTCTGTGCTTAAGATATACAGTAAGCCCAGGTGCATGGTCTAACACAAATAGGTTAATCAGAAACCATTGTCAGTGATACTGGAAATTCTCCCTCTTTTCTTCTCCAGGTCTCTCACACCCCACTCACCTTATTCACCATTATTTCAAACAGTTTACAAATTATAAACAGAAAGATACTGGGACATACAATAGCTTCTATTTTTAGAATAAGACTCCAACCTATAAAAGCCTCCTCTCTGCAACACCCCCCTCTCTTCTCTGTCTGGAATATCACCCCCTCCCTTCTCTCTTTTTCCTCTGGACTCTGTAAGGCAGGTAAACTGTCTTTTCTCTCTCATTAATTATAATGCTTGATGTATCTTTATAAATCTTGCTTTTCTGTAATATTAAGCTTATTTCTGCACAATATATATATATTCTTTATGCAAGCACTCTTAGCTGTTTTTGTCAGTAATTTTACTGCCTACTGAATCTTCAATGAGGGTATCGAACCCGGGACCTGGCGGATTGTAAGGCCGCTTCAACATTACCCCTCCAAACCTTACATTTTGGGGGCTCGTCTCGGTTCCTCGTGAAGATTTTCATCTGGGTAATTAGATTTCAATTTTTTCTTGTATGCACTGTGCAATAGGTAGAATTATAGGCTGCATAGACAAGATGAGAGATGGTATTTTACACTCAAAAGTCCTTGTGTAGTTTTGATTGATCAAGTTTCCAGTTTCCAGTTTATTTAAAATTTCTTATACCGCCTAATCAAACCTTCTAGACAGTGTACAAAAAACACCAAAACAATGCGCCAATTAAAATACAATATGAACAAAGACAAACCAGGGGAAATGACAATTTATAAATACATTGACGAACCGGAACAAAAGGGAAGAAGGGTTGGAACTACAATTGATAGAAAAAAAGAGAACATTCAAGGGAAAGAACAAAGGGAGGGGGAACTGAAGGTAAAAACCTTTCCTGAATCTAAGTCGTCCTTAGAAGGACGGTTTAAGTTACAAAAGCATCAAGGAATAAAAATGTCTTTAACTTCGCCTTAAAATTGGCAAGAGTTTTTATTTCACGTAAGTGATTTGGGATACTGTTCCAAAGAGAGGGGGCACTAATGGAGAAAATTGTGGTCCTCATTGTACTGATATATTTCAGTGAGGGAATGGTAAGAAGGTTGTGAGCTGTAGATCTTAAAGTCCTAGTTTGATTGTATAGAATAAGTAAGTTGTTTATAAATTCTGGCTGGTTATTTGCTCTGGTTTTAAAAGTAAGTAAAATAATTTTGTAGGTGATCCTATGTTCTATTGGTAACCAATGAGCTTTCTGAATATAGACAGAGTGAGATAGGAATCGAAAGACCTTGGGAAACCCTTAGACTGGATGACACACTGGTGAAAAGTTCCAGTAATACTGTGGGTTTTATACTTGGTGAGATTTTACTTATCAATAGGCTTTATATTTTTGGTTTTATAGACAGAGTGAGATCGGAATCAAAAGACCTTGGGCAACCCTTAAATTGTGTTTTAGACTGGATGACACATTTGTGAAAAGTTCCAGTAAAACCTGTGTATTGTGGGTTTTATACTTGGTGAGATTTTACTTATCAATAGGCTTTATATTTTTGGTTTTATAGACAGAGTGAGATCGGAATCAAAAGACCTTGGGCAACCCTTAAATTGTGTTTTAGACTGGATGACACATTTGTGAAAAGTTCCAGTAAAACCTGTGTATTGTGGGTTTTATACTTGGTGAGATTTTACTATCAAAAAGCTTTATAGTTTTACCTGTACCAATTTGCATTTTATGATTTGCTATTATAGGCTTGCCAGAGTGTGTTGCATATAAGAAAATTTGGTTTAATATTTGAGCTGCTCTGAAGAATAGCATAGTCTGAAGTTAAAACAGTCACTCAATTAAGACACGCCACATCTGTACCAACTTTTAATTTTTTTTTTACTTTCTGCTTTTAATTCAATTTCTTGTCAGTCTCTGCCCTGGTGAAGGACCAGTGCAGACTGGGCTGGAACTGGCAGTTGGCATCTCTGTTCTTTTAGCAAATTTCTTATATTTTGTCCTGCTAAACTACTGCCTGTAAATTTCAGGTAGTAACCTTTGCATTTAAAGTGTGGGTATAAGTGTATTCTTTATGCTGGTGACTCTTGCCTAATACGCTTTATCTCATTTTTCTACCTATTACTAAAGTCTCCCTCCTTCATAAGTGGGACACGGACCTGTGGCTGGAGAATCAGGAGAAGAAAGAGAGGACAGGAATTGTCATGGGGGACTCCATCATCAGACAAGTCGACAGCCACATAGCGAGAGGAAGACTGGATCGGCTGGTGACCTGCCTACCAGGAGCCAAGGTAGAAGACATAGTGAGCCGCATTGACAGGATCATCAACAGTGTAGAAGAAGAAGATAAGGTGGTGGTGATCCATGTAGGGACGAACAATGTGAGCAACAGGAACTACAACAGGGAAGTACTGAAGGACCAGTTCCAGATGCTAGGAAGGAATCTAAAGACCAGCACGCAGAGGATAGCATTCTCAGAGATCCTGCCAGTACCCAGGGCTGACGAAAAGAGGCAGATGGAGCTGCAAGTGGATGCGGCTCTGGTGTGAGGAAGAAGGATTCCACTTCGTGCGCAACTGGACGATGTTCTGGGGGAAGAGCAAGCTATTCAGGAAGAACAGACTCCACCTCAGCAGAGACGGAACGAGGCTACTTGCAAGCAACATCTAGAGAGAAGTTGAGAAGTTTTTAAACTAGGAAGGGGAAAGCCGACAGTCGACCGAAAGAGAGAGTCGATGGTTCGGGAAACGGTATACCCAGAGGATACTGTGCAGGAAGACTCACCGGATCACAGGCAAGACAGATCGAAAGGGACACATGAGGGAAGGAAATGCAAGGAAGTAACAGGCCACAAACTCAAGTGTATGTACACGAGTGCAAGAAGCCTAAGGAATGAGACTGGTGAATTAGAAGCTATGGCACAAAAAGATAACATGGACATCATCAGCATCACGGAAACATGGTGGACTGAGGAAAACATCTGGGACACTGTGATACCTGGATACAAACTATACCGCAGAGACAGAGTGGCTCAAAAAGGTGGGGACATTGCTAAAGAGGGAATTGAATCTACTGGAGAGAAAACGCCACAACAGACGGATAAGTTAGAGTCTCTATGGGTCAAAATTCCAGGAACAAATGGACTGGAAATGAAGATCGGCATCTACTACCAACTCCCAAGGCAGTACGAAGAAATTGATGGAGAAATGACAGACGAGATTAAATGCAACTGCAAGGGAAGCAACGCAGTTATCATGGATGACTTCAACTATTCAGGGATAGACTGGAACCTAGGCACCTCCGGCTGTGCTAGTGAGACCATGTTCCTGGATGCTGTGGGTGATTGCTTCCTGGAACAACTTGTCAAGGATCAAATACAAGAGGAAATGCAATTCTGGACTTAATTCTAAATGGACTGTGAGGATCGGCACAAGGTGCAGAAGTAGAAGAGATGCTGGGAAAGAGCGATCACAACATGATCCGCTTCGACCTAAATGCAGGGGAGAAACATCAGTCCAGAACGATGGCCATGGCACTAAACTTCCGAAAAGGGAATTACGAAGGGATGAGACTCATGGTGGGGAAGAAGATTAAGAAGAGGATAAGCACTGTAAAAACGCTAGAGCAAGCTTGTTCCCTTTTTAAGGACACAGTCACCAAGGCACAAAATCTATATATACCGCGTATCAACAAGGGATCCAAGAGGAAAAAGAACAAGGAACTGGCGTGGCTCACTGTAGAGGTGAAGGAAGCGATCAGAGACAAGAAAACTTTGTTTAAGGAATGGAAAAGGTCAAGAATGGACAAAAACTAGAATAAGCACAAACATCATTAATGCAGGTGCCATAAGGCAGAAAAAGGGGCCAAAAGAGACTATGAGGAAAAAATAGCCAAGGAGGCGAAAAACTTCAAGCCGTTCTTTCGATATATTATGGAAAAATGACCCGCGAAAGAAGCGATGGGACCGTTGGATGACCATGGAATAAATGGAGTGCTAAAGGAGGACAAAGCAATCGCCGACAAACTGAACACATTTTTTGCATCTGTATTTACCGAAGAGGATATACACAGCATACCGGAATCCATCAGGCTATATTCTAATCACAAAATAGAAATAAAATTATTTTTTTCTACCTTTTGTTGTCTCTGTTTTCTGCTTTCATCTTTTTTTCACTTTCTTCCTTCCAGCGTCTGCCCTCTCTGTCTCTTCAATTCAGCATCTACCCCTTCCAGCCACTATTTGCCCCTCCCCCTTCCATATGATATCTGCCTTCTTTCTATGACCCTCTTCCCTTTCCATCCAGCCTGCACCCCTCTCTCCTTTTTACATGATTCATTCTGCTCTCTTCATTTTTATCGCTCCTACACCAGATCTAGCATCTTTGTCCCTCTCTCCTTATTTCTCTGCTGCTCTACTTTCTCATTCCTCTGTCTCTCCCCTTTCCCTCATCTGATCTCTCCATTCCACCCTAACCCCTTCCCCTCCTCTAATCTCCTTGCCAGCTGTTTCCTTCCTTTTTTCCTCCTCCCCTGTCCAGTAGTAACTCTATTCCCTTCCCCCCTCCCAGCAGCATCTCTTCTTCTCCCTCTCTCCCTCCAGATCAAGTAGAAGCTCTCCCTTTATTTTCCCTTGTCCAGCAGCTTCCCAGCCTCCAAGTGGCTTCCTCCCCTTCCCTCCACTCCCCTCCCGGCAGCTCTTAGTACTTGCATGCAGAAGCACAGCGATTCACTTAGGCATCCTTGGGTCCTTTGATGGGGGTGCGCCGCCTCTGAGGAAAGAGGAAGTTGCATCATCAGAGGAGGGCCGCGACTCAGTAAAAGCCCCAAGGCTTCCGAAGTGAATCGCTGTGCTGCTGCAGGCAAGTACTGAATCGGGCTCTCCTGATCTTGCTGGCTCTGCTGGAAAGGCAGGAAATTTCAGCGCGTCGATCTCACTGGCCCTGTGCGGACCGGCAGGAATTTTCTGCGGACCAGCACCAGTCCGCGGACCAGTGGTTGAAGAACACTGGTCTAGGCGGCAGAAGGTTTTGGCGTATTCATTATAGAGCTTGAAGTGTGCAATGTGGGCTTGAGTTTTGCAGTGGTTTGGGGTGGAGGGACAGATTGGTTAAGGTCAATAACAAGAAAAAAAAAAGTGTAAATGATACCTGGGGTGCAGTTGATCTAGGTGGATCAGGGATTATCTAGAGGGAGGAGTCTGCTGGTGGATTTGCTTGGTAAGGAAGGTGGATGTGATGGAGAGGTTACTTTGAATTAGCATTAATAAGGTCACCTAATGAAAGGTTGCATAGAAGGACTGAGGTTGAGATAAGCACTAAAGAATAACATGGGATGGTTTCCTGCAGTTATCCACAAGGACGGGGACGGTGACGAATTTTGTCACCATGTCATTTATGTTTGGAAGATGAGGGTTGGGAGGAGGGGCTCTGCAAGTGATGGGACAGCTCACAGATTATCATTAAAGCAGACTTAGGGCTCCTTTTACGAAGGTGCGCTAGCGGTTTTAGCGCACGCACAAAATTACTGCGCGCTAGCAAAATTATTACCGCCTGCTGAAAAGGAGGCGGTAGCAGCTAGCGCACGAGGCAATTTAGCGTGCACTAAGGCCCTAGCGCACCTTCGTAAAAGGAGCCCTTAGATTATTAGAGCGATCTTAAAACTTTCTTATTTGAAGACGCTTATAAATTATAATGTTGTAAGATAGATCCGCCATTATATATCATTGTATCTAACTGCACAAGTAGAGTTCTGCAAAACATAAAATTATCATATTGTGTTTACCTACCTTTTCTTTACTATAAAATTTTGTAGTTCAATTTATCTTAAATTTCTGTATACTGTATATGAAATTGTTTATTATTTGTATCACCGGATTTTAGATTGTAAGCTGACCAGAAGGATTAGCCATGGTGCAGGATATTAAGATTTTAATAAACTTGGAAACTTGGGGGTCCTTTATCAAGCTGCGGTAGGGATTTAACGCGTGTAATACCGCGCGTTAGACTGCTAGCTGCTAACGCCTGCATTGAGCAGGCATTAGTTTTCTAGCCGGCCGCGGGGGTTAGTGCGTGATGAAATGTCTGATGCGCTAACCCCGCTAGCGCAGCTTGATAAAAGGACCCCTTGGATCTTGTCAATATTATTCCAAACACATAGCTAATGTACGTAACTCTTCCGCCCTTTATGCTATTGTTTGCTCCCTCTCCTCACATACCAAGAAGAGGACTACTTCCTTGACCAGGCCATCAGCTCAGGACCTAGCAATTTACTTCAATGACAAAATCAAAGCTGTCCGAAGCACCTTTGAAAAAACCTCTAATTCCCTTGACCCCAGACTCCCCCAATACTGAAAATCATCTCCCTTTTAGCTCTCTGACAGAATTCCACTCACCTACACTAGACGATATCTACCAAACAGTACAGACCATGAACACATCAAACAACCCCTTTGAATCGATACATTCTCTAATTCTAAAAAACATTTTTCCATATTTAGACTATATATTCGAGATAATAACTAAAAGCCTTTCCACCAGAACCTTGCCTAGGCCTTGGAAATCAGCTAATGTATTCTTCAAACTCAAACTAGCTAACTCCTCAGAAAACCAATGCTCTTAACTATCGTCCTATAACAAACCTCCCCTTCGTATCCAAAATTACAGAAAAATTGGTATTCATCCAACTCCCTTCCTGGAAAAAACCAATGCCTACCACCCAAATCAATCCGGTTTCCGCACTCACTATTCCACAGAACTCTCCTTAATTGGTCTAACCACAGCTATCCACTATTTTAGGGATCATTGTAAGTCAGTCCTACTAATATCATTGGACCTTACTGCGACTTTTGACACTATCAATCACACTTTACTCCTCAAAAGACTTCAATCCACTGATATTTCTGGTACGGTACTAAACTGGTTCTCTTCATATTTTCAAGAACAAAATTATCAAGTAAGCTTTAATAACTCAGTATCCACTACTGTCTACTCCACCTTCTGTACCCCAAAGTTACCAAAGAAGTTCTTGAAATTAACTCCAAACTAAGCAAAATCAGCTCCTGGCTTAATCTTAATATCCTCACACTGAACAAACCAAAAACCAAAGGCATATTATTCCCAACATCAGATAAGGAAGACTTATATCTGCCAATCTGCATCGAATCCATACCCATTTAAATAGATACGAAAGTCAAACTTCTGGGGATCATCCTAGATAAAAATCTAACCTTCCACAAGCAAATTAATAATAATAATAATTTATTCTTGTATACCGCCATACTGGGAAAGTTCAAGGCAGTTCACAAAAAGTAGAGCTAAAACAGAAGTACTTTTACAAACTAAAACTTATACAATCAATAACCTCACAAGACCTGCCTTCCGTAAACATCCTTATTCATTCTTTAGTCATTTCACATATTGACTACTGTAATTCTTTGTATCAGGGCATAGCACAGAAAGAAATACATCGACTTGAAATTTAGCAAAACACAGCCATAAAACTTAGCAAAAAAATTTAACTATGATACCCCCCTTCTCTGTGATGCCCATTGGCCCGTGAATTCTCGCAGGAGCCATTCAGAAAGCCGCTTAGTGCTGACCGGGTTTGAAAATTCTCACACTTTTCTCGATTAAGATTGGGAGGGGTTCTGAGGCTTTTTCCTCTCATCTGGATTTTTACACATCTTTAGCGCTTGCACCGCTAGAGACAGTTGTAACGTTTTGCCATATGATAATGTGGTCAATACAGCTGTCGAAAGAGTGTACTATTTGATATAAGGGAGTTGTACTTTTAGAATGATAAGGAGAACAGGAGGTCAAATATTTATATAAGCAAGTACCTAATAAGGCCTCTCATACTCACAAAGGCCTGGATTCACTAACCTGTCCGATTGGGCCCGATCCGGGCAGGTCCGATGAATTCAGGAACGAAAAATATGCATATGGGGGCGATCGGAGGAACGCCCTCATCTGCCTGCATGGATCGCTTTATAGCGATCCCCGCACATGCGCAGACCATCTGTAGATGGTCTGCGCATGCCCGTCTGAGATGCGACTTTTTTTTTTTTTTTTGAGACAGTCCAGCCGGACAAGAGAACTATTAAATAAACCCCTCACCTTTCAGGCAAAACATCATGCAGCAACTCCATAAAGAGTACTCGGGGTGTGTTCACTATCCACAAGAGTGGGGCACAGTGCTAGGTACAGCTACTCCCTGGTCTTCTCCATTCAGCACACACAAAACAGTGGCATGGGGCCAGCACACAACTTTTTAATTAGTTTTTAGCCCTGCGAGCCTGTGGTTTTAACCCGCAGGTTAAAACCATGGGCTTGCTGGGCGGGGAAGGGCAGGAGAGCTTCGGGGAAGGGCAGGAGAACGGCGATGCAGCAGGAGAGATTCGGGGAAGATCGAGGCAGAGCAGGGCAGCATGAGGGCGAGCAGCAGGAGATAAGAAGGGCAGAGCAAGGCAGCATGAGGGGCAAGCAGGCAGGAGAAATTGCAGGGCAGAGAGCAGGGCTTCCAGTCAGAAAGACGTTTTCGACTGGTCCCTAGCAGTCGCTTCTTTAGGTGATCGGCCAGCCCAGTCGGATCGGAAATTTGGTGTTGTGAATCGCGTCGCTGTCCAATCTGCATGCATTTCACCTCATTTGCATGCATGGATTTGAAGCGGATCGCAGCAGAGGTAAGTGAATCAGGCCGGATGGAAATTTGATAGTAAAGGGGTCACAAACCGATCGATACACGATCGGTTTGCTTTGTGAATCTAGCCCAAAGATCTTCCAATAAAGAAGCTTCATGTAGCACAATGTTACGTATATGAGGCTGAGTAAGAAAGAGTTTAAGCTGAGTATGAGCATACACATCATGAGAATGAAGATGATAATCATCCTGCAAGGTGATAAAGGGGATAAATTTGTCATCATCAAAAAGATGGCCCCAAGTATCCAAGCCAACTGCAGACCACCAGACAAATACAGGACTATGCATCCCCAGGGGAAAAAGAGGATTAGAAGAAATAGGTGAGTGTCGTGAAAGAGTAGAAGTCGACAAAGAACAAAGAGAATCCCAGTAAGAAAAGGTATAGTATATAGGAGGAGGGAGATCAGGGGGAAAGCATTGAAATTTAGAAGGAAGCCAATGTTTAAACCGATGTTGGCCTACCAAATGTTGTTCCAAGTGAACCCACAATTTATGGACATCAGCCTTAAACCATTCAAAGGCTTCTCTAGCCTGCGCCACCTTATAATACCACAAAACATTGGGCACACAAAGCCCTCCTTTCTTTTTATCTTTATATAGAAAAGTGCCACACAAAACGAATGAAACGATCTTGCAAAGCAGACAAATAATCTTGTGATAATTTAAGAGGGAGCACCTGGAACAAGTAGAACATGACGCCAATTTTAAAAAAAGGGTTCCAGAGGTGATTCGGGAAATTATATACCAGTGAGCCTGATGTCAGTGTCAGGCAAAATGGTAGACTATTATAAAGAACAAAATGACAGAACATATACTTAAGCATGGAATAATGAGAGAAAGCCAACATGGATTTAGTTAAGGAATATCTTGCCTCATCAATCTACTGCATTTCTTTGAAGCGGTGAATGAACATGTGGATAAAGGTGAACTGGTTGATATTGTGTATTTGGATTTTCAAAAGGCATTTGACAAAGTACCACCTCATGAAAGACTTCTGAGGAAATTAGAAAGTCATGGGATAGGAGGTAATGTTCTATTATGGATTAAGAACTGGTTAAAAGACAGAAAACAGAGAGTAGGTTTAAATGGTCAATATTCTCAATGGAGAAGGGTAAATAGTGAGGTACCCCAGGGGGTCTGTGCTGGGATCGCTGCTTTTTAACATATTTATCAATGATTTAGAAATGGGAATAACTAGTGAGAAAATTAAATTTGCTGATGACACAAAGTTGTTAAATTACAAGAGGATTGTGAAAAATTGCAAAAGGACCTTATGATACTGGAAGACTGGGCGTCAAAATGGCAGGTGGACCTTTAATGTGAGCAAGTGCAAAGTGATGCATGTAGAAAAGAGGAACCCGCACTACAGCTACGTGATGCCGGGTTCTATGTTAGGAGTCACTGCCCAGGAAAAAGATCTAGGTGTCATTGTTGAGGATATATTTATATAAGCAAGTAATAAGGCCTCTCATACTCACAAAGGCCTGGATTCACTAACCTGTCCGATTGGGCCTGATCCGGGCAGGTCCGATGAATTCAGGAACGAAAAATATGCATATGGGGGCGATCGGAGGAACGCCCTCATCAGCTCAATGTGCAGTGGCGGCTAAGAAAGCAAAAAGAATGTTAGGAATTATCAGGAAAGGAACGGAAAACAAAGATAAAAATATTATAATGGCCTTGGATCGCTCTATGGTACAACCAGAACTTGAATACTGTGCGCAGTTTTGGTCGCCATATCCCAAAAAAGATATAGTGGAAATAGAAAAAGGTACAGAGAAGGGTGATGAAAATTATAAAAGGTTTGGGATGACTTCCCTATAAGGAAAGGCTAAAGCGGCTAGAAGAGATGGCTCAGGGTTGATATGAAAGAGGTTTATAAAATAATGAGTGCAATGGGTAGATATGAATTGCTTGTTCACTCTTTCCAAAAATACTAGGATTAGGGGGCATGCCATCTCTGAATTTACCTGGATATGTCTTCTTTTTAGAGGATATGTCCAGGTGTCCAGCTTTTCAAAACCCGGAAGTTTGTCTGAATTTTGAAAAGCTTCTCCTTTGGGACCGTGTCGGGAGGGCATCCGCGCATGCCTGGATGCAATGTGGTTACGTTGCACACACGACACTATTGCGTTGCATCCACGCATGTGCGGATGCCCTCCCTAGAACAGGTTGAGAGGCGGGGCTGTGGGGCATGATTAACGTGACTATTTATTTTTTTCATCAAAACGGGACATCTATTAATTGTCAGTCCCACCCCCAATCCTGCCCTCACCCTGCCCCAAATTCCGCCCACAATTTATTCTATTCATTTTTCATGTACACATAATATTTTATTAATTCATAATGGTAACCATAAAATTTTAAAAAACCACAAAGCACACTATACGCAGAGAAAATGTTAATTATCATTTATATCTGGGGGGTTTTCAAAGATGTCAAGGCACTTGACTTTAAAATATGCTATGTCATGGTCGCCCAGTGGTATAAAATATTAAGTGGATTTACTAAAAAGAAATTAAAAACTGGTTTAAGAGATATTTGGAGCATTGAGATTAAGCATGAAATTACTGCATTTTCAATGGCCACAAATTTGGTCTTGGAGGATGAAATGTACGGTGTCTGCATCTATGAGACAAACTTGGTTTTTTCTGTTACATAGAGCGTTATGGACTCCTGTTAGGTTGCAAAAATTAGATAGTTCTTTGTCTAATAGATGCTGGCATTGTCATCTAGAAGTAGGAACTTTAGATCATTTATTGTTTCATTGCCCATATATTATGAATTTTTGGAAATCAATTTGGGACCAAATTAATAATTTATTAGATAACCCAGTGGCATTATCTTATGATACTGATATTTGGTATGGAAATGAGAGCAAAAAGTCAGATTTCTGCTAACAATAAATTATTACTAATAATGACTGGGGTTGCCATTCAGCAAATTACATATAATTGGAAGGATTGGAAGAGATTAAATTATAACTTTTGGTGGAATTCTTTATGCCATATCTATAAAATGGAAAGATTTATTGCTTTACAAAGGGGATACTTTAAGAAATTTCAGGATGTGTGGAAACCATTAACAAAATATTGTAAGGATTAAGTAAAATTATTTCCCTTTTAATTATCAGTTCAGGATATAGGGAGGGGGGTATTTTTCTTATTACATATATTATATAATAATGGAAGATATGGATGGGAGGGATGGGAAAGGGGAAGGGATAAAATTTATATAATGTACCAATGATTGTTTATAAGTGATATATTTATTGTTACTGTGAATGAATATATTTTACACTTAATGTAATTTTGAAAATGAATAAAGAATATTAAAAAAAAAAAAGAAAAATAGACAAATATAGTGCAAAATATAGACAGCAGATATAAATTCTCAAAGCTGAGTCTTTGGTTGTGTTTTCTTCTAACTGCGCATCCTTTCTTTCATTTCTTTTTGCACTCAGGCCCAACAATTGTCCCTTTCTATTCCCTCCCTCTCTCTTTCCTTTGTTCTTAGTGCCCCCAGTGCCTCCTTCTCATGTCCTTAATGCCCCCAGTGCCTCTTTCCTGTCCTTAGTGCCCCTTCCCATGTCCTTAGTGCTCCCAGTGCCTCCTTCCTATGTCCTTAGTGCCCCTTCCCATGTCCTTAGTGCCCCCAATGCCTCCTTCCCATGTCCTTAGTGCCCCCAGTGCCTCCTTCCTATGTCGTTAGTGTCCCTTCCCATGTCCTTAGTGCCCCCAGTGCCTCCTTCCTATGTCGTTAGTGTCCCTTCCCATGTCCTTAGTGCCCCCAGTGCCTCCTTCCTATGTCTTTAGTGCCCCTCCCTTGCCAAAGCCAGCCTGTCTGCCTGCCTCCCCCTCACTGCCTTCCAGCCTTTGTCCCACTCCCTCCCCTGAAGCCAGCCAGCCTCCCTCTCTCCCTGCTGCACCGAATATGAGAAAGCTGAACTGCAGGACTCCTGCCTGTCTGTCTGCCTCCCTCCCTCCGAAGCCTACCCAATTCTTCTGCTCCCCTCCCCTCCCAATCCGTCGATGACGTCCGCTGCTACTTCCTGCCCTTGCTGCAACTGCAGGAAAGGCAAGTCCAGGCACCGGCCCAGAAGCCTTCTCCCTGACGTCAATTCTGATGTCGGAGAGGAAGTTCTGGGCCAGCCAGGCAGCGATTGGCTTGCTTCGGGCCTTCCTCGCTGCCGGGTCTGACTCCTGCCTACTTTCTGTTTCCGCGAAGGCAGGACCCGGCAACGAGGAAGGCCCGAAGCAAGTTGTAAGCTTCCCTCCATCGCTGACCTCTGCCGAAGGGAGAGAAGAGGAAGGGAAGGGAGAGGAGAGGAGAGGAAAGAGATGCCAAGACCATGGGAAAGAGGGAAAGGAAAGGAGCTACCAGACCATGGAGGGGGGAGAGATGTCAGGGTATATGGGGGGGAGGAGGAGGAGACAGATGCCAGACCAGGAGGAAGGAAGGAGAGAAAGGAAGAAGAGATGCCAGATAATGGAGTGGGAGGGGGAGATGGAAGGAGAGGAGAGAGATCGGAAGGAGATAGAGATGCCAGACCATGGGGTGGCGTGGGAAGGAAGGAAGGAAAGGAGAAGAGAGAGATGCCAGAGCATAGGGGAGGGGGTGGAGACAAAGACTGGAAGGCAGTGATGGGGACATAGGAAGGAGGAACCGAGGACACTAAGGATATAGGAAGGGGCACTAAGGACATAGGAAGGAGGCACTGGGGACACTAAGGACACAGGAAGGGGCACTAAGGACATAGGAAGGAGGCACTGAGGACATAGGAAGGAAGGAGGGAGGGAATAGAAAGGGACAATTGTTGGGTCTGAGTGCAGAAAGAAAGAAAGGATGCACAGTCAGAAGGAAATGCAACAAGAGACTCATGAAATCACCAGACAGCAAAGATAGGAAAAATGATTTTATTTTCAATTTAGTTATCAAAATGTGTCAGTTTTGAGAATTTATATCTGCTGTCTATATTTTGCACTATATTTATCTATTTTTCTATAGTTCCTGAGGTGACATTGCATATTTTAAAGTCATTTGCCTTGACATCTTTGAAACCCCCCAAATATAAATGATAATTAACATTTTCTCTGCGTATAGTGTGCTTTGTAGTTTTTTTTAATTTTAAGGTTACCATTATGAATTAATATGAAGATATTATGTGTACATGAAAAATGAATGGAAGAAATTGGGGGCGGGACTAGGGTGGGATGGGGCGGGGCTAGGGCGGGATTGGGGGCGGGACTGAGAATTAATAGATGTCCCCTTTTGATGAAAAAAATTAATGGTCACCTTAGGTATGGGTCCACATTTTAGAGAAAATCTGGTAACCCTAGCCATTAAGCTACTAAGTAGTAGATTTAAAATAAACCAGATAAAATATTTATTCAAAAGTGTTATTAAACTGGAATTCATTGCTAGAGAATGTGGTGAAATCAGTTAGCTTAGAGGGGTTTAAAAAAGGCTTGGATAATTTCATAAAAGAGAAGTCACATGGCCATTATTGATATGGCTTGGGGAAATCCACTGCCTATTCCTAGGATAAGCAGCATAAAATATGTTTTACATCTTGGGATCTAACTGGATTGGAACCCGGATTGGCCACTTTTGGAACAGGATACTTGGCTTGATATACTTTCGGCCTGTACCAGTATAGGCTAGCAGTTCTTATGTTAAGTTAGACATGCACAGTTCTATCAGGGATGCGTTTATATAGTATCTATCTATATACAGTACACTGCATATTTTTTTTTTCTCTAAATACAGTATTCCGAATTGAGATCTTGTTAGTAGGGGTGAGGAGGACGGAGCGTCCCCGACGCTGTTTTGGAAGGGACAACGGCACCTCGCCTTTTCATCCCCGCCCACTTCAAAGGTTCGTCCCCGCCCCGCAGACAGTGAGCTGCATCTCTAACCAACCGCTCGCGCCCGGCCTCCGCACTCCCTCCTGACGTCACTTCCTGGGAGAGCGGAGGCCGGCGTGTGCAGCAAGTTATAGGTAACATAGTAACATAGTAGATGACGGCAGATAAAGACCCGAATGGTCCATCTAGTCTGCCCAACCTAAAATGGTTTTACAAATAGTTACATATATAAAATATAGCATTTGAAGAGGTACAGGGAGGGGGAGGGGGAGGGGAAGTGCCCGTAGATCCCGCCTCCCTTCCAGGATAGTGTTTCTGCTATTTTATATAAACTCTTTCATTAGCAGATGGCGCTCTCTGCTTCTTCCCCCACGCAATGAGCGTAAACATGCCAGTAGGCTGGATCTTTTATAAGTGCGGCAGTAAGGCGACTCGGGGTTTTCTCGCGTTTTTTGGATAGACGCTGTCTGGACATCAAGAGCGGAAGACAGTACTGTAAGATGTTGTTTTTTTAAGAGATTAATTTCTTTTGCAAATGTTATTCTCCTAAATGTATCAGGCCATTCAGTAATACTGTACTGTTTTATAAATTTACCAGTGGAGTTGGCAAAAATGTACCTTATATCGGGGGGGGGGGGGGAGGAAGGGGGCGTCAAACTTAAGTATTCTGAGCTTGACATCTTGTAAGTTATGCACCCGATGTACAATATTTTAATACTGACAATATTCGGGTTTTGTATTCTTTCTCTGCGGTTCACGCCTTCGAGCGGATGCCGAGCACCGTGGATTACTTGTTCGAACCGTAGGGCAACTGTGCATGTAGTATGTTTATTTTGCGAATACTTAGTGTATGGCAATCTTTTTATTTTTATTTTTTCTGCGTCTCCCTTTGGTTTTCCCTTTTTTTTTAATGTTTATTCCGATATACTGTACACGATATTGTTTTGAGCGTGTTAGAATCTTTTATGACATACCTAACAGTATTTTTTTTTTTTTACTGTGAAGTATTTATATCCTAGTGTTGCACCTCGCGAAAGGAACAAATATCACTTGGCTGCCAAAAGCATTCAGTTGTTTCCTCTTTGTAGCATTTACATTGTTTTTAAATTAGTGTTCCCGTCTAGAGGTCTGCACAGGAATGGGGATTACGCGGAGATCCCCCCCCCCCAGGTCCACGGGACTCCCACGGGGGTGGGTGCTGGTTCTCCTTGGTTCCCACGGAAATGCCAGCCTACCTTTGTTCCAATGTTCCATCTAAGCTTCTTCAATCCCTCAGCGCACCAGCTGCTGATTGCCACTCATGGGAGCAGGGAAGGATTAATTCTTCGAGGGCCCCTAGGCACACAAGTACACTGGACCCCCTAGCTCTGCCCCACCCACATCCTGCCCCCATTTATTTACCTGTTTTATTATTTACTTCTTTATTTTCACTCATATTTATTTTTTTCTTTTATTATAAAATTCAAATAATAATAATAATTTTATTTCTTATATACCACTATACCCTAAGTTCGAAGCGGTTTACAGTGAAAGTCGTGTCTAGCGAGAGTACAGTGTTACCAGTAGGATACAGGATAATAAAAAGTGAGCAGGTACTGGGTGATTACAATAAGTAATAACAAGAAAGCAGTTACAGGATGTTTACAATAAGATACAGGGTAATGGGTGTTAACAATAAGGTACAAGATAATAACAAGAGAACAGTTGCAGGATGTTTTAAAAAAACAACAAAATGAGCAGGTACTGGATGTTTACAAAAGGTACAAGATTACAAGAGAACAGTTGAACAGTTACTAGAGATCAATGCTGTTTACAGCTGGATAAGTATAATGGGGAGCACGTGATGCAGTGAGGAGAGCGGACGCGTGCTCTGCAGCTCCTGGGCCCTCAAGCACATAATCTTTGTCTACTTATCCTTAATCGGTGATTTGCAGCTCTGCGGCTTTCCCCTCTTGTTGGTCAACTTATAGACCACTTTGTGTCCAAATCGGGGGGCAGTTGATCTAGCAGAACGGCAGCCAAACCTAAAGAAAAAGCGTGGCCGGCAAACGACACGATGGCGAGGTGGGACCGTCTTCCACGGCGGAGTTCACCGACAGTCAGTTGCGGCAGCTTACTTTGGCGGTGACATCGGCCCTGGCCCCGCAGATGGAAAAACTATCGAGCCAAAAGCTGCACTTGGAAACGGGGGACATGGTAACCCACACTACCGAGTTGGAGACGAGAGTCTCTGCAGCGGAGGACTCTACCCAGGCCCTGCATGACCATCTCGCACACCTGGAACAGCGCCTGGCGGCGAGCGAAGAGAAAACGGAGGATCTGGAAAATCGATCAAGGTGGGACAATCTTCGGTTTATAGGGATCCCAGAGATCTTGTCTGATCGCCAGTTGAGCACCATCTTTAAAGACTGGCTTGCCGCTGACTTTTCCTTGCCCGCTGGTTTGGGTTCCATCTGCTTGGAATGGATACATCGAGTGGGACGCTCAGAGGTGGATCGGCAGCGGCCCCGGGTCGTGGTGGCTAAATTGCACAATTATCTTCCTAAGGTGGAAATCGTTAACAATACCGGCTTCAGAGGGATGATCTTAAGTATGATGGTATACCAATCTGTATTTTTCAAGATTACTCCGTGGCCCTTCAGGCCCGGCGGCGGAAGTTATACAAAGATGCATACGAGTCATAGATTGGATACTTTTTCTCTCAACAATCTTAGGATCAAACAATTAAATTTAACCAGATCTGTTTATAGGTCACAATCTCTCCTAGTCACTTTTAGACCTAGTTTTATTTAAAATATTTTTTAATTACCCTCCTGATGTCGTTTCCCCTTAAATGTTTTTCTATTCCTTAAATAATTGTAGTTCACCCCCTCTTTCCTTATGTATCACTGTCTAGTATGTATATCAATTGTATGTTTATTGGTATAAATTGTTTTATCTTGTCCCCTAAAATTATTATTGTTATACGCATTGAAAATATTTGATATTGCGTTTACATCAAAATTTTAATAAACTTGAAACTTGAAGTTTCAACCTTTATGTGTGGCCAACACCTGCAGCAAACACACATACACGGAACTCCCTCTTCACGCATCCTGGAGCCGCCCCTCCCATGGTGCTCACCTGCTGCAGAGGCTCCCGCTTCCATCTCATAGACGAAGAACGCTTGTAAAGCTAGCGGGTAACAAGATCAGCACCTGCAAGCAGTGCTGAGCCCAACGCTTCCCTCTGACGCGAACTGCCCAGGCGGAAGCAGGAAGCTGCATCAGAGGGGAACTTTGGGCTGAGCACCGTTTGCAGGTGCTGGGGCTGATCTTGCTGTCGATGCCGTGGTGGGGCCCGATCTTGCTGTCATCGGGAGGGGGGCCCGATCGTCATCAGGGGGAGGGGGCCCGATCTTGCTGTCATCAGAGCAGGGGTGGGGAGGCCCGATCTTGCTGTCATCAGGGGGGGGAGGCCCGATCTTGCTGTCATCGGAGGGAGGGGAGGCCCGATCTTGCTGTCATGGCCATTAAAAAAAAAAAAATTGGAAAGGTGATGGTGAGTGGGCCCCCCCTCACAATTTTGGGCCCTAGGCACGTGCTTCTTAGGTCTATCCGTTAATCCCCTCAAGAATTTCGTTGGCTCAAGCCTGCCACCACTCACTGCAGCTGTGCAGAGGAGCATGGGAGAGGCTGGGCAGCATAACTGCAGCTCTAGAGTCAGACTACCCTACATTAAATTGCTTCAGCCCAGCAGGTACCAATGTTAAATATATAACTTTAATAAAATAAAAAACCGGGAGGGGGAGAGAATTGCTGCACTGGGCATCTTTCTGTTTATCAAATTCTGCATTAAATCTACTTCGTTAGGATAGCATTTTGTTGATATGCCAACCCCACTTGACTATTTGTCAGGAGAGGGAGGGAGAAGGGGTATTGGTTTTATGCCTATTCTGGCAGATGTCTGACTTTGTTTTGAATTTTCTGTAAAACTAAAATCAAAACTGTCAGAAGTAATTGCAGCTTTTTATAAGGGAAGGAGGGGACTCCTTGCGGGGTTGGTTGGGGATGGAAGATATTCTGGTAGGAATGGGTGGGAACGGGCAGGATTCTGGTGGGGGCAGATGGGGACGGACAGGATTCTGCGCAACTCTATTCCCATGATCAACTTGAGACTAGCCTTAAACAAGCTGTTTCAACTAGATGGAACAGCATCTATAAAATGCTAGTTTTAAAATTAAATATTAACACATCTTAGACCAGGCTTGTCCATCCTATGGCCCTGGGGCCAGAACCATGTGCTTTTCTTTTGGCCTTTGAAGCTTGGTAATTCATGTGGTGCTTATAACAAGATTCATATGAGCCAACTTTTGAAAATAATTGTGGGTGCTAAACTCATAAACTCGCAACAACTTCCCCCTCACCCAGCAAAGAAAAACAAAATACAGTACATCTGGTAGTGAATGACCAGCTGGTATCTAAACATCAAGAGTGGGCAAAGCAAAAGCCAGGGTCCTGCCACATTCTATTCCCCCTCATTCTCATTCTCTCTCTCTTTCAGCCCATCATCTACAACAGCACACTTTTTTCCTTCAATTTTTTTCACTTTTCTCTAATTTCTTTTTTTCTTCCTTGCCTGTCTTTTCCTCCCACCCTATTCCTTCCACTTTTTAAATTTGTTCTCCTTTTGTACAGGCATAATTTGGTGTTTTATATTTGGGAGCAAGAAGTTTTTAATAGCTCTCTTCCTGCTCCACTCCCTAAAACAGTGTATCTCAAACTGTGTGCTGAGGCACACTAGGTGCCTCCTGAGATTCCAAGTAGGCTCCTCAAGCATAGCTCAATATAATTTGGTGGCTCAGCGAGATTAATCTTTACAAAGGCATGTCTTGGTCTTTACTGGACTGACTCAAAGTCGCCAAACATCCCAGGCTGTCGGGTTGGGGGGCTCAGTGCCTTCAATCCTCAGCGCAAGGAGTCAGTACTCGTTCATTCTTCTGGACTGAAGCACGGTCAGGCTACCGTTTCAGGAGTTTCATACCATTCTTCCGGAATGACGATAAAGGTCTTTTAGGACAGTGTTATGACGGTGGTATTTCTCTACAGCCAAGAAAGTACATGATGTACTCAGTTGGCGAATAAAGTAATGGTTCTACTTCAGTGGGTGAAATCTCATCTTTCTCTGTCAGCGCATCATTTTACAGGACAGGAAAAGGGTTTAGATAGACTTTCTCACCACAAAATCTGAGCATGGACCATCTATTGTATGTTAAAACGTACAGCGCTGTGTACACCTTTCAGCGTTTTAGAAATAATAAATAGTTGTAGTAGTAGAATCTTCTACATCCTGGAAATTGGGAACTATTTGCTCAGGCGTTCCAGCTCTTTGTATAAAGGTGAGATCTCCTACAACTAGACCTCATGGCCTTGTCTCAAAATTCAAAGCTTCCTAGCTTCTTCAGCAGACGCAGGGAGTGGCAGTCAGAGGGGGTAGCAGCGTTGCTTCTTTCTCGCCTCTGGTTTCTCTTTTTAAGTGTTTTCCCCTGGCTGATGCTTGGATGGATTTGCCATCTCAAGCTCGCTTTCAGGGCACAGTAATTATAGAATCTCCGGCTTGGCTGCACCATCCTTGCTATGCGGATCTGATGAGTCTTTCGACGGCCAAACTGTTGAGATTCCTGGTATCTCCGGATTTACTCACCTAGGGTCCAATCAACATGGATATTCGTCCTACTTTGATATTACGACCTAGCTTTTGAAAAGTCATGGCTGACGTGTAAGAGTTATGCGAAGCAGGTTATTTCTTCTCTTCTCCAGGCGATACAGACGTCTTCACCTGTGGCTTATGCTTCCTTTTGGAGGCTTTTTCTTTCTTGGGTACTTCTCAACATTGGCACCCTTCCAGAGTAGAGAGCTGCACGGGAACGGGGACGACGGGAATCCCACGGGACCTGCGGGCATCCCGCAGGTTCCCCCTTCGGGTCGCGGGGATCCCGTGGGGACGCCCCCTAGGGTCGCGGGGATCCCGTGGGGACGCCCCCTAGGGTCGCGGGGATCCCGTGGGGACGCCTCCGAGGGTCGCGGGGTTCCTGCGGGGCTGGATGTACTCAGTCGCGCGGCTCTTCTGCTCCCTACCTGCCCTGCCTGCAGCACAGAGACGAACGGAAATCTTCCCGACGTCAGCACTGACGTCGGGAAGACTTCCGTTCGTCTCTGTGCTGCAGGCAGGGCAGGTAAGGAGAAGGAGAATAGCCTCGCGGCTCGAATGGCTACCAAGGGAGGGGTGCGGTCCGCCCCGGGTGAAGCACAGCCGGCCAGGTCCCCTTTTGTGGCACTTCCCCGACCGACCGACCGACAACAGCCCCGGTCCGACAAACCTCCCTGCCCTTAACCGCGAATCTAAATTACCTTCTTACAGCAGCTGTAAGAAGGTAATTTAGATTCGCGGTTAAGGGCAGGGAGGTTTGTCGGACCGGGGCTGTTGTCGGTCGGTCGGGGAAGCGCCACAAAAGTAAGAGGACTTGGCCAGCTGTGCTGCACCCGGGGCGGGAGAGAAGGAGGGGGGGGAAGGACACTGAAAGCACTTGTGGAAGACAGAGGGGGGAGAAGGACGCTGACAGGACATGGGGAAGACGGGGGGTGGGGGTGGAGAAGGACGCTGAAAGGCCATGGGGAAGACAGAGAGGGAGAAGGACCCTGAAAGGACATGGGGAAGACAGAGGTGGGGAGAAGGACGCTGACAGGACATGGGGAAGATGAGGGGAGAAAAGGATGCTGAAAAGAAATGGGGAAGAGAGAGTGGGAAGAAGACGCTGGCAGGGAAGAAGACAGAGATGCCAGACTATGGGGGAGCGGAGGGAAGAAGATGGGTGCCAGACCAATTTGGAAGGGGGGAGAAAGGGAGAGGCACAGTAACAGAGCAAATGGAAGACGCAGAAGGAAGAGAGACAGTGGATGGAAGGAATTGAATGAGAACATGAGGAAAGTTTCAAGTTTTAAGTTTATTAGGATTTTATATACCGCCTATCAAGGTTATCTAAGCGGTTTTTACAATCAGGTACTCAAGCATTTTCCCTATCTGTCCCGGTGGGCTCACAATCTATCTAACGTACCTGGGGCTATGGAGGATTAAGTGACTTGCCCAGGGTCACAAGGAGCAGCGCGGGGTTTGAACCCACAACCCCAGGGTGCTGAGGCTGTAGATCCAACCACTGCGCCACACACTCCTCACAGAAACCAGGCAACAAAGGTAGGAAAATAATTCTATTTCTTTTTTTTTTTTGCTTCAGGATAAAATAGTATATTAGTTGTGTTGCTAAAAATTTATAAACATTAGAGGCACTGGTAGAAACCCGTTTACAAAGTATGTATTCTTCCTAATTAATATTTCCAAATTAATAAAGTATTTTTGCTTATTTGTAAATGGGTTTCTACCAGAGCCTTTAATTCAGTAGCATAATTAAATGAAATAACTATTTCTGAAGTTTATAGGGACGGGTGGGGACGGGTGTGATTCCTCACGGGGACGGGTGGAATTTCTGTCCCCGCACAACTCTCTATTCCAGAGTTCTATGTTTTATATTCTTTCTTTTTTGGCACAAGCGTATTGCCAAGGGCTTAGCGTTCAGTTCCCTTCAGCTTCAAGTGGCAATCGTATCTCGCTCTTCGCTTACTTTTCAGCTTCATGTAGTTCAGTTCCTAAAAGGAGTACAGTATATTCGTACACCTCTTAAGAATCCTTATCCAGAGTACAGTCTTAAGGTACTTCTTTGCAGTTTACCGAAGGCTTCGTTTCAACCTTGTCTTTTGAGACTCTAAAAGGCTGTGATGTTGAAATTGGTGTTTCTTGTGGCCGTGGCTTCAGCTCGGCAGTTTTCTGAGTTGCAGGCCTTGTATGGCAGGGATTCTTATTTCTGATTTACAAATTCTGGGGTGTCAATTCGGACAGTACCAAAAAGGGATTGAGGGGTATAGATAGGTATAGACCATTGCTCAGGCAATGGGCCTGATGGGCCGCCGCGGGAGCGGACCGCTGGGCAGGATGGACCTATGGTCTGCCTCAGCGGAGGCAACTTCTTATGTTCTTATGTTCTCCTTAGGACTTATCAAGTCCTCAGAGGAGTCAAGTACCAACTCCGTAGATGAAATCGCCTCCCAGGGGGACAATGCAGCCTCTTCGGACATGCTGTCCGTCCGTGCTGAGCTGTCTCCCTGCAGCTTAGGGGGCGGAGCTCTAGTGTAGGGGCTCATCCTAGTATCCAGCCCAGAATAGGGATCAAAACCACATCTAAGAAGAACCTCAATTGGATATTACGGCTTTATTAGAAATCTCTGATAAAGAGCTGACTGAACCCGCAACCTTGTTAATAACTTGCATTTCTTCCGGACAAAAACTGGATTATAAAGTTATTCTTCAAAAATAGATTTAAAGAATTTCTTGAATTCAAAAATCAAATTTTTCTTGATATTCCTTACCTATTAGCAACAGCATCTACCAAATTCATTACTTGTCTCACGCTATGGTTGCAAACCACTCTCAAGGAAGGCCAATTCCCTCCGGAATGTATTCAAAATTAATTTTCCTATGAACTGTTTTCCTACCTTCTTCTACTCTATGTTTATAACCTAACTAATTTATTTTTCTCAAGTACTTTAGCAAGAATGTGAGCCTTTGGGACAGTCAGGGAACTCTAAGTACTCTCTCTTCATCTTAATTAATCTTACTTATTGCATTTCTTCTGTTTCTACTGTAAACCGCTTAGAACTTCACGGTACAGCGGTATATAAGAAATAAAATTATTATTATTATTATTATATTTCGAGAGAAACCCAGAAACGTAGATGCCAGCTTCTGTTTCTGAAGCTTGGAGTTACCTCAATTGGGAGGTGGGGGGGGGGGGGGGGGAGGATTCCTAAGGTTTCCATGTAAATGCATAGTCAGATATGAGTCCTATAAGTATGTGTTTTTTTTAACCCATCAACCTTACTAATTTTTTTGGCTTTAAGGCACCTTGAAAAGGAAGGAACAACAAAATTTGAAGAAGTATTTAGACCCCCTAAGCCTTCGATATTAGACACTTATTTTCTTAATTAGGCCCCCTTTTACTAAGGTGCGCTAGCTGTTTTAGTGCCATAGACTTATAATGGGTGCATTAGCGTTTAGCGTGCGCTAAAACGCGTAGCGCACCTTGTGTATTAAAAAGAGTCTTCAAAGACTTCAACTAATTCAGAACACTGCGTCCAAGTTGATCTTCGCAAAATGTAAATTTGACCATGTTTACCCAATTTTGTCCAAACTCCACTGGCTCCCAATAATCGCCAGGGTTTACTTTAAATCAGGGGTGTCCAACCTTTTGGCTTCCCTGGGCCGCATTGGCCGAAAAAAATGTTTCTGTGGCCGCACAAATGCACAAACGCTGCAGCAAGACAGAGGAGGGAGCCGGCAAGAGGGTAAACACCCAGGGGCAGCAGAGGAAAACACTGCATCACCCTCGACTGGGGCCGCACAAAATACTTCATGGGCCGCAGGTTGGACACCCCTGCTTTAAATATTCCTGTCTAGCTTTTAAAATCCTACACGGCATCCTCCCTCCCCTTATTCCTCTATCTTGGAACTCCCTGAATCCCAGCAACACCAGTCCCACCCAAAAACTTAAACTATCCTTCCCCTCACTAAAAGGCATCCTCCATGCGGGAAAATTGGGACAATCTCTCTTCTTCAGAATCTCAGGGCTTTGGAATAACCTTACTACCCCACTGCGGAATCAGGTCTCCTTCCAACTATTCCGCAAGCACCTGAAAACTAGTCTCTTCACAAAAACGTAATGCTCTCCTCCCTCCAAACTCAATGTGTTATACTTTCCTTTATTAAGCTCTTGTAAACCGTACCGAGTAGAGAATGACACGGGGAAAAAATCTGTCCCCGTCACCGGCCCACCATCCTCTGCACCGCCCCGTCACCGCCGTTCCCTTCACCGCCCCGTCACCGTCACCGCCATCCCTTTCACCGCCCCGTCACCGCCACTGCCATCCCATTCACCGCCCCGTCACCGTCCCCGCTGCATCCATATAAGCCTTAGTACTGTAATATTTAGCTTATTCCTTTCTTATAAATCAAAGTTCCTGCTGCTGAACTAGAGAAAGAGATGTTCAGCTGGCAGGGCTTTGTTTATAAATTTTTATCAACACAACTAATATACTATTTTATCCTAAAGCAAAAAATAAATAAATAAATATAATTTTTTTTTCTACCTTTGTTGTCTGGTTTCTGCTTTCCACATCTTCTCATTGAATTCCTTCCATCCACTGTGTGTCTTCTCTCTGCGTCTTCCATTTGCTGTTACTGTGCCTCTCCCTTAACCCCCCCCCCCAATTGGTCTAGCACCCATCTTCTTCCCTCCGCTCCCGCATAGTCTGGCATCTGTCTTCTTCCCACTCTGTCTTCCACATTTCCCTTGGGGGTCTGTTCCTCTCCACCCTCCTTCAATGTCTGTTCTATTCCTTTCCACCACCACCCTTCCCTCCCTCCTTTACCATCTGTTCCTTTCTACTACCCTTCAGCTCCTCTCGCGTGGCCTATCTACCTTCCTTCCTCTTATTTTCATGGCACGTTACAATGTAATTTGTGCAAGCTCGGTCCCTGTCCCATCCCCACAAACCATCTCGCTTCTGTGCTCCTATTTTCTCCATTTCTAATATCTCCCCTATGTATCTGTCATTGCCCCCCCTGTGTCCATATACCATCCCCATGGCATGTCCCCTTTATGTCTCTGTCCCTATGCCCCATGCACATAATTTCCCCTCTTTCTGTTACCTTCCTGTGTCCAGATTTCCCCTATCTTCCTCTTCCATACCAGTGTGTCTCTTCTTTTCAACCCCATCTAGCTTTTTTCCCTCTTTCTTCCCCCCCCCCCTGCTTCTAGCATCTGGCTCACCTGCCAGTCCTTCCCTTTCTTTCCTGCTGTGGGTTTTTCTTTCCGACTACATCCCCTTGGCCCAGAATCCTTTTCCCTTTCACTCCCTCCTTCCAATTTGAGCCGGGAACACTAACGATCGCACGGTCCCCGCAGCCACTACCTGCCTGCCCAATCGATCCTAGTGTTTAGCCAGCTCTCTCCCTTCTCCTCACCTTAGTTTATAGGTTTTCTTTTTCGGCGACCTGCACGCTTTCCCAAAGAGCCGCGCACGCGCGGCTGCTCAGTGTTCAATCTTCTGCTCTGCTGCAACTTCCTGTTTCCGGTTGCGTCAGAGCAGAAGATCGAAACTGAGCAGCAGTGGGTGCGCGGCTCTCTGATATCGTGTGGGTCGCCGAAAAAGAAAATCTACAAACTAAGGTGAGGAGAAGGGAGAGAGCTGGCTAAACACTAGAATCGATTGGGCAGGCGGGTGTGAGCTGCGGGGACCGCGCGATCCTTCATGCCTCACTGCGGGGGACAAGACCATTCACTGCCCCGCGGGCGGTGAATGGCCTTGTCCCCGTCGCCGCAGCGACTGCTAGTTTTCTTCCCCGTTTTCGGCGGGTGACCCGGGGCTAAAATGCGGTGGCCGCGGGTAAACCGCCACCGTGTCATTCTCTAGTACCGAGCTCTGTATTCATAGAGAGGATGCGGTATAAAAACTTAAGGTTTAGTTTAGTTTTGTAAAAGAGGGGGTTAGTTTTGGTTATTAATTATGTTTCACTCTGAATATGTCTTGGATCTAATTTTTGAGAACTTGAGTTTTGTTTAAATGATATAGTTTCTGGTTTTTGGTTTTATTATTATGTTTAAATCAAAACTTTTCTGTGCAAGATGATTAAAAGCTTAATAAAAATGTTTAAATTTATAAATAAAGAAAAAGAAAAGTCATATGAGACTGCTTATTTCTGGGATAAGCACTAGCAGCATAAAATCTGTTTTATTATTTTGGGAACTTGCCAGGTACTTGTGACCTGGATTAGCCACGGTTAGAAACAGGAAACTGGGCTTGATGGACTGTGGCGTAGTGGTTAGAGCTCCATACTCAGCACTCTGAGTTTGAGAGTTCAAACCCCGTGCTACTCCTTGTGATCCTGGGCAAGTCACTTAATCCTCCACATACATTAGATATATTGTGAACCCACCAGGACTGATGGGGAAAATTCTTGAAGTACCTGTATGTAAACCACTTTGAATGTGGTTGGAAAACTACAAAAAAGTGTTATAAAGGTCCCAATCCCTTTCTCTTCTGATATTTACTGTACAGAGCCTGGAAATGGTGTTTGGGGGCCTGAAGGACATTGTTTTGAGAGTTAACTGAGCTTAAACCATCTGGGGACATTTAAGGGGTGATTCTTTAACTGCCTGCATTTAGGCAACTGTTCTATAAAGGAATGTAGGCATCAACTTTCCTATGTAGAATGCTAGCCTAATAGGTGAAAATACATGCTTTAATTTAAGGACATAAGAACATAAGAACTGCCATCTCCGGATCAGACCTTCGGTCCATCAAGTCCGGCGATCCGCACACGCGGAGGCCCCGCCAGGTGTACACCTGGCGTAATTTATAGTCCACCATATCTTTATATGCCTCTCTTAAGGAGATATGCATCTAGTTTGCTCTTGAAGCCTAGGACGGTCAATTCCGCAATAATCTCCTCTGGGAGGGCATTCCAGGTGTCAACCACTCTCTGAGTGAAGCAGAACTTCCTGACATTAGTCCTGAACCTGTCCCCCCTTAGCTTCATTCCATGTCCTCTAGTCCGTGTCAAATTGGACAGTGTAAATAATCTTCTCTGCTCTATTTTGTCGATTCCTTTCAGTATTTTGAAGGTCTCGATCATATCCCCACGCATTCTCCTTTTCTCAAGGGAGAACAATCCTAGTGTTATAAGTCTATCCTCATATTCCAGTCTCTCCATACCCTTCACCAGTTTTGTTGCTCGTCTCTGCACCCTCTCCAGCAGTTTTATATCCTTCTTTAGGTAGGGAGACCAATGTTGGACGCAGTATTCCAAGTGTGGTCTGACCATTGCCCTATAAAGCGGCATTATAACTTTCTCCGATCTACTCGAGATTCCTTTCTTTATCATGCCCAACATTCTATTTGCCTTCTTTGCCGCTGCCGCGCATTGTGCCGACGGCTTCAGGGTCCTATCTATCAGTACACCCAGGTCCCTTTCTTGTTCACTCTTCCCCAGAGTTGCACCTGACATTGTATACTCGTATTCCTTATTTTTATTGCCTAAATGCATTACCTTGCATTTCTCCACATTGAACTTCATCTGCCATTTCTCCGCCCATGTTTCTAACCGACACAAGTCGCTCTGGAGTTTCTCTCTATCCTCCTGCGATCTGATTGCCCGGCATAGTTTTGTATCGTCTGCAAACTTGATGATCTCACTGGATGTTCCTTCCTCCAGGTCATTGATATAAATATTAAAAAGGATCGGCCCAAGTACCGAGCCCTGGGGTACACCACTAGTCACTTTCTCCCAGTCGGAGAACTTCCCATTTATGCCCACTCTCTGCTTTCGGTTTTCCAGCCATTTGCCTATCCATCTTTGTATATCTCCCTCTATGCCATGGCTTTGTAGTTTCCTGAGAAGTCTTTCGTGTGGAACTTTGTCGAACGCTTTCTGGAAGTCCAAGTATATTATGTCCACAGGCTTCCCACTATCAATTTGCTCGTTTACGGTCTCAAAAAATTGGAGTAAATTCGTCAAACATGATTTCCCTTTCCTGAATCCATGTTGACTGGGTTTCATCAAGTCGTGTGCGTCCAAGTGCCGGACTATGCTATCCTTGATCAGTGCTTCAACCATCTTGCCGGGGACCGACGTAAGACTCACAGGCCTATAGTTGCCCGGTTCCCCTCTCGATCCTTTTTTGAAAATTGGCGTGACGTTCGCTATCCTCCAGTCGTCCGGTATCTGTCCAGTTCTGATTGTCAGGTTTGCAAGTTTGTGCAATAACTCTCCGATTTCAACCTTCAATTCCTTTAAGACTCTCGGGTGAATTCCATCCGGTCCAGGGGATTTGTCACTTTTAAGTTTGTCGATCTGATAGTATATCTGGTCTAAGTCCACTTCAACTGTGGTGAGGCTGTCCTCTATTTCTCCTGGAAACACTTTCTCTGCTTCAGGTATTGTTGAGGTGTCTTCCTTCGTAAAGACAGACGCAAAGAAGGAATTTAGTTTGTCTGCGATTTGTTTATCTTCCTTGATGTACCCTTTTCTTCCCTGGTCGTCCAGGGGTCCCACTGCCTCTTTTGCAGGTTTTTTCCCTTTCACGTATCTAAAGAAGGGCTTGAAGTTTTTGGCCTCGTGGGCTATTTTTTCCTCATAATCCTGTTTGGCATCCCTCACCGCCTTGTGACATTTCTTCTGATCATCTTTATGTTTGTTCCAGGCTTCGATTGTCTTTATGCATTTCCATTTTTTGAAAGAGTCCTTCTTTTCTTTTATGGCTTCCTTCACCTGTATGGTAAGCCATGCCGGTTCTCTTTTGCTCTTTGTTCTCCGATCTTTGGAAATCCTCGGAATGTAGAGATCTTGTGCTTCTGTGATAGTATTTTTCAGTAGGGACCATGCCTGATCTACCGTTTCAAGTTTGTCCACCATCTTCTCTAGTCGTTTTTCTACCATGGCCCTCATGCGATCGTATTTACCCTTTTTAAAGTTTAAGGTGGTGGTTAAGGTTTTGGCATGTTTCCCTTTCCCGATGTCAAGTTTAAAGTTGATTACATTGTGATCACTCGTTCCCAGTGGAACCACGACTTCCACTTCTGTTATCGGTCCCGTGAGGCCATTTAGGACCAAGTCCAAGGTGGCGTTGCCTCTTGTCGGCTCTTTTACCATTTGTTCCAGGAAGCAATCCCCTAGCACCTCCAGGAACTTGGCCTCCTTGCCGCAGTTGGAGGTTGCTAGTTTCCAGTCTATCCCTGGGAAATTGAAGTCTCCCAATATAATTACATTGCCCGTCTTGCATTCTTGTTTGATTTCCTCCATCATTTCTGAGTCAGTTTCCTCCGCCTGTCCTGGGGGACGATAGTAAAGGCCAATTTTCGTATCTGCACCATATTGACCAGGAATTTTGATCCAGAGTGACTCAAGCTTCTCTTTCATTTCTGTTGTAACCATTTCAACAGAATCTATTCCCTCCTTAACATATAGAGCAATACCTCCACCTTTCTGCCCTACTCGATCTCTTCTATACAGTTTGTATCCCTGTAGTACTGTGTCCCATTTGTTTTCTTCATTCCACCATGTTTCTGTTATGCCAATGATATCCAATATGTCATGTCTCGCTATTGTCTCTAGTTCCCCCATTTTGTTACCTAGACTTCTAGCATTCGTATACATACATCTAAATTCCCTTTGTGTTACCTTTTTGGACCTTCTACTCTTGGCCGTCCCTATAGTTTCAAATACGGTATCCTTTACTGCTCCTGTGTTATCACCCTTGTTTGCTGTGTGGTCGTCCTCTCCTGTGTCTGAGTTGTCCCTTCCTGCTTTTTCTCCCTTATTGGCTGTGGGGTCGTCTTCTCTTGTGTAGGAGTAGTAGTCCTTGGCTTCTTCGTCGGGGCATCCTGCTATCCGTGCCATCGACCGGTGGTCGACTGTCGGCTTTCCCCTATCTTTCAGTTTAAAGCCTTCTCGATTGCCTTCTTCATGTTGCCTGCCAAAACTCGTGCTCCTTCCTTGTTGAGGTGTAGTCCGTCCCTTCTGTAGTACTTGCTTTTTCCCCAGAACGCCGTCCAGTTGCGCACGAAGTCGAAGCCTTCTTCTTCGCACCATCGTCTCATCCAGGCGTTGATTACTTGCAATTCCCCTTGTCTCTTTCCATCCGCTCTTGGTACTGGGAGGATCTCAGAGAAGGCCACCCTCACCTCCCTGATCTTCAGTTGTCTTCCGAGTGAGCGGAGCTGGCCCTTCAGCTCTTCCCTGTCATACTTCCGCCCGCTCACATCATTTGTTCCCACGTGGATAAGCACAGCGGTGTCCTCTCCCCCTGCGCCATCTATGATCCTGGAGATCCTGTTGGTCACATCCTTCACTCTTGCTCCAGGCAGACAGGTGACGACTCTGTCCTCTCTTCCTCCTGCGGTGTGGCTGTCCACATGTCGTATAATGGAGTCGCCTACGATGATCCCCATCTTCTTTATTCGGGAGTTCCTTGGGGGGCGTAGGTCCACGTCCTTGGAGTAGGGCCAGTCTTCTTCCTCCAATGATACTCTTGAAATTGTTTCCTGTTCTTTGGGTGGGGGGATGTCTTCCTGTGCTCTCACTATTCCTCCTGGTGTGCGGTTGTCTCCTACCTCGTCTTCGGTTTCTTCTGTGTTTGCATGGGTGTCTTCTCTCCTCACATGGGTTTCTTGAGTACAGTTTTCCAGCCCTGGGATCTCTACGTGGTGCTGATGAGCTTCCTCTATGAACATTTCTAGTTCCTTGACCTCGTCGTTTGGCCTGTACTCCACTAGAATCTTCTCCTGTGCTCGGATTCTGTCTTCGAGTTCCATCACTGTTCCTTCCAATAGTCTTACCTGACATTTCAAGCTATCCATCTCCATGCATCGATTGCAAATGTATGCCTGGATCCCCGAAGGGAGGTAGTCATACATATTGCAGCCGATACAGAAGACCGGAAAGCTCACCTTCTGACTTCCTTGGGCTTCCATTTCTTGCTTCCCTCGTGTGTGCTTGTGTTCCTTGCCTGCTGCTTCCTTATGTTGCTTGCCTTGCTGTGTCTTTTGTGTGTGCTGTCTCCGCTCTACCTCACCTTGATTGTATGTGTGGGTTTGTTCCCTTGGCGTCTGTCTCTTCCTTACCTTCTGTGTTTGTCGCTTCTTTACCGTTCAGTCCTCCTCGGTGTTCTTGATAGTAGATACTTGATAGTAGATACTCGTCCCTTGCAAGGCCCTTCGCAAAGGCGCTCTCGCTAAGGCGAGCGCCTTTACCGCTCGCCTTCGCCGCGCGCCGAACGGCTGGGCGCCGTTGGCTCCGCCCCCTTTCAAGGGGGAGTTCGGGCTCTGACCTCGCTGACGCTTGGGGGTGGGCGGAGCTAACTCTCGCCGCTGCCCCTGCTGTGGATCGCTTTTATTCCCTGCCTTTTGCCTCCTGTCTCTCTCCTAAGGTCTTCCTACCTCCTCTCTGCCTTCTGCCTGCTTTTCAGCCGGTGTTCAGGTCAGCCATCCATAGAACTGATATAAACGCTTGTGCCTGAAATGCCAGAGATGCTTATGTAAGCTACATGTGTCTTAAATCTTGCCCATACTCTGCCTACGTGTATGCCCATCTGTCAAAATGCACTATGTAAGGTATGTGTATTATTTTCAGAATAGGATCTAGGCAGAATTGCAGCATTTATGGCATAATCAGTATGTAAATGTTGGCTCCCCCTTTAAAGGGCTACCCCCTTAGTGCTTTGTGAAGCTTCTGATGCTTTCTTCAGAAGACTCAGAGGAAGATTCTCAAAACTTACCAATGGTCGCTAAACCTATTGCAGCCGGTTTAGCATGCATGTCTTTTAGTGGCCGATTATCAACACAGCGCACCGTGGTCTTTTCCAAGCTTTCTAGCAGTCTCCAACTCTGCCATGCTAATGTAGATCGAGGTCATTAATATTATAATGATAGTAAAATGGGCTCATCAATATTCAAAGGAACACACTGGGTGATTCTCTATCATCGCCGTGTGATTCCCCAAGCACGGTGCTGGCTTTTGGTGACCAAAAATCACCCTTCCTGTTGTGTTTCCATCTTAATGTTTCTCTTTCCCTTCAATTATTGTATTTCTCCTCCCTTTCCTATTATTTTGCTAGTCTGTCTTGGTTGCTGTCTATCTGCATATTGTGAACCCCTATTTACATTAATTTTGTAATTATGTATACGGCTTAGATATTTGATAAGTGGTATATCAAATTTTAAATAAACTTGAAACTTTACTACTCTATGGGTGCTGGTACTGTGGAATTTGCATCTGAGGCATGTGTTTCTGGCTGTGGCTCATGATAAAATTTGACATAAAAAATTTCAAAAGCCCATGAATTATAGGCATTTGTGAGCCACATATGTTTTGTGCTACAATAGTGGATGGCATCATGGATGGTGGTTCTTATCCTCACACTTTCCATGTTGTCCTGATGAGAAGATATGCGATGAGACCTGAAGATGATTATGGTGATTACAGCGTTGCTTTTCCCAGTATATGTGCACATTTAAGCCTCTTTTCATGGTGCATTCTGCACATGTGCCAATCGCTATCACCTTCGACTCATCACACATAAAATTAGTGACCCTTCGTAAAACTCCACAAACCTCATTTGCTTGTGCGGTTTTTTGAGAATGATTCGTCTTTTTGAAATCATTACAATAAAGGATGCGATAGTGGGCCGTCAGGTTTTCTGGCAATATTATAGAATCTTCCTCTTAGTGTGCTTCCATGACATTCCATAACTTCCAGCAGACAGAATCTAAACTGAGAAATGGCACACTGTAGCACAGATTTCTATGTCATTTTTTTTATTCTTTATTCATTTTTTAATCTTACAAGTGTACAAATAATAAAACATTTAAAATTAAATACATCACTTGAATTTCTTTCTAGTATAATATCAAATAAATAAATTTATTCCCTTCCCACCCACCCTTTCCTTTAGCATTCAATCAAAAATATACAAATACAGTCAAACCTCGGTTTGCGAGTAACACGGTTTGCGAGTGTTTTGCAAGACGAGCAAAACACTCCAGCAAACTTTGACTCGCAAACCGAGTATTGCTTCGGTAAACGAGCACTTACTCACGTGTCTATATTTCTTCTCTGTGTATGCAGCGGCGACACCAATAGAAACTGCAGGGCACAGAAGGCAAAGGCTGCTGCGGACAGGGCCTGGCACAGCTCCAGAGGCACCCAAACGGCACATGGGGGGGGGGGGGAAAGTGGAGAGCGCAGGGAAGAAGGGATGGAGGCAAGGCCGACCTGAACTGCTGCTGTCACCAGGAAATGAAGGGCTCGGTCAGAGCACGCTGCGGGTCCCCACATAGCCAGCCCCCCATCAGTGAGGGCTGTCGAGCTACCAGCTGTCTACGCGAGGCCACTATAACAATATGCGGAGACACCGGCACCACCTCAAACATTGCCTGAGTCTGAGAACGTCAGGGTGGTCGCGTGGATGCCTGTCCTCCTGTCAGCTGCGCAAGCGCCTATTCAGCCGCTTCCCACCCAACTGCGGGGCACTGGCAACCGAAAGAGAGCTCGGGGCTGCTGCCATTGCACCATAAACAGGACAATCCTGCACTTTCCTGAACTCAGGCGGGTTTTGGGTTGCTAAAAAAGCTGACAATATAGGACCCCGCTGGAGGACCTGTGGTTGTTAGAGGTGGAGACGCTGCAGCAGCTCGTTGGTGACGCTTCACGGAGGACTGCTAATTCCTGGAGTACAGGTGACAGTGATGCTGGCACTCCACCATGCCACACACAGTGGAGCTCCCGATGCTAGAGAAGCTAGAAGTGAAGGAAGTGAGTTGGGCGATGAGGGAGGTACAGTAGACGGTCTCGTTTGTTCCAGCTCCTTTTGGCTAACGAATTGGGTTTAATTTCCTCTGCAGCAACTTGTGACTCTGGGCAAAGTCACTTAACCCTCCCTCTTCTGCGTCTACTTACTATCCATACCAGTTTTTGAGATGTGGAACGAATTGTCCGAGTTTCAGTTATTTTCTATGAGGACATGTGCTTTGATATTCGAGTGCTTTGATATTCGAGTGCTTTGGATTACGAGCATACTTCTGGAACGAATTATGCTCGCAAACCAAGGTACCACTGTATAAATTTTCTTTACTATTGATTAAACCTATAGTAAAACTTTAATTCACCCTCCTCCCCCCATTTGCAAATATACTTTCAATAGAAAATGGTGTCTACTCATTACAGTAAGTCATCAATGGCTATGGCTATGTCTATGTCTATATCTATGTCTGAGTAGAGCAGAATGTGCTTTTTTCCCCCCCCAGTTCAAAATTACTAATGTGCTGCCTTTTCCCCTTTTGTCTTTCTTTTGGTACAGTACTTCTGGAAGTTCATTTTTTGACACAGAACCATGTCGTCATGACAAGATTTCGAAGAAGAGCATGCATCATATCACTGTTACTTGTTTTATTTGTTTGTTCCTTCATGATGGGTTTGAAGACCTTAAGGCCTGATGCGGCTGCATTTGGAAATCCCTTTGTGCTTGGTCTCTTACCAGAGTTTCACCAACGGAATGCTGTGCCAGAAAGCAAACATGATCCCCATAGCAGTGCTGGGGATGAAGGTGGTATAATGCAAAAGCCGTTACACAACATCCTTCGCAGTGATGCAAAGGCAACTATGGCAACTCAGGTTAAGCTGGAAGACTTGCCACCTCCTAATTACGATTTCCACGTGTTTTACTACAGTTGGTATGGTAATCCACAGTTTGATGGTAAATACATTCACTGGAACCACCCCCTGCTACAACATTGGAATGAAAAAATTGCTGACAGTTTTCCAAAGGGGAGACACACTCCTCCAGATGATATTGGATCCAGCTTTTATCCTGAACTGGGGGCTTACAGTTCCAGGGACCCTTCTACTATAGAAACCCACATGAAGCAAATGCGCTCAGCTTCCATTGGTAATGTTTCTAGATTTTTTTTTTTATGTCAGATGACCTTTTCTTATTTCTAGAACATTTGTAATATGTGGGCTGTTCTAGAAGCCTAGATAACCTCCCCAACTTGGGGTTGGTTTTATTTATCTATTTATTTTTTCCAACTTGTTCTACTTGTAATCTTCCTTCACAGTGTAATCAGAACAAATGGAGCACTGCTTTATTAGACAGTATCAATTTGCTGCAGTGTAATGAATTTTATGTACCAGAGGAATGGCCACACAACAATAAATTCCAAACATTCTAACTCTGTGTTAAGGAGACTATGCAGAAAGCTACCATGAGCCGAAGCATGTGGCTACTGCAGGATATACCACACATTTCTAGCCACATAATACAGAAAGGGGTTGAGTGCAGGAGTCATCTGAGTGCACGTAAGCACAAATTGCATTAAAATATATGCTAATGGGGCTGTTAAGTATTCCTCCTCAATGTACAGAAGGAAACGGTGGCTTTTAACATGTGCACAGTGCAAGAAATTTTTTCATCCAATTCAGGGCAGCATAGAAAGGTTAGTTCAGAAGATTTAGTGCCAGGTTTTGGAGTTTATATAGCAATTTTGTCATTATTGTAGTGGTTGTCCTGGTCTTGCCACATTTTTAGTAAGTGGAACTAACCTTTCAGTCATTGTGCTGTGGCTTCCTCAAAAAGGAAAGCTATTTCAGCAAACTGCAGACCTCAGCATACCCTAAAGAAAGCCACAACTGAAACGATGGTTCCACTTACTCAGAAATGACAAGACCTGGACAGCTACAACAATCATGGTACCAGCCATGGTAGCCTAAGAGAACGAACCAGTTTTGTCTTTTTTTCAATGACCAGAACAAATGCCTGCAACTTGAAAAGACAGGTAGGGAGGTAACTGTGCACCTATCCAAACAGAAATAAAAGTATGAGTACACAACTGCACCTATTTTTCTGAACACAAATATTAGCCTTGCATAAATTTGCTAGCACGTTTAATTCAGGCATGTACACAATGAGCCACCCTCACCGCAGAATCTTTGTGTGCCTGTGTCTAGTAGGTTTTCCCCAAGAAGGATACAAGCACTGTGAACTTGAAATCTAAAAATTAAAGACAGAAGAAAAAATATATACCGTATTTTTCGCTCCATAAGATACACTTTTTCCACCCCCAAAAGGGTGGAAAAGGAGGTGCGTCTTATGGAGCAAATACACCTCCTCCTCCGCCGCCGCCCCCCCCCCACCCAGTGTTCTGCTGCTGCTCGTCACACCACATCCCCCCCCCCCAAGCTGATGATGCTCACCGCCCTCTTAGCCACTGCAGGAAAGGAAGAGAAGAACCGGTGGCATGCAATCGGGCCCACAAATCTTGCCCCGCCAATTCCAACCCCTTCCATGCTCCCTCGGGCGCTGCTCCTTTAAAGCCGATGCTGCCACTGTAAATACTGTCGCGGTGCCTTAAGAGGCCGCAGTATCAGAAGAAAAAAAGGGGAAAGCTCCCTCTGATCTGTGACATCAGGCGCTCTGCGGCCAATGGGCAGAGAGCTGTGGCTTCCTCCAGCTCCCTTGGAAGTGCCTGCTTGTGCTCTGCTTCCTGACACTCAGATGGGCTCCTGAGCTGCAGCTCACCGGGCTGGGGAACTTTCACTGCACAAATTCAAGTTTGTAGACCCCCCCCCCCCCCCCAAGGACGGGCTCAGCCTGAAGTGAAGTCTTTGCACATGCATCGAAAAGGGCTAGAAGACCAGCTGCCAGTCCTCCGCCCCTGCCTCTTTCTCTTGCTAGGGATAGGATTTTGTAGTTGGAGGGTAGGCATTCTTGGATGATGATGTCATCATCAGAGAGTAGCCAAGTCTCTGTCAGTAGTATGAAATCGGGGTTGTTGTTGGTTAGCCAGTCATAGATTAGTAGGGATTTGTTCCTCATAGATCTTATATTCAGGTAGTAACCTCTGAGGGTGGAATAACCTGGTGGGACTTTGGTAGTGGGGGAGAAGGAGAACAGTTATTTAGCACTCGGTCTTTTTTGATGTAGGGTCTGGTAGGTCTGCGGGACGCTGTGAGAACTGGGATAACAGAAGGGTTGGGTTCTGAGTGGTCCTGGAAGACCCTCTGTTGCATTATTGGGGGTTTGGTCATGAAGTTGCGTGCTGAGGAGTAGTGGATGGGGATTGGGAGGAGGTAAGGCTGAGCAGTTGTCTTACTTTTTAAGCCGGTTAAGTAAAAAGCGAGCAGAAGAGTGATAAGGCTGTGATGCAGGAATGCCATTTTGGGATTGTGCAGTAGGAGAACAATTGTACAAGTATACAGAAGGAGGAAGGTTTACAATTATGCTGTGGAGTCGAGCAATAGGAGAACAATTATACAAGTATACAGAAGGAGGAAGGTTTACAATTATACTGTGGAGTCGAGCAATAGGAGAACAATTATACAAGTATACAGTAGGAGGAAGAAATACAATTGTGCTGAGGCCTAGTAAAGTAAGTTTACGAATAGGTATGGGCCAGCAATGCAAGTTACCTGCCTTGTATGAGGCCTTCTGGGAGTTTTGGAGTCGTTTTCTCAAGGCGTTTCATCAAGGTGGCTTCACAAAGCCGTTAGTGCTGTCGAGGTTTAAATGCTCCCCACAGGATCGGGGGAGGGGCGGAGCTGTGCTCCCACGCTCTGCAGGATCGGAGCTCCTGCAGTCTCAAGTTGCCTGCTGGTTTTGGTGCGGGGCAAAGCAGCTCCCATTGATGCTGTTGAGGTTTAAATGCTCCCCGCAGGATCGGGGGGAGGGGCGGAGCTGTGCTCCCATGCTCTGCAGGATCAGAGCTCCTGCCGTCTCAAGTTGCCCGCTGGTTTCGGTGCGGGGCTGTGACAGAAAAGATGACTTGCCGCCATGTGTTAATAATTTTAAGTGAGCGAGTAACTAGTAAATGTTTATCATTGGACCTCAATAATCTAGTTAAGGTATAGGGAATCAGTAATTTATGAATAAAAGCCGGAGATTTGAAAGTAAGCAGACTTAGTTTATACATTATACGGTGTGCGACTGGGAGCCAGTGCGCTTTGTTAAGAAGGGGTGTCACATGAACGAACTTGGATCCAATGACATAGGGGAGCAACAAAGAGCGATTGGATTTATTTTACAAAATATACACTTCTCCTTCCGTATTCGTGGTTTCAGTAATCGCGGTTTCGATTATTCACGGTTTTTAACTTGCTGGCTCCTCCCCCCAAATGACATTAGCTTGCATGGAGAAATTGCCGATTCCAAGCGTTTACAGAGAAAAATCGCTGATTCCCAGCACTTTTATCACTGTGTTTTGCCTCTCCTTCAAGAACAGGCTAGGTCTCCCACCATTTTATTCACGGTTTCACCTTATTCATGATAGTTTTTAACAGTGAATAACATATGAAAAAGTTATTTGTGGTTTATCTGTATTTGCAGCTCTGTTAATTCCCTATCACAGCGAATACGGAGGGAGAAGTGTATAATTCTTTATTTTAACTTGGTTTTCTTGTGGAAGGTTATATGAAGTTTTGTTTTGTTGTTTGATTGTTTTTGCTAGGAATGGAATTTGAATTCAGTCTTATTTTTTTCACGAAAGTGTTTTTGTGGAAGTTATGGTAGGTTTAACGAGAACCAGTGAAAAATGTGATAGTATTTGAAGGGGCAGAACTTCAATGTTTGTTTGTTTTTAACAAAATGGAGATGCCTGCTATAGCAGTGGCTGCGTGTGAAATTAGACAGGCAGCTGAGCTTTCAGTTAAAGTTGGGCAGTAATGCTACTGGTGCTGCTGGTCTCAAGAGCTGAACACAGAAGCTAATGGTTGCGAGGTAAGACTGTGAAAATTCTACCCGCTCAGTTCGGTGGCAGAAGCGCTAGCATTGGCGCTTTATCCTGGCAGCTTTTGGTTTCATCAGAGTGCAGGACTTGAGACCACCTCCATTTGACCTGACGCCACCTCCTGCTTGGCGTGTTGCCTTCAGGATTCTTTGTCCTTAAAATATGCTGTTTGTATAACTGCGGATATTAAATCTGATTTTTGGGCAGTGTCATCATTAATTAATTCTGATGATTCTTCTGCAGTTTTGTGGCAGGACGCTGGGCATTCTTTCCCATTGAGGGCTAAAGCCTTCTTCTCCCAGTAAACAAGCTATTTTACTGGCAATGGCCCATCCTCGTTCTAGTTTTAGCAACTTTTGGGATATCTTTGCCAAAACCAAACTTATTGCCATAGTAACAGAGACTAGCGTGAGTGCTGAGAATGGAGTACCCACCTTCCAAGGAGGTGACAGCTACTGGAAAAAGTGGCAAGCTCAGTTCTTGGTAACATCAGAGTCATTTGCACAGAGCCCTTTCGTGTGTGGGAGTTCTATCACTATCGCCATTGCAGAATGCAAGGCCAGGCTAAGCAAGCAGGGTCACAATGTGATGGTTATCGCTCAGAATATTGATGAACTACACAGGCGGGTGGGCTCCAAGAACTTGCTAGAGATCCATGGTAGCTTGTTCAAAACATGATGCACCAACTGTGGGAGTGTGGCTGAAAATTATAACAGTTCCATCTGTCCTGCTTTAGCAGGAAAGGGTGCTCCAGATCTTGAAGTAGAAGATGCTATAATCCCTGCTTCCTCGCTGTTGCTGTCAAAAGAACTGCATTGACCTCCTATTCTCATGTGTGGTTTGGAGAGACTCTGGATTTTAAAATCCTTACTGAAGTTGAGAAGGAACTTGATCTCTGCGACCTGTGCTTGGTGGTTGGAACCTCTTCAGTGGTTTATCCTGCTGCCATGTTTGCTCATCAAGTAGCTGCTGGAGGAGTGCCAGTGGCAGAATTCAATATAGAAACTATCCCTGCCTCCACCAGTTTAAGTTTTCACTTCCTGAGCCCCTGTGGCACAACCTTACCTCCAGTACTTGTCTGACACAAAAGGGAAATAATTTCTTGAAAGTCAGTGATTTTATTTTTATTCCATTGATTTTTATGGGGTTATGATTTGAGAGCCCTTCTTATTGGTTTATTGTTTTTTAAAGTTTCCATCTGGTTATATATTTAGTTAAATGATGCTGATAGTAAGTTGCTTATAGATGTTAAAAATTGTCTTGCTATTCAATTGAAGGACTATTATTCTCTATGAATTTACTATTGAATTTGGTTATATTCCTTGTAATATTAATAGAGAGTTGTGCTGGGAGGTTTGGGTTTTTCTTTATTAGAAGAACTAAATGTATTAATTTTTACTCTTGATTTTCTTTTGTTTTTATTTTTTCTATTGATTTTGTATTCTTATTTTTATCAAATTTTCATATTTTCTTATGATTCAAATATGGTTAAGATTTTGGGAGCCCTTATAGTGGTGTCATTGATTTGATGGGTTATTTAGTTAGGGCTCCTTTTACGAAGGTGTGCTAGAGGTTTTAGCGCGCGCTACACGTAGAGGCAGCGGTGGAGGTGTCCCTAATGGTAATTAAGTTTTTGGGGATGTGGAACGAATTGTTCAAGTTTACACTAACTCTTATGGGAAAAGTTGCTTTGATATACGAGTGTTTTGGTTTAAGAGCATGCTTCTGGAACGAATTATGCTCATAAACCAAGGTACCACTGTATTTGTCTTGTTTCTCTAGATTGAAATATTCATTGATAAGTTATAATGCATAATGTTTATCAAATACCTAGATGAATTAATAATTTATTTTTTTGAATTATGTTATATGGTAATTGTAAGTGGTTGGGGTTTCATATTTGATCTCATTAATATTTATTAGAACATGGAGGGCTAATTTGGGATGAATTATGGTGCTTGGGGGAAGACGGTAATTACCAGTATATATGCTTGCGTACAGACTTTTGTGTTATGTACAGGGAGGGGATAGGGGAGGGAATGGGGAATTTTTAGTTTAGGGTCCTGGACGTGTGTGGAAAGGAAATTAGATGTCCATTCTTTAATATCTTTTAATTAAATGAAATAGCTTTAAAATTGTATTCATTCAACCTTAATGGACTCAATCACCCCATCAAGAAGAAAAAGATTCTTAACTTTCTGAAATCCATGAAGAATAATTAACACCGTATGAAACATTTCAATCCTCTAAAGCAGTGTTCTTCAACCTTTTTATACCTATGGACCGGCGGAAATAAAATAATTATTTTATGGACTGGCAAACTGCTAGGACTGAAATTTTAAGACCCTATTTCCGCCCCGTCTCCACAAACCATCTGATCCCATCCACACAAGCTTCAGTTATGATTTTATATTGAATGTATTTTATTAAAGTATAAAAAGAAACAATATTATGTTCAATTGTCATTTTATAAATACAAATAATATAGAGCAAGGATCAACAAAACCCCTGTCTCCCCTCCCCTTCATATATATTCCCTCTACTATCAAGAAAACTGAATAAGCCAAGCAGCATCTCTCCTCCTCCCTCCAGGTTCAGTAGCAGCTATCCCTTTATTTTCCCTTGTCCAGCAGCTTCCCAGGCTCCTTTCCCTCTTCCCCTCCCAGCAGCATCTCTCCTTCTCCTTCCCTCTAGGTCCAGTAGCAGCTGTCCCTTTTTTCCCTTGCCCAGCAGCTTCCCAGCCTCCAACAATGGCTTTCTCCCCTCTCAGCAGCTCTCTGTACTTGCCAGCGCAGCGATTCACTAAGGCAGCCTTGGGTCCTTTGAAGGGTCGCGCCACCTCTGAAGAAAAAGGAAATTGCATCATCAGAATTAGTGAATTGCTGCACTGGCAAATACCAACAGCTGCTGGGAGAACAGGAAACCACTGTCAGAGGCTCCCCATGATCTTGCTGGCCCTGCATGGACTGGCAGGAAATTGCAGCTATTCTATCTCGTCGGCCCTATGCGGACCAGCAGGAATTTTCTGCAGACCGGCAGTTGAAGAACACTGCTCTACTCTGTAACTCCTCTGGACTTGTCCAGAAATCCTCTTCTGTAATTCTGGAATCCTCTTTTGTAATCCGCCTTGAACCGCAAGGTAATGGCGGAATAAAAATCACCAATGTAATGTAATGAAAAAGCAACAAGCAGACATTTACTTATACAAGAGACCCATTTATCAGCAATGGAGGCAGCCAAATTAGAAGGGGGTTGGATAAAACATTGTTTTTTTGCTCCAGCAATAGGGAAAAAGGCAGGTGTGGCAATCCTGATTAATAAAATTATTTCTGCTAAATTTGATAACTTTTGGGCTGATCCAATGGGTAGATGGCTCCATGTTAATATGACTTCAGGAAATTATACCCTGACACTTTTTAATATTTATGCACCTAATACAAATCAGATGTAATTCTTTTAAAAGCTCCAACAAACAATTTTGTCACTGGCTGTCTAATTTAATCGTAGCTGGAGACTTCAATGCTGTAATAGATCCAATAATTAAAATCATTAGGTCTCCCAACCTAAAGAAGGATATAAAACTGCTGGAGAGGGTGCAGAGACAAGCAACGAAGCTAATAAATGGTATGGAGAACTTGGAATATGAGGAACGACTTAAGAAACTGGGATTATTCTCCCTTGAAGAGGAGACTGCAAGGGGATATGATTGAGACTTTGAAAATACTGAAAGGAATCGACAAAATAGAGCAGGAAAAAAAAGTTATTTACATTGTCCAACGTGACACGGACAAGAGGACATGAAGCTAAGGCGGGACAAGTCCAGGACAAATGTCAGGAAGTTCTGCTTCACACAGCAAGTGGTGGATACCTGGAATGCTCTCCTGGAGGAGGTTATTACGGAATCCACCGTTCTAGGATTCAGAAGCAAATTAGATGCACATCTCCTTACGAGAGGCATAGAGGGATATGGGTGACTAAAACTACATCAGGTGTACACCTGACTGGGCCTCCGCAAGTGCAGATCACCGGACTTGATGGACCTTAGGTCTGATCCGGAGATGGCAGTTCTTATGTTCTTATGGATAATCTTATGCATACATGTGGATTAAAGGATATATAGCAGATTTTTCATTTTAATACTCAAGAATTTACGTTTTGTTCCCAAGTTCATAAATCATTTTCAAGAATTTATTATTTTTGTTTCAGATCATTTAATTCAACAGGTTATCATTTTGTCGGATCATGCTGGAATTTGGATAGAATATCGGTTCACTGAATAAGATTCTAATAGACCTGTTTGGAGGTTCAGAAATACACTGCAGACTCAAACTTTCTTGAGGAAATTCAAATAAAAATGAATGAGTATTTTTAATTCAATACCTCGGAGGAAATCTCTTTGGAAACTCTATGGGATGCTTTCAAGGCAACTGTAAGAAGGCAGATCATTTCATATTTGGCGCATGTTAGGAAATTACTTAGATTAGAGTTTTCCGATCTAGAACAAATTATTACTGCTTTAGAATCACAATTGACTTTAAAATGGGAACAAGATACTTTGAATGCCCTGTTGAAGGCTAAATATAAATATGAGATTTGCTCAAAATTGGCTACAAAAGATTTGTTTTGTCAGCAAGCAGTGTATTATGGAAACTCAAATAAAGTGGGAAGAGTATTGGCTAACTATCTTAAAGCTAAAAAGAGAAGAGAAAAGATTGTGGCCATTAAGGATGAAAAGGGCATGATTCATACCTACATAACAGATGCTTTAAATCAATTTCTGGAATATTCTTCTGAGCAATATTCAAATAAAGAGAATGAAGGAAGAGATTTTTTGAATTCAATTTAATGGGCCAAAAATTCCAGAGCATATAAAAGAAAAGCTTGAGGTGCCTATATCGTTTACAGAGCTCCAGTCAGCATTGAAGTCTGTCACAGCTGGTTTCCGCTCTGGGTAGTGATGGATTTACAGTGGAGTTTTTCAAATCTTTTCAAACTATATTGTTACCTAATCTTTTTAAATTATATCAATCACAACTGATGAAGAGTCAGATATCAAATACTATGACATGTGCTTACTATTGTTTTGCCAAAGCCAAACAGAGATCCCATGTTGGTTTCAAACTATAGGCCGATTTCTTTAATGTGGATGGAAAAATTCTGGCTAAACAATTGGCTCTGAGGTTGGCTAAGGCTCTCCCTTATATGATTGGAATGCAACAAACGGGTTTTGTTGCTCAAAAACATTTGGCAAATAACACTAGATTGGTACTTCATATGCTTAATTTGGCAAAAACTATAGATGATTCAGCCTTCTCGATATCCTTGGATGCAGAGAAGGCCTTTGATCGAGTAGAATGGACTTTTATGTGCCAAGCAATGGATTGGTTTGGAATAGATTGCGGATTTAGTCAAATGATTCAAACTTGTACAGTTCTCCCTCAGCTAGATTATATATTAATAATACATTCTCTGAACGTTTCGGATTAAAGAGGGGAGCTAGACAAGGATATCCCTTATCTCCTTTGCTTTTTGATGTTGTTTTGGAACCCTTGTTGGCGATTCAGCAGGCAAAGGCGATACAGGGAATTACATATGCAGATCGAGATTATAAAGTTTTGGCTTATGCAGATGATATATTGCTTCATTTGAAAAATCCTGAATTAACCATCCCGCATTTACTGGAATTGATTGATCGTTTTGGTAAATTTTCTGGTTTTAAGATAAATTAGATTAAATCAGTGGTTCTTCCATTGAATGTACATTGTGTAAAAGGTATATTTTATCCATTTCCATTCCTTTGGAAGGAAGAGGGAATAAAATACTTAAGTATAATGATTCAAAAGACATTGGAAAATACAATTACAGTAAATGAAAAATCCTTATTGTTGAAAGTCAAAGAAATGTGTGAGCATTGGAATCCATTACATCTTTCTTGGTGGGGGAGAGCCCAAACCATCAAAATGATGATTTTAACTGTAGTTTACTACCAAATGAGTATGTTACCGGTTTATTTTCAGAGTTCTTTTTATAAAAAATTATATGGGATTCTTACAAAATTTCTTTGGCTTGGTAAAACTGCTAGAATAGACTTAGTATCTTTGCAAAAATCTCAATCGGCGAGAGGGGTAAATTTTTCCAAATTTTTACAGATATCATCAAGCTTTTATTCTATGTCAGGGTATGTTTTGGATCCTTCCTGAACTCATGGATAATCTACCGGATTGGTTGATTCTGGAAAGTCATCTTATGGCCCCACTTCATCTCAGCAATATATTGAGGGCTTCTTTTACTAAGCTGCGCTAGCGGTTTTAGTGCGTGCTAGACGCTAATGCCTTTATAGAGCTGGCATTAGTTTTTCCGCCTAGCGCGGGGCTAAGCACATGCTAATCTGCAGCACATGCTAAAAACGCTACCGCAGCTTAATAAAAGGAGCCCTGAGTATCAAGCTTCCTAGAATATATAAGGACAATATTATTTTTAATTCCATTTGGACTGCATTAAGATATATAGATGCTTTAACTCCTGTTCCAATACAGCAATCTAAATGTCAATCCCTATGGTTAAACTCCAAGATACGAATCGGCGAGTCTAAAATTCTCTGGAAACAGTGGTTGCAGGCAGGCATACGTACTCTAGATGATGTCATTTTTTTGAATGGGAAAATGGTAGATTTATTACAGTTACAACAATCATTTGGTATATCAAAGTCTCAAGGTTATAAATGGTTACAGTTGAAGCAGACCGTTCAGAAAGGGTTCCCTGACTGGTGCAACTTAACAAATCAGTATAGTTTGCCGGGTCTATGTTTACAGACAGATTTTCAAGGACATCAGGCTGTCAAGTGGTATAAATTATTAATATCTGAATATTTGGATAAAATACTTAAAACAAGCTTAAAAGACATTTGGAGTAAAGCAACAAAGCAACATATTTCTGCTATGCAATGGCCATGGATTTGGACTTGGAGAATAAGATGTACAGCATTAGCATCTATGAGACAATCTTGGGGTGGGTTTTTTTTTTTTTTGTTGTTATATAGAATATTTTGGATCCCAGTTTGTTTACAAAAGTTGGATAATTCAAAGTCTAATAGACGCTGGCACTGTCAACTTGAAGTAGGGACACTGGACCATCTGCTATTTTATTGTCCATTGATACTCAATTTTTGGAAGTCAATGGGGGGCAAAGTTAATGTGGTATTAGGTGTCTCTATTCCATTGTCTTATGATGTGGTTTTATTTGGGACATTGTTGAAAATAGACTTATTATTATTATGACGGGGGTGGCCATGCAATTAATAACTAGGAATTGGAAAAATTGGGATAGGTTAAATTTTTCTTTTTGGTGGGAAACACTTTGTTTGTACTATAGATATGAAAGGATGATTGCAGAACAATCTGGAAATAGTAAGAGATTCAAAGAGATTTGGAGTCCATTAGAGACATTTGTCAAGCAGCAGAATGATTGAATCCTTAATTCCTGGATTTCCTTAGATTTCAACACACGTCCAGGTAGGGAGGGTGGGAAAGGGGGGGATGAGATGGATTAATGTGTTTGTTTGCAAGAATATAAGTGCTGTTTCTTGATATTGTTGACTATATACTTGTACTTTTTATAAGCTTTGAAAATCAATAAAGATTTTTAAAAAATTTTCTCGGCCGTTAAACAATTAACACATTAATGTGTTAATTCAACCCTAATTTTTACAAATTGTATCTATCCCTGATAGCTAACTTGTTTGTGCTCTTTTAGTAGAGTAGATATTAGGGCACCATTTCTGCCTGCCCATAAGAAAGCTGTATAATAGGAATATTTCTCTAGGATGATTCTCTTTATCTTACTAATCATCTGTCAGAAATCTGTAGACTCTTATCTCATAGTGCAGTGGTACTGACGCTAACCCAGAGTCCCCCACCTCAGCTGACATACACAATGTAAGCCAGTCTACTAACAAGTTAGAGGGGAAGATTTGAAAGAAAACTATGGTGTGGAGGGATGAAAAGTGCTGTATTGCCCTACAGTAATGGAATAAGTCAGTTCATGCTTGCTGATTTATGTGAAAATGATTTGATTTTGATGAATAAGGGAAAAACATATTTTGTTTGGTTTCTCTGTAGTGAACTTACTGCCTTATACCTCTGGAAATATTGAAGATCCTGATGGCACTGTGCAGAAGTCCAAAACACATGCTGATGGGACACACTTCCTAATTACAGATAGATACTAAACATATTTTTCAACAGAAGGGGACTTGCTTCCTTCTGATATTTCAGGGCAGTGTATCCCTCAACAGGATACTACTAAACCTCCCTTCAACAAAGAACCTCCAATACAAACTTGTTTTCCACTCCATGCTAACCTTCCTAGGAGTGAAAATCTGGAATGACCTCACTGAAACGACCAGAACGGAACCCAGGGAAAAAACTGAAAACCGTCCTCTTTGATACTTGAACTCTCAGATTTTCCTCTTCCCATATTCCTGCCTCCCTTCTTCCTTCCTCTCTCTTCTTTATGAAAGTCGCCTTGAGCCTGCATAGGTATGTGCGACTTAGAAATAGATTAGTTTAGATTAGTTGATTGTTCAGAGACTTTGCTTGCAAAGTATATTTTCTCTCAAAATTTATGAAAGTCATTTTACTGAAAGTAAAACTGCCTTTTGTTGTTGTTGTAGTTGTATACTATGTGGCTAGGATGAATGGAATCATTGTGTCTTGGTCTTTCAGGAGTTGTTGCTCTTTCTTGGTACCCACCTGGTATGGCAGATGAGAATGGAGAGCCGACTGATGACTTGGTGCCCATCATTTTGGATACAGCACACAAATACAGATTAAAGGTATTGTAACGTTCTCAGGGACATTTTAATAGAGGCTTGATGTTAGTTATTAGGTATGCATCAAAACACCCATACAAAGAATATGCCTCAGTTGGATTTCTGATAGTATCTAGCACAATGGATTGTCCACAATGATTTCACAGCCCAGCAGGGTTCACAAAGTAATGAATAATCTTCAAATGTATGGACCTTCAGACCACATCAGGGTACAAACCACTGACTGTTTTTCTCTTCGTCGGTCCAGCCTTTATTTATTAATTTTTTAATTTTTTGTTCATTTTATCCAAGTTTGTAACTTAATTTAATTAAAAAATTAATAAATAAAGGCTGTACCGACGAAGAGAAAAACAGTCAGTGGTGTGTACCCTGATGTGGTCTGAAGGTCCATACATTTGAAGATTATTCATTACTTTGTGAACCCTGCTGGGCTGTGAAATCATTATGGACAATCCATTGTGCTAGTTATTAGATATGTACATGGTATCCAGACCCCTACATAGTTTCAAAATACTTTGCAGTTGTTTAAACATTTAGTATGACCTTTGATAATGCATTTCCATATATACTTGACTATGAGTCTATTTAAATTTTAGGTAAACAAAAACCCTCTCAAAAACCTAGGGTCATTGTGATAGGGTGAAGTTCCTGTCATAAGCCAGCAGAGGGATCCTGAGCAGCAGAAGGAGAAGTTAATTTTCATAAAGACCTTGCAAAGGCACCTGGGAGTTGTCCATTCACCCTGAGTGAAGTAAGGTGCTGAAAAGGTCAGTTTCCTAGCCAGGAGCTGAGAAAAACAAGAGCTCCTTTGGGAGCCTGGGTGACCCTCAGAAGGAGGAATGGTGGCTTTGGCCTAACTCCTGGTAAGCCCTTAATACCCGTACTGACCAATGCTGACGGGGCTCGGTGCAGTAGAGGAGCTGACCAATGCTGAAAGAGGGCACAGTGCAGCAGAGAGGCCCTGTCCTGTATTAGCCTACCTGGGAGAGCTTGGAGTGACTGGAGAACACTCAGGTTTGACGACCAACAGAGGGCACAGTGAGAGAGCATTTGAGGGACTATGAGAGTCCTCAGAGAGAGAGAGAGAGATAGTGCCTGAGGGACCAGTGACCAGAGGGTCTGGTAGAGATACCAGTGGGGAAGATTGGTGGTGACCTGACAAGTAAACAGTTTTGTCCGGGAGAACCCAGAACTTGGACTTCCTTTTTACCATCAGGAACTCCAAATACTCACAAGCAGGAACACTAGGATCTTCGGAGAGGCATCAGGCTGCCATCTTACTTTCGCTCCGCCCCTGAGATTGTGTTATTTTCTTTTCTCATCTTATTTCCTTTATAGGCTTTTGGTAACTTCAAGGAGTAGAATGAATTTGAGTGGTTGTGTAGAAGGATTTTATCTTTTTGAAAATGTAAAATGTTAGGCAACATTCTACAATTCTAGAATGTTGCCCGAGTAAGACCTGGGATTCAGTGTGTCTCTCTCTTTATTTTTAAGTGTTTAGTTCTATTTAGTTTTATTTTTTGGTTTTTACTTTATTTTATGTTTTTCATCTACCTTATTCATAGTTTTACAGGGTTCTGTACTTTTTTCTTTTAATTTTTACTTGGGAGAGTCAGAAACCATCTTGGATAGGAGGAGTTTGACAGTTATAGAATCACAGCATAACGGTCTATTAACCTAAAGGCCTGGTCTTTGATCGTCTTCGTGGGATCACGCATCTGTCTGCCGGGGCCTGGTTGATGTGCTGCAGCCCACTGGCAACATCGGGTGATTGCTGCTTGATGGGGCACAGCAGCAGCATCTGCCTCTGTGCAGCCTCATGCTCCAGGTGCAGCCAGGAAAAAGGCAGCGAAGCCTGGGGGAGCGGTGGAAAAGTGCGCAAGGCATTGGGCTTTCAGAGGAGTGCAGTGGTGTGGCTCTGGTGGCAGCCGGCTACAAGGTAGAGAAGAATAGCAGCTGCCGGGGGCTAACCGTCAAGAGTCTGGTGGATGGAGGCAGCCTGCTGCAGACTAGAGACAGCGGAACTTCGGGCGCTTTCAAATTGATTGGGAAGCGGCAGGAGGATGAGGAGCCCTTCCAGGGGCAGGAAACCGGTGGCAAGGAAACCAAAAAAAGACCTTAGCAGCAGAGCTCTGGTTTCAGCTGAGCCATTGGTCATCGGATGCTGTTCCCCTGCAACTGGAGTCCATGTGGCTTGGGACCACCAGCAGTGGACTGGTAATATGTCTTGTCTTCTCTCATCCCTCCTCAGCCTCCGGTGTGCAGCAGACGGATGGGAACCTAGCTGAGAGCTGCCGGTGGAAGTTTACAAACATTGGGCAACCAATTTGGATGAGACTGAATGGGATTTGATTTGCTTTACTATACCTTTCTTTTGTGGGATGGCCTAATTTTGTTCTTTCTTTTGTTTGCTGCTTCTTAGTTGTACCTTGATGTAGTTTCTTTGTCTTTATCTACAGTACACTTCTTTTTTTTTTCTTCATCTCTCTTTATGAATCGATTTTTCTTAGATATTTAATGTAACTTGGAATATAAATAATAATAATAACAGTTTATATACCACAATACCGTGAAGTTCTATGCGGTTTATAAAAGATTAAGAGAAGGTACAAAATGATTGAACATAGGAGAAGAGAGTGAGAGAGGGTAAAAGGTCTAGAAAACCGATATTGAGGAGAGGGAAAAGTACAGGTCAGACCGCTGAGGTCTGTAATATGGTGTAGGTGGAATAACAAACGATATTAAACATAACATAAACATAGCACTATGAACAAATTCCATGCATTTGGTTCAAGAAAAAAACCCTGTATTAACAATATATCTTTATTATTTAATAATTTGTTTTCTCAGGTACTTTAGCTAGATTGTGAGCCTTCGAGACAGTTAGGGAATTTCCAAGTACCTAATTTTTATTTTTTTGTAACCCGTTCTGGGCTCTTGGGAGGACGGGCTATAAAAATGAAGAAATAAATAAACCCATAAGATCAATTAGCTTGACATCTTGAGAGTTCATTTTTCTAATTCTGCTTTCACTAGTTTCTCTTCTTTTTTGTGATAGTGGTGGGGTCTTTTCTCATACCTTCTTCCTCTACAGTCTATCTATCCAACTGTTCCAGTGACAGTCCTTTGGCCGTAAATCTTGGCTCTCTCTAAAAATCCAACTGTCATGAACAGTCTATCCACGAGGCCTTACTGTTATAAAGTGGCTGACGCTACAAGATCTGTGAATGCTGTTTGTACCTCTATCCCTGGCCCTAGGAAATAGAATCCTTGCTTGAGTGTCAAATACAGGTCCTGCATGACTCTTGTCTCTGGGCATTCTATTGCTTGGCATTTAATAGAATTTTTATTTTACAGATCACATTCCATATTGAGCCATACAAAAATCGAGATGAGCACAGTATGTACAACCATGTCAAATATATTATAGACAAGTAAGTTTTTTTTTGTGTGTATGTGATCAGTATAAGATTATTGCATACTCTACAGCTCTGTTTACAATACTTGTGGTCAGTGATGTAGCCACAGGTAGGCTCAGGCCTATACATCTACATATAGCTGGTGAGGATCCCTAAGCTCCAAGAACTAAAAACTCCCCAAAATTTCTTCTGCCATGTACCTTTTAGAGAGTCAATCCTCACCAGCAGTGTGACTGATACATGCTGCTCGCATTGGCCCCACAGCCTTCCTTCTGATGTACTTTACCTGTACAGAACAGGAAGTTGTTTCAGAAGGAATGCTGTGGGGCTGATGCAAGCAGCATGTATCAGTCACACTGCTCATCAAGATTGGCTCTCTGAAAATTACGCAGCGGCAGACTTGAGACACTGGAGTGCCAGAGAGAGGTAGATCACCTGGGCAAGAGAGGGAGAGTCTGCCCACTCAACTTGGGTCGAGGTCCACCTAGAATTGGATGTCTGGCTATGCCCCTGCTTGAAGTAGTGATACTATTGTACTGTGCATTTTGGGATGGAAGGGGAGAAAGATAATGGAGATTATAGATGTCAATGAAGATTATGGAGCCCTAATATTTCGTACCTTTAGTGAAATTTGTAAGCTGCTGTATAATAACCTGCTGAAAGGGACAACATCTTGGTTTGTGCAGTGGAAAAAAAAAGAGGAATTTTGAAAACCTACCTTTTGGGATCTTAATTGTACTCAGCTACTGTTGGAGCTTTAACATGAACAATTTTAATGACTTTTTGCAAGCTTTTGAGTAGGGATTTTCTTTGTAAGACACACATTGTGTTTAAGATTGATTTGAGATTGACTTAAAGAATTAGAAGAAATTCTGATGTATTGTCTGATTTGGCTTTGCTACATGTGGGGTTCCACAGGGTTTCCTAACCTTTTTAAAAAAAATTTTGTAGTAAAAGAGGGAGTAGCATTTAGACAAATTTGATGCTCTTGTCTCCTGCTCTTGTCTATGACTTCTTTTACCGCCATTACCGCAAGGTAATGGCGGAATAGAAATCCCTAATGTAATGTAATGTAATATTTCAGTCTGTTAAGTTGAATAGGTCTAAGACCAAAATGGTTTGGTTTGGTTTGGTACCTACAATGATCTGCCAGAAAAAGATCTTGTTTTTTGAAAATTATTCTAGGATCCTTGGTGTTCTCTTAGACTTGAAATTATCCTTTGAACTCCAAATTAATGCAATAGTTTAAAAAAAAAATTTTTGACTGAGACAATTAAGAGCAATATACTCAAGTTTTACATCCCCAAAGCTTATGAAGTATTGCCCAAACTGTTTTATTACTAAACCTAGGCTATTACAATTCACTAGTCTTTAAGCCCGTTACATTAACGGGTGCTAGAATAGATGTGTGTGTCTTTGTCTTTCTTTTTTTCTTTTTCTCTCCTTGGCTGCTTTCTGTCTTTCTGTCTCTCTCCCTCCCGCTGTCTGTCTTTCTTTCTTTCTGTCTCTCTCTTTCATCGGCTGTCCACCACCACCCCTTGTCTGCCCCCCCTGTCCAGCAGCAGCCATTCTCCTTTCGTTTTACCTTCCCCCCTGTCCAGCAGCACCCCTTCACTGCTCCCCCTGTCCAGCAGCAGCCCTTCTCCCTTCGTTTTACCTTCTCCCTGTCCAGCAGCACCTGTTCCCTGCTCCCCCTGTCCAGCAGTAGTCCTCCCTTCCTGTTACCTCCCTCCCTGACAATCAGCACCGGTTTCCTGCTCGCCCTGTTCAGCAGTAGGCCTCCCTTCCTGTTACATCCCCCCTGTCCAGCAGCACCTGTTCCCTGCTCCCCCTGTCCAGCAGTAGGCCTCCCTTCCTGTTACATCCCCCCCCTGTCCAGCAGCACCTGTTCCCTGCTCCCCCTGTCCAGCAGTAGGCCTCCCTTCTTGTTACCTCCCTCCCTGACAATCAGCACCGGTTCCCTGCTCCCCCTGTCCAGCAGTAGGCCTCCCTTCCTGTTACATCCCCCCCTGTCCAGCAGCAGCTGTTCCCTGCTCCCCCTGTCCAGCAGTAGGCCTCCTTCCTGTTACATCCCCCCCTGTCCAGCAGCACATCTTCCCTGCTCCCCCTGTCCAGCAGTAGGCCTCCCTTTCTGTTATACCCCCCCTGCCCAGCAGCACCTCTTCCCTGCTCCCCCTGTCCAGCAGTAGGGCTCCATTCCTGTTTCCTCCCTCCCTATCAAGCAGCACCTCTTCCCTGCTCCCCTTGTACTGTAGCATCCCTTACCTGATTCCTCTGTCCAACATCTGGCTGTTTAGAAGAAGAGCAGCAGAAGGCCTTACAGTACTCTCTGGCTGTGGATAGGTCTGCCGCTGCCTGGAGGAGCTGAAGAGCAGGGTGGCCCATGCTTAGAGGTTGCTCGGGTGTGTGGGAAGCTGTTTTGCCCGCTAGTGTGTGTGAGGAGCGGCAGGATCGCGAGCAATGCCGACGTTCTTTCGCCGACCATTTAGTTCTGTGCTGAAGGTATTTTTAAGTTTAAAGCTGCCACGATCCCCGCCTGCGTCAGGAAACTTCTCTGACGCAGGTGCGGTTCGTGAGAGGTGCCGCCACCGCGTCTATGAACTTAAAAATAACTTTGCTCAGAACATCCTTGGGGTTCCGCGAGTGTGGTGCCGTTTTTTCTCCCAAGCTAATAGAACCCTAAGCGCACATGCGCACTCCTGTCCGCCACGGACATACGGATCACGGAACACGCAGGTAGGAGTGCGCATGCGCGCGTAGGGTTATATTATAGTAGATTATATGGAGGGATTACCATAATGTTATCTAAGAAGCTGCAGTTTTTACAAAATACTGTGATGAAATTAATTTTCTAGTTCAAAAGATCTGATAGAGCTTCACCATTAATGGAAAAAAAACAACACCCTTCATTGGCTTCCTGTAAATTTGAGAATACAATTCAAGCCAGCTTGTTTAATTTTTAACTCCATTCATGGTTATAAATCCTTTCGTTTGGTTCATACGTTAAATTTATTACAGTTTTATTACAGTTCAGAAAGAGAAGCCTGAAATTTTAAATTATCAATCGGTAAAGCTGGTTCGTACTAAATCCATATTTTAAAATCTCTTTTTCTATATCAAGGAGTTAAAACATGGAATTCTCTTCCATTAAGAATTAGAGAAACTCAGATATACGTGTTTTGGAAGGCTTTAAAAATCTATTTGTTTGATAAGAATGAGCTATATAGAAACATAATGTCAGATAAAGGCCAAATGGCCCATCCAGTCTGTCCATATGTAGGTTCTCTTTGTTGTAATTCGCTTAGATTATGAATGGAGGTTAACAGAATATAAGAACGTAATTTTGTGGGTTTTTTTTTACTGTGTTACTTGTTTGCTTTTCTTAAAAGTACTAATAAAAATTTAAAATAGGAAATTTGACTTAACTGAAACATAGAAACATAGAAGATGACGGCAGAAAAGGGCTACAGCACATCAAGTCTGCCCACTCTGCTTACCCAATGACCCAATTTCCTTTTCTTGACCCTCATAGGGATCCCTCATGGGTATCCCATTTATTCTTAAAGTCTGGCACGCTGTCTGTCTCGATCACCTGCACTGGAAGCTTGTTCCAATGATCAACCACTCTCTCTGTGAATAAATACTTTCTGGTGTCGCCATGAAATTTTCCGCTCCTGAGTTTGAGCGGGTGCCCTCTTGTGGCCGAGGGTCCCTTGAAAAAGAAAATATCATCTTCCACTTCGACACGTCCCGTGAGGTACTTAAATATTTTGATCATGTCTCCCCTCTCCCTACGTTCCTCGAGAGTGTAGAGCTGCAATTTGTTCAGTCTCTCTTCGTATGAGAGACCCTTGAGCCCTGAGATCATCCTGGTGGCCTTCCGCTGAACCGATTCAATTCTGCGCACATCTTTACTGTAATGTGGCCTCCAGAATTGCACACAGTACTCCAGATAAGGTCTCACCATGGCCCTGTACAACGGCATTATGACTTCAGGCTTTCGGCTGACGAAACTTCTATTGATACAACCCAATATCTGCCTTGCCTTAGATGAAGCCTTCTCCACTTGATTGGCAGTTTTCATGTCTGCACTGATGATTACTCCTAAATCTCGTTCTGCTGAAGTCCTAGTTAAAGTTTCTCCGTTCAAGAAGTACGTCCTGCATGGATTTCCGCTTCCGAGGTGCATGACCTTACATTTCTTAGCATTGAAGCCTAGCTGCCAGGTTGAGGACCAACTTTCCAATGTAAGCAGGTCCTGCGCCATATAATTCTGTAAACTGCATTCACTTACTATATTACATAGTTTGGCGTCATCGGCGAATAGTGTTATTTTACCTTGAAGCCCTTGAGTCAGATCCCCTATGAATATGTTGAAAAGGAGTGGACCCAGGACCGAGCCCTGCGGCACTCCACTGGTCACCTCCGATGTTTTAGAGAGGGTACCATTAACCACCACCCTCTGAAGTCTGCCACTCAGCCAATCATTGACCCATGCAGTTAGTGTCTCTCCTAACCCCATCGATTCCATCTTGCTTAGCAGCCTGCGGTGTGGGACACTGTCAAAAGCTTTACTGAAGTCCAGGTACACGACGTCCAAAGACTCTCCCAAGTCCCAATTAACTCTTGTGGTGCATTGACAAATAGATGCATATTGAAGCAACAATATTAATCTATCATGTCATACTAGTCCTTTATAGACTTAACAGCAGCTTATATTCAGTATTCTGTCAGTCATTAGTGGTCCTGACAGCTGTGTTCTAGTCCCAGTGGATAGGAAGCTTAAGTTTGTGTTGTGTGCTTTCCAATGCACAAGTTCAAGCTCGTTGCAACTATTTCCAATTTTTCTTAGATTTTTACTTTGGTTTTAAAACCTTCCATGACTAACCTTGCATGACATATCTGGATGACCACTTTGTCTCAAGCTGGAGATGAAGTCATCTCCCTTCAGTATAACTCTTCAGTAGGGCTGACCTAGCCAGTCCTACTAGTTTTTATAGATATTTTAGATTATAAGATGTTGAGAAAAACTGGAAATGGCCTTGGTTTTGAGGCTTTTGTTTGTTGGAGCTGACTCGGATTGGGCTAGGTGACATTGTCCTTGCTCAAGGACTGCCACTTTAACAACTCGGCTGTGAATTGGGAAGTAGATTATAAGACTGGTGGTGGGTGGGTGGGGGAGAGGGAATCCTCAGATAGTTGCAGATGAAGGCTCATGTTGTTGGCCTCCCATCACCTTTTCTGATTGAACTGAAAACCCAAAGCAACGGGAGAAAACTGATAGGCACTAAACACAGTCCATTATGTGCAAACAAAGAAATCCTGTTTCTCCACTGCTGGACCTGCATTTTGGAATGCTCTGACAGGCACATTGAGATTTTGTGGAAATCTGCTACATTTTAGAAAACTGTTGAAAACTTATGTTTTTGCACAAGCATTTTCCTGCTAGCTGTGCCTTATTTTATATTGAATATTTAATCATTTATTAGAGTGAGGATGATATAATGTGTACATTTAGACCTCTGTCTCCTTTTGCTCTTGTCTGTGATGTGAATTTTAAGATTTTTCATGTGCTCAAAAGATTGTATATGTTAATTGTGAGCCAGTTTGGCTAAAAGCAGAATGCAAATGTTTTAAATAAATAAAAGTATATATATATATATATATAGCGCATCCTAGAGAATACTCTCTGAAAACATGAGTTTTCTTATAATTGCTAAGTTTGATGATGTGACAGATTTTATTTTTATGATATTGGGAATCCATGACCTATAACTAAATGCCATTTTCTTCTTTTGGCAAACAGATATGGAAGCCATCCAGCTTTCTTCAGATATAAGACAAGTACCGGTAGAACTCTTCCAATGTTCTATGTATATGACTCATACATAACAACCCCTGAAATATGGGCCAGTTTACTAACCACCTCTGGATTCCAAAGCATTCGCAATACCCCATATGATGGAATCTTCATTGGGCTGCTTGTAGAAGAAAAACATAAGCATGACATTCACAGAAGTGGATTTGATGGAATTTACACTTACTTTGCCACTAATGGATTCTCTTATGGGTCATCTCATCACAACTGGTCAGGCCTGAAGGATTTCTGCAACAGCAATAACCTCCTATTTATCCCAAGCGTGGGGCCAGGATATATCGACACCAGCATTCGACCTTGGAACAGCCAGAACACACGGAATCGAGTCAATGGGAAGTATTATGAGACTGCCCTAAGCACAGCACTTCTAGTAAGGCCTGACATTATTTCCATCACTTCATTTAACGAGTGGCATGAAGGAACCCAGATTGAAACTGCAGTTCCCAAAAGAAGTGAAGTAGTTTACCAGGATTACTTGCCTCACAAGCCAGACCTATACCTGGAGCTCACTCGGAAATGGGCTAAAAAATACAGTGAGGAAAAAAAACAGTGGCTAATGTGACTTAACCCAGTGAGAGCATGCCTACCTTTGTTTAATTTTCATAAGCCACAATTTTAAGATGCCTTGCTTTCAAAATAGTTTTCCTGTGTAATCTGAGCAGAAGAGACTTTTGAAACCGCAACCCTTAAAAAGGACTGAAATGTTGAGAAAACCACTTGTCATAGCTAAGAGTTCAGTCTTCTTTTCATGACATTTTTACCAGAGATAGATTAAGTCTTGTAAAAAAAAAAAAAATTCTATTAAGTATAGGATTGTAAGATTGTTTCTACCATTTTGGCCCCTTTTAGGGAGCAAAAGTTATAATATTTATATAAATACCACCTAACTAGTGTATAATAATGAAAGAATAGAGACATAAAACACATAACTTTAGCTAGTATACTCTTGGACCATCAGAGGTGAATTTCTCAGAAAATTTGTCAGTGAGAAATGTCCAAGAGTATATTAGTTAAAGTGCTTTTGGTTATGTGGTTTATGTCAATATGATTATCTTTGTCATATAACTTTATAACTTAGTCAAAAATTAAGTGCATTTAATAATGAAATAATATATATGGGTATCTTTGTGCTGTTGTGCACAAAGTGAAGTGGATCTTCACACTACTGCCGGCCCTGATGAAGTGTAAGGCGAAGCATCCTCTGGTCACATTTGCGTTGTGTACTGTGCTGCTCCCTTATCCCTGTGCATGCATTGTGTTATGCAATAAGCTGTGTAGGAGTTGTTTTGTTTTGTTTTTTCGAAACTTCACATTAAGTACAGCACCCATTTTCTGGATTGCCTTTAGTTTTGTGTTGCTGTCAGTTGGCAGACTGTTTCTTTTTTTTTTTTAAACTTTATTCATTTTTAAAACTCACAATAAGTGTAACAAAATTCAATCATTTTATACTTTAACATCACTTAATATATCATCAAATTCTAACTCCCTTATACCCAACAATTATTCATAAGCAAAAGAAATCATAAAATATTCCACCCCCCCACCCCACCCTGGACGTGTATGAACAAAAGGGAAAAAAATATTTATTCTATGCAGTAATTTCAATCTTTACAGCATCTTGTTAATGGCTCCCAAATAACCTGAAATTTCTTAAAATTTCCCTGCTGCATGGCAATTATCCTTTCCATTTTAAATATATGACACAGAGTTCCACCAAAAGCTATAATATAATATAATGACTTTGGTAGCAGGGGAAAAAAAACAAATGCAGAGCTGAGAGTGGGAGATAAAGGATGATCTATACCAGTGTTCTTCAACCACCGGTCCATGAACCGGTGCTGGTCCACAGAAATTTCTTGCCGGTCCACAGGGCCAGCATGTGCATCAGGCCCAAAACTGTGTTCTTCAACTGCCGGTCCGCGGTGCAATCGATGCGTTGTTAATAAGATTATATTGTGTGTATATATGAAAAATGAATGGGAAAAATAGTGTTACAATTAGGACTATGGGGGCAGGGTCTGGGGTGGAGATTGGGTAGAGATGGGCAGGGTCTGGCCCATGATTTAGCCCAGTGTTCTTCAACCACCAGTCTGCGGACCAATGCCGGTCCACAAAATAATTCTTTTATTTCTGCTGGTCCGTAGGTGTAAAAAGGTTGAAGAACACTGATCTATACTTTAGCACAGTTTATAGTCAAAACATAATAGCTCCTAATCGAACCCTGATAATACAGAGAAAAAGGATTATTTATCGTGTTTGAACACTTCATTTAGTAACTGGTGGCCTCTCCTGTTGCAGCAATAACTACAGCTCAATATTTTCTTGTACCTGTTGCTGAGTCTGTCGCATCACCCTTTGGAACTTTTGGCCTATTCTTCCATGCAGAACTGTTTCAGCATTTGAAGGCTTTCTTGCTTGAACATGTTCTTGCATGTCAGTAGAGTTTAGGTTGGGACTTTGTATATGGCCGTTTGGATGAGGAAGGGCTAGGATAGTGTAGATGGGCTGGAGTGAACTTTGACGGAGACTTCAGTAGTTGGAACCTAAGCACAGGACCGGGCAGAGCTTTGAATTCTTGCCCAGAAATAGCTAAGAAGAAGAAAAAAATTGAATCAGATTGGGCAGACTGGATGGACCATTCAGGTCTTTATCTGCCGTTATCTACTATGTTACTTTGACTTGGCCGTAGGGATGTATGTTTATTTGGGTTTCCTTTGTCATAGCGTCATAGCATGCATTATTACAAACACTGTCATTGAAAGAAAAAAAAATCCTAAATAAAATGAAAAACCCTGTAAATAAAGGAAGCTAAACAAATGAAATTTTTTTTTAGCTTGCAAACCCTACTAGCCAGTTCAAAACACCAAGGGACCTTTTTACAAAGCTGCAACAGAAAGTGGCTTTAGTCTGCCCTTACACATGTCTTTCCCACACGCTAAGGCCACTTTTTGCTGCAACAAGAAAATAGCCATTAAATTGGAAAATGAAAAATCAGCCATGTGCTAATGTTGCCAATAGCATGCTGCTATTAACAAAAATTTGCATGTGAGCCCTTACCGTCGCTTATTTTTTTTAGGCAATTAGGGAAAAATTCTATAACTTCCCATTTTACAAAGTCACGCTAGAGTTTTTAGCACCGGCCGCCATAGTACCAGCTCTGACGCTCATAGAGTTCCTATGAGCATCTGAGCTGTTACCGTGGTGGCTGATGCTAAAAACTCTAGCACGGCTTTGTAAAGGAAGGGGTTAATTAATAAATTTAACAAGCTCATAATTGGAAAAAATAAAAATTAATTGGGAGATAGATACCTATTTTGGTATTTTATATACTGCCTATCAAGGTTATCCAGGTTGGTTACAATCAGGTACACAAGCATTTTCCCAGTCAGGCCCAGGTACATTAGATAGATTGTCCCAGTGGGCGCAAAATCTTCTTAGGTGTGATTCTACAAAAGATAGGCACCTAACACCAAAGTAGATGTGTTTAGGGGTGGAGAAAGACTTAGGTGCCACTAAATGCAATTCTCTAATGCAGTGATTCCCAACCCTGTCCTGGAGGACCACCAGGCCAATCGGGTTTTCAGGCTAGCCCTAATGAATATGCATGAGAGAGATTTGCATATGATGGAAGTGATAGGCATGCAAATTTGCTTCATGCATATTCATTAGGGCTAGCCTGAAAACCCAATTGGCCTGGTGTTCCTCCAGGACAGGGTTGGGAACCACTGCTCTAATGGACATAGGTGCTTATAATGTAGGCTTTTAAAACCCTGGCCTATATGTGAGGCTACTCAGTTTTAGTTAGGAACAATTCTGTAATGGGTTCCTAAGTGTGATTGACATGGATTAGGTTTCCTAACTTTAGGTGCCTGTCTTTTTAGGCACGAGTTATAGCATCTGGACCTAACTGCTCATGCACTAATCAGTGCACAGCCGTGTCACTGCGCTGATTACTGGAGAAACACCCACTCTGCCCCCAGAGCTAAAAAAAATATTTTTAGTGTGTGGGTAGCACATGCACATTAGCAGCATACTGCTGGATGCCTCTGTGCACCCTGCAGTATGCCATTTTAAACTGCAGTAAGCACACGTAAGTACTAGATTTTCTTGAATTATTTTTAGGGTTGTTGCTTTGCTACATGATCGACATTCAGCTCTACTTCAGTTCATGAAGAGATGCTGTGACAGTATCTTCTAGAACTTTAAAGTAGAATTTATGTTTCTGTCTGGAGCCTATATTTATGAAGGCAATTCTATAAACATTTAAGCACCATATATGCTTGGCCACTGAGCCCATTCTACAAGAACACTTCATGCAAGCAAGCGTTTATATAGAATACTAGCATAAACCAGCATTGGCTTATGTCGATGTGCGTATTTAGCCTAATCTGTGTCTGGCGTAAATGAGTGTGCCTAAATTCAGCATGTGTGCATGTCGCCTAGTAAACGCTGACCCTGTCTGTGATACAACCATATCCTTCCTGTGAGCACTAAGCTATTTTAGCATGGAATTACTGAATAGTGGTTAGGGTTTGGCTGCCATTTACAAGCATTAGTGTATAATTACCCGCGTGAATGGCAGTATTCTATAAACTTAAGCATACAAATGGCCATTTAAATTCTTGGTTTTTACTTTGGAAAAGCAGTGAGAAGGTTGTTGTTGGTTTGTTGTTTTTTTTTGTCAAACTGTTGTGAGTGAAAAGTTCTGTTTTAACTATCAGTTCACTGACAATTGTTTATACCCTTTTTATTGCATACCAAAAGACCAATTTCATTTAAGAACTGGTAAAAACTTATAAATGATTGTTCATGAGGTTGACAAACATACGCAGCAATGTACTTTCAACATATAGAATATGTGTGTGTATCACCAGATTGTCAATGTTGCACTAATAAATATGCTGAAACAAAAGTAAAATGGGAAAATTTTAAAAAAACAAAAAAACCCAACAACAAAACACTTTTAAAGTCCCTCTAGTTACCAATTAATGTAGAAAGTAGACCATCAATCTTGCCAAAGCATAGTGCTCTGCAATAGAGAATGACATGGGTACGGGGATCTGTAGATAACTGTGGGACAGGGACAGAGCTTATGGATGCAAGGACAAACTTTGTCCCCATGCAATTCTCTAAAGGCTTAAGATAGCCTTGAACAGGCTGTTAAATGCAAGTATCAACATGTAAAAAAGCATAAGAATAGCCTTACTGAGTCAGACCAATGGTCCATCCAGCCCAGTATCTCATCTTCACGGAGGCCAGTCCAAGTCACAAGTACCTGGCAAAAACCCAGTTAACACATCTTTGACAAACTGATAACTGAATTTGATGATTAAAAAGAACTGCAGGAGCTGCTTTTGAATTTGAATTTACTATTTGCTAAATGTCATCATTTGTGTCTTGTCTGCTGATCAGACTCCTATCACCTGCAATGTCTTTCAGTTTACATCTTGCTGTTGCTGCAACAGATTCATCTGTTGTTGATAGCATCAAGGAGCATTTCCAACATTTAATAGATACCTAGTTTCCTGTTCAGCTACTGGCTCTCTTCTACACCCATGTCTGGAAGACAATCCAGTTATCTCCCCAGAAGATACAAAAACACAGGTAACCGAATCTTCGGAAAGGTTGTATCAAAATCTGATGAAAATGAAAGGTTCTAGTTGGGAATTAAAATAGCTGTACAAAATATTGTCCTCTTCTAAACTTTAATAACAAGATTTAAATATAAAAACATAAGTGTTTGAGGCTTGTGCGCATAAGGACAGAGCCTGTGGAAACAGGGACAAATTTTGTCCCTGTGACATTCTCTACAGTCTAATTTTCATGCCATCTGTGTTCAGTCAAAAAATGTTTCACTCATCCATTTCTATTACCCTTTGAATCTGCTTTTTTTCCCACTGGATAAAGAATGATTAAATTGATTAAACTGAGCAAAATTGAACTTTTCATGCATCCAGCAACTTGTAATCTAGGCTTCCCCAGCTTGTCCTAGGGATACCTGCAATGAGATAAATTTGTATACCATGGTGACCCTGGTGTGAGGATTTTTCATGCGTATTCATTGTGGATATACTGAAAACCTATTGGCTGCTCTAGTCCCCATAGACCCTAAGACATGGGCATCTATTTTATATACGGTACTAGCATTCATCAGTGGAAAACATTTCAGAGAAGAGAGTAATAGAACCTAAGTCCATTTCTCAATTTGAATTGTTCCAAGCATTTCACTTTGTTCTCCTAATATGCATGTTATTTTCCAAGTCTGAATATTTTAACTATGAACAGGCACTTTTCATAAAAAGTGCATTGATTTTTAAATAATGTGAGCTAAGATCAAGTGAAGAACTGGAGTTGTAAGTATACAGACAACCCCATAAAGGTACAATCCCTTGTCTATGCTGAAGAGTAGCAGGCTGCAATGGAGACAGCAGCAATGTCAAGAAACACTTTTTGACAAAAAGGGTGATGGATGCCTGGAACGCCCTCACACAGGAAGTTGTGGAAATGAAAACAGTGACAATTCAAGATTGCCTGGGATAAACACGGAGGAACACTATAGTTAATAGAAAAGGGAAGGATTGCTCACACCCATCTATTCTGAGGATTTATTTTGTGCCCAAGATCCACAAACACATGAATACTATCTGGTGCCCTGGTAAATTATTTCTGTGTAATTCTGTTTTAGAACCATTAGGTTTAATTCATTGTCTATTTTTTGCAGCCCTATGTGTGACAAGTAAAATCATTTATCCCAGGACAAGCAGGCGTATGGCGTATGACGTATGGGTGACGTCACCGACGGAGCCCCGGTACGGACACTTTTAACTAGAAAGTTCTAGTTGGCTGCACTGCGCATGCGCGAGTGCCTTCCCACCCGACGGAGGAGTGCGTGGTCCCCAGTTTCTTCGTTTCCGCGGAGCGAAGAAGACGCATGTGTTTTCAATGGCTGTTGAAAAATCTAATTTTTTGCCTTCCCGCTCGCAAAATTTTCTCCTTTTTTGTTCTTTTTCCCTTCGGATTTCTTTTCCGTTCAAAAAAAAAACAAAAAAACTTTGCTTTTCTTTTTTCTTTATTTTTCAGGCCGGCCCCAGCGGGGCCTGTTGCCACCATACAGGCCTCCGGTTTTGATTTTGCGGAGGCCGTGTTTCCCTTCATGCCCCCTCAGCCGGGCTTTAAGAAGTGCCAGCGGTGTGCACGCCCGATCTCTCTAACTGACCCGCACAATTGGTGCCTACAGTGCCTGGGTCCAGAGCATCGGGCTGACACCTGCACCCGCTGTGCTACTCTTAAAAAACGTACATTAAAAAATAGATAGATCCAACAGAATATCCTTTTCGGTACCGGATCTGCCATGGAATCGGCCGCGCCGCCGCCGGCACCGCAAAAGTCGTCACCGACTACTTCAACGATGCCTGATCCTTCCTCGGGGTCGCTAGCACCAGGTAAGCCGGCTAAGAAGCCTTCCACTTCCCTTGAGTGCCCTCCTGCCACAGCAGCGACGCCGGTCCTCCCGGCATCACGCCGACCCCGCAAACGCTCCGCCCCGATTTCGGTGAGTGCCTCGTCATCGGCCAGGGCATGGAGCGGCACCTATGGTACCAAAAAAGAAAAAAGCGGTACCGGTGCCTCCTCTGGACGACCGCATTGCGGCCATACTCCAAAGCCAATTGCAGGAGCAACTACAGCAGCAACTCCAACACCTGTTGCCAGCAATGTTGGCCCCACTCCTTCCGGTACCGGACCGGCCCGAGCCTCGCACCATACCACCGGTGTCGACCCCATCGGTACCGTTGAACACGTCCATGCCGGTGCTCGCAGCTGAACCACTTAATCCTCCTGTGCAACCACGCTCTGATACCGACCCTCCCCGACATCAAGACCGACACCGGTCTCCCCGAGACCGGGACCGGCACCGGTCTTCCTCCCCCGGTACCGTCTCGATGCGCTCTGGCAAATCTCTCTCTAAGACTCGCCACGCTGAGCCATCCACACCACCGTCCCGTCCTGCACACACCGACGTCAGGGACCCAGATTTATGGGAAGAATCCCCACCCGGTACCGATGATGAGGCTTCATCAACGGACGAGGAACCCTCGATGGTCGATACCGGTTCCAAACCTGAACAGTCCTCATTCACCAAATTTCTACGGGAGATGTCGGCGGCTCTTTCTATCCCATTGGAATCCGACTCTAAGAAGTCCCAGGCTTTTCTCGACGCCTTAGACTTCGAACAACCCCCCAAAGAATTTTTGAAGTTACCCGTCCACGACATCTTAAGGGAAACTTTTTACAAAAATTGGGAAAACCCTCTCACGGTACCGGGAGCCCCTCGCAAACTGGATAGTTTGTACAGGGTCATTCCTATCCCGGGGTTCGACAAACCTCAACTACCCCATGAATCTCTTCTAGTGGAGTTCACCTTAAAGAAAACCCAGGGCTCCAGTGTTTATGCCTCCACCCCCTCCTGGCAGAGAGGGCAAAACGATGGATAAATTTGGTAAGCGCCTTTATCAAAATTCAATGCTTGCCAACAGGGCTAATAATTACACCTTCCACTTCTTCTACATGAAGCATCTGGTGCAACAACTCTCCTCCTTACAAAAATACATTCCTGAACGTAAGGTTCCTGTTTTTCAACAACAAATTTCCAGTCTACTCCAACTCCGGAAATTCATGGTGCGCTCCATTTATGACTCATTTGAGTTGACCTCTCGAGCATCTGCCATGGCTGTTGCCATGAGGCGCCTGGCCTGGCTGAGAGTTTCTGACCTCGACATTAATCACCAAGACCGCCTGGCTAACGCATCTTGTCTTGGTGATGAACTCTTTGGGGAGTCCCTGGACTCAACCACCCAGAAACTATCGGCACACGAGACCAGGTGGGATACTCTGATAAAACCTAAGAAGAAGACTCCACCTGCTCGTCCCTACAGACAGCAGTCTTCCTACCAACTCAGGTTCTCGGCCAGACCTCTCAACCCGCCTCAACAACAGCCTCGCCGACCTCGTCACCAGCATCAAACTCAGGCTCGCTCACAGTCTCACCAACCTGCCAAGCCTCTCCCTCCGTCAAAACCATCTCAGCCCTTTTGACTCTTTTCTCCAGAGCATAGCCAGTCTCCCACCATCATTGCCTCTTCCTCAGCCGATCGGAGGACGTCTTCAACTCTTCCTCAGCCGTTGGGAGGTCATCACATCAGACCTGTGGGTCCTCAACATCATTCGCCACGGCTGCTCTCTCAACTTCCAGACTCTTCCACCAGACAATCCTCCCATAGAGTCTGTTTCTCACTCCTCCCAATCCCTTCTCCTCCTGAGGGAGGTCCAATCCCTCCTTCTTCTCAATGCCATTGAAGAGGTACCATCAGACCAAAGGGGTCGGGGATTCTACTCTCGCTACTTCCTGGTTCCCAAGAAGACAGGAGATATCCGTTCCATCCTCGATCTACGGGACCTCAACAAGTGTCTGGTCAAGGAAAGGTTCAGAATGCTCTCCCTTGCCACGCTTTACCCTCTTCTCTCTCAACACGACTGGCTATGTTCCCTAGACCTCAAAGAGGCCTACACTCACATTCCAATCCATCTGACTTCACGTCGCTACCTTCGATTTCAGGTACAGCACAGTCACTATCAGTACAAAGTGCTACCCTTTGGCCTCGCATCATCGCCCAGGGTGTTCACCAAGTGCCTTATAGTGGTAGCGGCCTTCCTCAGGTCTCACAACCTCCAGGTGTTCCCCTACTTGGACGATTGGTTGGTGAAAGCACCTACGTCTCCACTTGTGCTACAAGCCACTCATCACACCATCTCTTTCCTCCATCTCCTGGGGTTCGAGATCAACTACCCCAAGTCGCATCTGCTTCCCACACAGCGACTTCAGTTCATTGGAGCAGTTCTCGACACCACTCTGATGAAGGCGTTTCTCCCCTCCGACCGACAAAGGACCCTGCTCCACCTCTGTCGTCAGGTGCTCCTTCATCACTCCATTCCAGCCCGGCAGATGATGGTCCTCCTGGGCCACATGGCCTCGACGGTCCATGTGCTTCCTCTGGCGCGACTCCACCTCAGGACGCCTCAATGGACTCTTGCCAACCAATGGTCACAGACCACGGATCCTCTTTCTCATCCCATCTCTGTGACATCGTCTCTTCAGCAATCTCTTCAATGGTGGTTGAACTCCTTAAATCTTTCCAGGGGTCTACTCTTTCATCCACCCCCTCATTCCACGATTATAACCACAGATGCTTCCCCCTATGTGTGGGGAGCTCACCTGGGAGATCTTCGCACCCAGGGACTCTGGACCCCTCAGGAGCGTCAACATCACATCAATTTCCTGGAACTCAGAGCCATGTTCTATGCTCTCAAGGCCTTCCAGCACCTTCTCTACCCTCAGGTTCTTCTCCTGTGCACAGACAACCAAGTCGCCATGTACTACATAAACAAGCAAGGAGGCACCGGATCTCCCCTCTGTCAGGAGGCCATCCGCATCTGGACCTGGGCCATGGCCCACAGTCTCTTCCTCAAGGCTGTCTATATCCAGGGCGAACAGAACTCCCTGGCCGACAATCTCAGCCGCATCCTTCAACCTCACGAGTGGACTCTGGATCCTCCCACACTCCGCTCCATCTTTGCTCGCTGGGCACTCCTCAGGTGGACCTCTTTGCAGCTCCTCACAACCATCAGCTGCCCCAGTTCTGTTCCAGACTCTTCTCTCCTCATCATCTGGCCCCGGATGCATTCCTGCTCGACTGGACGGATCGGTTCCTCTATGCCTTTCCTCCACTGCCTCTGATGTTGCGGACGTTATTCAAACTCCGCAGGGACAGAGCCACCATGATTCTCATCGCTCCTCGGTGGCCTCGCCAACACTGGTTCTCCCTCCTGCTCCAGCTCAGCTCCAGGGAACCCATTCCTCTTCCTGTGTTTCCTACTCTACTTACCCAGCAGCATCAGTCTCTACTACATCCCAATCTGTCCTCGCTCCACCTGACAGCTTGGTTTCTCTCGGGCTGACCTCTCCAGAGAATCTGTCTCAGCCTGTCCGTCTCATTTTGGATGCCTCCAGGAAACCGGCCACCCTCCAATGTTACCATCAGAAGTGGACCAGGTTCTCCTCTTGGTGTCTACTGCATCACCACGATCCCATCTCATTGGCGGTGGAAACTGTACTGGACTATTTGCTCTCTCTATCCGATGCTGGCCTCAAGTCCACCTCAATCAGAGTCCACCTCAGTGCCATCACTGCGTTTCATGAGCCTATCCTCGGAAAACCGCTTACAGCTCATCCCCTGGTTTCCCGGTTCATGAGAGCCCTCTTCAATGTCAAACCATCTCTGAAGCCTCCTCCAGTCGTCTGGGACCTGAATGTGGTTTTATCAGCCCTCATGAAACCTCCGTTTGAGCCTCTTGCCACTACTTCACTCAAATTTCTGACATGGAAGGCGCTTTTCCTCATTGCCATCACCTCTGCCAGGAGGGTTAGTGAGCTGCATGCACTTTCACCTTTCACTGTTTTTCACCATGACAAGGTGGTTCTGCGTACCCATCCTAAATTCCTTCCCAAGGTGGTCTCGGACTTCCACCTCAACCAATCCATTGTGTTGCCTGTCTTTTTTCCTAAGCCCCATTCTCATCCTGGGGAACAGGCATTGCACACGCTGGACTGTAAGTGTGCCCTTGCATACTACCTTGACCGTACCAGGGCTCACCGCTCGTCCCCTCAGCTCTTTTTGTCCTTCGACCCTAACCGTCTAGGTTGCCTTGTCTCTAAATGGACGCTTTCCCACTGGCTTGCCGCCTGCATTGCGTTCTGTTATGCTCGGGCCGGTCTCTCACTGGAAGGTGCTGTCACGGCTCACAGGGTCAGAGCTATGGCTGCTTCTGTGGCTTTCTTCCGTTCCACGCCCATCGAGGAAATCTGCAAGGCTGCCACTTGGTCCTCAGTTCACACGTTCACTACTCACTACTGTCTGGATACCTTCTCCAGACGGGATGGACACTTCGGCCAATCTGTGTTACATAATTTATTTTCCTAATGGCCAACCATCCCTCCTCCCTCTCTGTTAGCTTAGAGGTCACCCATACGTTAAGAATATGCTGCCTGCTTGTCCTGGGATAAAGCACAGTTACTTACCGTAACAGGTGTTATTCAGGGACAGCAGGCAGATATTCTTACGTCCCACCCACCTCCCCGGGTTGGCTTCTTAGCTGGCTTATCTTAACTGGAGACCACGCACTCCTCCGTCGGGCGGGAAGGCACTCGCGCATGCGCGCTGCGGCCAACTAGAACTTTCTAGTTAAAAGTGTCTGTACCGGGGCTCCGTCGGTGACGTCACCCATATGTTAAGAATATCTGCCTGCTGTCCCTGGATAACACCTGTTACGGTAAGTAACTGTGCTATATGCAGGAAACAACACATTTTCTGTGGGAATTGGAAAATATACGATTAACACCTACAAGTGTATTTGTCTCTTTAGGTGCCATTTTATACACCCAAGGAACAGCATTAACAATGATAGTTAACACCCTAAACACCAGAGAACGTAGTGCAAAAGTAGCTTACTTCAGTCAGGCCTGTTGTCTTTTAAAAGGCTGGTACTGTTAGTAACAACTCCTGCCTTCCACTCCCTCCATTTTCTTATTTGACAGCATCACCCCTATCCCTAGTATCTCAAAACTACTGCTAAGTTGACTTTGAAGCTCTGTGCAGGGCAAGAGCAACCAGGTAACAACTCTTGCTCCCACTAGGAAGAGTGTGGCACACTGGTTAAAGCTACAGTCTCAGCACCCTGAGGTTGTGGGGTGGACAAGCCACTTAATCCCCTCATTGCCCCAGGTACATTAGATCAATTGTGAGTTTGCCGGGACAGACGGAAAAATGCTTGAGTACCTGAATAAATTCATGCAAAGCAGTCTGAGCTTCCTGGGAGAATGGTATAGAAAATTGAATGACTGAATAAAGGGCACCAGAGAAGACTCCTGATAGGTTCCAAGAGAATTGGGAGGTGGAGATTTCAAGTTAGGAGGCTGTCTGGGTCGGTGGGAGGTTCATGTGTCCTAGCACTGGTTCCTTTAATAAGTTCCCTGGGAGCATCAAGCCATAGGTGGGTGGGGTGGGTGAAGAGGCTACAAAATAAACCCTTTCGGCTGTTTTCCTCTGAGTTTCAAGAATTCTTTAGGCCACTGCCCCCTTCCTGACGACGCTTCGAGCGAAACTCGAGTCGAAGGGAGGCCTTTAGTTCTTCTGTTTGGAACACAGAGTTTATGGGTTTCACAGAACTTGAAACGGAATTATCTATCACGAAAGCAATTTGTAGCCAAACTTCTGCCCCCACACACTGCTGTTTTGACAGATAAGTCATTGTTTAAATTTCTTTTAAATTATAGTATATGATCATAGAAATAAAAATATTTGTATATCACGTATGAAGGGCAGGTAGAGGGACTCTCAGAGTGCGATGATGGTCCCTCTATACAACCATAGCTGGCATTTTATATGACACTGTATGGTTGGTGACTGAGCACTTATATTCATATTTATATAAATTATACACTTTTTACAAGTGTTTTCTATGTATTCATATAAGTTTTATATAAATTAGTCTTGTGGAGATTCGGTTTGACAGAGTACAAAATAAACCTGCCAGGACATTTGAAAAAAAAAATGCCTGATTAGGCAGGAAAATCGAATTGAATTGAAAAATCGATTCAATAGGCCAAATCGAATCAAAAAATTTTTCCCTGAATCGGGCAGCATTACTGAGAAGAAGTCAGAACAAAGTATCAGTGGCTTGCAAAGGGAGGGTGGTGCCTCGGTATAGCAGGGCTGCGCTTTTATTGGGTCTTCTGTCGTGACCCAGCTGAGGTCAAATCAGTGGTTGGGATTTGGAGAGCATGCAGCAATATATCCCTCCTGGAATTGAGGCTGTATGGGTGGCTTTCAGTTTGGCTGCTCAGGTGCAGGAAAGGTGGCCATGTTTTCTCTCTCTATCACTGTCCCTCACTTTAGAGTGAAACATACTGCAGTGGTCAGTGACATCCCATTGAATTCTTTGACTCTGCTTGCCTTTATCCTTGGGGTTCCCTTCCAGGACTGGCTCAAAGGAGCTCAACTTTGAGAAGGATGGTTCCCCTACCCAAAGAGGTGGCAGGTAAGTTCCTCTGGCTGAGGCTGAATTTATAGGGGCAGCCCTGGACTTTGCTTGATTTGTGGGCCAAAGGGGTTAAAAAAAAGTTAATTCTCCATTAATATCCCACTGTGTTCATGTCTCCCTGTTCAGGTTGCATTCCTGAAGGGGTAAGTGTATGAGAGCCCAGATGAGTTCCAGTTGTTGCTTTTGGTGCTCCATAACATTCTTATAAGAAGAAGGGGAGGGATATCCCAGCCCTGCGAGTTCTGTTCCTGTGCCTTCTGTCCCATTTCTGCTGTTTTCTATAGCCATTTTCTATATTTATGTACAGCCCGGATTTAACCTCAGGTTTTTCTCCTGTATTTTTCCTGTGAGTTTTTTTTTTCCTGTGGTTGGCTATCTGGAGCCGGCCTATGATAAATAGAAGTTGCTTACCTGTAACGGTAGTTCTCCTTGGACAGTTGGATCTTCCAGCCACACAAGTGGGGGGTGACGTCCCCTTGACGGAGCCGACCCGGCAGTCTAAAAGCTGCAAAGCTCAAGAGCTTTGCACATGTGCCAGCCCTCCCCCTACAGGGTCCCACCCCTTACCTATATAAGCCCACCCCCAACCGGCAAAATCCAGTTAGGTATAAAGCTGGCGGCAACAATAGGGGAGGCTGGGCGGGATTGTGTGGCTGTAAGATCCAACTGTCCAAGGAGAACTACCGTTACAGGTAAGCAACTTCTATTTCTCCCTGGACAGGGATCTTCCAGCCACACAAGTGGGTGCCTCCCGAGCTGAAGGTAACAGAATATAATCATGCTATTATAATAATAATAAAGATCTGTTACCTGAGATGGAGAGGAGGAGGGAGGTTGACGCCTCATATAGCCGCTTGCAGGACAGTAGAACCCAGTGATGCATCTGCGCCGGATTCCACATCAAGGCAGTAGTGTTTGGCAAAGGTATGAATCCTGGACCAGGTAGCCGCTCGACAGATCTCTTGGAGAGGAGCAAGGCGAAGGTTAGCCCAGGTGGTAGCCATAGCTCGGAGGTCATGAGCCGTGACATGCGGAGGGATCTCCAGAAGAGCAGGACTGGAGGTAGATGCGTAACAGTACGCAATGAGCTGTGTAATCCAAGAGGACAATGTCAGCTTCGTAACAGGTCTAGGAGAGGAAGATGGGCGTATGGAGAGGAACAACTGAGACGGGCGCTGCGGAGTCGCAGTTCTGTCCAAATAGATGCGGAGAGCTCTGGCACAGTCCAGCGTGTGGAGTCGTTCGGCCTCCGGCGAAGGGTGAGGTGGTGGATGAAAAGTAGGCAGCACAATGGATTGGTTCAAATGGAATGCTGATACCACTTTGGGCAGGAATTTAGGATGAGTCCTTAACAGTACTTTATCATGAAGAAATTGTGTATAAGGACTATAAAATACCAAGGCATGTAGCTCTCCAATGCGGCGAGCCGAGGTAATAGCAACGAGGAATAGAGTCTTCCAGGTAAGAAATTTGAGTGGTGTAACTGAGAGAGGTTCAAATGGTGGAGCCATGAGAGCCTGCAGCACAAGATTGAGATCCCAGACCGGTGTAGGAGGTCGTAGGGGAGGATGAAGACGAAGAAGTCCTTTGAAGAAGCGCTTGACCACTGGATGGCGTACCAGAGAGATCGCGTCTACGGGATCATGGTACACTGAGATGGCCACCAGATGTAGGCGAATGGAGTTGTAGGATAGTCCGCAGACCTGCAGAGAGGTAAGGTATCGGAGGACCTGAGCCAAGGTGGAGGTGCTGGGATGAACTCGACGGGTGGAGCACCAGCTCTGGAAACGTGTCCACTTGGCGGCGTAGGAGCGTTGAGTCGCAGGAGCTCTAGAGGCAAGAAGGATGTGTAGGACCTCCGGAGGGAAGGCCGCATCCCCAGTCAGCGTGGGAGCAGAAGCCAGGCTGTCAATCTGAGAGACTTCAGATTGGGATGTAGCAGCTGCCCCTCGTGTTGCGTGAGAAGATCCGGGAACTGCGGGAGAATCCAAGGAGCCTGAGACGCCTGGTTGAGGAGGACGGGGAACCAAGCTTGTCGTGGCCAATACGGTGTGATGAGGATCAGGGAGGCCTTCCTGGAACAAATGGTAAAAGAGCCGACAAGAGGCAACGCCACCTTGGACTTGGTCCTAAATGGCCTCACGGGACCGATAACAGAAGTGGAAGTCATGGTTCCACTGGGAACGAGTGATCACAATGTAATCAACTTTAAACTTAACATCGGAAAAGGGAAACATGCCAAAACCTTAACCACCACCTTAAACTTTAAAAAGGGTAAATACGATCGCATGAGAGCCATGGTAGAAAAACGACTCGAGAAGATGGTGGACAAACTTGAAACGGTAGATCAGGCATGGTCCCTACTGAAAAATACTATCACAGAAGCACAAGATCTCTACATTCCGAGGATTCCCAAAGATCGGAGAACAAAGAGCAAAAGAGAACCGGCATGGCTTACCATACAGGTGAAGGAAGCCATAAAAGAAAAGAAGGACTCTTTCAAAAAATGGAAATGCATAAAGACAACCGAAGCCTGGAACAAACATAAAGATGATCAGAAGAAATGTCACAAGGCGGTGAGGGATGCAAAACAGGAATATGAGGAAAAAATAGCCCAGGAGGCCAAAAACTTCAAGCCCTTCTTTAGATACGTGAAAGGGAAAAAACCTGCAAAAGAGGCAGTGGGACCCCTGGATGACCAGGGAAGAAAAGGGTACATCAAGGAAGATAAACAAATCGCAGACAAACTAAATTCCTTCTTTGCGTCCGTCTTTACGAAGGAGGACACCTCAACAATACCTGAAGCGGAGAAAGTGTTTGCAGGAGAAATAGAAGATAGCCTCACCACAGTTGAAGTGGACTTAGACCAGATATACTATCAGATCGACAAACTTAAAAGTGACAAATCCCCTGGACCGGATGGAATTCACCCGAGAGTCTTAAAGGAATTGAAGGTTGAAATCGGAGAGTTATTGCAAAAACTTGCAAACCTGACAATCAGAACTGGACAGATACCGGACGACTGGAGGATAGCGAACGTCACGCCAATTTTTAAAAAAGGATCGAGAGGGGAACCTGGCAACTATAGGCCTGTGAGTCTTACGTCTGTCCCCGGCAAGATGGTTGAAGCACTGATCAAAGATAGCACAGTCCGGCACTTGGACGCACACGACTTGATGAAACCCAGTCAACATGGATTCAGGAAAGGGAAATCATGTTTGACGAATTTACTCCAATTTTTTGAGACCGTGAACGAGCAAATTGATAGTGGGAAGCCGGTGGATATAATATACTTGGACTTCCAGAAAGCGTTCGACAAAGTTCCACACGAAAGACTTCTCAGGAAACTACAAAGCCATGGCATAGAGGGAGATATACAAAGATGGATAGGAAAATGGCTGGAAAACCGAAAGCAGAGAGTGGGCATAAATGGGAAGTTCTCCGACTGGGAGAAAGTGACTAGTGGTGTACCCCAGGGCTCGGTACTTGGGCCGATCCTTTTTAATGTTTATATCAATGACCTGGAGGAAGGAACATCCAGTGAGATCATCAAGTTTGCAGACGATACAAAATTGTGCCGGGCAATAAGATCACAGGAGGATAGAGAGGAACTCCAGAGCGACTTGTGTCGGTTAGAAACATGGGCAGAGAAATGGCAGATGAAGTTCAATGTGGAGAAATGCAAGGTAATGCATTTAGGCAATAAGAATAAGGAATACGAGTATACAATGTCAGGTGCAACTCTGGGGAAGAGTGAACAAGAAAAGGACCTGGGTGTACTGATAGATAGGACCCTGAAGCCGTCGGCACAATGCGCGGCAGCGGCAAAGAAGGCAAATAGAATGTTGGGCATGATAAAGAAAGGAATCTCGAGTAGATCGGAGAAAGTTATAATGCCGCTTTATAGGGCAATGGTCAGACCGCACTTGGAATACTGCGTTCAACATTGGTCTCCCTACCTAAAGAAGGATATAAAACTGCTGGAGAGGGTGCAGAGACGAGCAACAAAACTGGTAAAGGGTATGGAGAAACTGGAATACGAGGATAGACTTATAACACTAGGATTGTTCTCACTTGAGAAAAGGAGACTGCGTGGGGATATGATCGAGACCTTCAAAATACTGAAAGGAATCGACAAAATAGAGCAGAGAAGATTATTTACATTGTCCAATTTGACACGGACTAGAGGACATGAAATGAAGCTAAGGGGGGACAGATTCAGGACTAATGTCAGGAAGTTCTGCTTCACTCAGAGAGTGGTTGACACCTGGAATGCCCTCCCAGAGGAGATTATTGCGGAATCGACCGTCCTAGGCTTCAAGAGCAAACTAGATGCATATCTCCTTAAGAGAGGCATATAAAGATATGGTGGACTATAAATTACCAAATATATGTGGGAATTCAATCGTGTAAGTCAGACTATAAATTACGCCAGGTGTACACCTGGCAGGGCCTCCGCGTGTGCGGATCGCCGGACTTGATGGACCGAAGGTCTGATCCGGAGATGGCAGTTCTTATGTTCTTATGTTCTTATGTCTGCGATGGCCTTTTGAAGGACTTTTCCAATCAGAGGAATCGGAGGAAACGCATAGAGGAGATGCTGAGACCAGTGGAGGAGGAACGCGTCTTCTGCCAGACAGGTTGTTTCTCCGTACCTGGAGCAAAATCTGGGACATTTGGCGTTCGTCTGGGATGCAAATAGATCGACGTATGGAGTGCCCCATTTTGCAAAAATTTTTCGCGTAACTGTGTTCTGAAGTGACCATTCGTGAGGACAGAGTTGCCTGCTGAGTCTGTCTGCGAGCTGGTTGTCCGTGCCAGGAATGTAGACAGCTTGCAGGGTGGAGTGGAGCTGGAGAGCGAGGTTCCAAATGGAGACTGCTTCTCTGGACAGGTGAGCGGAGCCCATCCCCCCCTGTTTGTTCACATAGAACATGGCCACTTGGTTGTCGGTGCGGATTCGTATGACCTGACTGTGTAAGTGGCGCTGGAACACCTGTAGAGCGAGATGAATGGCATGCAGTTCCAGGAAGTTGATGCTGTATCGAGTCAATGCAGGGGACCAGGTGCCCTGCGTGGACCAAGTGAAGAGATGGGCGCCCCAGCCTTTCTTGGAGGCGTCCGTCGTGATCGTGACAGTAGGCTGCGGCGGATGAAACGGAATCCCGTGAGATTGGGGATCCACGTGAAACCACCATTGCAAGTCCTGAAGCACTTGGGACGTTAATTGTATTGGCGTGAAAAGAGGTTGAAGGAACTGGTTCCAATGTTTCTTGAGAAACCATTGGATCGGTCTCATCTTTAGGCGAGCAAACTGCAGCACTTGTACTGTGGCCGCCATGTGTCCTAGCAAGGTGAGAATGTCCCTGGCTGTGACCCAGAGCCCTGGGTACCAGGGGGACATCAGCTGCTGGATGACTTGTATTCGCAGTGACGGAAGGAAAACCATAGCTTGCTGAGTCTGAAACGTTGCCCCGATGAATTGCAGCGACTGAGATGGGAGGAGATGAGATTTTGGAAAATTGAGGAGAAATCCCAACTGTAGAAGGAGATTGATGGTTATTTTCAACGCCTGGCTTGTGAGGTAGGGCGTCATAGCTGAAATGAGCCAGTCGTCTAGGTAAGGGAAGATAGACAGGCCCTGTTTGCGTAGATGCGCTACGACTGTGATGACACATTTGGAAAATACCCTTGGGGATGACGATAGGCCAAAGGGGAGGACTGTGTATTGGTAGTGCCGGTTTTGAAACACAAACCGGAGGTACTGTCTGTGCGAGGGATGTATCGGAATATGGAGATACGCATCCTGAAGGTCTATGGACGTGAGCCAAGCATCTACTTGGAGCAGGGGAGCGATGGCGGAGATCGAGAGCATGCGGAACTTCTCCCTTAATATGAACTTGTTTAGGTTCCGTAGGTCTAGAATCGGGCGGACGCCACCCGACTTCTTCGGGATGAGGAAGTAACGGGAATAGAACCCCTGGCCCCACTGGTGTTCGGGGACTGGCTCTATTGCTCGAATGTCCAGCAACCGAGCCAACTCCTGTTGTAAAGGAAGCAGGTGAGATGGTTGAAGTGACTGGGATGAAGGGGGGCACCCAGGAGGAGTAGTCAGGAATCGCAGGCGGTATCCATGTTGAATAATGCGCAAGACCCATGTGTCCGTGGTAATAGTCTGCCAGGCTGGGAGAAAAAACTTTAACCGCCCTCCCACCGGAACAGCTGGAAGAGGAGGGTTGTCAAAAGGAGGGTTGGGGCTTCTGACCCGTCGGTTGAGCTTGTTTAGGAGAGCGACGGTCTCGTGGGGCTCTGTTGGAGTACTGGTGCCGAGAAGGCCGAAACTGCTTCTGCAGATATGGAGTAAACTGTTTGGCAGAAGAAAACGACTTCCTGGGATTGAACTGCCGTTGAGAGGGTAGTTGCTTTTTAAATGGCTGTTTTGAGTGATGCGCTGAATCTTCTTCCAGAGCATCCAGTGTGGTGCAATCTTCTTTAAGCCCTTCAATGAGATCCTTAACCTTGTCTCCGAACAAGCTGTCTCCGAGACAAGGAGCATCTGCCACCTTATCATGAATATCCACCCCCAGTTTAGAGCATTGTAACCATGCCAGTCTGCGGGTGGAAATACCTGTAGCCGCCCCCCGCATGGCGGTATCAAAGGCATCGTCCACTGCTCTGATAAGGTTCTTGGAACATTCCTCAAAGTTGGAGAGGACGGCATTGAAAGCATCCTGAGTGGGCACCGGTAAGGTCTCTACCAGTTTCCTCAAATCCTCCATGTTAGAATAAAGGTATTGAGTGTAGAAGAACTGATGTATCGCTATTCTCCCAGATAGCATGGAGTTTTGGTAAGCTCGTTTACCCATGGAGTCCATGATGCGCATCTCGCGGACCGGTGGAGTAGATGCAAAGTCTTTGGAGGATTTGGATTTCCGCAAGGCAGATCGGACCACCAGGGATTGGTGGGGGAGTTGAGTTTTGCCAAATCCCGCCACATCCTGAACCTTGTATTTATGTTCCAGACTGCGTTTCGTGATCCGGGACGAGTAGGGAGTGTTCCATATAGCTTTCTGGGAATCAGCCAGAGTAGCATGAAGGGGCAATGAGACTACTTCCTTTGGGATGTTAAGATACTTAAGTACCTGAAGTCTCTGTTCCCGGGGGTCCGGCTGGGCCGTGGTGGTCAATTGTAAAGAAGACGCCATCTTGGATAGGAAGCGTGGGTAGGAGGTGTCTTCCGGGGGTGATGCTCTGTCCCGTTCAGATGGAGTGTCGTCCTGAGTCAGAGAAGAGAGCAGGGGATCCGTCTGCAGACCAGGCGAGGGTGAGCGCGAGGAGGAAGCATAGTAAGATTCCAGCTCCGCTGCCATAGAAGAGGTAGTGGAGACAGAGTCGGAGAGTATGGCTTCCTGCTGGGTCCGAGGAGGTGAGGATGGAATCCGAGTGCCCAGTTCAAGAGGCTGTGCGGAGAGTAGTTGTTGTTGTTGAAAAAGTTGAAACTGTTGGAATAGTTGAAATAGGGCAGGTTGCATCAAAGTTTGAGACTGGTGAGAGAGCTGGGGCTGAGCCAGGACTGGAGCAGCAGCAGCAGTAGCAGGTATTGTAGTATGAGAGCCTGAAGAGGAGGAGGAGGAGGAACTGGAGGAAATAACATGTTTAGTTTTCCTCTTCATTTTCCTGGGTGGGCTGGCTGAAGCACATTGCCTATACCGGTCTGGGGAGGCAGAACGCAGGGCTGCAGGCTCATTATTAGAAGTAGCTCGGTGCCGATGTGTGGAAGCAGTCGGTGCCGAGGGCGGGACCGAGAGGGAGAATTCTGGTCGTGATTGGCCAGTGGGAGTAGGCACTGAGCCAATCGGTAGACCAGGAGCCAGAGAGCCAATCGGTAGCGTCCCTGCGTGTGACGTCATCGGCATCGACGAGACACACGCAGGAGACGCTGGTGCCTGAGCTGGTTGCCGAAGTACCAGCTTCGGCACCTTGTGAGGCAGTCCTTGCGGCTCCGATGCCCCTTGCTGACAGGCGGAGGGGAGAGCGGAGGCCGCATTCAGCAGGACAAATTCTTTAAGCTTGAGCGCTCGAATTTTCAGCGAGCGCTTGTTGAGTTGTGCGCAGAGCGCGCATGAAGAAGTCCGGTGGAGGGGACCCAAGCAGCGAATGCAGGAGACATGCGGGTCCGTTGCCGACATCTTGAGGTCGCACGTGGTGCATCTCTTAAAGCCAGGCTTGGCTTTTCCAGGCATGTTTGTAGACATAAAAGTAAATGAAATAAAAGTTGAAGCGATTGAAAACGGGATGACCCGTTAAGACTACCGAGTCGGATATCGCGGAAACTTTTAAAACTGGATTTTGCCGGTTGGGGGTGGGCTTATATAGGTAAGGGGTGGGACCCTGTAGGGGGAGGGCTGGCACATGTGCAAAGCTCTTGAGCTTTGCAGTTTTAGACTGCCGGGTCGGCTCCGTCAAGGGGACGTCACCCCCCACTTGTGTGGCTGGAAGATCCCTGTCCAGGGAGAATAAAAGTTCCCCTTATAGGAGCCGTTGCCCCTAGGGACGCGACTGTTTCTATGAACCTCAGGCCATTTGTGTACATTCAGCTTGGCTCATCCTGCTGCTTGGGATGGACAACTAAGACATTTTTTCAATTTTCTGGTATTGTTTTACTCTTGCCATGGTATTTTTGGATCAGTAATTTCTGTCAAAGAACTGTCACACAGTCTACTTTCTGCCCCCCCCCCCATGACAAATCTAAAATATATATTTTTATTTATTTAAATATAACAATTATAATACATACAGTATTCTAAAGCAATATGTGTCTACATCAAGGAAGAGAAAGAGGTCATTCTTAAACATACATAACCAACAAATAAAAGGAAAAAAAAAAAAAAGCCTGTATATCTCTATTTTAAGCTTTAGTTTGTACACCCGTTTCCTTATCAGGAATCTTTCCAACTGATCAAGTTCAAAAAAGGCATATGAAATATTTAAATAAGTGATCATACATTTAGCGGGACATTTTAATAAAAAAAGTTGCTCCCAATGATAATATTCGAGATTTGTATTGAAGAAATTGTTTCTGCCTAAACTGGGTAGCTCTACAAACGTCTGGAAACATTTGCAGTTTCTGCCCACAAAAAAGGAAATCTAATTTTTCAATCCCATACTTTTACAATTCTCTGAGGCAAAGGTAACCAAGAGGGTGGCACGATCTGAAATATCGTAACTTCTTTCAAGAAATAATGTTATAAGGTCACTAAGGCAATTCTCTCCCTTTTACCCAGCCAAATAAACTTAACATACTATTCAACTTTTTATAAAAAGACCCCTGAAAAAAAACTGGAATCATACCCATTTGATAACAAACAACAGGCAATATCATCATTTTAACAGTTTGGACTCGTCCCCACCAAGACAAATGCAACGGATTCCATTGTTCACATAACTCTGTTACTTTTTGTAATAAAGTCTTTTCATTTATTTTCATTGTCTCTTCAATTGTATTTTTTTATCCAAATTCCTAAATACTTTATTCCTTCCTTCCAAATAAAAGGAAAAGAATTGAATAAACCTTTTGTACAATGCACATTTAAAGGAAGAACTGATTTAGTCCAATTTATTTTATATCCTGAAATTTTTCCAAATTTTTCAATCAAATTAAGCAAGCATGGAACGGTTGTCTCAGGATTCCTCAAATGAAGCAATATATCATCAAAAGCCAATTATGGAGGGTGGGGTAAATTTTCCAAATTTTTATAGGTACCATCAATCCTATATTATGCGACAGGGTATGTATTGGGTCCTCCCAGAACTCATGGGAAAGCTACCGGATTGGTTATGGTTGGAATGGCAGCTCATGTTTCCCATTAGACTTCGTCATCTTCTCAGTATTAAAATGCCTAGAATAAGGAAAAATAATAGAATATTAATGGATACATGGACAACTTTATGATTTGTTAATAATTTAACACCTCTTCCAATTCAAAAATCTACTTATCAAAATATATGGCTAAACTCCAGGATCCAAATAGGCGGTTTTAAGATTGTCTGGAAGGATTGGATTAAAGCAGGTATACGAACAGGGCCGCCATCAGAAATTTCTAGGCCCCTTACTGAGCAATCCTATTGGGCCCCCCATGCACCCCTTCCCCCCCGACCACCCCCCTTCTTTCATGGGCCGAATACATACATACTTTTCTTTGTCGCCGCACTCTTTGACCAAAAGATTTGTAAGCCTGCAACCACATCAAGGTAGACTCTTTCAGCAGGGCCCTAACCTAACCTAAACTAAACTAATCTATACCTATCTATTCTAAACTAACATATGTCTAATACTGAACTAATAACAAACTAACAAACATCTGCATATTAAATAACTAATAAATAATAGTGCTAGTAGCTATAATTCACTTTTGAATGTAAAATCTCAGTTAAGGATTTCTTTTGACCTTTGTAGGCCAGAAGTAGATCACAATTGCACAATATTTTTTTGTAACAAGTATTAAATGTGTTTTTATAAATACTGTAAGCTTAATAAATATATCAGAAAAAACTACACATCTGAGCGCATATCTGAACATACACATCTGTATGATCCCATCCTCAGCTTGCCTATAGCTGCATCATGCATGTTAAAAATGTATGATATGTTGATATGTAATGTAATTTGTAATGTAATTTATTTCTTATATACCGCTACATCCGTTAGGTGCACCTTCCTTCCTTCCCATCCATCCTCCTCAGCCTGTCCTTATACATCCACAGCTGCATGTTAATGATGATGTATATGTTATGATGATAAATAAGTGCATATGAGCACATCATTAACATGCAGCTATGAATGAATATAAAAAAGAAACAATATTCTGTACAATTGTCAATTTATAAATCAGCGTCTTCTCCCCACTCTCTCTTCCCCATTTCCCTTCAGCGTCCTCAGCCCACTCTCTCTCCACTTTCTTTCAGCGCACGCACATAAAAACAAGCAAGTAATTTATATCATTTTCATTCTATTCATTCATAGAAATTAAAGTCTAAATAATGGCAGTCACATAACAAAAACATGATTTTACAAAAATAATTCCCTGCACAGTCAAGCCTGCAAGGATTACTAGATGTCTTTCAGCAGCTCCCCTCCCTCCCTCCCCCTTACCTTTTTGGCCAAGTCAAAATGATCTACCAACAATAAAATTTTAAAAACACAAAGCACGCTGTACGCAGAGAAAATGTTAATTATCATTTATATTCCGCGGGTTTTCAAAGAGGTCAAGGCAGATGACTTTATGCAATGTCACCTCAGTAACAACTATACAAAAATAGACAAATATTCCCTTTCCCTTTTTACTAAAACGCGATAGCGGTTTTTAGCGCAGGGAGCTGCGCTGAATGCCCCACGCTGCTCTCAATGCTCATAGGCTCCCTGCACTAAAAAACGCTATTGCCATAGTGCAAAATATAGACAGCATATATAAATTCTCAAAGCAGACACATTTTGATCACTAAATTGAAAATAAAATAATTTTTCCTACCTTTGGTAATTTCATCAGTCTCTGGTTGCACTTTATTCTTCTGACTGTGCATCCAATATTTCTTCCCTTCTTTCAGCCTCCTGTATGCTTTCTCTCCTCCAAACCTCATTCCCTCCCCAAACTTTTTCTTTGTTTCACCCTGCCCCTTCTTTCTTTTTCTCTCTCTCCATACCCCCTTTCTTTCTGTATGTCTGTTTTTCTCTTTCTCTCTCACCCTGCCCCCTTCTTTCTTTCTCTCTCCACATTCTCTTTCGTTCTGTATGTCTGTCTTTCTCTCTCTCTCCGTGTCCCATTTTTCTTTGTTTCACCCTGCCCCCTTTCTTTCTTTCTGGCTTCCTGTCCCCCCCTTTCTTTCTTTCTTTCTCCCTGCCCTCCCCTATGCCACCACCATTTGGAAAATGCTTCCACCACCACTGGGGAATAGGCTGCCACTGCCGCCATCGGGAACAGGCCAGCGCTGAGTTCGCCCTGCTTCTCTTCCCTGCGGGGCCGACCAACTCTTGCCACCCAACGTCAATTCTAACGGTGAGGACGTTCTAGGCCAGCTAGGCAGCGATTGGCTGGCCTAGAACGTCCTCTCCAACGTCAGAATTGACGTGAGTGGCGAGAGTTGGTCGGCCCCACAGGGAAAAGCAGGGAGAACTTGGTGCCGCCCTGTTCCCGATGGCGGCAGTGGCATTCAAGTGGCTAAAGAGCCGCAGTTTGCCGGCCTAGGGAGAACACTGGAGGGTGGCCAGCTGTGCACCCCCTTGGGACGTAAACCCGGTGCGGGCGGGGCAGACCGCCCCCCACCTTGGTATGCTACTATCTGTACCTCACTCCCTCCCTATGACCAAAAATTCTCCTTTCTTCTATTCCCCGTGTACACAACCATCTCTTTCCCTCCCTTCCTCTCTCCCAAGTCCATGCCTTCTGTGTCCAAAAACCCATTCCCTCCTCCACCTCAGCATCTCTTTCCCTCCCTTCTTCTCTCCCAAGTCCATGCCTTCTGTGTCCAAAAACTCATTCCATCCCCCACCTCAGCATCTCTTTCTCTCCCTTCCTCTCTTCCAAGTTCATGCCTTGTGTCCAAAACGCACTCCCTCCCCCCTTTTGTGTTCCGCTTTTGCCTCCCAGCCCATCTTTGCAACTTTCTCAGCAAAACGAAGCTCGAGCCGAGAGGCTTGTCTCCTGTTTCCTGCCTGCCCTGCCGCACACAAATAGCCGACCGGAAGTATTCTCCGACGTCAGCGCTGACGTCGGAGGGCAGGCTTTGCTTAAGCCCTCCCTCTGATGTCAGCGCTGACATCGGGGAACACTTGCGATCGGCTATATGTGAGCGGCAGGGCAGGTAGGAACAGAAGACGAGCCTCGCGGCTCGAGATGTATTTAATTCCGCGGGTCCCCCGTCCAGCTCTCTCCTGTGCACCTGGGGCGGACCGCCCCCCCCCCCTAGGTACGCCACTGGAACCGGCACCGGTCCGTGGACTGGCGGTTGAAGAACTGTGGCCTAGGACCCTGGGGGAGCCCGGGCCCCCTGTCAGCTCCGGGCCCTTGAATGCAGGACTGGTAGTACTGCCCTGATGGTGGCCCTGTATACGAACCTTAAATGAAGTGATATCTAATGGTAAACTGCTGGATTTTTCACAGTTGCAACTTAAATTTGGCCTTGATAGAAAACAAAGTTATAAGTGGCTATTCAGGCAGGGTTCCCTGAATGGAAATCTCTTAATAATCAATTTAGTTTAGATTTCTTATGCTTTCAGGCAGACTTCCTGGGTCACCAGGCCGCACAGTGGTATAAATTATTATCTGGCTATTTAAATAAGAAACCAAAAACTGGACTTAGAGATATTTGGAGTATTGAGATTAAGCATCAAATTAATGCATCTCAATTGACACATATTTGGTCTTGGAGGATGAGATGTACAATGTCTGTGTCTATGAGGCAAACATGGTTTTTCCTGTTGCATAGAGCACTCTGGACTCCTGTTCGTTTACAAAAATTGGATTGCTCTATGTCTAATAGATATTGGCATTGTCATCTCGAAGCTGGAACTTTAGATCATTTATTGTTTTATTGTCCATTCATTAAGGCTTTTTGGGAGTCTATTTGGGATCAAATAAATTGCCTGTTAGAGAATCATGTAGCATTGTCATATGACACAATTTTATTTGGCATGTCTATGAGAGCTAAATGTCAAATATCTGCTAATAATAACAAGCTTTTGATGATATTAACAGGAGTTGCCATCCAACAAATAACATATAATTGGAAGGACTGTAGAAGACTGAATTACTGTTTCTGGTGGAATTAAGTTTGTCATGTGTATAAAATGGAAAGAGCGTTGGCAGTTCAAAAAGGCTATTATAATAAATTTAAGGATGTGTGGGGACCATTATTAAATTATAGTAATGAATAAGTTACATTTTTCCCAATTTTAATACACATGTGGATTTGAGGTGGTGGGGGGTTTCTTGGTTTTCCATTAAGAATATATACATGAATGTCATAAGATATTATTTTCAGGTGGTATATATTAGTTATATATGAATTTGGGAGGGGGTGGGGGTTAAATCTTATTGGTGTATGATATTGAAGATTTTTCAAGTGATGTATTAGAATTGTTTGATATTTACTGTACACTTGATGTAAGTTATAAAATGAATAAAGAATTTACAAAAAAAAAGAAATAATGTTAAATTTTCCAATGGACCTTCCTCTGGTTAGATTCATCCTCCTGGTTAACCAATCCATTCATTGGGAGATAGAAACATCTGTTCAACATAATAGTTTCAGCATTGCCCAATTGTAGAACCTCTTTAAAATATTTTCTAAGTAGTATTTCAGGAGAGAGCAATGAGCATTTTGGAAAATTCAATATTCTCATATGATTTTCCATAATCTCACAATGTCTATGCAACCAAAGGCTGTCCTTGATTGCAGAGGTGCTAGTTTGTTGTAACGTACCCATCTGAGATTCTAATTTTTAACTACTTCCAACTGAATAATTTTTTCATCCGTTTTTTACAATTTAGACACTACTTGATCTGAAGAAAAAAAACACAAAGCTTTTGTACTGGACCCTGTAGTAAAGCTTCAGACTTTTTAACCACTGTCCATATATCTTTTAAAATTTTATTCTGAGGAATTTCCTCATTAGACAAGTTCCCACTAGGAAACTCAACTGGTTGAATTTTATTACACTCTTTTTTTGTTTCTTTGTTTATTGTAATTTTCAAAAAATTCTCTATACAGAATATAAGAATTAATTTTATTACACTCTAATGGGTTGTTGTACCAATAGGTCTGAAGCTGTGCTTTCTCCTAAAGGAAGATTACTATTAGGACAAGTCTCCTCTGGAGAAAAACAGGAAACGGGTGGACCCGGGGAAATTCTTTCCCCAGAACTTAATGAAGCACCCTATATATTTCCTGTGATAGGAAAGGAAGAAGTAGGCTTAGAAGCCAAAGCTAAGGGGTCCTTTTACAAAGCCGCGGTAGGGCCTTAACGCGTGGAATAGCGCACGCTAAATTGCCACACTCGCTAGCTGCTACCGCCTCCTTTTGAGCAGGCGGTAGATTTTCAGCTAGCGCACGCTATAGCACGTGCTAAGCCAGTGTGCGCGCTAAAACCGCTAGCACGGCTTTGTAAAAGGAGCCCTAAGTGTCTTTCAATAGGGCCTGGGAGGGTTGGAGTACTAGTTGATAATAATTTAGGCTTTACCTTACGCTTCCCCATACTCACAACCGGAACAAAAATTAGGCAGATTTCTCAAACCATTTTCTCTACTGCAACAGAACTCCAAGGACACGCCCTTTTGGCCAAACCCTGCAGCCGTACCACAGGAAGTGGCAAGTTCTTAACTCCGATGTAGCCCCGCCCCCTGAAATCAGCACGGGGAAGTCGGGAACAGTTGACAAGATGAAAAAAAGCTGCAAAGCCACCGGGTCTCTCCTCTCTCCTAGGCAGAAGTGCCTCCTACTCTCCAACAGCCACAGGAAGTGGCAAGTTCTTAACTCTGATGTAGCCCCGCCCCCTGAAATCAGCACAGGGAAGTCAGGAACAGCTGACAAGATGAAAAAAGCTGCAAAGCCACTGGGTCTCTCCTCTCTCCTAGGCAGAAGTGCCTCCTACTCTCCAACAGCCACAGGAAGTGGCAAGTTCTTAACTCCGATGTAGCCCCGCCCCCTGAAATCAGCACAGGGAAGTCGGGAACAGTTGACAAGATGAAAAAAAGCTGCAAAGCCACCGGGTCTCTCCTCTCTCCCAGGCAGAAGTGCCTCCTCACTCTCCCTAAATCTAAAATTTTTTTAGTGTGCATGTTTGCCACTTACTGCATAACCAAAATAAATCTCAGGGATATTACAATAAAATCAGCACTCACTGTAATATATCACAAAAATAATAGTGCCTCAAAAGGTATCAAATATAGATTTATATATATTGAAAATTTATACAAGCTCATGAAAAACATATAACTAATGATGAATGTGCTCAGTACCCCCACACACACCGGCCACTGAAAATGAAGACCAATGGAACAGAGAACCATCATAGCACCATTCAGTTCTCCGCTACCTAGATGTATAAAAATGCCTCTGCAATAGCAGGACCAGCAAACGAAGCTTAGTAACAATAGTTTATTGCAAGACCTGAGTGCATCATACAGAATGCCATGTTAAGCTGTTAGACACACATTAGTGCCAAAGGACCCCTTAGATTTTTCAATTTATACATAGAAATGGTATTGTTCCGGAATTTAAAAAAAAAAAAAAAAAGATTTATAACTGTCGAATTTAGATGTTTGAAATTCTACATTGTCTATGCAGCTGTGTATTTTTTTTCTGCCGTACTCCAAATCATGGACTGAGCCATGATGATTATATAGAGGCTATTCCATCCAAGCGTTTGGAGAGTATCCTGAAATGAAAATAGCTAGTCCAGATAGCAGGAGAAACTTACAAAGCCCTCTGGTTACAGCCACTTGAAAACTTCTGTATCACAGTAAAAAAGAAAAAAAAAAGTCTATTGCTTTTAAAATTTCCATAGGCAGGCACAGCGTCTGTAAGTGGGTGGGGACGAGGCGTTATATGGTACTTTGTTGATTTCCCCTACCATGCTTTTTAAATGTCTGGAAATCCAAATTTTGGGGTTTTTTTTTTGTTACATAGAGCAGTTTGGACCCCAGTTCGGTTACAGAAATTAGATAGTTCCAAGTCTAATAGATGCTGGCACTGTCATCTCGAACCTGGGACATTAGATAATTTATTATTTTATTGTCCCTTGATACTTCAATTTTGGAGATCCATTTGGGATCAGGTAAATAAAGTAATGGAAAATCCAGTGGCACTAACATATGACACTGTGCGATTTGGCACTATGATGAGAGATAAAAGCCAAATATCATCCCAAAATAATAAACTTCTATTTATTATGACAGGGGTTGCCATACAGCTTATTCTAAGGAATTGGAAAAACTGGGATAGGCTGAACTATTTCTTTTGGTGGGAGTCTCTGTGTCATGTTTTTAAGATGGAACGTAATATGGCCATACATCAGGGATATTATAAGAAGTTCCTGAAGATTTGGGAGCCATTGACAAAATTCTGCAAAGAGTGATTGCTGATTATGCCCTTTGGTCATACACGTCCAGGGTGGGAGGGTGGGTTGGAATGTATTTTTCAATTCTCAATTTGAGTGTAGTTCTTAGATATAATTATGGGGGGGAGGGATGATAATCTTTTTGTCATAGATTATAATTGTAATTGTATTTAAGTGCTTTTATAGAATTATATGATTGTATTTTATTTTGCACTTATGGCTTTAAAATGAATAAAGAAATTTAAAAAAAAATGTCTGGAAATCTAGTTTATTGTTTCATTGGGTTCTCGCTACAACTCGACTCTTGGCATGCTACGAAAAGGTAAAAATTCATAAAATAGACCCACAATAGCCTCAGGAAATGAAAGTATTTATTTATTTTTTTTCCATATGAACATTATAACCCACAATTATAGACACTGTTTTGCTAGATGAAATAGTATATAATTATCTTTAGACTTTTTTTTTTTAATACACAGGTCTCAGGTGAAAGCAAACTGTAAGGATGTTGTACTGATATATTACAGCTACTTACATTGTTTAAGAACAGCAAATGGCAAAAAAATAAGTTATTTAAATATTGATTTCATGTACAGAAAGTGCAACATTGTTAGTTGTTACATAATTTGCTTTCTCCCAGAATGTCAATGAAGGATCTAAGCACATCAACTATTATGGTGATGGGATGAATTGATGTTTCAATAAGTTGTTGTACCAAGGTGCAGTGGTGAGATGATGGACAATCAATTGAACATTTAGGATCAACTTTGAATTATATTTTGAAAATCTGCATCCATGCTGAAAGAGCACAGGCCCCAGCATTTGAAAATGAGCCACAGCTAGGATTGTTAAGCTATTTTCTGTGAAGAAGCAGGTGCTGGTGGTTGAAATCCACAGCATATCCACAACAGCGCAGTCCAAAGCGAGAGGATGGCATTCTCCTGATGCAGCTCTGGCCAAAACAGAGCTGCTGCTGAGAGAGATTTGCATGACTTTGGATTTTACTGTGTTGAATTTGCTATGGATTGAACGGTAAATATTGAGGATATACGCATTCTACTGTAGACTCCTGAGATTTTTGAAGGATTTCAAGGTCTTACTGGTCCCTTAAAGGTTTATTTAATAATAGAAATCTGTAAAGCACTGATTGCGACAGCTCTTTTCTGTAACACATTGTGTAAGTGGTATGATTACGAGCACTGTACCTCGCTTTTTTTTTTTTTTCCTTCGCTTTTTTACATTTCAGAACTGGAACGGCATATAGATAGGTGTTTTGGTTTTTTTAATGCATGCATTATGGACAAAAATTTAAGGCTTATGGCACGGAGAGCTTAAAAAGTGACACAACCCTGCAGTCAATTCCCATAGGCACCCCATCACCTTTCAGGGAGCTGTGCGCAGATTTCTATGGGAATCACTAACATCTTTAGGAACAAATAGAATATAATGTGGATATAGTGATCCTGAATGGACAGATGGCATGACTGCCTAAAGTCAATATTTCTCTAGAGGGAAGCCAGGATGAGGATGACTATTCTCTCTTCTTGAGGATAGTTGATATTCTACTAACAAAGGAATGCATACTGGCTTTTATTAGTAGCTTTCACCTCGAACAGAGGAGACCATAGTGTGTGAAGTTACTGTGTTGATTAAAAGAGGAATCCTTGTCCTTGTTGCTTTTAGCCTGTTGGAATTTTCCTGCAGGTACTTAAGCATTAGTATGTTTTAGTCTCTACATTAGCTGTTTTTAGAAAATAAGTCCTAATTGGATCGACCCCCCGAAGCCCCTCCTGAATGTCCCCGACACTCCCCGATTCGCTGGCAGCAGCACTTTCTCCCCCCACCCCTTCTTCCCATCCCGCACAGCAGAACCCCGCCGACCCTCCCACCGCGAGGCCGACATACCTCCATTCCAAACAGCACTGAACATGCTGCTTTGCAGCCTTCCCTGCTGGGGTCTTCCATGTGCCACCACATCACTGATGATATCAGTGACACGGCAGAGGGAAGGCCCCGGTGGGGAAGGCTGCAAAGCAGTCTGTTCAGTGCTGCCGTCGCTGCTGTTTGGAATGGAGGTATGTCGACCTCGCGGTGGGATGATCGTCAGAGGTTCTGCTGCATGGGGGTGATGGGAGGAAGAAATGGAAAGAAGCTGTGTGGGGGAATGGGTTGGCAGGGTCAGCGGGGTTCTGCTGCATGGGGGAATGGCTTCGTATTATCTCTTCCACAAAGATCTCAAAACTTTTTTATTTCAGAAATGGTATGACATCTGAAATTCAGTTTGTTTAAGGATGATCTGTAATTTGTATATTTGTTAACCATTTAAAACTATTTTATAGGGAAGCTGTGGCATACAACAGCAATGCTTAGCTTAGATTAGATCTAATGCAACATAATGATTGCTTTTAGGCTTCTGCTGCATGGAAGGGAGGGAGGGATAGAAAGATGCTGCACAAGGAGATGGGTGAGAGATGATCATTGTACACACACAAAAAATAAGACATCCCCCCCCAAAATAAGCCCTGGTGTGTTTTTTGAACTCAAAATTAATATAAGACAGTGTCTTATTTGGGGGGAAACACAGGTATGAGGAGCAGGGAGAGCACTGACTGGACAGCTGTACCTTATCAGTTGAATTAGCACCATTATGTAATTATCTTCTTTTAACCAATTTATAGGGTCTTTTGGCAACACATAATGATGTTGTCATTCTAACAAAGTTTCCTGAATCTGAAAAAAAGGAACCAGTAGACAGCAAAGAGCACCTGGAGGTGGGGGAGAGCCTCTGTAATGCCTCTCTGATGTCCTTCCCATGCCATAAAGGAGGCAGAGGAAGCACCTGCAAGTAAAAGTGCTGTTTGTTATGCCTCCTCAAGAGGGGAATGGAGGGTTGTGTTGTAACTGGTTGTAGTGGTTGGGATACCATAAGGGTGCAGCTAGGGTTACTTTATGGCTCCAGAAAAAGGAGGACGGATTGAGACATCTGGGTTTTCCTTCCATTGAAAGCAATGGAAGTAAGGACGGAGGACAGATTGAGAGATATGGGTTTTACTTCCATTGCTTTCAATAGAAGGAAAACCCAGATGTCTCAATCCGTCCTCCTTTTTCTGGAGCCATATGGTAACCCTAGGTGCAGCAGAGCAAAGGGGTGGTTGTACCCATTGCCCCCATCTCCTCTCCAAAGTATGGCTCTGCTTCCGAGTACCAGCACCTTTCTAAAAAGAAAGCAGTGGATTTTGATACTTTTTTCCCCATGCAGAGGTGACATACTTGGATCCATGGACAGTTGGCACTATGCTGGTCTGAGAGTGGCATGAAAGACCCGTCCCTCCAGTCTTGAGGTCACAAAATTTTCTGACTGCCTTTGTCACCCTCTGGTGGTTAAGAGGGTGACAAACAATACTTCCCATCACACAAGCATCCTCTTATGGTGGTTATTGTATTTCTTTACAACAATGTTCTCGGTAATCTTTTTTAAATGTTAGTTTTCCTGTAAGTGTTGAAAGCACATAACATGGTCCATTAATCTGCACAAACCTATCAGCCACTTCAATCTCTGAAGTTTACTTGTACCTAAGGAAGCGAGTTCCAAAATGACAAAAGGAAAGAAGTATGATGTATGAAAGGGATATTAAAAGCAGTCTCTAAAAAAATTATGTCTAAGGGCTTTTTATCGATGCTGGTCTCTGCAGTGGAGCAGAAAACTAAATATAAGCACACAATTCCAAAAACAATAGTATCATTTTTAACATAAAAAGGTTCCTATTTATTAATAAGTTTTGTAATTAAATGCTAAATTATAGCGTATCAAAAGATTGGTTAATTAGCTGTTTCAGGAGCAAGCAAGGTGAGGAATCCACCCAGCGGTCAGCTAAGACATGTTTCTTACCATCTAGAATCAGAAAATAATAGTAAATATTGAAAAACTAAGGCCAGTACTGGGCAGACTTTCATGGTCCGTGTCTGTATATGGCCGTTTGGTGGAGGATGGCTGGGAGGGTGTAGATGGACTGGAGTGAGCTTTGATGGAGACTTCAGTAGTTGGAACCTAAGAACAGTATCGGGCAGAGCTTTGGATTCTTGCCCAGAAATAGCAAAGGAGAAGAAGAAGAACAACAACAACAAAAAAAACCCAACAAATTTTTAGATTGAATCAGGTTGGGCAGACTAGATGGACCATTCGGGTCTTTATCTGCCATCATCTACTATGTTACTGTGGTCTTATTGTCCCTCTGCACACATTTTAAGTTTTAGTAAGCATTTAAATAGCAGTAAATGTCTCAGTGAGCCTACTGCCCCCTGATTTTTACTTGCTACAATATAGCTTAAATGCATAAGCAGTTGCAAAAGGGAGACTAAAAAGGTGTTTTTCATTCAAAACCCACCCAAAAAAAAGCAGAAAATGCAGGCCTCACTGTCTTTATTCTTTCAACCCATCCAGCTAGTTTGTGCCATGGGCATATCTTACAAGGCTTGTGCAATAGATAAGTCCCTCAACTGCAGAGAGCAAAAGTGGTATGGAACTAGCTTTACATCGCTCTTAAATTGTAGTGAAGTCCAATTACAACTCAGTTTACTTCATTAAACTTTGTCCAAGCTCTTCCTAACACTTATTCATGTACTCGTAAATACCTTTGCTCATCACAGGATGCTTGGAAATATGCACCATGTGAGCTGAGAACGACAAAACCTTTTGCTACCTTCATCTCCCTGTGCCATTGTCATGTTGGTCTTGTATACAATGAGCTGTTCGGCCCAGCACACTTGACCTTGAAATGTTTTCAAAGCTGTGGGGATTATCACCAGCTATAATAAAACAGTGATACCGGTCTTCACTTTCCAGCATACTCGTAAGTAATATAGTGAACTTGCAAGTACAACTGTGGAATCATTCTGTAATTAATGTTACTGTCTCAATTAGGGCTGAGTGAAGGAAGGTTTGGGGAGAAAGTAGTGACAATTTAACCAGCTATAACCTTCAGATATGATAGCATAAGAATGTAAGAATAGCCTTACTGGGTCAGACCAATGGTCCATCAAGCCCAGTAGCCCGTTCTCATGGGGCCAATACAGGTTCCTAGTACATGGCCAAAACCCAAGGAATAGCAACCTTCCATGCAACCAATCCAGGGCAAGCAGGGGTTTCCCCCTTGTCTTTTTCAATAACAGACTATGGACTTTTCCTCCAGGAAATTGTCCAAACTTTTCTTAAAATCAGCTACGCTATCCGCTCTTACTACAACCTCTGGCAACGCGTTCCAGAGCTTAATTATTCTTTGAGTGAAAAATATTTCCTCCTATTGGTTTTAAAAGTATTTCCCTGTAACTTCATCGTGTCCCCTAGTCTATGTCATTTTTGATGGAGTGAAAAATCGATCCACTTGTACCCGTTCTACTCCACTCAGGATTTTGTAGACTTCAACCATATCTCCCCTCAGCCGTCTCTTTTCCAAGCTGAAGAGTCCTAACCTTTTTAGTCTTTCCACATACGAGAGGAATTCCATCCCCTTTATCATCTCGGTTGCTCTCCTTTGAACCTTTTCTAGTGCCGCTATATCTTTCTTGAGATAAAGAGACCAGAACCGAATGCAATACTCCAGAAGAGGTCATACCATGGAGCAATAGAGGGGCATTATAACATTTTTAGTCTTGTTAACAATCCCTTTTTTAATAATTCATAGCATCCTGTTTGCTTTTTTTGTTCGCTGCCACATATTGGGTGAAAGGTTTCATCGTATTGTCTATGACAACACCCAGATCCTTTTCTTAAGCACTAACCTCCAAGGACCCACATCTCTTAGTGTTTCAGCTTAATTTCTGGGACAACAATCCCACCTGTTTTCTTCATACTCTAGAGTAGCAAATGCTAGCCCCTCCATCCAAGCTGTCTGCAGGGAAGTGGAAGGGAGGAGGTGAAGCCTGAAAGAGAGCAGGGAACCTCTCTTTTCCTATCCTGCATTCCCCTGACTCCACATTTCCACTTCCTTTTTGAGTATGAATTAAGCTCTGGTTTCGGCAGTAGCGCACTCTTTCCATAAAGAAGCTCTTACTGCAGTGCATACTGATGCTGTCTTTTAAAAGATTACCAAATCAGCACCTGTGAAGGCTGTGAATATCTTGGGGTTTTTATTTTTTTTTTCATCTTTTCTTTCGTGCCCATTTAACAGCTAGCTTAATCTTTGGCAAGGTATGCTTGTCTTTCTGGCTTGATGATATTTAATTTGCAAATTCAAGTTCAATTTATTTGATATACTGCAAATATTCTAAAAAAATAAAAAGTCTAAGAAATTGGTGGGGGGACACAAAACATGACTAGACAAGACGGAAAGAGAGAATGCAACACAAGATACAAGAGGCGAGAGGAGAAGGGAAAAATTACATAGCACAGAGAAAGAGGGGAAGGGGAAAATAAGTGTGGGACCAGAATAATAGACTGTCCAAACCAAATAGAATATGCAAAGACTAGGAAGGAGATGACCTATCAGTGTGTCCAGTTGAAAGGCCAATGAAAAATAAGCCTTTAATTGGGACTTGAAAGTATAAGAGGAGGGAGTTCCACAGAGCTGGGGCAGCAATAAGAGTCTCTAGCGATGTCCAGGAAGACTTGATGAAAAGAAGGTACTACTAAGAGACCTTGTAGCTGAACAAAGGTATCCGGTAGGGGCTTAGGGAATCAAAAAAGAAGCCAGAAATGAGGGAAGACCTGGTGACTGAATTTGATGAGACAAAACACTGTTCTTAAGCGGAATCCTATAAATGATTGGGAGAATATGCTTGGAAATAAGAAGGATCATAACATATTTCTTACAGTTGTATAATAATTTTATTGAGGTGTTTTGGACCAGTTACGAAAAAAATATATCACATAAATGAAAAAAAAGGAATAGGAATTAAAGCAACTGGATTCTTCTGTCTTGTGCTTAGCAGAAGTGGTGTCAGCTGAGGCTAGTGGGAGACACACCGGAGTCCAAGGCAGCCACTAAGGAGTGGAGACAGAGACTGTGTCTGAATTCAAAAGGGCCTGGGATCTCTCGGAGAGAGAAAGAGATAATGGTTCCTGTGGATGGGCAGACTAGATGGGCCATTTGGCCTTTATCTTCCATCATGTTTCTGTGTCAACGCAAGGCCAGATACCGTGAAGTGCCGCTATAGAGACAACATAAGCTTAACGGGGCTAGCTCACCTCTTACAAAAGACTAAGATGGCAGCTTTTAGAGAATGACAAAATTTGTCCCTGTCCCCACGGGATCTATCTCCATCCCCATCCCTGCAAGCTCTGCCCTCATCTGCACAAGCCTCAAACGCTTTAAAGTCATAACCTACGGGGACGGGATGGGCATAGAGATAGATCCCATGGGGGATGGGGACAAATTTGTGCCCATGTCATTGTCTAGGCCAGCTCAATTCAAAACAACAGATATCGACATCTCACAAAATCAAAGTACCATCAGTGTGTATTTTACCTGCAAAGGGGAGGGGGGCAGTTTTTAAATGAGTTATGGGAAATGCCTTCATGATACATATGCACACAAAGCAAAGTTTAATATTTTGAAAGTATGATGTCCAATTATATGTTTTACAGCATTGTTGTGGGAAGGGTGGGGTTGAACCAATTATGATTGTTAGTTTAATTATTAAAACCTGGGAGGGTGGGACTAGGAACCGTATAATTAATTGAAGGATGCTCATAGGGCTAAATGTTCATTTGGGGCACCTTGATATACTGTACTAGCCCTGTCACCTTGTGACACTGAAGCCTAGACTGTTTCTCTTACCTGAAACTGGCCTAGTGGTGGTCTGATGGTAAGGGAGGTTCAGGAAACAAAACTCCAAGCATAAGTGCCATTTTCAAAGTTTTGTTCTTGCTAACATTTGGCAAGGGCTATCTGGTATAAAGTCCCAGATAAAATTTGCTTTCTCGGGGGGAAGTTATCAGCATGGGCTACCATTAAAGATAAGTTATTTTACTTTTGGGTCTCATTGCATAGAATGGGACTTGTGTTAAAATGGGACATATGAGCAGTAAAATAATGTTAAGGGTAGCCCATGTTGATAACTAAACCCCTGATTGACTGCAATCAGTGTGCCATAGTTCAATGCAACATTGCAAGACTGCTGTGTTTTACAATAATGTATTTTTCTTCCAGGATTTTTTTTTCTATCTTTTCGTTTTTCATTATTACTGACCTGTACTTATGAAGTCAATGCAGACATGTGCGGCTCTGCTTCTTAGGTGCTGCAAACCAGCCCAGATTTCTGAATACTTGTAATACACAAATCAGTCTGTGCAGGCTATTTTGGTTAATTTTAGACTAAATGTATGCAGAGTCTTATGAACTGAATATTCTTTTGGAGAAAACAATATATTTCTGGTCACCAAGGACCAGAGTTGCCCACTCCTGGTTTGTGGCAGTGTGTAGGGTGAAAAAAACCTAGAAGATTGATTCAAAATAAAGAAAAACAAATTTACAAAAGTAAAAAGCAAAGATACATTTTTTTTTTTTTTACAAATTTCAAGAACAAAAACACATGCAAACCACAGTGAATTGGAAGTTGGCATGACATCCAGAGCTCATGGTTCAGTCATGTGCTGGAAAGCCTGAACGCACAGTGAGCAGAACCTATTACACCAAGAAACCTGCGAATGGCACCTGTGAGAGGAATGTTCTAGGTTGGTTACAAGTGTCCAGCAGTTCGATCCGAGACCTACAGGTATGACAGACGGACACTAGGAGATAACATATCACAAAAGCTTGGTTTAAGGCAAAAGAGCTGATTGCTACAATGCATCAAATTTTTTTTAATGAGATCTTACTCTTCAAAATGAGATTGCAAGCATAGTTTGGTTAGTAGTCCTGTAGCCACAGATGTGGTTCGTGCTATAACCCTAATTTCCAGTCTTTTTTTTTTTTTTTTGCCTAGCTACAGCCTGTGTGGCCCCTTAAATTTTACACCGAGCACAGAGAAGATGCATAAACGTCATTGATACTGGATTTTTGAATCCTTCTCCCAAGAAGCAGGCCTGCAAAACCAATGCTGTCCTTCACACTGACTTTTGGGATCTTTAAAAACTATAGTAATACTTTTGTGAGATCTGCATGGAATTCATGATCTCTATTTGCTGGCTAACCTTGTGTTTTCTCTCCTGCGAGTATAGGACTGGAGGAACTCTATGAGTTCCTTGTCGTGTGTGTGCGCTTGCCTCATGCTGGAATTTCTAGTGTATAATCTCTTTGTCTGCAGAAGGACAAAACAATTATGCACAGGGAAGCAGGATTCAAGAAGCGTCCACTGTCTGGCAGCCTAAACTGCTTCCGGGTTTAGGGTCTTAACAAGTCTTGCTGCAGCTAGCAAGATGTTTTGATGTCTCTCCTCCTGAATTCCAGCGTCCTGCAGGTGTGTTTGTGACAAAGAAGGCACTTGGCTTAGTGTGTTGATTCCAGCTTCTGCGAGAGGGCTGATGTACATGGGCAGTCCAATAGAAATGAGCCAATCAGAGACAGAGGTGATACAACCAGGGGATACGGGCTTTCTGCACATTTCAGTGAGTCCTCCGCTTGGAATCTAGATATGCAAACAGATGTTCAATGTCAGTAGCTACATCATATAGAACTCCCCCCCCCCCCAGGAAATGAAAACAAGGTCTAGGTTTTCTGTTCTCAGCAGAAATGGTTTTAAAAGATGGCCTAGTTTTCTTATACAATGTAAACAAAAGGGAGATTGAGGCGTGGAAAGTGAGGAGGAGTGAAACCTTAGTGGAGAAAGAGAGGGGGAGAATTAAACAGAAGAAAACCAAGAGGTAGAGATCAATGTCTGAGATAGATAGATGGGAGAGAAAGAAGTGTCAGATGGACTGGAGACTCTGGAAGGAGCATTAAGAGAAGACAGAGAACAATAGAAACCAGAGACTGAGACCAGCATGATTAGACATATGAAATTTCCAGACATCAAAGGTAATAAAAATTGTTTTCAATTTTGTTATTTGAATATGTTGATTTTTGGAATTTAAATCCAGTGTTGTAACTAATGCTGGGTTTTACTAAATGGCACTAGAGGTTTTTTTTTTTTATCATGGACCATTGTACTAAAAACCTCTAGCGCTGTTTAGTAAAAGGAGCCCTTAGGCCTCCTTTTTCAAAACGGCAATAGTGAGTGCCGCGCAGCAAATGCTCCAAAGCCCATTCAATCCCTATGAGCGTCGGAGTATTTACTGCGTCTGTCCATGCTATCAGGCTTTGTAAAAGAGGCCCTAAGTAAGTAAGTAAGGGGGAGTGTGTGGTGCAGTGGTTAAAGCACCCTGAGGTTGTGGGTTCAAACCCACGCTGCTCCTTGTGACCCTGGGCAAGTCACTTAATCCCTCCATTGCCCCAGGTACATTAGATAGATTGTGAGCCCGCCGGGACAGACAGGGAAAAATGCTTGAGTACCTGAATAAACTCATGTAAACCGTTCTGAGCTCCTGATGGGTGAGGCCCGACTTTAGAGGCGGTCGGAGCATACCGCGAGTGATTTCCTTCACTCGCCAGTGCTCCAGCTGCCCTCTCCTACCGGTCATTCGTGGTCAGAAAATACTGCGAATGACTGGGACTGCGAATCGCTGACCGCGAATGACCGGGGGAGCACTGTATTCTAAGTGTGTGATTGAGACCTAGTATTGTGTTAGCATTGCAATTCTAGGTAGAGATTTTACTAATCTGGCTTGTTTAGTTTTCCCAGTAGGTATATTGATGTTCTGATCTAGAGCATTGTTCAAAATGGTGGCACTGACCCCTAAAAACAGTCTTGCAATACTCCTGCTGAGGGTTCAAGCTGCCGTATAAGGATTTTTTTTCTTTTATACGGCAGCTTGCACCCCTCAGTGTTGCCATTTTGAGGGGTGCAGGCACCAGAGCAAGAACAACTGGGGATTGAGCCTGTCCCTGGGCCTTGTGAACTGAGTTGGGGGTTCTGATTGGCTGCAAGAGAGCTGATGTGAGGGAGCCCTGATGAGAGGGGGGGTACATGTCAATGCAGGGGAGAGGGTCTCTGATGTGAGAGGTGGGCGCCAAAGTAAAAGTTAGCTTAGGGTGTCACAGTCTCTTCAGTTGGCCCTGTTTAAAAGCTTCTTTTTTTTTTCTTTGATCTCACAAGGTTGGGTGGGATTTTATGTGATTTGCCAGAATCATATTTTCAAGCAGACGGCAGCAGTGAAACCCCTCCAAAATAGTGTTTGCAGCATTGTTTGATTTGTTTTGCTTAGGCTTCATGTTCGTTTTGGAAGCAATGTCATTAAGAGTGCACCCTACACAAATAATGTGCATTATCAGCAAATGAAAAAAAAAAAAAAATACCCCCAAAATGTGTGGTGTTCTGCTTGTTCATTTGTTAACAACATTCAATGACATGTGATATGTAAATGACATTTCCTGTGTCATTGCAAGTGCCAGCCCATTCCTAGGTGATAGTAGAGAAAAGCAGTCACATTTAGCAAGAGACTCACCGCCATGCGGTGCTGCTTCCGGAGCTGTTTCACCCGTATTTGGTCCAGATTTCCTGCCATTTCCTTTTCAGGCTGATTCAGGTCTTCAGCATATCTCTGAACTAAAGCTTCAGGAATTCCACAGCGCCCATGCTGTGCAAGTCCAGGAAAACAAAGAAAGAAAGGAAGGAAGAAAGATCAGTCATCTATTTGACATACCTAAGACACACAAATCCACTGGCATAAAAGAGTAGAGGGGTTGTCTGCTCCTGGAAATTTGCTGTCCATCCCTTTCCCCCTCAATTTTGTGAAAACTCATTTTTGAAGCTAAGCCTCATTATTTTTGAAATTAAACCAATATCCTCAAATTCTTTCTTTCACCCAAGTTTCAAACGAGGCACAGACCTCCCAACCTCTGTGAAAGAAAGGGGGAAAGGAGGCTTGAGGGAACTGTTCTGTTCTGGTTTTGATTTTTAAAGCTGTCATTGGGTACATTAGTTTCATATTGACCTGTGCACAGAGCATCAAGCAACACTACAGATCAGAAGACAAATATTGACATCAAGGCTTTTATTTAGGGTCCCTTTTACAAAGCCACAGTAGCAATTCTCCCAAATGGGCTTTGGTGGATTTGCCATGGGGGGAATTGCTGCCAGAGCTTTATAAAAGGGGTCCTTAGTTACAGTGCTTTGAAAAAACTTCTCACACCCATGTTATATGTTTTACATTCTGTTGTCTAAAAACTACCAATAGAAAATGCACCCCCCACCCTTTTACAAAACTGCAAAAATGGTTTTTAGTGCTGGCTGGTGCACCGAATGTGCTAAAAAAATGTTTTTGCAGTTTTGTAAAAAAAGGGAAGGGGTAAATGATTGCAGATAAAGATCTGCATTTATTTATTTTTATTAAAAAATTTATATACCACATACAATGATGCGGTTTACATATCACATACATTGTATCTTACCTTCCCTATGATTTCCATACATATAACATAGAAATAACTGGATAATTTCATTAACATCCCCCCCCATACACGATGTTAAACATACCAAGTCAAATCCAATTTCAACATCCAGGTCATCCAGTCTGCCCTACAATATAAAACTACTGAAGCATGCTAGAACAATCTGAAATATTTGAAAATTAACTAAGAACAAGGGGAAAAGCCTGCGAAACATGGCTCAAGGACATTTTATTCCAAATATTCTGTGCGTGGGTGTGCATACACAACTGGCTGCATCTGTGCTATTTGTGTGTGTCTCAAAACTTGGAAAGGCTGGGGCTGAGGCCTTTTTGAATGGAGAGGCACCCAAACATTTTGCTGATTTGAACATAAGATTTGCCGCTGCTGGGTCAGACCAGTGGTCCATCGTGCCCAGCAGTCCGCTCACGCAGCAGCCCTTAGGTCAAAGACCAGTGCCCTATTTGAGTCTAGCCTTACTTGCGTATGTTCTGTTCCAGTAGGAACTTATTCAACCTTGTCTTGAATCCCTGAAGGGTGCTTTCCCCTATAACAGCCTCCAGAAGAGCGTTCCAGATTTCTACCACTCTCTGGGTGAAGAAGAACTTCTTTATGTTTGTACGGAATCGTTTCCCTTCTAACTTTAGCGAGTGCCCTCTCGTTCTCTTCACCTTGGAGAGTCAATTCCTTTCAATATCTTGAATGTTTCGATCATGTCCCCTCTCAGTTTTCTCTTCTCAAGGGAGAAGAGGCCCTGTTTCTCTAGCCTTTCGTTGTACAGCAACTCCCACAGTCTCTTAACCATTTTTGTTTCTCTTCTCTGGACCCTTTCGAGTAGTACTATGTCCTTTTTCATGTACGGCGACCAGTGTTGGACGCAGTATTCCAGGTGGGGGGCGTACCAAGGCCCGGTATGATGGCATGATAATCTTTTCAGATCTGTTTGTGATCCCCTTCTTAATCATTCCTAGCATTCTGTTTGTCCTTTTCGCCGCCGCCAGGCATTGCATGGATGGTTTTATTGACTTGTCTGCAAATACTCCCAAGTCTCTTTCCTGGGGGCTCTCTCCGAGTATAGCACCGGACATCCTGTATTTGTGCATATGATTTTTGTTACCATGTGTGGTAGCATATCTATCACCAAAGTGACCAGAAACAAATAGCTACAAATGCAATAAACATTTTTTTATATAAATATTTTTTGTTGTTAATAAGATGCCCTCTGATTAAAAAAAAAACTCTTGAGTCATCAGTCCTGTTAACCTACGAAGCCATAATTTGTGGTACAATATTGCATATTTAGCCTTCTTTAGATAGATATAAAAGCCGGCTCTTCTTGATTATGACCGGAATAGACATCCAGATGATTACACGTAACTGGAAGAGTTACGACAGACTGAATTACACATTTTGGTGGGTAAATATTTGTTCCATGTATAAATATGAGAGAATGAATGCGGAGTGTTTGGGAGGGGAGCCACGCCCTGTTCTCACCTGGGCTTCTCTCTGGCTCCCCCGGTGGACACTTAGGCAATAGTCTTCCTCCCTATTCCTAGGAATAGGTTTAATCTATGTTTAAATCTATGTTCCTAGCTATGCTGTGTGGATGGTAGTGATTGTGCAGGGCTTCATCTGCCCCCCATTCTGGGTCGGTGGCATCCTCAAGTGGGAGCTGGCCTTGGCAATCCCCTTTTTGGGCTTCTTGCCATCCTTTCTTCCAGCTTTCATAGGGATCTTAGCAGACCCGGAGCCTGATTAATCACATTATCCTCCAATCAGAGACATCAAACGGAAAAAACTGTACATAGTAACATAGTAACATAGTAGATGACGGCAGATAAAGACCCGAATGGTCCATCCAGTCTGCCCAACCTGATTCAATTTAAATTTTTATTTATTTATTTTATTTTAATTTTTCTTCTTAGCTATTTCTGGGCAAGAATCCAAAGCTTTACCCGGTACTGTGCTTGGGTTCCAACTGCCGAAATCTCTGTTAAGACTTACTCCAGCCCATCTACACCCTCCCAGCCATTGAAGCCCTCCCCTGCCCATCCTCCACCAAACGGCCAGACACAGACCTTGCAAGTCTGCCCAGTAACTGGCCTAGTTCAATATTTAATATTATTTTCTGATTCTAAATCTTCTGTGTTCATCCCACGCTTCTTTGAACTCAGTCACAGTTTTACTCTCCACCACCTCTCTCGGGAGCGCATTCCAGGCATCCACTACCCTCTCCGTAAAGTAGAATTTCCTAACATTGCCCCTGAATCTATCACCCCTCAACCTCAAATTATGTCCTCTGGTTTTACCATTTTCCTTTCTCTGGAAAAGATTTTGCTCTACGTTAATACCCTTCAAGTATTTGAACGTCTGAATCATATCTCCCCTGTCTCTCCTTTCCTCTAGGGTATACATATTCAGGGCTTCCAGTCTCTCCTCATACGTCTTCTGGCGCAAGCCTCCTATCATTTTCGTCGCCCTCCTCTGGACCGCCTCAAGTCTTCTTACGTCTTTCGCCAGATACGGTCTCCAAAACTGAACACAATACTCCAAGTGGGGCCTCACCAATGACCTGTACAGGGGCATCAACACCTTCTTCCTTCTACTGATCATGCCTCTCTTTATACAGCCCAGCATCCTTCTGGCAGCAGCCACTGCCTTGTCACACTGTTTTTTCGCCTTTAGATCTTCGGACACTATCACCCCAAGGTCCCTCTCCCCGTCCGTGCATATCAGCTTCTCTCCTCCCAGCATATACGGTTCCTTCCTATTATTAATCCCCAAATGCATTACTCTGCATTTCTTTGCATTGAATTTTAGTTGCCAGGCATTAGACCATTCCTCTAACTTTTGCAGATCCTTTTTCATATTTTCCACTCCCTCTTCGGTGTCTACTCTGTTACAAATCTTGGTATCATCTGCAAAAAGGCACACTTTTCCTTCTAACCCTTCAGCAATGTCACTCACATACATATTGAACAGGATTGGCCCCAGCACCGAACCCTGAGGGACTCCACTAGTCATCTTTCCTTCCTTCGAGCGACTTCCATTACGATGGCCTTCTAGCCACACAGGCCGCAAAAGTAGACCACCAACTCTCCAATCTACTAATTGCAACCCCAGACTACAAAACTTTCAGAAAAGAAATAAAAACCCTGCTATTCAAGAAATCCATGAAGACTAACACCGTATGAAACATTTCAATCCTTTGAAGCAACCCGCTCTACTCTGTAACACCTCTGGACATGTCCAGAAATCCTCTTCTGTAATCCGCCTTGAACCACAAGGTAATGATGGAATAAAAATCACTAATGTAATGTAATGTCTACTATGATATTCAATAAAGTGTGGAGCCCATTGTAATGAATGTCAGGTATCTCCCTTTTTACAGATTCCTTACACATCCGGGGGGGGGGGGGGGGAGGGTGGGAGAAGGGGAAGGTATTTGGGATTGCTAAAGGTATTTATCTATAATCTAATATAATAAAATGCTAGGCCGCGCATGCGCACTCAAAAGTCGTGTTCCCTGATCTGTCGCGGAAACACGAGTGCGCATGCGTGCATTTTACGTCACCAATCTCTGTTCCTCCTGCACCATGGCACACCAGGCATGTCCGCCACCGGCCTTGAGCTCCTGGGGGCTGGCGGCGCGAGCCGCCCGGCCGGTGCTGAGGCCCCGCCTCCCGCTTCCGCCCTACACGGCGCTGCCAGACCCGGCCCTACAAAACGCTGAGGCCCCGTCTTCCACTTCCGCCCTACACGGCACCGCCAGACCCGGCCCTACAAAACGGCCCTACACTCAGATCCGCGAGCAGGGTTGCCATGGAAACAGAGGGGATCAGGAGCTAAACAGAGATTTAAAAAAACAAACAAACAGTGGACAAGGACAGAGACACCCAGACACTCACAGAAGGACAGGGGGCTAAAGAGACAGATTGAAAAAAATCACAAAACACAGAGGACAAGGAGAGAGAGACACACAGACACTCACAGAAGGACAGGGGGCTAAAGAGACAGATTGAAAAAAATAACAAAACACTAAGGAGAGAGAGAGACACAGGAAACAAATGACAAACAGACATACAGCAGCCAAGGAGACAGACAACAAAAAAAATACAGACATACTTACATACAGCGTCCAAGTAGACAGACAGAGAGACAGTGGGCAAGGAGACAGCAAAAAACAAAAATACAAACAGCCAAGGAGACAAATGGAAAAAAATAAAAAATACAATGCCCAAGGATAAATTCAGGAAAAACAAACAAACAGGCGTACAGTGGCCAAGGAGTTAGACTGCAAAAAAAACATACAGACATACAGCAGCCAATGAGACAGACAGACTGACAGCGACCAAGTAGACAATCAGCAAAAAAACAAAAACAAACAGTGACCAAGGAGATAGACAGACAGACAAATGTTAAGGAGATAGACAGCAAAAAAAAGAGACACAGCGGGCAAGGAGACAGAGAACAAAAAAATACAAACAACCAAACAACAGCCAAGGAGATAGATGGGGAAAAAAGGCACACATACAGTAGCCAATTAAAAAGACAGAGAGACAGTAAAAAAAATCCAACCATACAGTGGCCATGTCAACCGTGCCTCAGAGCGGCCTGCGAGGTTCGTTACAGCTGGTGGGCTGTTTTAAAGAAGAGGAGCCACATACTGGACAGGGGAGCAGGTAAGGAGTGCTGCTGGACAGGGGGAGCAGGGAAGAGGGTCAGGGGAAGAAAGTAAGGAGTGCTGCTGGGCAGGGGGAGCAGGGAAGAGGGTCAGGGGAGAAAAGAAGGAGTTCTGCTGGACAGGGAGAGCAGGGAAGAGGAACAGGAGAGCAGGGAATAGGAACAGGGGAGCAGGTAAGAAGTGCTGCTGGACAGGGGGAGCAGGGAAGAGTGACTGGGGAGCAGGGAAGAAGTGCTGCTGGACAGGGGGAGCAGGGAAGAGGGACAGGGGGAGCAGGTAAGGAGTGCTGCTGGACAGGGGGAACAGGCAAGGGGTGATGATTGACAGCCGAGGAAAGAGAGAGACAGAAAGCGGCCAAGGGGAGAGAGAGAGAAAGAAAGAAAGAAAGACACACACATCTATTCTAGCACCCATTAATTTAACGGGCTTAAAGACTAGTATTGCAATAATATATGCAATGTAATAGTTATGTGAGGAAGGGAGGGAGAAAAGGATTGGTAATGTATTAATTTTGTGTATTTTAAGTGCGTTATGTATAATGCTCATGTTTAATATAGTTGTATTGCACTGTCAAAATTTGAAAATCAATAATGAATTAAACAAAAACAAAACAAAACCCAACAACTCTGCATGCAGGCTAAGCATGCAGCCATATAAAGCTGCTTTAGAAGATTAAAGGAGTTTTCTCATATATTTTGGTATTAATGAGATGCCCTCAGATAAACTCACCTAAGCATGCAGCCATATAATGCTGCTTTAGAAGGTGAAAGGAGTGTTCTCATTCATAGGGCTGTTCTCGCTGCCATTTGTGATCTTTTTTATATAGGGCTCCTTTTATTAAGGTGCGCTAGAGGTTTTAGCGCAGTGCCGCATGAGCTAAATGCTAACGCCTCCATAGAGCTTGCGTTAGTATTTTTTGTTTAGCGCATGGTTTGCACGCGCTAATCTTTAGCGTGCGCTAAAAACGCTAGCGCACCTTAGTAAAAGGAGCCCATAGTGTTAGAAAACAAAAGTTCACCTGGAACAAGAAATAGTCTGGTGAATTTTTGTTTTCTAACACTATATAAAAAATGTCACAAACAGCTGCATGTTTAGGTGAGTTTATCTGAGGGCATCTCATTAATAACAAAATATATTTATATATATATATATATATATATATATATATATATATATATATATATAAAAGTTTATTGCAGTGTTTCTGGTCACTTTGGTGATTTGTACTTTTTTCCAGAAATATTTTTGGGGTTTTTGTACTTTGGTAACATATCTCGTCATTAGATGCCACTGCTATTTCATTTCACTTATTTAAATTTGGTATACTGCAGAATTCAGACAGGCAGGACAAAGCAATTCAGAATATTAATAAAAAAACAGATGAAAAAGAATTGAACTACTAGGAAAAACATAGAAAAATGAAAGGAGATAAAGACCATATGGCTTATATAGTCTGTCCCTTCCTCCCCCTTAGCAAATCAATGTACTTGTCCTGTCTCAACACCTCCACTAGGAGGCTTTTCCATGTATTCACCCTTTCCATGAAAAAGTATTTTCTGAGATTACTCTGAGTATATCCCCCATTCATCTTCATCCTATGCCCCCCATTCTAGAGTTTCCTTTCAACGGAAAGAGACTCACCTCATGTGTATTTATGCCATGTAGGTATTTAAACATCTCTTATCATATCTTCCCTCTCCTGCCTTTTCTCCAACGTATACATACTGAGAACTTACATTGAGGGGGGAGAATTTCATTTATTACTAGTCTATGTACCCAATTCATTTGATCACCAATTTTTTTCAAACTTTGGTACACCTGGCAATAAAGGATCTCTCTATCCCCTTGATACTGGTAGGTGATTTTAATCAAGTACTCAATCCTGAGATGGATAATTCTGATGCTCTGGCTAGATTTGACTTACGTCAGATTAAAGGGATCTCTTACTTATACAACTCTCTGGGCTGAATAGATCCATTGCACCTCCTGCACCTTGCAAATTGAGACTATACATACCAATTTAGAGCACATAGATTTTCCAGAATAGTATTTTTGTACACCGCCTTGAAAGTTTGATTAGGCGGTATAAGAAATTTTAAATAAACTTGAAACTTGGTTATATTTTACTTTCACAAACATAGTTTCCTCAGATGCAGGAGATGGCTATTGATCCCTTGGAAATGTTGGACCATTGTCCAATTTGGGTGGATATGGTGACTGGAGAGTCAACCTCACCAGGAAGAGTTTTGTTATTCCCAGCATATTTACTTGACAATGTAGATTTTGTGAACTACCTTCAGCAGAAATGGGAGGACTATGTTAGCTTTCATGAGCAACATTTTTTTCTGGGACATCGCTAAAACAGTTTTGTGTGATGAAATCCTCACATATGTGATTGCTCAGAAGAAAAGAGTGGTGCAGGGTATCATACATTTACAAAAGAAATGCATGGCCCTAAAAAGTCAGCATTTGCATAGTCAAAGTTGGTCCTCGAGGGCCGCAATCCAGTCGGGTTTTCAGGATTTCCCCAATGAATATGCATGAGATCTATTTGCATGCACTGCTTTCATTGTAAGCTAATAGATCTCATGCATATTCATTGGGGAAATCCTGAAAACCCAATTGGATTGCGGCCCTTGCAAACCTGACTTGGGTTGCGTCAGTTCTCGCGAGACTCACGAGAACTGAATGCAGCCATTCTGAAAGTGGGGCGGGCCCAGGCAGCAGTGCAGACACACACTCCTGCCGGCCCATACACCACTAGACTACCAGGCTTAAGGGGCGCTTAAAAAGGTACTGTGGGGCGGGGGTGTTTTAAAAGGAAGGGCATGCATGCGTGCGATGTTTTAAAAAGTAGTACTGGGGGGGGCGGGGGAGGAGGAAAAAATTGTTAGTCAGCTGGGACAGATCCCTCCTGTCTCAGCCTACCACTAGACCACCAGAAGTGAGGGGAGTGGTAGGTTACAGGTCAGGGAAGGAGGGATAGGGTGCAGAGCCTTGCAGGGAGGAGGGACAGGGTGCAGAGCCTGGCAAGGAGTGTGGGGTTGGGTGCAGAGCCTGGCAGGGAGTGAAGGAGGCTGGATGCACAATTTGGTTCAGAATTTTTTTTTCTTGTTTTCCTCCTCTAAATCTAGGGTGCGTCTTATGGTGAGGTGCATTTTATGGAGCGAAAAATACGGTAATCTGTTAATCTGTTAATAACATCCTTCCAAAAAAAGGATGGGTGACATACTTATATAATATTGTATAACTGGAGCTGTCATCATTTTCACAGGAGAGATATAAAGGGCACCATTTTTCAGTTTGTAAATAACCAATAAGGTATGTCTGTCATTTCTCATTATTATTATTTATTTTTATGGTACTTTTTCTGTATAATCTTTGTGTTACATGGTATTTTATAATGTTATATGTTTTAGGACTCCTGATGCAGGCGGTTTAGCTGAAACACAATCCGTGTTGAGTCCATGACTTGCCAGATGTTTTTATGTATGTACTTTATCTTTGGTTGCTATTAAAGTGTGATTTGAAGACCAGTCTCTCTCTGCTCTGTTTCATTGGACTTGCTACTTTTTGTGCAGAGGTGACTATTTCCATTGTTGGTATTAGTTAGCTAGAAATGCAGTTTTAAAATAAACTTCATAAGAATATCCCTGGCTTAGTCATGGAAGTAATGGCTTTCCTGCCTACCTTATCCGAGTAGGGCTCCTCTGTAAGATCAATCTCTTCAGATTGTAGCTTGTTTTCTATTAGCATTTCCTGATCCATCCCTCGGCCACCTGCAGGTTTCTTAGCTGAGACTGGGCCCAGTTTTACCATGTGCTGAGTGATGCCAGGAGCCTCGGGGTGTTCGGACAGCTGTGGGAGCTGCATGTTCTGCTCCTGCTCAGCAGATGGGCTACAGTCAGGAGCCAGGCGCCAGTTGCTGGGCATCAACAAGCTAGTTGTTTTGACTGGCAGGTGGGGTACTTCTGGATATGAAAGAGTGCCACTTGAAATCATAGGTGGGTGGTACAGGCCATTGGCAAGGCGAGGTCTGCTCTTTTTGGCAGGGACAGGTGGTGGCTGAGAAAATAGTTTTGGTTGCATTTTTGCTGATGCTGGACACCTCTGCTCTATGGCCTCAGAGACTGGTATCTTACTGGCACTCCTGGGTTCCCAGCTGCTATTGTCATGGCTTTCCACAGTTGTCCTGTTTGTGCTTTGTGTAACTGAAGCCTTACAGTTCTTGGTCAGATACAGGGTATTAGTCTTTGCCCCTGAACAGTCCAATTTCTGAACGTCAGTGGCAGCAGTCCTATTAGCCTCTTCTGTAGCACCAATGCTCACAGGGCTTTTAGTCTTGATCACATCCTGGCACAGGATGCACAGTTTCCTAGTGAGGTCCTGCCTTTCAGCATTGCATTCATTTTGGAGGTCATCTAAGGAATGGGACCGGGGCCAGCTCACAAGAGGCTGTTTGTCCAGTGTCTCACAGCTCCGGCAGACTGTCACTGGTAAGCTTTTGCGGTTCTTCTTCAAGCCTGGCATGGTAACAGACTTGAGGTAAACCTTTGGAAAGGGGTGCCTGGCTGACTTCTGCTTCTCTGCCTGCTGCAACACTTCCACGGACTGGGTCAGGGGCAGGGTTGGATAATTTGTCAGTTGATCTTGGCTGAAGCTGTGCTCTGTGGCTGATTTTTTAGGCAAGGAACAGGCCCTTGGAGTTTTGCCTAGAATAAAAGAAAAAAAATAAAAATACTGTATCCAAGTTGTAAATACAGTACATAGAATAGGATGCAGTATATTATCTGTAGTGGCTACATTCAATTTTGTGGCATAGAGGTTTGCAAACCTGTCCTGGGAGGGCATTGGCCACTCAGTTTTCAAGGTGGCCTTAATGAATATGCATGAGATAGATCTGTGTGTGATGTATTTCATGTATATTCATGATGGACATCCTGAAAACTGAATGACTGATGCCTTCTCGGGACAGGTTTGAGAACCACTTTTCTGGCTGTCTAAAAATATGGAAAAGTGTCTAACGCCAAATATTGTATATTTATACATCATTAAAAACAACCACTCAAGAATAATAGGACCTGAAAATACTAAATACCACTCTCCTAATCTGCAAAAAATATATGTATATGTAAATCTAAACTACTCCACTTGTGTAAGAAAGTAAACAAGCTAGAGATGTGCATTTAACTGAGTAAAAACACACTAAGTAAAAGCACACATTGTTTGAACCAAATGCATTGGAAATGGCATAGGAAAAAGCAGCCCACTATCACCCTCCAGAGATTGGGTTGGTGGATGAGGTTGTGGTTTCAAACCCACGCTGCTCCTTGTGACCCTGGGCAAGTCACTTAATCCCCCCCATTGTCCCAGGTACGTTAGATCGATTGTGAGCCCGCCGGGACAGAGAGGGAAAACTGCTTGAGTACCTGAATTAATTCATGTAAACCGTGCTGAGCTCCCCTGGGAGAACGGTATAGAAAACGGAATAAATAAATAATTAACGGGGTGAAAGAAACCTTATTGACAAGTGATCCCGTTAAACCATTTCAAACTCAGTTTCCTGTTCTATCCCTGCCTGTGCCCCATTCCTGCAGGCTCTGTCTTAACCGTACAAATCTCGAACTCTTATGATTTTAAATTGTTCAAGCAGTGGCGTAGTAAGGGTGAGCAATGCCCCCGCCCTCTTCCCCCATCCTCCCTGCCACATGCGCACCCTCTTCCCTTTCCCCATTCCTTTTTCACTTTTCCGGCCTGAGCAGCATGCCCACGGTGGTGTCGGCGAGCCCTTTGAGGTCGCGGTCCTAGGCCTGGGTCCCAGAAGTGATGTCAGAGACAGCGCCGATGCCGACGCGGGCAGCAACCTCACGCTGGGGAAGCAAAAAAAAGTACGGGGAAGGCAAGGGACATGGGCGCAGCATGGGCAGGAGTGGGGAGGGGGGGGGGGTCGGAGAGGAGGAGGAGTGCTGCGCCCTTAGGAAGACCGCACCCAGGGCAGACCGCCCCACCCCCCTACTATGCCACTGTGTTCAAGGCTTGTGCAGATGAGGACAGAGGTTGCAGGAATGAGGCAGGGTCAGAGACAGAACTCACAAGGGTAGGACAGGAAACTGAGTAGGAGATAATTTGACTTGCTCACCTACAATCTCTTTTGGACATTTGGGGCTAGACCTGTTTTAACAATGAATAAGTTTTTTTTTTAAGTTTTAATTTTAATTATTCTTAATGAATCGCCTATTTTAAATCACTAAGCGATGTACAAAGCCTTAATACATACAGATTGATACCTTAATACATACAAATTAAATATTAGTGACAATATAAAGTAAATTTTGTAAATAGTAAACATACTTATTTACATACGTATATTAAAATGTTAGTTAGGGTATAGAGACATACTTGAATTGTGAGGATAAATAGGAAAGAAATTACAATAATTGGATAGGAAAGGAAGAGTAATAACAAAGGAAAAAACAAGTAGGAAGGGGAAGTAAATTTATAGGAATTTAAGTGTCAAAAAGGTGCCCAAACTGAACAAATGACCACTGGAAGGATGAAGGCATGACACCATCCTATGGTCCCTGACCCCCCTCCCACCCCCAAAGATGTGAATGAAACAGTATATACCTGCCTGTATGATTGCTTCAGATGTATGTGTGGTGCTGTACATTAGAACATTCAAGAAATGGTCCCTGCTCAGAAGAAATTACAATCTACTTAACAGACAAAAAGGTGCAAATCATAAGCCTGTGCTAATGCTAAAATTGTAGCCCGATTTGTTAACCTCGAGGAAGCCGCTTGTTAGTGGCGAAACGGGTCCCCCTCGGACAGATACTGATTGGGGCTAATGCAGCATATTTCATGCAGCCTTACTGACACAAGTTGAAGCAGAAGATAAGTGATTTATTTTACAACTATAAATGCTGGGTGTGATTCTATACTTCACAATATGACGTTGATTTTTTTTTCTCATATTGAGATTTAGCTATATATCTTCAGCACTGACTTATTTGTATTGATACTAAGCGTAATGAGTAGCAATGCAATTGTCTATGACCACTAATATTGGTTGAGACTAAAAAATGTGCTCTGTGGTGCAATATGCACAAGCAGTTTGGTATTAGTTAAAAAAATTTTTGAAAAAAGATAAAAAGAAAAAAAATTTTTGATAATAAATTAAACATTTTTTTGAGTAGTAATAATTTATTGGATTTAATGAAAAAAGTCATTATAAATATGAAGGTTTTGGATCGATGAAAGATACCCATGCCACAATTCCTATATGGATAATATTACTATGATCCTTGGAGTAGCAATTCTGAGATTCTTTCCTTCATTTAGATACCTTATCTTTGTATGATTAACCTTGTGTGGATCTGGATTTGTTTTGGCTAACCTAAGAATTTTTCACCTATTCTATTTTCTATGTGCTGTACATTAGAACATTTAAGACACAGTCCCTGCTCAGAAGAGATTACAATCTACTTAACAGACAAAAAGGTGCAAATCATAAGCCTGCCCTAGTCCCGCCCAAACCACACCTCTGCCTCTTTGGATGCATTGCAGACAACCACCATAGAAATCCATCTAGAACATGGGATTCGAAAATAGCAAATTGGAAGGGTTTGGTGAGAAAAATGTCCACTTCCCCCTTAATGCCGCTCCTCTGCCCTTTTCCCTACCCTGCCTTTCCTGAAAAGAATATAGCCTGATATAACGATATTTCAGTCATTGTTCTCCTTTGATTTTGTTATCCTTGGCTTGTACCTTTTTATTTTGTAATTCAATAAAATAGATTTGAAGTTAAGTCTTTTATGAGACCTCATTTACCCACCCACCCCTTACAAAATCGCACAAAAGGTTTTTAGAACTGTGCTGAATGCTTTTTGCTGCTCCAACAGTCATAGAGTTCGTATGAGCGTCGGAGCAGCACAGAGCATACAGCACGCTGGCCAGCCGGCGCTAAAAACCTCTTGTGCGGTTTTTTAAAAGGGGGGGGTAGAGTATTGTGCACAATAAGACCACACCTTCAAAAAGATATCAACAGGATGGAGTCAGCCCAGAAGTCAGCTACTCAAATGGTCAGTGATCTTCGCTATAAAACATTTAGGGACAGACATAAAAATCTCAGTATGTAAACTTTGGAAGAAAGGTGGAGAGAGAAGATATGATGGAGACATTTTATTACCCATGGCATAAATGATCTGGAGATGAGTCCTTTCAACAGAAAGGAAGCTCTGAATAAGGTGGCATAGGATGAAGGTTAATGGAGACAGACTCAGGAATAACCTGAGGAAATACTTTTCTACGGAAAGGGTGGTTTATTTCATGGAACAGCATCCTGGTGGAGGTGATAGAGATGAAGATTCATCTGATTTAAAAATAAAATAAAAAAGCTTGGGGCAAGTACATAGCATCTCTAAGAGAGAGGAATAGCAGAAAAAATGGATGGGGTAGACTCTAGTAGATGCACATAACGGGCAGAGCTCTGGGTTTCTGGCCCAGAAATATCTAAGAAAAAGAACAATTTAAATTAAATCATTAAATTATAGAGAATGTATGTTTGGGGAGACCGGATGGACCATTTAGGTCTTTATCTGCTATCATTTACTATGTTACTATCTGTCTTCATTTTTCTCTGTTTCTTCGTCTATGTGCATATCTCAGAGGGAGAGAGGAAGACCGTTTAAGGTTAATAGCAAGTACGAGTAAAATGTCCTTTTGCAACATTGTTGGATTGTTAGTTTAATCAAATATTAACAATAAATGTGACTATGCTGCAACCAGATTATATTTGAGTCTACTTTTGCTTACAGGACTGGAGGCAACATGGATTCTTTGACTGGGTGACCAGAGAATTGGATAGAGGATGTTTGCTAGATGTGTTGTATTTAGATTTTAGCAAAGCCTTTGACAGTGTTCCACACAAACGTCTAATAAATAAACTGAATGCCCTCAGGATGGGTCCCAAAGTGACGGGCTAGGTCAAGAACTGGTTGAGTGGAAGACGATAGAGGGTAGTGATCAATGGAGATTGCTCTGAGGAAAGGGATGTTACCAGTGGTGTGCCTCAGGGTTCTATTCTTGGGCATGTTCTTTTTAACATTTTTATAAAAGATATTACTGAAGGGTTGTCGGGTAAGATTTGCCTCTTTGCAGATGATACCAAAATCTGCAATAGAGTAGACACGCTGGATGGTGTGAAGAACATGAAGAAAGACCTGGTGAAGCTTGACGAATGGTCTGAAATTTGGCAGCTAAAATTTAATGCTAAGAAATGCAAGGTCATGCATTTGGGCTGCAAAATACAGAGGGAATGGTACAGTTTAGGGGGTGAAGAACTTAGGTGCACGACAGAAAAGCGGGACTTGGGTGTGATTGTATGTCATGATCTTAAGGTGGCCAAACAGGTTGAAAAGGTGACGGCGAAAGCTAGAAGGATGCTAGGTTGCATAGGGAGAGGTATGGTCAGTAGGAAAAAGGAGGTATTTAGAATATTGTGTACTATTCTGGAGGCCACACCTTCAAAAAGATATCAGAGCAAGGCTACTAAAATGGTGTGTGGTCTTCATCATAAGGCATATGGGGACAGCCTTAAGATCTCAATCTGTATACTTTGGAGGAAAGGTGGGAGAGGGGAGATATGATAGAGATGTTTAAATACCTACATAAAGTTAATGCGCATGAGCCGACTCTCATTTAAAAGGAAACTCTGCAATGAGAGGGCATTGGATGAATTTAAGAGGTGATAGGCTCTGGAGTAATCAAAGGAAACACTTTTTTACAGAAAGGGTGGTAGATGTGTGGAACAGACTCCCAGAAGAGGTGGTGGAGACAGAGACTGTGTCTGAATTCAAGAGGGCCTGGGATAGGCACGTGGGATCTCTTGGAGAGACAAAGCGATAATGGTTACTGCGGATGGGTAGACTAGATGGGCCTTTTGGCCTTTAAACTAAACTAAACTAAACCTTAGATTTGTATACCGCACCATCTCCGTGTGCGCAGAGCTCGGCACGGTTTACAGAGGTTGGGAGGAAAGGAACTACAAAGGAAGGATATAGGGGAGGGACTGAGGAGATAGAGGGGGACAGGGTACTAGAGCACGGGAGGTGATTAGATTTTTGAAAAGAGCCAAGTTTTCAAGTGTTTGCGGAAGGATTGGAAGGAGCTAGAATTTCTGAGCGGGGATGAAAGGTTGTTCCAGAGTTCTGTGGTTCTAAAAGGGAGGGATGTTCCAAGTTTTCCTGCGCGGGATATACCTTTTATAGAAGGGAAAGATAGTTTCAGTTTTTGGGAGGATCTAGTCGAGAGCGGGTTTGAGGAATTCCAGAGGAGTGGGATAACAGGAGGAAGGATGCCATGTAGAATCTTGAAGGCTATGCAGGCACATTTATAGAGGACTCTGGAGTATACTGGGAGCCAGTGAAGCTTGGAGAGTAGTGGGGAAACGTGGTCGAACTTGCCTTTTGCGAAAATAAGCTTGGCCGCGGCATTCTGAATTAGCTGAAGTCTATGGAGGTTTTTCTTAGTTAGGCTTATATAGATGGAGTTGCAGTAGTCCAGTCTAGAGAGGATGGTGGATTGTACGAGGATGGCGAAATGAGAATGATGAAAGCAGGATCTTACTTTCCTCAACATATGGAGGCTAAAGAAGCATTTTTTTACCAGGGAGTTGAGGTGATCGTTGAAGGAGAGAGAGGAATCTAAGATGATGCCTAGGACTTTGCTTGAAAACTCAAGCTGAAGAGTGGGGCCGGAAGATAGAGGGATGGAGGTGGGTAAATGGTCTGAGATTGGGCCGAGCCAAAGTAGTTTGGTTTTGGACTCATTCAGTTTTGGTTTTGGCCTTTATCTGCCTTTTTCTATGTCAGTATGGAACAGTCTTCCTTTAGCAGTTAGGTCATATTCCTCGTATGAACTATTTTGTAAGTGTTTTAAATCTCTCTTCAGGTTGCTTCACTGGCTCCCTGTCGATCTCCACATACAGTTCAAACTCCTCTTACTGACATTCAAGTGTACTCAGTCCGCAGTTCCTCAGTATCTCTCCTTTCTTATTACTTCCTAGACTCCTCCCCCCCCCATCCCCTGGGAACTCCATTCTTCTGATAAATCCCTCCTGTCGATACCCTTCTCCTCTACTACCAACTCCCGTCTCTGTCCTTTTTACTACCTTGCTGCGCCACATGCCCGAACAACCTACCTAGCTCATTACGACAGGCTCTGTCTCTGTCGGTATTGAAAGCCCACTTATTTGAAGCTGCGTTTAAATCCTAACCCTACCAACATACCTGTGTGCCATCCTCTCAGTGGTCCCCTACCACCTCTTCAGCTCCCTCCAATTCCCTTCTTGAGCACTTGTTCTGACTCCCTTTTTTCCTGTGTCTATCATAGATTGTAAACTTTGAGCAGGGACCGTCTCTCACATGTCCAATGTACAGCATTGTGTGCACCTGGTAGTGCTATAGAAATAATAAATTGTTGTTGTGATGTTGTTTCAGAGATTTTTAATTTAATTTTATTGATTGAGTCACAACTGTTGTTTTCATTTAGATTTGCGGTTGTTATTTAGATTTGATTGTAGTAAACCATTTTGGCCCAGTTTCGGGGATAATAATGCTATATAAAAAGGATGGAATCGGTCCAGAGGAAGGCTACTACAATGGTTCTTGGTCTTTGTCATAAGGCGTATGGGGACAGACTCAAAGATCTCAATATGTTTACTTTGGAGGAAAGGCAGGAGAGGGGAGATATGATAGAGACGTTTAAATACCTACATGGCGTAAATGTGATTGAGTCGTGGTAGAAGCGTGGGATATGCACACGGGATCTCTTAGAGAGAGGAAGAGATAATGGTTACTGCAGGTGGACAGACTGGATGGGCCATTTGGTCTTTATCTGCCATCATGTTTCTGTGTAGGCGCAATTCACAACAAAAAAGGCACCAGAAATGTAGGCCCAGAAAACCCTGGCCTACATTTCCGGCACCTATCTTTCACAGAGGCACAATTCTGTATAGGGTGCTGACATGTAATTGACATGCCATCAGTGGCCAGTTTTTAAGTGACCGCCGGTATCAGCACCCTATAGAGAATCCAGGGTTCTGTGTTTTGCTGACTGCTACCAACGTTATCCCTAGCAATTCAATGCTGGGCCGTGTCTAGGCTTTTGTATTGAATTTCCGGGTTTCCAGAGCAGGCTACACCTTAGCCAATTAAGTATGATATTCAGCACTTAACTGGCTCCACATGAAGATAGAACTGACTTTTATGTGATTCTATTTATGTGGTGACTTTGGCCGGTGAAGTGCTGAATATTGACCCCCTAACTGGCCAAGTGTTGACTTCTCACCTGGAACGCTGCCAAAATAGCTGGTCCTAAGCAGTTAAGTGCTGCTGAAAATGACTAATTAGCCACGAACAGCTGTTTTAACTGTACAGAAGCCATTAAATCACTTGGAATATTGACCTCTAAGTATTTAATACACCTTTTAACGTAGTATTAACAGTGTGGTTTTGCACTGACAGCGCATTAAACACCCACCATGGAAATTCCAAATGGGGGATCACTGGATGGGTGAGGACTTCACTTTATAAGAAATACAGGTGTTGATATTGCATGTTAATAGAACACGCCAACTCCAGCAGTGTTACTACCTGCATTCCACATTAGTAACGTGGCTGTTAATCACAGTACTGATTACATACTGTCCTTAGCTACACAGTTGCTTCTCCAAATTGCTGGGAATGCCCCCACAGTTACCATACAGATTTTGGTCTTAACAGACCTTAATTGTGTTTGTTAATATACTTCAGATCAGTGTCTCAAACTTTTTTAGCTCTGGCACACTCTGGCAAATGTTTTTTGCGGCACATTATAATTGAAATTATAAAACTGCAAAACCAACGAAACGTTTAATTTGAGAGTTATTTATTTAAAGTATGGATAATGTGAAACTAAAGTAGATGAAATAGAGTTACTAATCAATGTGATGAATGTGCTTGTTTTTAAGTGCAAATGAACTCAAAATGCAGCTCGATAGTTGACAAGCAAACATGTATTTCATCAGCCACCATCTGCAGTTCTCTTTTTTTTTTCCCAATTTAATTTCTGTCAGAGCTGAAAATCCAAGTTTGCAAAAATAAGAAGATCCAAATGGCAACAAAGCCTTGATTGCCTTGGTGCTCAAGTACGGATAGCTACTGCATAATAAATAAAACTAAAATTACTTGCCGTTAGTTTTCAAAGACCAATCACATCAAAGAATGATGCTTGTCTTGGTGGTTGTATCCTTACGCACACAGACACTCATAACATTGACAGACTCTTGCGTACGCAATGTACATGCCATCTGTTCTAGTGTATACTTATGAATGGAATTTTTAAAAATAAAATAAAATTCTGGAATCTCTCGTGGCACACCCGGAATTCTCTTTGGGGCACACAGTTTGAGAGATGCTGCTTTAGATATTAAGCAGTGTATATTAGTAAATTGCAATCTTGATTGTAAATTAAACATTGTCCCACATTACATAGAAATAGACGGCAGATAAGGGCCACGGCCCATCAAGTCTGCCCACTCCAGTGATCCTCGCTATCTATCTTTGCGGATAGATCCCACATGTCTATCCCATCTGGCCTTAAAATCCGCCACACTGGTGGCCTCAATAACCCGAAGTGGAAGACTATTCCAGCCATCAACCACCCTTTCAGTGAAGAAGAACTTCCTAGTGTCACTGTGCAGTTTCCCACCCCTGATTTTCCACGAATGCCCCCTTGTTGCCGCGGGACCCTTGAAGAAGAAGATGTCTTCTTCCACCTTGATGCGGCCCGTGAGATATTTGAATGTCTCGATCATATCTCCCCTCTCTCGACGCTCCTCGAGTGAGTAGAGCTGCAAATTCCCCAACCGCTCCTCGTACAGGAGCTCCCTGAGTCCCGAGACCATCCTGGTGGCCATCCTCTGGACCGACTCCAGTCTCAGCACATCCTTGCGGTAATGCGGCCTCCAGAATTGCACACAGTACTCCAGGTGCGGTCTCACCATGGATCTATACAGTGGCATAATGACTTCAGGTTTACGGCTGATGAAACTCCTGCGTATGCAACCTATGATTTGCCTTGCTTTGGATGAAGCTTGCTCCACTTGGTTTGCCGACTTCATGTCTTCCCTGACAATCACTCCCAAGTCTCTTTCTGCTACAGTTCTTGTCAGGATCTCGCCATTTAGGGTGTAGATCTTGCATGGATTCTGGCTTCCCAGGTGCATGACTTTGCATTTTTTGGCATTGAAACTGAGTTGCCAGGACCTAGACCAGTGCTCCAGCAGAAGTAAGTCATGCACCATATCGTCTGTCATTGCCGATGATGCCAAACTGTGCAATGTAGTGAGCAAAAGCACAACAGACAAAAAAGCAAACAATGTTATTTTACCTCGAAGCCCTTCTGTCAGGTCTCTTATATAGATGTTGAACAAGATCGGGCCCAGGACGGAGCCCTGTGGCACTCCACTTATCACCTCCAACATCTCGGAGGGAGTGCCATTCACCATCACCCTCTGAAGCCTACCTCCAAGCCAGTTCCCAACCCATTTGGTTAAAGTGTCGCCCAAACCTAAAGAACTCATCTTGTTCAGCAACCTGCGGTGTGGCACGCTATCAAATGCTTTGCTGAAATCCAGGTAGACGATGTCCAGGGACTCACCAACATCCAGCTTCCTCGTCACCCAGTCAAAGAAGCCGATCAGGTTGGATTGGCACGATCTCCCCTTAGTAAATCCATGTTGGCGGGGATCCCGCAGATTCTCCTCGTCCATGATCCTATCCATTTGGTGTTTGATTAGGGTTTCCATTAGTTTGCTCACTATTGAAGTGAGACTCACTGGTCTGTAGTTTGCCATCTCCACCCTGGAGCCTTTCTTGTGTAGTGGAATGACGTTAGCCGTCTTCCAGTCCATCGGGACGTTACCTATACTAAGGGAGAGATTAAAGAGCGCGGATAGTGGTTCCGCCAAGACTTCTCCCAACTCCCTGAGTACCCTAGGGTGTAGGTTGTCAGGCCCCATTGCCTTGTTGACCTTGATTTTTGACAGCTCGCAGTAGACGCTGCTGGGTGTAAATTTGAAATTACTAAACAGGTCTACTGATTTAATCCTTGTATGTGGTTGAGGGCCGATTCCCGGCACCTCGCGGGTGAAGACTGAACAGAAGTATTCATTTAACAGTTGGGCCTTTTCCGAGTCCGTCTCCACATGGTCTCCGTCTGGTTTTCTGAGTCGTACTATCCCACCCGAGTTCTTTTTCCTGTCACTAATATACCTGAAGAAGGATTTATCTCCCTTCTGGATATTCTTTGCTAGAGACTCCTCCATGCGGAATTTGGCCTCTCTAACTGCCGCTTTGACGGCTCTTGATTTGGTCAGATAATCTACTCTGGAGTCCTGTGTCCCTGATTACAGCATTGCTTAATGACTTCTCTGCATTAACCTCCAAATTTATTATCCTGGGGTCAGATATTAAAAAGGGCATCCATATAGCAGCTGCCACTGTATGGATAGGGCCCCTATATGTGAATTTTCAGCAGTACTACACAGATAAAGACACTGATTCTTTCTGAGGGCCACCCTGACTCTGTTTGGATAGTGCTAGGGTAAAGCATGGACATTCTGCCTAACTCTACAGATAGCTGGTTATATTCAGTTACTATCCATATAATTGTGTGATTTAATTTAAAATAGCAAATAAGCTACCCTGAATTAAACTACTTCTCAGCAATCCATAGAGGTGATGGCAGTCAGCAGTCTTTACATATAATTGGAGTGGAAGAATAGCCTAATAGTTAGTACAGCATGCTGAGAACCTGAGCTCAACTCCTGCCGTGGCTCCCCGTGACCCTGGGTAAGTCGCATAACCCATCATTGCCACTAGAGACATAAAAACATAAGAATAGCCTTACTGCAGTGTATCTCAAACTGTGTGCTGCTGATTGACTACAGGACATGCTTCTTGCTGTGAGAGGCACATCCTGTAGGCCAGGGATCTCAAAGTCCCTTCTTGAGGGCCGCAATCCAGTCGGGTTTTCAGGATTTCCCCAATGAATATGCATTGAAAGCAGTGCATGCACATAGATCTCATGCATAGTCATTGGGGAAATCCTGAAAACCCGAATGGATTGCGGCCCTTAAGAAGGGACTTTGAGACCCCTGCTGTAGGCAATCTGCCAGCGCCAGTGCCTCTCCAGCCCTCTTCCCTGCTGGCACCCCCACTGACGTCTTGGGGCACATCTGAAGGGCCTTCACGCATGTTCAGATGTCGACATCATCACGGCGACGCCCATGCACATCTGTGTGCCTTGAGCTGCGGTCACTACCTTTAGTGTGCCACAGCTCAAGAAAGTTTGCAGGACACTGCCTTACTGGGTCAGACCAATGGTCCATCTGGCCCAGTAAAACATCTTCACAGTGGCCAATCCAGGTCACAAGTACCTGGCAAAAACCCAGATAGTAGCAACATTCCATGCTACTGATCCAATTCCGGAAAAACCTGAAACACGCCCAATTCCGGAAAAAAATGAAAACTCTTCTCTTTGACAATTAATTTTATAAGATCAACATGCGCTCCGGTTCTTTTGTTTAGTACGATTAGGTCTCTTCCTCCTCCTTTCTCCCCTCTTTCCTCCTTACTTCCCCTCTGCCCTATCTCCCCTTTTCCTTTTCAAGTCGCTTAGATCCTCTTTAGTTTTGTGCGACTCACAAATATTAGATTATGTCCAGGGCAAGCAATGGCTTTCCCCATTTCTGTCTCACTAGAAGACTATGGACTTTTCCTTCAAGAACTTGTCCAAACCTTTTTTAAAACCAGCTACATTAACCGCTCTTACTACATCCACTTGCAATGCGTTCCAGAAAAATATTTCCTCCTATTGGTTTTAGAAGTATTTCCCTGTAACTTCGAGTGTCCCCTGGACTTTGTAATTTTTGATGGAGTTAAAAAAAAAATCAATCCACTTGTACCTATTCAGAGAAAGTACCTGTAAACTGCTTTGGTTATACCACAGAATATCAGTGTATCAAATGAATGACCTTTATCAGTGCCACTGATATCTGGATAATAGTACCAGGGCTCAATGTCTGAAGGAATGGTCACCTTCTACCTGCTGCTCGCGCCAGCCTCGGCACCCTTCTAATGTCACATCCTGGTCCCGCAACGTGTAGGTATTTAAATGTCTCTATCAAATCTTCCCTCTCCCGCCTTTCCTCCAAAGTATACATATTGAGATCTTTAAGTCTATTCCCATAAGCCTTATGACGAAGACCACTCACCATTTTAGGAGCCTTCCTCTAGACCGACTCCATCCTTTTTATATCTTTTTAAAGATGTGGCCTCCAGAACTGTGCACAGAGGGGTCCTTTTACTAAGGCGCGCTGATTTAGCGCATACAAACGATTAGCACGTGCTAAATGCTAACACATCCATAGAATATAATGGGCACGTTAGCATTTAGTGCATGCTAATCATTTGCACGCGCTAAATCAGTTCACGCGCCTTAGTAAAAGGACCCCAATATTCTAAATGAAGTCTCACCAAAGTCTTATACAGGGGCATCAATACCTCCTTTTCCTACTGGTCATACCTCTCCCTAGCATAACTTCTAGTTTTCACCGTCACCTTATCAACCTGTTTGGTCATCTTCAGAAAGGAAATAAAAACTATACTCTTCAAGAAATCTCTTAATAAAGCTTAATACCACGATAAAGCTTAACCCCCCTCTTACCATCCCCTCCCTAACCCCAGATCCTACTTTTCCCTCTCTTGGAAACCTTCTCTGATCTAACATTGTAACCCTTCTTCCATAACTCTTTTTGTAATCCACTTTGAACTGAAAGGTAATGAACATAAGAACATAAGCAGTGCCTCCACCTGGTCAGACCATAGGTCCATCCTGCCCGGCAGTCTGCTCCCGCGGCGGCCCAAACAGGCCACGACCTGTCTGAATCACCAGAAGGGGCTCCCTTGCTACCTTGGTTTCCCATCGAAGTCCTAACCCTCCGGTCTTGCACATGCACGACCTGTTGGGTTTCTATACTTATTACCTGGTTAGCTTTCTATACTTGTGTTACATCCCAGCTCCTCCCTCAGTATCCCACGATCCCTTTATCCCTCAGGAATCCGTCCAATGGTGGAATAGAAATCTGTAATGTAATGTAATGTAATCTTAAGATCATCACATACTATCACACCCAAGTCCTGCTCCTCTTTCGCACCAGAAATTAGATGTGGTTAGGGGCGGATCATGTTATTCATGTAGGTGCCTGTTTTGGACTTAGATATTCTAACCTTGGCCTAAATGTGCCTAAGGCATTTATCAGCACCTTTCAATGCCTTAGCCCACTTTAGGCTCCACCAGGTGCAATTCTACAGTATAAAGTGCCTTAGGCGCATTTAGCAAGCTTGTCCTGTTGAATTGGATATTAAAGGCTCGTGTCAGTTATGAGTAAGCCTCAGCCCCCAAACTCCACCGCTGTGCTATCTCATAACTGCGGGAAGAATTACGTGGCACTTCATCGGCTGCCCATTTACGTTCTAGTCTTCAACAATAAATTACTAATATTTTATCTATTTTTTAATTTCTTTCTTTATATAAAAAGGTATGAAGTGTGTACTTAGCTTTATATCAGCCCATGCCTGGGAGTCTGACCCGACATGTTTCGCACCTACTAGGGCTGTATCAAGGGTCTCCCGAGGTCGCACGTGTCATCCGACTCTAGTTTGTATAAACTAGTTTGTATACAAACTAGAGTCGGATGGCACGCATGACCTTGGGAGACCTTGATACAGCCCTAGTCGGTGCGAAACATAGAAACATAGAAAGGTGACGGCAGAAAAGGGCTACAGCCCATCAAGTCTGCCTATTCTACTGACCCACCCCATTAAGTCTGAGTGCTGCTCGACCCATGTAGGGATCCCACGTGGATGTTCCATTTATTCTTAAAGTCGAGCACGCTTGTGGCCTTGATTACCTGCGTCGGAAGTTTGTTCCAGTGATCTACCAGTCTTTCTGTGAAGAAATACTTCCTGATGTCACCACTAAATTTCCCTCCCCTGAGTTTGAGCGGGTGCCCCCTTGTGACTGAGGGTCCCTTGGGAAGGAATATATCGTTTTCCACCTCGACATGACCTGTGACGTACTTAAAAGTCTCAATCATGTCACCCCTTTCCCTGCGCTCCTCTAGAGAGTACAGCTGCAATTTGCCCATGTCGGGTCAGACTCCCAGGCATTGGCTGATATAAAGCTAAGTACATCACCTTTTTATTTAAAGAAATTAAAAAAATAGATAAAATATTAGTAATTTATTGTTGGAGACTAGAAAGTAAATGGGCAGCCAATGATGAAGTGCCACGTAATTCTTCCCGCAGTTATGAGATAGCACAGCGGTGGAGTGGTGGGGCTGAGGCTTACTCATAACCGACACGAGTCTTTAATATCCAGTTCAACAGGACAAGCTTGTTATATGAAGGTTAGGACTAGAAATAGATATTAAGTAGACTGCCATAGAATTCGGAGGGTTAGGCGCATTTAGGCCAGAAATTAGGCGTGGTTAGGGGCGGATCATGGGTGTGCTATTCATGTAGGTGCCTGTTTTGGACTTAGGCGCTGATAAATGCCTTAGGTTAGAATATCTTTCAATGCCTAAACTCACTTTAGGCTTCACCAGGCGCGATTAAAGTGTATAAATTTTTAATAGAATTGCGTTTAGCAATGCACTCCTTGGCACCTAAGTTTTAGGCACCATTTATAGAACCAGAGCCTTACTGTCTATATCAGAACATGCTAGCTGAATGCCTACATGCACATTTCCCGCCCATGTCACACCCCCTTCTAAAAATGAGCAGGTGGAAAAGGGGAGATCACTGCACAAAACTCGAACGCTGTTTCCAGGAAGCGTTTTCTCGTACATTAAGAGCATGTTAGGGCTTAACACCTTTTAGTAAAAAGAATTGCCCCACTGCAAAACTGCTTGAATAAACTTAATACACTATTGTTTTGACACATCATATCAGTAAATAAGTGTTCTGTATTTGTTCCTGGTGTGTCACACTTTCATAATATGCTCTTGATTCAACGTTTAGGTATTAGATATTACTCTTTCCCATTTTATTTTTTTTTTACAAAATTTACTGACATCTGCTTTGTGTGATGATACATCTGGAGGGCCATTTTTGAACAGAAAGCCTAAGTCCGATTTGGACGTTTCCAGAAAAACATCCAAAGTTGAGGGCCAAAAGATTGCCATTTTTGAACTGGATGGCCACATTTTTTTTTGAAAATCATCTGTCCCATTTTCAACCACAAAAAACGTCCAAGCCAGAAACATCCAAATTGGCAACATTTAGATGTGGTGGGGGCCAGCATTGCATTGGACTGGCCACATAGGCATGCCAGAGCAGTGAGGCACTGCTGTGAACTTCATTAAAAGGGTGCCACATATACATCTCACCATAATCCCCTTATAATTTACCCAAAACTTCAATCTGGAGGGAAAATATCCCCTAAAACATCTTGTTTCGAATATTGGCACTTGGACGTTTTAGTGAGAAAAATGGCCGCATGCAGACTTACTCAGGTTTTTAGACATTTTGCAGGTGTTCAATATGTTGCTGTGTGGGAATTTGTTCAACTCCAATGTCATTATTTGCCACAATTTTATTTATTTATTCAATTTTCTATACCATTCTCCCAGGGGTGCTCAGTCGGAACGGTTGGCATGAATTTATTCAGGTACTCAAGTCTTTTTCCCAGTCTGTCCCGGTGGGCTCACAATCTATCTAATGTACCTGGGGCAATGGGAGGATTATGTGACTTGCTCAGGGTCACAAGGAACAGCGTGGGTTTGAAACCACAACCTCAGGGTGCTGAGGCTGTAGCTTTAGCCACTGCATCACCCTCTCCTCAGTGTGTGCTGTGAGCACCAGCGCTATGTGTTGTTCTATTCATGGCTTCAAAATTTGTAATTGATTACTGAATCATTTACCAATTGCTGTCACATCCATTTTCATCATGGACTTTCATCTTAGCCAAAATCAGTTCTTTATGATAGTTGCATGATGCTTTGCAGAGAGTTCTCTTTCGACAGTCTAACAATTTGTTGCCATATCATACGGGCACTATAAGGCCGATGTTCAGGCCACAGCTGGGCTGACTCCTATGTCCAGCACTGAGCCTGAATATTCAATGCCAGGTCGTTTCTGGTGACCGGCATTAAAGATGTGGTTTATTTTTGGCTGCTCTAATCTTAGCCAGCTATGTTGATATTCAGCACTGGTCAGCTAAAAATAGCAGCCAAAAATAGACCAGCTATTCACACGGCCCAATTTGACCGCTAAACTTAGCCGGTTAGTGCTTTTAATTTTGCAGATAGTGGGCTAAGACACACAACATAGTCAGCTCTCTGCTATCCACTAAGCGGGAAATTCTATAAAACAGTGGTTCCCAGCCCTGTCCTGGAGGACCACCAGCTAGGCGGCTTTTTGGAATAGCCCTAATGAATATGCATGAGAGAGATTTGCTATAAGGGAGGTGATAAGCATGCAAATCTGCCCCATGCATATTCAGTGCTATAAAAGGCACCTAATTAGCATATTGGCTTCAATTATGAGCTTTAATAAGCTCATAATTGAAAAAAAATAAAAATTAATTGGTTGATAGACACCTATGTTCTTAGGCTCAATTCTGCATAAGATAGATACCTAACTACAAAGTAAGCATGTTTAGGGGTGGAAAAGGACTTAAGCACCATTAGGTGCTACTTTTAATATTTTGGAGTGTAAACAGCATTTGTTTTTTTTTTATTTTTTGGGACACGGGACCTGGATGTTTTTTTTTCTGCAGGAGTCCAGAATTAATAGTATTTAGGTGCCTATAATGTAGGCTTTTAAAACCCTGGCCTACACTGTAAAATGCCTACGGGCTCCTTTTACTAAGGTGCGCTAGCGGTTTTAACGCTAACGCCTCCATAGAGCTTGCGTTGGTATTTTCCGTGTAGTGCGGGGTTAGCGCATGCCAAAAATGCTAGCGCACCTTAGTATAAGGAGTTTTAATTAGGCACGATTCTGTAATGGGCGCTTAAGTGTGATTGGAGAAAAGAAAAGAGACCTAGCCTCGGACTGCTATAAGAAGAACAAGAAGAAGAGGCACTGAAGACATCACAGCCAACTGATGGATACAAATCTTTTATTCAAAGTAAAATGACTAGGATCCAAGTTTCGGCGATAGCGTCGCCTTCCTCAGGAGACAATATCAATACATATAAGAATAAATAAATAATATCAATACATAAAAGAATAAATATGAATGAATACATGTTAAAAACAAACACTTTTGCATCTATTACAATATATATGTTTCCATAGAATAATAAACGGGAATAATAGGAACAAATGACCAATGTGGTACAATAGATAGACATCTGTTACAATCAATACGAAGTGATATATATTTGGTTTGCTAGCTTCACTCATAAAGTGCATTTCATATTGATTGTAACAGATGTATTATTTAGCTTGATATTGTTTCCTGAGGAAGGTGACTCTGTCGTCGAAACTTAGATCCTAGTCTGGACTTTGTTTTTACACATTTTAGTCATTTTACTTTGAATAAAAGATTTGTATCCATCAGTTGTCTGTGACATCTCCAGTGCCTCTTCGCTTAAGTGTGATTGGCATGAAATAGTTGTCTAACCTTAAGAGCCTATCTTTTAGGCACCCAATTACAGAATCTGTCCCTAAGTGCTAATATTTGGTGGCCATCTCATGCTGAATATTAGTCAGCTTAGCAAAATAGCACTGAATATCAGGTAGTTTATGTTTTTCATGATTATGGATTCATAGCTATGCATTTTATTTGAACACAAGTATTACAGTATATATGTTTTAGTGATAGCATTACAACAGTTGTGCATTTTCTTATTTATGGTTTAGTGAGCACCTTTGAAGCTGTGTATAGACAAGTGTCCTTTTTGTATTTTCATCATTTTTTTGTCATCATGCTTCTTCTCAGCGGCAGTTCGCTCATGCCATCTACACCTACACTAATGATCAGACATGGCAGCCAGTTAACAGCGGGGCAGGAACTTGGAAAGTTCGATCCTGCCCGCTGCACCTCCACCGACGATCATCAGTAGAGGTATGAGCCTGAGTCTAGGACAGGGAGGGCGGCAGAGTGAACGATGGCAAAGGCCTGCAAAAATTTTGGAAGGGGCGATGTATTGGCTCAAATATAAACTGGGATCCCCATTTTTGGGCCAATTTTTTGGCCCCAAAATCTCGGTTTATATTCAAGTACAGTGGTGCCTCGCATAACGGACGCCTCGCACAGCGACGTTGCGCATAACGAACTTTTTGTCTTGCTCCCTATAACGAACTTCGTTTCACACAACGAAGTCGCCCGAGGGGCCCGGGGGGGGGGGCGGAACTACTCTCGCCGCTTCCTAATGTGAGCCGGGAACAGCAGCACCCTCCTGTCTGAATGCAGTGTTCCATCATCTCCCTCCACCTTACCTTAGATGCCGAGTTTTCCGGCTTTCTTTTTCGGCCAGCCACACACTTTCAAAGAGCAGCACATGCGCGCATGCTCTGTTGTTCAATCTTCTCCTCTGACGCAACCGGAAACCGGAAGTTGCAGGAGAGGAGAACAGTGATCAACTCCAGCAGCTGCGCGTGCACAGCTTTTTGAAAGCGTGCGGCTGGGTGAAAAAGAAAGCTGGCAAACTCTGCATATAAGGTGAGGTGGAGGGAGGGAAATGTAGGGCTGCAGAACGAATTATTTTGTTTTACATGTATTCTTATGGGAAAACAGGGCTGCAGAACGAATTATTTTGTTTTACATGTATTCTTATGGGAAAACGCGTTTCACACAACGAACTTTTCGCATAACAAACTTGCTCCTGGAACGAATTAAGTTCGTTGTGTGAGGCACCACTGTATATACAGTATATTTGTCTATTTTTCTATAGTTACTAAGACGACATTGCATATTTTAAAGTTATCTGCCTTGAGATCTTTGAAACCCCCCCAAATATAAATGATAATTAACATTTTCTCTGCGTATAGTGTGCTTTGGGTTTGGTTTTTTTTTTAATTTTATGGTTACCATTATGAATTAATAAGATATTATGTGCACATGAAAAATGAATAGAAGAAATTGGGGGCGGGGCTAGGGCGGGATTGGGGGCAGGACTGACAATTAATAGATGTCCCGTTTTGATGAAAAAAATAAATGGTCACTTTAGGCATGCTCAACCAAGGAAACAGTTTTCATATTGCCTCTCCCTGCACAGTTAGTATCATGGGAAAAGGATATATTTATGAAAAATTCTCTTACTAATGTTCTTTTGTTTATCACATACTGACCCCTTGCAAAGTTTTCATAGCTTTTGGCTAGTTTCTGCTGTAAAACAGCCTTTAAATTTTGTCAACTGACATTTGTTTATTCCTGGGCCAGCCTTAGCACTTGTGGGGTCGTGTGCATGCCAGTTTGGTGTCCCCCCCCCTCCCAAGATTTGTCCCTTTACATGTTTAGTTGTCACTAGTAGAAGTAGCAGCAACAATTGACATACACTACCTGTGGCCTGCTCCAGTCTGCCCTCAACCTTTTCCACCTGTACGGAAACTGGAAATTGTATCAGAGGGGTGGCATGGATCAGAGGAAATGCTCCAGAACAGACCACAGGAAGCATATGTCGATTGCTGCCACTGTTGGTGATGTCTAGAGATGGAGAGAAACAAATTTTAAGGTAGGCGGGAGATTGGGGGGGGGGGGGTTATACGACAACTGGGGAGTGGGAAGCAGAGGGAGAGATGCTATTGGATGGAACAGCAGCGGATAACAAATCTAGGGGGAGGGAAATGCTCCTCTAGGCCCATGGCGGCCCCTAGGAGTGCAGGACCCTTTGCAGCCACGCCTGTCGCCCCTGCTTAAGGCTCGCGCTGCCTGTGGCTTCCGTTTGCTTGTTTTTATTGTGCCCCCACCACAGTTGTGAACAAATGTGAGTGGAGCAAGGAGCCAGAAGGTTATCAGTGAGCTGAGAACCAAGGGAGCTCGGTTCAAATCTTACTGTGGTAAATCACTTAACCCTCCATTGCCCTGGGTACAAACTTAAATTGAAAGCCCAGAAAAAATGTCTACTGTACTTGATTGTCACTTGCTTTGGAAAAAGGAGTGAATTAAATGCATAATAAATGCCAGCTGCACCACAGTGCTTCCTTAATTTTAAAAGCATCTGATGGTGCTGAGAGATTGTTGAAGAGCCTTTTGGTGGATAGCAACACCTGACACCAGACAGATATATTTCAGGAGACGGTACACACAGTTTTAGTGAGGCAAGCAGCGAAAGCATTAGCCATACTGCACACCAAGACATAGCGAAATGGGCTAGAAAGCGGAGAATCACACCACAGTGGAGACAAACATTTTTATTACAATGAAGAATGTTGTCAAACTGTAAACCTGTGACATGATTTAAATCAAATAATACATCCTGTACTACAACTAATTCCTTCGTCAATATAAAGGAAATCAAATACAACATGGATATTTACATAGCCCTATATTTACATATACTGTATTGTTTTCCAGTAACAAAATAAAAACAAAACCCTTCAATGTTTTTTCACCTTAGGGGCAGTTCTGCCACAGCATCTGCAAACTGAAATTAAATTACAAAAGGAACCAAATCCTTTTTTTGCACTTTTTTAGGAGATGTTTAGTAGTAGTGACATGTACACATTTTGCATTCTACAACCTGGAGCAAAAAAGCACTTAAGAGGTGTCTATTGTCACAGCAAAGCCCTCCCAATGGCATGTGACAATTTAGCTTCAGGGACAAGACTGGGGGCTAGATGCACAAAACATGGTCGTTAAGACCGTGTGAATCGCTGTTGGCTGACTCTGGAGCAGCAATTGATGCAACAACAAACCTCCATGCAAATTATTTGAACGGGGGTTCGTGGTAATCCCCGTCCGATCAGTCGCTCTGAGAGCGACTGACACATGTGCAAAGCCGGTTTGGGGAAGCCCTAACAGCTGTGTGTCAGGGGAAGCACCTCAGCTGTTTGGGGCTTTTTTTTTTAAATGGCACAGATGTTGCACAATACCTGACCTATTAAAAAAAATGCTGTGCATTCCCCCATTCCCACCGATGATAGCCCTCCCCAAAGAGCCGGCACTGGGAGAGCCCCCCTCCCCCTGTGGCAGCGAAAATCAGCAGAAAGGATGCCCACTCCCTCCTGCCATGGTGAGCGAGAGAAAATTGGCAGAAGGGATGCAAACTCCTTCCTGCCAACGAAGGCCCCCCTGGGCAAATGAAAAATAGCAAGAGGGATGCCCCCCCATACCAGGTGCCCCCCCGAATCATCCCCTACCCTACCACCTTCTCTCACCAAAAAAAGGCACAAAGGATGCCCATTCCCAAGGGGAGGGGCCTTAGGCATATGGGCCAATCAGGCCTTAGGCTCCTCCCTCTGTATCCTAGGATACAGAGGGAGGATCCTAAGGTCCTGATTTGTGAGAGGGGAGGTACCATAGGCATCTGAGCCAATCAGGGCATTAGGCCTCTCCTCGTGTATCACAGGATGCACCAGGGAGGGGAAGGCCCACAATTTTAGACTGGTGGGGCCTGGAGCAGGAGGGACCGAGCATCTCTCCTGCTCTCAACTTCTCACAAAGGTACGAGGGGAGGTTCAGGTGAGCATCCTGTAGCAGGAGGGAGTGGGCATCCCTCCTGCCTTTCTTTTTTTGGGGGAGGGAGGGTAGAGGTTGGTTTGGGGGGCATCCCGTCTGTCATTTTTCATTTGCACGGGGGGGGGGGGGTGTTTGCCATAGCAAGAAAGAGTCGGCACCCCTCCTGCCGATTTTCACTGGCATGGTGTAAGCTAAGTGCATTTTCTATATCAGCATTCAAATCACTTGAGGTTTAGAGGTCATTTTAACTATAAAACTGATATCTCAAAGATTTGAATCAAGTTAAATATAAAAGTTTACAAAAAGCTGAAAATAATATCAGAACTAATGAATGATAACTAAACCAATATATCTGTTAAACTTTCTTGACTAACTTGGTTTTCTGAAGTCTTTTCCCCTACAGAGCTACCCACTCGTTGGTTTATATACTCTTTTGCTTGCTTTGTTTGTTTTCTTCCCTTTTGTGTAGTTTTGCCAGTGGCCATTTTTGTTGATTTAGTAATTAATACCTCTGATCCACCCATGGCCACATCCCTTTGGAGGCTGCATGAGAGAGAAGTTAGGCGCTCAGGGCCATATTCTATATATGGTGCCCCTATAAATTTACACTTACTAGAACAGAGCTTAGTATGATTCTATAAGAGGTACACACACCTTTATAGAATCACACTAAGTGCCAGTGTGTGTCATAACTTTTAGGTGCACCCATTTAGGCCAAGGAAAACCAGGCCTAAATACCTGTGCATAACTTGTTCCTGCATCAGGCATATTTTATAACTGTGCACCTAAATTTTAGGAACTCCCATGATCTGCCCATTCTTCTCCCCCTGGCCACGACCCCTTTTCAGTCACACACTAAAACCGATGCACAGCACGTTATAGAATGTGCCTACTAAGGGCTAGATTCACTCACCTGCCCGATCGGGCCCAATTTTGGCAGGTCTGACAAATTTAAACAACTGCAACATGCAGATGGGGCCAATCGAAGGAATGCCCCCATCTGCCGGCAGGGATCATTCAATGCAGATCCCCGCGCAAGCGCTAGACCTCCGACCCGGAACTTTTTTTTTCTTTTTTTACATTTTTTTTAAAGCCTGTGGTTTTAACCCGCTTTAAAGCCTGCGGGTTAAAACCACAGGTTTACACCGTGGGGAAGGAGAATTGGGGCAGGCAAGCAATGAGGGCAACTTAGGGCAGTCAGGCGATCAGGGCAGCGTCAGGGAAGGCAGGCAGATGACCAGGGCAGCGTCGGCGCAGGCAGGCGATCAGGGCAGCTACAGTCGGGGCAGGCAGGCAGATCGGGGAAGCAGGTGATCTGGGCTGACAGGGTTGAGAACAGGGCGGCAGAAGGAAAGGGCTTCAGCGACTGGGCCTCAGCAGTCGCTTTTTGGGTTGGTTGGCCAGCACACTCGAATTGGCAAATTTGTTCAGTGAATCACGTCCCTGCCTACTTTGCATGCAGTTCCCCTCATTTGCATTTGCGGGTCGGAATCGGGTCGCAAAACAGGTTAGTGAATACTGCAGGAGGGAAATCGGGTTGCAAAGGGCTCGCAAACCGATCGGTACACGATCGATTTGCTTAGTGAATCTAGCCCTAAGTTGCATGCGTAACTTCTAATTCATACCAATTAGCATCAATTATGAGTGTTTGTTAATTATTGGTGTCAATTAGGCTTGTTAATTAAGTTTTGGGCGCAAATCAGCTATGCACACCAATCTGCACACACAACTTAAGGTGCTATACAGAATTTGGGGATCAATTTATAGAAAGGGATAACACCATTTATTGATATGTATCTCCAATTAAGTGACGATATAGTGCCAGTTAGCTAATTTTGAAACCCGCGTGACTGACCCTATTCTAATCTGGGCATGCATTCACACACCCAACTTTAGACGCCATTTATAGAATTTGGGGGACAATGACCAGTTTTGATTCTATTTCTGGATTTCTGTGAGAAAGAGTCTGCTTCTAGTTCTAGGACCACTGGATGTCACTTTCAACAGATGGAACAAACACCAAGCTGGGAGGTGGGAGGGGAGAACGATTATCTATTTAGCTGAGTAGAAATTTGCCTGCACAGTAATTTAAACAATTACTGAAATTGGGGGTTTGCTGATCAATATCTTTCATTTTAATTCTTTCTTTAAAACTTTTGTCTATGCACTTAAAAACCCCCCCAACAACCCTTCCTTTTAAAGAGCATTTTAAGTAAGGGAGCAAGTTTTAGACTGTCCATTTTACCAGGTATGTGTTACCTGTGCAAATTTTGCTTTGAAATGTGCAGAAAGCGTGAACCTTTGCTTTTTCTCCAGGCTTTTTTTTTCCCATAGAAAATAACATGCTCAAGAGTTAAAATGCGCAATCAACACGCGATACTGCACTCATTCTCAGAAACAGCTCACTTCTAACGCAGCTAAAGGGATACACAGAGTGGCACAACGCTCACACCTTTAACCGCAGCGAGAAAGGCCTAGTCATAGCCGATTTAAGCACATGTAAATGGCTCTGAAAATGGTCTCTTATACTGTTATTTGTGTGCATTTTACAAAATGGTTCCTTTCTTTATGCCCCACTTCCCCTTAGTGGTTCATCTACTGCATTTGTTAACATTGTGCTGGTGTGTGCGACACTTCTTGGGAGCTCAATCAGACCAAGTGTATTTTGGGCAAGTTTAGTCTTTTCTTTGTTATTACACAGGGTTATGATCAGTGGCGTTGTAAAGGGGGGGGAGGGTGATATGCCCCGGACACGGTGTTCTTTGGGGCGCCGACACCCCTCCTCTTCTCCGCCCCCCCCACTCCTCTCCCTGCTGCGTGCCGACACTCCCCTTCCCCGTATCTTTTTACGTTCGGTGCGAGCAGCGATGAACTTGGAAAGAAGTGACGTCTAGAGAGAGCTCCAAAGCTGACGCAGGCAGCAAGTTCCTCGCTGCTCACCATGAAGTTAAAAAGGTACGGGAAAGAGGCATGGGCGCACAGCACGGGTGAAGGGAAGGGGCAGGGAAGAGTGCGGGAGAGGGGCGCCACTGCCCCAGGCGCAGGTCACCCTTGCTATGCCAGTGGTTGTGAATGATTATGGCTTAGATGTCATACTCTCCCTGCTGGAAACACAACAGATGCACTGGTAAGAGTGCAAAGAGTGGCTAAGAAGGAAACAAAATGGGGTTCCTTTAAAGCTCCCCTCTACCTCCTTTTCTGTGAAGGAAAAGGAAGCATTTCAACAAAGAAAGAGAGATTTCAAATGGGGAAAAATAATCATTCTTTGGTTTCTCTGTGTGCTGAAATAGGATGCTGCGATATTTAAGAAATGCATTTTGCTCACATTCCTTTGCTTATCTTAAGACTGTGAAAGTTCTGGACGGCGCAAACAAATTTAAGACTAATAGACACTGTTTGCGGCTTGCGATCTGAGGAAGCCTCCCCCCACCCACCCATGCTCAAACCTTCTAGAATCCTTTACAAAAACAGTAGAACATGCCACAAGACATTTTCCGTAAACAAGATGGGCATGCTTTTTGTTCACCAATGGTTTTCCTTCAACTTAAAATTTTTTTTTTTTTACTAATTTGGTGGATAATTTAAAAAAAAAAAAAATCCCATACTTCCCTCAAAGTTTCCTAAAAGTAACGCATGAACTTAGGATCCTGTCTGCCTATTCCAGCTGTAAAAACACTGGAAAGAACCAAAGGTGCATGAGGCAATGGAAGAGAAGAGAGACGCATGCAAGCAAATTGTTACAAGAAAGCCAAGCGTGAAGAGGTTCCTTTTTTAGCGGGAGCGGGAAGGATGCAAGCTGACTGCAGAAAGCACAGCACGTGCATGTCAGAAGGCTTCCGCGCCATCATTACCATTCTCCAGGTTTTCAGTGCTTTCATAGCAGCCTGAATCACGTGGGGAGCATCCACTCAGACCCTGGCCATCAACAAGCAGTTTCTCTTGGGAACCTGAGTGATCGCTGTTACCTGGGCAAGGACAAAAGATAGAATGCAAAGGAGAAAAATGAGTTTGAGAAATGGAAAACAACCATTTTTCTCATGCCGCCAAAGAGGTTTTTTTTAAGTTCATAATTTTTATTGTAATTTCAAATTCAAATTACAAAAGAAAAACTCGAAAAACCTGCCAGGACACAAATTCAGTGAAATAGAAAATACTGCTCTCTACAATTTTAACAAATTATATATAATTTGTTAAAATTGTATATATAATTGTATATATATATTGTATATAATTTTATATATATATTGTATATAAAATTGTATATATAATTTTAAAAATATATTGGAGAGTTCAGTTTAAGGGCTCCATTTATCAAGCTGTGATAACGGTTTTAGTGCCAGCAAAAACAGACTAAAAATATCAAAGTCGAGTAAGAGACAATGGAACATCTTCCACAGCAGAGAGAATAGTCATCATCAGTTTTTATATACATAATGCAAAAATCATCTATCCAACTATTCCCCACTAACAGACCTGGGTCCAGAAGCAAAAGCAAAGCACGCCAGGACCCTGGACTCTTATGAGCCCTGGAGTAGTCCATCCATCATCCCTCCCCCCCCTCACTCTATCAGGAAAACTGTTATATCAGATATTTAATGTACAAAAAGAACACCCCCCACCCCCCTCCCCACCCAAAGAGCGCAGTCTCATAGCCAAATTCTGTTGAGTGCTTTTTCAGTTCGTTTTATACATTTGTTTAGTGCACATTTTGTATGCAAGTTATGTGTGTTAATACATAGGTGTCTGTGCTTACAATCAAGTTTCTGTGCACCAAAATTTGCAAGGTGTAATAGATTGTAGCTCTTTTCTTTCTTTTTTTTCAGTACTGTATACTATTGTAATCTACTTTGCTGTAGCCTTGTCCAAAGTTGAAAGGCAGTATATCAAAACACCAAGAGGGGCATAATCGAAAGGGACGTATAAGTCCGTTTACGTCCATCTCGCAAGTCGTCCAAAGTAAAAAACAGCTTAAGACACATTTTCGAAAAATACGTCCAACTTTTTTTTCGTTTTGAAAATCGTCTAATTATGCATCCTGCCGATCGTCCAAGCTGCTAAATCGTCTATCTTTATACCACATTTTCGTCCAACTTTTCATCCAAGTCAAAAATGCCTAGAACAAGCCCTGTTGGACGTGGGAAAGGTCTGCAAGGTGAAGGACTGAACACCCAGACATACCACCTAAATAGTGGGGTACCTTACAGGGCACTGCTGTGAACTTCACAAAAAGGGTGCCATGTCTTCTCCTCCCTACAGCTCCCTTATAGGTCACGGTGAGCCCCCTAAACCACCTCCAGAATCCCCTAGACCTACTTATCTACCACCCCAATAGCCCTTATGGCTGCAGGAGCCACTTATATGCCAGTACAAAAGGGTTTTGGGGGTGTATAGGAGAGTGCACATGTTTCAGTATCAATGCAGTGATTACAGGGGCTTATGGGCATGGGTCCTCCTCTCCATGAGTCCCTAACCCACCCCCAAGATGATTTAAGCTGCCTCTGTGCTGGACGACTAGGCTTTCCTATGCCAGGCGGCCAAGTGATGATGGTCTGGAGGCTGAATTTTAAAGGTGTGATTAATATTTTTATGGGGGAGGGGTCGGGGATCACTGGTGTAATGTGTGGGGGTCTGCTTTATGTGCTTGCAGTGCTTATCTGGTCACTTTAGGTGGGTTTTTGTGACAGACCATGTTTTACATGGTCTAAGTCACAACGTCCAAGTTCCGTCGATCGTGCGCTGTATAACTTTCGGTTATACATGCTGTATGACTAAGTCTAAGCTGGCCCATGTCCCGCCCAACTCCCACCCTCGACACTCCTCCCGAAATGCCCCGTTTAGCTTTGATCGTTCAGTGGCACTATGTAGGCCTAGGTCATTTAGAAATAAGGCCAAAACCCGTTTTTATTATCGGTACTTGGACATATTTGGGAAATGTTCGTCCAAGTGCCGACTCAGGCCGGTTTTTGGACATTTTTCGCTTTCGATTATGAGCCCCCAAGTAAACCAAACCCACAATTCAAAGCAATGTAAACAACATAAAACAGCTGCTGGCTGTTTAAATCACTTGTCCAAGACTAACCAGACATATTTAGTGGCACTTAACTAGAAAGTGCTATTGAAAATGCCCAGATAGCACTTAAGCTGGAACCGGCTACCTTGTGAACCTTCCAGCACTTAGCTGGTTAAGCGCTGATTTTCAACAGCTAAGTGGCTAGGATAACTGCATAAATTGGACCACATAAAACACAGTCCTATCATAGAAACATCCCACATGCCTACCCCACACTTTCTTGAATTCAGACATAGTGTTTGTCTCCACCACCTCTTCCGGGAGACTGTTCCATGCATTACCACCCTTTCTGTACAAACGCCGGGCCCACAGCCATCAACCCCCCCACGTCAATTCTGATGTTGAAGAGGAAGTTCCGGGCCAACCAATCTCTGCCTAGTTTGCCCGGAACTTCCTCTCCGATGTCAGAATTGACATTGGGGGGGAAGAGGGGAGGAGGCTGTGGGCCCGACACTTGTATGTGCCTGGCCTGGCATTGGGGAAGCAGGGAGAAATCGGTGGCAGTGGCTTGGGGGGGGGGGGCAGGGAGAGAGAAAGAAAGACAGACAGACAGAAAGAAACGGGGTGGCAGGAAGAAAGAAAAAGAAAGAAAGAGAGGGAGGGAGGGGAGAAATTTTGGGTTGGATAGTATTGCCTAATATTGAAGAGTACCAGTATGACTATTTATGTTTTGGGGTGGGGATTTGGCTATCTGTCATTGTGAAAATTCAATAAAACTTGTTAAAATAAAAATTTTTAAAAGAAAGGGGTGGGGCAGGGAGGGAGAAAGAAAGTGGGGGGGGGCAGAGAGAGAGAGAGAGAGAGAATGAAAGGGGAGGGGGCAGGGAGAAAGGAAGAAAAAGTTGGACTCATGGAGGGACAGAGAGCGATGTTGGTTGGGGAATGGAATGAGGTCTGGAGGAGAGGAAGCATGCAGGAGGCAGAAAGAAAGAAAGGCAGAAATAAATAATATTGGATTTATAGTCAGAAGAAGGAAGTGCTACCAGAGACTCATAAAATCACCAGACAGCAAAGGTAGGAAAAATGATTTTATTTTAAATTTAGTGATCAAAATTAATATCTGCTGTCTATATTTTGCACTATGGCCCCCTTTTACTAAACCGCGAAAGCAGTTTTTTAGCGCAGGGAGCCTATGAGCATCAGGAGCAGCATAGGGCATTCTGTGCTAAAAAAACGCTATCACAGTTTAGTAAAAGGGAAGGGGGTATATTTGTCTATTTTGTATAGTTGTTACTGAGGTGACATTGCATATTTTAAAGTCATCTGCCTTGACCTCTTTGAAAAAACCCCCGAATATAAATGATAATTAACTTTTTCTCTGCGTAGGGTTAAATCAGGGGTAGGGAACTCCGATCCTCGAGAGCCGTATTCCAGTCAGGTTTACAGGATTTCCACAATGAATATGCATGAGATCTATTTGCATGCACTGCTTTCAATGCATATTCATTGGGGAAATCCTGAAAACCCGACTGGAATACGGTTCTCGAGGACCGGAGTTCCTTACCCCTGGGTTAAATGGTCATTTTTCTCAATGGAGGAGAGTAAACAGTGGAGTGTCGTAGGGGTCTGTACTGGAACTGGTGCTATTTAACTTATTTATAAATGATCTGGAAATTGGAACGACGAGTGAGATGATTAAATTTGCAGATGACACTAAACTGTTGAAAGTTTTTAAAACACATGCGGATTGTGAAAAATTGCAGGAAATTGGAAGACTGGGCGTCCAAATGGCAGATGAAATTTAATGTGGACAAATGCAAAGTGATCTACATTGGGAAGAATAACCTGAATCACAGTTACCGGATGCTAGGGTCCACCTTGGGGATTGGTGCCCAAGAAAATGATCTGGGTGTCATCATAGATAATACGATGAAATTTTCCACCCAATGTGTAGCGGCAGCCAAAAAAGCAATAGGATGCTAGGAATTATTAAAAAAGGGATGGTTAACTTGTTATAATGCCCCTGTATCACTCCATGGTGCAACCTCATCTGGAGTATTGCATTCAATTCTGGTCTGCTTACCTCAATAAAGATAGAGTGGTGCTAGAAAAAGTTCAAAGAAGGGCGACCAAGATGGTAAAGGGGATGGAACTCCTCTCGTATGAGGAAAGACTAAAACGGTTAGGGCTTTTCAACTTGGAAAAGAGATGGCTAGGGGAGATATGATTGAAGCCTACAAAATCCTGAGTGGAATAGAACGGGTACAAGTGGATCAATTTTTCACTCTGTCAAAAATTACAAAGACTAGGGGACCCTCGATGAAGTTACAGGGAAATACTTTTAAAATCAATTGGAGGAAATTTTTTTTCACTCAGAGAATAGCTAAGCTCTGGAACGTATTGCCAGAGGATGTGGTAAGAGCAGATAGCATAGCTGGTTTTAAGAAAGGTTTGGACAAGTTCCTGGAGGAAAAGTCCATAGTCTGTTATTGAGAAAGACACGGGGGAAGCCACTGCTTGCCCTGTATCGGTAGCATGGAATATTGCTACACCTTGGTTTTGGCCAGGTACTAGTGACCTGGATTGGTCACCGTTAGAACGGGCTACTGGGCTTGATGGACCATTGATCTGACCCAGTAAGGCTATTCTTATGTACAGTGTGCTTTGTGTTTTTAAAAATTTTATTGTTGGTAGATTTTGACTTGGTCATTTTAAAAGTAGCCAAGAAAGTGTGGGCACCCCTGATCTGAAGAACACGCACCGTTTTAGTAGCTTTCCTCTGGACCGATTCCATCCTTTTTATATCTTTCTGAAGGTGCGGCCTCCAAAATTGTACACAATATTCTAAATGAGGTCTCACCAAAGTCTTATACAGGGGCATCAACACCTCCTTTCTCCTACTAGCCATACCTCTCCCTATGCACCCTAGTAACCTAGCTTTCACCGTCACCTTTTCAACCTGTTTGGCCACCTAAAGATTATCATATACAATCACACCCATGTATGTGCTGAACATTGGACTTAAACATCTATGTTTTTGCCACCTGTCTATACCCAAAAATTCAATACTGAAGCTCGGAGAAGACTCAACACTAAATTGATGGGAATAATGCTGGCAATGATCAGCAAAACTTTGAGCACCATCAGCTATCTACCCCCATCTACCCATTTTTTCCTCTTCATCTCCATCTTTCCCCACTCCCCTTCCAGTTGTGCAACACAAATACCTCTGGTGACCCTAGATACCTAGGGATAATATTCAATTAATTTCTTACTTTTGTCCTAGATTTCCCGTAGAGTTCAACTTAGCTTTTTGACACTTAGGCAACTTTGATCCTTGTGTAGACTTTTCAGTTTTTCTATGTGCATGCTTATCCACGCATTTCTAATTTCACAACTAGACTACTGCAACTCAGTATATGCAGGTATTACTAAGAAAGAAATCACTCTCTCACATTTACAAAACCAAGGAGGATTAAAAATCTACGGAGGTACTGCTGCTTAAAAAAAACAACCAAACTCTTTCACATTCACAAAATCAAGCAGGATTCAAAAAGCCAAGGTGGCAACTTTTCTCTTACTGTACGAGTAGTTCATGCAGTAAGAGAAAAGATGCCACCTTGGCTTGTGAAAGAGGTTTTCTGGTTGTTTGGTTTTAATAAAGAAGAGGTGCCTAATTAGATTTTTTCCCAATTCTTTATTCATTTTTCCATCTTTCATCAAGTATACAATTTTACATCAAATGAATCATACACATCACTTGAAATTCTTTCTATTATCCTCTAATTACATAGATTTTCCCTCTCCCCCACCCACCCTTTTCACAGATATTATAACTATATACCCCCCATAATTATAATTGTGCTTTCAATGTAAAAAGGTGTCTAATCATTGCAATAAGTTGTCAATGGCCCCCAAATCTTCTTAAAATTATTATAATTCCCTTTTTGAATAGCAATTTGGCCTAATTAGATTTTTAATCCTGCTTGGTTTTGTGAATGTGAGAGAGTGATTTGCCTCAAAAGAAAGAGGGGAGTGATTTCTTTCCCCCCCCCATATAGTAATTTTTCCCTGACGCAGCCTGAGGGTGAAACGTGGCCACATTGGGTTTGGTTTATCTAATAAATTGCAGTTTTCATCATATCATTGGTCTGCTCTGAGTTTCTGCCTGTGAGAATATTTGCCTCTTTGTGTTGTTCTACATAACTGACTGGGGACAGGTGGGGAGGGGGACCAGATTATGTCCCTGTGCACCCCTTATTACATTACATTACATTAGAGATTTCTATTCCGCCTGTGCCTTTCGGTTCTAAGCGGATTACAAAATTGGAAGAGAACTGGACATTTCCAGGAAGTTTACATATCAGGAATATAACAAGTTTACATATCAAAGTTTAAATAAGAGGTAAGGATAGCAATACATTCAAGTTAGGGAGATTATTACATAACGTTGAGGGAAGAAATATTGGTTACAGATGGAAGTTGCTTACATGGCGTTGAGGGATGTTGTAGGAGTGATGAATATGAAGGAGTAAGCGTGTGTGTGTAGGCAGAAGGTTAGAGTGATGGTAGCTGTTTTTTGAATAGAAGCGTTTTGATTTCTTTTCTGAAAACTTTGATGTCTGATGTTTTGGTCAGCAGTTTGGAGACTGTTGGGTCAATTTTCGCTGCCTGTGTCGCCAGAAGGTTGTCGTAAAGTTTCTTGCGTCTGGTACCATTGAGAGGAGGGTATGTGAGTAGGCTTTGAGTTTTCCTTGTTCTGTGTGTGAGGTTGTGATATAGGCGGTTGTTTAGGTAACTTGGTGCAGCTCCGTGGGTTACTTTGAATAGAAGACAGTAGAATTTGAATTGTGATCTTGCTTTTATCGGTAGCCAGTGAGAGTCTAAATATGCATTAGTGATGTGGTCGAATTTGCTAAGCGAGTAGATGAGTCTGAGGGCTGTGTTCTGAACGGTCTGTAGTTGTTTTATCATGTAGTTTGGGCATGATAGGTAGAGGCTGTTGCAGAAGTCTAAAATACTAAGTACCAGGGATTGGACAATGATTCTGTATTGATCTCTGTCAAAGAATTTTTTTATTTTTCTTAGGTTTCGCATGGTGTAGAAAGCTTTTTGGATGATTTTGTGAATTTGTGTCTGCATTGTGCAGCGTCTGTCTAGTTGTATTCCCAGGATTTTGAGGGTGCTCTGTATTGGGTACTTGATTGCGTTTACTTCCAGTTCTGTAAAGGATGGTAATTTTTCCTTCTCTAGTAATAGGAATTTTGTTTTATCCGCGTTTAGCTTCAGCTTATGGTTGGTCATCCAGTTTTCTACTGTTACCAGTGTTGTTTTCAGGCGTTCTGTGGAGCTGGGGTCTTGGATGTCGAAGGGAAGGAGGATGGTTATGTCGTCCGCATAACTGAATGAGGTTATATTTAGGGTATCTAGGGTTGTGCCTAAGGAAGCTATGAAGAGGTTGAATAGTATGGGCGATAGTGGAGATCCTTGTGATACTCCGCAGGGGTTAGACCATGAGTCTGATATAAGCTCTTTTGACTTAACTCTGTATGTTCTTGTTTTAAGGAAACCTTGAAACCAGTTATGAACTCTACCTGAAATTCCTATGGCGTCTAGTATCTGGAGTAGTATGGGGTGGTCTACTAGATCGAAAGCTGCTGAAAGATCGAGTTGGATGATTAGTAATTTGTTTCCTTTGCTGAGCTGTTGTCGGGCTATATCAAGTAAGAATACCAGTATTCTGCTGGCACTTGCTTAGGTGGTGCTGGACCAACCAAAGGCCTTCATTCACTTAAGCCACACATAAAGACGCAGATGCTGTGTCATTATGTTTGGATAACATATAATGACCCATGAAGTAATTCTGCTCTTTGTTCATGATTAATAAGATAACAGAATCCAGAACAAAGCAAATCCTTTCTCTCTTTTAGCATGCTGGACAGATAACCTAAACTTACTGTCGTATTCATGCAGCAGTTCCACAGCAGTGAGGAGAACAGCCCGGTGCTCGGGGTCTTGAATGTTCAGCTCATCGAGATCTTCCTCCTCCAGTAGCTTGAAGGTGTCCAGGTCTTCATAACCATTAAAGAGAAAAGTAGGCATGTGCTCCTGTAAAGAAATGCAGGACAACTGAGAGACTATGCAAAAATCTCACTCATTGTACCTCACAATCCTATTTGCAAAGAAAGCAATGCACATTTCACCATTTGCAATCATGCTCACGATTAGCAAGGGTCATTACAACCAGTGTTCTCTCTGAGCTGAGCGGGAGTCCTCCAATTGTATTGCTGCCAGTAGGGGGCGCTGATTCAATATTGTGTTTTCAATTGCTAGGGACAGGCAAATACACTGGAGTGCTGCATAGTCTGCCTGTCCATCGTTATTGAAAATGTGATGATGAAATAACTCCCCCAGCTGGCAGGACTGCAGTCAGAGGACTCCCACTCAACCTAGAAGGAACAGCGATTATAGCTCTCCCCAAAACCTGCAAAAGTCTCTTGGGGGACTCTATATAGCTCCATGGCTTACATTTTTCAGGTGGTTTCTGGGTTTATACAATTACTCTCACTTATGTAAACATAATTTTCCAGGTGATGACATCTAAATGAATAAATTACATAATGTCAACTTTCTGAACTATTATTGTTTGCTTAAAGCTGCCGCAGAATGTTTCAAGTTTTCTTTATTTTTGATATACCGTTTATCATACAAGTATCTAAATGGTTAACAATAAAATAGAAGATAAAAATGTAAAAACTTAAAATAAAAAGATGTCAAAGCTAAAAGGAGAGAAGCACTTATGCATTTACGTACATAATATGAAAGGGTAACAAGGGGAGAGGCCCTTATTAAATTACTCGCTTGCAAGTGATGCTCTGGCACTAATAAAGTTTGTTTACAGCGATAAACTGATGCAGTTCAACTTGTTCCCAGAATCAGTTTTCCCAGGCCTTCCTAATAATCAGCTGTGAGGCAGCTGTGTACAGTTTGAATGCCGACCCAGAAACTGATCCAATTGCTGACAGCAACCCAACCCAGGAGATCCAGTAAGCACTTTATGGAAGGGATAGAGAGAGAGAGAGAAAAGGGGATTCCTAATACACGATAATTCCCTTCACACCACTTTTAGATTTAGCAAGTTGTACAGAACGTCCATGGCAGGATTTACCAATAGGCCAAGTAGGCACGTGCCTAGAGCCCGAAATGGTTAGGGGGGCCCGATGAAGGAGGGCATCAACACTGTTTTTTCCAAACGGCGATGGTCTCCTCCAGCATCGATCGGCAATGCAGGCCCCACCCCGATCGGCAACGTGCCCCCCCCCCCCATCAACGGAAAGTAAGACAAGCAAGCAACGTAGGTAAGAAAGGCAACGGGAACTGTAATTGTGCAAGCAGTGCTGCTTGCCCAAAGCTTCCCTGACGCAGCTTCCTGTTTCCGCCTGGGCGCATGGTGGGGTGGGGCAGGGGACCCAGTGTACTTGTGTGCCTAGGGGCCCTCGACGAATTAATCCTGCCCTGAAAACGTCCCATTCTCATCGTCTGCTAAAGGACAGTGCTACAGAATTTGACCTATATGTAAAAAAACACAAAACAACAAGAACAAAAAAAAAAAAAAACCCCACCCCAACTGGGACAATGAAAGTCAGAAGGAAGCTTGGGTGTATATGGAGGAAAAAAAGAACTGATAATGCTTGTTATTTTGTCTTATCTCTCTGGTTTTATTGTATTATCAGAGGTTTTTTTTGCTTCTTTTCTAGAAACAGTTTTTGTAATCCACACTATGCCTTCTGACAAGTTGTGGAATGCAAGTCCCTCATATCGTATTGTACTGTATTCAGAGTACTATGTACAATTCTTTGGAGACTGCATCTCCAAAAAGATATAAAAGGGATGGGGTCAGTCAATCTGAAGGGCGGCTACTAAAATGGTCAGTGACCTTCATCATAAAATGCATGACGACATAATAAAAGATCTCAATAGGTATACTTTGGAAGAAAGATGGGAGAGGGGAGATATGATAGAGCACTTTTACTAAGCTGCCTTAACGTTTTTAGCGCACGCAGCATTTTAGCATGCGCTAAACCCGCGCTACGTGGCTAGAACTAAGGCCAGCTCAATGCTGGCGTTAGCGCGCAGGGCAATTTAGCGCGCGCTATTCCGCGTGTTAATAATGCTCTAACGCGGCTTAGTAAAAGGAGCCCTATATGTATCAGTTAAGGCAGGGGTGTCCAATGTCGGTCCTCGAGGGCCGCAGTCCAGTCGGATTTTCAGGATTTCCCCAATGAATATACATGAGGTCTATTTGCTTTCATTGTATGCTAATAGATCTCATGCATATTCATTGGGGAAATCCTGAAAACCCGACTGGATTGCGGCCCTCGAGGACCGACATTGGACACCCCTGAGTTAAGGTGAAGCCAGCAATTTCATCCACCCATACAAAAAAGGCTTGCGGTCAGCAGCAGACCAGCCTGCGTAACAATGCAAAGGCCAGACCGAAATTTTCATTAGAGAATCAGTGTGACTCATTCTATCATGTGACCCCCATTATTAATGAAAGCTCACTTGTTACCTATTAATCACAGAATTACATCCAAAATTCTCCTTCTAACCTTCATAAACAGATATTTTATTCCTTATACTCCTTCCAGATAAACTCAGATAAGCTTCACAACATCTCCTATGTATTCCATCTATAAATCATATCAACACAAAGCGCACATCTATATTTTAAGTAACATCACCCTCTCTATGGAATGCCACGCCTTTGCATTTAAGGGAGGCAAAGTCCTTGACTTGATTTAAATTAAAATTAAAAGATATTTTTATTTAAAGACGCCTTCAACAAATAAATCATCCTATTAAGGACGTCCTGTGAACAGTTCACATTTTTAACTTGATTTTTAACCCCTTACCTTTTGGGGTTGTTGTTTTTTTTTACCTTATTTGTAACTTTTCTCTTCTATAATGTAGTTCCTGCCCTTCACCTATTTTACCCGTTTGTATGTCTGAGTTGGGGTTTTTTTTTTTTTTTTAAATATCTTTATTAGCAATTGCAATGGGAACATACAACCAGAAAGGGGAAGCAGATAAAAGCAAGGCACAACAGCCAGGGAAATCAACAAGCGAAAGAACATGACACCAAATGAGACAGAGTACAAAAACCCCTCGATTGAATGCCCAACACAACTGACATTTTAAGTAATATGAGACCCCCAAGCAAACACAGTCAAAACCATAACACCCGGCCTCAAGTCACAACAAGCATTCACCAGACACCCACATGTGTGTTTGGTTGTTTTGGGGGTATGAATGCAGGTGTCCGAGTTTTAATAATAATAATAACTTTATTTTTACATACCGCCATACCACAACAGTTCTAAGCGGTTTACAAGGGAAGAGACTGTATACAGACAGAGACATTACAGAGAACTTTCGAAACTACATTGGCATGTTAAGTTTAGTCAGGTTTATCTGGAAGTGCTTTGGACGTTGTATATGTGTAAAACCAAAATTTTATTGTACACCACTTAGAAATATTGTATAGGCAGTTTAACAAATTTTTAAATAAACTTGGAGAGAGGAGGGAAGTAAGTGGGCACCCTTAAGCACATTCATTATTCCACTCTCCCCCATTCCGGTTTCACTGCCAGATTCCAGTCTCAGTCCCAGGATGCAGGATGGAAGAAGAAGATTCTCTAACCAAATGTTAAGATTGCTGGTGTTTATAAGCATTTACACGCAATCCACAGACGATAACTAATATGAGCAAACCTTCAAATGAATCCTTTCCAGAAGATCTTCAACAGATTTTGGCTTTGGGGGTCTTCCTTTCCTTCGTCTTCTTGAGGACCGTTTGGGTTTTTCTTCCACATCACTCAATACATCCACGTAGATAAATTTAAAAGTGCCAACTTTGTTATTTAACAAGCCCATCCAGGTGCCCATGGGGGGTTTGCTGATTATGTCAATTATGTCTCCTTTCTGCAAATCAAATAGTAAGAATTATTCACTACTGCGGCATCTTAAGATCACAAGTCAAGGTGCAAAAAACACACTCATACAGTGATAAGAAGTCAAAGGGATGACAGGCAAGATATTTAGGGCTCCTTTTACGAAGCCAGCTTTAGCGCACGCACCTTTTAAACGCGCGCTAACCCCCATGCTAGCCGAAAAACTACCGCCTGCTCAAGAGGAGGCGGTAGCGGCTAGTGCGGCCGGCAAATTAGCGCGCGCTATTACGTGCGTCACACCGCTAACGTGGCTTCGTAAAAGGAGCCCTTAATTTAATGTAATAACAAATTTGTAGCCTGCCTTTTAATATGACTGAATGTACAATATCAGTAGTCATAAGAACATAAGAACTGCCGCTGCTGGGTCAGACCAGTGGTCCATCATGACCAGCAGTCCGCTCACGCAGTGGCCCTCTGGTCAAAGACCAGCGCCCTAACCGAGACTAGCCCTAAAAGCGCATATTCTTGTTCAGCAGGAACTTGTCTAACTTAGTCTTGAATCCCTGGAGGGTGTTTTACCCTATGACAGACTCCAGAAGAGCGTTCCAGTTTTCTACCACTCTCTGGGTGAAGAAGAACTTCCTTACGTTTGTGCGGAATCTATCCCCTTTCAATTTTAGAGAGTGCCCTCTCGTTCTCCCTACCTTGGAAAGGGTGAACAACCTGTCCTTATCTACTAAGTCTATTCCCTTCAGTACCTTGAATGTTTCGATCATGTCCCCTCTCAATCTCCTCTGTTCGAGGGAGAAGAGGCCCAGTTTCTCTAATCTTTCACTGTACAGTCAAGTTCAAATTTCAAGTTTATTATGGGACTTGATAAATCGCTTAATCGGATATTCTAAGCGATTTACATTTAAAATTTACAATGTAAAATCAAAGAACAATAACAATGCAATACATTACAATACATACAATTTAAATAATGGCTAAAATACTCTAAATTTGAACATTGTTAAACAATGGGAAAGGAGGGATGAAATACAATTTTAAAGTAAAGAAGAAACATTGAGGGAAAATACAAAAGGGATATAGTTAAAACAGGTTTAACCAAATAAATATAATTCATGAAGTATAAAATTATGTAGAAAAGGCATCTTTAAAAAGGAAAGTAACTCCCCCAACCCCTTAACCATCTTAGTCGCTCTTCTCTGGACTCTTTCGAGTAGTCATAAATAACCAACTTCAAATTATTAAATATAAAATTCCAAAATTAAAAGTATAAAAACATAAAGAAAACATGCAATATAAAAAAGTTTCATGACTCAATAAATAATTAGGATTGGTATAAGCAGCAAAATCTAGCAGCCACGTGTTTTATAGAAAATACATTTAACACTCATCTTGGAAGAGTACTTACAGGAAATTGAAACAAGAACTGAGATAAGTAAAGCAGCATCCAAGACTAGGCGGCTCCTGACCAATTTACCGCCCTCCACTACAGAGAATGAAACAATTTATACCTAAATGGGCAACAGTAGGCTCTGGTAGATTGCGACTGGTCACACAGAAGCATCCGCCCTACCAAGCGATCCCATCTCATTTGACCCCCTCCTGAGGAAGAGTGCGAAACTCGAGTCGAGGGGCCATTTCACAGCACGACTTGCATCTCATTTGATTTTAATGCACTTCATTTTAACATTAGCATATTAGAGCACATTGTCTCAGTCTGCGGTTGCCCTAGGAGCTCTATGTAACAGACCGCTCTGGAATCTAAACATAGTAACATAGTAGATGACGGCAGATAAAGACCCGAATGGTCCATCCAGTCTGCCCAACCTGATTCAATTTAAATTTAATTTTTTTCTTCTTAGCTATTTCTGGGCAAGAATCCAAAGCTTTACCCTGTACTGTGCTTGGGTTCCAACTGCCAAAATCTCTGTTAAGACTTACTCCAGCCCATCTACACCCTCCCAGCCATTGAAGCCCTCCCCTGCCCATCCTCCACCAAACGGCCATACACAGACACAGACCGTGCAAGTCTGCCCAGTACTGGCCTTAGTTCAATATTTAATATTATTTTCTGATTCTAAATCTTCTGTGTTCATCCCACGCTTCTTTGAACTCAGTCACAGTTTTACTCTCCACCACCTCTCTCGGGAGCGCATTCCAGGCATCCACTACCCTCTCCGTAAAGTAGAATTTCCTAACATTGCCCCTGAATCTACCACCCTTCAACCTCAAATTATGTCCTCTGGTTTTACCATTTTCCTTTCTCTGGAAAAGATTTTGTTCTACGTTAATACCCTTCAAGTATTTGAACGTCTGAATCATATCTCCCCTGTCTCTCATTTCCTCTAGGGCACAGTTCTTCAACCGCCGGTCCGCGGACCGGTATCGGTCCGCAGGAAATTTTTGCCGGTCCGCGCAGGACCGGCAAGATTGACTCATTTGAACTTCCTGCCGGTCCGCGCAGGACCGGCAAGATCAGCATCGGAAGCGTGCGCTGGGCCGGAGAGATCTTGGGGAGCCTCCGACAGTGGCTTTCTCCCCTCTCTGCAGCTCTCCTTTACTTCCCAGTGCAGCGATTCACGAAGGCAGCCTCGGGGCTTTTGCTGAGTCGCGGCTGCCTCTGATGATGCAACTTCCTCTTTCCTCAGAGGCGGCGCGACCCAACAAAGGACCCGAGGCTGCCTTCGTGAATCGCTGCGCTGGAAGTAAGAAGAGCTGCTGGGAGGGGAGAAAACCACTATCAGAGTCTGGGAAGCTGCTGGGCAGGGGAAAAAAGGGCCAGCTGCTACTGGAAAGGGAGAAGGAGAGATGCTTCTGGGAGGGGAGGAGGGAAAGGAATCTGGGAAGCTGCTGGGCTAGGAAAAAAAATGGACAGCTGCTACTGGAGAGGGAGAAGGAGAGATGCATCTGGGAGGGGAGGAGGGAAAGGAATCTGGGAAGCTGCTGGGCCAGGAAAAAAAAGGACAGCTGCTACTGGAGAGGGAGAAGGAGAAGGAGAAGGAGAGATGCTTCTGGGAGGGGAGGAGGGAAAGGAATCTGGGAAGCTGCTGGGCTAGGAAAAAAAAGGGACAGCTGCTACTGGAGAGGGAGAAGGAGAGATGCATCTGGGAGGGGAGGAGGGAAAGGAATCTGGGAAGCTGCTGGGCCAGGAAAAAAAAGGACAGCTGCTACTGGAGAGGGAGAAGGAGAAGGAGAGATGCTTCTGGGAGGGGAGGAGGGAAAGGAATCTGGGAAGCTGCTGGGCAAGGAAAAAAAGGGACAGCTGCTACTGGAAAGGGAGAAGGAGAGATGCTTCTGGGAGGGGAGGAGGGAAAGGAATCTGGGAAGCTGCTGGGCCAGGAAAAAAAAGGACAGCTGCTACTGGAGAGGGAGAAGGAGAAGGAGAGATGCATCTGGGAGGGGAGGAGGGAAAGGGAAAGGAATCTGGGAAGCTGCTGGGCCAGGAAAAAAAAGGACAGCTGCTACTGGAGAGGGAGAAGAAGGAGAGATGCTTCTGGGAGGGGAGGAGGGAAAGGAATCTGGGAAGCTGCTGGGCAAGATAAAAAAGGGACAGCTGCTACTGGAGAGGGAGAAGGAGAAGGAGAGATGCATCTGGGAGGGGAGGAGGGAAAGGGAAAGGAATCTGGGAAGCTGCTGGGCCAGGAAAAAAAAGGGACAGCTGCTACTGGAGAGGGAGAAGGAGAGATGCATCTGGGAGGGGAGGAGGGAAAGGGAAAGGAATCTGGGAAGCTGCTGGGCCAGGAAAAAAAAGGACAGCTGCTACTGGAGAGGGAGAAGAAGGAGAGATGCTTCTGGGAGGGGAGGAGGGAAAGGAATCTGGGAAGCTGCTGGGCAAGATAAAAAAGGGACAGCTGCTACTGGACAGGGAGAAGAAGAAGGAGAGATGCTTCTGGGAGGGGAGGAGGGAAAGGAATCTCGGAAGCTGCTGGGCAAGGAAAAAAAGGGACTGCTGCTACTGGATAGGGAGAAGAAGGAGAGATGCTTCTGGGAGGGGAGGAGGGAAAGGAATCTGGGAAGCTGCTGGGCTAGGAAAAAAAGGGACAGCTGCTACTGGAGAGGGAGAAGGAGACGGAGAGATGCTTCTGGGAGGGGAGGAGGGAAAGGAATCTGGGAAGCTGCTGGGCAAGATAAAAAAAGGGACAGCTGCTACTGGAGAGGGAGAAGAAGGAGAGATGCTTCTGGGAGGGGAGGAGGGAAAGGAATCTGGGAAGCTGCTGGGCAAGGAAAAAAAGGTACAGCTGCTACTGGAGAGGGAGAAGGAGAGATGCTTCTGGGAGGGGAGGAGGGAAAGGAATCTGGGAAGCTGCTGGGCAAGGAAAAAAAAGGGACAGCTGCTACTGGAGAGGGAGACGGAGAGATGCTGCTGGGAGGGGAGGAAGGGAAGAGAGTTACTGCTGGACAGGAGGAGGAGGGAAGGGAGAATGAAAAAAGGAAGGAAACAGCTGGCAGAGAGATTAGAGGAGGGGAAGGGGAGACACAGGCATGAGAAAGTAGAGAGATTGATGATAGGAAGGGGTCAGCAGAAAAATAAGCAGAGGGACAACGATGATAGATCTGGTGTAGGAGAGATAAAAATGAAGAGAGCAGTGAAGCTGGAATGAATCATGTAAATAGGAGAGAGGGGCACAAGCTGGATGGAAAGGGGAGAGGGACATAGAAAGAAGACAGATACCATATGGAAGGGGGAGAGGACAGATAGTGGATGGAAGGGGCAGATGCTGGATTGAAGAGACAGAGAGGGCATACGCTGGAAGGAAGAGAGTGAAAAAAAGATTGAAAGCAGAAACCAGAGACGACAAAAGGTAGAAAAAAATAATTTTATTTCTATTTTGTGATTAGAATATATCAGATTTGAAATATATATCCTGCTAGAGCTGGTGTTAGACATAACTGGGGACTGCAAAACCCAGGCAGTGCTTCTTTAGCTTTCAGCTGGCTTAGGGCACTCTCTGACCAGGGGGCAGTTGCCCTAGTTGCACTCCCCTAAAACTATTCCTGTTATGTGTTACTTCAGTATTCTGTTAGCATGATATTTCTGTGTAGCATTCTGTAATAATTTGGCTTGTTCAGTTTTCTTGATAGTAGAGGGGATATATGTGAAGGGGAGGGGAGACAGGGGTTTTGTTGATCCTTGCTCTGAATTATTTGTATTTATAAAATGACAATTCTACAGAATATTGTTTCTCTTTATACTTTAATAAAATACATTCAATATAAAATCATAACTGAGGCTTGTGTGGATGGGATCAGATGATTTGTGGGGACCGAGCTCGCGGAGATGGGGCGGAAACGGGATTTTTAAATTTTAGTCCTAGTAGTTTGCCGGTCCACAAAATAATTATTTTTTTTCTGCCGGTCCACGGGTGTAAAAAGGTTGAAGAACACTGCTCTAGGGTATACATATTCAGGGCTTCCAGTCTCTCCTCATACGTCTTCTGGCGCAAGCCTCCTATCATTTTCGTCGCCCTCCTCTGGACCGCCTCAAGTCTTCTTACGTCTTTCGCCAAATACGGTCTCCAAAACTGAACACAATACTCCAAGTGGGGCCTTTATGATTTATTAATATCGCATAGAGGTTTACAGCGTTAGACAAGGGCAGTTGGGATTAAAGGCAGCGATGGTGCCACTGGCAACCTCAGTTTGGTGTGATCACTAAACAGCACGGCTGTAGGGTCCGAGCACTTTACTTAAATTATTTAAAATATTGCAAAAGCTGTGATAGATTGATATCCGCATAATAAAAAAGAACATATAGTAGAATCAAAACAGATAATGAGATCTAATATGTAAATTACCAGTTGAAATTCAAAATAACTTATGGAAAAAGTATCAGCAGTTGGCTGAACAAGTGCTTTTATTTAAATCTCCTTCCAAGTTAAATGGCTACATTTCTCTGTATGGATCAACATATGGCCAAAATTTATATATATAGGAGGGGTGTACATTTAACTAGATATTTTGGCTTCAGAATTAATAGAAAACCAAAAAAAACTCTGTGGAGTGACGATGTTCCTAAATGAACTTTATTTGAAAGTGTCAAAGTTCCAAAGGTACACTGAAATCATCCACATAAAAATAAATCATCCACATAAGAGCCTTAAAGGACCTAGTCCGCTAGGGATACAGGACCCAACACGGTCCGCGTTTCGACAAAAAGTCTTCTTCAGGGGTCCCTGGGGGTCCTATAAAGGTGAGTACGTGGGAAACAATTGTGTGGTGAGCCGGAAGTGAGACACTGCTTGCATTTCCATTTTTATGTGGATGATTTCAGTGTACCTTTGGAACTTTGACACTTTCAAATAAAGTCCATTTAGGAACATCGTCACTCCACAGAGTTTTTTTTTTGGTTTTCTCTGGATTTTCTTCTTTGTGGATATTTTGGGGTCAATTCCTTTTGTCTTTTTCAGAATTAATAGGCCTAAATATACCTAAAAAAATGAAAGGTGACTAAAGTTTCCAGAGGCAAAAAATGAGGTTTTACTAAATTCTGTTAGAGCAGGGGTGGGCAACCTCAGTCCTTAAGAGTTGCCATACTGGGAAAAATCGAAGGTCCATCAAGCCCAGTTTCCTGTTTCCAACAGTGTCACAAGTCACAAGTACTTGGCACAAGTATTTGGCAAGCACCAGGTCACAAGTACTTGACAAGATCCAAAGGAGTAAAACAGGATTTCCTCAATCAACATGCAAGAAGTCTATTCACATACAATGCAGACAGTGCATATTCATTGGAGAAATCCTAAAGACCCCACTGGGTTGCAGCCCTTGAGATCCAATAATCTGTAATATAACATTCCAAAGTCTATACCTTTATGTGAAAAAAATAAAACAGTTACAGAGTATGGACCCATGACATGAAAAACTGGCCATTCTCAACATTTTTGATCTGCTACTGCAGTCACATATACAGTATACAGATAAATTTGAAACAAATTTATGCTGATTTGCTGCTGCTGACTAGTTGAAAAAAAAAATAATACATTAAATCCATAACAAATAAATGGAAATATAAATCTGTATAATCAATCAGCTTTAAGTAATCCAGACATTTACATGTCACTCCTTCTCCCCTGTGTACCAGTTGCTAGAAGGAGAAACCTTGCCAACCCTTCTTGCAAGTAAGGCTGCTTTTGCAACACACGGGCTTCCAGCCAGGTCCACAGGATGCTAAACATCATCCCAGTCTCTGCAGGCAACAACAATAATTTATTATTTCTATAGCGCCACCAAGCGCACGCAGCGCTGACCCACTTAGAGGCTTAGCATGGCCTAGTAGAGAAAATCTACAAGCCCTTCTCAGAATGAAGAGGTATAAAATAAGGAATACCTTGAGTTTGAGGGAGTCGGAGTCATAGGGACTGGGCGTAAAATCAGTGTGCACCCTGGCTCTTCCACAGAATGGCCCTCGGTAGGGAGGCTCCTCGTCATCACCATCTTCCGACTTCACACTTTCCCTGTTGCTGGCAGAGGAATCAGTTGTGCTCACCGTTTGACCACCTGGGCTCGGAAGACAAGAGAAATTAGAGCTTGTTACCTACTGTATATACTCAGCAATCCCTCAAAACTGGCATGGCACAAATTACAGAAGGGACACTGCATTGCTTTGACATTTTAATTCACTGCACTATACCCAGTGACTCTTGGCTTCTGATCAAGCCCAAAAAGTCATTTTATTAGCAAACCAGCTCTGAAGGAGTCACAGTCAGGGCTACTTTTATTAATGAGCAAACGGGGAAACTGCTCTAAGCTGTGGCTCACTGGTTGAGCTGTTGCCTCTGCACCCAGAGGTTGTGAGATCAAATTCTGGTGCTGCTCTTTATGACCCTGGGCAAGTCACTTAATCCTCCAGTGCCCACCACGTTGAATGTCAATTTTGAAATGCCCCTTTCCAGAGGATGCATATGTAAAAGGGGCCCCGAGCATAGGGCCTCTCCAGTCCACCATCTTTCTTCCCTCCCTTCTTCTTTCACAATGCAGCTGCTTTCCAGGGACAAACAGCGGCGTAAAGGCAAGGAGCTGCAATCGGCTCCTCGGTATTTCTCCATTCTGATCTCTCCCTGCACCCCCCAGGATCTTCGTTCTTTGGGTCTCTCCTATTTTGACCCGTCTCCTCCACTGCCAACCCCAAGCTTTGTTCCTTTTATCTTGCTGCACCATATGCCTGAAATAGACCTCCTGCATTGGTAAATCAAGCTCCATCTCTGGCCGTATTCAAATCTAGACTAAAAGCTCATCTTTTTTAAGGCTGATTTTAACCTTTGACCCCTGTTCAGTTATTGCTTATCCCTGCGATCGGTAGCATGGAATCTTGCTACTTTCCGAGATTCTGCCAGGGACTTTGTGACCTGGATTGGTCACTGTTGGAATCAGGATACTGATTGATGGACCTTTGGTTTGTCCCAGTATGGCAGTGTATCGCAAACTGTGTGCCACGGCGAGATTCCAGGTGTGACTGCTTTCTTTCCCTCTCCAGTTCCACTGTGATCTATGCCCAGTACTGGCAGTCTGCATAGGGGTCTATGAATCGGGGAACATTCACAAGCCCTGCCCCCTCCTCCTGTGGGCTGGAAACCCATACCGAGGAACGTGGTCTTTGAGCGCACAGTGACACACAACCCTGCACTGGCAGCTGCTGCTGCTTCCTTCACGCTTTGAATAAGTGGGGGGTAATAGGAGGTGGTAAAGGAGGAGAGGGGAGGGTGGCTGAGGTCTCCTAGTTTGTTTTCATTGTGGTCCCCTGGATTTTTAAATGTTAAAATTTTTAAATGTTAAAACTGGATCAATTTCTGGAAGTCAATTTGGGGACAAATAAATATTATTCTTGAGTCATCAATCCCGTTAACCTACGAAGCCATAATTTGTGGTACAATATTGCATATTAAGCCTTCTTTAGATAGATATAAAAGCCGGCTCTTCTTGATTATGACCGGAATAGCCATCCAGATGATTACACGTAACTGGAAGAGTTACGACAGACTGAATTACACATTTTGATGGGCAAATATTTGTTCCAGGTATAAATATGAGAGAATGAATGCGGAGTGTTTGGGGTCTAGTATGATATTCAATAAGGTGTGGAGTCCATTGACTGCATATGTTGAATTGTAATGAATGTCAGGTATCTCCCTTTTTCCTTACACATCCAAGGGGGGTGGGGTGGGGGGAGGGGAAGGTATTTGGGTTTGCTAAAGGTATTAGAATTCAAAACTCCTGCCTTTATTTTTAGAGTCTTAATACCTTAACTACCTCTAGATCTCTCAGATCACAAGATCAACATCTATTAGCTATCCCCTCATTAAAAGTTATTAACACAAGGCGCAATTCAATCTTTTCTATAACAGCCCCTCAGTCCTGGAATGATCTACCACTCTACTTAAGACAAGAAAAAAACTTAGACAAATTTAAGACCAAACTTAAAAGTTTTCTATTTACAGATGCTTTTAATGCTTAAAATCTTCTGCAATGCCAATCTAATTTTCTTCGTTAATCGTCAGTGTCTCCCTTCCTAATGTACTTCCCTTGAATTATTGAATTTAACAATGAATGTAACCATTAAATAACTTCCCTTTTGTTTTATTATTATACGTAGAAATATCTCATCTAAATGTATTGATATCTGTTTAAATAAGTTTACTTTTCTTACCCAAATTATTGTATGTCTAAATGATATGTTACCTAAATTTTTGAACAATTTGTACATCGCCTAGAATTTTGAATAGACGATAAATCAAACTATTTAATAAACTTGGAAACTTGGATTTATCTATTATATTGCAATAATATATGCATGTGCAGTGTCATAGTTATGTGAGGAAGGGAGGGAGAAAAGGATTGGTAATGTATTAATTTTGTGTATTTTAAGTGCGTTATGTATAATGCTCATGTTTAATATATCTGTCAAAATTTGAAAATCAATAAAGAATTAAAAAAAAAAATTGGATCATCCTGGATAAAGGTTTAGATCAGTGTTTCTCAACTCGGTCCTGGAGAACCCCCTTGTTTTAGTTCATAAAATAGATGTTCATGCTGGACATAGCCAGCATTCGAATATCCATTTCTAATGTATTTTAAAACAGGCTGTATGTCAATAGATCTTGTTCTAAAATACATGAGAAATGGAGTCCCATATCTGACATACAGACTTGGCTGTCCATATTCTGAGCTGGATATCCTTTCTAAAATGCTGCTCCACAAGGAGCAACAGGGCAACATAAGTTAGGGGTGAAAATACAGAGAGGAAGGGGATGAGAGAGAGCAAAGGTATGTCAGAAATACTGCACACGCCAAATACGTCTACGATTGATTTTCCGAGTGACTTTGAATCGTCAGTTTCTTAATTATATGAGAAATTGTGATCGTGAGTTGCAAAGGCTCCCGAAGCAGGCCATAGAGGCCGAAACACGTGCCGTGTCGGGCCACCGCACAAGACTATGTTTTGTTGAATACAATTGCATCGTTCTCGAACCTCCACTGTTGTTTGTCGGTTCTGATAGTTGCTCACACTCACAACTGCTTTTATTCTGTTGATATACTTTAGATAAGTGCTTGATTTATGCCAATAAAAATATGTAAACATTTGTTTCCGTGCAAATAACATTTTTGGTGACAGGAGTGTGATAATTACAAAAGTCAGCCACTTAACATGAGCCCCCTTTTCCTTTCTGAAAAGTGCAGTATTTTTTTGGTGTTTAGAGCATGGCATGGTTGATTTAAAGATGCGTTCCAAGTCTGACTGTCCTTTTAAGGATTTTATAAACTTAATTTCAGCCCACCCTTTTGTATTTTGCCTGTATTTCTCTCTTTCCTTTATTTATATTGTAGTTCTAACTTTTCCATTCTTTACAGTATGTCCTTTTGTCTTATTTGTTCATTGTTTTAATTGATGATGGTTTTGTTACAGTTTGTCCCCTCCTTGATTTTATTGTATAACCACCTTGAAACTGTTGATAAGACGGTATAACAAATGTTAAATAAACTTGGGAACTAGGATGGCAGTTCTACATGACATATCACTTTAACTTGCATTCACAAAAGCGCTTCTTTCTGTAAGGATAAGGAACAAAGCCTGCTCCTCTATTGTGCTCCTTTAACACAGAGAAATCATGCCCAGGAAGTATGAGGCCACTCCCAGCTCTAGTCAGTTTGGAGCTGGAGGGCTTCAAACTACCACAAGCTTCCAAGGATAAGAACAGTGGATGCAACTGATGAATTTCACCACTGTCTTGCATCTGGAAATGTCAAAAGGTCCCATTTTATGCTCCTCATTACTATGTCGCTTTTAGTGCTTTTGAAGAATGTGCATCTTCCTTGCGGCAAGCGCTCAGCACACACTGAACTGCTATTATTAGGACAAGGGACAATGATGGCTTTCATATCACATAGCTTTTAAGAATCTGCATGCCTGCTGGCAGCATTGCAAATTCCAGGGACCTTAGTGATAGCAAAACATTTCCCCCTCCCTCCCCCACTGCCTCTCTGTCTTGCACTTTATTCCCTTCTCTTCATTTCATTGCTAACACAGCTTTGGGAAACATAGGCTGTCATTTTGATCTCAAATCAGACAAACATTTTGCAAATATTCCAGTAAGCCACAACTAAAATGTAAGCGCAGTGGTGCAACCACAGATGCTAGAAATCCAACGGATGAAAGGTGGTAGCGTATATGCAAAGTTCATTTGGAATTCGTTGCCAGAGAATGTGTTAAAAGCAGTTAGCTCAGCAGGGTTTAAAAAAGATTTAGACAAGTTCCTACAAGAAAAGTCTATAAGTCATTATTAAGATGGACTCGGGGAAATCCACTGCTTATTTCTAAGATAAGCAGCATAAAATCTGTTTACTCTGCTGGGATCTTGCCAGGAAACAGGATACTAGGCTTGATGGATCTTTAGTCTGACACACTGCTATGCCTGGATTTAGGTTGAGGCAACAGAGGCACATAGGATCTCTTAGGGAAAGGAAGAGATAGTGGATGCTTCAGATGGGCGGACTGGATGGGCCATTTGGCTTTTATCTGTCATCATGTTTCTATGTTTTAACTGCCAAGGAAGTCAAATTTTAAAGACAGCAAATACCTAGGCTAAATACCACCACTTTCTAGCAAGGTTGATGCAAAATTATTGGGAATTCTAGGCCAACCTCAGCCATAATTCATTTTCAGGTCCCTAGTCCATCAGTTTCTCTTCCAACAATTCTATGTAAACACACCCTTTTAAATATGAAACTTTGATTTGCCTGTAAAACTGTACGCTGATGGTTCTTTGTGTGGCTGTCAGCATTTATTGTTTTGCTCAGAATGCAATTGATTTTTACTGATTCCCCCACACACACAGAAGGAACTACCCTAGGCAATTATCTAGACCAGTGTCTCTCAAACATTTTTAGTTCTGGCACAAATGTTTTTCATGGCACATTATAAGTGAAATTATAAAATTGCAAAACCAACAAGAAATTAAATTTGAGAGTTATTTAAAGTTCTTTAAGCTATATATGCGTCATTGTAACAGTGTTGAAATTAAAGTAGATAGAATAGAATTACTAATTAATGCGATGAATATGCTTGCTTTTGAGTGCAAATTAACTCAAAATCCGGCTCGATAGTCAACAAGCAAACGTGCATTTCATCATCCACTATCTGCAGTCGTTGTCTTTATTTCAATTTAATTTCTGTGAGAGCTGAAAATCCAAGTTCGCAAAGATAAGAAGATCCAAACAGTAACAAAGCCTTGATTGCTTTGTTGCTCAAGTTAGGATAACTACAGCATAAAAAATAAAACTAAAATTATTTGCCATTAGTTTTCAAGGACCAATCACGTCAAAGAGTGATACTTGTCTGGGTGCACACAGACGCTCATAACATTGGACAGACTCTTGCATATGTAACGTACATGTCTTCTATTCTAGTGTATACTTATGAAGGGAATTTTTAAAAATAAAGTCAAACTCTGGAATCTCTTGTGGCACATCTGGAATCTCTTCAGGACACACAGTTTGAAAGACACTGATCTAGACTCACCTCAGCTTTCTCAAGGGTACATGCGAGCATTCCTATCTTAATTAAGGGCTGAAGGTATTGATACAGATTAGATAAAATATCTATATCAATGTGCTGATTTTCTTTCTTTCATTTTCTGCTCTTTATCCATCTTTGACATTAACTTTTAACATTTAACTGTTCTTCCATTTTTCTGCTTCCTCCTCAAATTTATCTACTTTTCTATTTCTCCCCTTCCCATCTATCTGTACACCATCTTCTCCCTCTTTCTTCTCCCCTATTCGCATCTATCTATAAACAACATTTTTTCCATTTTCTTCCTTTCCCCACTCCTCCCATCCCTATGCACCATCTCCTTCCTCGCTCTCCCCTTCTCCTTCCCCAACCCTAACATCTCTGTGCATCATGTCCTCTCTCTCTCTCTCCCCTTCCCCTCCATCCCTGTGTACCATCTCCTCCCTCTCTTTCCCTCTCCTATGGTCTGACACCTCTCTTCCCCCTTTCCCTCTCTTATGTTCTGGGATCTTTATCCTCTCCTTCCCATTGGAATCTCTCACCCCTCATTCCTTTCCCTTCTTCCCCCTTTGTGGTCTGGTATCTCTCTGTCTTTCCCTTATTTCCGTCCTTCTTTACCCTCATCTGACATCTCTCTTTTGTTCCCCCACCCCCTTCCCCATCCAGTGTTCTAAGAACATAAGAACATAAGAACTGCCGCTGCTGGGTCAGACCAGTGGTCCATCGTGCCCAGCAGTCCGCTCACGCATATGTTCTGATTTAGTACGAACCTGTCCAAATTTGTCTTGAATCCCTGGAGGGTGTTCTCCACTATGACAGACTCTGGAAGAGCATTCCAGTTTTCCACCACTCTAGGTGAAAAAGAGCTTCCTCTCCTCCCCTTCCCCTCCTCCCATGGTCTGGTATCTCTATCTGCTGCTTCCCTTTCTTCCCCTGGAAGTCTAAGGCACATTTCCTTCCCTTTCCTCCTCATTCCCGTGGTCCAGCATCTTTTTACCTCCCCCCCCCCCCGATCCTGTGCTTGCTCACCCGGCACTGCTGTAACCCTTCGGACATCGTCAGTGTCAGTGAACTAAACACACTGCCTTTTGGCGACCCAGAAGCTTTTTCTCTGCACAGAGAAAGTTTCTGGCTCGCCGAAGGCAGCATGTTTAGTTCACTGATGCTGATGACGGCTGAAGAGTTACAAAAGCACCAGGTAAGCAAGCATAGGATCCCGTGGGGTGGGGGGAAAGGGAGGAGGGACTCCAAATAGGTATGCGGTGGGGTGGCTGGAGAGGCAACAGGACTCCGGATAGGTGTGCATAGCGAGGAGGATGATTCTAAATGGGTTGAGCTGCTGTAGGTTCCCCGGACAAAAGTTCTTAAATTGAAAAGTCGTCCGGACTTCCGACAGAGTCCTCAAAGAGTGGACATGTCCGGGCAAATTCGGACATGTGGTAACCCTACCATTACACCAGCCCATGTCATTTCTTTTTGTTTCCAAAAAAAATCTCTAAAATCCAACTCAGAGGAACAAAGTAACCAAAGGTTTACAATAGCATGTTGTTTTTTTTTGCTGCCCACAACAGGAAGACACTGTCAGACATCAGCATAAATAAACCTTGCACCTCTTAACAGATGAACCACCAAACTGGGTCAGAACTAAAGTCCTTCAGGACTAGCACCCTGTCTCCAACAGTAACCAACAGCAGATGCTTAGAGGGTGGGTATAAACAATTGCCAGGATCATCCGTTTCCAGCAGTCACGGAACAGAATGCACGACCGACGAGGGAAGAAAAGGCCACCAAAGCAAGAGAGAGAGAGAGGCTGAACTTACTCATTGAACTCTGCCCGCTTAAGGAGCTCCTGAGACTTTCTACAGACCCTCCAGCTTTCAGTTTAGGTTTATCCAGAGGATCGCTGTCAGGCTGTGGGGACTGCGGGGAGCCCGGCATTCCATCAAGATTGGAGTCCTGGAAGACATTTCCAAAAATATCAGTCACGAGGGTGAACAAAACCTCACCACTACTTCCCAAATGCAACACACGTGGGAGTCTTTTGTCAGAATATCTCATTTCAATCTGTCTTCTCAGTATATTATTCACCAGACTTCACTAGCCAAGAATAGAAATGCAACCATGTTTTTCTTGGTTGTTTATCGGCAGGAGGCAATCATTTTGCCTTTTTAAGAGTTTGCAAGCTTCTTTAACACTTTCTCATCTTCCACAACATTCTGTTCTGGAAGTTTTGTAAGGGAGAAAACCAACGTGACTGAAAACATTACAACCTTGTTCAAAGTGAAGGGGAATATTGTAGGCTTGGAAATATTTGGCAGAGCTAAATATTTAGCAAAAGGAACAAACCCGATAGCAGCGGGCTGTGCTACTCAATAATTACCCAAACTACATGAAATTCAAGTTGGGGGAATTATTTGGCAGCACAGCCCACTCAAAAATACATGAGAAAATTTGCCATCAAGTGTTAAGTTGTCAAGTTTGCAAATCAAAAGTGATTATATGCTACACTTGAAAAGCATAACCCAGAGGCCCTGTCTATTTCATATCAGTTTCATATGTACATTTCTAGATCGACACCTCATTCGGAATCACACATAATGTTTTATCAGTTTCATTGGAATATGCATGGGTTTTGAGTGGTGGGTTCATTTTACCTGTGATTTCTGTGGCATTTTCTGGGATATTTTTTAATAGACAGAAGTGCATGTGTGTCTTTATAAAATAAACCCGTAGTACCGTGTTTCCCCGAAAATAAGACACTAGGTCTTATTTTCGGGTAGGTCTTATTTTTTTCATGTACAATGATCATCTCTCCCTTCCTCTCCTTCACCCCAATTCTTTCTATTTCCTTTCTCTCCCCCCAACATGTGAAGCATCTTTCCTCCTCTCTCACCCATCCCCTTGTGCAGTATCTTTCTATCCCTCCCTCCCATCCCTTGTTCAGCAGAACCCTTGAAGCTCCTATCCCTCCCTTCCTCCCATCCCCCATCCCCCCATGCAGCATCTTTCTATCCCTCCCACCCCCCACCCTGTCGCGCCCCCTCCGGAACTCTGACCCATCTCTCCCGCCCATCCGAACCCCGACTGCGAGACCGAAATACCTGGTAACAAGTAGCAGTGTCAGCAGCACAGGCTGCATCGTGGCCTTCTCATGCCCAGGCATTCCTCTGCTGCATCACTGATGATGTCATCAGCAACATGGCACACAGAACGCCCGGGCGTGAGAAGGCTGCAATGTGGCCTATGCTTCCGACACTGCCTTTTGTTCCCAGGAATTTTGGTCTTGCGGTTGGTGTTTGGATGGGAGGGAGAGATGCAAGCATCAGCGGGGGGCGGGGGTGAAGGGGGTATACGGTGTTGCCGGTGACTAGAGCTTATTTTTGGGGGTAGGGCTTATAAAACCTACCCCAAAAATCATGCTAGGGCTTATTTTCGGGGAAACATGGTAGTTCACTTGTTCTCCCAATCTATTATAAAATTATTCTCACTGAGAGCAATTTTATAAAGTGAGCCTTCTTTCCTTTATAGAATAGGCTCCAAATAGATGCACTTTATAGAAATACTCTCAATGAGAATAATGTTATAATAGGTTGTCCAGATTGGTGTAACCAGATCTCTACGAGCTTTTGTGAGAAAGATGAGCCATTATGCCAGCTCTCACACCTAGATTGATACGGCTCTCTACAGAATGGCCTGCCATAGTAGGCTTCTCCAATCCTTTTCTATTGTGAGCCACATTTTATATTTTGTAACATTCAGAGGGCTAAAACATTCATTGTAAAATTTTGCCGCATGAGTCTCTTTCCCCTTACCTGGCTTCAGCTGCGGAAGAAAGAGTGGGCTTCCTGCTTTCCCACTGAAACAAGGCTGTTTGAGTTGGTCTCAGAGTTTCAGGTTTACTGAGACTTGAACCAGAAGACTAGTCTGAACTTATGGCTCAAGCTTACAGAGTTGAGTCACAGCAGGGAAGTGGGAATCCCCCTATAAGCACCACAAGCATTGCAAAGCTTCTGAGGACCAGAAAATAACATTTGGTGGGCCAAAATCTGACCCACAAGCTATAGGCCAGTGGTCTCAAACTCACGGCCCAGGGGCCACATGCGTCCTGCCAGGTACTATTTTGAGGCCCTCAGTATGTTTATCATAATCACAAAAGTAAACTAAAACAGTTTCATGATCATATGTCTCTTTTGCTATAAATTACAATATTATTATTAAAGACTTAGCCAAAAGGAAAGACTTATAAACTATAAAGAGCTTTTCCTCATGCAAAATTGTCTTTTCTTTAATAAGACATTAACTATTTTTTTCTGAGGCTCTCCAAGTACCTACAAATCCAAAATGTGGCCCTGCAAAGGTTTTGAGTTTGAGACCACTGCTATAGGCTGAACAAGCCTACCCTATAGTGTACTCAGCATCTGGAATTTAATGAAAGAAATGAGCTTTCTAACAGTGTGATGTCACCACAAAGCAAGGGCAGGAAGAAAACAGTGCTTGTTCCCCCCCATACTGCCTCAATTAAATATGTTCAGGCTGGCGTGGGCAACAGGCAGGAGAAGTTGCTCGTGTTGGTGAAGATCTACAGGAGGTACGAGGTGGGGTGAGGGATGGATGGCACGAGCGTGGCATGGTGTGGTGGGGCGGAGAGGTGCCGGTGCCCTCACTGAGATGGCGCCTGGGGCAGTCCAGCACTCCCCTTTATTATGCCACTGAGGATAACTCTGTTGCATGATATAACGGGAGGCACATAGGAGATGTCATGTTCTACAGGCAGAATCCCTACAGCAAAGAAATGTACTGCTAAACACAAGAAATATGTACTGAGATGCTTACTGTATCACCTTCCTATGAAGGCAGATGCTTACAGGACTACTGATTGCTGGAAAAACTACAGGAATTAAAGCAGGGTTTACTTCTCATGAACTACCATTTGATTTACAGCAGGGGTGTCAAAGTCCCTTCTCGAGGGCTGCAATCCAGTCGGGTTTTCAGGATTTCCCCAATGAATATGCATGAGATCTATTAGCATACAATGAAAGCAGTGCATGCAAATAGATCTCATGCATATTAAACAAACCTTTTTTAAACCCTGCTAAGCTAACTGATTTTGCCACATTATCCGGCAACAAATTCCAGTACTTAAGACCATCAGCCCAGCATGGGGTAGCTGCTAAAATATCAAATAGAATATTAGAGGTTATTTGAAAAAGAATGAAGAGCACAGCTGAGAATATCATAATACTTCTGTAGAGGGTCTGTATGTTAAAAACTATGTGCGGTTCTGGTTGTTCCCTGTTAAAAAGAACAAAGTGGAACCAGAACAGCTCAATGACGAATAAAGAGGATGAAACACCACCATTATTAAGAAATGCTAAAAAGACTAGGGCTTCTTAGCCTGGAAAAGAGACGACAAATAGGATAATAAAATGTTTTATTGCGTATTGTGTTGACAGTGGCATGCAGCATACCATACCATATCCTGTATTGTTATTTAAATATTTTTGCTGCTGTAATTGTCTATTGTTTATGTTTGATTTATTCTTGATGTATACATCGCCTTGAGAGAATTCCTTCAAAGAGGCAGGAAATACATTTTAATTAAAATATGATTAAAGTTGAGAGGACTGGAAAAAATAAAAACATCCTATAAAAACAAGGTGGAACTATATGAAAGTAATAAGCAGCAGGCTGAAAACAAATCCTAGGATGTGTTTTCCACTCTGTGCATAATTAAACTATGGAATGTGTTGTTGAGAGGATGTGGATCAGGCACCTAAAATAATGGAGTTCAAAAGAGGTTTGAACAAGTTCCTGTAAGAAAAGTCCATGAAACTTGGAAGCCAGATGGACTATCTAGGGATGCACTAAAGTCAGCAATTGTCGCTAAACCTGTTTTCACAGCTTTAGCGACGATCGCTGTTACTGACCCGATGCACAAAACGGCCCACCGCGTGTTTTTCTCCTCGCCCATTTTCCGATCTGGCCATGCAAATATAAACCATGCCATCTGGCCATGCAAAATAAACAAGCGATTGATACACTAACATCACTTGGCTATTTTGCATGCTGAGGGAGGAGCCTAAATCCCTTGTTGGTCAAGCCAATTGGTCAAGCCAATCAGGGCTTTAGGCTTGACCAATCAGGGTCTTAGGCTCCTCTCTCAGTATACTGTATACAGAGGGATGTTACTAAAGCCTGATTGACTCAAATGCCTAAGGCCCCCACCCCTTGGGAGGGGCCTTAGGCGACTGAACCAATCAGGGCCTTTGGCCCCTCTCCATGAATCACATGATGCACTGGGGAGGGGAAGGTGCGTCATTTGGGACTGGCGGCCGAAGCAGGAGCCTCTGTGCGGGCTTCCTGCTTCCAATATTTTAAAAAGGTATGTTGGAGGTTTGTAGGGGAGGTTTGGGGTGGGCGTCCCGTGGCAAGAGGGATTGGGCATCCCTCCTGCCATTTTTTTTGGGGGGTTACAGGGGATGGCGGGGGACCTCTGGTGGAGGGAGAGAGTGGGCATCCCTCATGCTGCATTGCTGCCGTGGTGGGGTGAGGAGTCACATTGGCAGGAGGGAGTAGGTATGTCTTCTGCCATTTTCACTGCCGTGGGGACGTCACAGTGTCCTAACAGCAATGACAGGAAGCTGCTTCTCCTGTCACTGCTGTTAGAGCTCTGTGCATGTGTCAATCGCTCACTGAGCGATTGATCGATCGCGTTTGCATGCAAATGATTTGCACCTCCTTGCAAATCATTTCCATGCAAACTTGATAGTACATCAATTGCTGCTAGAGAATTGGCCAGCAGCGATTGAGTTGCTATCTTTAGCACATCTAGCCCCATGACTGTTTTTTGATTTACTGGGCACATGAGACCTGAACTGATTACTGTCAAGAGACACAATGTTGGGCCTGATGGGCCTTGGCCTGACTTTGCATGCGTTATAGCTTTAAAAAACACATACTTCAAGGGAGCAATCCTTCAGCAGGAATTCAGATTTACAATGTCAAAAATCCAACAGATTACAAGGGGTACTGGATGGCTGTGGCTACACAATTTCTGAGCAGGAGTGAAAAAACTTCCATATAAGGGCTTTGAACAGTGAGCTGAAGTCAGAGAAGGTCTTATAAAAATATTAACGTTTGTAAAAGTGAGCGCAGGGACACATCTTATCCTCATTGGGTCTGCTTACTACTAGCTCAGGCTTTCAGAAGCACATAAAAAGAGTGTATACATTTTGGTAAACAGATAATTTGCACATATCCATGGGAAGAATGAAAATGCTAAGGAGTATCTCTGCTGAAATAATTTTCTATGAATATATTTTTTTGGGGGGAGGGGGGGCAATGGAAAATACAGAAGTGTATTTTTTTTTTCTCCCTAGTATTTGATTTGAGGAATGGAGGAGTAGCTTAATGCTTAGAGTTGTAGGCTGGGAACTGGAAAACTCATGGTCAGTGGCATAGCAAGGGAGGTTGCGCCTGGTAGTGCCACGCCGTGCACCCCCCACTCTTCCCTGCCCCTTGATAACCCCCCACCTCCCGCTTACCTCTTGAAATGTTTACCAGCGTGAACAACTTCTTCCAGCCGCTACTCATGCCGGCCTCGGCGCCCTTCTGACATCACAAGGGAGCCAAGGCCGGCGTGAGCAGTAAGTGGAAGATTCTGCTTGCACCGGCCAATATTTAAAGAGGTATGCAGGGGGCGGAGAGGAGGAGAGGCACCGGTACCTCCCATGAAGATGGCGTCTGGGGCGGTCCACCCCTGCCCACCCTTCCTACACCACTGTTCTTTGGATAGGTCAATTAACCCTCCATGCCTTGGGAGAAGTCAATGACAAACCACTCATCGTGCCAAAAATCCATTGAGTCAATTCTGACATAAGAACATAAGAACATAAGACTTGCCTCTGTCGGGTCAGACCGGAGGTCCATCGTGCCCGGCAGTCCGCTCACGCGGCGGCCCCTCAGGTCCAGGACCTGATAGTGCTCCTACCCTAAAACTCACATATGCTTTTCGCTTTTGTCCTGTAGTGTAACCTTCTATCTATACCCTGTAATCCCCTTCTCTTTCAGGAAGTCATCCAGTCCCTTTTTGAAACCCAGTATTGTACTCTGTCCTATTACCTCCTTTGGAAGCGTGTTCCAGGTGTCCACCACCCTCTGAGTGAAGAAAAACTTCCTTGCATTCGTTTTGAATCTGTCCCCTCTCAGTTTTTCTGAGTGACCTCTTGTTTTTGTTGTCCCCGCTAGTCTGAAGAATCTGTCCCTATCCACCCTCTCTATGCCTTTCATGATTTTATATGTCTGTATCATGTCTCCTCTCAGTCTCCGCTTTTCCAGGGTAAAGAGCCCCAGTTTGTCCAACCTTTCGGCATATGAAAGGTTCTCCATTCCCTTTATCATCCTAGTTGCTCTCCTCTGGACCCTCTCAAGTATCGCCATGTCTTTCCTAAGGTACGGCGACCAGTATTGGACACAGTATTCCAGATGCGGTCGCACCATTGCTCGATACAATGGCAGGATGACCTCCTTCGTTCTGGTAGTGATACCTTTTTTGATAATGCCCAGCATTCTGTTCGCTTTCTTTGAGGCCGCTGCACATTGCGCCGCTGGCTTCATTGTTGTATCCACCAATACCCCCAGGTCTTTTTCTAGGGTGCCTTTCCCCATCTCCCTTCCTCCCATCGTATAGCTGTACATGGGGTTCCCTTTCCCGATGTGCAAGACCTTACATTTCTCCACATTGAAGCTCATCTGCCATCTTTTTGCCCACTCGCACAGTTTGTTCAGGTCGCTCTGTAGTTCTTTGCATTCCTCAACAGTTTTTCAACAGTTTCAACAGTTTCAACAGACTCAAGGGCTCATCTGGATTTGGTTTGAACACGGACTTTTGCCTCTGTTCACACTAGAATTTTCTAAAGAGATGCTTGGTATTAGAAAACAGAATTAAAGCAGAACTGTATAGCTATCTATTTATTCAACTTTGTATGTGCTATTAAGTATCAGCAAGCTTCTACACTCACATAACGAGTTGCTGGGGTCTCACTGTTGACTGGTTTGTGGCCACATTCCCTTTACTTCTCTGTTCTATTTTTGCAACGCTGCAGAAAGGACAGGGCTCTCTGATCTCTGACGGTCCCTTCTGCCTCCTCAAGTGGCACTGTAAATCTGCAAAGGACCTCTCACTGTCATTTACAGCAAGTCCTTCCTCAGCCTGATCCACGGTTCTCCTTGTACTCTGACACATTCTTAGAATATTACAGAATGCAGAAGAGCTATCCAAAGCAGTCCACAACGAGAAACTGCTGACTGGCGAGGAAATCACACGTATGTGTGGTCGGAAACCCATCTCCAAGAAACCTATCATTACCATTCTGCACAGACATCAGAAAATGGCTTTAGTGCATTTAAGACCACATCTCAAGTGATACAACAAGAACAGAGAATAAAAAAAACAAGAAGAAGAAAACCCCCTTCCGATCACTAGTGTAATGGGCCCTATATTCACCATTTCAGGTTTTACCTATGGTTTTAAGTCTGATCTTGCTTGCACTTTGTACATGGCTGAGACTCCAACTTGCCAGCCCATAGACAAAGATGCTATATGTGTGGTTTGATATGTCTGGGTTTGGGGCTTTTGGTCTAGTTGCAGACCTGGTGAATTTCATTACTTCAGAGGGCAGGCGACGACAGAAACAATGATCCTGCTGACCAATGGTTCTCAGTTCAGTCCTTGGGCCACACCCAACCATTCTGGATTTCAGGGTATCCAATGAATTAGCTTGGGATACAATGGAGACAGGGCACACATCTCTGTTTCAGGTATATTCACTAATGAGATTCTGAAATCTTGAATGGCTGGGTGTGTCCTCAGGATGGGGTCAAAGCCACTTTTGCAAAGGATCATAGGAAAAGAATCTTTTTCTATGTCATCCAGAGAGCAGGAATGGGGTTATTGGACAAAAGGGGGAAATCAGCATAGCAATGTCTTCCTTAAAATAACTTTAAAATCCCATTTCATGCCTTTGATGGGGCTTGTTGAACACATGGCTGAGGCTTTTTGCTATTTTATGCCCCAAGGCATTTATTACGATCTCTGAACGATAATAGGGTAGTCATTCCTCACATCTCGAAGGCACATCTTGCGTCAACTAGAGATTGTGCATTTTTTTTTTTTTTATTTAGTTCCGCGGTTATGGAATAACCTGCCCATAGTCTTAAGAAAAGAAGAATCCTACATAAATTTTAAAAGACGTTTAAAAGCACATTTTTTTTCAATTGGCTTTCCCAAATTAGAAAGGAGTTAGGGACTGTGATCTGTGTTTATATAATGGTTGATTTTGTAATGGAGAATTTTTAGCTGTCTGTATAAATTATGGTTCATTGAGATTTGAATATTTTACTGTTTTGTCATTAAAATGGTTTTTATGGAGATGTAGTTTGTTATAATATTTATGAAGAAAAAAATAATTTTTTTTAAAACTTTTGTTCTTAATCTTTCCTTTTCTATTTTTAATGGAGGTCTTTTCCTGATGAATGTGATTTATACATTGTAAACCGTTTGGATCCTTTTAGGTCGTTATGCGGTATATAAAGTTTTTAATAAACATAAACATGTAACCAATGTCCTTAAGAAAATGTGAAGAATGGATGCAGCTGACATCTCTAGAGTAGGGGGTTTTCAACCCTGTCGTTGGGATACATGTCGGGTTGACAACCCCTACTCAATGGTGTAGCCATGTGCCCCCTAATCCACTCTACTCCACTGTTTGAGTGCCTCCCCCTTTCCCACTGCTTGAACACCCCGCCCCCCCCCTCCCCCCACATATCTCATGAAATGTTTGCCAGTGTGAGCAGCATCATCCACCTGCTGCTTGTACCGGCCTTCTGATGTCACATCCTGGTCCCCAGAAAGGAGCTGAGGCTGGTGTAAGCAGCAAGTGGAATGTTTAAGAAGGAAGGTGGGGGTCAGAGAGTAGGAGAGGCACCAGCGCCCCCCTCCCCCATGAAGAGAAAAATATGGTGAAATGAGTACAGACAAAAATCATTATTAAACAAGGTGTTCCAATAACTAACACAGAGAGTTAGTAGAAGAGAAAACTCTCCCAAGGTGTTTAAAGCCTGCAGGTGCCATGCACCCACTGGTACAACCACTAGATGGTGCTATTTGTCAAAATAAATATTTGTGTTCTCTAGCTGTTTTAAAGTGATGATCAGCTGCTTGGTAGTTTGAAGGAAACTGTATGCACTTAAGAGGGATTTAAACCAAACTGCACAAAAGAGGTTTATTCAAACCAAAATGACTAGAGCCTGCCAAAAGGATCTTTCTTGAAAAAAGCATACTTACTGAAATTTGAAACTTGACAAACTCCTTGGTGATGGAATGAGAGAAATGGCAACAACCGCAAAGAAATAACAGTGTATTTGCAGAGTGTTATGCAAGGTCATCCTCAAGGGTACAAAATTCTGTCCCCCCAGCAGCTTGCGGTGCATGTTAGAGCACAGGGTACTTCAAGACTGCATAACAAGCGTTGCCTATACATATTGGAACGGCAAGTAAGTTCTTCATCCTGCAGTCTAAATCTTGAAGGGTGGTTTACCAACATTTTTAAACTATCAAACTATTAGTGTCAGCACTGTTCTTAGCATGGTCCAGCAAAACCCATCATAGCACCATCCTGTACTTTACCACAAGGTTCTAAACAACACAACAGGAATACAGCTAGAACCTGCAAGCTAACTACTCCATTTTCTCTCAAAGATCTCGTTTCTTGAAATATCTTCTGAATAAGGGCCATTTACAGTCTCAAACCTTCACACACAACGTTACATAACATAAAATCAATTTATAGATTGCATAACCATGAGGATCCATGCGGTTTACAAAAGATTAACCTAAGTCACAAATAAAACTCTGAAGAAATTAGTTACCCAGAAATGTAGAAAACAAATGTCTTCACATGCTTTCCAAGAATGACATGGATAGGAAGAATAGCTGCTTAAAATCTTTGTCCCAGAGGGCAACCTGGTAAGACAATGTTCGTTCGTGATATCTTTTAAACTTACATCCCTTTGCTGAAGGGTAAACGAAAAGAGCATGAGCTTTGCGGGAGATTTTTGGATTGAAGACTGTGAATACATCTAACACAGTGGTCTCAAACTCGTGGCCTGGGAACCACATGTGGCCCACCAGGTACTATTTTGAGGCCCTCGGTATGTTTATCATAATCACAAAAGTAAAATAAAACAGTTTCTTGACCATATGTCTCTTTAGCTATAAATTACAATATTATTATTAAGATTTAGCCAAAAGGAAAGATTTATAAACTAGAAAGAGTTTTACCTCATGCAAAATTGTCATTTCTTTAATAAGACATTAACTATTTTTTCTGAGGCCCTCCAAGTACCTACAAATCCAAAATGTGGCTCTGCAAAGGGTTTGAGTTTGAAACCACTGCTCTAACAGGTATGAGGGTGCCTGACCAGTTATAATTCTATAGTAAATGCAACCAAATTTGAAAATGATAGAGGCCTCCATGGATAGCCAACACCACCACCCCAGTTAGGAAGCACTGAGATTGGTCGAAAAGAATCCCCGATGGACATGCTGCGTTATGTTGAGAGAATCACCATCTTACCTGCTCAGACATAGAGCTGCTGTATTTCTTCGACATCCTTTTCTTCATGGTCTCTTTCACCGACTTCACCTTCTTGCCCAGGGATATGCGGGAAGTGGTGGGGGATTTGATGACTTCTTTATAAACCAGGTCTCCTTCTTTGCCCTGCAGAGTCAAACACAGGATTTAATGTGTTATGTAAACAACAATTTCCATACTGCCCGTATCAGAATATTTATTAATTTTAAAAAAATGTATAAACCGCTCTATCCTACAATTCTGCATACAGCACTGAAAAATGGCACCGAACAAATTGTACATTAAAGCCCTGATTCTACAAATGGTGTCTAGTGGCTAGGCACTGTTTGGCGCAGTTGTCAATCAAACCCTGGGCGCCATTTACAGAATTGCCGGTAGATGTTAAATCCTTAGGTGCATTGCTATTTAGGTCAGGGTTTTCTTGGCTTAAATGGGTGCATCTAAGGTAGGCTCCTACCAGTGCCTAACTCAATCCACACCCAAACTCTGTCCCTAACCACATCTACTTGCCATGTATTATTTATTTTAGGTATTTATATACTCCCTATCAAAGTTATCTAAGCAGAGAGATCTCTTAGAGAGAGAAAGAGATAACGGTTACTGTGGATGGGCAGACTGAATGGGCCATTGGCCTTTATCTGCCATCATGTTCCTATGTTTTAAGTTTACAATCAGGCACTCAAGCATTTTACCTGTCTGTCCTGGTGGACTCACAATCTATTTAACGTACCTGAGACAATAGAGGATTGAGTGATTTGCCCAGGGTCACAAGGAGCAGCATGAGCACTGGTAGGTGCCTTGGTATAGACGTTTACCTTTAAATGGTAGGTGCTTACCAAGTTAAGCATCTACCAGATAATTAACCTCCCCTTTTACAAAACCGCAAAAGCAGATTTTAGCACCGGCTGGCACGCTGAATGATGTGGGCTGCTCCGACGCTCATAAGAACTCTATGAGCGTTGGAGCAGTGCACAGCATTCAGCGTGCTGGCCGGTGCTAAAAACCACTTTTGCGGTTTTTGTAAAATGGGGAGGGTATTTATTTTTTAATAGCACTTTAAATTATCAGTGCCAATTAAAAAAATTTAAGTCAGGCACCTAAATCAGCTAGCGTTATTCTATAAATGGTGCTCCGAAATGGGTGTCGTTTATGGAACAGGCTTAGCAATGGGCTCCACGGCAAACTTTTAGGCTAGGGATTTATACCAACTGAAACCTAATGTAATTCCCTGTGCCTAACTTAGGCGCAGATAAAGCGTATCCCGTAACAATGGGTGCAAATTGTTGGAAGGCCCATGAATTGCCAATGGCCATACCCTCTTTTTGTATCCGCACAGTAGAATTTACATGCATCTCTTTATAGAATATACCGTATTTGCCGGCGTATAAGACGACTGGGCGTATAAGACGACCCCCCAACTTTTACAGTTAAAATATAGAGTTTGTTATATACTCGCCGTATAAGACTACCCCTTCTTCCGCACACCTTCTGCACAACAAATAAAACTTAAAAGAACATCAGAATTTATTTCAACAATTTTAATTAATTCACTAAAGCAATAGAATTCTTTTCCTACCTTTGTTGCCTGGTTTCTGCTTTCCTCATGTTCTCATTCAATTCCTTCCATCCACTATCTCTCTTCCTTCTGCATCTTCCATTTGCACTGTTACTGTGCCTCTCCCTTTCTTCCCCCTTCCAAATTGGTCTGGCACCCATCTTCTTCTCTCTGCTCCCCCCATAGTCTGGCATCTGTCTTCTTCCCTGCCAGCGTCTTCTCCCTACTCTCTCTTCCTCATTTCCTTTGTGTCCTTCTCCCCCCCCACCCTTCCCATGGCCTTTCAGCGTCCTTCTCCATTCCTTTGTATTCCCCCATGTGCTTTCAGCCTCCTTCTCCCTCCTCTGTCTTCAAGTGCTTTCAGAGTCCTTCCCCCCCCCTCCTGTCTTCACCATGGCCTTTCAGCGTCCTTCTCCCCCCCCCCTCCTTCTCTACCGCCCCGGTTGCAGCACAGCCGGCCAGGTTCCCTTACTTTTGTGGCACTTCCCCGACCGACCGACAACAGCCCCGGTCCGACAAACCTCCCTGCCCTTAACCGCGAATCTAAATTACCTTCTTACAGCAGCTGTAAGAAGGTAATTTAGATTCGCGGCTACAGGGCAGGGAGGATTGTCGGACCCGGGCTGTTATCGGTCGGTCGGGGAAGTGCCACAAAAGTAAGGGAACCTGGCCGGCTGTGCTGCAACCGGGGCGGGGAGGGGCGGGCCGCCCCTCTCCTTGGTAGCCACTCGAACCGCGAGGCTACTCTCCTTCTCCTTATCTGCCCTGCCTGCAGCACAGAGCCGAACGGAAGTCTTCCCGACGTCAGCACTGACGTCGGAGGGAGGGAGGGCTTTGTTTAAGCTTTGTTTAAGCCCTCCCTCCCCTCCGACGTCAGCGCTGACGTCGGGAAGACTTCCGTTCGGCTCAGTGCTGCAAGCAGAGAAGGTAGGGAGAAGAAGAGCCGCGTACATCCAGAAGACTGAGTACATCCAGCCCCGCAGGAGCCCCGCGACCCTCGGAGGCATCCCCATGGGATACCCGCGACCCTAGGGGGCGTCCCCACGGGATCCCCGCGACCCTAGGGGCGTCCCCGTGCAGCTCTCTAATGTAAAGTAAGGGCATGTAAACAGTACTCGGCGTATAAGACGACCCCCGACTTTGGGGAGGATTTTAAGGTACTGAAAAGTCGTCTTATACGCCAGCAAATACGGTACCTAAAAGATACATACATAAATTTTACTGCCCAACTCATACCCAACCCCCACCCCCCCCGAGGACTCGCTCTGCACATTCCCCATGAAATACAAAGCAATGACCACAGACCATTAGATCAATCATCATTAAATATTCTTATTCATTCGCTCGTTATTTCATGCTTGGATTACAGTAATGCACTATACAAAGGAATCACTAAGAAAGAAATAAAACGTCTTAAAATTATTCAAAACACTGCCATTAAAATTATTTCAAAAGCACGTAAATACAATCATGCCACTCCTCTTTTAATCAATGCTCACTGGCTTCCTATAGATCATCAAATTTCCTATAAAATAATGTTGTTAACTTACAAGACTAAAACTTCTGGCCAACTATCCATCCCCTATTTAAGATACATTAACACTATGCGCACTAGCATTTTTTCTGTCACTGCCCCTACCATCTGGAATTCAGCACCAAATTATATAAGAGAAATTACATCCTTTGATAAATTTAAAAGTAACTTGAAGGCTTTTCTTTTTAAAGATGCATATGGTGTATAATAGTCCTTTTAAGAATGGTAATGTAAATCTGTTTCTTGCCATCTTTTAATCATTTTAGCTTATTTTACATTATTCTAGACTTTTTATACTTTGTTCCCCTCCTTTTATTTTGATCCCTCTTCTCCTCTCTTTCTCTTTATACAAATTGTATTTCTGCCCTTCTCCATCTTGTATCGGTAAGTTACTGTTTGTCAGTGCGTTTGATTGTAGTATTGTTTGTAATTTGTTTTTAATGTACGTTCTTATTATACTTTGTTTTTATATTATGTAAAACCGCTTTGAATTTTTAATAAGGCGGTATATCAAAATTTTAAATAAACCTGAAACCTGATAAACCTAAAGAAAGTTTAGAACTCTGCTTCGTGCAACATGTGGCATAGAGTTCCAGAAAGGTTCATAAGTCTAAGGACAAGGATTTAATACCCTGCAAGCGCATAAATTATAATTATTGCTAACTAGTGCTGGTAATTGCTTGCTATTGTCCAATTATTAGCACAGATTGGCTTTTTTACTTTGTTGTGGCAACAAATTGGATGTACCCCCAAATTTGTACGCACAACTTAAAAGTGCTGCCTACAAACTACAACGTCTACATATAGTTGTTATTTGAGCCCTCTGCACCAGTTTTCAAATTTCTACATGTACTTTTATTTTGCAAATTGAATGTCCTTTCTCTGCTATCCAAATGGAAACATTTTTGATAAAGGAAAACAAAAAAAAGTATCAGAGACATTGGTTGCGAGTGTTTTTCTGTTTTACATGTTAGGTCTTAAATGATGCTTTTATTTTTATTTGCATTTCAGAAATATTTTCCCCTGATGAAGGCATGCTGAAACATGGCTGTGTAGGGTTGTAATGTTTGCTTTTACTGTTTTTGTTTTCCTTTGGATACTCCATTCTACCAGGCCTCTCCAGTTTGCAATATATATTTTTGATATTGAAGAAGCATGTATGTTGTTCTTGTTCCTGTCCTTGGAATACCTCCCCCAAATGTGGGTTATCAGTGTGCATAGAGCTCTATGCACAGACTTGCACAGGATGTCAAATATTTCCATGCATAATACATTATTTTAACAATGCAAATGGTTTTGATAATTGTCTTCCTAGTCTTTATCCAGTCAAATTCCCTAAATGCTCAACAGATGCTACCTCAGATTGGATGTGGCAGCCACTTTTACATTACATTACATTGGTGTCTTCTATCCCGCCTATATCTTCCATTTCTAGGCAGTTTACAACAAGAGTTGACCTGGGCATTTCCACGGAGAATACATGGTTAATAGATGTAGTATGTGTCGAGATCTGTGGAGGGTTGATCAGGTTTAGTTAGATCATTTGATAAATTTCTTGAATAGAAAGGTTTTAAGTTCTTTCCTGAATGTTTTGTAGTTGGGCGTTATAGTCAGCAGATTGGAGAGGTGGCGGTCTAGTTTCGCTGCTCCGGTGGGTGCGGGGGAGGTACCGATTTGCCTGCTAAACATAGCCATAAATGTTTCCAGTTACTGTGCGAAATAGCTGGTTCATTTTTTAACACTGACCATGAATATTCAGTGGAGATAGCCAGCTATTTTGTGCTGAACTTTTGCGTTTAGGTGCCAAAACGCTATTTAACCAGTCAGCGGCCATTTCTGACTGGTTAAATATCTTCGAATATTGGGGGGACAGTCCGGTCAAATAGCACATAGCAGGCTACTCACCGATATTCAGCGGGAAATAGGTGGCTATCTCTCATTGAATATCCAGGTCACCACCAATATTCAGTGGCTGGCTGGCTAAGCTCAGTGATCAGACAGACCCGCTTAAAAATCAAGTCTATCTTTAACCGCTGGGACTTAGCTGGGCAGTTGATAAATATTAGCTTAGCTGACTATGTTTCAGCTGGCCAAAAAAAACACCCTTATATTCAATGCCGGTCACTAGAAATGGCACCGGCACTGAGGGGAAATTCTACAAATGGTGCCAGGAGCCCTACCCATGCCTAAGTTAATTAAGAAACGCCATTTAAAATGACCAAAAATGTCATCCAAGATGGCAATCAAGGCAGAAGCGTGAAGCGCAGCTCCTTGCTTCACCGCCTGTATTATCTTACCAGCTTGTTCTTTGGGACGTGTTCTTCGTTTGGGGAAGATTTGCTGATTCTCCTTCGCTGTTCCGTGATAGGGAAAAGGAAGGGAACCTCACGACCGAGACCTCCGGTGGTTGGCAGCACCAAACCCATTATACAAATGAAGTTGGACGCTGGAATTGCGCATCAGACTCCAGGGACGACCCAGGCTTCGGGAGGAGTGCCAATTACATCGACAAACCTTAGCTCTAATCAGGCTTCTTTGCGCCCGATCCCAAGGCAGCCTCCTCTCCAACCTGAAGGTGATATTACGGCGGTGGAACCAGCAATTCAGCGGTCCTGTGAAGGTGGACAACTAATGAGCCCTAGAGGAGAGGCGGGAGGAATGCCTTTGGAGAGACAGTCCCCCACTAAAGACAGTGCAACATCGATGTCTTCCACTCCACAAGTTGGTGAGAATAGTTTGTCTTTACCGGTTCAATTTGGGGAGTTAATTAAACCTGCCCAAGTCAACTTAGACAACCTGTGGAAGGCAGTAGTGACCATGGACTTTAACCTTAAAAAGGCTTTAACTGTAGTTCGTACTGATTGTGCTACCATTAGTATTCAGGTCAATGCACATGGGATTATTTTAAAAGAACAGAGTGAGACTATTGTGAAACATCAAGAACAAATAAATCAAATAAAAACTTTGGAGACAGAGACTGTAAAAGAAAGATCTTATATACAGAAAAAATTGGAATATCTAGAAAATAAACAAAGAAGAAATAACTTAAGAATACTAAACTTCCCAAAGTCACCAGCAATTGCTCCATTAGCAATGATGCAGAAGTACTTAAAAGAAATTCTCTTAATTCCAGAAGAAAATTTACCTCCAATAATTAGGGCTCAGCATTTGTCGTTGAGTGGAAAAAAACTGCTTGTCTCTACTCCAGGACGAGAAACAGAACAACGGAAAAGTGATTTAAACCTGACTAATTTTTTGGAGGACTCACTTGAAATAAAATGGAAAGAACCATCCTTATTGTGACTTTTGCCCTAGAGTTTGATAGGGATTTATTCTTACAAACATACTTTAGGCACTTTAATGATAAGTTTCTTGGTTCCATTGTACATGTTTTTCTTGATCTCTCTAAAGATACACAAAAAAGGAGAAAGGAATTTCTAAGTTATAGACCCATAGTCTTGGCCCTTGGTACTCAGTTTCTTTTAAAAAATTTCCTGCAAAATGTTGTATTTCTTTAGAGGGAAATAATTTTTTATTTGAAACAATTAAGTGAATTTATTACAGCCAGATAAGGGGGTAGAGTCACTTTAGGTCCAATTGTACCAGCCACAGTTTAGCGAACCGGCTGTCTGGGTGGTTAACTATGTCCCTGATTCTGTCTAAATAGACTAAGTATTTGGTTTTCTTATTTTTTCTTTTCTCTGTTCTTGGATCTAATAACATTATGTGGACTAAATAATTAATTAATTTTTTGTTTGATGTTAAATCAACTACATTTATTTTGTTGGATTTTATTTTGCAAATTCTCTTCAAGTGTGTATACTTGTTGCATAAAGTAAAATTTGAATAAATAAAAAAATAAAATAAAATGACAATGACAATGAATATTAAAGTTAAAGCACCTATTGGCGCCTAAAACAGTGCCTAAATGATGCCTGCTTAGGTGCTTTAGTCTGCCTAATGCCACTGTGGGCGTGGCTAACACCGAAATTGATGTTACGCAGCCCAAAGTGCCTATGTAGGTGCGATTCACGACAAAGATGGGTGCCGGAAATCTAGGCCTCGAAAACCCTGGCCTACATTTCCAGCACCTATCTTTCCCGGAGGCACAATTCTATATATAGCACCGACGCGTGATTGATGTGTGATCAGCGACTGCTTTTTATGCGGCCACCAATATTGGCAACGTATAGAGAATCTGAGCCTGAATGTCCAGTTTTGCTGCAGTCTGCGGGAGATAGCCAGCTGTCTCCTGTGGTCTGAATATCAGCCCCTGGGTCTTTTTTACGCTACACAGGCCAAATCCCAGTTGAACATGTCCCTCCTTTGCTGAAGAATGCACACTGGTTGCTCATCCCGCTTCGGATTACTTATAAAATTGCTCTTCTTGTAGGGTTATGAAATGGTTAACTGTTGTTTAAAATATTGCTCTGGCCTACATAGCTGAAAACAGTGTACAATCTATTGACCTCATCTGCCTAAAATGTATGTCCCTACCTTATCACATTGTAAGCTAAATAGAAAAGAGTTTGAGCCATGATGTACCCTGCCCTTCTGTACATTTAACATTTAGAACTGTAAGAGTTAGATAAGTGACCTGCTAGTGTGAGCTTAGAACCAATGAGTGTTAAGAAAAGTATCACGTGAAAAGCTTTTTCTAGAATTCAGTTGTATAGCCAGAAAAATGAATAAATATCTCTGTAACTTCCTGGTTTCGGCACTTCTGAGCCAGCTTGGAGCTCAAGGGTCCAGCATGCATTCTGTAATAAGAACATAAGAACATAAGAAGTTGCCTCCACTGGGTCAGACCGAGGTCCATCTCGCCCAGCGGTCCGCTCCCGCGGCGGCCCATCAGGTCCGTGACCTGTGAAGTGGTTTCTGCCTATTTCTATAAACTACCTTTAGTTATATCTGTACCCCTCTATCTCCTTATCCTCCAGGAACCTATCCAAACCCTCCTTGAACCCCTGTACAGAGTTCTGGCCTATCACATTCTCTGGAAGCGCGTTCCATGTGTCCACCACCCTCTGGGTAAAAAAGAACTTCCTAGCATTTGTTTTAAACCTGTCCCCTTTCAGTTTCTCTGAGTGACCCCTAGTGCTTGTGGCTCCCCACAGTTTGAAAAATCTGTCCTTATTCACTTTCTTCACGCCTCTGACTTTGTGTGAACAAGTGACCTTTCATTCTAACTTTCAAAACTCTACAGACTAACGTCCCCGCATTCATAGATAGACTTCCAATTCCATACGATACCCCCAGAACTCTAAGATCCGCTTCACAACAATACTCTTAATATTCCGTCCCTAAAAATAAGCGGCTCCCGTCGGGCTTCTATCTTTTCAGTCACTGCTCCTTCAATTTGGAACTCTCTCCCTTTATACATCAGAACAGAACAAAACTTGGATAAATTGAAGAGTAGTTTAAAATGCTTTCTTTTAAAAGATGCCTACAACTGATTTATCCTTTTTTTAAATAATTTTTTAAAAATTATTATGCACTCCCTACCTTGTCATATCCTATTGTTTCTATCCGTTTATGTTCTCTTTTCTCACTAATTGTAGTTCTCCCCTTTTTTTCCTTTTGTTTTCTTGTCCTCTCCCCATTCAAGTTTGTCTGTCTCGTAAGGATTATCTTTATTATTTGGAGTCAGTCCCCTAATTAATATTTAAACAACTTTTATTGTACAATGCTTTGAATTTTTTGCTAAGCATTTAATCAAATTTTAATACTATGAACTATTTATTTAATTCGATTTCTATCCTATTGTCCCCAAAAAGCTCAGAATGGGTTACAGATTAGACCAGGGATCTCAAAGTCCCTCCTTGAGGGCCGCAATCCAGTCGGGTTTTCAGGATTTCCCCAATGAATATGCACTGAAAGCAGTGCCTGCACATAGATCTCATGCATATTCATTGGGGAAATCCTGAAAACCCAACTAGATTGCGGCCCTCAAAGAGGGACTAACAGGTTATAATTTGCAGTGGATTTGCCATAATTTCAGTACAAGTTTACATTATAAGTTATTATCCTAACTTGACACATACTAGGGGTCTAATACATAATACATAATGTATACCGTAGTTTACCAATTACAATTTACCATAGTTATCATTACAGTGCAAGTTTTCCAGGACAAGTTTTATAATAATTGACACACATAGATAGTTTACAGGTTGGATTTGCCATAGTTACAATGTAAGATTTTTCATTACAAGTTTTCCTTACGTCACACATCCTGGGTTCTGGTACCAATACTCATTTCTTTGTAATCCTTCGGTCAAGGACAGGGTGGGGGGGTTAGGTGAAGAGGCATGTTTTTACTGCTTTCCTAAAGTTGAGGAGTCCTTCATTTTAGTCAAAGGACACCACCGGAAATTTATTTATTCATTGGGTCTTATTAACCACCTTTATGAAGAGATTCACCTAAGGCAGTTTACAGCACAGTTCAACATGAAACTTACAATTTTGTTCACAGCATTACAATAGTAAAATAACCATATATAAACATAAATACAAGGCATGAGGTAAAACTGAAAATCAGCAAATTGAAATTTAATAATAGGACTACAAGGAAACACTTTCAAAAATATATTAACAGATAACAGAATTTCTGTAATGGCTGGGCTGTCACTTTAAATGCCATGTCTATCCTGCTTTTATGCTGTTTTCCTACTCCAGACCTTGGCAGGGAAGAGAGCTGAGCCCACTAGCAGTAGCAGGGCAGGGTTTATCTGGGGGTGAGGGGCAACAGGGTCACTTGGGTTTAACCTTACACAGATAAGGGACTTCCTTTGGAAAAAAACAATATTTGTTTGATATTATTTTAACTGAACATAAAATTAATTCCTCATCTGCTTCATTATCTTTTTTTTTTTTAGCTCCAGGACTTCTAATTTTCAATGGCCTGAGCCTTTTCAATTCTCTGAAAAGCCCTGTAGCAGGACAATTTACTCACTCACGGCTTTGTGGCTTCCAAGACTAAAGTGATGCTAATGCTGTTAGCCGAAAGCAGTCACTCCTTTGTTCCTCACAGGGGAGAAATGTGTCACTTTTCCAAGAACAACCATGGGTGTATAAGTGCCTTACCAATCTCCAATCCACCACATTCCTAGCACATTACAACCTATCTTTAGACACTTTCAACTTTCTCACTCTGCCTGATCGAACCCAAGCATGGAATAGCAACCTGAAACAGGCTTCCGACCAACTAGCTCCTCTACTTCCTGCTAGACAACTGAATACTATTGGATCTCAAAGACCATGGTTTACAAAGGAACTTCTTCTAAAGAGACAGGTATGCACGAAGATGGCTCTGTATACCAACTAGGCTTTGATTACTGGCCTTCAAGTTCATTGCCTCATCTTACAAAGAAAAAATCAGGAATGCAAAGAAATCCTATTATTCTCCCAAAATTGAGCAACCACCAAATACTGCCATCCTCTATAATACTTTAAAAAAACTTAACAATGTTTCACCGAGGGAGGTGGTGGAGAGGAAAATGGTGACAGAGTTCAAAAAAGCATGGGATGAACACAGAGGATCTCTAATCAGAAAATAATGGTCTGTGTCCCATATATGGCCATTCAGTTGAGAATGGGCTAGAGTGAGCTTTGACGGAGACTCCAGAAAATGGAACCTAAGCACAGTACCGGGCAGAGCTCTGGGTTTCTGGCCCAGAAATATCTAAGAAAAAGGACAAATTAAATTAAATCATTAATTTATAGAAAGTGTATGGTGGGGCAGACTGGATGGACCGTCATTTACTATGTTACTATAATCAGTCATCTGAAAACATGACATCCACTGCATCATACTTCGAGAGGAAAATTAAAGATCTGAGAACTAGAGAAAGACACGGGGACAAATTTTTCCCCATCCCTGCATGAACTCATTTTCCCGTCTTGGCGAGTTCTTTTCCTGTCTCTGCCCCATTCCTGCAAGCTCTGTCCTCATCTGCACAAGCCTCAAACAATTCAAAATCATAAGTGTTCGAGGCTCTTGCGGTTAAGGCTGAGCTTACAGGAATGGGGAAGGGACAGGAAAAGAACTCGCCAAGACGGGAAAATGAGTTCATGCAGGGATGGGGAAAATTTGTCCCTGTGTCATTCTCTGGTTCTCAGGTCTTTAATTTTCTTCTCGAAGCCCTGGATCAGTCTAAAAATGTTCTTATGCTATCTTTAGATCGCTCTGTAGCTTTTGATCTTATCAATCACACACTTCTCTTAGATTGTATACATCACATAGGCCTTAAAGATCTGGCAACTGACTGGTTCACTTCCTATCTCACAAATCATTTGTATACAGTTAAACTCCGCATTTTGTACCTTACAATCCAGATTCAGGAGTACCACAAGGCTCCATTTTGTCATCTCTCCTATTCAGGGCTGGCATTGGGGGGGGGGAGGGGGGTGCAAATAGGGCAGCTGCCCTTGGCATCAAGGCACTGGGGGGCCCCCATGGGCTGGCATATCCTCCCCCTTCTAAGCGTGCCGGTCTGACGTCGCCTTCACCTCCGCTTGCAACCATTTTTGTTGCAGGGGCATGCCAGCTGTGGCAGCAACTCTGAAATGCAGCCTCCCTTTGTGCTTTCCTTGTGCCGCAGTCTGTCAAGGCTGATAAAGGAAGTTGTGTCTTTGGGGGCAGACTGTGGTACAAGGAAAGCAGGGAGGCTGCAGGCTGCATTTCAGAGTCACTGCTGCAACTGGCATTCCCCTGCAACAAAAATGGACGCAAGCAGCTAGGTACTGCAGACACAAATAACCCCTCTGTGTGTAATCCCCCCTCTCCCCTATCAAGATTCTGTAGTTCTACCCTGTAGTCTCACGCTCATGTTTTGTCATATATTGTCACACATCTTTTACTGCTTTTATTAGAATGTAAGCTGCCTAGAAGGCACTTGTCCTTTGTATGGGGAAGTAAACCCTAATCAACTTGGAATCCTGGGATCAGCTCTCCCCACCATCAAGCAGCTAGAATTGAGAAAGGGGGCTCCTGCTTATCACACATGACATGTCCTATCAATATTTTCAATGGTTACACACTTATGCCTGATGCCATGAGGGATGGGCAAAGTTTTCTCCCTGCTGGCCAGAATAATGTCTCTATGTCATTAATACAGAAGGATCCCCTAACACACTACTGGGTGGAGAATAGTCCAAAAAGGAAGTGCCCCTTCAACAAAACAAAATTAGAACACTTGCAATTAACAACCATTAAACTGACGGGCAGAGCTCAGAACCAAAAGTGGTACAGAAATCACAAACAGGGACAAGCCCTTAAATGTACTTACATGGAGGAATAGAAGCACAGAGCTAAGGATATGTGACAACGGTTTGTGGAGAAGGGTTTTCCCGGAAGAGTCATCAAAAAAACATATAATAGGGCTCTATATGCCCTGCAAGATCATCTCTTACAAAGCACAAGTGCCACTGTGGAGCCTAGACTGGCGTGTACCCTCCCGTATTCCTATAAGGCCTTTGGCGATTAAGAGAATCATCAAAACCCACTGGCACATTTTACAATTCCATGAAGGGTTTGTTCAGTTTCCCATGTTCCAGGGGACGAAACTTGCACGAGCGTATCACTTCTTCCCAATTTTTACATTCTGATCAAAGTCAACAATCCATCCGTAGGGGACATAATCGATGTGGCTGGTGCAGTGTGTGCCCCCATGCCATTGAAACCCAGGAGATCACCCATTCACAACTGCAGAAAACCCACACTCTCAAGTATCATACAGATTATTGTTCCTAAAGTATCTAGACAACTGAGCCTCTCTTCTCTCTCCCCTCTATAGCGATTAACTTGTCCTTTTGATCACTCTCTCCTCAAAAATGGATTTCCTGTCCTATTAACCCTCTTTCTTCCTCCCCTCTTAAAGTCAATCAATTTGTACCTTTGCTTAATCTTTGTAAACCGCATAGAACTTCACGGTATTGCGGTATATAAGCTTTTATTATTATTATTATAGTACTTAGGGAGCTGTTTATATGATTACTTGCCCTTGTCAACTGTTTTACATGGATCATACAACCAGATCTACCTGGGTGCGGGTTATTGAACATCTCAGCAAAATCCGAAGGGGTGACATTGGAGCCCCTCTTATACAGCACTGGCAGGCACAGTCACACTCTTAGATGATCTCAAATTTGTGGTTTTAGAGGCCCCACGGTTGAAGAGAGGTGGGAACATGACAGCTGTCCTATGGAAGAAGGAGCAGTCATGGATATATCACTGGCAGACGCTAGCCTCGAATGGGCTGAACCGCGAGGTTGAGTGGTGGGCGTTCTTCCACAAATGAGTGACAGCTACATTGATAGATATTCCGGGGCATCAGCTGTGGGTGACGTCACTCGAAGAGAGACACGTAAGGTATCCACTAGCAGCACCTCAAGCTTGTGTTATACAGTGTTGTTTAACATTGTGAACGGCTCTTTCATCTTTTATCTGTTAGGAAGAAGTTTTTCTCCTGATTGAGCGAGAGTGGGTTCTCTGAGGAAGCCGTTCTGGCGAAACGCGTCAGAACCCGCTGCAGTGAGATAACTTTGGACACATTTTTTTACCAGCTTAAGCTAAGAAAATTTTTTTTTTAAGTCTCATGATTTTGGAAATGGACATTTGAGTAGTTGAGTTTTCTAAAAGGATAAATTATCTATATATTAAAAAAAAACCTATCAACTGACTAAAGAAGGAGCAATGATAGATTCCATGAAAGCACATTTAAGGGCTTGTCCCTGTTTGTGATTTCTGTATCACCTTTGGTTCTCAGCTTTGCCTGTCAGTTTAACGGTTCTAATTTTGTTTTGTTGAATTAATAGAGAATGACCAACCCCTGCCAGGGAGTGGGATGAATCCTCTCCCTCACAATACCAGCTTCCTTGGTGGAAAGGTAGTGAGGTCCCCTTACTTATTCCCTCCACCCAGGAGCAAGGGTGCCCCCCCAACCTGAATGTCTCTGCTTGTCTTCTAGTCTATAGGTGTCATTTCTAGATGGAAATAAGCTGCCACCAAAGGCTGGGACCCTGAAAGCCACCATGAGCTGTAATGTGGTCATGTATTCTATACATTGCGATAACATTTCTACAAGACACTTAAAAGATCAATGGTTTTGTTGTTTAACTTTGTTGTAAAGTGGTGCAGGCTTCTTTTAGTGGGGGGAGGGAAACCAATCCATAAATGTAAATAATAGATAAATAAATATTCTGCAGGGTTGAATCCAGTTAATCAGATAACTCACAAGGCAAACTTTGACCATCTATCTAAAGATATATCTGGCTAAGTTGTCACTGCTGAGTGTTAAACTGAAAAAGATAGCCAGACTTGTATTAAAACTAACCAGATGCACTTTCTTTTTGGCTCTCCATTTAAAACATAACCATACCCCTTAAAATGCCTCTCAATATTCCTCTGATTAACTTTTGGCTTGACATCGACTTGTCTTGCCAAAAATTTATTTCTTAGTAAGCCCCGTATTTTAAGGCCAATGATTTATTCTACTTTGAATATCAACCAAGAAAAGTCAGAAAATTAGGGGAAAAGCCCAAGCAAATTTTTATGCTATTCAAAAATACACAAGAAGCTCCAAAACCTGCTCCCAAAAATAATTCTCCATATAAAGAGTCATTCATTAAAGGCTAACACAAGCTAACACCCTTAACTGCAAGGCACATTTCATGCAGTCTAGGACAGCAAATAGATGAATACCAGTGGTACCTAGTTAACTATCAACAATACAATACCTAGGTATCTATTAGCTGAAGGGATGTCTGGTAAGATTTGCCTCTTTGCAGATTACCGTATATACTCAAATGTAAACCGGGATTTTTGGGCCAAAAAATTGGCACAAAAATGGGGGTCCCAGTTTATATTCGGGTCATTCCCCAGTGACCACCCGAAACCCTAATGGACTTCCTGCAGGCCTGCCTTAGGCTAGGACAGGAGGGATTCCTCCCGTCTCCTGCCCCGGCCAACACTAGTAATTACCACCCTCCCTTGCATACCTGTTCCCTGGTAAATCATTTGTAAAGGTAGCAGCCAGCGGTGCATCCGGGCCGGCATGCAGGAGTGAGCTTTTTGTGCTGCCGGCCAGCCCTGCACCGCTCCTTGATAGGCTGTCCCGAGTTCTCGCAGGATTTGTGGTTCTCGCAGCAGCCTATCAAGGAGTGGTGCAGGGCCAGCCAGTAGCACAAAAAAGCTTGCTCCTGCATGCCGGCATGGGTGCACTGCTGGCTGCTACCTTTACAAAGGATTTCAGCGCGGGATACACGCTGGACCACAAGGGAACAGGTACACGAGGGAGGGTGGTAATTATTAGTGTCGGCAAGGGCAGGAGACAGGAGGAATCCCACCTGTCCCGGCCTACCACTAGTTAAGGGGAAGGGTTAATCTGCTGGCTGGGTTAGAGGGCAGAGGGGAATACGGGACAATCAAGCCATTGTGACATCACTGATGAGGTTGGCTCTTTTTAGGGGGAAGAGGGTATAGGGAAGGAAGGTGGGACAATGTTCACAGCCTGGCAGGGAGGGGGGAGAGTATTCAGAGCCTGGCAGGGAAGGGAGCTTGATTCACAGCCTGGTAAGGAATGGGACTGAGTGCAGAACTTGGCAGGTAGGGGGGCTGAGTACAGAACCTTGCAGGGGAAGGCATGACGGAGAGGACACTGAGTGCAGATTCTGGCAAGGCATGGCACTTAAATATTAAGCCCCCTGCTTATACTCGAGTCAACCATTTTTCCTCCTTTTGGGGGGAAAAATAGGGGGTATCGACTTATATTTGGATCGACTTATATTCGAGTATATATGGTATGCCAAAATCTGCAATACAGTAGATATCCCTGATGGTATGGATGACATGAAGAAGAACCTAGTGAAGTTTGAGGAACGGTCTGAAATTTGGCAGCTAAGATTTAATGCTAAGAAATGCAAGGTCATACATTTGGGCTGCAAATCCCAAGGGAATGGTATAGTTTAGGAGGTGAAAGAGGAGCGGGACTTGGGTGTGATATTATGTGATGATCTTAAGGTGGCCAAACAAGTTGAAAAAGTGACGGTGAAAGCTAGAAGGATGCTTGGGTACTTAGGGAGATGTATGGCCAGTAGGAAAAAAGAGATATTGATGCCTCTGTGTAAGACTAGTGAGACCTCATTTAGAATATTGTGTACAGTTCTGGAGACCAAATTTTCAAAAAGAAATAATAAGGATGAAGTTGGCACATTGGAGTTGGTTGGGCTACTAAAATGGTGCGTGGTCTACTTCATAAGGCATAAGGGGACAGACTTCAAGATCTCAATATGTTTACTTTGGAGGAAAGGCGGGAAAGGGAAATATGATTGAGATGTTTAAATATCTATGTGACAAAAATACATATGAGGTGAGTTTCTTTTAACTGAAAGGAAACTCCAGAGTGAGAGGGCATGAGAAGAAGTTAAGAGGCTCAGGGGTAATCCAGGGAAATACTTTTTTTTTTTTTTTTTTTTACAAAAGGGTGGTAGATGTGTGAAATAGTCAGACTCCTGGTAGAAGTGGTGGAGACAAAGACCAAATCAATCATAAATCGGCACTTGGATGTCCTAATTCCCTGGATGTCTAAGTGCCAATTTTCGAAGCTGTTTTTCTGGATGTCTAGTGATGCGTTTTGCCTGCTGTGTGTCTAGAGTTCGAGGGGGCATGTTAGGAAAAATGTTATGGGCATGTTGTGGGGTGTGCTTTCGGTGTGCTTAACTTGGACGTCTTGCAGTGATTATTGAACCTTTCTCAGGACATCTTGGATGGAACAGATTTTTTGAGCTAGACCTGTTTTAGAAGCGTCTAAGTGCTACATAGGAACCCAAACTGACCTGATGACCACTGGATACATGAAGTCATGGTCCAACCACACTGGTCACTGATCCCTTCCCACCTCCCATAATATCTGTCTCTAGAACAGCAGCACTTGGTATGGGAAAACCTAATAGAGCAGCACACAGGTGTCTTAAGTAACCTGGTGGGTGGATTAGTGAACCATAGAGAGGAGGACCCAGGCCCAAAAGCCACTCTAAACACTACATTTATAGTGGAAAGTATGAGGCCACCAAAACCCTACTGTATTGGCATACAGATACCATTTGCAGCCATAAGGGCTATTGGGATGGTAGACAAGTAGGTATAGTAGGTTTTGGGGGAGTGTTGGGGGCTCACCATAAATTATAAGGGGGGTCATGGTGAGATGTACTTCTGGCACCCTTTGTGTGAAGTTCACAGCAGTGCTCTCTAAGGTGTTCCACTGCTCTGTTGACATGTCTTTGTAACCAGTCCATCACAATGATGGCCATTCCCTTGTCCAAATGGTCTGGATTTGGACGTTTTCAGCTTGGATGTTTCTGTGGTCGAAAATGGGATAGAAAGTAGGCATCCTAAGGGTTGGACATCCTGTCAGCCAAGATATCTAAGTTGTTGATTTTTAATAAAAATACTATAGATATGAAAGTGATTTGGAGTCCATTGGAGTCATTTGTTGAGTAACAGAATGATTGATTCATTAGCTCCTGGATTTAATTCGGTTTCCACACACATCTAGATAGGGAGGGAGGGAAAGGTAGGGGTAGGGTAATTTGTTTTAGTTATTTGCAAGAATGTAAGTTACTTGATATTTCTGAATGTTACTTGATATTTCTGAATGTATAATTGTTGCACTTTTATATGTTTAAAAAATCAATAAAGATTTATTAAAAACAAAAAAAAAAAAATGGGGGGAGGGGGACATCTAGCGGTTAGCCTTTTAAAATTGAACATTTCTGAGCCTCCGAATTTGGATGTCTAGCAAGAAACATCCAAATTGGATTTAGACGTCCTTTTTGAAAATGGCACCCTATGTCTGAATTCAAGAAAGTGTGGGCAGGCATGTGGGATCTCAGGGAGAGGAGGAGACAGTGGATACTGTAGATGGGCAGACTAGATGGGCCATTTGACCTTTATCTGCCACCATGTTTCTAAACAGCTGTACCCGGGTAACTATCTGAATAAGTTACGAGAGCAAAGAGCTGAATACTGTATTCGGATAAGCTAGGACAGCAAATAGCTGAATATCAAGTTTCTCAGATAACGTAGGACAGCAAACAACTAAATATCAGCGGTACCTGGATAACGCCTTGCAGTTGCCCTACACTCAGATATTCTGCATCGGTATCCATGTACCGCCTAGCACTGAATATCTAAATATAAAACTTTTAACAACATTGTCAGTGTTTTAAAGCGATGCTAACTAAGATGTTTAAATATCAGGTGTCTGATGATTACTTGCTCATTAAATGGGTACAACAGGCATAGTTTTGCCTGAGCATTTAAGAGGCATTCTCAGGGTAGGGATAGATTGTGGGGGGAAAAATAAATGTGCATAAAACACAGGCCCAAATTACTGTAAGCACTTTTCCCTTGGCAATAATCAAAGCCCAATTAGCTGCAGCAAACCCTATAGCTCAAAACTAGCAGTGGGATTTGCCTTTCCGTGGGCAGATTGATTATTTTTTGGGGGGGAAGGGGAGAGTTATCAACATGGGCTACCATTAAGACTTTTTATTTTACCACTAACTCATGCTATTTTAGCAACAGGTTCCATTTTATGCAATGAGAGCTGGAGACTAGTACCGTGTTTCCCTGAAAATAAGCCCTAGCATGATTTTCAGGATAGATCCTAATATAAGCCCTACCCCAAAAATAAGCCATAGTTTAGATCCATAACACTAGTGCTGCCAATCATCTTTCCCATCCTCTCTTCCACCCCACCTCCAAAAACAGTGGCAGGGGCCCGACTACCAGCACAGACAGCTGGAAGGCATGGCTCGGGTGAGGATGAGTGCAGTCTGTGGAGAGCCTGGCTGCAGACAAGGCCAAGTATCGTACGTGAAGAGCCAGAGACTGATAGTGATTGCCGCCGGCTCCAGCTCAACATCAGAAAGCAGTGGCGGCAGTAGCAGCGAGGGCTACTCGGGTAGCGTCAAAAAGAGCCACGGAAGCCCCCGACTCACTGGTCATTTGCTGGCGGGGAACAGAAAACGAGAGCACTGGCAGTGGGCGGCGGAGATCCCTCTGCGGACAGCGGGCTCTGGTGAGAATTCTGCTGTTGTGGCTGAGCATGTGGCCCTGCGTGGGTTCAACGGCAGCGTGGCCACGTCCTAGGGTGGCTTAGGCCTGCACGAGGAACTCAGCAAGCAGCTGGACATCAGTAATTGAGCACAAGGCTTCAGAGGTATATCATGCTCACGGAGGGAGGATTGGTAAGGTTTCCCTGCTACCACTACCTGTGTTCCCCCGAAAATAAGCCCTAGTGTGTTTTTTGGAGCACAAATTAATATAAGACCCTGTCTTATTTTCAGGGAAACATGGTTAACAGTAAAATAACCCATTTTAACAGGAGCCCCCATGTTGGTGACTTCCCCACTTTATTACAGAAAAAATAAATGTCTATAGAAATTGAAATCACTGCTATATGTACTAAAAGTGAGCCAAGTATATGGCAATCAAAACAACGTGACATCACTGATGAGATTGGCTCTTAGGCAATGGTGAAATGAGCCATTATGACATCACAAACTCAGCTCTGGTTACCAGAATCTGAAACTCTTTGCATTAAGAGGGGAAGTCACCGTTATGATGTGTTACCTTACTACTAACTCATGCAATTTTAGCACGGGCCCCATTTTATGCAATGAGACCTAGTTACTAATAATCCAGGTTAACAGTAAAATAGCCCATCTTAACGGTAACTCATTTTGATAAATTCACTCCTAAAGAAGCCTATTTAACACATACCAGCAGGTAGCCCTTAGGATTTATGTAGTCAATGACACATGGGCCATGAGCATTTAAAGCGGTTTACATAGGTTCCAGAAATACAACCCTGGATCCTGGACAAGAGAGGACACTTCCCTAATCAAAAAAAACCTAGCATAGACTGCACCATTATGGCCTAGACCAGACATGGGCAAACTACGGCCGGCGGCCCAGATCTGGCTCGTTTAGTTTTTTAATCCGGCCCGCAGCATCAGAGGCAGCCATAGTTTGCCCATGTCTGCAGCGTAAGGGACCGCTGAACAAAGCACCTACTGTAAACTTTTAGCCATCGTGCGGGCAGGGCCTAAGTTAGGGGGGAGCAAGCAGGGCAGCTGTGAACCGCCATGTCTTCCCCCTTCTATCTGCACCAGTCTGATGCTGTACTTACCTTCCGTCGCTGACAATCCATTTTGGCTGCAGGAAACTTTCAGTCGTGGCAGCCAATCTGAACAGCTGCCTATGGCTCCCTTCCCTGCTTTCCTTTGCCTTGGTCCTCCCAGGCGGAACCAGAAATTGCGTCATTGGGGATGGACTGCGGCAGAAGGAAAGAAGGGATGGAGCTGTAAGCAGCGCTTCAGATTGGCTGCCACGGCTGAAAGTTCCCTGCAGCAAAACTGGATTTTTCAGTGATGGAAGGTAAGAGCAATATCAGACCGACGTGGATAGAAAGAGGAAGACATACGGGTAAGGAAATCCCCATTACTAGCTGTAATTAAGTAGAAAGGGGGACTGGAGAGGGAGTTAAAAGAAGTGCCAGACTGAGTGTGGCAGTAGTTAAAGGGGAAGAGCTTATGGGACTGGAAACAGAGGAGGAGAAGGAGGGAGGAAGGAAGGGAGGAGGAGAGAGGGAGAGATGGTGAGCAGTGATATGAAAGGACAGAAGAGAAACAGAGAAGTTGGATGTGGGGTGGAGTGAAGGAAGGGGAAAGATACTTGAAGAGAGGACTGTTGGGAAGAGAAAGGGAGAGATTGTGAACCTGGGGGAGGGGGGAAGCTAGGGGGAGGCTAGTTGGGAAGAGAACGAGAGAGATGGTGGACTTTGGGGATGGAAAGAAGGGAGGGAGGGAGAAATGTTAGGTCTGAGGATGGAAGGGAGCGAGAGATCCAACCCATTGCTCAGCATTAAGGGGGAAGGGAAGAACACAACAATAGAAAAGAGAGGGAGCAAAATGTTGGACCATGGGGAAAGAGGAAGAGAGTTGAACCCATGGGAAAGGGGAAAAAAGTCAATATGTTGGAGACAGGCATAGTGAAGGAAATGGAGCTTGAATGCAAGAGAACCCATTGATGACAGATGCTGATGCTTGAGGGAGGAAGGTGAAACTGGTGAATGCGCGAAAAGAAAATTCACGAGGATTCAGCAAGTGGCAGCCGCGGGAGTGCTGCCCTCCCCCCCTTCCTGTTGCCCGGCCCCTCTGTCAAATTTAAGAACCTACTGTTGCCCACGAGTCAAAAAGTTTGCCCACCCCTGGCCCAGACAGACTTCGTTAACTTAAAATCACTGGCTTTCAACCCCCTCTACTCACCATAAGGTCGGAACTGCTGTTTCCAATGTGCAGAGAACGATTAGTTAAGTCAAATCCTCCAAAACTGCAGGTTCTCTGAAGGGAGAAAAGGAGGAGGGGAAGAAGAGAAGGACGGAGATATTAAAAGAAATCTAAAAGAAGTAATCATGTCCCCTCATATGGGCTACAGTGCAGGAAAGAAGAATGTATGTACACATGTGAGATGGGAACAGGAAAATGAAATGATGAGAAATGGGAAGTTCACGTCTCACCACAGTGATTCATGCTGGGAGAGGAATCTGAGCCAGATGGCCCGACACAGACGCTGTTCTTCACAGGGGCTCTAGCCCACACTGATCCTGAAAATGTGTTCAAGACCCTTTGTTTGGAGAAAATGGTACATTACCCTCTGCAGGCTGAATCCTAGAGCTTCCCAACAGCTTTTCCCCCTCTAACTGGTCAAACATGACACCAAAATCCATTGGAGAAAACCTTTCAAGGAGTGTAATGTTTCCGAGGGTCACCCTGCCAGTTGAATAATATTCATCCTGAGAAATTTTGCCATAGATTCAGGTACCCACTGCAGTCTCCTTAGTGATAGGAGACAGGCTTATTTAATTTTTTTAAACACTCACTGTTGCATATTAGCCCTACAGGGCGGGGTAGGGATTGACTCAATGCCTCTCTGTCCCGTCCAGTCACTAATATAGCTCTTCAGACTGTTCCAGATTACCAAATTGTCAGATTAGTCAGATGGGCAATGTCTTCGAAATGAGACATAGGGAAAAATGCTTTTATGAAGACAATAGCCACATCTCTAGGGTAAAAAGTTGAGCATGCTGCATGGTCTGACAAATCCTGTTTCTAAAGCTTACTTTTCATTTTAAAGATAAAAAGTAGCTAAACTGGGTCATGTCTGGATACTAGCATTGAATTTCTGGATTTGCAATGCTGGTTAACGCATAGAACCATTTTTAAAAAATCAAAGATGGGATTGTACAGCTTTCCTATTCTCAATTGGTTACCAGTTCTCCAACTAACCCAGGATCTGCTTCTAGAACTCATCCAAAGCTGAACAGTTAAACCATCCTCCATCTGCTGGAGACAGATAAATACTGAGTATTCTGTTGCCTCATGGTTCCCTAACAGGGTGAATCACACAGTTAAGTGCAATATTCAGCACATAACCAGCTACGGGCTACGGTATAAAGACAGGATTGACATTCATGCGGTTAACCTGGCCAGTCAAATGTTGGGCCCTGACCCTGATACACTCCCAAAAGAGCTGGTTTTCAGCTTGGTGCTAACCGGTTATTTCCAGTGGCATTAACTGAGGTTTTTGAGGTCTACATTTCTGGCACCTGCGTTTGACGTGAATCATGTCTATGGCAGCACCTAAGGTCGTTACCGGCATTAGCCACGCCTATTTCAACCTTAGGCTTCCTTAGGCATTGCCATAAACACGATCTATGTGCCGGGGTTGTAGGGACCTACACTTTTGGTTTTAAATAATTTTAAGGTGCTTTTTAAACAGCTCTGCTGCTTAAATTAAGCACCATTTATAGAATATGGGCCTACAGGCATGAATAGGTAGAACTACCAATCCAAGATGATGGATCCCAAATGTTGGATGGTATCAGACCTGTCAAGTTTCACTTGTTCACTGGTCTTTTCCCGTCCTCCCACTGATGATCTTCCACTGAGCTGCCTCTCCAGCAGGAAAGGCCTTCATAAAATATCATCTTCTGCTGCCATTAATCCCGCAGCAGCAGGAGATAACCTTTTATGAAAGTCTTTTCTATTGCTGCAGCTCAGGGAGGTATCTCCTTTTGCTTCTGGCCAACTGACTGTGGCAGGGGCAGAGAAATGTGTGGGGGCAAAGCAATGGGCTGAGTGGAGCAATGGATGAGGCAGAGTGATCGGTGGGGACGAGATAGGCTAGAGACTGACCCTGAATCTCTTGCTGAGTTGATTGGCCCCCTTGGCAGCTCTATGGTATATGTTGAGTTGCCATTCATCAGTAGCTGGAGAAAAGAAATCCAATATTTGTATATAAAAATAATTTAGAACAGTGTTCTTCAACCGCTGGTCTGTGGACTGGTGCCGGTCCACAGAAATTTTCTGCCGGTCCACAGGGTTGGCACGTCCATCGGGCAGAAGACAGTGTTCTTCAGCTGCGGTCCACGATGCGATCAACACGGCGTCTTCGGGCACGCTCCCTGAGTGCTGCAGTGCACAAAGCTGTGGGAAAAGGCTCCTACACACGTCCTGCGTCTGAACCAGAAGCCTTCTCTCTGACGTCGCAACATCAGAGGGAAGGCTTCCAGATGAGGCGTGGGACGTCTGCGAGGAGCCGCTGCTCACAGCTTTGTGCAGTGCAGCACTCAGGGAGCCGGCCTGAAGATGCCGCATTGATTGGACCATGGACCTGCCCGAAGATAACACCGGGGAGCAGGCCAGAAGGCAAGGCACAGCATGGAGGGAGAGAAACAACAGCGATAGGGGAAATGCTTTTATTTTTTTATTTAGTGATTGATTTACATCTGCTGTCTGTTCAGGAAGAAATGCATTTGTTTCTTTTCCTCTGGGGTACTGGTTGCAGAGTCTTGCATCTTAGGGTTTTTTGTAAATATTAGTACTTTTAGTTTTTGGTCCTGCATTTGCATGGGGCTTTCCGTTTTCTGGTAAGAATGAATGTTGAAAAGCATACAGTGTGCTTTGTGTATTTTAATTTTGTGGTTAACAATTATGGGGGTTGTTAATACAATTATATTGTATGTATATATGAAAAATGAATGGAAAAAATGATGTTACAATTATGGGGGTGGGGTGATGTTACTATTATGGGGGTGGGGTCTGGGGCGGAGATAGGGTGGAGATGGGCACGACTTAGCCCAGTGTTCTTCATCTGCTGGTCCGTGGACAGGTACCGGTCCACAAAATAATTTTTTTATTTCCACCAGTCCATAGGTTGAAGAACACTGATTTAGAATACTCATAAATGTCTAGGTTTCCCTATATAATAAGGGACTGTGGTATAACACTGAGAACTGCAGAACTCCAACTTGGCCCTATGATAGTTATTGTCCATTCTAGCAGTTCCAACTCTCCAGTAGCTATCGACCAACCAGAAGGGTGCAGATTCCTAACTAGTTATGTGTAATCTAATCTAATCCAATCTAATCTAGTCTTCAATTTATATATCGGGTCATCTCCCAATGGAGCTCGACTCGGTTCACATGTAATTAAGACTAGAGTACACAAGAAGAAGAGCATGAGATAAGTAAGAGTTGTAGTATTATCATTTCGTTGATACTGTAAGAACATAAGAATTGCCGCTGCTGGGTCAGACCAGTGGTTCATTGTGCCCAGCAGTCCGCTCACGCAGCAGCCCTCTGGTCAAAGACCAGCACCCTGAGACCAGCCCTACTGGTGTACATTCCGGTTCAGCAGGAACTTGTCGAACTTGGTCTTGAATCCCTGGAGGGTGTTTTCCCCTATGACTGACTCCGGAAGAGCGTTCCAGTTTTCTACCACTCTCTGGGTGAAGAAGAACTTCCTTACGTTCGTAAGGAATCTATCCCCTTTCAATTTTAGAGAGTGCCCTCTCGTTCTCCCTACCTTGGAGAGAGTGAACAACCTGTCCTTTTCTACCAAGTCTATTCCCTTCAGTACCTTGAATGTTTCAATTATGTCCCCTCTCAATCTCCTCTGTTCGAGGGAGAAGAGGCCGAGTTTCTCTAATCTTTCGCTGTACGGCAACTACTCCAGCCCCGTAACCATCTTATTCGCTCTTCTCTGGACCCTTTCAAGTAGTACCGTGTCCTTCTTCATGTATGGCAACCAGTGCTGGACGCAGTACTCCAGGTGAGGGCACACCATGGCCCGGTACAGCGGCATGATAACCTTCTCCGATCTGTTCGTGATCCCCTTCTTTATCATTCTTAGCATTCGTTTCACCCTTTTCGCCGCCGCTGCCGCACATTGAGCAGACGGCTTCATCGACTTGTCGATCAGAACTCCCAAGTCTCTTTCCTGGGAGGTGTCTCCAAGTACCGCCCCGGACATCCTGTATTCGTGCATGAGATTTTTGTTACCGACATGCATCACTTTACATTTATCCATGTTGAACCTCATCTGCCATGTTGATGCTCATTCCTCGAGCCTGATTATGTCATGTTGAAGATCTTCGCAATCCCCCTGCGTCTTCACTACTCTGAACAACTTCATATCGTCCACAAATTTAATCAGCTCACTTGTCGTACCAATGTCCAGATCATTTATAAATATGTTGAAGAGCCCGGGTCCAAGCACCGAGACCTGCGGCACCCCACTGGTGATGCTCTTCCAGTCCGAGTATTTATCCATTTACTCCCACGCTCTGTTTCCTATTCTCCAGCCAGTTTTTAATCCATGTGAGTATTTCACCTTCGATTCCATGGCTCACAATTTTACGAAGTAGTTAAGCTGTTTAAATATTGTGTGAACAGCAGGGTTTTCAGGGCTTTACAAAATAGTTGTAGCTGGCCTATCAATCCAATAGAGTCAGGAAGTCCATTCCAAATCTCTATCATCTTGAAGACAAGAGATTGACTAAGCTTCCCAACAGATTTAATTCCCTTATAGGTGGGGAAAGATAACTAAATATCTGTGTATTCCTTGAATGACAAGATCTAAAGGTATTACAATATAAGGGAACTAAAGGATCAAATATTCCATAGAGAAGCTTGAAGATTATGCATGCACATTTAAATTACATCCTAAAGCGGACTGGGAGCCAGTGAAACTTTCTCAACAGAGGAGAAATAATAATAATAACAATCCATTCTGTCCCTCAAATTAGAACAGCTACTGTGCCCACTAACAATAAAAACAAACTAAACACATAACAAATGTGTGAAAAATTGAGGGCAACTAGTATGAAATAGCAGAGGAATTTTTTTTTCACTCAGAGAATAGTTAAAGTCTGGAACGTGTTTCCAGAGGATGTGGTAAGAGCGGATAGCGTAGCTGGTTTTAAGAAAAGTTTGGACAAGTTTCTGGAGGAAAAGTCCATAGTCTGTTATTGAGAAAGACTGCTTGCCCTGTATTGGTAGCATGGAATATAGCTGAACTGCTTCAACTAATAGCCAATCTGTCGATCAAATCAGGAAGGATTCCGGAAGACGAATGTTACGCCGGAAAGTGGCAAATGTTACTCCGATCTTCAAGAAAGGTTCAAAGGGAGATCCGGGAAATTACAGATCGGTGAGTCTGACCTCGGTATCTGTGAGTCTGACCTCGGTACCTGTGAGTCTGACCTGGATTGGCCACTGTGAGAACGGGCTACTGGGCTTGATGGACCATTGGTCTGACCCAATAAGGCTATTCTTATGTTCTTATGGCGCTCTTTTACTAAAATACGGAAGAGGTTTCTACCATGACCCAGGTTGCTAAGTGCTCTGACCCTCATAGAAATTCTATGAGTGTTGGAGCATTTAGCACTCCGGACCACAGTACAAACCTCTACTGTGGCTTAGTAAAAAGAGGCGGGGGGTGGGGGTAATGCAAATAAGCCCAGTAAAAAAATTTCATATAAAATTTTGCAAACAGAAATTTCTCAAAAAGAAAAAATGCTCATCTAGTTTCTTTTTATAAAATGAAATTAGACCCGCAAACCTAATTTGTCACTTGGTTTTATTACACATTAATGACTAATGAGCTGCTTTGCATGAATGTGCATTGAAGCTGCTCATAAGGGATCCTATTACTAAGCTGCACTAAAAAACAGCCTTACAGCATCCTTGTGCAGGTCTTTCCCACATGCTAGGCCCACATTTAGCACAGTCAGAAATGGTCGATTTTCCATTTTCAAAATGAATGACTATGTGCTTGTGTTGCCATTAATGTGCGACCATTAACAAAAATTATCCCCCTCTTTTATGAAGACACATTAGACTTTTTTATCGCTGGTCATGGTGGTATTAGCTCTGATGTTCACAGAATTCCTATGAGTGTTGGATTTAATACCGCCACGGCAGGTGATAAAAAAGCCTAATGCGGCTTCGTAAAAGTGGGGTAAGTGCGTGAGCACTTACCAACACCTGTTTTGTAGGTATAAGGGCTTACATACTAACCCTACACTAATTAGTCACACACACTAAGGGCTGGATTTAATAAATGGCGCCATCATCCACCTAAAAAAAATGGTCGCTGATCAAGTGCCAATCATACAACAACACCGTTTCTAGAATCACAGTTTTGTGAAAGGTAGACACCAGAAATGTAGGCCAGGGTTTTAAAGGCCTACATTTCCAGTGCCTACCTTTCAAGTGAATCTAATCTAATCTAATCGTCCATTTGTAAGTCGCACAAACCTATACAAGCTCAAGGCGACAGATCAAAGAGGAAGAGGAAAAAGGAGTATGGAAGGAGGCTCGGACAAGCAAGGGGAGGAGCCTAGGAGGAGGGGGGTGATATACAGAAGCTGAAACAGTTAGTTGCCAAAGAGGTGAGTCTTCAGGTTTTTCCTAAATGTGGTATAGTTTGTCTTCTTCCCGATCACGATAATGGAGACACTTTACGATGTCTAACGCCACTTCTGGTGATAGCCACACCTATAGTGATGTTAGGCATCATAAAGCACCTCCGTAACCATAACGTTTCCACTTAAGTCAGGCGCCGGTAGGGCGCCCACTGGCACATAACTTTAGGTGCTGTTTACAGAATATGGGCCTTACTGATTAATGCAAAAATGCCTATTCTATGCCCGCAGACAAGCTCCCTCTGTGAAAATTACAGTCAGATGCCTCAGCATGCCCCATGGTAAGCCGCTGTTTTAGAGGAATCGTGTGCCTTACAGGCTTCATTTGGTTTGTTAGGTTCTCTGGGTAGTCGCATCATATTCCGGACCCCTGAAGAAGGAGTGTTTTCCGAAACACGGACCGTGTTGGGTCCTGTGGACTCACACCTGAAAACCATTTTTTTAAATATATTTTTGAAAGCTACATTTAATGTTTCTTAATAAAGATTAGTTTTACAATTTGTATATCATATCTGCAGTTTTCCCCCCCCTTTGTTTAAGCTCTTTTAAGCTGCAGTTTATTAAAAGGACCCCCCTAAATATTAATTACAATTTTGCACACAAACTTGTGTATGAAATTTTATTACGTGGAAACACAGAAAGCTTTGCAGATTGTGCTTCTGTCTGCTAAAAAACAAATTTAGGTTTATTTTATTACATTTTATATTCTACCTTGTATAGACATTGCTCCCAACTTCCTTAGGAAAAAAAACTTTCTAAACAAAACAATCCGCCTGATATTCAGCGGTTCATAGCCAGCCGGGAACGGCTTTCCAGCCAGCTAAGTACTGCTAAGCCAGATAACCACCAATATTCAGCAGCAAATAGCCAGCTATTTCCCGCAGATTATCCTGCTTAGCCGGTGATGACAATGCCTGTCACCACCATTATTCAGCAGCTTGACGGCTAAGGTGAGTGGCCAGACAGACCTGCCTAAAAAACAGGTTTATCTTTGACCACTAGCCCCTCTTCCACAAAGCCGCGCCAGCGGATGTCGCTCGGCCACAGCCCCGAAGCCCATAGAGATTTATCGGCTTGGCCAGTTAAGTCTGTGGTGCCAAAACTTAATCTGGAAATTCAATGCTGGCGGCAGGATATGACCCCATCACTGAATATACGGTATTGGTGCCAAACCGTAGGAGGTAACTGGGCCGCATCCCATGGTCTGAATATCGGGCTGAATCTCTTTAGCAGAGAGCTCTTCACAATCTTTTGCTTCTGTTATGAAAACCAAAAATAATCTGTAGGATTTCACATCCTTTTCAATGCCTCTTAATTTTGAGTACAGCAAACTTGTAAGACTACTTTTCCAAAGCATTCCTATCATTTATGGGAAATATTGTTCAAATCTAGAATTTAGGACCTCTTATTTAACTTCTGATTGGCAATTCTCCTGTACCTACATATATGATCCTACATCCTCTTTCTTATTTTCCTGTCCTGTACCTGTTGACACAGAGAATGGGCTATTCAATGGAACGGTCATGCAGTCAAAATAAACAACACTGGAGAAATTATCATCATGCATGCTTTGGTCACCACAATTAAAAAAAAAAAAAAGAAAATACTTCTCAAAAAAGTGAACTAAATGGTAAGGTGAGGTGAGGCAGAATGACCACTTCCACTGAATGTACAGGCATTGCGATTTCCCAGAGGTTGCAACAGGCAAGTGATACCACTACGTTCCAGACACATACCGGTACTCTTTCCAAGGTCAGGAGAACGGCAGCTTTCTACAGTCTGAAACGGGGGAATGTTGTGTAATGTAACAAAAATGAACCAGCAAATGGAAACTGGAAGCCTGGAAAAGAGGGCACTGCGGCCCTCCCCTTGTTGTTAATTGTATCATGTAACAGATACTTGTTTGTGTGTTTCCTGAGAGGGTCTAACAGTGCGGCTCACTCAGAGCTTATAGAAAGTGAAATCCTCTTATCCTTCTGTAGTTGCTGTTCTGATAAGAACACACAAGCTGAAAGGGCACTTCTTGTTCATCACTTTGCGTATCAATCACAGAAGAGGGAAAGAAGGTTATCTTTAGAAGAAAATGTGTGTCTTCCTGACTGATGGTGATTGCTAGACAATTCTGGAGAGCAGAAAAAGAGCAGGCTGTAAAGGACAGGTGAGCCCTTCATTAAGAAGAAAAAATGGTTGATTATTATTATTTGTATATAAATTGTATTGCACTTTTTGTTGGTATTAAAAACTAAATAAAGTTAAGAAAAAAAAAATGTTTCTCTACCAGACTCTGTCTTTGGAACATGAATGAAACAAGATTCCAGAGTCTTAGTCATGTTTGAATTAACTCAAATGACTAATTTACATGTTTTAAGTAATATGGAGAGGTCACATGGCTATAGCAATGAATCATGAGGCAGGAGAGCTGCCTGGAATCTTTAAGCTCAGAATCTGCCCTGCCTCTGACTCGGCCTAAATGAAGGTCTCTCACTTCCTGGGGTTTAGTGGTCTAGCTTAGCTTGCAAACGGAGGCAAAAGGACTAGGAGATTTTTCAGGGGCGATAATGGTAGAAAACTAGAAGATTCCACCACTAAAGAAAAATGCAAATAAGTGTCCCCTTTATCTCGATGGATCTCAGTTTATTTTGCTGTTTTTGAATAATAATAATTAGAATAGCAATTTTCTTTCATGTTTTTTGGCAATTTTGAATCAGAAGCAGCAGTCAGACTATCGCTGCAGTGAATGTGAGGCATTTAACTACATGCATACACTCTCCGCATTGGCAGCCGTGTGCATTTATCTGAAATCTTGGATTTGGGACTGCACAGTGATCTGGTTTGGCGAAAAGGCTCCATATAAACCTAGTTGATGATTATAATTGAGTTATGGTGAGCCTATACTCCTACACCTTTAAAAAGCATGTTAAGTACTCTTGAAAAAAATAACTGTGGCATTCTTCAGACTGAAATTTTGAAAACCATACTTTATAGAAACAGATGTCTCCTAACATTACATAACTTATGGAGTCACATGTGTCTGTATTCTGGTATTTGAATATTTCAATATGATCCCTAATCACCACAGGAACTTAGTTAAAACATAGTTTTAGGGGTTGAAAACCTGCAGCGAAAAAAATGTTTTAAAATGTGTTCTGAATTAATCAGTGTTGAAAGCAATAGCTATCAAGAAAAATTAAATAATACCAGTTTTCTTTACAAAGGGGAACAAACACTTATTTCTCCTACCCACTTTTATACATAACTGAATATTTAACATCTTTTCGCAAGCAGGTTTGAGAGGAACATCAAGGCATAAGAACGTTAAAGTCTTTAATGTGAGGCTGGAATGAAGTAATAACCCTTGATTGCAACCTCATGGGAAATGAAAGGCCGCTTTCTGGAAGGCTCTGTGACTCACAGACTTTTGGTGAATTCTTAAAAGGACCCTTTTAGTGCAGCGGTCCACTGTGGCAGCCCACTTCCTCTCGGCCTGCTCATCCTCCTCCAGCAGGCACTGCCTCAGGTCCTGTCTCTCAGCCTTGGTTAGGGTCCTGTCAGTGACCGGGCGCACCAGCTGCGACAGGTTAAGGTGACTGTAAAGGCTGCGCTCCACAACATAGGTGATGTTGAAGTCACTGATGGATGTGCGACCTCGCAGCCTTCTGTTGGGGAAGCCGCAACCTCCTCCCTTGGCTTTCTGTGGAAACGGTTGCTGGTCACTGGTCGTGGGATGCCCTCCTTTCCTTTGAGGGCGCTGCCAAAGAAAAGCTCTGGAACAGGAGTAGTTAGAATCTATTTTTTTCAATCTCATCTGCTTACGGACACTCTGGATCTCTTCCAAGGAGACCAGGAGATGGTGATGCTTCTGCCTGTTGCTGCCATAAAAACAAATACGCTCCATACTTACCCCATGGCTTAGTGAGCTGAGGCCTTTCTTCATCTCCCCATCGGTCAAAGAGCGAGAAACTTTCTGCGTCTTCTCCTCTTCTGGGCTGGAGAAAAATAAGCCCATCTTCTTGGGAGGCTTGATAAGGCCCCGGTTCTCAGATTTGCTGAAAGTCTTAATCAACTTCCTGTTGGCATTCCAGGTGTCCAGGCTGGTGGAAGAAGGCGAAGTGGTGAGCGAGTCTAAATCCTCTTCTGGCTGTTTCTCAGAAGAATCATCCAAAGAGAAAGTCTTCTTGTGAACTCCAGAGTAAAGCGCAGATTTGTCGTCCACTATTGGTGAGCTTTCAGCAACGTGCTCATCTACCCCTGCATGGGGAAAAAAAAACATACGTCAGCTGTCTTATAATACATTTCTTTGCACACCAATACGTCCTCCTATTGAACTGTAACCTTAAGTTACCTTTTCATTATATCTCTAAAACAGGCAGCAACAGCAGCAACAATCTCATACAATGACAAAGGAAGAATCATCCTATCTGATACGTACGCTTAATTCTGCTCTGCTGGTCAATTTTCTTTTTTACGGTAACTAAACAGAGGATTTCAATATCAATTATGTGTCACTTTAGGATAAAAACCTATATTGAGAAATCATGCACTGTAACTGTCAAATTTATCCTGTAAACTGCATATTATGTATATTGGTATTAGATCCCTAATATGTGTCAAATTAGGTTAAATCCAGCGCAAATTGTAACCTGTTAACTGTATAGTATGTATGTTTAACCTATAACCCATTCTGAGCTCTTTGGGGGGAAAAAGGGATGGAAAACAATTTAAATAAACAAATAAATAAATTCTAGGGGGTCCTTTGATTAAGGTATGATACAGTTTTGCACTTAGGCCCAGATTCTACATATGGCGCCTGAAGTTTGGTGCCTGGATCGGCGCACCTGGCCAATCTAGATGCCTAACTGAATTACTCTACAGAAAACCACACTGGCTGCCGATGGAGGCAAGGGGTTATCTTCAAGTTTGCCTGCCTCTGCTTCAAAACCATAACCGGTTTATCCCCTATCTACCTCTCGCATCACTTTGAATTCCCAGGCACCACTTGCATACGTAATGCCTATCTGTTCGCCTTCCCTTCCCCGAAAGGCTGTATCTACAAGAGATTCCTTGATAGAACACTGTCATTTCAAGCAGGCAAATGGAATAAATGTCTAACCACCCTCATTTCCAACTCACCCTTCTACCAATCCTTCAGGAAATCTATTAAAACCTATCTCGACAAATTCCTCTGACTCCTTCCTGCCTTGTAACTCTCCTGAAACACTTCTGGACAGACCTAGCTACTCCCGGCTTACCAATGTAACTAGAAATTTTTCTCTGTAACTTCGCTGCCTTTGTACAGTCTCTTCGCTCTGAACTGCTCGTGGAATTGCGGTATACAAAAATAAAGTTATTATTAATTGGCACTGTTAATTGAAAAGCGCAATTAAAAAGTAATTAAAAAACAATTTTAGAAAAGTAATTAGCTGGTAGGTGCCTACCACCTTGTAGGAGTCTAGATTTTGGGCATGGTTTGACTTAGGCCATACTCATTTAGGCAGGAAAACCCTGGCATAAATGGGAGTGCACTTAAGGTTTCGATACCTTCTGGCGCCTAAGACTGTTAAGACACCACTAGGTATGATTCAATAACAGCGCCTAGAGCAGGGGTGTCCAACCTGCGGCCCGAGGGCCGCATGCGGCCCCGTGAAGTATTTTGTACTGCCCCCGGGTGTTTACTGTCTTGCCAGCTCCCTCCTCTGTCTTGCTGCAGCGTTTGCACGTTTGGGCAGCCCCAGAAACATTTTTTACAGCCAATGCGGCCCAGGGAAGCCAAAAGGTTGGACATCCCTGGCCTAGAGGATGACCGACAATTGCACTCAACTGCGTTACAAGTTAGGTACTGTTTATAGATCGGGGCCTTACTGCACAACACTAATTATTGGGGAGGGGGGGCATACCCAGCATCTATCCATTACAGTTACTGCACAGAAAATCTCCTGACCACATGGTTTGTGTATTACCAGCATGGAGACACTTACCAATATGTGCATCCATGCTATTTGCACTAGTGAAAGTGTGTAGAAATGACTGTGTGCTAAGTCCATGCCTAGTACCTGCCTATTTCTCACCTCATAACAGGCTATGCTGGTGGTTGCCGAAACTGTCCTAGGTGAGCCCTAAGTCAGTCAGGTTTTCAGGATATCCACAATAAATATTCAGGAGAGAGATTTTCATGCACCTCCCGCAGTCATAATGAATATTCATGAGAGAGATTTGCATGCGGTGACAGAGATGCATGTAAATCTCTCTCTGACCGTTGGGGGTTCTCCTAGTACAGGTCTGGGAACCACTGGGCTAAGCAGTTAGCATGTCTTTTTTTTAATCTTTATTAATTTTCAAAACTAATACAAAGTGCTAGAATTTATACAAACATTAATAATCAAAATATGCACTTATATTCAATCAATAACAATGCAGAAGAAAAATATCCCTGTCAACACATTTAATCAAAGAATAAACCAAAGAGATGTCCCCCACCCCCCACCCTGTCCTGGATGTGTACAGAAATAAACAAAAATTAAAAACAAAAGACAGCTATAATGAACTAATAAAAGATGTCAACGGGCCCCAAACCAATTTAAATAAATTACTATGCCCCAACATATCAGCATTCATCTTCTCATATCTATAGCATAAACAAAAAACTCACCCACCAAAAAGGGAAATTAAGGCGATCGCAATTTTTCCAATTGCGAGTTACCATTTGCATGGCTATCCCTGTCATAATTAGGAAAAGTCAGCTTTTATAACAATCCATGGGGTGCTCAATATGCATTAATGTTCCACATATAACTACCTCATATGTCAATGGAATTGTTGATTCCAGTATGAGATTAATCTGTCTCCATATTGACTTCCAAAAGTTGAGTATCAAAGGACAATAGAACAACAGATGGTCCAGTGTCCCAAGTGACAGTGCCAGCATCTATTAGATTTAGAACTGTCTAACTTGTGTAACCTAGCAGGGGTCCAAAACGATCTAAGTAATAAGAAAAAACAGGTTTGTCTCATAGATGCTGACGCTGTACATCTCATTCTAAAAGTCCAAATTTGCATCGAGACGCAGAAATATACTGCTTTATCTCAATGCTCTAAATGTCTCTAAGACTATTTTTTGGTTTTTATTTAAGAATTCAGAAATTAATTTATACCACTGGGCGGCCTGATGTCCTAAAAAATCAGTCTGGAAACATAGGACCTGCAAGCTATAATGAGTTTTTACGTTTCGTCAATCAGGGAACCTACTCTGATTGGCCTGCTTCAACTGCAACCACTTATAATTTTGAGACTTTAAAATACTGAATGATTGTTGGCAGTTGTGAAAAATCAAGCAATTTCCCATTAGAAATAACATCATCTAATGTACGAATGCCTGCCTGCATCCAATGCTTCCATAAGATCTCAGACCCGCCTATTTCAATCTTGAAGTATAGCCATAAGGATTGATAAGTAGATTTCTCTATTGGAATATCTGTTAATTTATTAATACATTTTAAGGTTTTCCAAGTATCAGATAAAATACTATTGTCCTTAACATATCTGGGTAACTTGATACTCAACATATGAAACAATCGTAATGGGGACATAATTTGCTACTCTAAGTACAGCCAATCTGGAAGATTTTCCATAAGCTCAGGGAGGATCCAATACATACCCTGACGCATTATATAGGCTTAATGGTACCTATAAAAATTTGGGAAATTTACCCCACCTGCCGCAATTGGTTTTTGTAAAGATACTAAAGCAATTCAAGCTGCTTTACCCAGCCAAATAAATTTGGTAAGTATACTATTTATTTTTTTGTAAAAAGACCCCTGAAAAAACACTGGCAACATACCCATTTGGTAGCAAACCACAGGCAAAATCATCATCTTAACCATTTGAATTCTCCCCCACCAAGACAGATATAAAGAGTTCCATTGCTCACACATTTCTGTAACCTTCAGCAATAAAGATCTTTCATTTACTTTCATCGTCTCTTCCAGCATTTTATGAATCCAAATACCTAAATATTTTATACCCTCTTCCTTCCAAAGAAAGAGGAATGAATCAAATAATCCTTTTGGACAATGTACATTTAGCGGAAGAACCTCTGATTTACTCCAATTTATTTTATACCCTGAAAATTTCCCAAATCTATCAATCAAATCTAGTAAATGTGGAATGGTAGTTTCAGGATTCTTCAAATAAAGCAAAATATCATCTGCATATGCAGAGACTTTATATTCCCGACCTGCATAAGGAATACCCTGAATCTCCTTTGCCTGCTGAATAGCCAATAACAAGGGTTCCAGTACAATGTCAAAAAGCAAAGGAGATAATGGACACCCTTGTCTAACTCCCCTCTCTAGACAGAAGCGTTCCAAAAAAGTATTATTAATATTTAATCTGGCAGAAGGGGAACTATACAAGGTTTGAATCATTTGTATGAATCCGGATCCAATACCAAACCAATCCATTGCTTGATACATGAAGGTCCATTCCACACGATCAAAGGCCTTCTCTGCATCCAAGGATATAGAGAGGGCAGGATCTTCCATGGATTTTGTTAAATTTAACATGTGGAAAACCAGTCTGGTGATGTTTGAAGAATGTCTATGAGCAAAGAACTCCGTTTGGTGCATACCAATATTAAAAGGGAGAGCCTTGGCCATTAAGTTAGAATGAGTCTTAGAGCGCACTGTCATGTTAGCGTAGTAATAGTGGGCTAATTTATGTGCTGTTTGGTTCTCTTTAGTAAAAGGGCCTCTAAGTTGTCTAAAAAAAGTACCCCAGTCATAGGCTGGAATTGTGTCTTGTGTCACAGCTAATTTTGCCAATTGGGAAGAGTTATTAAAAAAGTGATATACCGGCAGTCCCCAGGTTAAGAATGTCCGACTTATGTCAGACTTGTACTTACGAATCGGGGTTCTGCCTCTCACTTCCTGTGCCAAAGTGCTCCCTCTTCCTCCCTTCCTGTCCCAACGCGACCCTTCTCCCTTCCGTGTCCCAATGCGCCCCTCATAGTCCTTCCCTCTGTTCTACGTTCCTACATGCAGAACACGGCTGACCTGGAAACCTTCCCTTTGATGTCTGAGGGAAGGGTGGGTATCCACTCTTCCTCCAACTACAACAAAATCTCTGGTAGTCCAGTGACCCCCTTCCATTTCCCTTCCTATGTTCCTGCCCCTGATAACTTTCTGCATCAGTCTTTGTCTCTGGTATCTAGTGGCATCTCCTTCCCCCCCCCCCCCCCATCACAACATTATAAATAAAGTCCCTGGTGTCTAGCGGCATCTCCCCAACTCGTTGCCATATACCTTGAAAAGTTAGATGCAATGCCTAGAGTACTTATTCCTGCCTCTGCATTACCCTTATTTGGCAGACTGATCCCATATAGTATGTCCGAGGATGCACTGCACAGGATCAGGTGCTGTTATTTTTCAAGATGGCAGCATGGAGGCATGAGTGAGTGGGCTTCACTTCTACCTCTTCCAGGTACACAGTTGGGAAGTCTGGAGGGCTAGAGGGGTCAAGGGGGAGTGGGGTTTGTGCCACTAGACCCCCCCCCCAGGGATTTTACAGGATTTAAATGTTGGTGTGAGGTGAGGGTTGAGTCTTGGTGAGGAAAGAGACATTAGACATCAGGCATTTTATTTTTTTTTATTGGGGATGGGGGGATCAGGGGGAAGGATACTGCTAAACACCAGAAACAAAGGGCCAATGCAGAATGCTGTCAGGAGCAGGGGTTGGGTTGGGTCAGGGTGCATTAACATCTCCTTAACTAACCCCTTCTATGCTGCCTCAGTCCAGGTGGCATATTTGTCATGTTAACTCACCTGGTAGACATTAGCACACACGGCCGATAAACTTCTCTTCATTGCTGTAGACTACATCTGATATCTCCCTTACTGCAGTATTTTAATATTTTGTCTGTTGATGTCTGCCATGAGAGTTATCTTCAACACTAAAACCCTTTCTATATCATTTGTCCAGTATTGAGTACACAGACTGCTCATTAACCGCATACTTCTGCCCACGGTAGATTTCTGTATTGGCCCCTGATTGCGACTAGATCTGTGGCTCTCTTTGACACTTTCTTATTTTACAGCAATGTACCAAGGGTTGTGTGAGTGGCTTTGAGGGGTGCAGGACTTGTCCCCAGTCTAGCCACTTTCGTTGCTGGTGGTGAAGCAGGCAGGGTGCGTCAGGGGGTGCCAGTGGATGAATGCACAGAGCATTTATGGGTCCTGCAATTCTTATAGATATAAACCCTGCTTTCGGCATACCATCTTACCTGCTGATCAATTAAAAACAAATACTAAACATTCAAAGCCAATTAAAATAGTTGGTGGTTGCAAGAAATAATTAAGCCAAAAACATGGCTTTTAAAATACATTCATCAGATCACAACCATATTCCAGCTTTCAACATATAGAACAAAGAGTGGAAGTGTCAAAAGTAAATCCAGAGCTGTTTGGCAAAATTAGTTATGGTACCAGAATACATGTGCTGACTGAAATCACATGACCCACACACTGTACTTGGAGGGCAAGACTGGATTCTAGTAGTTCAAATCTCTAAAAAGCAGCACAGTGTCATAACATCTGTCTGATGTGGACAGAAAGCCTTTCCTCTGTCAAACCTGTTTTCAATGGTGCAATTAATTGATGCCAATTTTAATCAATAATGTAAATCAAACACACAGGGACCATTCATCAAACCTCCACTGGGCCCTTTTCCCACTATTGTTTGCAAGTCACAAGAATATTTGAAGTTTCTCCGAGGCCTGATCTATTAAGCATTTTCCATTTGTTCTGTGTCAGAAGGAATTCCTTGCCTAACTCAGGTTCATAGAGGCCAGGATTGCATGGTAGAATCACAGGCAGGAATTCTCCTTTACCTAACTGACAAATAATAAAATGATTCAAATCGCAGCACAAGAAAAATAAATAATGGACTCAAACAAATGTGAGGGGAAAAAAGATCTCAGTGTCATGCCACATATAAAGAGTTATTGTGAATATTTCCATGTCGGTGGTCTAAAAAAAGTCCTCATTAAAAATATATATATACTGCATATACTCAAATATAAACCTAGGTTTTGGTAAAAAAAATGGCTCAAAAATGGGGGTTTTGGTTTATAATCGAGTCTTTTCCCTCTCAGACCCACTGCAGGCCTCCCTGGGCCATCCTTAAGCCCTGCTGGTCAAGTGGTGAGCCAGGGCAAGCACGATCAAGTTTCAAGTTTATATTTGGGCGGTTTACAATATTAAAAATGAGAAAGGTCTAATATAATTTTTGATTTAGGTGGGGTAAAATAAAAGAAGGGTAAACCTAAAACTATGACAAATTAGGACTGATAGAAAACAAGAAGTTTTGGTGAATAGGGAAGTTTTTAATTACAATGATAAATAAAAATAAAAGGAAGGGTAGGGGGAAGGGGATTAACAAGAGGGAAACAGGGATGTCGCTACTTAAAAGCTTCCCCCACCCCCACAATTATTGGTAGGCATCTTTAAAGAGAAATGTTTTGAGATTTGTTTTAAATTTACTTAAGGAATTTTCATTGTGAAGATAAAATGGTATTGCATTCCAAAGCGAGGGAGCAACTACTGAGAAAATGGAATTTCTAGTATCCTCCTATGCTCCTGCCCCATGCAGTCTCACTACTCAAAAGGGCTGATGCAAGTTCTCCTAGTGGTTATTATGTTTATTTACTGCCTTTTCGTGAATTCACCCAAAGCGTTTACAATACAATACATTGAATAGGAATCAGGTACTCTTCAGTATTTTCCCTAGCTGTCCTGGCAGGCTCACAATGTATCTGTGGTACTTGGGGATTAAGTGGCTTGCCTAGTCACAGGGAGCAAGGTGGGATTGAACTCACAACCTCAGGGTGCTGAGGCAGCAGCTCTTACCATAGGCCACTCACACCCACAGTAACCTTGCAAGACTGACTTGAGTTTGGTTTATATTTGAGTCAACCTTTTTTTTCGCTCTTTTTTTTTTTTTTTAGGGGGGTGGTGGAGGGGGAAGGTTAAATCGGTTTATATTCATATGGGTTTACATTTGAGTAAATACAGTATTGGCCCCAGTATTCAGCCCATGGGAGGCAGCCTGGCTATCTCCTGCGGGCAGCAGCGATCCTGGATATCCAATGCTGGAGCCATATCTGGATAATGGCATTGGATTTCTGGGGTAAAGTTTGATACTGCGGATTTAGATGGCCAAGCTGATATTCAGCGGCTGGCTGGCTAAAGACAGGCAGGTCTATCTAGTCACATGGCTTGCCATTGGGCTGATGAATATTGGTGGTGACTGGCTATGTTTCCCAACATAGCTGGTCACTGAACTATCCATCGACTCACACATTCACCAGCTATTTCCCGCTGAATATCAGCACATAGCTGGCTTGTATGTGCTATTTAGCCAGCCAGGAGCCATTGCAAATAGCGCTGAATATTGGCCAGATTGAACAACGAAAACATGCATCTTAGGAGAGCAGATGCTGATAAAATTTGTGGCAAAGATTAAACATTATCTACTGTATATGATGGCCACCCTGAAGCAGCTGAAATCGGAGAAACACTGGCCATTGTCAGTGATGGACATATGGTGATACGCTGAAGAAATTTGAAGTTGTATCTATAAAGAATGGCTAAGATATTTTTTTCCTTTTATTATGAGTATGTGTAAAGGAGTTGTTAAGCTAAAGATCTCCACACCAATAGCAACAGGACCAATAGACAAACAAATGGTTCCTATGGGATTAAAGGGAGCACCTGGAATGTAGGTACCCTCTCCTATACAAATCTCAAGATCTCCAGAAAAAACTCCATCCCCTCCTCCAGTTCTTCTGGAGGTAGGGAATTCCTACGAGGTTTCCCAGTCTACTCAGATTGTTTAGAGATTCATCCACAGATTATTTCTTTGATGAAAATTCCATCTGTATCTTTTGATCTAGGAACTCAATTAGAATCCCTGGTTGTGGAGACGACAAAGTAATCTCCTTGGTAGTCCTTACAACCAGGGATTCTAACTGAGTTCCTAGATCAAATGATACAGAAGGAATTTTCATCAAAGAAACAATCAAAAAAAGGAGACTTCTATAGGAGAGAGTACCTGTGTTCCAGCTGCTCCTTTCACTCCCACAGGAACCAAGGCCCTGATTTTATAAATGGCTCCTCCCAGTAGGCACCTAGATCGCTGCCCCATGCTTGATTATTTTTTAATTGGCTTAATTGTCACGGTAATTGAAAGTGCCTTTAAAAAACTATTTTAAAAAAATAATTATTGGATGGGTGCCTAACTCAGTAGGTGCCATGTAGACATCTACACTGAGGCACTTACCAGTACTTACCCGTGGAGTCTGAGCATGAATTGCGTTAGGCACCGGTAAATTAGGCTATAAAAACACTGGCCTAATATTATGACGCCTACCAGAGCCTGAGTTAGACCCCACTAGGTGCGCTTATACAAACTGTGCCTAAATTTGATTGACATACGGTAGGCACCTTTTTTCTAGGCGCCTACCGATTTGGGCCCCATTTATAGAATCATGCCACATATATTTGTACATCGATCCTGTTGCTTTTGGTGTGGAGATCTTGGCTTAATAAAAGGAAAAAAAAACAATCTTAGCCATTCTTTATACATGCAACTTCAAACTTCTTCGGCGTATCACCACATGCCCATCACTGCTAATGTCCGCTTTCAGCCTCTTCAGGGTGGCCATCATATGTAGTAGATAATGTTCTATCTTTGCCATTAAATTTATGGCAGTTAAATTTACATATGGAGGGGATGCTTAAGTCTGTGATTTCTCAAACATTAACCTTCTCCAAATAAGTGGGAGAAAAATTTGAACATGTTGATTCTAAGTTTCGTTGGATAAACATGTTTCAGGATTGGAGGCATAGGTTGATACCTTGTGGTCTACTTCCATCTCTACTATGAGCGATTCACAAGTTATTCACATTAAGTTGGACATTATATAAAATCCTTGCAGGTTTAGCAATCTTTGTTTATTAAATTTTCCTTCTATTTATTTGCAACAAGTAGCTCCTAAAATTCTTTTTAGGAAATAACTCAGGGAAATATTAGGGTTATCAAATTATGAAACTATTCTGTTAAAGAACTGTTATTTACTGTTTTGTTTCCTGATCTATCGCAAGTGATACAGTAAAGAAGAAAGGATTTTTTGGCACATAGGCCTAGAGTCCTAACGTTGGGTGCATCCTTCATATTAAAATTTTATGCAAAATGCTGTGTATCACTTGGGGGGGGGGGGATTTTTTTCTTTTTTTAACAAAATCAATTGTTGGACTTTATTGTGGCTAAAGAAGGGGGAGAAGTAATGATAGGAACGATAGTTTCACCCACAACTTAAAACGAACCAGCTGCTTACTTTGTACTTCCAATGCTGTCCTCTTAGCTATTTAATTTTTTCTTTGAATAATATTTCTTTTCTTAGGTCCTAAATATTGTGGACTAAATAATTGATAATATTTCTAACAGTTAGTAAATTGTATCAATGTATATTTGTGTGGGAGATTATATCTTGAATTCAAGTATTGTATACTTGTCTTTAGTTTGTAAACTTATAAATAAAAATAATAAATAAAAAAAAAGAATTGTTATTTACTGTCTACAAGAAAGCTCTAGGACAGGGGTGCCCAATAGGTCGATCGTGATCAACCGGTAGATTGCCAAGGCAAAGCGAGTCGATCATGGAGCCCATCCCGGGCTCCGTGATAGACTCACTTTGCCTTGGCGATCTACCGGGCCGATCAGCCTTCCTCTCCCCGATGTCAATTCTGCTGTCACAGAGTAAGTTTGGGCCAGCCAATCGCTGCCTGGCTGGGCCGGAACTTCCTCTTCGACGGCAGAATTGATGTCGGGGAGAAGAATGCTGGTTGGCCCGACACAGGGAAGCAGGGAGAGCTTGGGGCGGAGGTGGCTTTGACAGGGCCGCCATCAGGGCAGTACTACCAGTCCTGCATTCAGGGGCCCGGAGTTGACAGCGGACCAGGGCTCCCCCAGGGTCGCAAGCATAGTCTCCTCTCCTTCTCCTTACCTGCCCTGCCGCAGCACACAGCCGACCGGAAGTCTTCCCGATGTCAGGAAATGGGGAAGAGAGAGTGGGGAGAAGACACTGGCAGGGAAGAAGACAGAGATGCCAGACTATGGGGGGAGCGGAGGGAAGAAGATGGGTGCCAGACCAATTTGGGAGGGGGGAGAAAGGGAGAGGCACAGTAACAGAGCAAATGGAAGACACTGAAAAAAGAGAGACAGTGGATGGAAGGAATTAAATGAGAACATGAGGAAAGCAGAAACCAGGCAACAAAGGTAGGAAAAATTTTTTTTTTTTTTTGCTTCAGGATAAAGTAGTATATTAGTTGTGCTGATAAAAATTTATAAACATTAGAGGCTCTGGTAAAAACCTGTTTACAAAGTATGTATTCTTCCCAATTAATATTTCCAAATTAATAAAGTCTTTTTGCTTATTTTTAAATGGGTTTCTACCAGAGCCTTTAATTCAGTAGCATAATTAAATGAAATAACTATACACCACAACAATAGCTCTTATGCCTGCAGATGGTATTTTACTGTAGGTACAGTAGGTTTTGGAGGGCTCACCATACCATAGAAACAAGTTAAAGTGACATTTGTACCTGGAACTTTTAATGTGAAATTCACTTCAGTAGCCCTTAAGAGTGCTCTCTCTAATGTCTGTGTTTACATCTGAGCTGTTTGGACTGAGAACTTTTCAGCACCTCCTCGTAATACAGGCTAGAATGTATTGGGTTTTTAAAAACATCTTTGGGTGGTGGGAGGGGTCAGTGACCACTGGGGGAGTAAGGGAGGGGGGTCATGCCTTAATCCCTCCAGTGGTCATCTGGTCAGTTTGGGCCCCTTTTAAGCATTTAGGACGCTGTTAAAATGGTTCATAGTCAGTCGCGTACGAGTCACCAGCGTGCCGACAATGGAGGACAGACAATTCAGTGCAAGACACCAGCGCGCCGCGGGAAAACTTAGTTTTAAAGAGCTCCGAAGCGGGGTGTGAGTGGGGAACCCTCTCCACTTTACTGCATAGTGTTCGCATTGCTGTTGGGGGGGGGGGGGTTGGGGGTTGGAACCCTCCATTAAAGAGAAAACGGAACTTTTTCTGATTTGGGGGGGAGTTCCATTTTCTCCCCCCGAACGGCAATGTGAATAGTATGCATTAAAGTGGGGGGTTCCCCCCCACACCCCTCATCGGAGCTCTTTAAAACTAAGTTTTCCCATGGCGCGCTGGTGTGTTGCACCGAATTGTCAGCGCTCGATTGTCGGCGCGCTGGTGTCTGGTGCGCGATTGTCCCATCACCGTTAAAACAGGTCTAGCTCTAAATGTCTATAAAAAGCCCAGGATCTTTTGTTAAAAGTTTGATTATGCCTGACGGGCTAAGTCCTAAACCCACCCCAAACCCACCTCTAACACGCCCCCTTAAGATTTGAATGCACTGGAGAAAAAACAACCAGAAAGACATCTAGAAATCTATTTTGAGAATGTCTACTTGGATGTTTTGACTAGTAAGATGGCCAAGTGCAGGTTTACGCTGCCTTATGGACATCTATTTTTTTTTTAAAATGAGCCTACTAGAGTGTTAGCCCTTGTTGCAACGTTTCTTTGTCTAAAATATTCCTGTAAATGTCTCACAACTTACATAAGAACATAAGAAATGCCTCCACTGGGTCAGACCAGAGGTCCATCGTGCCCAGCAGTCCGCCCATGTAAACCGCCTAGAAGTCGCAAGATTGCTGGCGGTATATAAGAATAAAGTTATTATTATTATTATTATTATTATGAGGTGGCCCAATAGGTCTAGGACCTGTGCAGTAGCCCTCTATCTATACCCCTCTATCCCTTTTTCCAGTAGGAAATTGTCCAATCCTTTCTTGAACCCCTGCACCGTACTCTGCCCTATTACGCCCTCTGGAAGCGCATTCCAGATGTCCACAACACGCTGGGTAAAGAAAAACTTCCTAGCATTCGTTTTGAATCTGTCCCCTTTCAGCTTTTCCGAATGCCCTCTTGTTCTTTTATGTTCTGAAAGTTTGAAGAATCTGTCCCTCTCTACTCTCTCTCTGCCCTTCATGATCTTGTAGGTTTCTATCATGTCCCCTCTAAGTCTCCGCTTTTCCAGGGAGAAGAGCCCCAGTCTCTCCAGTCTTTCAGTGTATGAAAGGTTTTTCATGCCTTTAATCATTCGTGTTGCTCTCCTCTGAACCCTCTCAACTTATCCATGGGAGGAGTTTTATTTTTGGGATTCTTTGCCATTAGAAGATTTTCTTAAAGGTCATAAGAAATTAGCAGCTTAAAATTTGAAGTTAATGTTTTTGTAATACCAAACAATTGTTAGAAGATTTTCTTTATTCCTTTTTCTTAATGTGTGATTTTAGGCCCTCTTTTACTAAGCCGCGATAGAGGTTTTTACCACAGCCCAGGCCGCTAAATGCTCCAATGCTGCTCCGATGCTCATAGGAATTCTATGAGTGTCAGAGCATTTAACGCTCCAGGCCGCAGTAAAAACCTCTATCACAACTTAGTAAAAAGGGGGGGGAGGGGTAGTTAATCTCTCTCCCTTGATGTGGGCTCATAGGTTGTTTAGGTATGTTTATTACCTTCGTACAATTTCTTCTATTTCTTTTTTTTAATAAAATCTTTATTCATTTTCAAACTTACAATAAGTGTGACAACAAGTTAAAACATTTTAACATTAAATATATCACTTAATATTCAGCAATAATACAAATCGCATAACCTTATCTCCTTCCCTTCCCACCCTTTCATAACAAATATTTAATATCCTATACACTAAAATTCCCCCCCTCCCTGAATATTGAACTTATAAATTTAAGGGAAAAATGGCATCTATTCATTACAATATTTTGTTAACGGCTCCCACACATCTTGAAATTTCCTTAAATTTCTTCTATTTCTTTGGAATGTACAACCTAGTTAATTCTAACTGTTGAAAATTTACTGACAAATTCTGAAATTAATACAAAAACAATAAAAGAATGGCTAAGATAAATATATTGAGCAAGCAAAAACCTTATTTATAACATAAGGGTGTTAAGGCCACTGGTATGATAATAGTCATAATAACAAACTCTTTATATGTGATGCTGAGGTCTTCTTCCCCCCTCATATTTATTTATGAGATAATGGGGTCTTTGCATTAAACCACATTAAGGGCCCTTTTTACAAAGCAGTGATTCCCCACAGCAAATACACCGAAGCCTATTCACGGGAGAATTGCTACCATGGATTTGTAAAAGGGGCCTTAAATTCGTAACGTGTACTTTACCACATGATAACTGCTAGCACACAACCACATCAATGGGTGTGTCATTGGCAGAGAATGGGCGTGAAAGGCATCTGCGATTAGCACGCTGCAAATAATATGTGCTAATTGACACTTTTTCAGTTAGTGCAGAGCCACTTACTGCCTCTGCGATAACTCAAAGCACAGCACCGCATGGCACTTGCAACTTTAACATGGCCCCTATAACAGGAACATGTCCAATAGTTGTCCCATTAAATTTGCAGCTTCCTTACAGTAAAGTCAGCACGCTGAGTGCTCTGCTCTGACGCTCATCGGAGCTTTATGACCATCGGAGCAGCGCAAAATATTCAGCATGCCAGCCGGTGCTAAAAACCTCTTTCACGCTTTTGTAAAAAGGGGGTATATGATGAACATAAGGTGATCTTTGAACCTCTAGTTACCTTCCATGCTGGGCTTTTTCATTTCTTCCACCCGAATCAGTTTCTTTCGGACCCTGCGAGTGGAGTTCACCAGCTTGTGCAGCCTCTTGAACTTCACCGACTCCTCTGTTTCATCATCTGATTGTTCTCTCGACTATGGAACAAAAAAAAATAAACAAAACATCATGAGATTAATTACAAATTAAGTTCTGACGTGATGCCAGCTCTATCGTCACGTGCTTGCTGATCATCTCTGTCCCTTTAGACTTGGTTTTCCCGACAATAATTCCCATGTCCCATAATTTTAGAGAGCAACGCACCATTTTTTTTCTCCTGGTTCTGTAGCTCCTTGAGATCCTGAAGCCCCTTTAGTATATCTGCCTCTTCTGCTCCATCCCTTGTCCTCTTTTGTTATGTTAATGATATGGGGCTGCTCCAGTAGGGCCTTTCATAGTGACTGATCATCCTGGCCTATCAGTAACTTATTGTTTGGAACTGATCATCATAGTTGTTTCTCAAACTTCCCCCCCCTTAACTCCTCCCTGCCAGGACAAGTGTTTTCCCCTCCCTCCATCCCCCAAACCAATTACCAAATTCCAATAAACAAACCTTCTTGGATGGGGAAAGAAACGTCCCTCCTTTTCTGTCCCGTTTAAAGCTCCCTTGGCAGAGTGACACTATCCCACCCCCACCCCAACTTTCAGGCTGCCTTATGAAGACATCTCATGCAATGCTGTTAAAAGTGGGGCACAGCATTCCTGGCTGAGCCGCCTGGGAGAAGGGGGAGAACGCTAACCTTCCCTGCAGCCTAAACAGCACATATTCCCCAACATCCGGCTCTCTTTCCCTTTTTTCTGGTTGTTACAAATTTCACTTTGCATGACTGAGAGCGCGCGGCTCCAGCTGTGTTCCCTCCCGAGCCAAATTTTACTGACACACAGATGCATTCCCCAGCAGTACTGACACTGGCTGAGACAATCATTTCCTTGTGAGGGAATTCATTCCAAAGCCGGCTCTCATGTTCAGCATGCTGCTTCCTCTGTTCTGTCTACTCAGGATGAAGAAAAAGTATACAAAATACAGCCCTATACAGTTCTCACGCTGAATAGGGGATAATTCGATGAAGTGGGTGCTAACATTTACATGTCTGCTACATGCATAATTTAGAATAATGAAAACCAAATATTCCTCAAGCGAAGCCAACAATTCAATAGTTTTTAAAAGGATGTGTGTTAAATAGGCTTATGGGACATTTGATTTTCTTGCAGATACAGTATTTCCTTTCACGCTTACTTGAATTTATTTCCCCTATTTTTCTATGACTGAGATAAAATAACGGCATGTACTATATGGACCCGATTTTAAAAATCGCCCCCATAGTTAGGCAGTAGGTGCCCTACTGTCGCCTAACTTAATTGAGTTTAATTGGTTTAATCGGAGCACTAATTGGCTGTGCCAATTAAAAAACAATTTAAACAATTAATAAAAAAGACCCCAGGCCTAAGAGTGCCTCCAAAATGGCCACCATTATCTCACCTACAGAGACACCTTACGGCACCCAACACCACTGTAGGTGTGGTTAACGCTGGAAGTTTTGTTAGGTGTCATAAAGCACCTCCATAGGTGCAATTCTCGTGAAAGGTCGGTGCCAGAAATGTAGGCCTTTAAAACCCTGGCCTACATTTCCAGCACCTACCTTTCAATTTCTGTAAACGGTACCCTTGCATAATTGACACACAATTAGTGACTGTTTTTAGGTTCAAACAATTTTAGGATGCAAACAACAACACAGACAATGCCAGGGCACCCCAAGGGTGCACAGTACAAACAATGATGCATGATATACAATAAAATAACAAGCAGGAGTCAGTGATTACTAGGGGAGTGTGAGGAGGGGGCCATGCTTATATTTCTCCAGTGGCCATCTGGCCAATTTGGGCACCTTTCTAGCACTTATTCGTTGTTAAAATAGGTCTAGCCCTAAACATCCAAACTGTACCCTGGACGTATTCTAAAATGTTCGATTATGGCAGAAAAACATCCAGGTCATAAGCCTGCCCTAGTCCTGCTCAAACCACGACTCTAACTCATCCCCTTGAGATATAGATGAACTGCAGATGAGTACTATAGTAATCCGTCTAGAAAATAGGTTTCCAAAATAGCGCATTGGAACGATTTGGTGAGAAGAACGTCCGTCGGCCACTTTTTGGAGATTCTTCTTTTTCGTAAATGAGCCCCACAGTGCCCTCATCTGCACAAGACGAGAACAGAGCTTGCAGGGATGAGGTAGGGACAGAACTCACAGGAATGGGATGGGGTTGGAGATAGATCCCGCGGGACGGGGACAAATTTGTACCCGTGTCATTCTCTATGATTTCTAACTACGCCCCCTATTATACAATTACCTCCTTATAAAGGTACAGTATACAGCAGAAAGTGGCAGTAAATGGCAGAACAATGTTGTCAAAATGAAAAAGTGACGTTGAAAGTCTACTAACTTACAACTTCCTAGAAACATTATCAAGCAGAGAAAACAACATTCAAATCAAAAAAATTATTGTCTCCTCCATTCAAGTTGTGGTACACACCAACAGAAAACATGTGCTATACTTCTTTTATGATTCGCGGCCTATCAAGAATAAACTGAACCTGATCCTGCTACAAGTCCTTGTGGAGCCATTCAGAAGGCTACAGGTTCCTGTTGTGACTCCCAATAGGCTCCAGGATTGGTTAAACGGCAGCTGGAAACAAGGAACCCAGACATAATCCCTGAAAGAGCCTGACAGAGGAACTTGAAAGTGTAAAATTATTGTTTTTGTTTGGGGGTCTTTGGCAATATATTTTAAACTTATACATCATCAAGAAGCTTTCCTGGTTGGCCTCATTGTTTGCCTATGTGAAACCAAAATGCTTCTTTGAGTCCAGAATCACAGATTCATAGTGTCTTGTGTCTTCTGCAATTACAAAAGACATAATGAGGAGAGGAGACAGAGGAGAGAAACAGCAGGGGAGAGAAGGCAGTAGAGAGCAAGGGACAAGCGGTGAGAGTTAGTTCTCTCCATCCCCCAACGTCATCCACCAGAGCTCCCCCTAAAAAGGGGAAGGGCCAACGGCAATCGGGTAGAGGCTTGTGTACATCCAAAGGTGCTGAAGGAACTTAAGGAAGTTCTGGTGGCTCCGCTGACTGATCTTTACAATACTTCTCTACAGTCGGGAATGGTACCTTTAATTTAGCTAGCTCCTCACGAACATAACCCCTGAAAATCAATCGAGATCTACCACTCCACCATCCCTAATTGCATTTGTCTTCTGTGGTCCCGCTCCCGGATCTTCAGCCATGAACACAGAACAGAAATATTCAGCCTTTTCTTAATCAGCTTCTAAATATTCCTTCCCTTCACTTTTGAGTCTCACAATGCCACTTTTGTACTTCTTCCTATTACTGTTTTACCATGTCAGCTATTTTTTTTCTTCCATTTGTATCTTTGCTTTCCTGACTTCTCGACTAGTCTTTCTTTTTTCCAGATATTTTTGCCTGCCTTCCTCTTTCTGCAATCTTTTATGGTTTATGAAAGCTAACCTCTTATTACTTACCTTCTCAGCCACCACTTTTGAGAACCAAAGCAGCCATCTTTTCCTCTTTCTTTCTTGCCTCACAAAAAGATTTGTTGCCTTTACAATACCTCCTTTCAGTTTTGCCCATTATATTTCTACTCCTTCCAGATGTTCCCATCCAGACAACAATTCCTTGACATAATTACCCATCTAAACAAAGTTAGTTTTTTAAAAGTTTAGAACCTTTACTTTTGAATGAGCCCTCTCTATACTCATCTTAATATTAAACCGTACAATTCAGTGATCACTGGATGCCAAATGATCACCCACTGTAACATCAGAAACACTTTCCCCATTTGTAAGCACTAAATTCAGTATGACCCCTTCCCACATAGGTTCCATTACCAACTGCTGGAACATTTCTCCTTGTAGAGAATCCAGGATCTCCCTACTTCTAGAAAACCCTGCAATAGGGATTCCCCAATCAACATCCGGCATATTAAAATCACTTATTAGTAAAACTTTCTCTTTTTGTAAGATATATTCTGAATGTCTACTATTAAATTTCTGTCCACTTCTTCCATCTGTGAAGGAGGCCTGTATATCAAACCAATGTAAATATAGGTACCATATAATTTACAAAACTTTAGGGGCGTGCAGAGAGAAATGTTTGGTTTCATTATTTTTTACAATTTGGATTTGCTTTATTTTGTTTGAAAATAGTGAGCATCATTTCACAGTAGTGTGTGCTCATTTATTTGGTACACAGTACATAAAACATTCTATTATTTAACTAGACAAACAGAAAATTAAAAAAGATAGCTCAGGAGGAATAAACTACAGGATGCAGAGAGGGCCAATAATAAAGAACAATTCCCAAGTTCTACTGCTGGTCCACATCATCCCTGGTCAGTTTACATTCTTGCCTGGTGGCAGGATATAACGTATTTTGCTGTTATAACAGCTGGATTTTTTGTTTTTCCTCCAGTATTTTACAAAGTTTTTCCTACTCATTCTTTTGCAGGAAGTTTTGATTTTTCTCCATTAGCTTTAGGAAATGTGCATCGCTGGAATCTTTCCATCCAATATTCAAAGCAATTTAACTGGGCAGAAGAAGCCAGGTACTGTTGATACTCAGGTATGGACCAGTGCTGAATATCTAGGTTTATGAAAGTAAATGGCAGCCAACATATTAAAAAGTTCTGACATGACCACTGCAGATTCAATAGTGACCAATATGATTTTAAATCCCATAGGGAAAGAAAAATATCCACAGTCCCTGAATATAACTCATCTTGTACTACTAGAAAGGTCTGCACTAGATCCAATTAAATTAAATTCATAATTAAAAGCTTGCCTGGTGACCTACCAGGAAGCAAGGACAGACACAAGAGGAAAAAAATTCCTACCCCTAAACAGAAGTAACCTGCACAGATTTCACTCAGGGCTAGATGCTAAAAAAAATGTTTAAAAAACGACAGGCTGCTATCGCAGCCGTTATAGTAGCGATTTTAAAAAAACTAGTTATTCTCCAAAAAACGCTCATGAATATGAGGTTGGCGGAGAGTAGCGAAGATTGACTAAATTTGAATGTGCCCATCCCTGGTGATAGCGATGGGCACATGCGCAGAATAAACTAAAAACAAGCCCCCCTCCACCCAATAACAACCGTGGGAGAGATGCCTACTCTCTCCCACCACCAACCAACATATCCCCCCGGCAGAGAGAGAGATGCCCAATCTCTCCCACCACCAACCAACACACCCTCCAATCCTCCCTCAACAGTGGGAGAGATGCCCACACTGTCCCGCCACCATGCAACACCCCCTCCCTTGCCTCTGATGATCCCCACCCTCTCCCCTTACCTTACTTTAAATGGCTGGCTGGAGGGATGCCTATTCCCTCCAGTCAGTTGGCTCAGCTCTTCAAAATGGTGGGCCTTCCCCTCCCTGGTGCATCCTGGGATGCACTGGGGGCAGGGCCTGAGGCTCTGATTGGCCCGGGTTGCTTAAGGCCCCCTCCTAAGGCTCTGATTAGCCTAGATGTCTAAGGCCCCACCCATAGGAAGGGCCTTAAACAACCTAGGCCAATCAGAGCCTCAGGATGCACTGGGGATGGGAAGGCCCACCATTCTGAATAGCCATTTCAGCTGACTGGAGGGAATAGGCATCTCTCCGGCCAGCCATCTAAAGTAAGGTAAGTGAGGAGAGGGCGGGGTTCATCGGAAGCACGGAGGGGCTGTTGCGTGGCAGCGGGAGAGCATGCGCATCTCTCTCGCTGCTGAGGGGGGTTGGGGGGTATTGGTTGGTGATGGGAGAGATTGGGCATCTCTCCCGCTGCCAAGGGGGGTTGTGGGTGTTGGTTAGCGGCAAGAGAGATTGGGTATCTCTCCTGCTGCCGGGGGTGGGGGTGGGGTTGTGGTGTTTGCGGAGAGAGTGGGCATCTCTCTTGCTGCCTGGGGGGAGGGGTGTTGTTTGCGGTGGGAGAGAGTGGGCATCACTGCATCTCTCCCGCTGCTGAGGGGAGCTATAATACATGTTAACAAGAAGTGTGCTTTTACCACTCTCACTAAAAAATAACTACAATTTATGAGAATCATGTATTGTAATTTTAATTTTTTTTTTCATTAGCCACAGTAAAAACACATGCCACAAGATACACTTTTAACTGTTGTGACACTGTACCGGCACCCCAGGGTCCAGTCGCTGATTTTTGTCGCCAAAAACCAACACTGCTCTTGAAGAATGGCTTAATGATGTTTAATAATCCACCGGCGTGCTCGTTTCAATATTCAAGAGCCTATTTGCATGGCAGTGTCGGAGACTCCTAGAAAGCTCGCTACAGACTGCGATAAGCTGTTTTGATAATGCAGGCAAACTAAAACTTGTGGAACCAGTTTAGCAACCGCATTAAAGGCAACCTTAAGTTTTGAGAATCTGGCCCTCGGTGACTGGGAAAGGCGGTGAATTGAATCTGGGCCCAGTATGCCAGGAAGCAATTCAGGCCAGGTAGGACTTTGAAAAGGTTGTTTCTAGCAAAGAGCCCCCCCAAAATAGTATGACTGGGAAGTTTCTCTTCTCAAAGATTTATCTGCCCTTAGAGGCTCACGAAACTGCCTAAGGGGCAACTAAAATTGTCAAATCCCACAGTGGCCACCATCTGGACTGGGTGCACACCCTGCAGAATGAGGGGTTTTTCCCCTCCCATTTTGTTTTGAACAATTCAGCATGGCCAGTACTTCTTCCATGGCATATACATTTATCTCATTGTGGATACAACAAAAGATAAAAGAAGACCCAAAAATCCACAGAAGAATCAATTCAACAACAAAATAAAAACAAAAACCTGTGGATGCTGATGTTCTGAAAATGATTTATTATACGTCCTTTCACTTTCACAATAAAACCATAACAACATAAAAATACATGACAATTTATTGAAATTGGAATTTGTCTTTTATTATGTATATTATATTATAATAGTTGATGCATTATTATTCTATTTTTTTTCTTTATTTATCAATTTTAAACATTATCATTTATACAAATAATAATTCAAGGAGCGAAGAAATAAATAAAAAAAATAACACAATTTTACAGATATTAAGACTTAGTCTTACATTACTATAAATCTCCTCTAATCCACATTACGGGAGGATATCCCTGAACTTGACATAAGAAATAAAATAACATATAATCAAAATCTTAAACTAAGATCCAATTTACAGTGCAAAATTCTACTAAACTCCAATCATAATTAATTCAAGTGGGAACTACTTATTAGTTTCATGAAGCTGTAAAAACTGTTTCAACTGCATAGAATCCCAAAATACATAATCACATTCCTTAAATTTCACAGTTGATGCATTATTGATGTGCTTTGATGTTGTATTTGCTGTATTTGATGATATTTGCATCAATAAAAATTGTTTGAATCTAAAAATACATATGACAAAGTCCAGCTGGACCCTACATGGTCCGTGTATGGGCAAACAAGCCTTCCTCAGGGGTCCAATTGATGTCAAATGCATAAAAAGAGAAATGGACTTGTCTATAAGCATGTGATAGGAACTGACTGGAGACAAGCACAAGTTATGGCGATTTTTTGTGCCATTTGTGCTTGTCTTCAGTCAGTTCCTATTACATGCTTAAAGACAAGTCCATTTCTCTATTTGTGCATTTGACATCAATTGGACCCCAGAGGAAGGCGTGCTCGCCCATACACAGACCATGTAGGATCCAGTTGGACTTTGTCATATGTATTTTTATGTTGTTATGATTTTATTGTGAAAGGACGAATAAATCATTTTCAGAACATCAGCATCCACGGTTTTTTTTTTTTTTTTTTCTCATTGTGGATATCCAGAAAACCCAATGGGACTTGGTGTGTTTTAAGAACTGGGTTGAGAAGGCCTGGTTTTTGCAACTGTCTGCTTAATGTTTAAACCTGATAATTTATAGCCTTATAAATATCATTACATGCTACCTTGTACAGACAATTAATAGTAATGCTGATTGTGTTTTAATAGTGTCTATTCTCTGGTGAATTCTGGTGAATATCACAGGGCAAACTGTCTACTTTGATATAAGCCATTTACAGTTTAGTTGGCACAAGTCCCAGATCCCTGATTCTAGGGTCTGGAGGACTTAGCCCACAAAACAATCTCCAGAAGCCTAAAGGTATAGAGGGCCTGACTCCTGCAGGGTAGATAGGGCAGGGCCCTAGTTACACAACATATGTGTTGAGTTTTTTTTTTCCAGGGTTTCTCATTACCTCATTGACCACAGAGGAGTAGAATGAGTTTGTGTGACTGACTCCAAAACTTGATGATTCTTTCTGCATGACGAGTAAGAAGTGTCCTAATTCTGCTTTGCGTTCATAGAAATATCCCCAGTAATGGATTGCAGATATGGTAACATAGTAACATAGTAGATGACGGCAGATAAAGACCCGAATGGTCCATCCAGTCTGCCCAACCTGATTCAATTTAAAATTTTATTTATTTTTTTTTTTTCTTCTTAGCTATTTCTGGGCGAGAATCCAAAGCTTTACCCGGTACTGTGCTTGGGTTCCAACTGCCGAAATCTCTGTTAAGACTTACTCCAGCCCATCTACACCCTCCCAGCCATTGAAGCCCTCCCCTGCCCATCCTCCACCAAACGGCCATACACAGACACAGACCGTGCAAGTCTGCCCAGTAACTGGCCTAGTTCAATATTTAATATTATTTTCTGATTCTAAATCTTCTGTGTTCATCCCACGCTTCTTTGAACTCAGTCACAGTTTTACTCTCCACCACCTCTCTCGGGAGCGCATTCCAGGCATCCACCACCCTCTCCGTAAAGTAGAGGGTATTAGTATTAGTAGTCAAACGACACTCTATTATTTAAGAGCATTGAGAGACCAGATTATGAAGTTTTGTGCTAAGAAAGATTCTGCAATGGGAATGACTTTATGGAAAACATTATGAGGGCCCCTGAATTTTGATTCAGACAGTATAATGCATGAGTTGTTCTGCTACCATTATAGGTGTGCCCATGTCAGGGTCTATATTTATTTATTCAATTTTCTATACTGTTCTCCCAGGGGAGCTCAGAACAGTTTACATGAATTTATTCGGGTACTCAAGCATTTTTCCTTGTCTGTCCCAGCAGGCTCACTATCTATCTAAGGTACCTGGGCAAGTCTGACAAAGATGGCAAAACAAAGTTTACAAAGCATGGTAAAAATATAATATGACAAAACATGGCATGGTGAGACATAGCATGGTGAGCGTAATTCAACAAAACATAGCACAGTATACATAGTACAGTGTTCCCCCGCAAATTCGCAGTTCGCAGATTCACTAATTTGCAGTATTTTCCGACCGCCTCTTCCTGTACTAAAGTCGGGCTACACCAATCACGAGCTGTGCTCTAGCTGCCCTCTCTTGCCTCTAGACAGGCGAAAAACCGTATTTGCGGTTTTTCGTAATTCGTGGGGGTTCCTAGAACGAATCCCCCCGCAAATATCGGGGGAGGTACTGTATTACAAAGTATGGATAACACAGTATGACATGCCTAGCAAAAATGTTCATGGAGAAGGCCAGCTCAATCACACAGGCCTGCAGTAATGAAAAAAGGAGTAAAGGCACAAACTTTGCCTTCCATACTGGCTATATTGATGTGCTGTAACGCTGTTGGTTTGGGTTGGAAACTGAGACCAGCGTGCTTTTCTGGAATGTGCACCATTCTTTTCCTGAGAAATTATTGTTTCTGGAAAAGGCTTGCCATCACTGAAGTCACAGCATCCACCTGTTCTTGCAGAACATCAGGTGATTTGGGATCTTTCATACATACAGTATGCTAGCTTTTAGTTTCATCAATCATCAAGTAAATTCATGCCACACTCGCTTGTGTTTAATTATATTTCATATCACTTCATGCTTATAGAGAATTCATGCTTATAAAGATTTCATAGATATCTATTTTATCAAAGTACACCATTATCTCTGTATATCTATACATGGAGATAATGGTGCACTTTCTTAAATGGGGAATGATCCTTGAAACAGTATATTATGCGAAATGCTGAATTCACGTCGGAGCCCCATTCGGTGTATCCACTTAAGATGAGATAAGTTTTTTCACTAAAATCAATTTAACTTGTATATTTATTTAAATTATATGCAAGAATTGAAACAAAAATAGGTTCTATTGGCCGATGAGGAGGCGGGCTATTGACAGGCTCGAGTGTTACATGAAATAGGCCATAGAAAGCTTGATGAAATATTTCTACAGTGATTCAGAGGAAGAGGAAGCATTATTTGATAAAATAGATATCTATGAAATCTTTATATGCATGAATTCTCTATAAGCATGAAGTGATATGAAATATAATTAAACATGAATTTACTTGATGATTGATGGACTATAGCCTTCACTCATAAATTATATTACATTAAAGCCACTCATTTCTTCAAGCTTTTAGTTTCAAGCATACAGGGACCCATTTCATAAGTAGTACATCAGCTGCTAATCTAGAAATTAACACATGTTAACAGTTAAGTTAGTGCTGCGCCTTTGCTAATTTCCTTGTTGACAACTAATATGGAACAGGGCAGAGACTGGATGGAGAGAGGGTGGGGAATGGGCAGAAACTGTGCCATATGAGTAACACAGAGGATGTTACAATGCATGAATTGTTAATGCAGTGCAGTTCACATCACCAAAAAAGGTGCATTTACCATAATATGTAGTAAGGAAACTGTCTCTGCATTGACAGTATGGGAAGATGCTGGGAACATCCCCAATACTTCATGCAGAGACAGGGCAATTACTGTTCAAGGTTTCAAGGTTTTATTAAAATTTGATTTAATCACTTATCTAATTTCTAAGCAATTTTACAATATCTAATATAATAAAACCCTAAGCACGCATGCGCACTGTTACCTGCGTGGTTCCGTTTTCCATGAGCTGTAGGGTCCCGCCGGCAAGAGTGCGCATGCACGCTTCTACTCCCTCCCTCCCTCACAGTAAGTTCGCCGCCGTCGTCACCCCCTCCCCCCTGTGCACACGAACCCCCATTGACCCTCCCACCACGGGACGCACAAACCTCCCGGCTCCAGCAGCGGCTGCATCACACTAAAGACGCTGCTTCACAGCCTTCCCATTCTCTGATTTCCTCTGCCGGCATCTCTGATGACGTCATCAGAGACACGGCTGAAGAAATCAGAGCATGGGAAGGCTGCGAAGCAGCATCTTTAGTGTGATGCGGCTGCTGCTGGAGCCGGGAGGTTTGACGGTCGTCTCGCGGTGGGAGGGTCAGTGGGGTCGGCTGCACGGCGGCAATAGTGGCAGGGGGGGAGAGGGTTCTACTGCACAGGGGGATGGCTGGCAGGCAGGTTGGCTTCGGAGGGTGCGGGAGGGACAAAATATGTAAGGCAGTGAGGGGGAGCAGGGAAGAGGTGCTGCTGGACCGGGGGAGCAGAGAAGAGGTGCTGTTGGCAGGGGTGGTGGGAGAGTTCTACTGCACAGGGGGTTGGCAGGCAGGCAGGCTGGCTTCGGAGGGTGTGGGAGGGACAAAGTATGGAAGGCAGTGAGGGGGATCAGGGAAGAGGTGCTGATGGACCGGAGAGCAGGGAAGAGGGACCAGGGGAGCAGGGAAGAGGTGCTGCTGGCGGGGGGGAGGGGAGAGTTCTACTGCACAGGGGGATGGCAGGCAGTCAGGCAAGCTGGCTTCGGAAGGTGGGGATGGGACAAAGTCTGGAAGGCAATGAGGGGGAGCAGGGAAGAGGTGCTGCTGGACCGGCGGAGCAAGGAAGAGGGACAGGGGAGCAGGGAAGAGGGGCAGGGGGAGTATGGAAGAGGTGCTGCTGGACAGGGGGAGCAGGGAAGAGGGACCTGGGGAGCAGGGAAGAGGTGCTGCTAGACCGGGGGAGCAGGGAAGAGGGACAGGGGGAGTACGGAAGAGGTGCTGCTGCACAGAGAAGTGGGTTGGGGGAGGGAAATGCTGCTGCTGCTGCACAGGAAAATGGAGAGGGAGGGTATGCTTCTGCTTCTATTGCACAGGGAAGTGGAGTGGGGAGGGAAATGTTTCTGGTGAGAAATGGGGGCTGGGGCTGAAAGGGAAAAGATGGGAGAAGGGGTCTGGGGGGGTATAAATGGGTTTGGAGCTGAGCTGGAGCTGAAAATAGGGGACATGTGAGGGAAGGAGGCTTTACTAGCACCCGTTAATGTAATGGGCTTAAACACTAGTATAATAATTTAAAAAAAGAGCATGAACATAATAAAAATGCCATTAACAATACCATTAATACTTACAAAAAGAAAACAATTACAAAGAAACATCAACTAAAAATTGGCATATTAAAAACGGATAAATGAGATAGACAGACGGGAGACAAGAGAAATTAGGGTTAGAAATACAATTTGGATAGGAACGAAAGACAAATAAGATAAAAAAACCAAAAGGAAAAGGCTCGTTGTTGCTTAATTCCTTAAGGGAGTTAAAAAGGATACTGTAAAATTTAAATCAAATGTTAAAAGCTTCTTTAAATAAATGACTCTTGAGTAGGCTTTTGAAATGTTATAGATTAGCTCTTCTCTAACAAGAGCTGGTAGGGTATTCCAAAGTTGAGGAGCTACGACTGAGAAAATGTCATGCCTTTTGGTTCCTATTATATAAAGGGAGGGGACCGTCAGAAATTTACAATTAGATGATCTAAGACTGCGGGGTGGGTCATATGGGATAAGATATTTATCAATAAATTGGGGCAGTTTAGAATGCATTGTTTTAAATGTTATGAGAGAGATTTTGTAAGAAATTCTTTGATTAATTGTCAGCCAATGGGCATTTTGAAGTAGAGGGGTAACATGGTCATATTTTCTAGATTTTGTTATTAATTTTATTGCGGCATTTTGAATTATTTGTAAACGTTTTAATTCTTTCTGAGGTACTCCTGTAAATAAGCTATTACAGTAATCTAATTTCAAAATGATTAATGAATGTACTAGAATGTTAATGGATTTTGGTTCTAAGAATTTAGAGATTGAGTGAATCAGTCGCAGCTTGAAAAAACATGATTTAATTACAGAACTTATATGGTTATGGAAGGTTAGTTTTTTTTATCAAATACAACCCGTAAGATTTTAATAGAGTCAACATGGTCCAGGGGGGAGGTATGGAGAAGAATTGTTCAAGTTTGCTACATAGTCAGAGATAATTGGTAGTGAGGTGAATGCTCTCAAAATATACAAAATAGAGAGGTCAAAATCGATAACAAAAGTGTAACAGGAACCAAGACTTCTCAATATATGAAAGTCAAAAATGGATCTTAAATATAGGTATTAAGAAGTGAGGTAATACAATTTTCACATACACTCAGAATTGTGTAATCCGACCAAGAGCCTTGGCTCCTATAGCCGAACCCACCGTCCCATCACTGTGTATGACTTTAATGCAAAATAATAGTAAATAAGGCAACGTGCTCTTTGAATGCTAGATTTGTTCTCAATGGCAATAAGAGGAAAAACCACTCCACTTAGCTTTAAGGTGTGTTAGCAGGTCCCGACATGGGCCATGTTTCGAGGGTCTGTTTCAAGGAACCCAAAGGAGATGTGCAAAACTTCAAATGCCAGAGAAATAGTTGTTGAGTGATTCGGACAAAACACTTGTGTTCATAGGTTGAAAAGTCTCTTTGCAGGGGGGGGGGGCGACACGAGCAGGGGGGTCGAGGGTGCCGGATCGTGGGGGGGAGGGGGGCGCTTGTAATTCGAGGCATGCTCGGTTTCCGAGGCGCCGATTTTGCGAATGTTTTGCTCGTCTTGCAAAACACTCGCAAAACGGTGCACTCGTAAACCGAGGTACCACTGTAATTTATTTATTGAATCTTAAAGTAATTTATTGAGAATGTATTGGATTAAATGGAAAAAGAAATGCTGGGGCTGATGATGAAGAACCGTGCAATTCTTCCCGCTTGAAATTCTTACTATACGGTGGAGTGGTGGGTCTAAGGCCGGTATAATAAATTATACACTATTCAGCACAAAATTGAAGAGTGAATGTGAAGGGAAAGTGCTGAATTTATTTTGGTTTAAACATCAAGAGTTGGTGGCTATAAGAGGAATGTTACAGAGGCAAGGGGAAGGGGAAGTGACGCGCACACATGGCAGTGGGAGGGCAGGGAAGGCGCAGGGGGCAGAGAGGAGGATGGATGCCTGCGCCCTCACCAAGATGGTGCCCAGGGCTGCCCCCCCCAACCTTCCCCCCTTACTATGCCACTGATGGCATATCAATATAGGCGAGACCAATGAAAGTCACCTGCAGCATTCCTACTCTGTGACCTAGAATGCAATGCACTCTGTGCTGTCAGCACTCTGTTTTTAATTCAGTTTTTGGGATGTTTTCATGCATACTTCACTTTGTGCTATAATTGAATAGGACCCCGGAAGAAGGTTATTTATAACCAAAACACGGACCGTGTCGGGTCCACACCACAACCTATTACTGTGTGTTTTTTTTGTCCGCATCGCCTTTATTTGTGAAGACTTTTATTGAACACTTGTTCATCAAGACCATCGTTTCCATAGTTTTGTTGATGCATATCAACATAGGTGTCGATATTCAGGCAGGAGAGGCTGGATGGATTGGGAGCCAATGATCAGCAGCTCTTAACCTAAGAGGACCACGACGTATCTGCTCTTACCTAGATGTCCGGATTTCCCTGAACATGTCCTCCTTTTCGAGTACATGTCCGGGGTGGGGTGGTGTGTGTGTGTGTGTGTGTGGGACGGCTTTTCAAAACACGGCACCTTGTCTGGGTTTTGAAAAGCTTTCATGGTAGCAGTGATGCCGGGACAGCATGTGCGGACGCAACGTGGCGACGACACACGCTTGCATGCAACGTCATTGTGTCACACCAGCGCAACAAGCAATCAGGTTGAGGGGATGGGTCTGGAAACGAGACTGGGGATGGAATGGGACGTGACTCGGGTGGAACAGGGTGGGCAGCCCTGATTTGACCACTACAGCCAGTGCCAGAGCAAACTAGGGGGTAGTCAAGTGGACTTGCCTTCTCTAATACAATTACCTGTAGGGTAGGACACAGCAGAGGGAAGACCAGAGGCTGCCTGTTTCCACACTGCTGCTGCTGGCCCCCCACCCTAATCCACCCCTGAGCTCTAGGTAGGCTCCCCTCAGGCCTACTTGGTCCATGGGGATCACTGGTGTGCAGGAGTGAAGGACACTCCTTGTGGATTTCCCTAGAAAATGGCTACAGCGACTCTTGTGGCAACTCGTGGTACTATACAAAGTACTGTGAACTGCTGTAACAGATCGTGGCAACCAATTACAAAAGCCAGCCACAAGAAGCAGGAGCAAGTGGTCTTTGCTCCTGCCCCCAATAAACCACCAGGGGCAACAGAAACTGTCTTATGGGGTAACGCAATCATAATGTGTGTAGCCCATCAAATAAGCAGCAACATTCAGATTTCTTTAACGAGGGTTTGCTTCTACAAGAGCCGTAACTCAAAGAGGATGACACAACTACCCTTTTGATCTGAGTGTAGCGGGCCTCAAATATATTTGGCACAGATTCCGGTGGCTATCCCCATCGCATTTAGCCCCCAATATTCAGTGCCGATCCCCAGACATGGTCTGACATTGAATATCAATGGCTAATCCCTTGTTTAAAAGCAGAGTGAAAACCCACTTTTTTGATATAGCTTTCAATCCTTAACCCTACTCCTCTGCCCTCCAACCCAGCCAGCCGATTAACCGTTCCCCTTAACTGTATCCATGACATCCTGTTTGTCTGTCATGCCTGTTTAGATTGTAAGCTCTTTCGAGCAGGGACTGTTTTCTTACTCTTTGCGACTCTGTACAGCGCTGCATGTATCTGGTAGCGCTATAGAAATAGTACTTGTAGTAATCTAGCCAGCATTAATCAGCGTTTAAAAATTCATTTATTTATTTAAAACATTTATAATCTGCTTTTCTCCAAAGCAACTCACAGTTTAATGTACATAGTTTTAGATTCACACACAGAACCACATACAAGCAGATGAAAATTAGGGATCAGAATTACTAATAAAACATTATAACAGTCTTAGAAGAGGTAAACATCATTATAGAGAAGCATCATGTTCAGAGAGGCAAAGTGCTAACCAAGGAAGGCCTGAGCAAAAAGATAGGTTTAGAGCAATTTTCTAAATTGCAGCAAATTTCTACAAAACCTCAAAGTGACAGTCAAGGCATTCCATTGTTCACAGCTAGATGAATATCATCCAGCTTGATTCTTTTTTTCATCCTGTGGTAATCAGATCACCTCAGTTACTCTGAATGGATATAATTGGGCTCTATTTACTTCTTATGGGCCTTAAGACAATTTTTAAAAATGAAACAAATCTGGGTTTGCTATGCCAAAAGGTGTTAGGACATGCAAACCAAACACTTTGGCTACTTTTTCTTAATTACTTTTAGAATATTTTCTTTTAGGTTACAGGGAAATTGACTTAGGAAATCCTGGACACATAACTCCGCCCTGTTCTATTCCGCCCCTAGCCCTGCCCTCACAAAGCCTCCTCTCTTCTTTCAGATGAGCTCCAGCCATGTCTGGAGGGCCTGGAGCAGATGGGTGTGTGACGTCATCTTGGCATGCTCAGAGGCCCTCCAGATGCGACTGGAGCTTATCGGGGCTTTCCCAAACTGGGACAAATGCCAGGTTTTGGAAAGTCTGTCCGGGAACCCAGACAGTCTTCTAAAAAGAGGACATGTCCGGGTTTTCCCGGATCTCTGGTAACCCTACTTAGGAGTAACAACAGGATATATCATATTTTTCGCTCCATAAGATGCACTTTTTTCCACTCAAAAGTGGGTGGAAATCTCGGTGCGTCTTATGGAGCAAAGGTACAGTTTTGAAACCCCTACCGCATATTATAAAATTTTATTTTTATAGCGCAATACACCATGAAGTTTGATGCGGTTAATAGGAGTTAAGTAGAAGATCGTACATGAGCAGTGAGAATATAAGTACAAGTAACATAGAAATACAAATAATAAAGGATCATGGCAAGGTCAGAGTTGAATACAATAGTGGTACAATAGTGGTAAGGTTTCAAACTCCGAGATTCAAACTCTGTTCATTTCTTGAGTTCTTCTTGTATTACCTTACAAAAAGAATTCAAGAAATGAACAGAATTTGAATCTCGGTACAGATAAAGATACGGAGACCCAAAAAGGTGGGAGTAGTGAGCAGGGCTGGTGGTAAGAGCAGAATAAGTCTATACCCAGAGCTTTTTTCTTCATCTTGAGGCACGTGAGAGACAAGCAAAGAGGGCACAGGGTTTGCTTCCACAAGAGCCATAACGTTAAAAGTATGACACAACTATTTTTTTGATCCGAGTGTAGGGGAGCTCAAATATATTGGGGGCTGAGGGATGTTTCTGAGGTCAACACACAACCAATGGCACGCGGCTGACAAATTGATTTTTGGTAAAAATAAATACGATCATGTTATTCCATTGTTGAGGGCACTGCATTGGCTCCCGATGTATTGGAGAGTTCAGTTTAAATGTGCCAATGTTATATTTAAAAGTTTATATGGGATTTTCCCCCCATTATTTTCACTTTCTTTCAACTCTCATCGACCCCTTTCCACTAGGGGTATACATAAATTCAATGCGCTTCCAGAGGAGGTGGTAGAGCAGAGTACGACTTTGGGGTTCAAAAATGGATTGGACAAGTTCCTGAAGAAAAAGGGGATCCAGGGGTACAATTAGAGGGTTACTATACAGTACAAAAGGCTGTAGAGTAAAAGAGTAGTAGAGTAATGGATCACTGCAGGTCATTGACCTGGGGGGCCTCCGCGGGAGTGGACTGCCGGGCATGATGGACCTATGGTCTGACTCGGCAGAGGTGATGCTTATGTGCTTATATATATGTGCTTCTATTAGAGGGATTCAAACTTTAGGTAGGTTCTCACATTCTACGGCTTTTACTATCGTGAAAATCTGGAATGATCTCCCTTCAGATATTAGAAGTCTTTCTTTATTGACATGCTTTAAAAAAACTCTGAAAACGTATCTGTTTAAGAAATTTTTAATTGATAACTGAGGAGGGCTCCTTTTACGAAGCCGCGTTAGTGGTTTAACACACGTAATAGCACGTGCTAATGTTCCGGCCGCGCTAGCAGCTACCGCCTCCTCTTGAGCAGGCAGTAGTTTTTTCAGCTGGCGCGGGGGGGTCAGCGCGTGCTAAAAATGTGCGTGCGACAAAGCCGCTAACGCGGCTTCGTAAAAGGAGCCCTGAATGTTGGCATTAGTTGAATTTATCATGCTCTATTACTGTTTTTAAATGTTTCCTTGAGTTAACTTTGGTTAACCAGTTCGAGTCCCTCAGGGGAATGACCCACTATATAAGACTAAGGATTGGATTGGATGTATTTAAGATCTGTGGCCAAAATGTAGTGCAGTTTTCTCACCACACACACAGATTAAAAAGGTCCCCCCCCACCCCCATGGCAAGCTTCAAAAGTTAAAAAAACAAAACAACAAAATCCAAATAGCACAAAAGGTTCCACAAAGGAAATGAAGAAGCAAAACAACAAAAGATTGTGGAGCAGATCGGATGTTTTTGTTGTTTTGAGGCTTCAAAAGTAAGAAATGAGTAATATTTTACTTATTTATTTATTTCAGTATTTATATACCACTTATAATATGTAGGCATAATAGAGTCAAAGGCAAAAAAGTTAACTGGGAGACTTTTCTTAAATACAGTATAACAAAATGCTCCGGTAATGTAAAAGTATATACCAGACAGAAACAATAATACCATGTTTCCCCGAAAATAAGACCTACCCCGAAAATAAGACCTAGTAGGATTTTCGGGGTAGATCTTATTATCAGCCCTACCCCCAAAATAAGCCCTAGTCCTGGGATTCGCCGGCAGTTTCCCTTCCCTACCTCCCATCCCTTGTGCAGCAGAACCCTTGAGAGAGTACCGCCCCCCCCCGAGCACCCGCATCTGCCACGCAGCCGAATCTCCATCCTTCCCTCCCTTCCATTGGAACCCTGCCGTGAGGCCAACTTTCCTCCCTAAGCAGCGTCGGGCCGGCAGCACTCTAAACAGGCTGCTTTGGCCTTGTCCGCCCAGACATGGGCAGACAAGGCCGGAACAGTCTGTTTAGAATGCTGCGGGGCCAACACTGCTTAGGGAGGTAAGTAGGGCTCACGGAGGGGTTCCGATGGGAGGGAAGGAAGGATGGGGATTCGGCTGTGTGGTGGATGCGGGTGCTGGGTGGGGGGTGGAGCTCACTCCAGTGTTCTGCTGCACAAGGGATAGGAGAGAGGGAAGGGAAGCTGGACAAGTGTCCTGCTGCATGAGGGATGGGAGGGAGGGGAGGAAAGATACTGCACATGTGGGGGAGAGAAAGGAAAGAGGAAGAATTGGGGTGAAGGAGAGGAAGGGAGAGATGATCATGTACATACCCCGAAAATAAGACCTAGTGCCTTTTTTGGGCCTAAAATTAATATAAGACACTGTCTTATTTTCGGGGAAACACGAAACACTAGTTCTTAAGAACATAGTGAAAGAAACAACAAAGGAAACAAAAAGTCTCAATGGACTGGTAACTCTTGTTCTCCTCTGGAGTCTTTCCCTGACCCTGTCCCATTCCTGCAAGCTCTGCCTTCATTTGCACAAGACTCAAACACTTTAAAATCATAAGTATTTGAGGCTTCTGCGGTTAAGGCAGAGCTTGCAGGAATGGGACAGGGATAGAGAGATCCTGTGGGGATAGGGGAAATTTGTCCCTGTGTCATTCTGTACGTTCTCTACCTCAAACTCATGCATCTTTCTGGATGTGGTAAGTGGTTAGCATAGCTGGGTTTAAAAAAGGTTTGGACAAGTTCCTGGAGAAGAAGTCCATAGCCTGCTATTGAGACAAACATGGGGGAAGTCACTGCTTGCCCTGGGATTGGTAGCATGGAATGTTGCTGATATTTGGGTTTCTGCCAGGAATTTGTGACCTTGATCGGTCACTATTGGAAGCAGGATACTGGATAAAGGGTATGGAAAACCTCTCATATACTGACAGATTGAAAAAACTGGGGCTGTTCTCCCTGGAGAAGCGAAGACCTAGGGGAGACATGATAGAAACCTTCAAGATCCTGAAGGGCATAGAAAAAGTGGACAGGGACAGATTTTTCAAATTATGGGGAACCACAAGTACAAGGGGGCACTCGGAGAAATTAAAAGGGGACAGGTTTAGAACAAACGCTAGGAAGTTCTTTTTCACCCAGAGGGTGGTGGATGCATGGAACGCGCTTCCGGAGGCTGTGATAGACAGGAGCACATTACAGAGCTTCAAAGAAGGATTGGATAGGTTCCTAGAGGACAAAGGGATGGAGGGTTAAGAACATAAGAACATAAGAACTGCCTTCTCCGGATCAGACCTTCGGTCCATCAAGTCCGGCGATCCGCACACGCGGAGGCCCTGCCAGGTGTACACCTGGTGTAATTTATAGTCCACCATATCTTTATATGCCTCTCTTAAGGAGATATGCATCTAGTTTGCTCTTGAAGCCTAGGACGGTCGATTCCGCAATAATCTCTTCTGGGAGGGCATTCCAGGTGTCAACCACTCTCTGAGTGAAGCAGAACTTCCTGACATTAGTCCTGAACCTGTCCCCCCTTAGCTTCATTACATGTCCTCTAGTCCGTGTCAAATTGGACAATGTAAATAATCTTCTCTGCTCTATTTTGTCGATTCCTTTCAGTATTTTGAAAGTCTCGATCATATCCCCACGCAGTCTCCTTTTCGCAAGGGAGAACAATCCTAGTGTTATAAGTCTGTCCTCGTATTCCAGTTTCTCCATACCCTTCACCAGTTTTGTTGCTCGTCTCTGCACCCTCTCCAGCAGTTTTATATCCTTCTTTAGGTAGGGAGACCAATGTTACAGATAGGAGCAGAGGTAGGTTATAGGGATAGGAGTAAGAGGTAAGTTATAGAAATAGGCAGGGACCACTGCTCAGGCAATAGGCCTGACGGGCCGCCGTGGGAGCGGACCGCTGGGCGAGATGGACCTCTGGTCTGCCTCAGCGGAGGCAACTTCTTATGTTCTTCTTATGGAGTAGATGGACCATTGATCTGACCAGTAGAGCTATTTATATGTTCTTAGGTTTCTCCTTGAGATTAGTCAGTAGCTCGTTAAAGCAGTCTTACTGGCATGGAGATGTCTCTAAGAAATGTTGCTACTTTTTGGGGTTTTGTCAGGTAATTGTGACCTGGATTGGTCACTGTGAGGACCGGCTACTGGGTTAGATGGACCATTGGTCTGACCCAGTAAGGCTATTCTTATGTTCTTACTTCCATTGCTTTCAATGGAAGTAAAATCCGGATATCTCAATATTTCCTCTTTTTTTCTGGAGTCATATGGTAACCCTATCCCTTTCCTTTTCTTCCTTTGTCTTCCTTCTCAATTTATTTTCTGTATCTGTCTAGATTAAATTCTTTCTTACTATCCAGTCCTCAATTTCTCTCTTTTCACTGTGTCTACCTACAGCTTATGGAACAAAACACTGGAACCAGGCCCTGGACTCCAGGAGTTAAAATATCACAGTTTATTGGTGTTCAAAACAAATCAATATCATAATAAAATAAAAATCCGACAGATGCCAACAGTATAAAAACATCAAAACATCAAAATTATACTGTGTTTGAGGTGAACAGAACCTACACAATCCATGTTTCAGCAAAGAATTGCCTTCCTCAGGGTCCTTAACATAGTGGGCTAATGTTCAGACAGATGGTAGTATGCTGTAACAGGCCTACAGGCATCAGACTGTACAACTGTTAGTCGGATCCTCTGTTAGCAGGGTTTGTGCAGGAATGAATACCTACAGCTTGCCACCTCTTTCCCTCATCCCTCCAGTATTTCACTAACTCCATCCTCTTCCCCCATCCAGCATGTGCCCTTTTTTATATATCCCCTCCTTCCATTATGTGCCTTCTTTCTCTACCCCTTCCATCCAGCATCTTCTACTCTCTCTGTCCTCTCCAGCGTCTGCATCCTCTTTACACTTTCATTCAGTGTCTGCTCCTTTCTCTCTCTCCTCCCCACTTCCATCCAGCATGTGCTCCCTTCTCTCTCTCCCATCCCCACTTCTGTCCAGCATCTGCACCCCTCTCCCCATTAAATTCCAATGTCTTCCCCCTTCTCTAGTCATACACCCCACCTCCATCAGCATCTGCCCCCTCTCTCCCTTCAACCCAATTCCATCCAGTAGCCTTCTCCCTTCTGTCCCTTTCTCCCTGCACCCAAATTCCATCTGTTTCTGCCCCTTCTCTCTCTCCCTCCACCACCCTGCCATACCAGTATCCTTCTGCCTTCTCTCTCCTTCCACCCCAGTGCCATCCAGTATCCTGCACCCTCACCTCCCTAACTGCTGCTATATGCTTCTCGAACCAGCAGCAGTGGCTTTAAACTTAAAAGCAGCCATTGCATGATCTTGCTGCATCTCCCCGTGGCTGCTGGCTCTGCTCCGGAACAAGAAAGTGATGATGAAGGGGGTGGGCCAGCAGCCGCGGGGACGTGCAGGAAGGTCACGTGATGGCTAAATTTATATTGACACTGTTGCTAGTTCGAGAAAGCAGCAGCAGCAGAGTAGGGCGGAAACCTCTATCCCAATATTTGGATTTATATCTACGATTACAAGTATTTAAAATATCATCATATTTGTGGAATTCCATTAACTTAACTTTTTTGAATTCTATCCTGATCTCACCAGATGTCATGATAATTATGGTTCATGGTACCTCAGCGGGCCACCACATACTCAAATACTCTCATAGTACGTGGCTTTATGCTCACCCTCCTCATTGGAACCAATATATTTTTTAGTTTTATACTTATTTGCAATTTTATAAGTGTGTAATTCACTACTGAGGATACTTAGCTTTAAGCTGTTGGCTTGTTTAGCAAGACGCTGTGCATGGGAGTTTTTACGACAACACCAACATGTTTCGCCCGTGTATATTAGTGGGCTTTCTCAAGGCTCCAACTCCCGTTCATAAACATTCTGCCTCCAAAGCGCCAAAGCGCAAAGCCAAAGCGCATTGGAGGCAGAATGTTTATGAACGGGAGTTGGAGCCTTGAGAAAGCCCACTAATATACACGGGCGAAACATGTTGGTGTTGTCGTAAAAACTCCCATGCACAGCGTCTTGCTAAACAAGCCAACAGCTTAAAGCTAAGTATCCTCAGTAGTGAATTACACACTTATAAAATTGCAAATAAGTATAAAACTAAAAAATATATTGGTTCCAATGAGGAGGGTGAGCATAAAGCCACGTACTATGAGAGTATTTGAGTATGTGGTGGCCCGCTGAGGTACCATGAACTATTAACGAATATAAAACTGAATGAAGGTAATTAATGCAGTGAGATAATTTCTCCCTGCTGAAGTATATATATATTAGCTTTACTTTTCATTCAAATTGATTTGAATACAGTGCCGAAGTCTACATTTTATGATAATTATGGTTACACTGGATGTCAATGTGTTGTAAACAAATATACCACAAGATCAAGTACTAAATGTAATTATCAGTTTTACTACTTGGGATCTAGCTAGGTACTTGGGATCTGGGTTGGCTATTGTTGGAAATAGGATACTGGGCTTGATGGACCTTTGGTCCATCCCAGTATGGCAATTCTTATGTTCTTATCAGTTGCAAAAAAAATAGTGTCAGGTGAGAAATTACAGCTTTTATGGTACATAAATTGGCTGGGTTTGTGATACAAAAAAGGAATTTTATTTCAGAATATATGTTTTCTACAGATCAAGGAAGTGGCTATGAGCGTGACAGTAGCCCTGTCATTTGTCTATCAATATATATGGAAAAATATGAGAAAGAATATATTTATCCGTCATTATATATGCTTTATATTCTTTTTTGGAAGCAATTCCTTGATGATGTTATTCTGTTGTGGAGTGCGACTTGATCTAAATTGAATTTTTGATTTAAGTAAACCGATGTGATCCAAATGTAGAATTTACATCGCATATAGGAGGATCAGAAATTCAACTTCTGGATATTAAAATAACTTTGGATCAACGTTTGCTTCAAACAACAATACAGAGAAAGGAAACAAATCAAAATGCCTTGCTCCACTATAGAAGTTACAATCCTAAACGTCTAAGACAGGGATGTCAAAGTCCCTCCTCGAGGGCCGTAATCCAGTCGGGTTTTCAGGATTTCCCCAATGAATATGCATTGAAAGCAGTGCATGCACATAGATCTCATGCATAGTAATTGGGGAAATCCTGAAAACCCGACTGGATTCCGGCCCTCGAGGACCGACTTTGACACCTGTGGTCTAAGAGATAGCATCCCAGTAGCACAATTTTTATGTTTAAGGTGACTATGTTCATCAATACAGGAATATAAAAATCAAGCTCAGGTTATGATGGACAGATCTATACAGAGGGGTTACCCATACTCCATAGTGAAGTGGGTATATAAAAGTATATTTTACGTTAATAGGAAGTGGTTGATGAATTCCAAGCAAAATTTGAGTAATATGTCATTGGTCTGTGTACTCCCATACTCAAAGAAAGCTATAAAAATAAGAACATAAGATTAGCCTTACTGGGTAGTTTTCTTTTGAATATGCTGTGACTGGGTCTGTATTGAACTGTACTGTTTCTCTTAGCCTATGTCATATTGGTATCTTGTTTGAACTGGGTTACTTTGGAGGTATTGGTTATGTTCAAGGGCCATAAGGGTTCCAGTCTCTGTACTTGTTGAATATGGGACTTCTTGGGTCACCTCCGGGGTTGTTCTAGAGTGGGGTGTTAAGAGAGTGGGGCAAATGGGGGGGAGGGGATGGAAGGAGTGGGGGAATATGCTACATATAAAACTTTGATGACTGGAATCTTCTTTGTTACTTTTAGACTGGATTGGATGTAGTTATGTATACTGCCTTTGATTTCTTGGTGTTTGGTGTTCCTTTGTCATTAATAAAAAACGGTTTGAACATATAAAATCTGAGCCGAATACCCTAGTGGTTAATACTCCAGGCTGACAACCCAAAGCCCAGTTCAAATTCTGATGACTCCTTGTGATCTTGAGCAAGTTACTTAACCCTTCATTGCTTCAAGCACAAACTTAGGGCCTCGTTTACAAAGCCACAGTAGCAATTCCCAGCATGGCAAATGAAGTGCAGCCTATTCACTTCCTATGGGCTGTGTCACATTTTGCCGTGCTGGGACTCACTACTGCAGCCCTTAGATTTTAAACCCTCTGGAGACAGAGAAATATCTACCATTCTTGAATGTTACTACTGAAAAAGGTGTGAGCTAAAGCCAAACAAATAAATAAAATGCAACACTCTAGATTTTGAGCAAAAAGTATGCTTTGACCTAATAACTACAACACTACTGAAGACTAAATCCTACTTCCTGAATATTACTACATGCAGTGACAAGAAAAGAGAACACCACTGTTCTGACCACATTATGTAGGTCATTTTATAATGTCTTCTCTGTACTTACACTTATAAATGCATAGGGGTGTACCGTATTTGCCGGCGTATAAGACGACTTTTTAGTACCTTAAAATCCTCCCCAAAGTCGGGGGTCGTCTTATACGCCGGGTACAGTTTACATGCCCTTACTTGCGGGGCTGGATGTACTCAGTCGCGCGGCTCTTCTTCTCCCTACCTTCTCTGCTTGCAGCACAGAGCCGAACGGAAGTCTTCCCGACGTCAGCGCTGACGTCGGAGGGGAGGGAGGGCTTAAACAAAGCTTAAACAAAGCCCTCCCTCCCTCCGACGTCAGCGCTGACGTCGGGAAGACTTCCGTTCGGCTCTGCTGCAGGCATGGCAGGTAAGGAGAGAGAGAGTACCAAGAGAGAGGGGCGGCCGCCCCGCCCCGGTTGCAGCACAGCCGGCCAGGTCCCCTTACTTTTGTGGCACTTCCCCGACCGACCGATAACAGCCCGGGTCCGACAATCCTCCCTGCCCTGTAGCCGCGAATCTAAATTACCTTCTTACAGCAGCTGTAAGAAGGTAATTTAGATTCGCGGTTAAGGGCAGGGAAGTTTGTCGGACCCGGGCTGTTGTCGGTCGGTCGGGGAAGTGCCACAAAAGTAAGGGGACCTGGCTGGCTGTGCTGCACCCGGGGCGGTAGAGAAGGGGGGGGGGGAAGGACTCTGAAAGCACTTGAAGACAGAGGAGGGAGAAGAACGCTGAAAGCACATGGGGGAATACAAAGGGGTGGAGAAGGAAGAAGGGGTCGTCTTATACGGCGAGTATAACACAAAACTCTATTTTTTAACTAAAAGTTGGGGGGTCGTCTTATACGCCCAGTCGTCCTATACGCCGGCAAATACGGTAAATATTGATTTTACAGTGATGCTATTTATGGATGGGCCAAAACAACATAATAATATTTCCCATTCTACAATGGCAATAAACGTATATCTTTAAACAAAAAGAGGCTATTAATTCCAAAGAAGCATCTTCCAAAAAATGGAAAAAAGAATCCAAATGAAGTAAATAGAATGTATCGTAACCATTAGCTAGTTAGATGCAAAACATCTAACTAGCTAAAAGAAGCTCATCACAGAGGCAAAATATCATACTAAAACCTATTTCAGGTATATTAGAAGCAGAAAGCCTGTGAAGTAGTTAGTTAGACCATTAGATCATTAAGGAGTGAAAAGGATACTCAGAGAAGACAAGGCCATAGTGGAGAAACTACATGAATTCTTTGCTTTAGTCTTAACAGAATTGTATTGAAAAAGTGTCAATATGGAGAAAATGAAACTAATTTCAGTGAATCTGGAAGATGAAACTGGCAAAATCGATAAGATAAAGAATGGTAAATCACCTGGACCGGATGGTAAATAAAAATTAAATAGCAAATCTACTATGAGTAATCTGTAACCTCTCCATAAAATCATCTGAGGTACCTAAAGATTTGAAAGTGGTCAAAGTAAAACCAATTTTTTTAGAGTTCCAGTGGTGATATGGGAAATTACAGACCAACGAGCCTGTCATTCGTGTCATGGAAAATGGTAGAGACTATTATAAAGAACAAAATTACTGAAGACATAAAAACATGGTTTAATGGGACAGTCACCATGGATTATCCAAAGAAGTCTTGCCTCACCAATCTGAAACACACATAATTTGGAGGTGTGAATAAAAATGTGGATAAAAGATAACCAGTTGATATATATAGCATACAAGGTATCTAGATTTTCTGAAAGTTTTGGCAAAGTTCCTCATGAGAGACTCCTGAGGAAATTAAGAACCCTTGGAATAGGAGGCAATATTCTGTTGGGCATTGAGAATAGGCTAAAACATAAAGAACAGAGAGTAGGGTTAAATTCTTTAAATTGAGGAGGTTAAACACTGAGTGATCTGGAAATGGGAATGATGTGTGAGATAATCAATTTTGCAGAAAACAGAATTATTCAAAGTTGTTAAATCACATTTGGATTGGGCATTTGGAAGACTGGGCATCCAAATGGCAGATTACATTTAACGTAGACAAGTGCATAATGATGTACATAAGGAAGAACATCCTAAATGATATGATGTAAGGTTCCATGTTAGAATTCACCACCCAGGTAAAGGATTTAGATGCCAATATGGACAAAGCTGAAATCTTCTGCTTTGTGTACCCCAGGGGTCAGAAAAGCAAACAGAATGTTAGGAATGATTGGGAAAGGAACAGAGAACAAAACAAAGAATATCGTAATAGCTCTGTGTTCCATGATGTATTGTGTGTAGTTCTGATGCTGGATCTCAAAAAAGAGATGAGAGAATTGGAAAAGGCAAAGCGAAGATTGACCATAATGATAAAGGGATAAACTAGGGCTCTTCAGCTTGGAGAAGAGACGGCAGAGGGGAGATGTAATAGAGGTCTACACAATGGCATGCAGTGAGGATTTTCAGGGGATTCAGTGAAACCCTAGCTCTACAGTCCTGCTTTTTATTTTATTGTTTACTTTTTGCTTGATGCAGTTTGATTTGTTGAGTAGGCAGCCTGCTCAACCAGTCAAACTGCATCAAACAAAAAGTAAACAAAAAAAAAGCAGGGCTTTTGGGCTGGGGATTCTTCAAACACTCCCCCCCCCCGAAGGCCCCGACAGCCTGGGCTTTTAGGGGGTGGGGCAAATCCCCCGATTGCCCAGACTTCATGCCACTGGGTCTATAATAGTGCTGCCCGATTCAGGAAAAAAAAATTCGATTCAATTCAGCCTATTGAATCGATTTTTCGATTCGATTTGATTTTCCTGCCCAATTAGGTGTTTTTTTCCAAACATCCTGGTGGGTTTATTTTATAGCCTCTTCACCCCCTTTGCCCTCTCCTACCCACAGTGGCACTATGGTGTAAACAAAATAAACAAACAAAAAAGACTTTTCCTCTCTCTCTTAAATCCTAGCTCACTTGCAGTCTAACACCAGCTCTGGCAGGATACACATTTCAAAACTGACATATTGTAATCACAAAACAGAAAATAAAACTATTTTTTCTACCTTTTGTTGTCTGGTCATTATTCAAATCATGTTGGTCCCAGGCTCTGGTTGTCTTCTGATAACTCACTTGCCAGGGTCTCTTGCCTATTTGTCGTTTTCTTCTTTTTCCATGTTAACCATCCATCTTCCATCTCTGTCCTCCCCTTTTGTTTCCCTTCCCTTCCCCGCAGCTGCAGTGATGGACCCCCACCATCCCCAGATCCACCATCTCTCCTTTTCTTAACTACCCTTTCATCTAGCATCTCTCCCTCCTTCCCCACCACCCAGGGTTCACCATCTCTCCCATTCTCTTTCCAACTACCCTCCTATCTAGTATCTCTATCCCCCTTCTACACCATCTCTTGTGTCCAACTTCTCTCCCTCCCTCCGTGTTCGTCTACATCAGGGCCCCCTCCCCCGAAGGCCTGCACCCCCCAAAGGCCTGTTCCCCCCTAAAGGCCTGTCCCTCCTGAAGGCCTGTACCACCCCTTGAAGGCCTGCACCCCCATGAAGATCTTCTCCCCCCTGAAGGCCTAGCCTGTCCCCTCCTGAAGGCCTGCACCCCCTGAAGACCTGGCCTGTCCCCCCGAAGGCCTACCCCCCCCGAAGGCCTGGCCTGGCCCCTCTGAAGGCCTGGCCTGTCCCCCCCTCCCCAAAGTCCTGTGTCCCTCCCGAAGGCCTCCCACTCTTACCTTTTCTTAATTACAGCAGTGGAGCAGCCTGCAGAGAGGATCACTGATGCTTTAGCGATCCTTGCAGGCTGCTGTCGTTTTCAGGAGCACGTTCACTCTGCCGCAGTCCCACCCCTCTTCTGATGTCATGGGCAGGATCGCAGCAGGTTGAACGTGCTCCTCAGGATAACGGCAGCCTGCAAGGATCGCTAAAGCACTGGCGATCCTCTCTGCAGGCTGATCCGCTGCTATAATTAAGAGAAGGTAAGAGCGGGAGGCCAGGGGGGAAGCTGGAGGACACCAGCACTTCCCGACTGACCCTCCCCCCTTGCCCCCTAAAGCAGGAGCAGCAGCAGCAGTGGACAGCCAGCAAAAGGCAGTGCTGCTACTCCCACTTTAGGAGAATGAAGGCACGGGGAGGAGGGTTGGGCCCCGATTCGTTAAGGCCCATTTTTTGGAAATACAAATCAATTCGAATTGATTCACCCGAAATGAATCGGTGAATTGATTCGAATCGAAAATCAGGTAGCACTAATCTATAATATCTTGAGTGGCGTGAAATGGGTTAATATAAATGGGTTTATTTACTCTTTCAAAAATTATAAAGACTATGGGACATGTTATGAAGGTGGATAGTAATACATTTTTAATTGCTTTTATGAGTATTACACTCCCAACAATATTTACAAGTAAAATAGAAATAATTCTCAAAAAGGAAATAACTTAACAAAATTTACACATCTTAAAACATCAAGCCCACATCATGGGAGAAGAAAAGAACAACAAAACATAGAAATAAATAAAAAATATGAAATGCAAGAAAATTCCAAAAGAAACTTTCAAATATTTGAGACTTAACTACTTAATGAACTCCTTGGGATCTTGCCAGGTACTTGTGACCTGGGTTAGCCACTACTGGAAATAGGATACTGGGCTCGATGGACCTTTGGTCTTTCCCAGTATGACAATTCTTATGTTTCTATGTTCTTACTAGCTCCATATATTTTATGATCTGCCCAAAATTTCTCCACGTGACAAATTATAGAAAATATATCTGGATTTATAAATAAAAACCCCAAAACTGGTCTTCGGGACATTTGGAGAATTGAGATCAAGCATCAAATTACGGTGTCTCAATGGCCACGAATTTGGTCTTGGAGGATGAGATGTGCAATGTCTGCATCTATGAGACAAACTTGTTTTTTTTCTGTTACATAGAGCATTTTGGACCCCTGTTCATTTACATAAATTAGATAGCTCTAAGTCTGATAGATGCAATCTCGAAGCTGGGACTTTAGATCATCTATTATTCTACTGTCCATTTATTTTGGATTTTTGGAAATCAATATGGGGCCAAATAAATAATTTATTGGAAAATCCGGTGGCCCTATCATATGATACTGTTTTATTTGGCATGTCAATGAGGGCAAAGAGTCAAATATCCTCAAAAAATAAGCTCTTGCTAATTATGACTGGAATCGCCATTCAACAAATTACTTTTAATTGGAAGAATTGGAGTAGATTAAACTTTAATTTCTGGTGGAATTCTTTATGTCATATATATAAGATGGAATGAATATTAGCCATACAGAAAGGACATTTTAATAAATTCAAAGATGTTTGGGGACCATTAACAGATTATTGTAATGAGTAAGTAACACGTTTCCCTTATTTACATAATTGTAATTGAGAGGGTGGGGATGGGGGGGTTCTGATCTTATATTAAGTGCTTGGATTAGTAGAAAAGAATATATTATAAGATATACATGTTTACATATAATATGGTAAGGGTGGGGGGGGGGGGATAAATTTCATTAACTTAAGATGATTGTAATAGAAATTCAAGTGATGTTTATAAGTTTGTAAGTTTAAATGATATTTCTATCTACACTTGTTGTAAAAATGAATAAAGAATTAAAAAAAAAAAGAAAATGTACTGAGTGCTATGATAAGTTACTAAGCACTTACATGGAAATTTCAGAAAGAAGGAAGCTCACTTGGCCAAGACATGAGCCTTCAATGCCAGGAAGGCCTTTCAAGATAACACATGTTTAAGTTCTGAAACTTGTTGGTAGATATGTAAAAACAGTCTGTGCAGTTGTGTTATAAGTACTACGGATAAATTTGTGAAGGTAATCTATAAACTGCCACCAAAGGAGACCTGGGGAAAGCCACTGCTTGTTTCTGAGGGTAAGCAGTATGAAATGTTGCTACTTTTTGGGATTCTGTCTAGTACTCATGACCTTTGGTCAGAAACAGTATGGCACTTCTTATGTTCTCCGGTTCTTATGCTTAATCCTGGTAGCTTGCCTTTGACTTACATGGTCTCCTTAAATCCGAAGTAGGCCTCCATATGGTAGTCCTGGATTCTTGACTGCACTGGGGATAAGGTGTCTAACAAGGTAGAAATGTGAATGCTGCCAACAATTATTTCACCCTGAGACTCTGGTGCAGCCCCACTTACATAAGCACAGTCCCATACCTTCTCCCTATCAGGATTCAGCTGGACTGCCTGCCAGACAGTTCACAGGCTCAGTTCAAAATAAAAACAATGCCACCAGTCCCAGTCCAAATAATCCAGGCTGGGTTTTCCTTTAAACAAAACACACAGCATTTCATTCTCTATCAAAGCCTTTCTTCTGTTGACTATAATTTATAGAGAGTAAAGAATAGTTAGTCTACCAGTCTGAACAGCTCAGCTGACCAAAGTAGTCTCCACCAGATTTTCTTATTTCTCACACAATGAGCAGAGCAAACAACTTTATAGACCTAGAAGCAGTGGAAAAATGGATGACAGAACATAAACTGAAGCTCAACCCAGATAAAACTAAATTTCTACTGCTTGAAAAGGACAAAACCCCTTCTATAACTGAGCTAGAAATAAAAACCACCAAATATCCCCTACAACCCACTCTCAAACTCCTTGGAGTAACAGTAGACAGAGGTTGCACTCTTCAGGTGCAAATCAACAAAATCACACAAAAAGCTTTCTTCACCATGCGCAACCTTCGCAAAATCAGAAAATTCTTTGAAAAAGAACAATTCAGACTCATAGTTCAATACCTAGTCCTAAGTTTATTGGATTACTGCAATATTCTCTACCTTTCTTGTCCTACCTACCTAATAAAACAACTACAGACCGTGCAGAACACTGCCCTCAGAATGATCTATTCCCTTGGAAAATTTGACCACATCACCAACGCCTTCCTAGACTCACACTGGCTTCCAATACAAGCCCGCATCCAATTCAAACTATACTGTATTTTATTCACAACCTTAAACGGAACGGCACCCACCCACCTAAACAACCGTCTAAACAGGAACCTCTCAACCAGACAGAGGAGAACCCAATCCCCTTTCTCCTTCCCCCTTTTAAAGGAACTAAACGCAAAAAGATGTATGACAACTTACTTGCAACACATGCAGCTAAATTGGACCCCTCCATCACCAACCTACTGACAGCATCAACTGACCTCAAGGCTTTCCGCAAAGAAATCAAGACCCTACTATTCAAGAAATTCACCCAAACGTCCTAATCCCTTCCTTTTCCCCTCTCTCCCTCTCTTAGAATCTACTCATCAAAATTGCTTTAGACCTTACGCCTTAATTGTAATTTGTATTTCTCTTCCTGGAAATGTCCAGTTATCGTTCTGATGTAATCCGCTTAGAACTGAAAGGTACAGGCGGAATATAAGCCAGTTATGTAATGTAATGTAATGAATTCCTGCTCCCCAGAAACAGTGGCTTCCTTTGGCCTATCAGTCTTTACGCTTTCCTCCTCAGGATACTGGCAAAGTCCTCCACACTAGATGGGCAAAATCTTTCCCTCTTTGGGCTGCAGGTTCTGAATTGTCTTCCATGAGAATAAACCTCCTCTGCTGCAAAGATCAGTCTGCTCTCAGGTAAGGTTACCAGATTTTTAGCTACCAAATCTGTCACAACTGGGTAGAATCAGGTGGAACAGGGTGGAATAAAGATGGTGGGGTGGGGCAGGGCAGAACGTTTCCATGGCAATTTTTCAGCATAAAAAAATTATAATTTTCATCTTTCTCCCCTTTCAATCCAGTCATCATCTTTTTCTCTCCCTCCTTCCAGTCCAGCTATCTTCACTTCTCTCTCTCCTCTGTCCTTCCAATAAGGCATCTGTATCCCTCTCTCTCTTATCCCCCTTCCAGACCAGCCATCTTCGCTTCCAAACCCAATCCAAAACTTGCCCTCTCTCAATTTCCAGATCCAGTCCACCCTTTCACCTCTTCCCCCTCCCTTCTGGCCTTACATCTAATTCTCTTTTCTCCCTCAACCCCCATCCCCCCTGTCCTTCAATCCTCCTGGCTCCTTCCCTCTGGTGCAGTATTAGGAATTACAGTGCAGTACTGGCTCTTTTCAACCACATTGTGCATCTCTGCCATGTCCCAACCCTCTGACATACTGTATACAGTGGAACCTTGGTTTACGAGCATAATTCGTTCCAGAAGCATGCTCGTAAACCAATTTACTCATATATCAAAGTGAGTTTCCCCATAGGATGTAAGGGAAACTCGCTTGATTCGTTCCACCTCCTCCCCCCTTCCCGTGGCCACCGGCGCTGCTCTACCTTACTCCCCCCTGAGGCCACCGGCGCTGCTCCACACACACACACCCTGCTCGCATCGCTCCCCGCCACGATCTGGCATCCCCCCCACTCACCCACCCACCCAAACACATTCTCCTATCTGGCACTGGCCCAGCACCAACGCACAGGACATGCCGGTGCCCGAAGAACTTCTCTCTTCCTAGTGCTGGGCCTTGAGCATCTGCGCATGCTCGCTTGATTCGTTCCACCTCCTCCCCCCTTCCCGTGGCCACCGGCGCTACTCTACCTTACTCCCCCCTGAGGCCACCAGCGCTGCTCCACACACACACACCCGGCTCGCATCGCCCCCCGCCACGATCTGGCATCCCCCACTCACCCACCCACCAAAACACATTCTCTTACCCTTATCTGGCACCGGCACCAACGCATAGGACATGCCGGTGCCCGAAGATCTTCTCTCTTCCTTGTGCTGGGCCTTGAGCAAGGAAGAGAGAAGATCTTCGGGCACCGGCGTGTCCTGTGCATTGGTGCTGGTGCTAGATAGGGGTAAGAGAATGTGTTTGGTTGGGTGAGTGAGTGGGGGATGCCAGATCGTGGCGGGGGCAATGTGAGCGGGGTGTGTGTGTGTGTAGAGCAGCGCCGGTGGCCTTGGGGGGGAGGGGAGTAAGGTAGAGCAGCGTTGGTGGAACGAATCAAGCGAGCACGCGCAGATGCTCAAGGCCCAACACAAGGAAGAGGGAAGATCTTCGGGCACTGGCACTGGCATGTCCTGTGCATTGGTGCTGGTGCCGGTGCCAGATAGGGGTCAGAGAATGTGTTTGGGTGGGTAAGTGGGGGGTGACAGATTGTGGTGGTGGTGGGGGGGTGACGCGTGCGGGGGGGGGGGGAATGCCGGATCGCCGGGGGGAAGGCGCTCGTAAATCGAGTCAAGCTCGGTTTCCGAGGCGCAGATTTTGCAAATGTTTTGCTCGTCTTGCAAAACACTCGCAAACCGCGGCACTCGTAAACCGAGGTTTGACTGTATTCCTGTTGCATTGGGGGCAGGATGCAGCAGAGATGCACAGCGTGGTTGAGAAGAGCCTCTGCATTGTTGCACTGTACTTCCTAATGCTGACCCTGCAGGGAAGAAGCATTGTGTGCTGCGGCTTCTCCAAAGTGTTTTCTCACGGAAGTGACTATCATTTTTGGTCATTTAACTGATGCAGGCACTTTAGCCGAAACATGGTCCGCGTTGAGTCCATGACTAGACTGTTTCATGTATGATTCTGATTGGTTGCTATTAAAGTGATTTGAAGACCAGGCCTCTCTCTGCTCTGTTTCTTGGACTGTGCTGTGATTTCTGCAGAGGTCAGCATAATTGCTCCATCTTCTATCACTCATACAAAGCCTGGGCACAAAGAGTATTTAGCTGACATATAGGCCTCTGTGCAGGTGTAAATACTGTCATATAGAGAGTGTGAGGTAGATGCACATTTTCCTTTGGTACTAGGAAATATACTTATACTTCTCAGGCCCACCCAAATCATGACCCTTTGAAAAATATGTTTATATATGCAAATGCCACCCAAGTCTTCTATAAAACCTCCCAAGGCTAGCAATATACAAAATCAAATTATGAGCTAAGCAAAACACTAAAACAGTACATATTGTTATACATTTTAAAACAACCAGTTTTAAGTAGAGGCTCTAATTTCTAATCTCAGTGACGGCAAAAAACCCACCTGATTTTGGACACTTCTGGCTACAAGGGTCATACCAATTTAAGTTTAAATATGAGTGGGTGCTTAATTTTCATCTATGCTCCTGAAGCTACTTCCATCAGTAAGCCCCCAGATAGCTCAGCTTTTTTAATTATTTTGGCTAATCTATATAGTAATTCTGTGGTGGAGGTTAAAGTGTTTAATTTCTGGTTTCCGTGGCAACATGACATCAGCTTGCAGACAGCTGGCTCCATACTTTGAAACCATAACAAATGGACCAAGCCAACGCACAAAATTATCCTTGCTTTAAAGGGAGAGTACGCCATTCAGCTGCCAGTGGGAAAGAGCAAGGCCTGTGGGGCCTCTGGTATTCTCGCTAGGGTGGAGTCTCCTTCTCAATTTCTCTTGGAAGACATGTATAACCTTGCACATCTGCAATGCTCTCATAGCAAGAGGCTTAGCCAGTTCTGGAGAACGCTCTGTTAGACAACCATATGATGGACTACAGGGAGCAAGGGGAATGTAAAGAATAGCATCTGTGAACACCGAGGCTTCCACATGATGACTGTCAACATTTGCTATCGATAACTGACTGCACAACAATGACGACCTCAGTTACCGCTTTCTAATTAAGGTCCTAACCACAACTGCATGAAAGAGTCGCAGATCACTTTTACCCAAAGCAAAAGCCATTAAAAACACCGGTTGGATTTTTTTTTTTTTTCTTCCTTTTTCCCCGTATTAACCACTTTTCTGTACAAGCACATAGTACTTAGTTATTTTCTGTTTGTAATCATAACTATAATTGGTAATAAAATGCAAAGACAACGGCTGGGCTCATACAGATAGATGACTATGCACAGAGCTTTAGAAACACTGTGTCTATCTGCTGTGTTGGAAAGAGAAAACAGTTGGACAGAAGCAAGACTGAGGAGGTAACGAAAGGAAATATTTCTTCAGCAGGACGACAGTGGTTTTTTCACAGAACAATCTCCCTTGCAGAAGTGATGGAAGCAAAAATCAGTATCAGAATTCAAGAAGGAATGGGACAAACACAGAAAACAACTCGTTTGCAGGAAAGTGAATGCATAGTGAGACCAAACAGGGTCAACAGTAGAGCCACATGGGGCGAAGATAGGTAGATCCAATGGGCCTTGTGGTCTTTATCAACTGTCATATTCTACGTTTCCGCTTAAAAATACTGTCTTGGCTTCACTTTGGTATGAAAACTATGGCTCTGTAATAACATACAGTGAGTTTTAGAGCACTATAAATCATACCAACATTCTTTGTAAAAACAGACTCAATGAACTCGTATCCTCTAAATCTGGCTAAATATAACTAAATAGTCTCACGACCCAATCCAAACAAAAGTAATCCTCCTCTAATAAATATACACTGGATCCAGAAGCGGAACATGTGTAAGGCATAAACGGCTGGTGGGAAAAAAAAAATAAAAGCTTCTCCTTTAGTTAAGAAAAGACTTTCCTGAAAAAAATTCCAAAGTGACATTTATTGATAAGTCCACAAAGAAGTCCCACATTACAATGCACAAAAATTATTCAGAGCAGAGAAACTGAGAATAAGAAGGTAAAAAAAAAAATTCTTCTTTTATCAGTATAATCAATAATACTTGCTTTTAGGGCTTTTTTTTTTTTTTTTTTTTTTAAAGAAAAGCTTTCCCATAAGCTTCAACAGTGACAGTGCCAAATGTGTCCTTACTTTAGTTTTTTTATACTTTTTATAAAAACTAGCAAAAGAGTTAACTCATTTCCTTTCACTCCTTCCTTTCCCTACATGTACACACATATAAAAACATACATATGTTTAGTTACAAGGGGATAAGGACAATTAATTCAAGAAAAAAAAATCCTTCTTCAAAGCTTAGACGTGGCTGCGGATTCAGAGCCCAGAAAAATTGAAGGAGCTAAACCCAGCAGTAGCCAAGACTATTTTTGTTCTTTCTACACGCATGAACATCATATGCAGACCTATTACATCGTGGCACATTCAAGCACTTACCAGCTTCGGCATTTAAGCAGGCCCCCTGCACAATTCCAAATGATCCCTCCGAGCACTTAGCACTTGCTCTGATTTCAACCCTTGTAGCCCTCAGAATTTGAGACCAGGCACTTTACAAGTTACTACCATTTGACTGCAATCGTATGCATGCAGCTTCTCCTTTCCTGAGTTGCATTATGAAACGGAAGAATTTGGCTCCAGCGCAGCTTGTTCATATGCGAAGCAATAAAAAAAAAAAAAAAAAAAAAGGAAGCAGAAGAAAGGATGATACTGGACTTAATTAGCCACTTTCTGCTCAGTGACTGAATCCCCAGTTCCTTGCTGAGCTGCATAATTTGCCAGAAAGGCATAAGTCATCAGCTTTAAGCAAATCTTCTATTCACCACAAGGAAAAATGGGAGTGTTGTATGTGGTAAACAATCCCAGTTTTCACTGACGAAGGCTAAGTGACCCTGTGCTGGCCTTCAGTTCCTTAATTGCTGTCTGTGGAATTTCAGTGAAAGCAAGAAAAAAGTTTAAAAAAAGAGAGAAAGGGATGAGGCCTGAACCCACATTTCTGTTGGGAGTTTGAGAGTACAAGGGAAAAGAAGGAAAAATCACAAAACTTTGTTCACAATTTTTGTTTTGCTTTCCTATGTAAAAAATCGTGCATCTTCCTATATAAATGTAGCCTTAACAATTGAAATCATACTTGTTAGAAGTTGATCAATTTTTCTAATTGCAAGACAACACACTGAAGATAAGAACAAAGTGACCACCGCTGTCTGGGCCAGGCCGGACATCAATGAGCTCACAATTAGGATACTAAAAAGTGATCCCAAAACCACACAGGGACACACGATATGTGAAATTAAAAATGATCAAATGCTTTGAAAGCGACACAAAGGGACCGACGGAGACATAGGGCTCCTTTTACTAAGAAGCGCTAGCATTTTTAGTGCATGCTAAAGATTAGCTTGCACTAACCACGCGCTAAAAGAAAAATACTAATGCAAGCTCTATGGAGGCGTTAGCGTTTAGCGCGTGCGGTATTGTAGCGCACGCAAAGCGTGCACTAAAACCACTAGCGCACCTTAGTAAAAGGGGCCCATAGTTTCCTCATTCATCAACGGACAGCCTTTTGATAGCCATAAATTCTGTTTGTGTCCTTCAAAATTCTCACCCCTCTCCAAACACTTAAATTTAATCTTATGTGGGTCCCAGCTGAATATCGCTGGCACCCACATAAACTCTGGCTCCTTCTCAGCACTGTACCTGAGAGCCCTCTTTTTTTTGGGGGGGAGGGGGGTAGTCAGACCAATATTCAGCGGCACTGCCCGTAGTAAAATAGTAGATGACGGAAGATATAGACCTGCACAGTCTATCCAGTCTGTCCAATAAGATAAACTCGTAGCATATTCTTGATCTTGATTTGTCCTTGTTATTTTCTGGAAAAAGACTGCAGAAGTCTACCCAGGACTGGCCTTGTTCCCCAGCTACTGAAGTTGCCATCAAAGCCCCACTCCAGTCCACCCAGATCTGTCCGGTTCATAGTTAAAACCGCACGAGACAACTACGCGCAGACAAAGCCGGGCCGACAATCGCGTGCAGGGCATCAGTGCGCCGGATTTAAACTCAAATTGAAAGCGCTCTGAGGGGGGTTGTGGGTGGGGAACCATCGCACTTAACTTAGTAGTGTTGGTGCTGCCGTGGGGGGGGGGTGTTGTGGGGGGGAGGAACCCCCCCATTATAAAGGAAACAGGCTTTTCCCCTATTTTTTAGGGAAAAAGTTCAGTTTCCTCTGTAATGTGGGGGGTACCCCCCACACCCCCCCTCGAAGCACCCTCGGAGCACTTTCAAACTGAGTTTAAATCTTGCTCGCTGAAGTCCTGCGCGTGATTGTCTCGCGTGGTTTTGATGCGTCACCGATCTATCCAGCCATGATCAGGGCACAAACTGTAGAAGTCTGCTTGGCACCGGTTTTATTTTCCAATTACTGGCATGATCATCTAAGCACCACTAAGTTTGTTTGGTTCCATTCTCTTTCCATTCAGTATTTTTTGTGTTTATCCCACACATATTAAAATTCAGCTACCGTTTTCATCTCCCCCACCTTCCACAGGAGGGCATTCCAAGCAGTGGCGTAGTAAGCTGGGGGTGGGGCACCATCTTGGTAGGGTCGCTGGCACCTCTCCGCCTCCCCACGCCATGCTTATGTCCTCCCGGTACCTCTTTAAATCTTCTCCAGTGTAAGCAGCTTCTCAGGTCTGCTGCTCGTGCCAGCCTGGCTCCCCTCTGAAATCACTTGCGGAGCCAGGAAGTGACATCAGAGGGAAAGCCAACACCAGCGCGAGCAGCAGGCAGGAGAAGCTGTTTGCAGTGCAGAAGATTTAAAGATATACCGGGGGCAAGAGGTACCCCCCCCAAAGCAACCTCAATTTATGTCCTCTAGCTCTACCCCCTTCCCTTCCTTGGAAAAGGTTTGTTTGTATATTAATACCTTTCAAATATTGGAATATCTGTTATCATATCATCCCTTAGTTTTAAATTCTAACCTTTATTTTGGGGAGGTTTTCTCCTACATCTTAGTTGGAATTGTGGCTAAAGTCTGGTCCCAAGAGCCTTCACTGACAACCACCTGGGGTGCTTCCCCTCTGCTTTCCATCATTTGTCCCTTCCCAATAGACCAGTGGTCTCAAACTCAAATGCTTTGCAGGGCCACTTTTTGGATTTGTAGGTACTCGGAGGGCCTCAGAAAAATAGTTAAATGTCTTATTAAAGAAATGACAATTTTGCATGAGGTAAAACTCTTTATAGTTTATAAATCTTTTCTTTTGGTTAAGTCTTAATAATAATATTGTAATTTATAACTAAAGAGACATATGATCAAGAAACTGTTTTATTTTACTTTTGTGATTATGATAAACATACCGAAGGCCTCAAAATAGTACCTGGAGGGCCGCATGTGGCCCACGGGCCATGAGTTTGAGACCACTGCAATAGACCTAGTCATCTCACGGCTGGGACAGTCCTTAGCAGGAGCCAGTAGGTCGTACCTGAACTCATTCTGAATCCTTACAATCACAGGCCCTCACCTTTAAGTATTAAGCAAGACTCCGCCCTGCTGGGGGGGGGGGGGCTATGAACTTTTTCAGCCATCTCCAACTTCAAACAGATGCAACTACTGCTGTCCAACCATAAAGCCAGCACAGCTGCCAAGTGACTCATTTGCAAGATGGGAGGGCTCTGGATCATTCCTGGCTTTCAAACTCAAGAAACCAGTAGAGCGCGGTATTTGTAGTCCCCGAGCTTTCTCATTTGAAATCAGCACAGTAGGCTGCCCCAAATCACTGGAATGCAAGTTCAAAAACCTGGAATAAACAGGTCTACTTTCCCCATGCTGGTTCAGTTTTCCAGACATTTTTCAAATTTTTGATGTTACAGTTATTTCCCTTCCAACAGTCATTATACAATGAGGGAAGTTCACTTCAATATCCCACAATTGAAACCATCAAAAACTATTGAAGAATATAAGAGTTATCCTACCAGTTAACTATAAGTTTGTAGCCTTTCATGAAAAACAGAAATGTGTCTGTAGCAAAACAGTTTTGTGACCTATATACTACGTATTTGTCTCATAGTGTTCCAGATTTCTTATCTGTTTCTGCAAAATCTTAAACAGAAAATGATACACAGTTATCAAAGGCATGCAGACAGAATGATCCTATTGCTTAAAGATGGTAACATTGTAAGCAGAGACAAAAACAACACAGAGGTGTAACTAGTTTCGTAACTGGTCTTCGAGAAAACATTTTGTTTGTAAATCCAGTCCTATGGTGTGCAAAAACCATTGATAAACTTGCCCAAGTAGGGTTATCATATTTCTTCTTTAAAAAATCAAGAGGACACCTGGCCCCACCCCATTCTACCCCATTCCATCCCATCCCTGCCCTATTCTACCCCCAAACAAACCTTGCGTCTCCTTCCCTTAGCTTTGGGCTGTGTCTGGATGTTGACACGATGCATGCATGCATGTGGTGACATCATGTCGACGCCTGCACTTTCACAGACACCCTCCAGACACGGTCCCAAGCTCAGGATCTTCCAAAACCTAGACAAACTGCCAGGTTTTGGAAATTCCTCCAGGCACCCGAACAGTACTCTTCTAGCACCTCTTCAAAATTAAGATTAACTGAGCTTAAGTAGTTTTGCTTCTAAGACAATGATACTAACCCAAGCCTTAAGTGTTGAAAAATGAACTGGTTTCTGAAAGCCTTACCCCCTATTCCCGACCCTTTATCTATGACTAAAAGGTTCCCCCTGCCATTTAGATCCCCCATCCTCTGACTCCCTACTAAAGTTTATAGGTTATAAGTAATCTAAGAAAGTACTTTTGTATGGAAAAGGTAGTAGATGTGTGGCATAGGATGAAGTTAAGAGGTGATAAGCTCAGGAGTAATCTAAGGAAATACTTTTTTACAGAAAGGGTGATAGATGCGTGGAACAGTCTCCAGGTAGAGGTGGTGGAGACAAAGACTGTGTCTGAATTCATGTCTGGAACAGGCATGTGGGATATCTTAGGGAGAGGAGGAGATAGTGGATGCTGCAGATTGGATGAGCCACTTGATCTTTATCTGCCATCATGTTCCTATGTTTCTCCTTAATCATTTCTGGGTCCCTGGAAAGAGAGGAGGAAGGAGGAAAAACAGAAGCAACCTAGGGTGCTCCTGGCCCACAGGCACCATTGGTGAAAATGGTGTGACCTACCCCCTAGTTACTTTTCCATTTTTTGACTATGAGGCTCATTTTCAAAAGAGAAAAATTTCTAAAAAGTGGCATAATATGTTAGATGGACGTTTTATCACCAAATTGTCTAAATCGCTATTTCCAAAAGCTATTTTTAGATGGATTTCTATGCTGTCCTCCATAGTTCATCTAAATATTAAGGAGCATGATAGAGGCATGTTTTGGGTAGGACCAGGACAGGCTTATGACTTGAACATTTTTCTACCATAATCAAACGTTTTAGAAAATGTGCAGGGCACAATTTGAAATTTTGGGGGCTAAACCTATTTTTTAAAATGAATAAATGCCAAAAGATGCCAAACTATCAGATGACCACTGGAGGGATGGAAGCTTGAACCCCCCCCCCCCCCACTATCCAGGGATCACTAACCCACTCCCACCCCAAAAAGATGTGATGAAACAGTGTATTCCTGCCTATATGACACCTTCAGATGTTACGGTCAGTTTTATGAGAGCAGCAAACAGGTCTATGGAGTAGCCTGGTGGGCAGTGCAGTGAACTCCAGAGAAGGGGACCTAGGCCATGTGTGGTGGAGAGTGTGAGGCCACCAAAAGTTACCCAAAACCTACTATGCCATAGGCATTGGCCATGGCCTCTTCCAAAATTGTCAGTGCTGAATGTTGCCCGCTCTCCCTCCTGTCTCCCAGTGTTATGATTTTAAATCTTCGAGCAGCTGATGTGCAGCGTCAAACAGCAGGCCTGCCCCAAAACCCTTCATTCTACTCCCTGGGGAAGGCTTGCTCATGGACACTGCACATCTACAAAAGTTTAAAACTATGGAGGAGATGGGTGGGGACTCAGGAGATGCTGAGAGGTCGTGCGCTAGGGTGGCTCCTGGGCCCCCTCCAAGCAAAGCAGCGTTCCACTACCTATGTACCGTACCACAATATAGGGTGACACCTGCAGGCATAGGAGCTATTGGGGTGGTATACAGTTGGGTACAGTAGATTTGGGGTAGGTTTTGGAGGGCTCACCATACACCATAAGGGTGTTAAGGTGAGATGTGTACCTGCGTATTTTTATGAATGGAAATTTTTGGGTGAGTGGCATGTGATTTCTAGTATCTGGCACTGATGGTCTGGCAGAGTTTCTAATGCCACAGTGACCCATGGTGTTAGAGCAATGAGATTAGATGGAAAGGGGAACAGGAAGGGAATTGGGAAAGGAGAATGAAGGGGAAAAGAAAAGAAGCAAAGAAATACATAAACAGCCCAAAAATAATCTGAAAAAGTAAGCCCTGTCCCATCTACATCCACATGAATAGAAAATTAGGAGAGGCAATAAGAGAATAAACTATAACCTTCCATGCCCCCCCAAGAAAAGAGTAAACTATAAGGAACAAATATCTTCCGTGGCTCCTAAAAATTTTGACTGGTGTGCAAACTTTCTAAATTAATTTTTCCCATCCCTGGGAATTATGCTACAGTGCAGATACTGTATATCATACAGGGATGAGCCTCCACAGCAACAGTCATCAGACCATGGCAACACCTCCTCCCTCTCGCTCTCTTTCTCTCTTGTCATTTGACAGTTGACTTGCTGAATTCATTTTGATGTGTGATATAATGCAGTAATGAACCTGGACCTTTCCTCCTGCTCCTCTGGAATTTTTTTAACAGGGCCAAGGCACCAGGAGTTTTCATTCACAACTATCAAGGCCTTTTTTCACTCTTTCTCCCCTTTGTACCAAACCCAGCAAATCACAATGACAGTGTTCAGCCAGGGGAGAAACAGGAGAAGAACAAAGCTTTCCGCAGAAAACAGAAGCAATAAAAAAGCAGAGATGGCCAGAGGGATAGTGATGTCACTGGAGCTATACTCTGGTTATAAATTTTATTGTTCACCTAGCAAGTGTTTGTCAGTGGTCCTTGTTTTTCTATGTGATTAAACACAATAGAGAACAATATTCAAAGCTGCTGACCAGTTAAAAAGCTTGGTTGGGGCTAGCCGCTAATTTTCAGTGGAATTTAACTGACTACGTATCACTGAAATTCGCAGCTATTGCCATGTTCTATATATGGTACCCAAAACTTCAGTGCTGACTAGAATGACGCATAGCACAATTCTATAAAATGTATGCGTACCTTATAGAATCGTACTAAGGGCTCCTTTTACAAAGCCATGCTAGCGGTTTAACGCGCATAATAGCGCGTGCTAAACCACCAGCCACGCTAGCCATTACTGCCTCTTGAGCAGGCTATAGTTTTTCGGCCAGCGCGGGGATTAGCGTGTGATGAAAAGTCACGTGGCTTTGTAAAAGGAGCCCTAAGTGCCAATGCATGCTTTTAGGCCCACGGAAAACCAGGCCTAAATACCTATGCCTAACTTGTATATGCACCAGACATATTCTATAACACTGCGCATAAATTTTAAGAATGACCATAATCCGCCAATGCTCCTCCCCTAGCTATGCCCCCATTTCAGACTTGTGCACAGCACTTTAGAGAATGCACCTATGGTGCAGTGGTTAAAGCTACAGCCTTAGCACCCTGAGGATGGGGGTTCAAACCCACGCTGCTCCTTGTGACCCTGGGCAAGTCACTTAAGGGCAAATTCTATAAGAAGTGCCTATATAGGCACCTATATAGGCACTGTTCAGCGCAATTCAAGTAAAATTGGGTGTTGTTTAGTGAATCACGCTGAGCGGGACCTATTTGAGCATCTATTTTGGAGGCGCCCATTAAATAGGCCAGCTCTAGGTACACTTAACAGTTAGGCGCCTAGCTGAGCGCTTAAGAGCAGTGAATCTGTAAGAAGGCGCCTAACACATAGCCACGCCCACACCTAACATGCATAGCGCCTATTTTTTTGAAGGCTGCCTAAATTTTTAGAGGCGCCTTGTTACAGAATTGCGTTTTTCTTGCTAGGCGCCTATGTTTCAATCAGTGCTGATTAAAAAGCTTAATTGGGCTTGTTATTCAATTTAGATAGGCGCCTATCTAGATGGGCGCCTCCAAAATAGGTGCCTAACTTTAGGCGCTGGTTACAGAATTTGGGCCTTAATCCCCCCCATTTCCCCAGGTTCATTAAATAGATTGCAAGCCTGCCTGGACAGACAGGGAAAAATGCTTGAGTATCTGAATAAATTCATATAAACCGTTCTGAGCTCCCGTGGGAGAACGGTATAGAAAGTGGAATAAAATAAATAAATGTGCATGTAACTTCTAATCAGTGCCAATCTGCATCAATTATGAGGCATTAATTGCCAATTACTGATGCCAATTAGGCTTGTTAAACAATTAAGTTTGCATGCACAACTTAAGGCGCCATATACAGAATTTGGTGGATTAATGTCTAAACTCAAAGCTGGCTATCTTGGGGGTCTTCTAGGAGCAGAATCAACACTTGGCACTTAAGTGCTGATATGAATAATAACAGTTTATATACTGCAGGACCGTGAAGTTCTTTGCGGTTTACAATGATTAAAAGATGCTACAGATTGAGTAGAATTAACAAAGTTAAGAGCTAGTGATAAACAGCTCTAGAGATCAGTTATTGTGGACTAAGGTTGTACAGGTCAGTTACCTAAATACTTCAGGAACAGATATGTTTTTAGGTGTTTCCTAAATTCCCCATAAGTAGTAGGCATAAGCAGTTGTTCCAGGTCTTTACCCCATTAAGCTGCCTGATGTGAGAGAAGGTGTTGATGATGTCTTTTATGTCTACATCCTCTAACCAGTGGAGAAACAAAATTCAAGTGTGAGCTTCTCTTATGTCTGTTGGTTGTGAAAGAGAAAAGGTCAGTTATATATTTAGGGGCTAAACCGAATAGTACCTTAAAGCAGTGGTTCCCAACCCTGTTTTGGAGGACCACCAGGCCAATCGGGTTTTCAGGCTAACCCTAATGAATATGCATGGAGCAGATTTGCATGCCTGTCACTTCCATTATATGCAAATCTCTCTCATGCATATTCATTAGGGCTAGCCTGAAAACCCGATTGGCCTGGTGGTCCTCCAGGACAGGGTTGGGAACCACTGCCTTAAAGCAAAAACATCCAAACTTGAACCTCACACGTGCCTCCATTGGCAGCCAATGCAGAAGATCGAATTTCTTCAACCCAAAAATTAGCCTGACCGCCGCATTTTGTACCAGTTGTAATCGCCGCATATTCTTCTGGGAAATTTCCAAATAGGTGATATTACAGTAATCAAGTTGACTCAGTATAAGGGACTGTACAGGAATTCTAAATGATATTCAGCCCTTAAGGAGCCAGGTTTAGCGCATAAATGAGACCGCATAAAAGTCTGTCCTAATTTTAGGCACTAACTCATGGCTGCTTAAATGCTGAATATCGACTTACGTATAAATTTTTTTTTTTAAAGGGGGGGGGGGGGATCTACAACATTTATATTCCTACTAGTGTTTAAGCCCGTTACATTAATGGGTGCTAGAATAGATGTGTAGACTTAGGCATTTCTTTATTTCTTTCTGTATGTCTTTCTTTTCTCTCCCTGTCTGCTTTCTTTCTGCTTGTCTGTCTTTCTTTCTGTCTTTCTCCTTGGCCACTGTCTGTCTATCTTTCTTTCTTTCTGTCTCTCTCCTTGGCTGCTGTCTGTCTGTCTTTCTTTCTTTCTCTCTTCTTGGCTGCTATCTGTCTGTCTTTCTTTCTTTCTGTCTGTCTCCTTGGCCGCTGTCTGTCTGTCTTTCTTTCTGCCTCTCTCCTTGGCCGCTGTCTGTCTTTCTTTCTTCCTGTCTCTCTCCCTGGCCACTGTCTTTCTGTGTGTCTGTGTATGTATTTCTTTATTTATGTCTTTCTTTGTTTCTGTCTCTCTCCCCTTAATAACGTATCATATTGCCCTCCTTCTTCCCCATCTCATATTACAAAAACACTTTATTATACCACTCGGTCACTCTGGTGCTACTTGAGTGCTCTGATGCTGGTAAGCAACGCTGTTGCCTGCGGGGCCCCTTAAGTTTTAGCGGCTTTCCTCACCATGTTGTACACTTTGAGGATCATGGGCTGGTTGGCCATCCTCCTTCCCCATGGCTTCTTTGCCCGTGGCTCCTTGGTTCAGTGCACGGTCCTCCTCATCAGTGGAGGTGCTACTCGAGTGCCCGGATGCTGATTAGCAGCGCTGTTGCCTGCGGGGCCCCTAAAGTTTTAGCGGCTTTCCTCACACCTTCTTTTCCCGTGGTCCTCCTCATTGGCGGATACCTTTAGTGTTAGACAGAGTGAGGGCGGGAGGGGGGAGTCACCGCCGTGGTGTTCGTCACTTCAAACTCCGTGCCTCCAAATGCGCAGTAGAAGCAGCCAGAAAACCGCTGCACGCAAAACGCCACAGGCTCCTTCTACTGCACACGCAGAGACATGGAGCTACGGATCACGGAGTTTGAAGTGCACATGTGCGCTAAGGGTTTTATTATGATAGATACACACCAACAGTGAAAACATTATGACCCCCAATTGTCTTGCTATCAATGTTATTCAATAAATAATATTAAATAAACATTCTTTACGGAGGAAAATTGACATCAGTGAAGGGGACAGACCGCAGTACTAATCATTCAGCAGTGTTACTGACCCACATCCAATTTCAATCATAGGTCAAAAAAACCTCTGACGTCTTTTAATATATTATAAACTGCACAGTGAAACCAGCATTTATCTTATATATATAGAGAGAGATATAAGATAAGTGCTGGTTTCACTGTGCAGTTTATAATATATTAAAAGACGGCAGAGTTTTTTAAACCTATGATTGGAATTGGATGAGGGTCAGTAACACCACTGAATGATTAGTACTGTAGTCTGTCCCCTTCATTGAGGTCATTTTTCCTCCGTAAAGAATATTTATTAAATAATATTTATTGAACAACATTGACAAGACAATTGGGATCATAACGTTTCCACTGTTGATGTGTATCGACTTAAGTAGGCAGCTTAAAAATAACTGGATATTCAAAGCCAAAGCCCACACAGGTCCTGCCTTTGAATATTGGGGAATAACTTTATCAGCAGTGAACAAAACGTTCCCTGCCACCAGCTGAATATCAAACTCAATGTGCTCACAAGCCTTAGCCTCTCATATACATCAGTTGATCCAACAAAATACTGCAAAAACATTCAAAATGGCTTTGAGAAAGAAAATCTTCACAAACACTCCTTCATAGTCTGCCTAAACAAAGCCAAGCATTCAGGAGTCACAGAGCCCAGCCCTCTCTGGAGCTTGAACAGTGCAAAGATTGGGGTTCCCTAACGGCCCCTCAGAACTGTAAACTTTGTCTTCACAGCAGCCTCAGTCATAGCTACCCAGAGAAAGAAAAAAAAAAAAATAATCAGATTTGGGAGGCAAATTCATGTCTTCCAGGTGACAGCATCCAGCCCTGCTGCTGAGCTAAAAGGGCACTTTTTGTTTGTTTATTAGTTATATGAGCTGGGATCTGGAGTTATGAACCTTCATTTGCAGTTACTTGGGGATTTTTCCCCTGTTTTACATATATCTATTCTGCAACCAACATACCCAGTTTGCTCACTGTAGTGGCAGTCCTGATCCAGGCACCACACACGGACTCCTTCTGGAATGCAGCCATCATGTCTCACCTCCTGAAGCATTCCAAGCCTAGCAGACCTGACACCTACAGAATGGCAGTACCCAGCAGCTGCCACCTCAACCACTAGTGGGATAGCTTAACAGATGAGCCAGTGGCTGGGGATACACCGCATAAAGGGTACCAAATGCCCTGCCACTGATGTCACACTTCAGGAGTCTCTGCATCTTCCCCACAGCTCAGTGCCTCCTCCCACATCAAGCATTTCTCTCTTTCCTTCCCCTCTACAGGAAAAGACATATTAAGGTTCATTGGCAAGGGGGAGGGGTGTTGGCAAAAGGGGCAGATGCTGGACTAAGGGTGGGAAAAGTAGATTGAGAGAGGGGGAAATATGGTCTAGGGTTATAATCTTTGTGAAGATAAAGGACACCAAAAATAAAGAAGATTGTTACCTTTGCTATCATAATCTACACGGTTAGTCCAATAAAAAAGTTATTATTTTTTTGCCTTTATGATTTGATTTGATTTGATTTCTATATTTTATCTTTGCTAAAGAAATATTTAATTGTGGCAAATGTATAAATGGCTTTTAGTTAATGAATACAATCAAACAGTGACTGACATACAGTACAGCGGTAGACAATAATCTACTTTTCAAAAACTTCTGGATTTGAGTTTGACTGTCATTCTTATCAGAAGAGTAGATATCCCTCAGCAACTTTGGCTAGCCTCTGCGATACGTGTGAAAGTCTTTGCATGACATATGCTTAAAGTTAGGGTTACCATATGGCTCCAGAGGATGGATTGAGACATCTGAAAGCAATGGACATAAGGAGGACAAATAAAGACATCTGGGTTTTACTTCTGTTGGAAGAAATGAAAGTAAAACCCGGATGTCTCAAATCATCCTCTTTTTTCTGAAGCCATATGGTAATCCTACTTAAAGTTGTGTGGACAAACAAGATTCCTTGGACAGAAACAACCAACAGAGAAATAGAGAAGAGATCAACAATGCCTTTCTCTCTCTTTAGCACCCCCATGTGTCCAGACTGACTAATACGCCAGAGATGGTTTCTCTCATTATGTGAGTAGATGTGTTGGCCATAGGCACATACAAGAAAAAGAAAATATTTGCTTATACATTAAAAATCTGGAGGACATATTTGAATAAAAAAGGAGGACATGTCCTTTTAAAAGAGAATGGATGGTAACCTTAAATATACCAGATCCCCGGAGGGGGGTGGGGGGAGGGGGAGGGAGAGGACAGATCGATGCTGGACATTGAGAAGGAGGGGAATGAGATGCTGGACAATGTGAGGGGTCATTGTGGCTATTTCATCGTGGCCGTTTCAGCATGATGAACTAGCCACGATGAATCCAATTCAGTTTTTGTGGGGGGACAATGCCCCCTCCCCCCCCAAATTAGATCTCCATGCATCGGTTTTGGAGCAGTAGGCTGGGAAGCAGGCGGAAGTGGCTCTGGGGGGGAGAAGTTGCTGCTGGAACTTTCAGCTGCCCATTGCATGGCTGGGGCCCGAAGCCTAGCCTCCCCGTAATGGGATGATTCATTGCGACTGTTTTATTGCAGCTGTGCTGAATTGTCCCATTCTGCAATGTGAGGGAGGGAAGGAGATAGAGCCAATGCTGGTGGGGAGGGGGTGGCAATACCAAAGTGGGAGTACTAGAGCAAACAGCTGACTCAGAGTGCCACAACCCCTTGATCCAGCATCGGCCATCATTGAACTCTGGCACATCTGGTAGGTTAAACCTTCCCACCACATCCTCCTCATCACTGAACTGTCCACTATAACACACAAAGGACGCATGGCAAAAGTGATAGATGCAGAAAACATACTGCAGTTATTAGGTCAGATGTTGGAAAATGTTAATTTCTATTTTATTATCCATGGTCACAATTTCAAGGCAGACACTAACCAACAGCAGTTCATAATAAGAAACAGAAATTTTTGTGCAATTTTTTTTTTCTGCAGAGGATTCATTGGCACTTAAGTGCTTTCTTCTCTCGCCCACTTGCCATCATGAAAGAAGGGCTGAGCCCAGGTCTCCAAGGCCCAGGAATGAGGTAGTGTCAGCTCAGTACAAGTGCTGGCACACTGAGGAAGTGTTTCCATGAAAATTTGACCGCCCTAGTGTATCATCACTTGTAGCCCCAGGGGTTCTCCCCAGTTAAGATATGAGATCAGAACTTCCATGACTGCTTACTCTGTTTTTTTTTTCAAGTTTGAACATCCAGAGATGAAATGCAAAAAGTTGTAAAAACCACACAAATTTGAGGATGCAATAAATTTGTTCTGCAATGTACAGAATTCTGCTTTTGTGAAGAGTTCCAAAGGTAATGAGAAGCACATGCGCTTTTGTGACAGAAATTTACACAAAAGCACTGCTACAAAATAGTTAAAATGGAAAGTTTAGCCCTGGATCACTCTGACATTAGATGAGCACAAGCCCTCTTTTCCACTGAAAAGTAAGGGGCAAATTTATAAAGCCTTTTGTTTGTGTAAAGCCAGTTCTACATATAGAAAATGACTCTTATACAGATGCATGTGGGTTTACGAACATAAAATTTTGCACACCAAAAAATTGCAATTAATTTTTAAATGGACTATACATAAGCATATGATGTGTGTGTATTAATATGCCATTGGCATTCAGCTGACCATTCTCTTAATGACCTTAAATTTTGTGTAATTAGGAATTTTGAATTTAACAGACAGGGTGATATCTCTCATACTCTTCTTTATCACGAACAACGTTTAATTTATACATGGAACACAGTAATTTCTAATGGTCTTAACAAAGAAATAGAATGGACCACTAGATAATTGTCATGTATTATTTTTCAATTATATATAACAATATATTATCAAGACATCACTTATCATGTGATCCTTTGACGGTCTTTATATACGTTGATACGTTTAGATGTCATACGTCATACGTTGATTCGATTTTTCTGTTAAAATCTTCTGTCGGCGTGATCTCTCCATTGTGAGGTCCGAAGGTAATTTATTCTTTAGTTTAGAAGTTACATTTTTTGAAAATTTTTTTGATTTTTGAGAACTGTTATATTTCTTGCTTTGTTTATTTTTTATTTTTAGTTATTTCCTCCTGATGACGCAAATTAAAGTGAAACACGATCGATGTTGAGGAAATGTTGGATTGTTTTCACGTTAAGGAGTTCTAGCTACATGTTGAATCTGATAAGCTTTTAACGGTGAATTTGGGGACTCACTCATTTTATGTCATCAATTCTAAACCAACTATATAAGAAGTACTTCATTGCACGACTCCCAGTACCGATGAGCAGATCTCAAGGACACTTTTGATCATCTTGAGACGACATATTTGACAGTGAAGATTGTTATGTTTTCCATCAATTATATTCAGCTAAGTATTCATCTATATATCTTCACCACTACAAATTTGCTTAAATAACTTAAATTTAACTAAATGTTTAGGGTTGGTAGGTAGGTGAGTGCAATGATGCAATGTTAAATACATCTTCATTCTATTAACCTGTTGGTTTTGAATAAGATATTACACTGAGCACTCTATAATTATTTTTAATATTATAATATATACTTTAAACAATTCAATTCACTTTATTTATTTGTTATATTAATATACATTTCCATGTATAGACGCATGCACATTTTCAACTTTTTGGAGAAGCTGTAAATTTGTGAGGGAGGATTTATGGGCTACATGAGCTGATTGTGGGACTCAATTTATAAAGATATGTGGAGGAGCATTTTCAATATGAAGTCTAAATCCAAGCTTAGATGTTTCGCGGAACATGCACAAAAATCCAGTAGCTAATATGACCATTTTCAAAACAGGAACACATTCATCTTTTTGTTTCAAAAATGGCCATTTCTCAGATGTATCTGTGCACAATGCATCTATCTTTTTGAAACATTAAAAAAAAAAAAAATAATAATCCAAAAGAAAATCGCACAAAACAAGCCATTGGGATGTAGGAAAGGCCAGCACTTTTAGTAGACTTGGCACACAGACATCCCAGCAGAGCAGTGGGGTACCCTAGGAGGCATACATACTATTGCACATTTATTTGCCTAACTACTTCTACTGTGTATGTTTACTTGTAGACCGTTCTGAGCTACTGGGAGAACGGGATATAAATCTAAATAAATAAATAAAATAAATAAATAAATAAATAAATGTTCTGCCAAGGCACTATTCTATAAAAACATGCTCCTCTTGGAGTGGCCTAGTGGTTAGAGATGCCTAAAGTCTCGTCAGCCTAAAGTTGTGAGTTCAATTCCAGCCTGCTCTCTGTGACTCTAGGCAAGTCACTTAACCCTCCACTGCCCCAGGTATCACAGTTAGATTATGAGCCTGCCAGGACAGATAAGGAAAAGAGTATTTGGGGCATGCAGTCATGGTGAGCATGGACCAAATATGGAAGTGCAAGGACATTTCAGTCACCATCAAACAAAGACTGATCACTGCCATTGTGTTCCCAATCGTGACATATGGCTGTGAGACATGGACACTGGTGAAAGCAGATAGAAGAAAAATCAACACCTTTGAGCTGTGGTGCTGGAGAAGACTTCTACAAATCTCATGGACAGCTAGGATCACCAACAAAGATGTGCTTGTGAGCTACTTTTAAAATGACCATGTCAAAATGATCTACCAACAATAAAATTTTTAAAAAACCACAAAGCACACTGTACTCATAGAAAATGTTAATTATCATTCCTATTCCGGGATTTTTTCAGAGGTCAAAGCAGTAACAACCATATAAAAATAGACAAATATACCCCTCCCTTTTTACTAAACCACGATAGCAGTTTTTAGCGCAGGGAGCTGCGCTGAATGCCCAGCGCTGCTCTCGAAGCTCATAGGCTCCCTGCGCTAAAAACCACTATTGCGGTTTAGTAAAAGGGAACCATAGTGTAAAATATAGACAGCAGATATAAATTCAGACACATTTTGATCACTAAATTTAAAATAAAATCATTTTTCCTACCTTTGTTGTCTGGTGATTTCATGAGTCTCTGGTTGCACTTTCTTCTTCTGACTGTGCATCCAATCTTTCTTCCCTTCTTTCAGCCTGTATGCTTCCTCTCCTCCACACCTCATTCCCTCCCCCAACTTTTTCTTCCTCTCTCCCTGCCTCCCTTCCTTTTTTTCTCTCTTCATGCCCCCTTTCTTTTTTTCTTCTATCCTTCTGTCTCCCTGCCTGCCCTCTTTCTTTCTTTCTCCCTGCCCTCCCCCAAGCCACTGCCGCTGCCATCGGGGAACAGGCACCCAAGCCGCCGCTGCCGCCACCGCCCCAGGCTCTCCCTGCTTCCCTGCGTCGGGCCGACCAGCATTCCTCTCCCCGACGTCAATTCTGCCGTCGGAGAGGAAGTCCGGCCCAGCCAGGCAGTGATTGGCTGGCCAGAACTTCCTCTTCGACAGCAGAATTGACTTCGGGGAGAGGAAGGCTGATCGGCCTGGTAGATTGCCAAGACAAAGTGAGTCTATCATGGAGCCTGGGATGGGATCCGTGATTGACTCACTTTACCTTGGCGATCTACTGGTCAATCACGACTGACCTATTGGGCACCCCTGTTCTTGATCATATACGGTAAACCCAGAGCTGTCTACCAGATAGAAACTGACCTATTTTGGACATGATGATGGTGACTTCACTAGAAAAGGAGGTTCTACTTGGAATGATCAGTGGTAAAAGGAAGCAGGGGAGACCAAAGGTCCATTGGTTGGATACCATCAAGAATGACACGGGAATGAACATCATAGTAACATAGTAGATGACGGCAGATAAAGACCCGAATGGTCCATCCAGTCTGCCCAACCTGATTCAATTTAAATTTTTTTTCTTCTTAGCTATTTCTGGGCAAGAATCCAAAGCTTTACCCAGTACTGTGCTTGGGTTCCAACTGCTGAAATCTCTGTTAAGACTTACTCAAGCCCATCTACACCCTCCCAGCCATTGAAGCCCTCCCCAGCCCATCCTCCACCAAACGGCCATACACAGACACAGACCATGCAAGTCTGCCCAGTACTGGCCTAGTTCAATATTTAATATTATTTTCTGATTCTAAATCTTCTGTGTTCATCCCACGCTTCTTTGAACTCAGTCACAGTTTTACTCTCCACCACCTCTCTCGGGAGCGCATTCCAGGCATCCAATACCCTCTCTGTAAAGTAGAATTTCCTAACATTGCCCCTGAATCTATCACCCCTCAACCTCAAATTATGTCCTCTGGTTTTACCATTTTCTTTTCTCTGGAAAAGATTTTGTTCTACATTAATACCCTTCAAGTATTTGAACGTCTGAATCATATCTCCCCTGTCTCTCCTTTCCTCTAGGGTATACATATTCAGGGCTTCCAGTCTCTCCTCATACGTCTTCTGGCGCAAGCCTCCTATCATTTTTGTCGCCCTCCTCTGGACCGCCTCAAGTCTTCTTACGTCTTTCGCCAGATACGGTCTCCAAAACTGAACACAATACTCCAAGTGGGGCCTTACCAATGACCTGTACAGGGGCATCAACACCTTCTTCCTTCTACTGACTACGCCTCTCTTTACACAGCCCAGCATCCTTCTGGCAGCAGCCACTGCCTTGTCACACTGTTTTTTCGCCTTTAGATCTTTGGACACTATAACCCCAAGGTCCTTCTCCCTGTCCGTGCATATCAGCTTCTCTCCTCCCAGCATATACGGTTCCTTCCTATTATTAATCCCCAAATGCATTACTCTGCATTTCTTTGCATTGAATTTTAGTTGCCAGACATTAGACCATTCCTCTAACTTTTGCAGATCCTTTTTCATATTTTCCACTCCCTCTTCGGTGTCTACTCTGTTACAAATCTTGGTATCATCTGCAAAAAGGCACACTTTTCCTTATAACCCTTCAGCAATGTCACCCACAAACATATTGAACAGGATTGGCCCCAGCACCGAACCCTGAGGGACTCCACTAGTCACCTTTCCTTCCTTCGAGCGACTTCCATTAACCACCACCCTATGGCATCTGTCCGACAGCCAGTTTCTGACCCAGTTCACCACTTTGGGTCCTAACTTCAGCCCTTCAAGTTTGTTCAACAGCCTCCTATGAGGAACTGTATCAAAGGCTTTGCTGAAATCCAAGTAAATTACATCTAGCATATGTCCTCGATCCAGCTCTCTGGTCACCCAATCAAAAAATTCAATCAGATTCGTTTGGCACGATTTACCTTTTGTAAAGCCATGTTGCCTCGGATCCTGTAACCCATTAGATTCAAGGAAGTACACTATCCTTTCTTTCAGAAACACTTCCATTATTTTTCCAACAACTGAAGTGAGGCTCACCAGCCTGTAGTTTCCTGCTTCATCCCTGTGACCACTTTTATGAATAGGGACCACATCCGCTCTCCTCCAATCCCCAGGAATCACTCCCGTCTCCAGAGATTTGTTGAACTAGTCTTTAATAGGACTCGCCAGAACCTCTCTGAGCTCCCTTAGTATCCTGGATGGATCCCGTCTGGTCCCATCGCTTTGTCCACCTTCAGTTTTTCAAGTTGCTCATAAACACCCTCCTCTGTGAACGGAGCAGAATCTACTCCATTTTCTCGTGTAACTTTGCCAGATAATCTCGGTCCTTCTCCAGGATTTTCTTCTTTGAACACAGAGCAGAAATATTTGTTTAGCACATTTGCTTTCTCCTCATCACTTTCCACATATTGGTTCCCAGCATCTTTTAGCCTAGCAATTCCATTTTTTATCTTCCTCCTTTCACTAATATATCTGAAAAAAATTTTATCTCCCTTTTTTATATTTTTAGCCATTTGTTCTTCCGCCTGTGCCTTCGCCAAACGTATCTCTCTCTTGGCTTCTTTCAGTTTCACCCTGGAGTCCTTTCTGCTCTCCTCTTCTTGGGTTTTTTTATATTTCATGAACACCAACTCTTTCGCCTTTATTTTCTCAGCCACTAGGTTAGAGAACCATATCGGCTTCCTTTTTCTCTTGTTTTTATTGATTTTCTTCACATAAAGGTCCGTAGCCATTTTTATCGCTGCTTTCAGCTTAGACCACTGTGTTTCCACTTCTCTTATGTCCTCCCATCCTAATAGCTCTTTCTTCAGGTACTTTCCCATTGCATTAAAGTTCATACGTTTGAAATCTAGGACTTTAAGTATCGTGCGGCCGCTCTCCACTTTAGCCGTTATATCAAACCAAACCGTTTGATGATCGCTATTTCCCAGGTGAGCACCCACTCGAACATTAGAGATACTCTCTCCATTTGTGAGGACCAGATCCAATATCGCTTTTTCCCTTGTGGGTTCCGTCACCATTTTCTGAGCAGAGCCTCTTGAAAGGCATCCACTATCTCCCTACTTCTTTCCGATTCCACAGACGGAACATTCCAGTCCGCATCCGGCAGGTTGAAATCTCCCAACAGCAGAACCTCCTCTTTCCTTCCAAACTTTTGGATATCCACAATCAGATCCTTATCAATTTGCTGCGATTGAGTCGGAGGTCTGTAGACTACACCCACGTAGATAGAAGTTTCATCTTCTCTTTTCAGAGCAATCCATATCGCTTCTTCCTCTCCCCAGGTCGCATTTCGGTCGCTTGGATATTGATCTTTACATAGAGAGATACTCCTCCACCTTTATGACCATCTCTGTCCTTCCTAAAAAGATTATATCCCGGTATGTTTGCATTCCATCCATATGATTCACTGAACCATGTCTCTGTGATAGCGACAATATCTAGATCTGTCTCTAACATCAGGGCTTGCAGATCATGAACTTTGTTGCTTAGACTGTAAGCATTTGTGGTCATCGCTTTCCAGCTATTTTTCAGCGATAATCTCCTTTTTCGTATGGATTTTTGTGTCGTTTCACTTTCCGTTGCAATACTAAGAAATGAGTTGCTGATATTGCTTATGTTGCAGTCTTTACTACTATCACATCTTTTCTTTTGCCGTGGAAAACAGGGAAGCATGGCGAGGATTGGCCTACGGAGTATTCAATAGAATGGATGGATAGTAGTAGTAGTAGTCAATGTATTGTAAACCTCTTTGAGTGAATCTCTTCATGAAAACACAGTTAATAAATCCCAATAAACTAACTCAATAAATAAGGCAGAGGCAGGATGGGGCAAGGGCGGAACTCCTACTTACATTTACCTCCGGAACTTAGGAATGAACATTTAAACCAGCTCCATGTCTGAGGTACCTACTTGTGTGTAAATACTAAGGGGCCAATATTCAGTAGCTCTATTTAGCCAGCCAAGAACAGCTCCCAGCTGGTTAAATAGCACATAGCCGGCTATTCACCAATATTCAGTGGGAGATGGCTGGACAACTCTGGCTGAATATCCCTTTCAGCTGACTGGCTGGTGACAGGCTATATTGTACAACATAGCCAGTCACCGTCAATATTCAGTTGCTGATCAGCTAAGTTCAGTGGCCCACCTAAAAAGCAGGCCTATCTTTGGCCGCTATGACTTATCCAACCATGTCTTGGCCAGCCAAATATAAACCAAAATTCAATGTCGGTTACCAGATATGATGCCGGTAATGAATTTCCATTTGGCCACAGATCATAGGAGATTGTTGGCTTTCTCCTATGTGTGTAGAATAACAGGTACCTTGTTATGGACTTGCCCATGAGGCTAGTACTGCTGTGATCTATTCTGGACTTTATCAATACATGGAATATAAATATATAAGAAATGAAAATATAAAATCTATAGAGGAAGCTTTATTTTTACGATACTCCACAACTGGAGTCTTTTTCGTTAGAGAGAATAACGGTGATGAAAATTAGGTACAGTAGTTTGGATCATAAATGTTGATAACATTGTCCTGATTTCTTATTTTTATTTGTTCCTAATAAATGTCTTCTCTCACTGTATCCAGGACAGACAAGGAATAAATTCATGTAAACTGTTCTGAGTTTCCCTGGGAGAATGGTATAGAAGATTGAATAAATAAATAATGTGGACTGGTATATTTCTTGCTTTCTCTTTGTATTTTGCAAAAAAGAAGCAGTTAAAACAAGAAAAACATCTATAGGAGAAATATGAAGTCAGTGAAAGTCATCATTTCTTTTAATGCCAGCATCTATCTGGATACTGCCAGTGAATATCATGATCTGGAGCAGTTGCTGAAAGTTATCTTGTTAACTTAGAGCAGGGGTAGGGAACTCTGGTCCTCGAGAGCCTAGTCCAGTCGGGTTTTCAGGGTTTCCCCAATGAATATGCACAAGGTCTATTTGCATGCACTGCTTTCAATGCCTATTCTTTGGGGAAATCCTGAAAACCTGACTGGAATACGGCTCTCGAGGACCGGAGTTCCCTAACCCTGACTTAGAGCAAGCAGCCTTTTTGAATACCAGCAGTGCCCAGATAACTCTTGGCTCCACCCCAACTCCACCTTCAGACTGCAGCAATCTGACAGATATGCAGTAGCGCTATCTGGTTATGTGCCGCTGAACATCCTGGCGGGACCTAGTCAGTGTTGGTTAATTGGGGGAAGAGCCTCTCCAACCTGGTTAACTAGAGCTAAATATTGCCCTTTCTATTGAAAAGCAGAGATGCTGAAAAAGGATTTGACCTGACATGATAGGTAACATCTCTTTTGTGTACTAACAAGATTTAGGCTAACTGATAAAATAGTAAGCAGCCTTAAATTACTAGATAACTTCCCAAGACCCTAATACATGGTATGTAATGGAAGAATTTGAACTGTCCACAGGGATGCTTGAAGGTTCTCTGTTGAAAGTTGCTCTTATTTATTTTAGCTATGAACATTTAGGGGGTCACTTACTACTGATTAGCTCATGCTGTCTGTTGTCCGGCTCACTGGAATATTTTCAGGAGGTAATTTTAGAAGGGTCAGGCACAACGTAAAAAATTACAAATAATCCTACAATTGTAAGTGGTGATTTTAGAATACCATCATAAATATGTGCATGACTAACGCATAATGTGGTGTGGTTTGGTTACTCCTTCAACATTATGATCATATCTCTCCACTTTTCCAAAAATATCACTGGCTTCTAAAAGAACAGCGTATGATATTCAAATTATTAACTTTAACCTTTAAACCAGTGTATCGCAAACTTACCACCTCTATTCTTTATTACATTGACCACAGGAAATCAGTCTTACTAATTTCTCTAGATCTTACAGTAGCCTTCGACATAGTACACCATAACCTTCTCTTAAACAGACTTCAATCAATAGGCATTACTGGTAGTGCTCTAAATTGGTTTGCCTCTTTTTTTCATGACCGGGAATTCAGAGTACGTTTCAGTTACTCCACTTCCTCTAACACCTCTCAACAGTATGGCTCCCTCAAGGCTCCATACTATCGCCTCTTTTATTCAACGTCTTTCTATCCCCCCCCCCTTCTTACGTTAGCTCAATCAATCGGATTCACCTGCTTTGCCTATGCTGATGACATCCAACTACTTCAACCCCTCAATCCCGATAACAAAGCTGAAATCTTAGAAATCAGCTTTAAACTGATTAAAATCAACTCAAACATCATTTGTCTAATAGATCCCATCAAAATAGATTCCATTACAATTCAATCAGACTCTAAAGCAGTGGTTCCCAAACCTGTCCTGGGGATCCCCAGCCAGTCAGGTTTTCAAGATATCCCTAATGAATATGCATGAAAGAGATTTGCATATAATGGAAGTGACAGGTATGCAAATCTCTCTCATGCATATTCATTAGGGATATCTTGAAAACCTGACTGGCTGGGGGTCCCCCAGGACAGGTTTGGGAACCACTGCTCTAAAGTGAAAATACTTGGAGTCATTTTGGACCAAAATCTTTCTTATCACCAACAAATCAGCTCGGTAGTTAGTAAATGCTTCAATAAACTAAGGGCACGCACAAGATTAGCGCACGCTAGCTGAAAAATTACCGCCTGCTTAAAAGGAAGTAGTAGCGGCTCGCGCGCGGGGCAATTTAGCATGCGCTATTCCATGCATTAAGGCCCTAACGCACCTTTGTAAAAGAAGCCCTAAAACTTATTCGATCTCTTTCTTCATTACTGGATCCTTCTTCCCTAAATATCCTTATCCATTCCCTTATAATCTTAAACATTGATTACTGTAATACTCTTTATCAAGGTATAACCCAAAAAGAGATCCACAAACTACAAATTCTACAAAATACTGCTGTTAAACTTAAATACCACGCTAAAAGATTTGACCATGTCACCCCGCTCCTACGTGACGCACACTGGCTCCCTATCCCTCATCGCATCACATACAAAATTCTACTATTCACTTGCAAAATCAAGCACCACCATATCCCCGCCTTCATTGATAAATATTTAATCCCTTATGCCTCTAGCCGTACTCTCTGTTCAAACTATCAAGATCTTCTTGTTATTCCATCCATTCGAGAAAACTTCTATAATCCGTAATTCCATTTTCTCAGTCATAGAAACATAGAAAGATGACGGCAGATAAGGGCTATAGCCCATCAAGTCTGCCCACTCTATTGACCCACCACTTTAAGTCTACTGACCCCCTTAATCATACAGCCACTCTACTGACCAGCTCCTTCAAGTCTATACCCTAGCGACCCTATTCCTTGACTTGAACCTTGCAGGGAACCCACATAGGTATCCCATTTATTCTTAAAGTCTGGGATGCTGCTGGCCTCTCTTTGGAATACCTTGCCCCTGCATATGAAACAAGAGTCCTCTCTCCCTATATTTCAGCCCAAACTCAAAACGTTTCTCTTCAATGATGCCTATGACACTTAATCTAGGACTTTGTTTGCTTTCCCTGGAATAATTCTTTCTCCGGGCTTTTAAATCCAAACGCCTCTTTAGAAGCGAACCAACCCCTCTTGTTCTACCCTCTTCCTCGCTTTTATATTTTTTTATCTCAATGTATTTTTTTTGCAACCTCTTGTACTTACCTTCCCCGTGATGTTAGAGACCAACTCCGCCCCCAACAGCCCTTGCTGAGCCTTTCTTCAAATCTGAAAAACTGCCATCTTTCCTGCTCAGCCCTTCTTCGACTCCAGCCACCGCAAGGGAAGGAGTTGGCCGTCGTGGGAGACCAACTCCGCCCCCAACAGCCCTTGCTGAGCCGTTCTTCAAATCTGAAAAACTGCCATCTTTCCTGCTCAGCCCTTCTTCGGCTCCAGCCACCGCAAGGGAAGGAGTTGGCCGGCGTGGGAGACCAACTCCGCCCCCAACAACCCTTGCTGAGCCGTTTCTTCAAATCTGAAAAACTACCATCTTTCCTGCTCAGCCCTTCTTCGGCTCCAGCCACCGCAAGGGAAGGAGTTGGCCGTCGTGGGAGACCAACTCCGCCCCCAACAGCCCTTGCTGAGCCATTCTTCAAATCTGAAAAACTGCCATCTTTCCTGCTCAGCCCTTCTTCGGCTCCAGCCACCGCAAGGGAAAGAGTTGGCCGTCGTGGGAGACCAACTCCGCCCCAACAGCCCTTGCTGAGCCGTTCTTCAAACCTGTAAAACTGCTATCTTTCCTGCTCAGCCCTTCTTCGGCTCCAGCCACCGCAAGGGAAAGAATTGGCCGATGTAGGAGACCAACTCCGCCCCCTACAGCCCCTGCTGAACAGTCCGCTACCTCCACTCTGCCTGCCTGGCTTAAGTCTCCCATGTTCAAATTCCATCGTGATCTGTACAGTTTACTTGATTGCATTATAAAGGCTCTTACCCAATTAGCCAACGCTAAGCCCCTCCGCTGGAATTTGTCCAGTTACTAGTCTCTGCCCATTGCTAAGGCCCTTTTCTGACCAAAAAACAAAACAAAACCATGAAGCCACCCCTTTGGGTCCTTATACTCCTGCTCTGCTCATCTCTCAACACCTCCCTCTGCCTGAACCCTCCCTCTCCCAACCTGCTCGACTCCTCAAATAGTCACAATTCTGGCCCTGGCACCAGAATCCCCACCCTGACGCACCCCAGGAATCACCCCACCAGAAAAAACCCCCACAAAGTCAATCCCACCTCTCTAAAGCCTGTCCCCCATGCTAACCTCCCCTGCCATGCCTCTAACTCTCTCATCCCTGTCCCGACCCTTTACTGCAACGCCAGATCCGCATGCAATAAAATTCAAATTCTGAAGGACCTCCTTGAGGACCTCGATCCTGGATTCCTGTGCATCACAGAATCATGGATCTCAAAAGACGACCTCTTCACACAAAACAAACTCTGCACCCATGGCTACCAAGGCCTCTTTTCACCAAGAATCAACCGCAAAGGAGGTGGCCTGGCACTCCTCTACAAATCCTTCTTTGATGTCCAGCTCCTCGAGAGAGGCACCCACGCTTCATTAGAATATATGCTAGCCTCAATCAATGATGAGCTCCGTCCTCACCCACTGGGCATCCTGTTACTATACCGTCCACCTATCCCTTGGTCCAATTCCTCTAACCTTGTCTTCGAGACCATAACTAATGCCTTTCTCAAATTCCAAAGATTACTAATCATCGGAGACGTTAATCTCCACCTTGACGACTCCACCAGCAAGGACACGATAGAATTCAATGACTTCCTCATCTCCCTAGGTTTCTCCCCCCCCCCCCCACATCCGCTCCTACCCATGAAAAAGGGCACACCCTAGACCTCATCCAGTTCCTCGACCTCACCGCTTATAACACGTCTGCCGAAGACACCTGTTGGGAACACATCCCGTGGTCAGACCATCTCCTAGGGGCCTTCTGCCTCCCCATCTTCATGTCTCATCTCGGATCCCCACCCCGATCCCCCAATTCTATTACCTTCCGGAAAAAAATTTTGAGCGATCTGTTCTGGACCAAATTCCTCAACCTCCTCCCCTCCATTCCCAAGCTTGCAGACTCTGAAAACAATTGGCACAACTGGATCGCCCTTTCCAAGTCCACCTACCACTCCCTCGCCCCCCAAACCACTAAATCCATCACCTATCCCCATAAAGCCCCTTGGTACCTTCCACTCTATAGAGACCTGAAACAAAAATGTCGAGCCTTAGAGCGAAAATGGAAAAAATCCAAATCCTCATCTGACAGACAGGCCTGGAGAATCAATATCAAACTCTACAACTCAATATTAAAAAAAGCAAGGAAGAACTTCTATGGAGACAAGATCTCCAAATCCAAAAACCAGAATGGCACATTGTTCAACATTTGGCGCTCCCTAACCACTAAAAATGACTCCACCCTTCTTCCCTCATCTCCTTCAGCCGAGGTCCTAGCAAAATTCTTCAATGATAAGATCTCTACCTTAAGGTGCTCCTTCCCGCCCGCAATCTCCTACAATTCTCTGGTGCCCCCCGAACCCAACCCCACCCTAGCTGCTCTCAACCCCATCCCTGCCGACAGATCCTGGACTGCCTTCGAGCTCATATCTGATTCTCAGACCCTTAAACTCTGCCTCAAGTTAAAATCATGCAACTGCATCCTGGACCCATTTCCCTCCTACCTATTTGAGAAAATCCCTGCACAGGCCATCACATCTCTTACCAAACTCATAAATTCTGCCCTATTATCAGGCCTATTCTCCACTGAAATGGGACACATTACATTGACCCCTTTACTGAAAAAAGCTGACCTAGACCCCTCCATACCATCCAACTACCGTCCAATAGCAAATATCCCTCTCCTCACCAAACTGCTCGAGTCTATCATATCTACCCAGCTCTCTTCCTACTTAGAAAGATTCTCCATCCTCTTACCTTACCAATATGGCTTCAGACCCAACTTCTGCACTGAATCCCTATTGGCCTCTCTAATCTCTAAGGTTCAGCAACTGCATTCTCGTAACAAGTTTGCTGTCCTTCTACAATTCGACCTCTCCGCAGCTTTTGACGTTGTCCACCACGACATTCTAATTTTCCAACTCTCCGAGATAAGCATTAGCTCCATAGTTCTTGATTGGTTCTCCAAAATTCTTGCGCTCCCGCTCTTACATGGTTAACATGAGCGGCACCTCATCCTCCCCCTGGACCCCGACTTGTGGTGTCCCACAAGGCTCACCCCTCTCCCCAATCCTCTTTAACATTTACATGTCCTCCCTGAAACTACTCCAACTATCCCCCCTTGAAACTCTTTACACTTACGCTGATGACATCCTCGTCCTCCTTGAGACCGACTTGAACCTCACTAACCTCTCCACGAACATATCCTCATGCATAAAGAACCTCCAATCCTGGGCATTCACAATGCATATGAAACTAAACGAGCCCAAAACAAAACTCCTTTGGCTCGGCCCAAAATTAGACCATCTACCTTCCTCCATCCCATTGTCCACCGGCCCCCCATTACAGCTCGAGTTCTCAAGCAAAGTTCTGGGTGTCACCTTAGACTCTTCTCTATCCTTCAACGAACATCTCCAAACCCTGGTGAAGAAATGCTTCTTCAGCCTTCACATGCTAAGGAAAGTCAGACCCTATTTTCACCAAAAACACTTCGCAGTCCTAGTACAATCCATCATCCTCTCCAGATTGGATTATTGCAATTCTATCTACCTCAGCCTAACCAAGAAAAGCCTCCACAGACTTCAGCGGATTCAGAACGCCGCAGCTAAGCTTGTTTTCGCGAAAAGCAAATTTGATCACGTCTCACCACTCCTGTCTAAGCTCCATTGGCTCCCAGTAATCCCCAGGATCCACTTCAAATGTGCGTGTCTGGCCTACAAGATCCTACATGGCATCCTTCCTGCCGTTATCCCTCTATCCTGGAACTCCCCAACCCCTACTTCCTCCAGATCCTCCCAAATTTTTAAACTATCCTTCCCTTCCATAAAAGGTATTTCCCATGTAGGCAAACTTGGGTCATCCCTCCCCTTTAGAATCACTGAGATCTGGAATAACCTCACCTCCCCTCTCCGAACCTCAAGCTCCCTCCAACTCTTCCACAAACACCTAAAAACCTGGCTATTCTCAAAACTGTAACACTTCCCCCCTCTTAGGCCTCTCACCTTCCCCCTTTACACCTAACTCTTTAATCTCTCCACTGTAGTTCCTCTCTCATCTTTCTTCCTGTAAACCGTGCCGAGCTCCGCATTCGTGGAGATGGTGCGGTATATAAACCCAAGGTTTAGTTTAGTTTAGTTTAGAAACATAGAAACATAGAAAGATGACGGCAGAAAAGGGCTACAGCCCACCAAGTCTGCCCACTCTACTGACCCACCCCATTAAGTCTGAGTTCTAATGACCCAGCTCCTTAACTCGACCCTCGCAGGGATCCCACTGGATGTCCCATTTATTCTTAAAGTCGAGCACGCTGGTGGCCCTGATCACCTGCTCCGGAAGTTTGTTCCAGTGATCCACCACCCTTCTGAAGAAATACTTCCTGGTGTCACCACTAAATTTCCCTCCTCTGAGTTTGAGCGGGTGCCCCCTTGTGACCGAGGGTCCCTTGGGAAAGAATATGTCATTTTCCACCTCGACATGACCTGTGACGTACTTAAATGTCTCTATCATGTCACCTCTTTCCCTGCGCTCTTCTAGAGTATAGAGCTGCAATTTACCCAGTCTTTCTTCGTATGAGAGACCCTTGAGTCCGGAGACCATCCTAGTGGCCATCCGCTGGACCGACTCAGCTCGAAGCACATCTTTACGGTAATGTGGCCTCCAGAATTGCACACAGTATTCCAGATGAGGTCTCACCATGGTTCTGTAAAGTGGCATTATGACTTCAGGTTTGCGGCTAACGAAGCTTCTATTGATACATCCCATCATTTGCCTTGCCTTGGATGAGGCCTTCTCTACTTGTTTGGCAGCCTTCATGTCTGCACTGATGATTACTCCCAAGTCCCGTTCTTCTGAAGTCCTAGCTAGTGTTTCTCCATTCAAGGTGTATGTTCTGCATGGATTTCTGCTGCCGAGATGGATGACCTTACACTTCTTAGCATTGAAGCCCAGCTGCCATGTCGAGGACCAGTTTTCCAACGTGATCAGATCCTGCGTCATACTATCCTTGAGATTGCTTTCGCTTACTGTATTACACAGTTTGGCATCGTCGGCAAACAGTGCTACTTTACCCTGAAGCCCTCGGGTCAAGTCCCTTATGAATATGTTGAAAAGGGATGGTCCCAGGACTGAGCCCTGCGGCACTCCGCTGGTCACCTCCGAAGTCTCAGAGAGGGTGCCGTTGACCATCACCCTCTGAAGTCTTCCACTCTGCCAATCATTGACCCATGCAGTTAGTTTCTCACCTAACCCCATCGATTTCATCTTGTTTAATAGTCTACGGTGTGGGACACTGTCAAAAGCTTTACTGAAATCCAAGTACACTATGTCCAGAGACTCTCCCGAGTCTAGCTTTCCTGTCACCCAATCAAAGAAGCTGATAAGATTGGATTGGCATGACCTGCCCCTAGTGAATCCATGTTGACAGGGATCCCTTAGATTCCCCTCATCCAATATCGTGTCTAATTTACCTTTAAGTAGAGTTTCCATGAGTTTACACACTATTGATGTGAGACTCACCGGTCTGTAATTCGCAGCTTCTGCTCTGCAACCCTTTTTGTGCTGAGGAACGACGTTAGCTGTTTTCCAGTCCAGTCTTAAGTTATGTCATCCCACCTTCACTTAATTGGGTGATGGGTTTTTCTTCCCCCCCTTTTTTTAACATTTGCTTTTAACTATATTTTATTAATTGTAAACCGCCTAGATATTATTTTGTGATAAACCGTCTAGATATTATTTTGTGATAGACGGTATATCAAGATATTTATAAACTTGTAAACTAAACTGTGTACCGTTAGATGCTGGCAAGAAAGAGAGGCGCTGGCTAACTGCTTATAGGACACGCCTCTCCTCCTCACCAGCGCCTCTGCTCCTCTCCCCCACCGGCAAAGGGACAGGTTCAGGGTCTGGCCCGAGGGCCTCTGCACATGTGCGGCCGTGGTAATGACATCATGCAAGCGTGTGATATCTTCATGTTGACGTCCGCACATTTCCGGGTGCTTTCCAGCCGCGGCACTGGGTTTAGTGTGCCCTGGTGCCGAAAATTATGCGGGACACTGCTTTAAAGCATTACGTGTAGGTCTTCCTCTCTGTCTTTCTTCTCTTACAGTACCATATACACCAACACTGCTACTAAGATGATTATTATCTTGTTCTCCCAAACCCAAGAATGGCCTGTCTAGAGTCAACTAGACATTCAGCATTTTTCTTCGTGGCTCCATCATTCTGGAATTTACTGCAGAATAGAACTTGATTTCAAGAAATTCAAACCCAATTTAAAAAAATGAGATCACTTTTGAATATCACTGGATTTATCCCTCTGCCCTCCCTGCCTTCCCTCTTTCCCCTCATGAAAATTGTTAAGATTTATTTTAAGTGTGCATGTTTCTTTCCTACTGAAATTATTGCAGTTCTTTTCTTATTTTTAAGATATGTTTTAGTGTTGTAAACCACTTTGACTTACCAGTTATAGAAAGCAGTATAATAAGAATAAAGACGAAGAAGATTTCAGAATGGCAACACAAATTCTGGAAAATTTTCCCATGTATCCTCTTATTCTATACCAGGGCCCCTAAAGTTACTTGCCACTTGTGTGCTCATGTGATAAACTACTGGCAAATATGAACATATAAAGCACACATGTGTGTTTAAGTAAAAGCTGAGTGCTCAGCAGAATTCGCATGTGCAGCTGCCTCAGCGCACAAATGTGAGGGGACGTACACGTGGGCAGAACATAGGCAGGACATAGGCATATCTTCCACTTATGTGTATAACTTAGAAAATACGGAAGTTGCATGTGTAAGAGCTCATTTAGGGGAACCCATTTATACCTGCCAATAAACTTGGCCTAAATGTATTCACACCGATGATAATTTATGCTAATATCCAGAATGGAATCTGTGCGCCCAGATGCTGATATAGAATTAGCACTCAGAATGAAGCATCAAGGCACCTCAGTTCAGTTCTAGAATGGTCCCCTTACGATCCCATATAATTATGGGCTAATTTCTCATTTGAGCCTGAGCATGGGAGGGCAGCATGAAGGAAGTAACTGTGTTTAAAACCACTTCAGAAATGAAAAGATTGATGTTAAGGGGGCTGGCTCCTTAACTGACCTCTTTTGGATATACAGTTTTGCTCATCTGGGCCTTCATGACATCAGGCGGTGGGGATGGTGGGAGGAAGACTGGGATTGCAGAAGGTGGAGAGGGGGAGGAAATGAGTAAGCCTGGAAGATAACTGGGCAGTGGCCAATATTCAGACTGGTGCACGATTAGCTTGGTGGCTAAGGTTAGGACAGCCTATTTGTTGTCCTACATCAAGCTGCTTACTTAACTGGCTAGTGGTCTGAATATCACTGCTAACGGGTTAAGTACAGCCTCCAAATAGGCTCCACAAAAGTACTGCCCTCAGACCGCCCAGGACTACTCAGATAGTGCAGGGGCATATTTAGTGGCACTGTTTGGTTACATGCTACTGAATATCAGCAGTTAGAACATAAAAACATAAGAATAGCCTTACTGGGTCAAACTAATGGTCCATCTAGCCCAACGGTCTCAAACTCAAACCCTTTGCAGGGCCTCATTTTGGATTTGTAGGTACTCGGAGGGCTGCAGAAAAAAATAGTTAATGTCTTATTAAAGAAATGACAACTTTGCATGAGGTAAAACTCATGCAAAGTAACTTTTTTTTCTGCGGCCCTCTAAGTACCTACAAATCCAAAATGTGGATTATCTGAAATTATCAGAAGCAATTAAGGAAAGATTTATAAACTATAGTTTAAAAATCTTTCCTTAATTGCTTCTGATAATTTCAGCTATACACACCTGAAAGCAGTGCAACATGCAGAAAGTGAAACTGTCAAAGTATCGACTGCAAGAGACAAGATTTTGGACCAACTATTTTGAGGCTCTCAAGGGAATATCATAGCACTTCTCTACTGCATCATGAAATCTCTTTTGAGCAGGAGGCATCATAAGATTTAGTGTGTCATGCAAATTGATCAACTTTCCTGCTTGATTATGGTATTAAATATTACAACACACTAGCCCAAAGAAACCAACCCAACCCCCAATTTTCCAGCACATGAGCTGTAACGTGAAACACGAGCCATACCCGCAAACACAAAAGTAAGGACAGATATGTTCTCTACTCTGCTTTTCTTGCAGCTTCTGCTGTAAACCAATACCAATGCAATGTAGTATTTTTAGGCATATCTTCTTCTGCTATGCATACATTACAAGTCACTCAGAATTCTATCATTTGTGAATTGTTTGGAATCAAGAAGCAGGATCATGTTAGCATGTTAGGAAATTCTTCTTCACGGAGAGGATGGTAGATGCCTGGAATGCCCTCCCGAGGGAAGTGGTGGAGAGGAAAACGGTGATGGAATTTAAAAAAGCGTGGGATAAAAATAGAGGATCTCTAATTAGAAAATGAAGGATGTAAATTAAAGAACTAAGGCTGGTACTGGACAGACCTGCATGGTCTGTGTTCCATATATGGTGATTCGGTGTAGGATGGCTAGGGTGGGCATATGGAACATGATCTTTAAGGGAGTAAACTCAGGGGGGGGGGGATACTTGGAATGGGCAGACTTGGTGGGCTATAGCCCTTTTCTGCCGCTTTTTTCTATATTTCTATGTTTCTATGAAGATGTTACTGGCCAGACTTTACAGTAGATATCCTACAAACAACTTGATGGTTGGAAAGGCTGGAATGAGCTTGGATGGCAACTTCAGCATTTGGAACCTAGGACAATACCTGACTTTATAGTCTATGGCCCAGAAATATCAAAGAAGAGACAAGTTAATCTAATCATGTATTTTGTTAATGGGTATAAATTATGGGCAGACTGGTTGGACCTTCAGGTCTTTATCTGCCATAATTTACTATGTTTCTTCATATTATGTCATGCTATATTGGCTGAAGATGGGAGTACAGAATTCAGTATAAGCAGTTGTTATTGGTCTATTTGAGCATGCATCAATTGACACCCAAATATTTACAGGACTGTGTTTTATCTTATGTACCTTCTCATGCATTATGTTCAGCAGGGCACTCTGACCTGATTATTCCAACTCGAAAAAAGTTGCACTTGGAAGAAATTAGAACTAGGGTCTTCTCCTTTGTGGGCCCCACTGAATGGAACAAACTCCCAGTCTATATTAGACAACAGAAGGACTAGTGTAATTTTAAGAAATTGTTGAAACGTCACTTAGGGGCCTTTTACTAAGGCAAGCTAGTGCGTCTTAGCGCATGCTAAAAATTAGCATACATCCATTATTTCCAAGGATGCATTAGCACATGTTAGCATTTAGCGCGCTAAGACGCACTAGCGCCCTTAGTAAAAGGACCCCTTATTTTGTAAGATGAAATATGGTTATTGACACTGCTTTGTATTAGAAGAATGAAATATTTTTATATGTTGTTTTGTATATTTATTGCGTATGTAAAGTTGTAATCCATCTTGTTAAAGGCAAGTTTCAAGTTTATTAGGTTTTTATATACCGCCTATCAAGGTTATCTAAGCGGCTTTTTACACTCAGCTACTCAAGCATTTTCCCTATCTATCCCGGTGGGCTCACAATCTATTTAACGTACCTGGGGCTATGGAGGACTGAGTGACTTGCCCAGAGTCACAAGGAGCAGCATGGGGTTTGAACCCACAACCCCAGGGTGCTGAGGCTATAGCTCCAACCACTGCGCCACACACTCCTATAAATAATAAACTATAAACCATATATTTGCCGTATACCAATTGGGGGGGGGGGGTTCTTTTCATTTTTCACGGAAAAAAATTGCAGATTGCTAAGATAAAAAGTTACGTCTAGCTACAAAAGACTAGGCAGTAACAATTCATTTGGATTCTAGAAATGTGCTTGCTTTTAAGCTCTAGTTATGCTGTTGCTTTAATAATTAAAGTAAAGCCTATCACTTCTCTGATTCCAAATGGACATAGTTGTTCTTTTTGAGACTTACATAGTCTACAGAAAATAAGATAAAAATGCACTAAACTGTGCAACAACACCTTGGTAGAGGTCAATCTTTTCAGAGTGATAACATTGTGACCGAGGTGGAGATTTCCAATCATCTCTAAAGAAAGAAAGGGACTTACGTTACAGTTAGATGACCCGTCAAATGATGGAGAGGGGCTATCAGTCCAATCTGTAGTGTCTGGGGCACCCGATGGCCTGTGCTGGGCTTCATATTCCTTGAGCTATGATTAAAAGAGCATTGGACAAACTTAGCGCAGGAAGGATACCAAATCAAACTATATATCATGACCAATCAGTTTGCTTCATCTTGGAATATTTCTGTGAAATAGTCTCAGGCTCGAGTTACTGAATTTCATATGCAAAGAGGCATTATGGGAAATACAAATAGAATGTTACAAAAAAAAGATCATTGCTCATTTTAAGGTTCTGAAGAAATAGAAATATAGAAACATGATGGCAGATAAAGCCCAAATGGCCCATCCACAGTAACTATTATCTTTTCCTCTCTCTAGATCCCACTTGCCTATCCCAGACTTTCTTGAATTCAGACACAGTCTCTGTCTCTACCACCTCTTCCGGGAGACTGTTCCATGCATCTACCACCCTTTCTGTATAAAAGTATTTCCTTAGATCACTCCTGAGCTTATCACCTCTTAACTTCATCCTATGCCCTCTCATTCCAGAGCTTCCTTTCAAATGAAAGAGACTCGACTCATGCGCATTTCCCACATTCTGCTCTGCCTTTGCCCCATTTCCTAGCCTCTCCAACTCCAACGTCCTTGGGGCCCAGCCACCCTGCAGATGTTACCTGACCCCAATTTTTGCCCTTTCATTAACATCTTCACTAACATTTCTAAGCCTCACAATTTATTGCTCCTCTTCCCGCCTTCTTTCCAAGGTCTTCCAGCCTCTGCTGATGCCCTTGAGTCCCATCCATCCAGCACCCTCCCCCCCAACTGTCTCAATCCCATTGTGGCAACTCCACTTTCTTGTAACCCCTCCAAACAGTGACACCTCCATTGCCTCTCTCACCTATGATACTTAATACTTCCAACTTCAGCCATGTCCCCCATCCTAGTGATGCTACTGTTCTTCCCTCAACAATTTATTTATTCCTGTATATTATTCTCCCATCATACCATTACGAAGAGGGGAAAGAAATAAAGTATGAATTTTTATTGCCTTAGACCCACAGTCAAATCAGCTGGCAATGAAATAAATGGGATTACATCTTCCCTAAACTCTAAAATTCTTTACTATGAAAAGATAAATCTTACCATACTTTTTAACCATATTAGCCATGGGGAAGAAATGATGTAACAATCCCTCAACTGACATATATTATAATTGGACAGACAGCAAAATGATGAAATCAGCTCTCAGCCTCATAAACGCCTTCACTGGAGGTAGAGGGAGTTGAATAAAGTTTCATGAAAACACATAGTTTGCTCCATAACTGTTTATAATTGTAAAAATGACTCCAGGAGGTCCTTATGCAGTTCCTAGGGAGAAAAAGGGCCTGCCTCTTCTTTATTATAATTGAAACATCCCCTTTAACATGCTGTTTTTTTCTTTTAAAACTCAGTAATTAGATTAAAAAAAAAATCAATGAAAGAAAATACTGTATAATAAAGTAAGAAATGAAACAGAAAGCACTGGCAACATGAGCTCAACATGCAATCAAAACATTACTTGATCATATCTACAATAAATTTGTTGGGTATCCATTGTTACTACTAAAAAAAAAAGTAAATAAAACATTTAAACTACAAAATTCTGAAAAATTTACAATCCTCTAGGGAAAAAGAGTTCAAGTAATTTTTGTTTGGTCCTCTAGGGGGCAACAATTTACAGCTAAACATAACTGTGTCTTTCAACCATGCCTGCATGTACAAGACTTGTCTACTAACAAATATATGATACTTTACTCATACAAAACTGCCATCCCCAGCCCTTCAGAGGAGATTTCTTCTTCAGAATAGAAGAAAAGGCAATCCCTGAGAGAGTGAAGTCAAGCCAGCCCTCTGCAGAACAAAAACATTTTGCTCATGCATTCCTGGGGTAAGGATTCTCAGCAGAAAGCTGAAGGATTCTGACATTTCCCAGACAAGTGGGCATTGCACACTCTTCCTTAAAAGACCACCAATGCTCCCTCCTCAACTCATCAACAATAATAACATTTTATGAATCATAAATGTAAGAGAGAGAGAGAACTGTTACAAAGTCAAAATAAAACTCCCTTCATTTCAGCTAAAAAGGAATTCAGATATGCCCAATCCACTAGTTCGGATTGACCATTTGAGAGCGGAAGAAGTGTTTTCAAAGGTTTATTTGAACTGTCATGTAACTCTATTTCCTTTTAGTTTTGGAAACGATAGTGGTCTAAGGACTGAACTGTTATTCTTTCTTTGTTTTTTTCCCTTGAGATCATTGTTTGATTACTATTGTTATCACATAAATATTATGGTATGTAATAATGGAAATATTTGAAAAATTAAATAAATAAAAAAATTAAATTCACTTTTGAAACTCCTTCTTCAAGTTTCAAGTTTATTAAAAATTTGTTGTACACGCAATGTCAAGTATTTCAATGCGTATGACAATATTAAAAGTAGGGGACAAACTACATGACAATTTGTTACAAAAAAATATATATATATATATAAATTTACTTACTGGTACAAAAGGAAATGGGGATGAACGACAATTTTTAAAGAAAAAGAAGAAACATTTAAGGAAAACACATCCGGAAGGTGACAAAGAATAAAGATAAGAAAATGGAATAAAATAGAGGGGACAGAAAGAAAAGTTTGGGACCTATACATGACATGGGGGTCTAATTGAAATTGAATATTAAAATATAACATTTTAATTGTAAACAAATTATCCTATCTGTGTCTCAACTGCGTCTTTATACAGAAAACTTTTAGAAAACTTTAAAATTTTTCTAATGAGGGTTAATCACGCAAATAATTTGGTAGGTTATTCCAGAGCTGGGGGGCTATAACTGAAAAAAATAGTAGATCTCCTAGTACCCATTACTTTTAAAGAAGGGATCATCATTAGATGCTGTTCTGTTGATCTAAGTGTCCTAAATGGGGTATCAAAAGACGGTCCAAAAATATCAGTACGTTAGATTGTCGGATTTTAAAAGTTAACAGCGCAATTTTATAAGTGATTCTGTGCGAGACTGGTAGCCAGTGTGCCTTTTATAAAAGTGGTGTTGCATAGTCATATTTTTTTGAATTAGTAATAATTTTTATTGCTGTGTTTTGTATAATTTGTAGCCTTCTCATTTCTTTCTGTGTTATACCATGGCATGTTTAATAATAAATTAGCCCCTCCCCTTTTTTTTTTTTTACTAAAGCTGCGGTAGATGTTTCTACTGCAGCCCAGAGAACTAAATGTTTCGATGCTGTTCCGAAGCTGATAGAAATTTTATGAATGTCGGAGCAGTATCAGAGCATTTAGCACTCTGGGCTGTGTTAGAAACGTCTATTACAACTTAGTAAAAGAGGGGGTAAGTTTGTACACTAATCTCCCCCTTTAACAAAACTGCACAAGAGTTTTAAGCGCCAGCCGTATCACTGAATAAATGAGCGTTAGAGCAGCATCAAAACACCAGCTGGTGATAAAAACCTCTTGCGTGGTTTTGTTAAAAAAAAAAAAAAAAAAAAGGGGTGGGGCTAAGAGTAGAGTATCAACTACAACTCGTTTGATGACCCCTACATCCACACATCCAAGTAGACTAACGCAGCAACCAATATTGAAACAAGATTAAAATCAGAGTGTCTCAAGAGTACAAAGGAGATTTATGCTCAGCCTGGGTAAGCTAGTCTGATTCATAATGACAAGATACTCAAGACAGATGTTCAGCAAAAGATACAAACCATCAGTTTTCTCGTTTGATCTTTTCTTGTAACTGCATAGTCACTGAAAGTTAACAGAGAAGTGAACAAACTCATCTGCCCTTTGTGACACTGCATGAATGGAAGCAAACACAGAGAGAAACTTCCTACCCTGGCAAGTGCCTCTTCTATCGTTATCATCTTCTCCTTGACCATCATCATCAGCTGGATCCGCTCCTCATCGCTCATTGTGATCTCGCTGGCCACGTAGCCAACATCCTCCCCTATTCAGGAGGAGAGAAAGTACACAAGTCACTTTCCTGCCTTAGTTAACCAAACACTTATATGTTTCCAATTTGTTGAGGCAAGTCAGCAGAACGCAGCTGGGAGAAATATGAGGCAGGGAATCAAACCAAAATAATGAAATAGGAAAGACAATTTCCCATGAAACATAGGTCTTAATTCAGCATTATCTTTCAGAGCCTGATAATATGCTCTTTTAATTTGCAGCAATCGGCAGTTTGGGAGTAATGATATGTTTTGGAACTGAAATACTGTTATTACTATGAATGGAATTCAACATCGATGCCAGAAACTTAAAACACAAAATTGTGACAATCTCCTCTGTTAGCAATGAAGAAGCTTCTTACACGTAAACATTTCAGGCCCTCTCTCATATTCTTTTACTCGGTTTGTATATGTGCATATATGTGTGTCTAAGGTTAGGTAATTCAGTGCTTCAGGGAGAAACTATTTTTGAATGTGTGATCTCACAAATATCCAGAAAAATAAGGCAACAATCTGTCGTTCTTCCTGTATTCCCTCCCGTACAATAACAGTCAGTGCTATCGGTATCCCCTAACGGTGTCAGGTCAAAAACGCGCTGGGACAAAGGCGTGAGCAGACAACTGAGCGCAGCGCGACGGCGCGCACCGAAGAAAAAGACTGTTTTTAGGGGCTACGACGGGGGGTGTGGGGGGGGGAACCCCCCCCACTTTACTTAATACAGATTGCGCCGCGTTGTGGGGGGTTTGGGGGTTGTAAACCCCCACATTTTACTGAAAACTTAACTTTTTCCCTGTTTTTAGGGAAAAAGTTACGTTTTCACTAAAATATGGGGGGTTACAACCCCACAAAACCCCCCACAACGCCACCACGATATGTATTAAGTAAAGTGGGGGGGGCTCCCCAACAAAAACCCCCGTCGCAGCCCCTAAAAACAGTCTTTTTCTTCGGCGCGTGCCTCCGTCTTGCGCTCAGTTGTCGGCGCGTGCCTTTGTCTTCCGCGTTACTGTCTATGAACCTCCCCTAACAAACTAAACACCACTCAGTGTTCATACAGAGTAGACCCATAGAACATGTGCCGAGCAAGATCAGTTCTGTAGCCAGGCCCAAACTGCTGATATGACAGCAAATGATGAGCAAAGAAAGATTGTGATTTTGGTGTGGTGTACTTTGCTTGAATCCAAATCCTTTCCACTGATTTGGTGTAGTGATATGCGCACGTGTTCGGCCCACTACTACCAAACAGAAGTATCCTAGAAGAGAAACTGGAGGTGATAAAGGAAGAAGAGGATTAGAAAATGGATTTAAAGGAGTTGCGCTGGACCCAGGTATGATAGGGAGATCACCTCAACTACTGAGGATTCCCCTACTTACAGAGCTTAACCAACCACAAAAAGGACATTGGGTCTCAGGGATAAAATAAATTCCAGGGACCACACATTCAAAGCCTATAGGAGTTCAGCTTACTGGATTGACTATACCTAAACCTGAATAATATGGCTTACACTACTTATATTGTGCCAGTAAACACATGCTAGGACCACAGTTTCAGTCTTCAGCTGTAATTCATTGTTTCATCCTAAAGCCAGCTAATTGTACACCTGGGTCTTAGATACAACTCTCCCCCCTCAGCAGAGGATTCGCACACAGGGACTGAGTGTACCAATGGAGATCTAAGGAGATATTATTTGCAAATTTGGGGGCCCCCTGTCTTGACAAGCTTAGTTGAGTCTACAAGGAGGTCACACAAGGGAAGTCTTAAGTCTTTTGCCCATTGAGTGTTAATGGGGGGAAAAAAATCTTGATGAATCAAGACCAAGTCCCCATTAAAACAAACAGTAAATATTGGTTTCGTCTGCTGCTTCCTCTCACTCCTTGAGACCCCCAAATGACCTAAGGCAAAAAAGTATAAATCTACTATAATAAAACGCTAAGCGCGCTTGCGCACTCTTACCTGCATGATCCGTGATCCCTGATCCGTAGGTCCGTGGCTGGCAAGAGTGCGCATGGGCGCATAGCTGTGCCAGTGGCCGACAGAGATAATGAAAAGTGCTGGACTCCCTGCTCTCCACCTCCTCAAGCCAAGAAATACGGCCCTATCGGCCGAAGTTTATTTTTAAATTAAAAGCTGCCGTGGCGGCTCCACTCACAAGCCGCACCTGCATCGGAGAAAGCTTCCGACGCAGGTGGGGATCAGAAGAGGAGCCGCCATGGCACCTTTAAACTTAAAAATAAACTCCAACAAGAAAATAACGGAGCAGGCCAGACTGCGGGAAGGGAAAGGGGGGCCGACAAGGCAATAATGGAGCAGGCCAGACCGTGGGAAGAGAAAGGGGGGGCCGACAAGGGAATAATGGAGCAGGCCAGACTGTGGGAAGAGAAGGGGGGTGGGTGGGAGAAAATGCTACTGCACAGGGACCTGGAGGGGAAGGAAAAAGACCGCTGCTGCTGCTGCACAGAGAAGTGGAGGGGGAGGGAAATACTGCTGCTGTTGCTGCACAGGGAAGTGAGGTGGGGGGAGGGAAATGCTGTTGCACAGGGAAATGGAGGGGGAGGGAATGCTGTTGCGCCTGCTGCACAGGGAAGTAGGGGGGAGGAAAATGCTGCTGCTGCTGCACAGGGAAGTGGGGTGGGGAAAGAAATGCTGCTGCACAGGGAAATGGAGGGGGAGGGAATGCTGCTGCGACTGCTGCACAGGGAAGTGGGGTGGGAGGAGGGAAATGCTGCTGCACAGGGAAATGGAGGGGGAGGGAATGCTGCTGCTGCACAGGGAAGTGGGGTGGGGGAAATGCTACTGCACAGGGAAATGGAGGGGGAGGGAATGCTGCATGGGGGCAGGGAGAGAGACAGATAGAAAGAAAGACAGCGGGAGGGAGGGAGAAAGAAAGGAATAAAGACACAGGGGCAGGGAGAGGGACAGAAAGACAGACAGAGAAAAGGGGCCATGGAGAGAGAAAGACAGTGGGAGGAAGAGAGACAGAAAGAAAGAAAGAAAGAAAGAGAGACATATATTCTAGCACCCGTTAATGTATCGGGCTAAAAGACTAGTTAAGAAATAAAGGGACTAGATATTCAATATTGTATGAGGTCCTGTCATATCCTATTAAGTAATGCCATGCTTTTTGACTAATATCATGCTCTCCTATGCATTGTCCCACCATGTCATAACCTAAAATGTACTGTCATGCTCTATAATACTATATATACCCTGGTTATGTTTTATTATGTATGTTAACTTGTAACCCATTCTGAGCTCTTATGGGAGAACGGGATATAAAGCCAAATAAATAAAAGCACTGATCCACAGGGTAACAGCTGGTATGGGCCAGATTCAGTAAAGACGCATACCAAAGCGTTTAACATTTCCCCTTTCTAACAGCACAGCAGTATACAAAACCAACCGCTTCTAAGAAACGACCCCCCCCCCCCCTTCCTGGTGTTTTTTTTTCCTCCCCCTCTTCCCCTCATTTATTTTTAACGATTGTAATTACAAACTTTCCTTCCCCCTTCTCCCTCAAACTCGCGTACGTAATTGTATTTGTCTATTTAATGTCCACTTTTCTTTTCTTTATCCCCATTCTTAAATTTTTAATATTTTTAGCTATGTAAACAGGCCAGATACATGATGATAGTTGGTATATTAAAACGTAAATAAACTTGGAAAATTGGGGGCTGGGAAAAATCGGCATCAAGTACTATTCTATAAAGGATATTCTGGGCTGAGTGCCTTTTATAGATTAGCACTTAGCATGGATTCTGATGCCCAGCTTTAGGCACAAGCACTCGTACACCTGCTGAAACCTGGTGTAAATTCTAGTGCGCAAGTTGGGCATGCAACCCTGGTATTCTATAAAGTTTTGAAACGCCTCTGACCCACCCATGCCTCTCCCATGGCCATGCCCCCTTTCGGGTTCCTACAAGACACTTTGGGGAAAATTCTATACAGGACTCCAGTCTCAGTCGCTGCCTAAGAAGTGGCTGAGAATCGCAGACTAGCGTCCTATACAGAATCGCGTCTATAACTCTGCCTAGCCGCCCTGATTTTCTAACTGGCGTACATGTCACAGGTGCCAGTTAGAAAATCACATTACTATTAGCTGATTGCGGCAAGGGAATCCCTGTGTCGCGATCAGCTGAGCGGCTGCAGCAGGGAAACTCCCCCCCTCACGAAGTCCCCCAGCAGGTTCCCCCACTCCCTCCCACTGAAACCCCTGAATTCCCTGAGAATTCTCAAACCCAAAGCCCCTGTCTCAGTCCAGCATCTCTCCTGAGACAGGGGCTTTGGGTTTGAGAGAAAGATAAACTAAACGGAGGAGGAGGGTGTCATGTGTGAGTTGTTGAGTGTCTGCCTCTCACAACACTAGGAGATGTTGATACCCCAGTCCTGCTTCGACCTCATGAGTCCCTATGCTAGTGTTGGCCGGGAGCCGGGACTTGAAAACAACATCCAGAGCCTGTGCCAATCAAACTTACAAATGAAGATTTTTTGACTGTATCCACAGAATTCTTCTTCTGCGAATTTGATTGTTTAAGAAATGGGGGACTCATTGTTCATATATGAAAGATACATGAAACAATCTTAGAGACCCCTGAGGCAGGCTTTTGGCCAAAACACTGGCAGGATTGGGTTTCTACAAATAAAGAATATTTTAGTCCCAGTTCTGTAGGCCTGTGTACTGTTTGTATGACTTAGCAGCTAAATACCGTCATGATCTATAGAACTAAGAGAAGTCACCATTATCTGGAGAGTAACACTGAATATACATAAAACAGTGTGTTCTTGTTAGCCACGTGTTCTGCATTCACAGATTTGCTTATTTGCACAAAATAAAGAGTAACCCATTTTCCCTATTCATGGACAATTTTATTTATTCAGTCATGCACAGTGTGTTCTCAAGAGGATGAAAATATTCATACAGCTGCGAGTATTATTGTACCAAAAGACTCTTAAGAAATAAATAAATACAAAATATAATAAACGAGCTGTTCTTTACAAGAAAGGTAAAGAAAATGATGGATTTATGGTATTAGGCAGCAAAAGTACACAGTAAACAGGGTCACACAGGAATCTAACCCCTCTTTTCCCCCCAGAATCAATGGTTCCGTGTTCACATTTTCGGTATTCACGGGGTTTTCTAGGAATCTAACCCCAGCAAATAGCGAGAACGCACTGTAGATTAAATGCTGCAGCCGTCATTTATACAAAGGCTGATTAAAATATTCGACTACTGACCCCAAAAGTCGTATTTAAAACATTACAATCAATCAGCAGTAGCAAGTGCTGTTCAGCGCATTAATCTTATTGTAGCATGCATGCCATCGCCAGACTTGAGGGTCGGACATTGTGCTTAGTTTCTATTTGAATAGATCAGAACTTGTATATGCACGAGACCTAGAAGGAAGAAGGATGCATTCCATAGTTTACTGTGAATCAGATACTGTCTGGCATAAAGACAAGAGTTTCCAGTGCTTTCCAAAATTTGCTTGCTACTCTTGGAACCAAGATGGGACTAACTGTTAGCACAAGGCAGGGCAAGCAGCCCGTAAGAAGGGAGGAGGAGGGTTATGATGAACATTTGCATGGATAATGTCATTCACATTGACATTATCTGTAAGTGTTCTCACACAGTTCTGGGGCAAGGAGATAGGGTGAAGGTAAAGGCTGCAGCTGCTCTCACCAGTCCTTCTCCTTTTGACTAGCTGGAGCTGGTTGTCCTGCTTTCACTCTGCTCCCCTTCTAGATGGCTCATCTGCTCACCCGGGATTCTCAAGGTAATTTGGATGTACTTGTTCTGTCGCTTTAATTTCAGTAGCTGATGATCCCAAATGGTAAGATTCATTAAGGGCAATGCTATTACAGGATGCCTGGTAGAAGCCTATTCTATGAGGGTCAATTGAAAGGTTTCCAGCCTGACCAAGAAAGAGCAAGAGTAGCATCGCAATTCTATAGCAGTCCACCAGATGGCATTAACAAACGATTATGGCTAGATTTTTAAGTCAGTCTGATGGCTAGTTTTGTCGTGTTAGCCTTTTAAAGTGAACAACTGCCCACTTTATAAAAAATGGACAAAAATGAGTACTGTATAGCGCTGTGATAAAATTCCTTCATTTCAAGGGAAAATTGCCTGCTGAAATTAAATCTGAGTTAGAAGCAGTATATGGTTACATGTTTCCTTCATTTTCAATGGTGAATGCGTGGGCTGCTGAGTTTAAATGGGGCTGGAAAAGTATTGTTGATAAACGCTCTGGACGTCCAAAAACAGCAACAACCAACAAAATTTATGATGCTCATTGAATTGTGATGGAAGATCACCAACTGACCCTAAATGAGAGAGCAAAGAACATAAGAATTGCCGCTGCTGGGTCAGACCAGTGGTCCATAGTGCCCAGCAGTCCACTCATGCGGCGGCCCTCTGGTCAAAGACCAGTGCCCTAACTGAGACTAGCCCTACCTGCGTATGTTCTGGTTCAACAAGAAAGCACAGTTACTTACCGTAACAGGTGTTATCCAGGGACAGCAGACATATATTCTCACATGTGGGTGACGTCATCTACGGAGCCCCGATGCGGAAGCATTTTCAAGCAAACTTGATTGAAGATTTAAGTTTGCTCTGCTGCTCCACGCATGCGTGCCTTCCTGCTCCACTAGGGGGCGCATCCCCTCGTGGTCTCCAGTTCACTTAACTAGCAAAGAAGCCAACCTCGGGGAGGTGGGCGGGTTGTGAGAATATATGCCTGCTGTCCCTGGATAACACCTGTTACGGTAAGTAACTGTGCTTTATCCCAGGACAAGCAGGCATGATATTCTCACATGTGGGTGACCTCCAAGCTAACTGAAGAGGGATGGAGGGAAGTTGGCAATTTAAGCAAATAGATTTCGCAAAACCGATTGGCCGAACCGGCCATCGCTCCTGGAAAGTGAGTCCAGACAGTAATGGGAGGTGAAAGTATGAACCGAAGACCACGTGGCAGCCTTGCAGATTTCCTCAATAAATGTGGACCTGAGGAACGCTACGGAGGCTGCCATCGCTCGGACCTTGTGTCCCGTTACTCGACCATGCAGTGCGAGACCAGCCTGAGCGTAGCAGAAGGAGATGCAATCGGCCAACCAGTTGGACAAGGTGCGCTTGGAGACTGGGTGACCTAACCGGTTTGGGTCGAAGGACAAAAACAATTGTGGGACTTTCCGGTGTGGTTGAGTGCGTTGGAGGTAGAAGGCCAACGCTCTCTTACAGTCAAGAGTGTGGAGCGCCACCTCTCCGGGATGAGAGTGGGGCTTGGGAAAAAACACAGGTAAGACAATGGACTGATTGAGATGAAAATCAGACACTACTTTGGGCATGAACTTTGGATGAGTGCGGAGTACCACCTTGTCGTGATGGAATACCGTGAAGGGTGGGTCCGCCACTAGAGCTTGTAGCTCACTAACCCGCCGAGCGGAAGTGAGCGCAAGCAGGAAAATCACCTTCCAAGTGAGGAATTTTGGATGGCATTTGTCTAGGGGCTCAAAGGGAGGTTTCATTAGTTGAGCCAGAACCACGTTAAGGTCCCAAACCACCGGAGGAGGTTTGAGAGGAGGGTGGACATTCAGAAGACCCTTCATGAAGCGAGAGACTAGGGGGTGGAGCGAGAGGGCTTTCCCTTCCAGGGGCTGATGGAAGGCTGCAATCGCACTGAGGTGTACTAGAATGGAGTTGGTCTTTAGGCCGGAGTGAGATAATTGAAGTAAATAGTCAAGGACCAGGGGGACGGGGACCGACACCGGGTCCTGGCTGTGAGAGGAGCACCAGGCTGAGAATCTAGTCCACTTTTGGGAGTAGCAGGTTCTCGTTGAGGTCTTTCTAGAGGCCTCCAATATCTCCTTGACTGATTGAGACACGGGGAGAGAAGTCAGGGGGAAAGAAACCAAGCATTCAGATGAAGAGATTGAAGATTGGGATGTAACAGCGAACCTTGACCCTGTGATAGTAGAGAGGGAAACCGAGGCAGAGGCAGTGGATCTCTGACACTGAGTTGAAGTAGAAGGGAAAACCAAGGCTGGCGTGGCCAGCGAGGAGCAATCAGGATCAGGGTGGCTTGTACTGTATTCAGGTGGACGAGTGTCCGCAGGATCAGAGGAAACGGCGGGAACGCGTACAGGAACCTTCCCTCCCAGCCGAGGAGGAAGGCGTCGGCCTCGAGCCGTTCCGGGGAGTATATCCGGGAGCAGAAGAGAGGCAGTTTGTGATTGTGGGGGGATGCGAACAGATCTATTTGAGGCGTCCCTCACTGTTTGAACACCTGTCGTAGGGTTTGAGAGTGCAGTGACCACTCGTGTGGCTGGAGGAGGCGGCTGAGTCTGTCCGCCAGACAGTTTTGTTCTCCTTGTATGTACACCGCTCGAAGGAAGGTGTTGTTGGAGATTGCCCATTTCCAGAGGCGCAGGGCTTCCCGACAGAGGGACCAAGACCCTGTTCCTCCTTATTTGTTTACATAGTACATTGCTACCTGGTTGTCGGTTCGGATGAGGACCACCCGGTCGTGGAGCAGATGTTGAAAAGCTACAGCTGCGAGATAGATTGCCCGGAGCTCTAGCACGTTGATGTGACAGCGGCGGTCTTCCGCTGACCACATCCCCTGTGTGCGTAGGCCGTCCAGGTGGGCTCCCCAAGCGTACTCTGACGAGTCCGTGGTGAGTACCTTGCTGTGATGAAGGGCGAGGAAGAGTAAACCTTTGGAAAGATTTGAAGAGTCGGCCCACCAGCGGAGCGATCTTTGCAAGGAAGGAGTCACTGTCACGGGATGGTCGATCGGGTCCCGGTCTTGACGCCATTGAGAGGCCAGGGTCCATTGAGGTATTCTCAGATGGAGGCAGGCGAAGGGTGTGACATGGACGGTGGAGGCCATGTGGCCTAGGAGAGTCATCATCTGTCGAGCTGATACCGAGGTCAGTAGAGAGATCCTTCGACTCAGACTTACTAACGCCTCTAGGCGCAGAGGGGGGAGGAAGGAACGGAGGCGAACCGTATCCAGCGTGGCCCCGATGAACTGTAGGGACTGGGAGGGGCGTAGTTGGGATTTTGGGAAGTTTATTTCGAACCTCAGACTTTGTAGGTAGGTAATAGTCTGTTGGGTCGCTGAGATAACCGCTTCCCTGGACGGGGCTTTGATCAGCCAGTCGTCCAGTTAGGGGAATACCTGGAGGCCCTGGGAGCGTAAGGTTGCTGCGACCACCACGAGGCACTTGGTGAAGACCCGAGGTGATGATGCTAGGCCGAAGGGGAGGACTCGGTATTGTAGGTGCCAGTCCCCTACCTGAAAACGCAAGAACTTGCGGTGGGCGGGGTGTACTGGGACATGTGTGTACGCCTCCTTCAGATCGAGGGAGCAGAGCCAGTCGCCCTCGTCGATCAGGGGGTAGAGGGTCGGTAGGGAAAGCATCCAAAATTTTTCCCGTACTAGAAATTTGTTGAGGCGTCTCAAGTCTAGTATTGGGCGTAGGTCTCCCGTTTTTTTCGGTACCAGGAAGTAACGGGAGTAGAAGCCCTTCCCCCGTTGGTCGGGGGGAACCTGCTCCACTGCCCTGAGGCGAAGCAGGTCTCGAGCCTCGGAGAGGAGTAGGGGTAGCTGCGTCCGGTTGGGAGGGCAATTCCTTGGGGGGTTGTCTGGAGGAATGGCCCGAAAGTTGAGATAGTATCCTGATGAGATCACGCCAAGGACCCATGCGTCCGACGTGACTTGTTCCCAGCGAGGGTAAAAGGCTTTGAGGCGACCTCCGATGGGAAGGAGGCCTGGGACTATGGCGGAGGGGGCCCGGCCCTTCTGCGGATCCCGTCAAAAGGACGGGGGTGGTTTGGAAGTCGTAGGCGGTTGGGACTTGGGCATGGCCCGGTGGTGGGCTTGCAGACGCCTGGGTGGAGGCCGCAAGAAGGGAGGGGTGGATTTTTGTGGGTAGCGGCGTGGAGGGGCCCTGAACGGCCAGGGTGCGGGCGGTTTAGGTTTTTGCCGGACGAGGGAGGCAAACGAGCGTTCGTGTTCGGAGAGGCGTTTTGTGGCCGCCTCGATCGTGTCATCGAACAGTTCTTTTCCCACGCAGGGTAGGTTAGCCAACCGGTCCTGTAAGTTGGGGTCCATGTCGACCAGGCGCAGCCAAGCTAGTCGGCGCATGGCGATAGCAAAGGCTGCCTCTCTGGAGGAGAGTTCGAAGCCATCGTAGGCCGCGTGGAATAGATGGAGGCGCAGGTTGGAGAGGGACTCTAAAAGCAGGCCAAACGCTCCTTGGCGGGAGGCCGGTAGGTCAGTCTCAAAGGCTCTCAATAGTCCAATGAGGTGTTTGAGGTAGGATGTGAAGGTGAAAGTGTAGCTTTGTACCCTAGAGGCCATCATGGCATTTTGATATAGTCTCCTGCCGAACTTGTCTAGGGTTCGGCCTTCTCGGCCTGGGGGAACCGCGGCTGAGACTCGGGACGGGTGGGCCTTTTTCAAGGAGGATTCTACTAGCAGCGACTGGTGGGAGAGCTGTGGTTGTTCGAATCCTGGGTAGGGTACTGTGCGGTACTTGGCCTCCATTTTGGAGGGTACGGCTGTGACCATGTAGGGGGTCTCCAGGTTCCTGAAGAAGGCCTGTTGGAGTACCGGGTTAGGCAGTAAGCGGAGGGACTCTCTGGGCAGTGATGGCATATCCAGCTCTGCTAGGTATTCCTTAGAGTATCTGGAGTCGGACTGGAGGTCTAAGTCTAAAGCGTGGCCCATGTCCTGGACAAAGCGAGTGAAGGATGGGCGAGATGTTCCCGAGGCCCCGTGCGGGGTCGGTGAACGAGACCTCCGTCGGGTGGAGAAGGATGGGGAGGCTTCCCTCGAGTATCGAGGTTCCTGCTCCGATCCACGCTCCGAGACCGGGGAAGTACTGTGAAAGTGTTCCGGGGTCGTAGATCTCCGACGTCTCGAGGAGCCCCTCGGAGACGATGTCGGGGTTTGAGGTACCGATCGATGTCGAATCGGTGACCTCGACCCGGATTCCCTCGGTGACAACCTGCAACCTCGGGTCGGGGTCCCGGTCCGAGGGGGAGTTCGGAGGATGCGCGGGTTGGAGAGTGATAGCTCAGTCACCCTTAGCGGTCCCGTACGAGGTGTAGGTGAACGGCCTCGTAGAGTGGGGGAACCCCGGGCCTTCTTGGAGGTACGGCGGTTCGAGGTTTCTGTCGTTTTAGCACTACGTTTTGCACCGCGGCGGTCTGTGGAGGGAGAGCGCCTCGGGTGCCTTGGTGAGGAGTCCGAGGAGGATGGAATGCGGTGAAGCTTGCGCGCTTTTCTTCGAGGTGGCTCGACGCGAGGCTCAGGCTGGTCTGGCACCTGCGGGGTCGAGGTCGAGGCCGGTTGCAAATGGGCCATTGCAGCAGACAGCTCCGACGAGATCATCGCTCGGAGTAGGTCCCGGAAAACGGGCACGGACAGCATCGAGGGCATGTCCACTGCCTCTGTGCACTCCACCGGGGGCGACCTCGTATCAGAGTATTCCCATGTGGTGGAGGCACGGCCCGAAGGCTTGGAGGACTTCGCCGGGGCTGTACGCATGGGACTTCCGCCATGCGTCGCCGGCGTCCCCGAGGCTGGTTTCTTTGCTGGTACAGAACCTGAAGAGGGAAGAGGGGACTTACCCGGAGCCGAGGTCTTCTGTTGTCCCGAGGACTTCGGGTTCGAGTCTCGGGGCGATGCCGAGGTATTCGGGGCCGAGGTCAAGGCCGGGGCCGAGGCCGGGGCCGACCTCGAGGCCGAGGTAGAGGGTTGGTCCGGGGTAAAAAGATCCGCCATGCAGGCTTTCCTTCGACGGAGGGCCCGGTTCTGGAAAGTAGCGCACTGGGGGCAGGAGTCGGTTGGATGAGTGGCCCCCAGGCAGAGGATGCACCGGCGATGTGGGTCTGTGATGGAAAGAAGCCGCTCGCACCGGGTGCACTTTTTAAAGCCGGTCAAAGGCCGGGACATAGAATCGAAACTGGCCGCGGCTTGAATAGCCACGCGGCCACGGGGACCCGGAAGCCTCCGGGTCGGTGAAAAACGAAGCAGGAACAGTTGAAACAAGAAAAAACTCGCGCATAGCGACTAAATCGAGAAAAACAAGAAAAAATCGCGGTGCTAGAAGGCAGTTGGGGCAGAGCCTGAAAAAACACGACTTCTAGGCTCAGCAGAAAATTTTGAACTGGAGACCACGAGGGGATGCGCCCCCTAGTGGAGCAGGAAGGCATGCATGCGTGGAGCAGCAGAGCAAACTTAAATCTTCAATCAAGTTTGCTTGAAAATGCTTCCGCATCGGGGCTCTGTAGATGACGTCACCCACATGTGAGAATATCATGCCTGCTTGTCCTGGGATAACTTGTCTAACTTTGTCTTGAATTCCTGGAAGGTGTTTTCCCTTATGACAGACTCCAGAAGAGCGCTTCAGTTTTCTACCACTCTCTGGGTGAAGAAGAACTTCCTTATGTTCGTACGGAATCTATCCCCTTTCAATTTTAGAGAGTGCCCTCTCATTCTCCTTACCTTATCTACTAAGTCTATTCCCTTCAGTACCTTGAATGTTTTGATCATGTCCCCTCTCAATCTCCTCTGTTCGAGGGAGAAAAGGCCCATTTTATCTAATCTTTCACTGTACGGCTGCTGGTATTTCATCAAAACATATACACACCATCCTACATGACTATTTAGGCATGAAGAAGTTGAGTGCGTGATGGGTGCCATGTCGACCAAAACCGAGTTTGATTGGACATTTTGAAGACATGTCTTGGGTGTTTTAAATGCAATGAGAACAACTTTTTGTGGCGTTTTGTGACTGTGGATGAGACTTGGGTTGATCTCATACTTCTGAGACAAAACACAATCCAAACAATGGACTACAGATGAACTGACTCTGACAAAAGCAAAAACGGCTCTGTCAGCTGGGAAGGTGATGGCGACTCACGACTGTCTTTTGGGATCTCCATGAGATAATTTTTATTGACTATCTGGAAAAGGGAAAAACTATTAATGGTGAATAATATGCTGACTTATTACAACGTTTAAACACCAAAATCAAGATGAAATGTCCTCATTTGGCCAAGAAGAATATTCTCTTCCACCAAGATAATGCACGGTTCACACATCAACAATCACAATGGTGAAATTTCATGAATTGTTCTAATTAATTCCCTATCCATCGTACTTCCCAGATTTGGCCCCATGGAACTTCTTTCTGTTTCTGAACCTGAAAAAATGGCTGTCTAAGGAGAAATTTTATTTGGATTCTCTGGTCATAGATACTGTAAATAGCTATTTTTTCAGTTTAGATGTTTTGTATTTTACTGAAGGCATGAAAGGTCTGGAAAAACGTAGAAGCAAATGTATTGAGTTAAAAGGAGACTATGTTGAAAATAAATTTCATTTCCCCCCCAAAAAATGTTATTTTCTTGCTTAGGCTATAAACATTTCAATTGACTCTCATATAAAGGAGTGTAAGTGCCTACTTTTCTTTTTAGAATATCAGCCTAACCAGGCTTATATGTGCCTATAATTTAAACACAGGCACTTACATAGACCTGGCGTAATTGTGGATGTTTATACGCCAAAGATACATATGTGATTTAAAGTGTTCTATAAGGTATGTATGCAAATATGTGCCCCATCTAAGCTCCACCCATGAGTATGGCCCCTTCCAATATAGATGAGTATCTACACAATAGCGCTTAGGTGCAAATGACATAAGAGTGAGTATATGCACAGATACATGCATATATTCTAGTATGCCAAATATTTACATGTGTAATGTGTGATAATATTAGCACCTATTTTATAGAAGTGCTCCTTTAATGCCCAGGACCAGAAATCCTGGTCCTTCTTCTTCATACCTAAGCAATAATTTCCTCTCCTAAATAATTTCAAAAGTTTGTAAGGTAGCCCCATTTGTAAATAATTCTGGTTCATTCTCCTAGAGTTGATTTTGTAGTTGGCTTTACCTGTTGACTTTGTTTGCTGGTCTCTTAGCTTTTCATGCCTCTCTGCGCCCAACTCTCAACTGTCGTTTGGGTGAGGCTTTTGGCCCTCCCTCCTTCCAGAGCCAAGTCCTTCACAGCCTGCTCTGCCTCTTCTATTTTTACCCCTCTGAAACTTTACTGAGAGCTCGATGGAGGTTTGTTTTATATAACCTGTTCCACTGATTCCTCTAGTTTGCAGGTGGGGAATGTAGGGCCTGTTATTACAGTATGTTTAAAGGGAAAAATTGATTTATTATTTCAGAATGCAAACAATCCATTGATATATTTGATCCTAATGACCTAAATTCTGTAACCTAATTTCTTCATTTCATGTAAACAGTACAATACCTTTTGACGTCTGTCTCATTATTCCTCTTTGGTTTTTTCGGAAATTTTGCCAAAAATATTTATTTTTCTTTTTCCAGTCTGTTTTCCCTGAGAACAAACAAATCCAGTCAGAGGAAAGAATCACAAGCAGATCAGTAACAGTCTTACTCAGCAGTCAAAAGTTTTCTTTCATTATTTCAGTTTGCTTCTGCCCTGACTTTTAACCTTTATTTTCAAAGTGACAAGATGAACAGATTTTTAAGGCCTTATTAGCTAGTGTCTGGTTATTTTTGATGGATGAATGTATTCTATTTTATCATTACAAAAAAAATGTGCATCTTGAAAGTGTGTATGAAGAAATTTGATTTTCAGCTGGATAAGTGCTAAATTGTTGATCTAGTTGACAAATTTCTTACATGGTTTTCCCATATAAGATTGCTGTACATGATGGTTTGGCAGTTGGAAAGTTCCACTGTGAGGGAACTCTTTTACTCTATATTTTATTAGAGTGATCACATGAGGAAATGTTTAAGAATGTGGAGGGTGAAGGTGTTTCACATGATAACTGTATGGGATAGAAAATAAGGAGGTTATGGGCATATAGGTCCTGATTCCAGCCTAGTTCAGCAGCGCCTAACTGGTTTAATTGGTGTGGTAACCCACCATGCCTATAAAAGCTCATTAAAAAATGATTATGATTTCTGCGCAGAACCTGGCAAGGCACCTACCCTCACCTACCTGAAAAGTGGGCATGGTTAGGGGAGGAGAATAGGCATGGCGTGGTCGGTAGACGTCTGTGTTAGATGCTGGCAAATTAGACAAGAAAAACCCTAGCCTAATATACCAGCATCTGACATTATTGTTAATTGTTTATTGGAAGCTACTAATCACTGGAAAGTCAATTTAGAGCAGTTTGCATGAGCTTCAGTAAAGGTGTTACAATATATGAGCTACATATATGTATAACTTACATATTTATTATTTATTCATTTCTAAAATTTCTAGACCACCTATCTCTAAGCGGTTAACAGTAAAACATTCACAATAGTTCAAGACAGGATACATAAAAACATTTTCAGTTACAGTACAATCACATATTAGCATAACCCCTCAAAAACCAGAGAAGCAATATATTACCAATCTGCACTAAATTAAATCATCATGATCGCAATTCAAGATATCCTGGCCAACTTTACAACACAGATTCAGAAAAAGGCCTCAACATATATTTCGGTCTTTACCATTTTCCTGAACTTTAACCGGTCAGAACAAGTCCTCATGCACATAGATTATAATTATAGTTTCTGTATTATCATATACTCCTCTTTCTTTGTATTATTTGTGATTCACCCTTTCATATACCAAGTGGGGAGTAGCCTCCTGTTTCCTACATGTTGTTAGCCCCCTAAATGGCACCCTCTCTGAGACATCGGAAGTGACTAGTGGAGTGCCGCAGGGCTCAGTCCTGGGACCATCCCTTTTCAACATATTCATAAGGGACTTGACCCGAGGACTACAGGGTAAAGTAGCACTGTTTGCCGACGACGCCAAACTGTGTAATATAGTAGGTGAAAGCAATCTCAAAGATAGTATGATGCAGGATCTGATCACATTGGAAAACTGGTCCTCAACATGGCAGCTGGGCTTCAACGCTAAGAAGTGTAAGGTCATGCATCTCGGTAGCAGAAATCCATGCAGAACATACACCTTGAATGGAGAAATACTAGCTAAGACTTCAGAAGAACGGGACTTGGGAGTGATCATCAGCGCAGACATGAAGGCTGCCAAACAAGTAGAGAAGGCCTCATCCAAGGCAAGACAAATGATGGGATGTATCAATAGAAGCTTCGTCAGCCGCAAACCTGAAGTCATAATGCCACTCTACAGAACCATGGTGAGACCTCATCTGGAATACTGTGTGCAATTCTGGAAACCACATTACCGGAAAGATGTGCTTCGAGCTGAGTCGGTCCAGCGGATGGCCACTAGGATGGTCGCTGGACTCAAGGGTCTCTCATACGAAGAAAGACTGGGCAAGCTGCAGCTCTATACCCTAGAGGAGCGCAGGGAAAGGGGTAACATGATCGAGACATTCAAGTTCGTCACAGGTCGTGTAGAGGTGGAAAACGATATATTCTTTCCCAAGGGACCCTCGGTCACAAGGGGGCACCCGCTCAAACTCAGAGGAGGGAAATTTAGTGGTGACATCAGGAAGTATTTCTTCACAGAAAGGGTGATAGATCACTGGAACAAACTTCCGGTGCAGGTGATCAAGGCCACCAGTGTGCTCGACTTTAAGAATAAATGGGACATCCACGTGGGATCCCTGCGACGGTCGAGTTAAGGAACTAAGTCATTAGCACTCAGACTTAATAGGGTGGGTAAATGGAGTGGGCAGACTTGATGGGCTGTGGCCCTTTTCTGCCGTCATCTTTCTATGTTTCTATGTTAAATGTTTTTTCATTTGCTAAAGCGTTCTGTGGAGTATTGGCTTAATTCCTTTATTGAGCTTTCTGGTGTCCTTTTCTAGTTTTAAATCCTACTGGCACCTAAGTTGAGTTAAGTGCTGCTAGGTATGATTCTATAAATGACTCTTAGATTGACAACCATGCCAAATGGTGCTTAAGAGATAAGTATCTCTATGCGGCGTTTATAGAATAAGGTCCATAGTGCACAGAAACCTAGGCCCTGATTCTATAAACAGTACCTAGTGGCTAGGCGACACTCGGTGCGATTGTCAATCAACTGCTAGGTGCTGTTTACAGAATCACACCTAGTGGGGCCTAATTTGAGTTAGGCGCTAATAGGCATCATAATGTTAGGTGCCAGCATATTAGGCCAGGGTTTTCTTGGCCTAATTTACTGGTACCTAACAGAGATGCCTACTGGCGCCTAATGCTTTCCACGCTTAAACTCAGTCCCTAACCATGCCTACTTTTAGTGAAAGTGCCTTGGTGTAGGCGCCTTGCCGATTTCCATGTGGAACTTAAGAATGTTGGTATAGAAGGGCTGAGATTGAGATAGATACTAAAAAATGACATGGGTTATCCATGGGGTGGGGTGAAATTCTGTCCCCATGTCAATCTCTGCGCCATTAAAACCCAATTAGAAAAACATTTAAAAAAATGAATTAGCCAGTAGGCGCCAACACTTCAAGGTAAGGCATCTAAACCATGGCTTACCAGTAAGTAATATTAATAATAATAATAATAATCAGTTTATATACTACAAGGCCGTAAAGTTCTATGCGGTTTACAATAATTAAAAAATACAATAAAAAGGTGAATAGAACTAAAAAGTTAAAAGCCAATAACTAAGAACACTAAAATTATCTGAATATTGCATGGTAAGATTTTAACGAATCAGCTGCCTAAATATTTCAAAAACAGATATGTTTTTAGATGTCTCCTAAATTCCCCATAAGTATCAGAAAGCAAAAGCAATTGTTCTAAATTCTTGCCCCATAACGCTGTCTGATATGAAAAAAGATGTTGATGATGTTGTTTAAGTTTACATCCTTTAACAGGCGGTAAAACAAAATTCAGGGGCAGATTTGGGGCATAGTTTCACTTAGGCACCAGTTAGGGGCCTACCTTAGGCATCCTCATTTAGGCCAAGAAAACCCTGACCTAAATGACGGTGTGCCTAAGGTTATAATGCCTACCAGTATCTAAGAATGTTTAAGTGCCACTGGACACGATTCTATAAATGGCGCCTAGCGGATGATTGACACCTGCGCTCAACGGTGCCTAGGAGCTAGATGTCAAATATAGAATCAGGGCCTTTCTGCATACCATGTTCTGAGTTGGAAAATAGGCACACCGTTACTAATGCAAAGAATGCATTTTCTAATTGTTTTTTTAATGGCACTTTTAATTACCACATCTTCTGTCACTGCACTTAGCCATGTAGTAAAGCAGTTTCTGTGTGCTAACTTCATGAGATTTATTTATTTATTCACATTTGATATACCACCAAATGGTCCAATTAGGCTTCATAGCAGTTTATAATTAAAAATAAATATTAAAAAAACAAGCATCTCCCAACATCCTTATTCACTCACTAGTCATCTCCTGTCTGGACTATGGCAACATTTTTTTTACAGTAGAAAGCAAACCTAAATACTGCTAATAGCCAGCAATACACATCAGTGTTATTAGCCCAACAGATTTGAAGGGCTACGGCCTCAGAATCGGAGCCTATGCACAGCAGTGCCAATCACAAACTGAGGATAATCTGCGTAGTGAAATTGCTCCTGCTCCAATCATTGCCAACACACAAAAATTTTTTAGAAAGTTTTTCAAAAGCATTTAAATGAAGCTATAGATACAACCCCTACAGGGTTACATTGTGTAAGTGCAAGCTAGGATATGAAAAACTTAGACCAGAAAAGCGACTTAGCTTTGTAGCTGACTTGTCTTTACAGGGAAATACAGTCACCGGTGTTTGTTTGCCGATGCGGCCAGCGTTTCGCGGGAATTTTATAATAAAGACCATCCGCTGTGTCAGGGCTACCAGGACATTCAAAAATCAAGGCTCAATTACTGCACTCGGTCACAGAATTTCAGATCTAAACTCACCAGATAAGCACTGCAAACACATAAAACAGACCTCCTACACACTACCCCAGTGATCACCGACCCCCCCCACCCCACTAAAATTCAGCCTCCAGACCATCATCACCTGGCAGCTTGGCATAGGAAAGCCTAGTCGTCCAGCACAGAGGCAGCTTAAGTCATCTAGGGGTGGGTTAGGGACCCATAGAGAGGAGGACCCATGCCCATAAGCCCCTGTAATCACTGCATTGATACATAACATGTGCACTGCCCTATACACCAACTAAACCCTTTTTACTGGCATACAAGTGGCTCCTGCAGCCATAAGGGCTATTGGGGTGATAGATAAGTGGGTCTAGGGGATTCTGGAGGTGGTTTGGGGGGCTCACCATAACCTATAAGGGAGTTGTAAGGAGGAGAAGCCATGGCACCCTTTTTGTGAAGTTCACAGCAGTGCCCTGTAAGGTACCCCACTATTTAGGTACCATGTCTGGGTGTTCAGTCTATCACTTTGCAGACCCCTCCCACATCCAACAGGGCTTGTTCTAGGCAATTTGGACTTGAACAAAAAGTTGGACGAAAATGTGGTATAAAGATGGACGATTTAGCGGCTTGGACGATCAGATCAGCGGGATGTATAATTAGACGATTTTCGAAACGAAAAAAAAGTTGGACGTATTTTTCCAAAATATGTCTTAAGCTGTTTTTTACTTTGGACGACTTGCGAAATGGATGTAAACGGACTTAGACATCCCTTTCGATTATGCCCCTCCACGTGTCCTAACCATGATTCACCCAGACTCCGCCTATTGGTATTCTTACGTGTACAATATGTGCAAAGCAAGATGCACGGATTATTACCGAATAGTCCTTAGCTGGATTTTTGGTATTTATACACTTAAATGCAATTATTCTAATTAAATGTGGCCATAATCAGCATGTAATTGTTAATAAGTACTTTATAAAATTGCCCATTAAGGACCTAATTCTATATGTGGCACCCCCCCCCAATAAAAGCATTACTTGCTTAGCAAGTTATGAGTGTAAATTCTAATTAGTGCCAATTATTCTAATTTATTCTAAATTGTGCCAAGAATTGCTTGTTAAGTGGCAATTATTAGTGCTGATTGGCTTCTTAACCCATTAACTTGCACACACAAACTGGCAATGCGCATGGGTTTTTGCGCACAACTTTAGTCGCCATATATAGAATCCGGGGGATAAGTGCACCCGTGCACCCATCTCTCACCTCTTCAATCTGTTCAAAATTCTGCTGCACGACTCATATTCTGTGAGAGCCGCTATTCTCACATTACCCCTCTCCTCAAGTCGCTTCATTGGCTCCTCATCCATTTCCGAATACAGCTTAAACTCCTCTTGCTGACTTACAAGTGCATTGACTCTGAAGCCCCTCAATATCTCTCTTCACTTATCTCCCCCTATGCTCCTCCCTGTGATCTCTGTTCATCAGGCAAGCCCCTCTTATCTGTACCCTTCTCTTCCACTGCCAACTCCAGACTCTGTCCCTTCTTTCTTTTGGCACCGTATGCCTGAAACAGGCAGCCTGAATCAATACGTCATGCTCCATCCCTAGCAGTATTCAAATCCAAGCTAAATGCCCACTTTTTTGAAACCGCTTTCAACTCTTAACTCCCACTCACTGCTGTCAGATACCTATACCCACTGTATCATTCCTCTACCATAATCTCCCCAACCCTGAAATGTCCTGTCTAAATTAGATTGTAAGCTCTTCTGAGCAGGGACTATTGTATGTTACAATGACTAGCACTGCGTACGCCTTTCAGCGCTATAGAAATAATAAATAGTAGAAGTAGTAAGTGGGTTAATTCTTAAACTGCACACCCAATGTAGATATTCAGGGTCAGATTCTGTAAACAATGCCATTCCATGTGATTGTCAACCAATCGCTAGGCGCCGCTTGTAGAATCAGACCTAGTAGCACCTAAGTGGACTTAGGGCGTTGCTAGCCACTCTTGAGGTAGGCACCGGCACATTAGGTCAGGTTTTACCGGGCCTAATTTACTGGCACCTATCTTGCACACACAGCGACACCTAAGTTTACCACGTCTATTCCCCACATCCTCCTACTTTCAAGGTAGGCATCGTTGGGCGTCAGAGGGTGCCTTGACTTAGGCGTCGCTAGGCACTGCTCCAAGTTTCACACAGAACTCTTAATTAGTTAATTTTTTAAAACTATATGTCAATTAAAACCTAGGCCTTCATAGTGCCGCTCAACGTCCAAAGCTAAACGGGGCGTTTCGGGAGGCGTGTCGAGGGTAGGTGTTGGGCGGGACGTTGGCCGGTTTAGACTTAGTCGTACAGCATGTATAATCCAAAGTTTAACAACAGAGCCTTGACGGAACTTGGACGTTGTGACTTAGACCATATAAAACATGATCTAAATCACAAAAACCCACCTAAACTCACCAGATAAGCACAGAAAACACATAAGAGACTCCCACACACTACCCCAGTGATCACCAACCCCCCCCCCCATAAAACTTTTATTTCAGCCTCCAGACCATTATCACCTGGCCACCTTGCATAGGAAAGCCTAGTCGTCCAGCCCAGAGGCAGGTTAAGTCATCTAGGGGTGGGTTAGGGACTCATGGAGAGGAGGACCCATGCCCATAAGTCCCTGTAATCACTGCATTGAAACTTAAACATGTGCAGTCCCCTATACACCCCCAAAACCCTTTTGTACTGGCATATAAGTGGCTCCTGCAGCCATAAGGGCTATTGGGGTGGTAGATAAGTGGGTCTAGGGGATTCTGGAGGTGGTTTGGGGGCTCACCATAACCTATAAGGGAGTTGTAGGGAGGAGAAGCCATGGCACCCTTTTTGTGAAGTTCACAGCAGTGCCCTGTAAGGTACCCCACTATATAATAATAATAATTTTATTTTTATATACCGCCAAAGCCATAGTAGTTCGAGGCGGTTTACAACAAGAAGAGCTGGACAGTCAGCGAAGGAAAATAACAATGGAGGTTTTGGATACAGTGAAGAAGAAAAAAATAACAGTGAGGATTTTGGTTACATAAAGTCACAATGTGGGGAAACAAGAAGATGTGAAAAGGAGTGCAGTAGAGGTTTAAGGGTTCTTGGCTACAAATCGGTTGAACAGGTTTGTTTTAATTAGTTTTCTGAAGTTAAGGTAAGATGAGGAGAGTTTTTTTTGATGACGTTGCCTAGCCAGTTGTTTTGTTGACTTGCTTGGAAGGCTAGCGTTCTGTTTAGGAATCTTTTGTATTGGCAGGTTTTTATTGAAGGGTGGCTGAACAAAAGTATTCTACGTGTGGGTCTGGTGGAACAATCGAATTTAAAATGGGAGACTAGGTACAGCGGGGCCATGCCAAGGACAGATTTGAAACAAAGGCAGGCAAATTTGAATAGCACTCTTGCCATGTCTGGCTGTTCAATCCATCACTTTGCAGACCCCTCCCACGTCCAACAGGGCTTGTTCTAGGCATTTTTGACTTGGACAAAAAGTTGGACGAAAATGTGTTTTAAAGATGGACGATTTAGTGACTTGGACGATCAGATCGGCAGGACGTATAGTTAGACCATTTTCGAAATAAAAAAAAAATTCGGGATGTATTTTTCGAAAATGTGTCCTAGGCTGTTTTTTACTTTGGACAACTTGCGACTTAGACGAAAACGGATTTAGACGTCCCTTTTGATTATGCCCCTCCATGCTTTCTGAAGACGCTTTTTCAGTGCAACCGTCATTTTAAGGATGTTCTCTTTTAACCAAATAGTAGAATTTTCTTCTGACCAGCCTTTATGTTCAAGAAAATAAAACCTGCAGTGTCTACCCTACCTTTTGTTTTTTCCATTTTTGTTCTTTTCTTTTGAAATTATTGTAGTTCTTCCCCCTCCTTTTTGTGCCAGTACATTCGTCTGTTTTAAAGTTTAGTTTTGCTGTTGTTGTTGCTGTTTTTGTTTTTTGTTTTTAAACTTTGATGTTATTTTAATATTTGATGCCATTTTATTATTCTGTCTTAATTGTTTTTACCCCACTCAAATGTATTATGAATGTTAGCCGCTATGAAAAGGTGGGATAACAAAATTTAATAAACTTGAAACAAATGCGTTTTATGTACTTGTTGAGAGAAACAACTCGATAAACAAATGGGGCTTAGTGATAGTTTGAAGTTCGTGAGGGAAGATTGGGTTCTGTTGTGTAGTAGAAGCTCATTCCAAAGTTTTGGTCCTATATAATGAAAAGCAGATACAGTATAATCTCGTTATAACAGACTTCAAGGGACCTGGAAAAACAATCCTTTATATCCAGAGTCCATTATATCCAAAGCTGCAATTTTTTAAAACTTCATTTAGGTCAACTTGAAACAACGTTCAATCAATGAACAACAGTCACTTCACAACCATATCAGCAACATCAAGAACAAAACTCAGCAAAACATTGATATGGCACGAAATGATTGCAAAACCAGAACACTAAAGGCTCCTTTTACAAAGGCGTGCTAGGGCCTTAACGCGCGGAATAGCCCGCACTAAATTGCTGCGCGCTAGCCGCTACCACCTCCTTTTGAGCAGGCGGTAGATTTTCAGCTAGCGCGCACCATAGCGCGCGCTAATCCAGTGCGTGTGCTAAAACCGCTAGCGCACCTTTGTAAAAGGAGCCCTAAAAGATGTTCTAAAGCATTATATTGTACTGTACTGGAAAGAAAAATACTCTGTCTTTTTCTTTTGGGTTGCATTTTGATACTATATCACCGGCATGCCACGCGCCTTGTAGGCGGAGCCTGCATGTCCGTTATAGCCAAAGAAAACTACAGCTAAAAGCGGCTCTGGGGACCAAATTAGTTGTCCGTTATATCCGAAAGTCCATTATATGCGAGTCCGCTATATGCAATGATTCTCTGTATATTTATAATGGCGCACGGCGGGACCAGCGGACCTCGTCCGCTATAGGCGAGGTTTCATTATAAGCGAGTCCGTTATAACGAGATTATACTGTAGTTGGGAAGAGGAGAGACAAAGCTCCCAAAGTGTATGTGGGGGGGAGGGGGGTGGGGGCAAACTGCAGTCGGAAGAATTAAGTTAAGCGAGGTGGTACATATGGAATGATTAACTTGATCATGCTGGGAATACCTCTAACAATTAGCACACAGGCTTTGCATTTTCTGCATTGTAACTACAAAACTTTAGCAGAATTTGGTAGAAGGACCCCCTTAGTTATAACTTCCTCAACCATCAAAAATATATCAATTAATCAAATTTCAATTATCCACATGTCTTCAAATTACCATAACAGAAAATAAATAACGTATCACCTTTGACATTATCAAACTACAAAACATACAGAGTAAACTATATAGCATATGAAAATGACAAAACAAAAATAATCCAGAGAGAAATTAGATTTTGTCATAGACTAATATTTCCTAGGGCAAAACAAAAGAATATATAAATATATTAAAGCTGTTTCTCTATTACATTTTGTTGCTTGAGGTTCCTTTATTGTTTTTTCTTTTGATCTATTGTTAACCCCACGTCATAAGATTTTGCTTTCTGGGTGGCCAGTTCAAACTGCAGCTGGGTTCCAGCTGATAGATTAAGTTTTGGGGATATATCATAATCAATGGAAGCGACATAAAAGAATTCAGCGGGTTATTTCATCTTCAGATACATTTAGTGTTCTTATGACTTTGTGCAGAAATGTCTGGGCTTACTTCATTTTGGCTTCTACAGTGTGAGAACTAGAAAAGTTAGACTTATAAGGGAACCCCTAGATTTTGTCCTCTAACCCTACTATGGCCCAGAGTATGAAATGCTTCGATGCTCATAAAATTCCAGACACAAATCTTTAGCCAAATGCTTGCTATACTTTTCAGGGTGCAGCTATATATCTTGGCTTTGATTTAAGCAGCTTGTTACATAAGAATATAATAGCCATACTAGGTCAGACCAATGATATATCTAGCCTAGTATCCTGCTCCCAGCAATGGCCATTTACAAAAGAGAAAAACATCAGAAAGTGGCATAAAGGGGTAGATGGATAACTTGAACATTTTGGCGACAGCGTGGGCAGAAGACCTCCAGTGTGCACTTACGGGCCATCAGCTACAAAGGGTATTGAAACGTATTCAAATGGTATCTCCTAATATCACCCACTGGGAAATGCAATTGAAAATTGTTCTGAGACTCTATATCCCACCAGAACGAGCTGCCCGAATGGGGATTACGCCGTCTCATTTATGCCCGAAATGTGATCATGCTCATGCTTCCTTGGGTCACATGCTTTGGGCCTGTCCTAAAATTATCCAGTTTTGGAGTCACCTGGGACACTATGTTACGCAGCTTTGGGGGAGGCGCTGGCTTCCACAACCAAGAGCATTATTTGGGTATTACAACATAGCCACGCCTAAACCCAAGGGAATGTCCGCATTTATAACCAGAGTACTCTTGCTGGGGAAGAAAGCCATTCTCACCAACTGGCTGTCTACTACTCCCCTGACTTATGCTCAATGGAGATCCCTGATGATAATCCATGCAACGCTAGAGCGGAGATTGGTGGGAGATCTGGATCGTGGACCGGGTCGTAGATTTCGCCAGACCTGGGAATGTTTCTGGCAGGATCTCACTCCACATGCACGTAGCAGACTCTTGAATATTTAGGAAGATCTCGGACTCTCAGTTTCATTATGGCACTGGACTCCGGGGGTGGAGAGGGTTGGGTGGGGAGGATGGTTGCATTGTTCTTTAGTGTAATAAGTTACCGATTGTACTTTTTGTTTTCTATTGGAACAATAAAAATCATTTGAACATAAATGATTTGATAAAAGGAAAAAAAAAAAAAAGGGGTAGATGGATGCTTTTCTTGCCAAACTCATCCAATTTGCTATTTTTGAAACCTATTTTCTAGATGGATATCTATGCTGCTGAGCAGTAGTTTATCTAAATCTCAAGGTGGCGTGTTAGAGGCATGGTGTGGGCAGGACTAGGGCAGGCTTATGACTTGAATGACTCAGTATTGACTTCAGTTTTTAATCCACGTGTTTTTATATCGGGACTTTTAGAGACCCCTGAGGAGGACAGTATTGTCGAAACACGGACCGTGTTGGGTCCACAGTTCCCAACGGTTTGGGTCCTAGATATATTTTATGTGAATTATGAATTTGTATATTTCTTAATAAAGTCTGCATCCTGAACATCACCATCTCCACAGAGTTTTTGTCTTCGCTGGATTCATATTTTCTGTGGGATTAAGGGTCAACCTTTTGCTTGTTTTGAACCTTTTTCTGCCATAATCAAACATTTTAGAAAACGTCCAGTGCACAGTTTGGATGTTTGGAGATAGACCTGCCTTAACTCCACAAATTTCAGGGGAGTACTGTGCATTGAATAGTAATCAGGTTCCCTTAGGTATTTTCCCTATCTGTCCTGGCAGGCTCACCATCTAACCGTGATACCTGGGGCAATGGAGTGATTTGTCCAGTCACAAGGAACAGGTGAGACTGAACTCACAACCTCTGTGTGCTGAGGCAGTGACTCAAACCACTAGGCCATCTATCCACTCCATACATGGCTCCTACCAGGGCTGCAGGGATATTTTTACTCTGTGTATTCTGCAGCCTGCCTACCTGAACCCAGTCCTCAGCACTGCCCATTTTCCCTATGATGTGTGTTTGGGGGAGGTAGGTAGATTTTCAGAGAGGGATTTTCTGCAGGTAACTCATGGAAATTCCTTTAGTAATTGCACCTTCATGTGTTTGGGATGAGTCTCAGCAAAATAAGCCTTTCAGAACTTTTGTCGGTCATGCTGCGTGGTTAAAAAATTATTTCCCATCTCCTTCCCCTCACACACAAAAAAACAGGACCACATCCATGGGTTTGTGTCATTACTAAGAACGGTCTAGATCAGTGGTCTCAAACTTGCGGCCCGCCAGGTACTATTTTGAGGCCCTCGGTATGTTTATCATAATCACAAAAGTAAAATAAAACAGTTTCTTGATCATATGTCTCTTTAACTATAAATTACAATATTATTCTTAAGACTTAGCTAAAAGGAAAGATTTATAAACTATAAAGAGTTTTAAAATTACCTCATGCAAAATTGTCATTTCTTTAATAAGACATTAACTATTTTTTCTGAGGCCTTCCAAGTACCTACAAATCTAAAATGTGGCCCTGCAAAGGTTTGGGTTTGAGACCACTGGTCTAGACACACGGTGATATTGATATCTTTCAGAGATATAAAAATAGATGCACAATCACTTTATTAATTTAGTGAAGAAATGAAAATGGGGAAAGTATGTGGAGCATGGCTCATGGAATCCCTTTCTGTGTGCATTTATATGTATATGTTACTATGTATTGATGTACTCTCTGTTTTTGTACTTTCTCTGAAATGTAACAGTTCTCTTGATGTGAATTGCCCAGAACTATTGGTTGGGTGGTATACAAAAAACAAAATTATTATTATTATTATATGTATGTGGCAAAAGCAGCTAGAATGAAGCATAGCTTTGGAAAGAATAAACAAAATAAAACCAAGTGTGATAATACAATACACTATTAGATGTCATTTACAGTTTAACCACATGGTGTCACTGTCCTACAGCAACAAGTACATTAGTTGGCAGTACATTAAGACAGGTATATGATTCAGTAGGTTTCACAGTAAAAACCCCAAGAAAGCAAATGAAACACCTATCTGAATCACTAGAAAGCAAGTTCATTCGAGTTGCATTGTGGTCATACTGATGGGACATGTGGTAGGGAAAGTTTGAGGAGCATCCTCATGGAATTATTTCCATTCATGTGTACGTGTATTTGTGATGTTGTGTGTCTTAAGAACATAAGAATAGCCTTTCTGGGTCAGACCAATGGTCCATCAAGCTCAGTAGCCCATTCTCATGATGGCCAATCCAGGTCACTAGTACCCGGCCAAAACCCAAAGGGTAGCAACATTCCTTGCTACCGATCCAGGGCAAGCAGAGGCTTCCCCCATGTCTTAATAACAGACTATGGACTTTTCCTCCAGGAATTTGTCCAAACCTTTCTTAAAACCAGCTATGTTATCTGCTTGTACCACAACCTCTGGCAATGCGTTCCAGAACTTAACTATTCTCTGTGTGAAAAAAATATTTCCTCCTATTGGCTTTAAAAGTATTTCCCTGCAATTTCGTCGAGTGTCCCCTAGTTTTTGACAGAATGAAAAATCGATCCACCTGTACCCGTTCTACTCCACTCCGGATTTTGTAGACTTCAATCATATCCTGAGAACAAGTGGACTGATATTTTGCTCCATCAAAAATTACAAAGACTAGAAGTTACAGGGAAATATTCTTAAAACCAATAGGAGAAAATATTTTTTCACTCAGAGAATAGTTAAGTTCTGGAACATATTGCTAGAAGATGTGGTAAGAGCGGTTGACATAGTGGGTTTAAAAAAAAACATTTGGATAAATTCCTATAGGAAAAGTTCATAGTCTGCTATTGAGACAGACACGGTGGAAGCCACTGCTTGCCTTGGTTTGGTAGAATGGAAGGTTGCTACTATTTGGAATTTTGCCAGGTACTTGTGACCTGGATTGTTCACCATGAGGTTGGGATACTGGTCTGGATGGGTCATTGGTCTAACCCAGTATAGCTATTCTTATGTTCTTATATTAGGGAGTGCTAGGGAGGTAAAATTCCTAAATGTAATAAATCACTGCTTCGTGAAACAACAAGAAAGGGATCTATTTTAGATTTAGTCCTTAGTGGAATGCAGGGCATACTACAATAGGTAATGGTGTTGGGTCTGCTGGAGAACTGTGATCATAACATGATCAAATTTGAGCTTATATCTGGAGTGAGGCCACAAAAGAAATCTACTGTAGCAGCATTTAATTTTTGGAAGAGTGACTGATAAAACGAGGAGAATGGTTAAAAAAAATTAAAAGGATCAACAGCAAAGGTTATGACTATAAATCAGGGATGGACATTTTTAAAAAAATACCATCTTGGAAGCCCAGATCAGATATATTCCATGTATTTACAAAGGTGAAAAGAAGAGCAAATGACAGCTGGCATAATTAAAAGGTGAAGTGAAAATTAGAGCCAAAAGAACATCTTTTAAAGATTGAAAAAAGGATTCAAATAAAGAAAATAAGAAGCAACATAAGCACTGGCAAGTTAGATGCAAAGCATGAAGGCTAAAAGAGAATATGAAGAAAAACTTGCCAAAGAGTCAAAAACTCATAGTAACAACTTTTCAGCTAGATCAGAAGCAGAAAACCTGTAAAAGAATCGTTGGATCAACAAGGAACAAAAAGGGTACTCAGGGAGGATACAGCCATAGTGGAGAAACTGAATGAATTCTTTGCTTTGGTCTTTACAGAAGAAGATGTAAGAAATAGAGAATGACACGAGGAAAAAATTTGTCTCAGTCACTGCCCCGTCCCCGCGACCACTGTCCCTGTCACTGCCCTGTCCCTGCCCCATCCCCATCCCTGCAACCACTATCCCCGCCTCCATTGTCCCCGTCCCCACAACTACTATCCTCACAGCATCCATACATCTGAAAACCTGGCTTTTCTCAAAAACCTAACTCTCCCTCCTCTCCCGACATTCTAGCCCGCTAACACTCTTCCTTCTCCGATCTTCACCCAACCCTTCCTTGGAGTTCCTTTCTCATTATAATTCCTGTAAACCGTGCCGAACTCCACAAATGTGGAGATGGTGCGGTATATAAACCCAAGATTTAGTTTAATTTAGTTTACTAACCTCAGTACTGCAATATTTAGCTTATTACTTCTTTATAAATCAAAGTTTTGGCTGCTGAACTAGAGAAAGAGATGTTCAGTTGGCAGGGCTTTGTTTATAAATTTTTATCAACACAACTAATATACTACTTTATCCTAAAGCAAAAAAGGAAATAAATAAATAGAATTTTCTTTTTCTATCTTTATTGCCTGACGAACTTGCTGCACTTCTTTGAGGGAGTAAACAGGTGGATAGACAAGGGCGGCCCGGTCGACATTGTATATTTGGATTTTCAGAAGGCGTTCGACAAAGTTCCACATGAACGACTACTTTGGAAAATTGCATGCCATGGAATTGAGGGTGAAATACTCACATGGATTAAAAACTAGTTGGAGCATAGGAAACAGAGAGTGGGGGTAAATGGACAATTCTCAGACTGGAAGAGCGTCACCAGCAGGGTGCCGCAGGGCTCGGTGCTTGGACCTGTGCTCTTCAACATCTTTATAAAAGATCTGGACATTGGAATGACGAGTGAGGTGATTAAATTTGCAGACAATATAAAGTTATACAGAGTAGTGAAGACACAGGGGGATTGTGAAGAACTGCAGAGTGACATAATCAAGCTCGAGAAATGGGCATCGACATGGCAGATGAGGTTCAATGTGGATAAGTGCAAAGTGATGGATGTCCAGGGCGGTACTTAGAGAGACCTCCCAGGAAAGGGACTTGGGAGTTCTGATCGACAAGTCCATAAAGCCATCTGCATAATGTGCTGTGGCAGCAAAAAGGGCAAACAGAATGCTAGGAATGATCAAGAAGGGGATCATGAACAGATCAGCGAAGGTTATCATGCCGCTGTACCGGGCCATGGTACTGCTGTACCGGACCATGGTACTGCGTCCAGCACTGGTCGCCATACATGAAGAACACGGTACTACTTGAAAGGGTCCAGAGAAGAGCAACTAAAATGGTTAAGGGGATGGAGGAGTTGCCGTACACTGAGAGATTGGAGAAGCTGGGCCTCTTCTCCCTTGAAAAGAGGAGACTGCGAGGGGACATGATCGAAACATTCAAAATACTGAAGGGAATAGACTTAGTAGAGAAAGACAGACTGTTCACCCTCTCCAAGATAGGAGAACAAAAGGACACTCTCTAAAGTTGAAAGGGGATAGATTCCGTACAAACATAAGGAAATTCTTCTTCACCCAGAGAGTGGTAGAAAACTGGAAAGCTCTTCCAGAGTCTGTTATAGGGGAAAACACCCTCCAGGGTTTCAAGACAAAGTTAGACAAGTTCATGCTAAACTGGTGAGACTGGATTCATTTGGAGCACTGTTCTTGACCTTGGGGCCACCGCATGAGTGGACTGCTGGGCAGGATGGACCACTGGTCTGACCCAGCAGTGGCAATTCTTATGTTCTTATGGTTTCTGCTTTCCTCATCTTTTCATTCAATTCCTTCCATCCACTGTCTGTCTTCTCTCAGCGCCTTCCATTTGCTCTGTTACTGTGTCTCTCCCTTCATTCCCCCCCCAATTGGTCTGGCACCCATCTTCTTCCTTCCGCTGCCCCCATAGTCTGGCATCTCTGTCTTCTTCCCTTCCAGCATCTTCTAATCACTCTCTGTACCCTATTTCTCTTCAGCGTCTTCTTCCTACTCTCTGTTCCCCATTTCCCTTCAACGTCTTTTCCCCACTCTGCCTTCCCCATTTTTTCCCTTCAGTGTCTTCTTCCACTCTGCCTTCCCCATTTTTTCCCTTCAGCATCTTCTCTCCACTCTGCCTTCCCCATTTTTTCCCTTCAGCATCTTCTCCCCACTCTGCCTTCCCCATTTTTTCCCTTCAGCATCTTATCCCCACCACCACCCTTCCCTCTCACCACCTCACCGCCCTTCAGTATCACTCGCTTGGCCCAAGAATCTTCCTCCTTCCCCCTTGTGTCAAGAGGAGAAGCTTCTGCCCAAACACACGCGACTGCAGGTAGCTCGGCCGGCTTCAGCAAGTTACTTTACTAATGTGCCGCAAAGGTAAGGGGGAGGGAGATAGATTCGGTAGGTAGGAAGGAGGGAGGGGGCCGCGTGCGTGATCGGTGACCATGTGCATTCCCTCTCTTAACTGCGGGGACAAGGCCATTCACTGCTCCACGGAGTGGTGGATGGCCTTGTCCCCGTGCCCGTAGTGAGCACTTTCCCCCCACCACCACTGTTTCGGCGGGTAACAGCCACCACGTCATTCTCTAGTAAGAAATTTACCTGAATCAGAAATGTTTTTCAAGGGTGACAATGTGGCGAACTGAAAGAAATCTCAGTGAATCTGGAAGATGTATTGAGCCAAAACACCAAGTTAAAGAGTGATAAATCACCTGGACTGGACGACATACATCCCAGGGTACTGTAAGAACTCAAACATGAAATTGCTGTTAGTGATTTGTAACCTGTTACTAAAATTGTCTCTAGTACCTGAAGATTGGAGGGTGGCCAATGTTATGCCAATTTTTAAAAAGGGCTCCAGGGACAATCTGGGAAATTACATACCACTAAACCTGTCTTCAGTGCCAGGCAAAATAGTGGAAACTATTATAAAATGTAAAATTATGGAACACATAGACAAATATAGTTTAATGGGACAGAGTCAGCATGGGTTCATCAAGGGAAGTCTCGCCTTACCAATTTGCTTCATTTATTTGAAGGTGTGAATAAACATGTGGATAAAGGTGAGCTGGTTGATTTAGTGTATTTAAATATTCAGAAAGCTTTTGACCTAGTTCTGCATGAAAGACTCCTAAAAAATTAAAAAGTCAGGGGATAGGAGACAATGTTTTGCTGTGGATTAGGAATTGGTTATTGAACAGAAAACAGAGGGTAGAGTTAAATGTCCATTTTTCTCGATGGAGGAGGGTAAATAGTGGAATGTCACAGGATCTAGAGTAAGGCCAGTATTGTTTAACATATTTATAAATGATCTGGAAATTGGAACAAGCGAGGTAATTCAATTAGCAGATGACACAAAACTATTCAAAGTTGTTAAAACACATGAGGACTGTGAAAAATCGCAGAAAGACCTTAATAAATTGGACTGGGTGTACAAATGGCAGATGAAATTTAATGTGGACAAATGCAAAGTAATGCACATTGGGAAGAATAATCCAAATCATAGTGTCCTTATGCTAGGGTCCACCTTAGGAGTCAACACCCAAGAAAAAGATCTGGGTGTCATTGTAGACTCTACGCTAAGATCTTCGGCTCAGTGTGTGGCTGCAGCAAAAAAAAAGCAAACAGGATGCTAGGAATTATTAGGAAAGGGATGGCAAATAAGACCAAGAATATTATAGTGCCTCTGTACATGGTGCGACCTCACCTTAAGTATTGTGCATAATTTTGGTTGCAGTATCTAAAAAAGATATAGCAGAATTAGAAAAGGTTCAAAGAAGAGCAACCAAAATGATGAGGGGAGGGGGGGTGATGGACCTCCTCTCATATGAGGAAAGACTAAAGAGGTTAGGACTTTCAGCTTAGATAAGAGATGGCTGAAGAGGGATATGATTCAGATCTACAAAATCCTGAAAGGTGTAGAATGGGCAAGAGCGAATCGATTTTTCACCCTTTCAAAAAGCACAAAAGCCAGGGGACACTCAATGAAACGAAACAAATGGGAGTAAATATTTTTTCACTGGAACTTGTTGCCAGAGGATGTGATAACAGCGGTTAGAATAGTTGAGTTTTAAGAAAGGTTCGGACAAGTTCCTGGAGGAAAAGTCCATAGTCTGCTATTGAGACATGCATGGGTAGCGTGGAATGTTGCTACTATTTAAGTTTTTGTCAGGTATTTGTAACCTGGATTGACCATTGTTGGAAACAGGAAACTGGACTAGATGGACCAATGGTCTGACCTAGTATGGCCATTCTTATGTTCTTACGCATTCACCAGCGGCTGGTAAATATATCATTCTACTTGAGTTTATCCGCTAAGTCCCTTCCCTTACCTTGTTTAAAAGCAGACTGAAAACTCACCTTTCTGGTATAGCCTTTAACCCATAACCCTACTCCCCACTGCCCACCAACCTAGCCAGCAGATTAACCATTCCCTTGTTTGTCTGTTTAGATTGTAAGCTCGTTTGAGCAAGGACTGTCTTCTTTGTGACTCTGTACAGAACTGCGTACGTCTGGTAGCGCTATAGAAATAATTAATAGTAACAGTAGGTGTATATGTATATGTTTAGACAGGCAAAAAAAATGTGTCTAACCATCTCAATACTGCTTGAATAATAAAGTATTGCTGCTGATATATAGCGATGCTAATGTATGCATTCATTTAAAGCTGCTGCTGCTGCCATTTACATTAAAAATGGTGACTGCTGAAGATTATCTCTCATAATTCCTAATTATATGCAATACAAAAATCTTTCAAAACACTGGAAGTGAACAATACTGACCTACAGAGCCTTCTTCTGAGCTTGATTTATGGAGAGAGAGTCTGAAACACAAAAGAAAGGATTATTGCGTTAACAGTACCACAAGGGAAGTGTCTTGTTACAAGTACACTATAAAACTTCAAAAGCATCAACACTTCTCTGTTCCTCGTGATCCCTGCTGACAGATAAAGGGTTTTCTCTAATACGAAGCAGGATCCTTTTCGATACTGTGCCTCTTTAACCTCCCATAACCTGAATGTTTGTCTCAAGGAACTAAAACAGGGTTCTTATGATCAGAAACATTAATGAATGAAAAGAAGAATCCAGCATATGTTTGAAGTAGGGTTGCCATTTTTATTACACTTTTAATTGCACTTAAAGGTATGTCATTTCTTTATTTTTCCCCTCCACTGCAGCTCCTTGTGACTCTGGGCAACTCACTTAACCCTCCATTGCCCAGAGTAATAAGAAGCTGCAGTGTGGGGGGGAGGGGGATGGGAATGACTATATATTTTAATCAAAATGCAATCCTAAAAGAATTACAGAATAAAAAGTAAAGCTAAGAACACAAAATGCAAAATTTTTTTTTTTTAAAAAATCTAAAACAGAAAATTAAGCCCAGTAAGAAGCAAAGAAAAAAATGGCAGTGTCGCTTTGAGGTGAAAAAACAAACAAACTAGAATTATGGCTGGCAGTAGTACATAAGGATCAAGAGATTTTTATGTCACTGTTCAAAGATCCTCAGTAGTTATTGGTCTGCTGGGGTAGAATTCCAAAAATGCACTATTGCATTACTGCATGTTAACATGCATTAAAATGCTATTTACCACAGGGCTCATTTATGCAATTTTTTAAATTTATTTAAAAATGTATTACCCGCAACATCCTACAATTCTGAACCGGGTACAATAAAACATACACAGTAAAATCATGACATAAAACAAACACAATAAAATACAGCACTGAAATAAATAATATTCAAATAAATACTTAAATAGTCTTAACAAGTTTCCTAAACTGCAACACATTAGTATCATTCTTTACCTTAACAGGTAAGGGTTTCCACAAGGATGTACACTGCACTGTCATCCTCCTCCGATGAACACTTCAAAGCCTCACTACTTTAACTGACAGAACTTCAAGAAGCAAAGCAACCATTTAAGTGTTAGCAGCTTTAAACAGAATTTGAATGGATGGAAAGGATTTTCTGCCTCAGAACAGCTCCAAATGGATCCAGACTTGAAATCTTCAGACTGCCAGCCAGCAAGACACTGACTATGACCTCCGTCCCCATGGATCCTCATCCACGAGGTCAGGGGTGGGAAAGGCAGCCCATGCCTTGAAACCCGGGTGGGTTTCACTCCAGATGCATACAGCCTGCGCTTGAAACCCGTGACAAGGTCACTGGCAAGTAGACTACCAGGGGAAGGGACCCCGAGTCTAGATATGGTGGCTCACAGCAGGCTGGCTCCACAGATCCACCAGATTTCTCTGTGAAGCAGCAGTCTGGCACCCTAGGACTGCGTCCTTTCCTCCAACAAGGGACCACTGGAAAGAGGTCTCAAGGCACTGAAGTCACCGAGAAAACTATTTTTAAGTGAAAAAGAAGCAGAGCAACTGCAAAAGACTTCTGCATGGATTACTTGCAGAAATGGTAACTGGATATATTTGCTAGCTCTCAGGCTAAGGGGGTGGAGCACGTGCTTATAAAAATTTGTGGATTTCTGCAACTCCCACATTGCGGGTTGGGATTGAACACCTAGCATATGGAATCCAGAAGGGACATAACAGAAAGGATGTTGCAACTTCTAGTAAACTAGGCCCTCTTTTACTTCGCCATGGTAGAGGTTTCTACTGCGGCTCGTGGCACTAAATGCTTAGACACTGCTCCAATGCTCATAGGAATTCTATGAGTGTCGGAGCAGTGTCGAAGCATTTAGTGCCACGGGCCACGGTAGAAACTTCTACCACGGCTTAGTACAGGGGGGGGGGGGTTAATATAATAGTCTTAATACTATTATATCTCAATATAAGTTGTTGTAATAACATGCAAAAGCCCATTACTGGAGTTCCAAACAATTAAAAGGAGAAAATAAGAAGGAATAACTAAAGAAAACTTTCCTAACAGGAAAGCATTTTTAAAAAATGTCCAAAAATCAGGGAAAGAGTCCAAAAATTAGCTGATAATGAACCAAAAAATTTTCCCATGCAGGGATATCTTCAAAAGCTAAATAACACAAAAAAGAGAAGAAAATGGAGTGAAATCATATAAGCACGAAGGGCAGAAGTCACCAGGGCTAGAATCTAAAAGCCAAAATGTGAAATTATTCTTGGTTTCTAGGCATATTCTAAGAAGTAAATGCAATGTGGAAGACTCCCTTTGCTTTGGTATTTGCGATGTTCTTAAACAAACTGTATTTATTTCGGGATTCTAACTTTTCTAAAGTACACAGTTAGACTGGTGCTAATTTGCAGGTATGAAACAGCAGAAAATAGCCGCTCTCCCAAATTTAGGAAAACAAGCAATCTGCTACTGACAAGGAAGTATCACCAAAGCTCTGAAGCAGTGGAAAAGTCAGGCACTGAGAAACTAAGCTACCTCAAGTCTTGTACTCTCTGGCTGAGCCAGGAATGGGGGGTGCTGCAGAACAGTGTTCAAAGCCCTAAAGGCTAGGGTTACTAGATGTCTGGATTTCCCCGGACATGTCCTCTGATAACCCTACTAAAGGCAAAAGTCTTCAATGCAAGGCCCATAAACCAATGGCAGCCCACGGAGACCTTTCGGGTGTCTCATGCTGCACTCTGGAGTTTCATCCCCCATCCCCATCCCCTAGAATGCTAGGAACGATTAAGAAGGGGATCACAACAGATCTGAAAAGGTTATCATGCCGTTATACCGGGCCATGGTATGCACCACCTGGAATACTGCGTCCAACACTGGTCACCGTACATGAAAAAGGACATACTACTACTCGAAAGGGTCCAGAGAAGAGCGACAAAAATGGTTAAGGGGCTGGGGGAGTTGCCCTATAATGAGAGGCTAGAGAAACTGAGCCTCTTCTCCCTTGAAAAGAGAACACTGAGAGGGGATATGATCGAAACATTCAAGATATTGAAGGGAATTGACTTAGTAGAGACAGAGAAATTGTTCACCCTCTTCAAGGTGAAGAGAACGAGAGGGAACTCGCTAAAGTTAGAAGGGAAAAGATTCCGTACAAACGTAAGGAAGTTCTTTTTCACCCAGAGAGTGGTGGAGGTCTGGAACGCTCTCCCGGAGGCTGTTATAAGGGAAAGCACCCTTCAGGGATTCAAGCCAAGGTTGGATAAGTTCCTACTGGAACAGAACATACACAAGTAAGGCTAGATTCAAATAGGGCACTGGTCTTTGACCTAAGGGCCACCGTGTGAGCGGACTGCTGGGCACGATGGACCACTTGTCTGACCCAGCAGCGGCAAATCTTATGTTCTTATGTTATAACAGGGCAGAATCAACACAGACTGGTCATGCGTTCATGGATCACCTTTGTCTTTTTCCCTTCTTTTGTAAGAAATTTTATCACTGAACAATGCTCCAAATCTAGCAGTTTCTTACTTGATTCACACGAGGACTCTCCTGACATCCTGTCTCTTAGAATGTTAGACTCACACTGAGCCACAACTGAGTAAGCTTGAGACATGTCATAACATGCACAGACTTGTTTCAACATGCTTGCTACTTTCTTTCATACTCAGGTAGAGAAATTATTTAACACCTCTCATATTACTCTTAGAACCCTTTTCTTCCTTGTCTTTCTCCTAGTCCCTTTCTGAAGGCTATTTAAATCTACATGCCTATTACAGACTGAAAGAGTAGTAGTTGGTCTCTATGAGTTTTAATGCTACTCATAATAAACACTACAGCCAGTAGCATAGTAAGGGAGGGTGAGAGCTGACTTGGCAGGGAAACCAGCATCTCTCCTACCCCCTCAACATGGGAGGGGGTCTTTTAAATGCATCCTCCTTCCCACCCACCTCTTGTAGCTGTCACTGGCAGCGAGTAGGGTCTCCCCCCTACTGCTTGTGCCGGCCTCAGCCTTTTCTCTGATGTCACTTGCTGTTTGTGGGACCAGGAAGTGATGTAAGAGGGCAGGCTCAGCTGGCGCAAGCATGGGTAGGAGAATCTGCTTGCTGTCAGTGACAAATACAAGAGGTACAGTAGTAGTGAGAAGTGTAACTCTTACTTTTTTTTCTTAAACTTATATATAAAAGGTATAAATAGTTTCTCTGAAGCAATTATCTCAGGTTTGAATATTCAAGTTAAAGTAAACCTATAGTCTAGAACAGTGGTTCTTAACCTTGTTGGAGGTACTGAACCCCACCAGTTTCATATGCGTGTTCACCGAACCCGTCTTTATTGGAAAAATAAAATATGATTTTTACAAATTCAAAACATAGGTATACAGTGAGGGAAAAAAATAATATCAATTTTGAAAACAAAAAAGTTCTCCTATATTTCGAATAATAATAACATAATAATGAAATTTATTGCAAATCAGTGTGACTTCTGCTGTTGCCTCTCAGAGTCCAGTTCAGAAATGCGCGGCTTTACCTGGCAAGTGCCACTCTCATGTCATTTTCGCAACAAAGTCTGTTCCTTTTCTTCATTTTTATGTCCAGCATCCTTGAAAAGGATTGCTCGCAAAGATATGTTGTAACAAACGGTATGAAAATTTCCAGAGCTTTCTTAGCAATAACAGGGTACGTTACCAATTGTTGACACCAAAACGTTGAGAGCGTTGTTGTTCTGAAGAGCTGCTGTTGAACCTGGCTCTGCTGAATTTCAATGATTTCATCGAGGTATTCATCATTGACATCTGTTGTCTCAACACTAAACGTGAACGGCTGTCTCACCCATGCTGGATATGACTCTCTTGTAGGGAAGTATCCGTCAAGAGACTTTGCAAGCTCATCTAAGTGCGTGGCAATAGTTTGCTTCAGTTCCGCGGGTACAGAAATGTCTCCGATTCCAGATACATCTTCGATCTTACTTACACAGTTGTCTAGCAGGGGAAAGTTTGCGAAGTTATCGTTTTCTGTTCGTCGTTTCCATAATGGTAGCTTTTTTTGAAAAGCTTTCAGGTTTTCTTCCGCTTAGATGATGTTGACTCCACCACCCTGCATCTGCTTATTGAGATGATTGAGAGCTGCAAAGATATCAGCCATGTACGCTAAAAATGAGAATGAAAGCACAGTTACTTACCGTAATAGGTGTTATCCAGGGACAGCAGGCATATATTCTCACATGTGGGTGCTTTATCCCAGGACAAGCAGGCATGATATTCTCACATGTGGGTGACGTCATCTACGGAGCCCCGATGCGGAAGCATTTTCAAGCAAACTTGATTGAAGATTTAAGTTTGCTCTGCTGCTCCACGCATGCGTGCCTTCCTGCTCCACTAGGGGGTGCATCCCCTCGTGGTCTCCAGTTCACTTAACTAGCCAAGAAGCCAACCTCGGGGAGGTGGGCGGGTTGTGAGAATATATGCCTGCTGTCCCTGGATAACACCTGTTACGGTAAGTAACTGTGCTTTATCCCAGGACAAGCAGGCATGATATTCTCACTAGTGGGTGACCTCCAAGCTAACTGAAAAGGGATGGAGGGAAGTTGGCAATTTAAGCAAATAGATTTCGCAGTACCGATTGGCCGAACCGGCCATCGCTTCTGGACAGTGAGTCCAGACAGTAGTGGGAGGTGAAGGTATGAACCGAAGACCAAGTGGCAGCCTTGCAGATTTCCTCAATGGGTGTGGACCTGAGGAACGCTACGGAGGCTGCCATCGCTCGGACTTTGTGTCCCGTTACTCGACCATGCAGCGCGAGACCAGTCTGAGCGTAGCAGAAGGAGATGCAATCGGCCAACCAGTTGGACAAGGTGCGTTTGGAAACTGGGTGACCTAACCGGTTTGGGTCGAAGGACAAAAACAGTTGTGGGACTTTCCGGTGTGATTGAGTGCGTTGGAGGTAAAAGGCCAACGCTCTCTTGCAGTCAAGAGTGTGGAGCGCCACTTCTCCGGGGTGAGAGTGGGGCTTGGGGAAAAACACAGGTAAGACAATGGACTGATTGAGATGGAAATCAGACACTACTTTAGGTAAGAACTTTGGGTGGGTGCGGAGTACCACCTTGTCGTGGTGGAATACCGTGAAGGGTGGGTCCGCTACCAGAGCTTGTAGCTCACTAACCCGCCGGGCGGACGTGAGCGCGAGTAGGAAAATTACCTTCCAAGTGAGGAATTTTGGATGGCATTTGTCTAGGGGCTCGAATGGAGGTTTCATTAGTTGAGCCAGAACCACGTTAAGGTCCCAAACCACCGGGGGAGGTTTGAGAGGGGGGTGGACGTTCAGCAGACCCTTCATGAAGCGAGAGACTAAGGGATGGAGCGAGAGGGCTTTCCCTTCCAGGGGCTGATGAAAGGCCGTGATTGCACTGAGGTGTACTCGAATGGAGTTGGTTTTTAGGCCGGAGTGAGATAATTGAAGTAAATAGTCAAGGAGCAAATGGACGGGGGCCGACACCGGGTCCTGGCTGTGGGAGGCGCACCAGGTTGAGAATCTGGTCCACTTTTGGGAGTAGCAGGTTCTCGTCGAGGTTTTTCTAGAGGCCTCCAATATCTCCTTGACTGATTGAGACACGGGTAGAGCAGTCAGGGGGAGAGAAACCAAGCATTCAGATGAAGAGATTGAAGATTGGGATGTAACAGTGAACCCTGACCCTGTGATAGTAGAGAGGGAAACAGAGGCAGAGGCAGTGGATCTCTGGCACTGAGTTGAAGTAGAAGGGAAAACCACGGCTGGCGTGGCCAGCGAGGGGCGATCAGGATCAGGGTGGCTTGTATTGTTTTCAGGTGGACAAGCGTCTGCAGTATTAGAGGGAACGGCGGGAACGCGTACAGGAACCTTCCCTCCCAGTCGAGGAGGAAGGCGTCGGCCTCGAGCCGGTCCGGGGAGTGTATCCAGGAGCAGAAGAGAGGCAGCTTGTGGTTGTGGGGGGATGCGAACAGGTCTATTTGAGGCGTCCCCCACTGTTCGAACACCCATCGTAGGGTCTGAGAGTGTAGTGACCACTCGTGTGGCTGGAGGATGCGGCTGAGTCTGTCCGCCAGACAGTTTTGTTCTCCTTGTATGTACACCGCTCGAAGGAAGGTGTTGTTGGAGATTGCCCATTTCCAGAGGCGCAGGGCTTCCCGACAAAGGGACCAAGACCCTGTCCCCCCTGTTTGTTTACATAGTACATCGCTACCTGGTTGTCGGTTCGGATGAGAACCACTCGGTCGTGGAGCAGATGTTGGAAGGCTACAGCTGCGAGATAGATGGCCCGAAGCTCTAGCACGTTGATGTGGCAGCGACGGTCTTGTGCTGACCACATCCCTTGGGTGCGTAGGCCGTCCAGATGGGCTCCCCAAGCGTACTCCGACGAGTCTGTGGTGAGTACCTTGCTGTGGGGTGGGGTGAGGAAGAGCAAACCTTTGGAAAGATTTGAAGAGTCGGCCCACCAGCGGAGCGATTGTTGCAATGAAGGAGTCACTGTCACGGGACGGTCGATCGGGTCCCGGTCTTGACGCCATTGAGAGGCCAGGGTCCATTGAGGGATTCTCAGATGGAGGCGGGCGAAGGGTGTGACATGGACGGTGGAGGCCATGTGGCCCAGGAGAGTCATCATCTGTCGAGCTGATACCGAGGTCAGCCGGGAGATCCTTCGGCTCAGACTTACTAACGCCTCTCGGCGCGGAGGGGGGAGGAAGGGACGGAGGCGAACCGTGTCCAGCGTGGCCCCGATGAACTGTAGGGACTGCGAGGGGCGTAGTTGGGATTTTGGGAAGTTTATTTCGAACCCCAGACTTTGTAGGTAGGTAATAGTCTGTTGGGTCGCTGAGATAACCTCTTCCCTGGACGGGGCTTTGATTAGCCAGTCGTCCAGGTAGGGGAATACCTGGAGGCCCTGGGAACGTAAGGTTGCTGCGACCACCACGAGGCACTTGGTGAAGACTCGAGGTGATGATGCTAGGCCGAAGGGGAGGACTCTGTATTGTAGGTGCCAGTCCCCTACCTGGAAGCGCAAGAACTTGCGGTGAGCGGGGTGCACTGGGACATGTGTGTACGCCTCCTTGAGATCGAGGGAGCAGAGCCAGTCGCCCTCGTCGATCAGGGGATAAAGTGTCGGTAGGGAGAGCATCCGAAATTTTTCCCGTACCAGAAATTTGTTGAGGCGTCTCAAGTCTAGTATTGGGCGTAGGTCTCCCATTTTTTTCGGTACCAGGAAGTAACGGGAGTAGAAGCCCTTCCCCCGTTGGTCAGGGGGAACCTCCTCCACTGCTCTCAGGCGAAGCAGGTCTCGAGCTTCGGAGAGGAGTAGGGGTAGCTGAGTCCGGTTGGGAGGACAATTCCTTGGGGGGTTGTCCGGAGGAATGGCCCGAAAGTTGAGAGAGTATCCTGATGAGATCACGCCAAGGACCCATGCGTCCGACGTGAATTGTTCCCAGCGAGGTTAAAAGGCTTTGAGCCGACCCCCGATGGGAAGGAGGCCTGGGACTATGGCGGAGGGGGCCCGCCCCCTTCCGCGTATCCCATCAAAAGGACGGGGATGGTTTGGTAGTCGCAGGCGGTTGGGACTTGGGCATGGCCCGGTGGTGGGCTTGCGGACGCCTGGGTGGGGGCCGCGAGAAGGCAGGGGTGGATTTTTGTGGGTAGCGGCGCGGAGGGGCCCTATACGGCCTGGATGCGGGCGGTTTTGGCTTTTGTCGGATAAGGGAGGCAAACGAGCGTTCATGTTCGGAGAGGCGTTTTGTAGCTGCCTCGATAGTGTCATCGAACAGTTCTTTTCCCACGCAGGGGAGGTTAGCCAACCGGTCCTGTAAGTTGGGGTCCATGTCGACCAGGCGCAGCCAAGCTAGTCGGCGCATGGCGATAGCAAAGGCTGCCTCTCTGGAGGAGAGTTCGAAGCCATCGTAGGCCGCGTGGAATAGATGAAGGCGCAGGTTGGAGAGGGACTCCAAAAGCAGGCCGAACGTTCCTTGCCGGGAGGCCGGTAGGTCAGTCTCAAAGGCTTTTTGTCAATAGTCCAATGAGGTGTTTGAGGTAGGATGTGAAGGTGAAAGTGTAGCTTTGCACCCTAGAGGCGTTTTGATATAGTCTCCTGCCGAATTTGTCCAGGGTTCGGCCTTCTCGGCCTGGGGGGACCGCTGCTGAGACCCTGGATGGGTGAGCCTTTTTCAAGGAGGATTCTACTAGCAGCGATTGGTGGGAGAGCTGTGGTTGTTCGAATCCCGGGTAAGGTACTGTGCGGTACTTGGCCTCCATTTTGGAGGGTACGGCTGTGACCATGTAGGGGGTCTCCAGGTTCCTGAAGAAGGCCTGTTGGAGTACCGGGTTAGGTGGTAAGCGAAGGGACTCTCTGGGCAGTGATGGCATATCCAGCTCCGCCAGGTACTCCTTGGAGTATCTGGAGTCGGACTGGAGGTCTAAGTCCAAGGCGTGGCCCATGTCTTGGACAAAGCGAGTGAAGGATGGCCGGGATGTTCCCGGGGCCCCGTGCGGGGTTGGTGAACGAGACCTTCGTCGGGTGGAGAAGGATGGGGAGGCTTCCCTCGAGTATCGAGGTTCCTGCTCCGATCCATGCTCCGAGGCCGGGGAAGCACTGTGAAAGTGTTCCGGTGTTGTGGATCTTCGGCGTCTCGAGGAGCCCCTCGGAGACGATGCCGGGGTTCGGGGTACCGATCGATGTCGAATCGGTGACCTCGATCCGGACTCCCTCGGGGAAAACCTGCGACCTCGGGTCGGGGTCCCGGCCCGAGGGGGGGTTCGGAGGATGCGCGGGTTGGAGAGTGATAACTCAGCCACCCTTAGAGGTCCCGTACGCGGTGTGGGAGAACGGCCTCGTAGAGTTGGTGAACCTCGGGCCTTCTTGGAGGTACGGCGGTTCGAGGTTTCTGTCGTTTTAGCCCGACGTTTTGCCCCTCGGCGGTCTGCGGAGGGAGAGCGTCTCGGGTGCCTCGGCGAGGAGTCCGAGGAGGATGGGATGCGGCGGGGATTGCGCACCTTTCCTCGAGGTTGTTCGATGCGAGGCTCAGGCTGGTCTGGCACAATCGGGGTCGAGGTCAAAGCCGATTGAAACTGGGCCATTGCAGCGGACAGCTCCAACGTGATCATCGCTCGGAGTAGGTCCTGGAAGACGGGCACGGACAGCATCGAAGGCATGTCCACTGCCTCGGTGCACTCAACCGGGGGCGACCTCGTATCAGAGTATTCCCGTGTGGGGTCACGTGATGCGCACGAAGTAAACGGACGTGCGTTGCTGGGCTCCGCGAACCGAACACCAAAACCCTGATAAATATCCGAATTGGCAGCTGCGGGGGGTGCGCTGGACTGGCAGGCACGGAGCGTCGGGACCGGGAGGTTCGGCGGTGTGTTTTTCCGTGCGGAAGAAGCCCCGGAATGCCCATAAAAACAGCAAAAACCCCGAAGAGCAAAAACAGCACGCTGGAGCCAAAAATGGCGTCGGCTCCCGCCTCGCCGCCGCTGGAGCTGGGCGACTGGGCTATAGAGATCTCTCGCCTGGTGACCACTGCCCTGGAGGACCGCCTAAATAAACTGCAATCGGCGGTGGATGGGATCAATGAAAAATTTGAGACCCAGGCTCAGCGGCTCACAGAGGTGGAGAACCGTGTTTCAGCTGGGGAGGATGAGGCCCTTCAGACACAGCGGCGGGTGGATAGCCTGCAATCACAGGTGGCTGCCCTCACGGAAAAACTTGAGGACACGGAGAACCGCCAGAGAAGAAATAACCTGAGGGTTGTGGGGCTTCCGGAGCTGCAGGGTGCGGATGCACTGTACCTGTTTTTCCATTCCTGGCTGCCAGAACATCTTGGCTTAGAGACCTCGGCCATGTCTTTTGTGTGTGAAAGAGCACACAGGCTGGGAGCCACTTCAGGAGCTAACTCGAAGCCCAGAGCGGCTATTGCCCGGTATGTGAACTGGAAGGAGAAGGAACAAATCTTGAAGGCGTATCGTTTGGCTGGTGGTCTGCAGTATGAGGGACAGCGGTTGCTCCTCTTTAATGACTATTCTGCGGGTGTGTCCTCTCGGCGGAGGGAAATGGCGCCCATCTGTACCACCCTGCATCGCAAGGGGGTACGTTTTGCTCTGGTATACCCTGCAAGCTTGCGGATCTGGAGAGAAGGCAAGGTGCATACTCTGCTGACCAAGGGGGAGGCGCAGCGCTTCTTGGATTCCATCAACGCCGCTGACCCATCTGGAGAGGGCGGAGGAGTCCCGGGCAGCTGAAGATCTGACGGGGTGGCCTGTTCAGTGCTGGCAAGAGTCCCCTGTTGGTCCCGACGGTCCTCATCTGGGACTGCATGATCTTCTGATTTGATGCCGTTTGGTTCTGTTCTGTCCTGTGTATCTTTGACCTGGACCTTTCTGGAGATTGCGAGGGGGCTTGTGGTGGCTCCGCAGAGGAGGACGCGGCTGGCCCCTGCCTTTACCGTGGCAGGTGCGGCTGGTGTGCAGGGCCACCCTGTTGGGGAATTGGATGCCTTGTCACCGTCCGGAGACTGTTTCTGTCCGGAGCTGGTGATTATGTTCTTGTTTTCTGTTAACAGGGTATATTGCTCTAGAAGCTGTCATTTCTAGCTAGTACTGGTTCGTGGGTTGCCCAGCTCACTGACCCCTATTCTTAGATTTCCCTTATGGGATTTTGTTTTCCTGTACTGGTTTTGTTGGGTCTGTGGGGGATTTGGGGAGAGTCCTGGGGGCAAATTCTTTGGGATTGGGGAGGGGGGTGGGGGTGTGTGCTTGTTGGGATGTTTGGTAGTGGTTTGTGGGATGTTTGGAGGGCTGAATGGCAGTGTGGTTCGGGGCGGGTTAGGGGTGTGTGTGTGGGACTGCCACCTTTCTATACTATCTTGGGGCCCGCGGCTTCCGGACGGGGCCGGAAGCACGTGGGGGCGGTTGTTTTCATGCCCTACTGGCAGCGAGGGGAGGGTCTTAGCTGGGAGGGCCCTCTCCTCTTGACACTACTATTAGTATTTCCTGTCTTGTTCTTTAGGTTTCTATTTGATAATGGTTAACCTTCGCATTTCCACATATAATGTAGATGGTATCCATTCTCCTGTAAAGAGAAAAAAGCTGCTGAATTGGTTCAAGAAAAATCACATAGATATTGCTTACCTGCAGGAGACCCACCTATCGGGGGTTGAGCATGCCAAGTTGCGTCGGGAGTGGGTGGGGGAGGTATGCTCCTCTTCTTTTAATTCCAGACAGCGGGGGGTTGCGATTTTGTTTCACAAACAATTACCTATACATATCCATAAAACCCTGCAGGATAAGGAGGGGCGATATGTAATAGTTCTGGGGGAATTGTGGGGCCAGAAATGGATGTTTTGTAATCTCTATGCCCCTAATGTGTATAGTCACCGATTTTTTTCTGGGCTTTTGGCCCATATAGCTCAGTACTCCGATTATCAACTTCTGGTGGGAGGGGACTTTAATATCACGGCTGATCCCTCCATGGACTGTAGGCCGGCAAGGGTGTGTTCGGGGGACCATGGAGCCAAGGGGGTAAATTTTCTGATGGACCAGTTGCATTTAATGGATCTGTGGCGGACTTTACATCCTACTGAGCTTACATATACTTTTTACTCGCACCCTCATGATGTTTATGCCCGTCTGGACTACTTTCTGGCGTCGCCCTCGCTGCTCCCGCAGGTAGACCATGTCTCTATTGAGGAGGTTCCCTTATCGGACCATTCCCCGCTAATATTGTCGGTCAGGCTTACGAATGATACTCCGCGCAGGGGGTGGCGGTTTCCAAGCTATCTGTATAAAGATCTGGAGTTTCATAGATATCTCCGGGAACAATGGCAGGAGTATTGTCACCATAACGATTCCCCGGATGTTGATCCGGTGACATTTTGGGAGGCATCTAAGGTTGTCCTCCGGGGATATATTATTGCTTATGTATCTAGGGCACGGCGGCGCCAGGAGGCTGATCTTTTGCGGCTATCTGGAGAACTGCAGGCTTTGAGACGGCGCCATGTCGCTTCGCTTTCCGTGGAGGACAAAAGCCGGCTGGGGGAGGTCCGATCACAGTTGGAGGTCCTTCTGACGCAGCGGGCCAATAGGGATATCTATTTCCAACGTTATCGTTTGCATAGATGGGGGGGGAAGGCCGGACGGCTTCTGGCCAATTTGGTGCGCCCTCCTCGCAAACAACAGGTCATCCTGTCTATTAATGATGGTGCGGGTCGCCTTTATACCGGGGCGGATGACATTCAGTCTCAGTTTGTGCAATTCTATGAGACTCTATACTCCCACCGCGACTCTTCCGAACCCGACCGCACGGACTTTTTCCGGGGTCTGGTTTTGCCTCAGGTGACTGCTGCCCAACTTGACCTTCTGAATGCTCCGGTCACGGCGGCGGAGATCCAGCTGGGTATCAAAGCATTGAAACTCACGAAAGCGCCAGGCCCAGATGGGTTTGGGCCCGAATACTATAAGATCATGGCTGATTTGATTCCTTCAGCTCTGGGGGATGCGTTTAATGAGTTGCATGCAGGAAAGGGTCTAAGACCGCGCAATATGGCCCATGTGGTCTTGTTACCCAAACCAGGGAAGGATCTTGCCCAAGTGGGGTCATACCGCCCGATCTCGCTGCTTAATCAAGACGTAAAGTTGTTGGCGGCGATATTGGCCCGCCGCCTGAATGCTGTTCTCCCTTTGTTGATTCATGAAGACCAGGTGGGCTTCGTTCCGGGCCGGTACGCCTCCATGAATCTGTTTCGGGCGTTAATGGCCTTGCATTCGAGAAGAGGGACGGGGAGTAAATCGGCTATCGTGGGGTTAGACATGGAAAAGGCCTTTGACAGCATTTCATGGCATTTTTTATTCTGGGTTTTGCAGCAATACGGCCTGGTTGGCCGTTTTCCCGAATGGATTCGTAGTCTGTACCTTCGACCGCAGGCGCGCTTGATGGTGAACGGGGGTCTTACTGCTCCTTTTCTTTTGGGCAGGGGTACCCGGCAAGGCTGTCCTCTTTCCCCCCTTCTCTTTGTGTTAGCCCTAGAACCCTTGGCGGTAAAGCTGCGTACAGATCCTTCCATTCGGGGAATTCGGATAGGAGATAGGGAGAGTAGGATTAACCTTTTCGCGGACGACATCCTCCTCTATCTCGATAATCCCACAGAGGATCTGGAGAGGGCACTTGGGGTGGTTCGCACTTATGGAAATTTTTCTGGGCTGAGGGTTAATTGTGCCAAGTCTGAGCTGTTGCCCTTGGATTCTACTCACAAGGAGCCATGGCACTCCGCTCTTTCTATACCGCCAGTAGATGGGCCGTTGCGTTACCTAGGTGTGTATCTGACACCCGATTTATCCCTCTTGTACCAGCATAACATTCGTCGCCCCCTCGAGCAAATCGCGGCCCAGTGTGATCGCTGGAGGGAGTTGCCGTTGGGATTGTGGGGGAGAGTGGCTCTCACAAAAATGGTTCTCCTGCCAAAGATCCTGTACCCTATTCAGACTATCCCTGTGTGGCTCGCCGCCCGGGATGTACGGGCTTTTCGGTCTACCATTTCTTCCTTTATTTGGAGACGCAAAAGGGCACGCATTAGCTATGCTAAATTGATGCTGGACCGATCTCAGGGGGGCTTGAATCTTCCAGACGTCAGACATTATAACGTAGCAGCGTTGCTTCGCTTCATTCATGAGGGATGGACTGGACAGTACAAATATGCTTCTGGGGAATGGCTATCCTCCTGGTGCGCGCCGCATTCTTTCCTGGCCCTTCTCCATGTGGCGCCTTCCGCAGTTCCCGGGGGTTCCTCGACCATGAATTTTCTTCAGCCACTTAGGATGGCGTGGAGGTGGTGGAGGCGCCATCAACAGAAAACGCCTGCTGCTTCGGCACTACTGCCTCTGTGTGGTAACCTTGCTTTTGCTCCGGGGATGGGACCTTCTCGACTTCGGGTGTGGGAGCAGAGGGGGTGTAGGACCTTGAGGGATGTGTGGGATGGGGGTAGTGGGGATGCATTCCCTTCCTTTGCCCAGATTCAGCGGCGCTGGGATGTGCCCGGGAATCATTTCTGGGTGTATCTTCAGATCCGCCACTACTACACTACGCTGGCTCGGAAATGGGGGGATGCTTGGCTCTGTGGTCCTCTGGATGCACTCTTCTTCTTGCTTCCTGCAGCCCAGAATAAACTCTCTACTTGGGGACGTCTGCTACGGGCGAACCTGTCTGAGGAGGTCCTTGATGGAGTGGCTTCTGTGTGGAGGAGGGAGCTGGGGATTCTGGGAGATCGGAGCGAGTTTCTTGCTCTGTTTGGCCATCTCAGACTGTTGGGGGGCTCATCCGATCTCCAGGAAATGCAGTTTAAGATATTGCACAGGGCATATATTTCTAGGCACCGCGGGGCTCTTATGGGCCTCTGGGAGGGGGCTGTATGTATCAGGTGCAACCGCTCGGCTGGAACCTTGGTTCATCATTTTTTAGAGTGCCCATCCACTGATTTGTGGTCGAAGGTACTCCCTTTTTTGGAGCAGATTGTGCACCGTCCCATTCCACGTGACTATGGCATGCTCTTATTGGGAGATCAGAGAGTGTTGGAGGAGGCTGGTTTCTCGTTTCCTCAGCGGAAATTCCTTTATATAGCCATCCTCTTGGTGAAAAAACTCCTTTTGCAGTTTTGGGTGTCTGAGCAGGTGGCTTCCTTTACTCATTGGCTACATCGGCTTGCTCTGGTGGCCCACTTTGAAATTCATCGTTCTTCCAAGGGGGGGGGGATTGAGCTTCGATGCTATGTGGGGTTCTGGAAGGCGGCCTTGTTGCTCTGTCCTGGAGATTCGGTGGCGCCGCTGGTTACCCAGTCCTAGGGCCACTATTCCTTCTGTCTTCTTTTCTTTTCTTTTCTTTTTTTCTCTTTCTCTCCTCGTTCTTTTCTTTTTTCTCTCTTCCTTCTTGTCTGGGGCTTTGGTGTAGACCGCCTTGAAAGGTGTGTGCTGGTGTGTATGGGAGGGGTGTATGTGGTGTGGTTGTTGTGGATAGTATGGTACGTATGGTGTTAGTGCATATGTGGTATGATTGGGGGGGTTGAGTTTGTTTTCTCTTTTCATAAAAAATTTTCGCAGATGGCGACTGGAGGGTGCAGAGCTTGTCCGGCTCGATTTTCTTATCTGTGCTTGCAGCCTCGGTTTACAGTTTGAGTTGTATTTTCTCTATTTGGACTGTGTGTCCTAGTACTGTTGGATTTCTGTACTTTCTGTGTTGCATCTGTTAATAAACATTATTTCAAAAAAAAAAAAAAGAGTATTCCCGTGTGGTGGAGGCACGGCCCGAAGGCTTGGAGGGCTTAGCCGGGGCTGTAAGCATGGGGCTTCCGCCATGCGTCGTCGTTGTCCCCGAGGCTGGCTTCTTCGATGTTACGGAACCTGAAGAGGGAAGAGGGGACTTACCCAGGGCCGAGGCTTTCTGTTGTCCCGAGGACTTCGGGGTCGAGTCTCGAGGCGATGCCGAGGTATCCGGGGCCGAGGTCAAGGCCGGGGCCGAGGCCGGGGCCGACCTCGAGGCCGAGGTGGAGAGTTGGTCCGGGGTGAAGAGGTCCGCCATGCGGGCTTTTCTTCGACGGAGGGCCCGGTTCTGGAAAATAGCGCACTGGGGGCAGGAGTCGGTTGGATGAGCCGCCCCCAGGCAGAGAATGCACCGTCGATGCGGATCTGTGAGGGAAAGAAGCCGCTCACACCGGGTGCACTTTTTAAAGCCGGTCAAAGGCTGGGACATTAAATTGAAAGTATTGACAATTAAATTGAAAGGGTTGACAAAAATGAAGCAGGAATTAAGTTAAAAGGTAAGGAATTCGCGCACAGCGACTTAATCGTGAAAAAACAAGAAAAAATCGCGGTGCTAGAAGGCAGTTGGGGCAGAGCCTGAAAAACACGACTTCTAGGCTCAGCGGAAAATTTTGAACTGGAGACCATGAGGGGATGCGCCCCCTAGTGGAGCAGGAAGGCACGCATGCGTGGAGCAGCAGAGCAAACTTAAATCTTCAATCAAGTTTGCTTGAAAATGCTTCCGCATCGGGGCTCCGTAGATGACGTCACCCACATGTGAGAATATCATGCCTGCTTGTCCTGGGATAACTCAGAATTTTTGAAGCAATCTGCATGACAATGTTGCTGCTCTTGCAAAAACAGAGCTAATTCCACACGCATGGCAAAAACACGATTCAGCACTTCTCCCCGGGATAACCTCCGAACGTTAGAATGGTACAGTAGTACCTCGAATTCAGATCCCATTTCTTTACACAGCTCCTTGAAGATGCGGTGCTTCAGAGCATTATTCCGCACATAGTTCATGCATTCCACAACAATTTTTAAAACTTCTGCGTTTTGGAGGCAAGGTTTTTGTTGCCAACGCATGCCTTTGCAGAATGCAATGCGTAACAATGATGTGTGGTGCATCGGCATTCACTAGTGCACCAAAACCGGACTTTCTTCCAAGCATGGCTGGAGCTCCGTCCGAACAAACTGCAGAAACCATATCCCACGAAAGATTGTTGTTTTTGAAGAAGTCATCCACAAATTTCTTCACATCAGTTGCCTTAGTTGTTGTTGTAAGAGGCTTACAAAATAAAAAATCTTCCTTTATCACGTCGTCTTTCACATAGCGCACGAATACTGCAAGCTGGCTTAGATTGGAAACGTCTGTGGTCTCGTCGAGTTGAAGGCTGAATTTTGCCGGGCTTGAAATCAGATCTGCAACTACTTGAGCCAAGATGTCTTTGCTCATGTCCTCTATTCTGTTGCTGATGATGTCATTTGAAAGAGGAATTTCAGATAACTGAATTTCAGCCGCTTTTCCCAGCATGATATTCGCCATCTTCAACACAGCTGGTTTTATGAGTGTTTCACCAATGGTGTGGTTTGCCCTGCTTTGTGATCAGGTAAGCAACTTCATACGATGCTGTGAGGATCGGTTTGTTGATGGGTCTAAAGCCGAGAACAGGCAGAGTAGCCTTTTCATCGAATCTTGCTCTCTTCACCTTGAATTCAGCGAGCGTTGTGTTCTTGTATTTTCCATCTCCATGCAGCTTAAGGAAGTGTTCCCTTAGTTTTGCAGGAGCTAGACTAGAATTACTCAACTTGGCATTGCAAATCATGCAATTAGGACGCTGACTCCCATCACGTTCCGTTATACATGTGAATCCATATTGTACATATTCGTCTGACCACTGTCGTATTTTGCTCGACATAGTTAGTAAGGGATTAAAATATTAAGATAGGTATCACACGACGTACCATCACAACAGTTACAATTCGACTACTGTGCGCATCAAATCCCCTGCAACACAGATAGGCCAAGCGATGTTGCGTGATCACCTGCAGCCAATTATGGACAAGCAGGGCGTATCATCACGAATCATAAGCGCTTCGGTCACGTTCAATCATCTATCAGTTAAATCACAAATTTTGATCAGGAATTGATTGATGTATATAAGGCGTTAGTTACAGATTGATAGATCAAGAAACCGAGTACATGATCAGTCTTGATCAAAATCACTGAATAACTGATAGATGATTGAACGTGACCGAAGCGCTATATGAGTCGGAGGTGTGTTTTGACCTCCGCCGAACCCGCGAGACTGACTCACCGAACCCCTGGGGTTCGGTCAAACCCAGGTTAAGAACCACTGGTCTAGAACATATGTAACTATGTGGTCAGTTTTATTGACTTTGAGAAGTATGCTGAGAATATGCACAAAAAGTGTCAGCAAGCCTCCTAGCTCTGTTAGTCCCAGACTTGCTCTCAAATCTTTCCAAAAAATATATCTGTACAACCTGCTGATGTTGATGTGGGAATACAGGATTACATAAGGTTTAGGGGAAATAAGAGAGAGATACTGGATTGGTGGACATTAGGAGTGGCCGAGGAATGCTATAAATGACCTATTTGACAAAGGTGTGAGGGGAAAAAGAAGAAATAAAGGTTACCGTATTTTTCGCTCCATAAGACACACTTTTTTCCACCCCCAAAAAGGGGTGGAAACAAGGGTGCGTCTTATGGAGCGAATACCCAACCCCAACCCTCCCCCATTACCTTTTTTTCATTCTGGCGCCCTCCCTCGCTAGACACGGCTGCCTGCCTGGTCCCTGCAAACAGTGATGGCTGACGCAGCTCGAATCCTCTTTTCCCTTGCAACAGAGAGGCGCACAGGACTGTCCGAAGCGGTGCAGGACCAGGCAGGCAGCCTTGTGCACCGCTCTGTTGCAAGGGAAAAAAAGAGGACTCAAGCCATGTCAGCTGTCACTGCTTACGGGAACCAGCAGAGAATAGTCAGGCAGCCGCGTCCAGCGAGGGAGGGTGCCAGAATGGAAAAAAAGGTAAGGGGGGGGGGGAGCCAGGGCCTGCCCTGCCAAATTAAAAATATGGAGGGAGCTGGGAAAGGCAGGGCCTGCCTACCTGCGGGGAGGCCTGGAGTGGTGAGGCCTGCCTGCCTGGGAGGGGGGAGGCTTGCTTGCTTGCTTGCCTGGTGGGGGGCTGCCATGTAGGGGGGAGGCCTGCCTGCCTGGGGGGGTTGCCTGGGAGGGTGAGGCCTGCCTGCCGGGAGGGGCTGGGGGATGCCTGGGAGGGTGAGGCCTGCCTGCCTGGGGGGGTTGCCTGGGAGAGGGATGCCTGCCTGCCTGGGGGGGGGGGGGATGCCTGGGAGGGTGAGGCCTGCCTGCCCTGTCCCAGCCTACCACTAGACCACCAGAGGGGAGACAGGGTACAGAGCCTGGCAGGGAGAGGGGACAGGGTGCAGAGCTTGGCAAGGAATGTGGGGTTGGGTGCAGAGCTTGGAAGGGAGAATTTGGTTCAGAATGTTTTTTTCTTGTTTTCCTCCTCTAAATCTAGGGTGTGTCTTATGGTCAGCTGCGTCTTATGGAGCGAAAAATACGGTAACTTCATTATTGAAAGAATAATATCCAGCATGTGAAAATACGTACAAAACAAGACACAGGTGAAAACAGAAAGTACATCTTCCCTCAGGAATGGGAAACGTCATCTTTTCTGGTGGACAAGCCTAGGCCGAGAGATCAAAGGTCAATCTATCCTCCCTCCCCAAAACCACATGGCTAATGTGCTGGCCAGAATTTATTTGGAGGGTGAAAATAAGAAGGTTTTGAAAGACTACAGATCCCAAAGGTTTTGACATGAAAAAAAAAGTTCAACAGTATGAAAGTGCTGTCATAGTTACTGGATATACTTGAATATAAACAGAGATTTTTGAGCCAACAAAATGGCCCAAAAATGAGGATCTCGGTTTATATTCGAGCCACCACCCGACCCTCGGTGCTACTGTCCGCTCTTCAATCTCTGATGACCACCACCAGTACTGTAGTCACACACCTACCCCCACCGAAGAACACCAGTACCACTATCCTACCACCCCCAAAATGACCTGCGCTGTTGCCCTCCATGCGCATCCCCACCAGTGCTGTAGTCACATGGAGCTGCTATCTTGCCACACCTAAGATGACCCATGTCATTGCCCTCCATAAGCACCCCCCCCCCCACAAGCTGACATTGTGCTTACCCATCAGCTGTTAATTAAAAAAAGTTTCCACTGCCAATGTTAGGTGTTGATCTGGTGCAAGGCCTTGAGCATCTGCGCATGCTCAAGGCCTACCAGCTCCCACCCTCCTCCGAGAATCTTCGAGCATCCTGGAGGGGTTGGGAACCATCAGGCTTTGAGCATGCGCAGATGCTCAAGGCCCCGCATCAACAAAGAGCAATGGCAGTAACAGCTTTTTTCTTCTAGAGCTGAGGGCAAGTGCAATGTCAGCTAAGGGGGTGCACATGGAGGGCAACGGCATGGGCCATATTAGGAGTGGCAGGATAGCGGTGGCGGTGTTCTTCAAGGAGGAAGGACATGTGACTACAGCAGTGGTGGAGGCGCGCATGGAGGGCAATGGCGCGGGTCATTTACTTAAAGTTCCCTCTCTCAATGTTATCAATATGCGCCGACAATACATCTTCTCTGTAACGGCTCCACAACTGTGGAATTCTCTTCCTATTCACCTAAGGGAAGAACGCATGTTAGACCGATTCAAGAGTAAGATGAAATGCTTTCTTTTTATGCTAGTACTCTTGTCTTGAATCATTCCTTAGGGTCTGCCCTGCGACTTTCTTTCTTTTAATGTCTCCCTCCTTATTGTCCATTCCCTTTTTGTCTTATTTTCTTTAAAATATTGTAAGGTTAGACTCAAATAGGGCACTGGTCTTTGACCTAAAGGCCGCCGCGTGAGCTGACTGCTGGGCATGATGAACCACTGGTCTCACCCAGCAGTGGCAATTCTTATGTTCTCTTTCCTCACTATGCGTAAATCTTGTCTGTGGTTTTATGTGGCATGTTTATCCCCCTGAAAGTTGCATGGATTTTAGTTATGTACATCGCTTTGAAGTTTGATTAAGCGATCCATCAAATCTCAAATAAACTTGGAAACTTGGATATTGTTTCATAGGAAGACAGGTTTGTTTGTCTTGACTGATTTGGGGGGCACCTCCTACTCATTCCTTATAAAATAGTGAAATAATACCAAGATCAAGTAATAATGTCTGAAAGTAGATGAAAAGTACATGTATAAAAAATGACTGGACTTTCTTGGACAAAAAAAAAAAAGTATATTAGTTGTTCAACATTATATTAGTCCAACATTGGTCTCCCAACCTAAAGAAGGATATAAAACTGCTGGAGAGGGTGCAGAGACGAGCAACGAAGCTGATAAGAGGTATGGAGAGCTTGGAATATGAGGAACGACTCAAGAAACTGGGACTGTTCTCCCTTGAGAAGAGGAGGCTGCGAGGGGACATAATCGAGACGTTCAAAATGCTGAAAGGCATCGATAAAATAGAGCAGGAAAATAAATTATTTACATTGTCCACGGACAAGAGGACATGGTTTGAAACTAAGGGGGGACAAGTCCAGGACAAATGCCAGGAAGTTCTGCTTTACGCAGCGAGTGGTGGACGCCTGGAATGCTCTCCCAAAGGAGGTTTTTAAGGAATCCACTGTGCTGGGATTCAAAGGCAAATTAGATGCACATCTCCTTACGAGAGGCATAGAGGGATATGGGTGACTAAAACTACATCAGGTGTATACCTGACTGGGCCTCCGCGTGTGCGGATCGCCGGACTAGATGGACCATGGGTCTGATCCAGAGATGGCAGTTCTTATGTTCTTATGTTCAAACCTATATTTTAAATTGGACCAACACCCAGGTTCTTCCTCCCATCCTCTACCATCTTCAGTACAATAAATCTTGCTATACCTGTGGCTCCTCTGACCATATATACTCAAATACCAACTGAGATTTTGAGGGTCTCGGTTTATATTTGAGTCAACCCTTCCCCCCCTCCAGAGATTCAAGACAAAGTTAGTCAAGCTCCTTTGACCTAAAGGCTGCCGCGTGAGCGGACTGCTGGGCATGATGGACCACTGGTCTGACCCAGCAGCGGAAATTCTTATGTTCTTATGTTTATAGTCGAGCATATACGGTAAATACTGAGGAAGTCAAACATGCTGTTGATCTGTGAGATACTACTTTAACTTTTCCGTTATAGACAACTTAGCAGGCAGTGTGAGTGTGAAACTAATAAACTTATCCAGGGTATTAGAAGCAAACTGAACACCCAAAGAAAACTGCTGTTTGGTGGGAAGTGCTCCAGACCTGGCAGTTAAAGTGTGTCTGCTGGCTTCTTTTTGCTCTCACTTCTTCTCCTTCTTTCAAGCCCTACTTCATTGCGAAAGACTACAGATGTGTTAGAGCTCAAGAAATTCTTTTAATCACACTCCGTTTGCCTCCAACTTTTCACAGTGATGTACATGGCAGACTGAGGGATGACGAGCAGAGCAGGCGCCTTTCTCCGTATACACAAAGGTCCTTTCCAGAATTCAACAGAATACAACTCAAACATGGCAAAACAAAATCCCAAACCATCTGCATCTCTGGGTTGTTTTTAAAGGCCAATAAAGCCACACATACCACTGGCATGATGAACAGGTCTTGCCTACTCTATGGAAATGTACTTCAGCAATGTGAAGAAAATTTGTCTTCAGCAAACAAACAGCACCCCAGAGATTTTACTAGCTGATACACTCACTCATCTGTATGAAGTAGGCATGCCATACTTTGAGGCGCTATTACTAATTGTGTTATGCAGATAACATGGATTTGACTGTGGTACAGACTACTGTGTTAAAAACTGCAGCAAGTGGTAAAAATGTCATGTTGGCTGTTTAATGTGGGCATGTGACGGACATGGATGAGTGGAGGTGATGCCAGCTATGACAGTCAATACGTGGTTTGGCATTGCGCACTAGCTGTCATGACTACAAATAGCACAGCTGAACTATCTGCCACCTTGTAACTACAGCTATGATATAGGCAAAACTAACACATCGACCAGGGTCCTTAGCTTCAAGAACGCCAACTTTGAGGGTATGGGGGATTTCATCCATCAAGCACTACAAAACCGAGCAGGAACAGATAACGTAGAGGAATTGTGGTCGACTCTGAAAACTACCATTCAGGAGGCGACCAATCGCTATATAAAATCAGTGAGTAAACGGCGCAGGAACAATAAGCCACAATGGTTCTCAGCGGAGATCTCGGACCTCATAAAAGAGAAGAAAAAAGCGTTCATCTCCTACAAACATACAGTATCTCAGGACTCTAGAGAAGTCTATTTGACTAGGGCAAGAGCTGTCAAAACAGCAGTTAGAGAGGCCAAATTCCGAATGGAGGAAACTTTAGCAAAGAACATCAAGAAGGGCGATAAATCCTTCTTCAGGTATATTAGCGACAGAAACCGCAGCACAAGCGGGATAGTACGCCTTAGGAAACCAGACGGGAACTTTGTAGAAGCAGACTCGGAAAAAGCTGAATTGTTAAACGAATACTTCTGTTCGGTCTTCACCCTCGAGGCGCCGGGTTCCGGCCCTCAGCTACAGAAAAAGGATGGCTCAGTGGACCCGTTTAGTAATTTCAAGTTTACAACAAGCAGTGTCTACTGTGAGCTGACTAAACTCAAGGTTAACAAAGCAATGGGGCCAGACAACCTACACCCCAAGGTGCTCAGGGAGTTAGGGGACGTCCTGGCGGAACCACTATCCGCTCTCTTCAATCTCTCCTTTAGTACAGGTAGAGTCCCGTTGGACTGGAAACCGGCTAACGTCATTCCACTCCACAAAAAAGGTTGCAGAACAGAGGCTGAGAACTACAGACCAGTGAGTCTCACATCTATAGTGAGCAAACTAATGGAAACCCTAATCAAACACCAATTAGATAAGATCCTGGATGAGGAGAATCTACGGGATCCCCGTCAACATGGATTTGCCAAGGGGAAATCCTGCCAATCCAACTTGATCAGCTTCTTTGACTGGGTGACGGGGAAGCTTGATATTGGAGAGTCCTTGGACATTGTATACTTGGATTTCAGCAAAGCATTTGATAGTGTCCCACACCGCAGGTTGTTGTGCAAAATGAGTTCTATGGGATTAGGTGACACTTTTACAAAATGGGTTGGAGGACTGGCTTGGTGGTAGGCTTCAGAGGGTGGTGGTGAACGGCACCCCCTCCGTAATGACGGCAGTGATCAGCGGAGTGCCACAGGGCTCGGTCTTAGGCCCGATCCTTTTCAATATCTTTATAAGGGACCTGGCTGAGGGGCTTCGTGGTAAAATAACATTATTCGCCGATGACGCCAAACTGTGTAATATAACAAGCAAGAGCACAACGGACAATATGAAACACGACCTACTCCTATTGGAGCAATGGTCAAAGACCTGGCAACTGAGTTTTAATGCCAAGAAATGCAAAGTCATGCACCTTGGCAGTCAAAATCCATGCAAGACTTACACCCTAAATGGCGAGATCCTAGCAAGGACGGTTGCAGAATGGGACCTAGGGGTGATCATCAGTGAAGACATGAAGACTGCCAATCAAGTGGAGCGGGCTTCATCTAAGGCTAGGCACATCATAGGATGTATACGTAGGAGTTTCGTCAGCCATAAGCCTGAAGTCATTATGCCGTTGTATAGATCTATGGTGAGGCCCCATCTGGAATATTGCGTGCAATTCTGGAGGCCTCATTATCGCAAGGATGTACTGAGGCTTGAGTCGGTCCAGCGAATGGCCACCCGGATGGTCTCCGGACTCAAGGATCTCCAGTACGAGGAACGGCTGGACAAATTACGGCTATACTCACTCGAGGAACGCAGAGAGAGGGGAGACATGATCGAGACTTTCAAATACCTCACGGGCCGTATCGAGGTAGAAGAAGATATCTTCTTCTTCAGGGGTCCGACGGCAACAAGAGGACATCCATGGAAAATCAGGGGGGGGGAAATTGCATGGCGACACCAGGAAATACTTTTTCACCGAAAGAGTGGTTGATCGCTGGAATAGACTTTCACTTCAGGTGATCGAGGCAAGCAGCGTGCCTGATTTTAAGAAGAAATGGGATCATCACGTGGGATCTCTGCACAGAGTTAAATAGGGGAGGGTTATTAGTGTGGGCAGACTAGATGGGCCGCGGCCCTTATCTGCCGTCTTTTTCTATGTTTCTATGTTTCTAGGCAGTTCAGTAGTGCAACAAGCTGTCACTGGAGGTGAGGTGGCACTCCCCCAAAATACCCCCATCAGATCCTGATATCCCCAATGCAAAAGCCAACTCCTCAATCAAACCTCCTCATAAGGAAGGAAGACCCCCTAGTGATAGTACCATGAAAATACTGCCAAGTGTCATTGGTGCCATTTTGGATTCAGGTACCATCCCAAGTGGCAGGACCACGGCCACCTGGGACTGCTACCTCATCGATGTAGGTTCCTGGATAAGGCCCGGGGACATCTAAGGATGGGAGAAGGGAGGGCTCAGGAAAGAAGGTTTTATTTGATGAAATGGGGCTTTGTGTTGGGGTGGAATTGTTGGATTGGGGGTGTTGGCTTATATATCAGAGGTGTTAAGGGTCTGATCAGGGAGTTTGAGTTGTGCATTGGAGGTACCGGGGTCTGATCAGGGGAAATCAAATCATGGGAAATGATGCATGGTGTGAGGGAGGGATATGCTGCTGCAGTGCTTCTTACTTATCAACAGTGGACCTTCACTGTGTTACATTCAGTGTGTTACATGCAGACAGCATGGGTGCTCCTGCACTATCTAACCGCAGGAAACCATCCCGTGTCATTCTTTAGTGTCTATCTCAACCTCAGTCCTTCTCCACCAGCATTCTTCAATGCAAGACTTGAAGGTCAGTGGCTGTGTCCAATCATACTCTGATTCTTATGTGAGCCAAATATAGGATAATGAACCCATTGTGACATCACTGATAAGGTTGGCTCACAGGCATTGGTGGAATGAACTGTTATGACATCACAATATCTGCTGTGGATACCAGAGACTGTCATTTTGTAGTGTCTATCTCAACCTCAGTCCTTCTACACCAGCATTCTTCAGTGCAATGCTAGAGGATCAGAGGTTGTGCCCATTCATACTCTGATTCTTCCCTCTCTCCTTAAAGAATGACATGGAGATGGTTTCCCATGGTTATCCATGGGGACGGGAACAGTGATGAATTTTGTCACTGTGCTATTCTCTACTTTCTATCGTGCTGCCACAATGTACATTAAACATGTAAGTGATGATCTCTACTCGATAGAGCTTACAATCTAATCAAAAAAGACAAATTGGACAAATAGAGGTTAAGGATTTTTTCAAAGAAGGAACGATAAAGCAGATATACTTTGGAGGAAAGGCAGGAAAGGGGCGATATGACAGATGTTTAAACACTTATATGGTTGTTACGTGGCTTGCGGGATTATTTGTCACTGAATAATTTTAGGACTGTTATTACGATGATTCTCACACTGGTGTTTGATTATTGCAATGCATTATATCTGGGATTACAGAAATATGTAGTAAAGGGCCTCCAACTGGTTCAAAGTGCTGTGGCAAATACGATTGTGCGGGCATCCAGATCTGAACATATCATACCTGTTCTGAGAGAGTTACACTGGTTGCCTATCAGTGCTTGTGTTGAATTTAAAGTTCTCTGCATTATTTTTAAGCTGTTGAAAGATGATTGTCCTGTTTTGCGCTCATTACTTCATTTCTACCAGCCATCTCACACATTGCGATCCATGGATAAGTTGTGCTTAGCAGTGCCACCACTCAGCGCGGTGAGGTTGTCGGGAAACCGTAAAGCGATGTTGATGGTGCAGGGATTACTTTGTTGGAATGCGCTGCCGGTGGCAATGCGACAAGCCAATTTCGCAAGATGCTAAAAACCTTAACTGTTTGAGTGCACTTACGTGACATGAAATTGAGCACTGAATTCTATTTCTGTTAAATGGTGTATCATGTTATTTTAGGCTCGTATGTTTGTCAGGTTTATGTAAGATTGGTTTTTTTTAGAAGCTTATTTTTAATTGATTGTTTTATGATATTTTTTTGTTGGTTTAGGCTTCCCTGTATTTATTTTAAATTGTGTTTTGTATGATAGTATGTATGCCGCTTGCTACCCACAGAGAATAGTCAGATATAAATTTTTTAAATAAAAAAATAAATAAAATGAGGTGAGTCTCTCTCTGCCCTATGTGGTAGATGCAGGCAGATGCAAGCAGGGTTGTGGAGTCGGAGTTGGAGTCAGAGACAATTTTGGTACGTGGCGTCAGAGTCGTGAGTACCAGAAACTAAAGAGTCGGAGACGAAGGATTTATCTACTGATTCCACAGCCCTAATTTCAAAATATATAGATAAAACCAGGGCTGAAGAGTCAGAGTTGGAGTCAATTTTGGGTACCTGGAGTCGGAGTTGAAGGATTTATCTACCGATTCCACAGCCCTGGATGCAAGTCATGCCCTCAGCCTTTACCACTCAAACTCTGCACTTACCGCATGTTACTTGCGGTAAACCTGTGGTAAGTGCATAACTTAACCACGCTCTAGAAAAAGGGCTTCTTTATTCACCAAGAAATAGTGTTCACTTTCACAGCCCCAAACAGATCAATAGGAAAGCACCCACACACCACTCTCGCAGGTTGCTCACGTTTTCTGGAAGGCTCAGACATCTAATTAACGTGACAGCAGACTGTTGCTATAACAGTTTCAAGAAGGTAATTTATCTAAGGAGGAAAGCTGACACTGAGAGGATAGTGAGACTTTAGTATTCTTATCAAATCTGCATAAACCCTGAAGGAAACGCAAAGGATACAAGGGCCCTGACCTCCCTGGCATCAATGTGTGTGAAAGAGAGATGGACGGCAAAAGGGCTTTCATTCAATTATCTCCTCATTAGGTTTCCATAGAGATGCCTCTTTAAAACAGATCAAAACTCTTTTTTCTCTCCATTGCATGCACAGTGAGCTGTTTCTCTACAGCAGGTGCGTGCTCGGTGATCATCAATTTGGTTCTACTCGTGCAATCCGAGCACGGAGCGAGGGATGTGCAGAACTCGAGCGGGTCAAGGCTTTTATGTTTTAAAACAGGATCAAAATAAAATCCAGCAACAGGAAAAAAAAAAAAAAAGAGAAACCTGACCAACTGCAAGAAACCCATATTTTAGTTCATTTTTATCAAAGCACAAGTTTCTCTTATAACAAATATAGGAAGCAAAGCATTAAAAAAAGACAAAGAAAGGCATCTGAACAAGTTAGTGATTATTCGGAAATCATTCTTAACATCTCTACGCAGATTGCTGATGAGGGGGAAGGAAACAAAGCACTATAGCCCAGCTGTCTTGTTACACACTGGGTCCTCTCATGACTGTGTGCACTGTCCTTCTTGCTGTAAGAGATGAAGGGAGTTTCCAGAGCTGCTAGGCCCAAGCAGGCCGCTGGTCTTAGGGAGATCATGAAATGATTTCACTGATACACTGCTGAGCAAAGTCATGACAGTTTTCCTGTGGCCAATGACTTCTTTGCAATAACAAGGCTTTTCTTCCTTTACCTCAGACTAAACCAGGGGTCTCAAAGTCCCTCCTTGAGGGCCGCAATCCAGTAGGGTTTTCAGGATTTCCCTAATGAGATCTCTGTGCATGCACTGCTTTCAATGCATATTCATTGGGGAAATCCTGAAAACCCGATTGGATTGTTTTCCTCGAGGCCTTCTGCAGTGTCACTTACAAAGACTTTTTTTATTTACTTATATTCGGTTCCTTCTTTTTCATATGTTGTAAACGACTTCAATCAATTTGGTTACATGCCGCCAGTAAAAACCCTTTTCTTTAGCGTGGACTCCATTTACTACTAACTTGTCGTCTCCCACACACAGGGGTTACCAGACGTCCGGATTTTCCCGGACATGTCCAGGGGTTTGGACGGCTTTTCAAAACCCGGCACTTTGTCCAGGTTTTGAAAAGCTTCCTGTCAAAATCGCGTTGGGAAGGGGGCATCCGTGCATATGCGGATACAACGAGGTGATGTCACGCGCACGTGCACGTGACATCATCGCATGCTGTCTGGGGAAGGAGCTGGGGGGGCAGAATGGGGCGTGACACAGGCGGAATGGGGCGGGCCAGTGGGTGTGGCCATGGGTCCGGATTTTCCTTTGGAAAAATCTAGCAACCTTACCCATACATCCAGTTCCTAACCTGTCATTTTAGGACCCATACTGAGGGTGCTCAGTTTATTTATGTCACCTATATGGAACTGTGCCACAGACTTTGCTGAATTCTAAGTACTCCATGTCTAGTGCTCCCCCTTGATCCAATTCTCTGGTCATGCAGTCAAAAAAAATTAATTATACTTGTCTGACAAGACCTATCTCTAGTGAAACAATGCTACCATGGTTCCTACAATCCATTGGATTTCAGATAACCTTGGTGTGTTTCCATTCATTTACTCCCTAGAGAGGTCAGCCTAACAGAACTATAGTTCTCCTTACTTCTCCTGTTGTAGAGTCCTGTGGCATCATTCCTGACTCTAGAGAAACACTGAAAATGTCAGACAGCCATTCTTTCAATACCCTCTGATATATCCCATCTGGCCCCACTGTGTTGTCTACTTTTAAGTTACCTAGCAACTCATGAACACAGTGTTCTGAAAGTCACTCAAGGTCTACCTTGCTTTCATCCTATCTGTCTTTGTTTTCTGCGGTCCTGCTCCCATCCCTTCATCTGTAAACATAGAACAGAAATATCTGTTAAGTAATTCCGCATTGCCCTCATCAGCTTCTACATATTTCTTCCCTTCACTTTTGAGTCTCAGAATGTCACTTTTGCATTTTTTTTTTCCAATCACAATTATATCTAAAAATGTCTTGTCCTCCCCCTCCTCCCCCATTTCACCATATTGACAATTTTTTATTCCATTTGCATCTCTGCTTTCCTGACTAGTTTACCAGCTTCTCTTAGGTTTCCTGACATTGTTGCTTGACTTCCTCCTTCTTTTATAGTTTATTAAGGGTAGCCCCTTTCTCCTTAACTTTTTAACTACTTCCTTTGGAAACCAAAGTGGCCTTCTTACTTTTATTTACTTTACTTATGAAAAGTTTGTTACCCTTAAAATAGCTCCTTTCAACTTTTGGCCACTGTTTCCTACTTCTTCCAGATGTTCCCATCCAGCTAATAACTCCTTGTGGTACTGTATATACTTGAATATAAACCTAGATTTTGGGGCCAAAAAAATGGCCCAAAAATAGGGGTCTCAGTTTATATTTGAGTCTTACTACTACTAGTTATAATTTCTATAGCACTGCTAGACATATACAGCACTGTACATTAAACATCTATTATTTATTCTATTAAATATATTGTGCTGTAATGATAATGTTTTATGTAAATGCATCATCTATTGTGCACAATTGAAGTTTTTAAAAATGAATAAAGAATTTAACCCCCCCCCAAAAAAAAAACAAGCATCTAAGAGACAATCCCTGCTCAATACAGCTTGCAATTTAATTAAAATAGACAAACAGGACAAATAAGGGTTAGGGAATTTCTCAAAGAGGGAACGATAAAACAGACAAGGACCTATCACAGGCCTCTCCCTGAGCCTACTTTAAGCTCTGCTGTCCCAGTGGCGAGCCAGGGCATAAGCGATCCTCCTCTGCTCCTGCCCCGTGCAGTCTCACTACTCAAAATGACTGATGTGAGTTCCCACAGTAACCTTGTGAGACTGCCGCAAGTTTGGTTTATATTCGAGTCAACTTTTTTTTCCTCTTATATGAGGAAAAATTACCTCAGTTTATAGTCAGTAATTCCCTATCTTGACATAGTTAAATTTTTTTGAAGTCTAGAAACCTTCCTTTTGAAAGAATTCTCTCTCCTCATCTGTCTTAATATTGAACCACACTATCTGATGATCACCGGATGCTAGATAATCAATATAACATCAGAAACACTCTCCCCATTCGTAAGCATTAAGTCCAGTATGGCCCCATCCCATGTGGGTTCCATTACCAACTGCTGGAACAGTTCTCTCTGAAGAATCCAGGATCTCCCTACTTCTAGATGATACCACAAAAAGGATGCCTCAGTCAACATATAGCATATCAAAATTATCTATTAATAGCACTTCCCCTTTCATAGCTATTTTGTAAATGTCTTCAATTAAATCCACTTATGTCTGTGGAGAAGGCCTATATATCACACTAATGAAAACAGATTTTCCCCGTCTCTCTTTCCAGATTGAGCCATATTGCTTCCTCCTCCTTATGCAATAAAGCCTGCAATTCTGTAAGAATCCAGTCAGTACTGCAGCCTTTATGTATGGTAGCTTTAGAACATAATGATACAAAAGTAATAATGTATCAATAAAATAAGAGAAATATAGCAGAATAAACGCAGCCTTATTTATGTATTTACTGACATAGGCTTTACCTCATTCCTATGAGAATGATTAACCAAGAGGCTACAATTCAAAATCCAAAACTGGAGCAAGTTCCTCAGTGCATTAGATTGGCACCACTGTTCCCTCTAAGGCAGTGGTCTCAAACTTGCAGCCCGGGGGCCACATGTGGCCCGCCAGGTAGTATTATGAGGCCCTTGGTATGTTACCATTGTTCTGGAATGTTGCCCGCCTCACTGCTATAACCTCATGCAAGCACTTTCCTACGTCTGTTCGCAATTGTGAGGTGGCGTGAAAAGGACAATCGCGTACAGAAGCAGGAAAGCGCTTGGGTGAGGTTACAGCACTGAGGCGGGCAACGTTCCAGAACTTAAGGTAAATTGGAGGCAGTGCAGCTTGTGCATGTGTACGTAAGGCGACCAAAGGCCACTTATCATACTCATTCATATCTTTAATCGGAAAAAAGATGAAGCACCACTGGATCACCACAGGCACTCTTTTCAGCCAAAACAGGGAGAAAAGGAAAAGCAAAAGTTCATTAGTCAATGACACTGCCTTTCCTGGATAGCCAACAGATGACGCAGAATCAAGTGGCAATGAACAGTAGCTTTAGGTGACAATGATGCTGATGGTAATGTGATGATACTGGGGTGGTGGAGACAGCCCTGAGGAGGCAGCTGTTTGTGCTGCTTTTTTTGACCAATTCAGAAAGCTACCACAGGCGGAAGCACACATATAATGAGCATTTTACGATATAAAAAGGTTGTTCACTGCAGATGTTAACTCACATGGTAGATATGAGCATATACTATATTAAAATAAATGGTAATGAGTACAATAGGTATTCCTCTGCAATGCACAGAAGTAAACAGGGGATTTTAACACATGTGCAACATGAGAAAATAATCACCAGGATCCAGAACAGCATAGAGGAGTTGGTCGAGAGGACATAGCGCCAGTTTGGGGAGGGGGGGGGGATTTAGATGCCTCGTTATTCTTTTGTGTACAACCAGACCAAAAATGCCTACAACTTGACATAGCTGAAGATAACAGCACTGTGCATGTGTCTGAAAAAGAAACAAAAGTGCTAGGACACATCTACCCATGAAATGGAAAGTAGTTCTGCGCATAGATATCAGCCTTTTTATTTTATTTTTTTTACTAAACTTTATTAATTTTTCAAGCCAACAAAAAAAGTACAGAAGAATATATATACAATCATTAATCCACCACAGTAAGCACTTATAATCTGTCAATAATAACACATAAAGAATAAAACCCCCTCCCTTCCCTTCCATAACCTGTAGATATAGAACATAACAAAGCAAAGATATACCCCCCTCCCAACCTCCCACCCTATCCTGGATGTGTGTGTAAGTCCACAAAAAACTAAAGATAAAAGACAATTATAACGAAGTAATAAAAGACGTCAATGAGCCGCAAATCAAATTAAATAATGTGCTATGCCCCAACATGTCAGCATTCATTTTCTCATACCTGTAGCAGAGGCATAAATTTGCCCACCAAAAAGGAAAATTAGGCCATCCCAATTTTTCCAATTATGGGTAACCATTTGCATGGCTATTCCGGTCATAATAAGGAAAAGCCGACATTTATATCTATCCAATGAGGGTTTAAGATGCAATACCATCCTGCCGGCGGAGGAGGGCTGCAGTCCGGCCATCGGATCAACGGTCGGCTCGGGGGCCCATTCAAGCTGGACTTAAGTTTTGACTGTTTTGATTTTATTTTCAATTCTTTTTAGTTTATGATATATTTTTTAATCTCACTTATTGTTATACCACTTATTTTGTTTTATTTTATCATTCAAATTTCACTTAAATTTCCCCAGAATTCTATTGCTTCAACGGTTCTCCCTCTGCATCTATTCTTATCTCCCCTCTTTTTTCAACCTTTCAAAGTCCTTTAGATCATTGTAGTCTTATTAGAATGTTTATTTTCTTATTTTTCTCATCTATTCTCTATTTTATTTCTTCATTACTCTACTAATTGTCATTTTTCCAGGTACTTTAGTTAGATTGTGAGCCTTCGGGACAGTAAGGGAATTTCTAAGTACCTATTTTACTTATAATTTTAACGCACCCTATTGTCTATTTTTCTGTAAACCGCTTAGAATCCTAACGGAGTTTAGCGGTATATAAGAAATAAATTACATTACATTACATTACATATGACTACCTCATATGTCAATGGACTTGATGATTCCAGTATGGTATTAATCTGTCCCCATATTGACTTCCAAAAGTTGAGTATCAAAGGACAATAGAACAACAGATGATCAATAAATATCAGCCTTGGCAAAAATTTTGGGCTCCTTTTATCAAGGCGCGCCAAGGGGGTTAGCGCGTCAGACATTTCATCACGCGCTAACCCCCGCGGCAGCCTAAAATCCTAACGCCTCGTCAATGGAGGCGTTAGGTACTAGTGCGGCAGGTGGTTTAACGCGCGGTATTCCACGTGTTAAACCGCTACAGCGCCCTTGTAAAAGGACCCCTTTATGTACAAGGAAGTTTTGTGAGGCTAATATTTATGTGCGGAACTACAGTCCAGTTTATGCGCAGATGAGTGCTGGCACTTAGCCTGTCCTCCCAAAGGAGCTTAGAATTTGTTACAAATCAGGCACACAAGAATTTTCCCTCTGTCCCAGCGGGCTCACAGTCTTTCTAATTCTGGCCTCCTTATCTCAAGAAAGATATAGTGGCACTAGAAAAGGTTCAAAGAAGAGCGACCAAGATGATAAAGGCGATGGAACTACTCTCGTATGAGGAAAGACTAAAACGGTTAGGGCTCTTCAGCTTGGAAAAGAGATGGCTGAGGGGAGATAAGATTGAAGTCTACAAAATCCTGAGTGGAGTAGAATGGGTACAAGTGAATCGATTTTCCACTCCGCCAAAAATTACAAAGTCTAGGGGACGCTCGATGAAGTTACAGGGAAATTCTTTAAAAACCCAATAGGAGGAAATATTTTTTTACTCGGAGAATAGTTAAGCGCTGGAATGCATTGCCAGAGGTTGTGGTAAGGATGGATAACGTAGCTGGTTTTAAGAAAGGTTTGGACAAGTTCCTGGAGGAAAAGTCCATAATTTGTTATTACGAAAGACATGGGGGAAGCCACTGCTTGCCCTGGATCGGTAGCATGGAATATTGCTACTCCTTGGGTTTTGGCCAGGTACTAGTGACCTGGACTGGCCACAGTGAGAGCGGGCTACTGGGCTTGATGGAACATTGGTCTGACCCAGTAAGACTATTCTTATCTAACATACCTGAGGCAGTAAAGGATTAAGTGACTTGCCCAGGGTCACAAGGAGCAGTGTAGGTTTGAACCCACAACCTCAGGGAGTTGAGGTTGTAGTTCTAACCACTACGCCACACTCTCCTCCTTACTGGAGAACCTTTGTGCGTGTGTGTGTCCAGCAGGCTTTCCCCAATTAGTTCACAAGTTTTGCATGTTTAGAATTTCCATCTCAGCTTACAGCATCACTGTGGAATATTTTCTCATTAATTTCACAGTAGAATCTGGGTGCTCAGCCATCAGCACGCAGCTCTACCACATGGCTTTCTGCATCAGCCCCTTTGTGAAGAAGCTAAAACACCTTACTGAGTCTATTCCAATTTCCTTAACAGATGATACACCTTGATCTTAACCGGCACATCTTCAATTCTTCTTATATTGCTTTTCTTTCTGTGGCCACATTTTTAGGGTGAGGTTGGGCAGTAGGAAGCTTAAGAAGGGGGTTGTTTCATCAAAATGCATTCAATAGACAAAGAACAAACAACCAGATCCTTCATAAAATGAAGCTAGCTGTGTAAAGACTGAAAACAAGGATACAGAGTGTCTTTGTCAAAGGCAGCATCTCCACTCTACTAAAAACAGGATGAGAGGCAGGATATAGGAATCAAAGGTCAAAAGGACTGAAATCAGTTGGCATTTCCCGGCACTAAGCATAATAGGATAAGTTGTTTAGTTCTCAGCTCCGAAAACTGAGATCTACAGTGTCTTGTAAAAGTCTTCATGCCCTTGTAAAGTTTTCATATTCTGCTGTCTTAGCATCTACAATTCAAAATGCATTAAAGTAGAAGCTGATTTCACTGATCTATACAACATATTCCAACCCTTTCAAAAACAATTACAGAAATGGTCTCAATCAGTTTTGCTCGTCGGACAGCAAGTATTAATGCTCTTTGTCAACAGACACACTACTGCATGATTCTGGGTAGCTATTTGGAAACATCTGAAAACAGGAATCAGGCCGAACGGTAATCTTTCCTTGGTTGTCAAGATGAAGATTTCTCACGGTAGGAGAATTCTTGGACTCCACAAAGGGGGTTTCTCAGGAAAATAGCAAGAGAACCCACAAGGGGTCCAAAGTACAGCATAAAACTCAGTTGCTGCAGGTGGTGGATTGCTAGGCATCTCTGAAGGGGTGAAAATCTTCTCCTGAAAGCCTTGTGAGTCTTCTTCATGCAGTGTCGTCTTCATGCAGAGTCATCTTCATGCAGTGACCCCGTTGCATGACATCTATTCAGAATCTCAGCAAAGCGACTCTACAGTTGAAGTATGGTTGGAAAGAAAATGAATATGTACTGGCCTAGGATAAAAAGTTGCCCACCTGTAGCTTATGCATTAGGATAGCAATTGTGCAGATACTTCAGATGAAGATAACAGCTCTGCTGCATCTCTATGCCTGTTTTATTTCTTATTTTTTAATTGAAAAATGTATTTTCTATTGTTTTAAGTGGTATTTCATGCTGTACCCCACTCTGATATTAATTCCCCCCTTTTACAAAGCCATGCTGCGGTAATTGCTCCGATGTCCATAGGGAATTAATGGACATTAGCGTGGCAGCTGTTAGTGCGGCTTTGTAAACGAAGCCCTATATGAAGGATGGTATGTCAAATTTTATAAACTATTAAAGGCCATGGTGGACTTGTTCATGGACCTACTGCAGCAGGAGATAAGATACAGAAGTTCAAGAAAAAAGCCTTTTCTCCAGTGGCTCTCAACAGAAAAAGAGGAGATAATGTACATGGGGGAAAGTGTGGTGCAGTAGTTAAAGCTACAGACTCAGCAGCCTGAGGTTATGGGTTCAAACTCACACTGCTCCTTGTGATCCTGGGCAAGTCACTTAATCCCCCCATTGCCCCAGGTACATTAGATTAGATTCTGAGCCCACCAGGGCAGACAGGGGAAAATGCTTGAGTACCTAAATAAATTCATATAAACTATTCTTAGCTCCCCTGGGAGAATGGTTAGAAAACCTTGAGAGGGTTTCGAAGGCTGGGACGGTTAAGATGGGCTGGAGTGAGCTTTGATGGAGACTCCAGTAGATGGAACCTAAGCACACTACTGGGCGGGGCTCTGGGTTTCTGGCCCAGGAATATCTAAGAAAAAGGACCGTTTAAACTAAATTTATGGAGCATGTATGGTTGGGCAGACTGGACGGACCACTTGGGTTTTTATCTGCCGTCATTTACTTTGGGCTAGATTCACTAAGCTCACCGATTGTGTCCCGACCAGTTTGCAACCCCGACCCAATTCACTAACCTTCTGCCCGATCCGATCCACACATTCAAATGAGGGGAAATGACATGCAAAGTAGGAAGGCAACGATTCACTAAACCAACGAAGTAACACCGATTGGGCTGGCCGATCCAAAAAGAAGCAACTGCTGAGGACCAGTCGCTCACGTCCTTGCCGACTGTCCTGCTCTCTGCCACCCTTAAATCCCAGCCCTGAAATAAAACATTTTGAACACATCTCCCTTGTGCGAAAAGCGCAAGAAGGCAAGCTCTGCCGACTCTCCTGCTCTCTGGCGACTCTCATGTTCTCTGCCACCGTGTCCCTGCCGACTCTCCTGCTCTCTGCCACATGAGGTGATTAAATTTGTGGACAATACAACGTTATTCAGAGTAGTGAAAACACAGGAGGATTGTGAAGACCTGCAACGTGACATAAACACGCTCAAGGAATGGGCTGTGACATGGCAAATGAAGTTTAACGTGGATAAGTGCAAGGTGATGCATGTCGGTAACAAAAATCTTATATACAAATACAGGATATCCGGTGTAGTACTTGGAGAGACCCCCCAGGAACAAGACTTGGGAGTACTGATCGACAAGTCAATGAAGCCATCAGCGCAATGCATGGCAGCGGTGAAATGGGTGAACAGAATGCTAGGAATGATTAAGAAGGGGATCACAAACAGATCAGAGAAGGTTATCATGCTGCTGTACCAGGCCATGGTACGCCCCCACCTGGAATACTGCATCCAGCACTGGTAGCTGTACATGAAGAAGGACATTGTACTACTCGAAAGAGTCCAGAGCAGAGCAACTAAAATGGTTAAGGGGCTGGAGAAGTTGCCATACAGGGAGAGATTAGAGAAACTGGGCCTCTTCTCCCGTGAAAAGAGGAGACTGAGAGGGGACATGATCGAAACATACAAGATAATGAAGGGAATAGACTTAGTAGATAAAGATAGGTTGTTCACCCTCTCCAAGGTAAAGAGAACTTGAGGGCACTCTCTAAAGTTAAAAAGGGATAGATTCTACAGAAATGTAAGGAAGTTCTTCTTCACCCAGAGAGTGGTAGAAATCTGAAATGCTATTCCGGAGGCTGTTATAGGGGAAAACACCCTCCAAGGATTCAAGACAAATTTAGACAAGTTCCTGCTAAACCAGAACGTAAGCAGGTAATGCTAGACTCAGTTAGGGCACTGGTCTTTGACCTAAGGGCCGCCGTATGAGCGGACTGCTGGGCACGATGGACCACTGGTCTGACCTAGCAGCGGCAATTCTTATGTTCTTATATTCTTCCCTGCAGTGCGAACCCGTGGTTTTAACCCGCGGGTTAAAAGCATGATCTGTTCAAGTGTGTTCTGTTCCAGTAGAGCCCCCCCTCCTGTTTTGACCTTGCTTGTGTGGTGAGCCAGTGCAAGCGTAGACCGCATCTACCGGCAAAGAATATGGTCTGCGCATTCATCGCTCTGCAGCGATACATGGGGGTCGCTGTGGGGCATGCCTCCGATCGTATTAATTTGCATGAAGAGGCATAGTGAATAGGTCGCCCAGGAATACTCGGCTACGGATCGCCCAACAAAGGTGAGCTTAGTGAATCTAGGCCTATGTTACTATGTAAAACGAATTAACTAACTAAATATGTTACACCCTAGAGTCAAAATTCAAAGCGACTTAATCAAGCAGGAGAACCTCCTGCCTATTAGATCACTTGTGGCTGCCTATCTGCTGATATCCATTGGCACTTAATTGGACAGTCAAGAAAGACAATGAAGGTGACCCGAGACGCCCAGTTCCTTTATTTATATTTATTGAGACTGGACAATGTATGTGTTTCGGCCAGATGGCTTGCTTCAGGAGTCTGAATGATATTCTTGATAATAAAAAAAACTTGAAAGAAAAACCCACAGGCACAGCAAAACTTGGAAAAAAAATCCCACAGGTATCCTCAATCTAGGGCTTCCCAGTGTAGAAGCAGATAGAGAGAATCACAGACACAGCAAGCAGACACACACACAAGAACATTGTTGAAAAGGCAATATCAATAGATGATTTTATGCAATATCCATTATAAGAATATCATTTGATTTTATGCAATATCCATTATAAGAATATCATTCAGGCTCCTGTCCTTGTCTAAAATTTGTACTTCCATGATTTTAATTTCATTTTATGCATGCTGCTTAGAAATCTGATAAGCGAGATAACACATTTTAATAAGCTTGACTAGAGGAGTGTGTGGTGCAGTGCTTAGAGCCACAGCCTCAGCACCCTGAGATTGTGGGTTCAAATCCCATGCTGTTCCCTGTGACTCTGGGCAAATCACTTAATCCCCCAATTGCCACAGGTACATTAGATAGAGTGTGAGCCCACTAGGACTGACAGGGAAAAATGTGTAAGTACCTGAATGTGAACCACTTAGACTATAACACCGCCGTCCGCCTAATCTATGGCCTCAAAAAGTCAGACCATATCAGCCCTTACTACAGAAAACTCCACTGGTTGCCAATAGAAGCGAGAGTCATCTTCAAATTCGCCTGCCTCTGCTTCAAAACCTTAACTGGCTTGTCCCCGATATATCTCTCTCACCACTTTGCGTTCCCAGGCACCAATCGCACGCGCAATGCCTATCTGTTTACCTACCCATCCCCAAAGGGATGCACCTACAAAAAATTCCTTAATAGAACTCTCACATTCCAAGCTGGCAGATGGACAGATTGCCTGTCCACCCTCATCTCATCTGCCCCATCTTACTCATCCTTCAGGAAATCTCTCAAATCTTACCTCTATGATAAATTTCTCGAACCCCTCCCCTCCAAATAATCAAACTCTACTACCTCTCCTACCCCTCGATCTCTCCTTTCCTCCCCCTCAATCCAATTCTTCTACCCTTCTTACTTACCCCTCCCCTCTCGGCACCATGCCGTAATTGATACTGGTTGCATTTTTCTTGTCATTCACCACTCTGTATCCTCGCTATATATGTAACTATCTTTGCATAGTAAACCGCTTCAGCTGCATTATACAGTCTCTTGCATTGTATCTTGCTCTAAGTCTCTCGCACTGTATTTTCACTGTATAAATATCTTTGCTGTATATGTACAGTCTCTTGCATTGTAAATCTGCATTGTATTTTCGCTGTATAAACACCTATGCTGAATATGTACAGTTCCCTGCATTGTAAACTGCTCTCAACTGCATAGTACATTCCCTTACATTGTATCTTCGCTGTATATGTACAGTCTCTTGCATTGTAAACCGCTCTGAACTGTTTGTGGTATTGCGGTATACAAAAATAAAGTTATTATTGTTATTATTATAACTGGTATACAAATACATGTAATAAGAACATAAGAATAGCCTTATTGGATCAGACCTTTGGTCCTTCTAGCCCAGTATCCTGTCTTCACAGAGGCCAATCTAAGTCACAAGTAACTGGCAAAAACCCAAATAGTAGCAACATTCCATGCTACCATCTCAACAGAAGACTATGGACTTTTCCCTCAAGAACTTGTCCGAACCTTTTTTAAAACCAGCTACATTAACCACTCTTACCACATCCTCTGGCAACGCATTCCAGAGCTTAACTATTCTCAGTGAAAATATATCTCCTCCTATTGGTTTTAAAAGTATTACTCTAACTTCACCACCCGTTCTACACCATTCAGGATTTTGTAGACTTCGATCAAATCTCCCCTCAGCCATCTCTTTTCCAAGCTGAAGAGCCCTAACCTCTTTAGTCTTTCCTCATATGAGAAGAGTTCCATCTCCTTTATCATCTTGGTTGCTCTCCTTTGAACCTTTTCTAGTGTTACTATATCTTTTTTGAGATAAGGAGACCAGAAATGAATACAATACTCAAGGTGAGGTTGTATCATTAAACAATACCGAGGCATTATAACATTCCTAATCTTGTTTACCATCCCTCTTATAATAATTCCTAGCATCCTGTTTGCATTCTTGGGAGGAAGGAAGGGGGCACTAACTTGGGACATAGGAAGGTAGGGAGAGAATAGAAAGGGACAATTGTTGGGCCTGAGAGTGTAAGTGAGAGGGAAAGAGATGGTGCACATGGGGAAAGGAAGAGGAGTGAGTGCATAGGGAAGAGAAGGATGAGAGGGAGAAATGTTGGCTATGGTGGTGGAGAGGGAACAGAGGATAGATTGAAGGGGATGCAAGGGGGAGGAATGTTGGGCATAGTGATGGAGGGAGAGATGTGGCATGGTGTTGGAGAGGGGTGATAGAAGGAGAAATGGGCAGTGGTGAAAATTGATCTAGGGGATGAGAGAGGAAGAAAAGTTAGACTCATGGAGGGGAATGGAATGAGGTCTGGAGGAGAGGAAGCATGCAGGAGGCAGAAAGAAAGAAAGATTGGATGCATAGTCAGAAGGAAGCATAACCAGAGAGTCATGAAATCACTAGACAACAAAGGTAGTGATCAAAATGTATCAGTTTTGAGAATTTATATCTGATGTCTATATTTTGCACTATATTTGTCTATTTGTCTATTTTCTATAGTTGTTACTGAGGTGACATTGCATATTTTAAAGTCCTCTGCCTTGACATCTTTGAAAACCCCCCCAATATAAATGATAATTAACATTTTCTCTGCGTACAGTATGCTTTGTGGGTTTTAAAAAAAATTTTATGGTTACTATTATGTATTATTAAGATTATATTGTGTTTATATGAAAAATGGGTGGAAGAAATTGCATTACAATTGGACTATTGCGACATTGTATACTTAGGATCGCATAAAAAAATCATAAAAAGACTAAGAATGATCCATAGCACCTGATCTTTGGCCTGAAAAAATCCGATCACATATCCCCGTACTACAGAAAATTACATTGGTTGCCGATTGAGGCCAGAATCATCTTTAAATTTGGTTGCCTTTGCTACAAGACACTATTCGGCACCTCACCCACCTACCTTCTTGAACCACTTCGTCCTATAGGACAAACCACAAACCGCAAAACGTTGATATTCTCATTCCCAACTCCCAAGAGATGCCACTACAAAAGATTCCTTGACAGAACACTGTCCTTCCAAGCTGGCATCTGGAACAATACCCTTAGCAACCTCCTCTTGAACTCCATCACTTACCAAGCTCTCAGAGGAGCACCGAAACCCCACTAATTCGACAAGTTCATCTGACCCTTTCCAAAAGCCCTCAGCCCCTCTCTTCCTGATTCACTCCCCTCCCCCCTCTACTTCCTCTCCCTTCTCCCCTCCCTCCTCCCCCTATCCCTCAACTTATATTGTAACTATCAACTTCTGTACACTGTCTTGAACAGAAAAGGTCCATTATCTACTTTGTACTTTCCACTATTGTATACCATCTAGAACTGAAAAGGTATGATGGGATATAAATAAAGCTTTATTATTATTATTATGGGGTGAAGTCAGGAACAGAGTTTGGGCGGGTCAGGGGTGGAGTTTGGGCGGGGGTACTCAGTTGGTATTTGTTAGGCTTAGGGGGGTTCTTGGCTTGAAAAGTTTGAGAAACACTGCCTTAGGCCACCCCTCCATAGGTGGGGCCTAGGGGATCTGGCCAATCGGAATTCTAGGCCACTCCCAGTGCATCCCAGAATGAACTGGGAGATTGGCCTAACATTCCTGTTGGCCCAGGTGCCTAAGGCCCCACCTGTAAGAGAGACCTTAAGCGCCTGTGTCAATCAGGCCCTTAGATCCCTCCCCATGCATCCCAAGATGCACCGAGAAGGAGCCGGATGCAGGCAGGAGCCATCTGGCCAGCCAACTAAACCAGATTAGAGGGTTCCGGATGGGATTGAGGGGTTCTGGTGGGGTTCAGGTGGGGTTAAGGGGGTCCTGGTGGGGGTAGGGGTGGGGGCAAACTTTCAGGGGGTGGTGGCAGGAGGGACTGGGCATCTCTTCTGCAAGCGATCATTCGGGGGAGTTGCGGTGGCTTCGAGCAGGAGGGACTGGACATCCCTCCTACCGCGATCGTTACAGGGGCAGGGGGACGGGTTGCCTGGGCCACTGAGCTGATCGTGGTAGGAAATGTCCACGTTGGACTTAGATTTTTTTTCAAACATGCCCCTCTATATGTTCCTGGACTTCATGCTATTATGTGCACATTTTAGATTGCAATTCACCTTAGGATGTCTGGTAAGATGAAAAATCAAGTAATGTAAAGTACTTATTTGTCTTGTCTGTCGTTTGTTGCAGATACCATAAAGAAACGGTAGATAGCAGCAGTGAGTACAATGTGTGGCTGTTAGTAGATATGATCCCAGCAAATGAAAGCTATTTTGGTAAAGAATGCTAGAAGACCAGAAGAAAGGGTTCCATAAAGATCAATTTTATTTAAATAAGCTATTTAGCATTAATGTATGAGCTCTAAAGGTAATTAGTTTTAGATAAATACAATTCTAGATCTCTTGCTATAAAAAAAATCACCAAATGTGATTGAAAAATACCAAAACAATACACAAATGTTTTCTAAATATATAAAAATATTATATAATGGTAGAAACATTTATATAAAACCCATAAAACTTTAAACTCCATTATTATAAAAATCATAAAAGCTAAAAAATTGTTCTGAACTTCTTTGATTTTTAATGCTCCTATCAATCAGTGTTCTTTTTAAAACTACTATTAAAATGGTTCTTTTTAATGTTACTATTCTTATTCCTTTTATGTTGGGTGGTTTAAATGTATGCTTTTTATCCTGTAGTGCTGGAGAGGTCCATATGAGAACTGATTAATGGATTGATATGTACTTTCCCCCTCCCCCCCCCCCGCCAGGTCCTGTCAGATGAAAGGAATAATTTGGCCTCTCCAACTTGCAGAGTTATAGTGTGATTATAGAGGTATTAGATTATTCTGGAAGTATGATTTTTCTAATACAGGAATAATTGATCTTAGAGTATTTACACTCGGGGTGGGTGGGAGGATGGGAGGATTTATTAAACTGTTTAGGATAAGATTATTGGGGAACTCTATGTTGTAGTGTTTTATGGTATAATTATTGAATGGTTGGGTGGGAGAAAATGAGTGCTTAAGTATAATTGTAAGTTGAAGGTGCTTATGTTGATGTATTATATGTTATATTTTCATATACTATTAAAGTATGAAAATCAATAAAGATTTTTAAAAAAAGAAAGGATGGAGTGTAATTTGTTTTGTTATACTTATGAGGACTAGAGTAATTTGAAATTTATTTTGGTATATATTTCTGCCTACGGGTTAGAATCCATGATCCTAAGATCTAACATAATCGGCCTCTTTTACAAAGCCGCACTAGCAGCTGTGCTGCGCTAACGGCCCGGAAGCCCATAGAGATTTAAAGTGCTTTGGGGATTTTGCCGCACGGCAGTCGCTAGCGCCGCTTTGTAAAACAGGCCGAATGTCTTTTCCTGCCTCTCTGGAAATCATGAGTGTTGTTCATATTTTGAGAACATCAAGTCAAATATCCTGTTTCTAACAGTGGCCTGTTCAGGTCATATCTATTACATCTGATAAGATCAAAAAAGAAAAGATTCTATACTTGCTAGTAAATAACAGTATATTAACTTTTTCTAGGAATTTATCCAAACTTTTTTAAACCCAACCCACTTGGGACCTGGTTTGGCCATTGTTGGGAACAGGGTACTGGCCTTGATGGGCCTTCGGTCTGTCCCAGTATCGCAATTCTTATGTTCTAGCTGCTTTTATCACATTCTCTTACAACAAATTCCAGAGATTTGTATATTTAGTAAAAAAAAATATATATTCACTTGTTTTAAATGCACCACTTAGTAACTTTATAGATTGTCCCCTAGTCTTTGTATTTTTAAAAAAGTTAACAACCAAATCACGTTTACCTGTTCCACTCCATTCAAGATTTCAGAGATCTCTCTCTGATCTCCTCTAATGTCTCTCTCTGTTCAAAGCTGAAGAACCCTATCCTCTTTAACCTTTGGTCATAGGGGAGCAGTTCCATCCTCTTTACTATTTTGGTACCCTTCATTGACTCGTATATTTAATAAGGAAAAAGCAGAGGAAGATGAGAAGATAAGATGTCACAAAAAAGTTGGATAAACAAAGCTGTATGCCAAAAAATCAAAGCAGATACTAGAAAACATAACTGGTATTATTTATGTCGATCCATCCTCCTTTAGGCCTATGCACTTTACTGCGGGCTAGAGATTCTTGTTGGCAGTGAGAATACTGTCAGGAAGGTTTATCACACATAGGGTTACCATATGGCTCCAGAAAAAGGAAGACAGATTGAGACATCCGGGTTTTACTTCTACTGGAATCAACAGAAGTAAAGAGGACAGATAGAGGCATCTGGGTTTTACTTCCATTGGAAGCAATGGAAGTAAAACCCGGATGTCTCAATCAGTCCTCCTTTTTCTGGAGTCATATAGATTCAGGGTTTGGATGGTTTGAAGTTTGAGAAGAAGCCATATGCATGTGATTGAAAAAAAAAAAAAATTCATGCGTGCGCAGAGGCTTCAATGCAAAGCATTATCTGAATCATGAAAAACTATATTAAAAAATGTTCTACAGAGCTGGAAAAATGTACCGGTAAATAATGATTAAGGAAAAGAATGATAACTAGACTCCAAACTACTTTTAACATTCTTCTCATAGCATTCTTCTATTAGCCATTCCCAGCCAGTACTAAAAAAAAAAAAAATCAGATTAATCAATTTGCGTACTATGTTGTGCAATGTCTTTTCAAGAAGCCTTTTAACTTTGTCCAAAATGCGATTGAGCTCTGGTGCCATTACCTATGCTTTTCAAAAGGTTCAGAAAAACAACTGGGAAACTAATTTCAGGTACGTACAGTGTTCGACCTCTGCCTGCCTCCACATGCTGTCCAGTGCGCAACACATATTAACAGCATCGCTTTTTGAATGCCATTGGGCATCAGGTGGTAGAGGCTGAGACAAGGAAGAAAATTATGGTGCCCGCTTCATTTTCCACAAGGTATGTACATTAAAAAAGCTCTCTTCATGGTTAACAGTGCTATATTGTACTGCAACACAGCCAAAAAGTTTCAGATGCTCTAAAAAGGCACTTTGAGGGCTAGGCTGAATTACCCTCTTAACTGGAACAGGCATACAAGTAAACAAAGTGGAAAAAGGCGCCATTCTGAAGCAAGCACTTCACTGGAGCTAGAAATATTCCCAGAGCTACCTTGGATTACTGGCATTGCTTTTCTTTAAATAGCACTTAGACTACACAACATTACAAAGATAGATAATAACTATAATTTTCTCCTCCTCATTTGTGCAAAAAAAAATAGTGCAGTATCTTGAAACAAGGGGACAGGGTTTCACAACCGGAAGATCCTATCAGATCACTCAGGGTCAGCGTGAAGGGGGAGGGGGGAAACAAGGCAACAACTGCCCTGGGCTCTACAGCTTCAGGGGTCCTGTAATCCAGGCAACTCTCCCCTTTCTCAGTCCATTACCCTCCCTCCCTTGCACCTTTGAAACTTCTTTCAAAATTTAAAACTTTCCTTTTTCAGAGGGCCCCCCCCCCCCCCAAAGCAGTAGCCGTTCTTACAAGCTGCCAGCCTTGGCCCCAAAGCTTTCCCTCTGCCACAATCCGCCCAGGCATAAACAGGAAGTTGCAGCAGAGGGGGCAGATCGCAGCAGAGAGGAAGCTTCGGAGCTGCTGCTGGCAGCTTGCAAGAATGACTGCCGAATCTAGGCCTTTTCAAAAAGGAAAATTTTGCTTTTTGAAAGATCAGAAGGTGAGAGGAAAGGCGGGAGATGGACCACAAAGGGATGGGGGTGAGGAGGGATGAGAGACAAAGGGAAACGCAGGATCAGAGGTGGGGGGAGGGACTAGAAAGCAATGTTACTTACCGTAACAGTTGTTATCCAGGGACAGCAGGCAGCTATTCTCACTAGTGGGTGATGTCATCAGACAGAGCCCCGGTACGGACGTCTCACAAGCACGTGTTGCTTGTAGAAACTTAAAGTTTCTAGATGCCCGCACCGCGCATGCGCCGGTGCCTTCCTACCCGGAGATCCGGGCGTGTCTCCTCAGTTCAGGTAGCTAGCCTGAGAAGCCAACCCAGGGGAGGTGGGTGGGACGTGAGAATAGCTGCCTGCTGTCCCTGGATAACAACTGTTACGGTAAGTAACATTGCTTTATCCCAGGACAAGCAGGCAGGTATTCTCACTAGTGGGTGACCTCCAAGCTAACCTCAGTGGGATGGAGGGGGAGTTGGCGACTTAAGAGAATAAATTTTTCAATACTGTTTGGCCAAACTGTCCATCCCGTCTGGAGAGGGTATCCAGACAATAATGTGAGGTGAATGTGTGAACCGAGGACCAGGTGGCAGCCTTGCAAATTTCCTCGATTGGTGTTGATCTGAGGAATGCTACTGAGGTTGCCATTGCTCTGACCTTATGGGCTGTGACCTTAGAAGGAAGTGATAATCCAGCCTGGGCATAGCAGAAAGAGATACAAGCCGCCATCCAATTAGAGATGGTGCGCTTTAATACGGGTCTTCCCAACTTGTTAGGATCGAAGGAGACAAAAAGTTGAGGAGTGGTTCTGTGTGGCTTGGTGCGATCCAGGTAGAAAGACAAGGCACGTTTACAGTCTAGAGTGTGAAGGGCCGATTCTCCGTGGTGAGAATGAGGCTTAGGGAAGAATACTGGAAGTACAATGGATTGGTTGAGATGAAATTCGGAGACCACCTTAGGCAGGAATTTCGGGTGAGTGCGGAGGACCACCTTGTCATGGTGGAATACTGTGAATGGTGGGTCCGCCATCAATGCCTGGAGTTCGCTGACTCTGCGAGCGGACGTAAGGGCTACAAGGAAAAGCACTTTCCAGGTGAGATACTTCAGAGGGGCCCTGTTGAGTGGTTCAAACGGGGGCTTCATGAGGTGGGAAAGGACTACATTGAGGTCCCAAACTACTGGTGGTGGTTTGAGAGGAGGGTTAACATGGAAGAGTCCTTTCATAAATCTGGCGACCACCGGATGGGCCGAGAGGGGTTTCCCTTGTAGAGGCTGGTGGAACGCCGCAATAGCGCTCAGGTGGACTCGTATGGATGTGGACTTGAGCCCAGATTGAGATAGGTGTAGGAGATAGTCCAGCACGGAGGATAAGGAAGCTCGCTGAGGTTCCTTTGACTTAGAAACACACCATGAGGAGAATCTGGTCCATTTCTGGGAGTAGCATTGTCGAGTGGCGGGCTTCCTGGAAGCTTCCAAGACCTCCCTCACTTCTTGTGAGAATTGGTGAGGGGTTACGTTGAGAGGAACCAAGCTGTCAGGTGGAGAGACTGCAGGTTGGGATGAAGTAGTGATCCTTGATGTTGAGTAAGTAGTGAAGGAAACACTGGAAGTGGTACTGGTTCCCTGCTGCTGAGTTGAAGTAGGAGGGAGAACCAAGGTTGTCTGGGCCACCGAGGAGCTATTAGAATCATGGTGGCCCGTTCGAGTTTCAGCTTGACCAGAGTCTTCTGGATCAGCGGAAATGGTGGGAACGCATATAGAAATCGTTTCCCCCAGTTCAGTAGAAAGGCATCTGCCTCGAGGCGATGAGGAGTGTAGATCCTGGAGCAAAACTGAGGCAGTTTGGCGTTGTGGGGAGCCGCAAAGAGGTCTATCTGAGGCGTCCCCCATTGCGTGAAGATTTGGTGAAGGGGGTTGGAATGGAGAGTCCATTCGTGCGGTTGTAGCAGACGGCTTAGTTTGTCTGCTAAGACGTTGTTCTCCCCCTGGATGTATACTGCTCTGAGTAGGGCGTTGTGGCGTACCGCCCAGTCCCAGACTCGTAGAGCTTCCTGGCAAAGGAGGGCCGAGCCCGTGCCTCCTTGCTTGTTGATATAATACATGGCGGCCTGATTGTCTGTGCGAATGAGGATTACCATGTCGTGGAGTCGGTGTTGGAAAGCTTGGAGCGCATTGAAGATGGCTCTGAGTTCCAATAGATTGATTTGGTGTAGTCTTTCCGCACTGGTCCAGAATCCTTGGGTGCGGAGACCCTCCAGGTGGGCCCCCCATGCGTAATTCGACGAATCGGTTGTGAGAACTTTCTGATGGGGGGGAGAGTGCATCAGCAAACCTCTGGATAGATTCGAAGAGGTCGTCCACCAAAGTAGAGACTGCCGAAGAGCAGGTGTGACTACGATGCGTTTGGACAGTGGATCGGATGTCTGATTCCACTGTGATGCCAGGGTCCACTGGGGGATCCTGAGGTGGAGTCTGGCAAAGGGTGTCACGTGTACTGTGGAGGCCATATGGCCCAGGAGCACCATCAGTTGTCTCGCCGGTAGGGTTTGGCGAGTAGCCACCGACTGGCAGAGATGAAGAAGAGACTCCATGCGTTGCCGGGGCAGGAATGCTCGGAGTTGGGTGGTGTCCAGGACCGCTCCGATGAAGGGGAGGGACTGGGTGGGTTGTAGATGAGACTTGGAGAAGTTGATCTCGAAGCCCAAATTCTGGAGGAAGTAGGTTGTAGCCAAGGCCGCCGAAGTGACCTCTGGGGCTGACGGGGCCTTGATGAGCCAGTCGTCGAGGTATGGAAACACCTGTAGACCCCTGTCCCGGAGTGCTGCGGCCACTACCACCAGGCACTTTGTGAAGACTCTGGGGGACGAAGATAGGCCGAATGGTAGCACTCGATACTGTAGGTGCAGATTTCCCACCCGAAATCTGAGGAACTTTCGGGAGGCCGGGTGAATGGGGATGTGAGTGTAGGCCTCCTTGAGATCCAGGGAGCATAACCAGTCGTTCTGCTCGAGGAGGGGGTATAGAGAAGCCAAAGTCAACATGCGAAACGTCTCTTTGACCAGGAACTTGTTGAGGGCCCGAAGGTCTAAAATGGGTCGCAGGTCGCCCGTTTTCTTCGGGACGAGGAAGTACCGGGAGCAGTGGCGTACCTAGGGGGGGGGCGGGGGGGGCGGGCCGCCCCGGGTACCAGCCCTAAGGGGGTGTTCCCGGCCTTGCCGTTCAGTCCCCCGCCACCCCCGAAGGACCGCTCGCCCCCCTGGCCTCCCCGCACCACCTATGAACAGCCGCAGCAGGATCGCGAAGTCAGCGTCAGCATCCCTGCGCTGCTTCCTACGACGCGATCCCGCCCCTCCTCTGACGTCAGAGGAGGGGCGGGACCGTGGCGCAGGAAGCAGCAGGGATCGCTGACGCTGACTTCGCGATCCTGCTGCGGCTGTTCATAGGTGGTGCGGGGAGGCCAGGGGGGCGAGCGGTCCTTCGGGGGTGGCGGGGGACTGAACGGCAAGGCCGGGAACACCCCCTTAGGGCTGGTACCCGACGCTGACTTCGCGATCCTGCTGCGGCTGTTCATAGGTGGTGCGGGGAGGCCAGGGGGGCGAGCGGTCCTTCGGGGTGGGTCGGGGCATCAGGCCTTCAGGGTGGGGCGGGCGGGCAGGCAAGCAGGCTTTCAAGGGGGAGGGGGTGACAGGCAGGCAGGCAGGCCTTCAAGGGGGGACAGGCCTTCGGGGGGGGGGGTGCAGACATTCAAGGGGTGCAGGCCTTCAAGGGGGGCAGGCAGGCCTTCAGGGGGGTGCAGACCTTTGGGGGGGGGGTGTAGGCCTTTGGGGGGGTGCAGACCTTCAAGGGGGTGCAGGCCTTCAAGGGGGGAAAGGCAGGCAGGCCTTCAAGGGGGGGGACAGGCCTACAAGGGGGGGGGGCAGGCCTACAAGGGGGGGGGCAGGCCTTCAAGGGGGGGTGCAGGCCTTCAAGGGGGGGTGCAGGCCTTCAAGGGGGGTGCAGGCCTTCAAGGGGGGAAAGGCAGGCAGGCCTTCAAGGGGGGGACAGGCCTACAAGGGGGGGGGGGGACAGGCCTTCAAGGGGGGCAGGCAGGCCTTCGGGGGGGGGGGGTAGGCCTTTGGGGGGGGGCAGACCTTCAAGGGGGTGCAGGCCTTCAAGGGGGGAAAGGCAGGCAGGCCTTCAAGGGGGGGACAGGCCTACAAGGGGGGGGACAGGCCTACAAGGGGGGGACAGGCCTACAAGGGGGGGGACAGGCCTTCAAGGGGGGGTGCAGGCCTTCAAGGGGGGTGCAGGCCTTCAAGGGGGGTGCAGGCCTTCAAGGGGGGAAAGGCAGGCAGGCCTTCAAGGGGGGGACAGGCCTACAAGGGGGGGGGGACAGGCCTACAAGGGGGGGGACAGGCCTACAAGGGGGGGGACAGGCCTTCAAGGGGGGGTGCAGGCCTTCAAGGGGGGGTGCAGGCCTTCAAGGGGGGTGCAGGCCTTCAAGGGGGAGACAGGCCTTCAAGGGGGGGAAAGGCAGGCAGGCCTTAAAGGGGGGACAGGCCTACAAGGGGGTGGGACAGGCCTTCAAGGGGGGGACAGGCCTTCGGGGGGGTGCAGACCTTCAAGGGAGTGCAGGCCTTCGGGGGGGGGGGGTGCAGTCCTTCAGGGGTGGGGTTTAGGCCTTCAGAGGGGGACAGACCTTCGGGTGGGAGGTAAAGTCCTTCGGGGGGTGCAGGTCTTCAGGGGTGGGGTGTAGCCCTTCGGAGGGGGGACAGACCTTCGGGGGAGGGGGGTCCTGGTGTAAAAGTACACAGAGGGAGAGAGGGAAGGGGGGGTTCAAAGATACATGCATATGCCAGACTTTGGGGGTTAGAAATAATGGGTCTAAAAACAGAGGAGTGGGAGAGAGATGGTGCATAATGGGATTTAGGGAGGGAAGGAACAGAAAGGGAGAGAACTTGGAAACAGGGGATGGTGTGGAGGGGGGATAGAGATACTGGATAGGAGGATAGTTGGGAACAGAAAGGGAGAGATGGTGGATCCTGGGGTGGTGGGGAGTTGAGAAAAGGTGAATCTGTGGATGGAGACAAAAAAAAGGAAAGATGCCAGATCTCCGGGAGAGGGAAGGGAAACGGAAGGGGAGAACAGAGATGGCAGACGGATGGTTAGCACGGAGAAAGGAGACCCTGGCAAGCAAGACAACAAGAGCCTGGGACCAACAAGATTTGAATATTGATCAGAGAACAAAAGGTAGAAAAAATAATTTTATTTTCTGTTTTGTGATTACAATATGTTAGATTTGAAAAGTGTACATGAGACAGCTTGAAATGGGAACTTTTCTATTTTTGTGAATGGCAAGGCTGAGTTCAGTTAAAATATATGCTTTATAAGAAAATATAATAATGTGTTTTATAAAGTTTATAAGCATTGCTGGCATACTCGGTGAGGTGTTCCTAGTGTTGGTGGTGGTGGTAGCATGTCAGTGTGTTGAGAGGAAGAGGTAGTCTGGGAAATTCTGCTGAGCAAACTCTGGGCCCATTTCCACCCCCAGTTAGTCCACTCCACTCAACTGGTTCACACACTGAGTGGGTCTTTGGGTGTTATTTCTGGGTAGTTGTTTTAGAATCTCTTCCAGTGGTTTGTCAGTATCTCCTTCTGGTCCAAGGAAGGAAACTTTGTCAACCTTAGCATTGACCTTCAGAATATGTTTGTAACAGCGCTGCTTGTGTGGCATTAGGCTATGTAGTGATCGAAAGAAAAAAACAGACCTTTGCACATTTTTGCACTATATGGTGGGTGTATGAGGAGATTCATTTCCTGCACAGTTAAGTCCATTTTTTCTACTGAATAATAGTATAGGTACAATGAAAGTAAATAGCAAAAATGTTTGAGTAGATAATTAAGGAAATCTTTTTCATATTGCTTGCTTATGGACTGGGAAAAAAGACTGTTCAAGCAAATGTCTCCAGAACTGCTTTAATGGAAAAATTTGATTTTTTTTTTTTTAAGTACTTTGTGAAATTTATTGTTGTTGTGAAATTTATTGTTATACTTTGTTTAAACTTAAAAAGCGGTGTCATTAACAGTGAATCTAATCGAAAAATCGATTCAACAGGGTGAATCGGATCGAATGAAATATTTTTCTCTGAATCGGGCAGCACTATTGGCTACCATGAGAATGGGCTACTGGGCATGATGGACCATTGGTGTGACCCAGTTAGGCTATTCTTATGTTATGTTCTCATCTGTAGGGGCCTTTGTTTTCACTTCTTATTTTAATGTATTTTTTTCCTGGGAACTTATCAGTGTTTTTTTATAATGGGAACAAAAATGGAAGAGAATTAATGTGTGTGGAATGGGGGGGGTAACTAATTTCTTCAGCTAAATAATTCAATCCACTTCAAACAGACATAGGAGAACTCACGCACCATTCACACACCCTCCAACCAAAAACGTCAAAAGAAAAAAACTGTTCGACAACCTCCTAGCCATTCGAGCTGCAACACTTGACCCCCAACTCTACAACCTATTGACCTCGACCACAAACTACAAAACCTTAAAAAAAGAAATAAAAACCCTTCTATTAAAAAAACACATAAAACCAAACTAACATAATCAGAACTGTCCCAAGCATCACCTGCAACTACTCCATATGTACTTCTGATGTCATGACAATTCAGACATAATTTATGTTATGTTATGTTTGGAATAATGGTTACATAAATGAGGTTCAATAAAAGAAAATTTTCTGTGGGAGCATTTGTTGGAACTTCTGTTATCCTGATTTCTTCTATCTGTGGGCTTTCTTTAGCTAACCTACTTATCTGGGGCTTTCCACTTCTGCAGCTGCCCTTTTCACGGTCCACTTTGCGCTTGCACTCTCTGGGGAGGTGGGGTTGGGTCTGGGCTTGGTGGGGTAGGTGTGTCTGGTAGTTTTGTCTGGGTGGTGGCTGGGTGTTTCTTGGGTGCTTGTTGTGCGGATTGGTGTGTCTGGTGAGCGGTCTGGGTGTTGTTGCTTGTGGGGGTTTTTTTCATTATAAAATATGGCTGAGGGTCTAGTCCGGCTTATTATTCTTGTGGGTTCTGGGGTGGGATTTGTTTGCTTGCCCCAAGTTTTGGCCTTTTGTTGTGTATTGCTATGCCTCTCATTGGCAATTTTCTCTTGGGAGAGGCTTGTTCATGCTTGTTGTTGCTGTTACTCTCATTCTGTGTTCTTTTTGATAATGTATAAGTTTCTGTACAGACCATGGTTGCTTGTCTGGACCTTTTGCCATTCTCAATAAAAATACTTTGGAAAAAAAAAAAAAAAAAAAAAGAAAATTTTCACTGCCTGTTTCTATTCTGACCATTTATTCCATTTCATGGTTATTGCAAAAAAAAAAAAAAAAATTTTACATGAGGGGGGGGGGGGGTGTCAAAAAATGATGGGCCCCGGGTGCCACATACCCTAGGTACGCCACTGACCGGGAGTAAAACCCTCGGTTCAATTGGTCTGACGGGACCGGCTCGACAGCCCGAAGCTGAAGTAAGGTTTGGACTTCCTGAAGAAGAAGGGCGGTCTGCGTCGAGCTTGAAGGATACTCTCTTGGAGGGTGGTCCGGGGGGACCCGGTGGAATTGAAGAGAGTATCCTTCTCTTATGATGGAGAGGACCCATAGGTCCGTGGTTATGGCCTCCCATCGGTGGTAAAAAAGATGGAGGCGGCCCCCTATGGGAGAGGCCGAGGTTATGCTCCCGGGAGGGGCGTCAAAAGGGCTGGGGAGCCTTAGGTACAGCCGGTGGCTGAAGTTTTTGCTGAGACTTCTGGGGAGGTTGTCTCTTCGCAGGCTGTCTCGCAGCAGGCGTTTGTCTGGGCATGTAACGCCGCTGGTAAATCAGGGGTGGCCTGGAAGGTCGAGACTGTTGAGGTTTGGGTTTGGGCCGTAGGATGGATTGAAAGGATTTTTCATGATCCGACAGCTTCTTGGTAACAGTTTCGATAGACTCATCGAACAGGTCAGCTCCCGCACATGGTACGTTGGCGAGTCTGTCCTGTAGGTTGGGATCCATATCGATAGTACGGAGCCATGCCAGGCGACGCATAGCTACCGCGCTTGCGGCGGCGCGTGCCGAGAGTTCGAATGCATCGAAGGAGGATTGCATCAGCTGGAGGCGTAATTGGGAGAGGGAGGCTACCACTTCCTCGAACTCGAATCGAGCTTGGTTGTCTATGAACGGAGTGAACTTGCGGAGCACCGGCAAGAAGAACTCCAGATAGGAAGAGAAAAAGAAGTTGTAGTTTAGCACCCGTGACGCCATCATGGAGTTTTGGTAGAATTTTCTACCAAATTTGTCCATCGTTCTCCCTTCTCGGCCCGGCGGTACAGAGGCGTAGACCTGGGAGGGATGAGAGCGTTTAAGGGAGGACTCGACCAGTAGGGATTGGTGGGAGAGTTGAGGGCCCTCGAACCCTTTATGGTGTACGATGCGGTATCGAGCATCGAGTTTGCTGGGGATCGCCGGTATGGAATACGGCGTTTCGAAGCACTGCATGAAGGTCTGGTCCAGTAATTTATGCAAGGGGAGCCGAAGCGACTCCGTTGGAGGGTTAGGTAAATGCATGGTGTCCAGATACTCTTTGGAGTATCTGGAGCCCGTGTCAAGGGTCACATCCAGATCATCCGCCATTTGTCGGAGGAATGATGAGAAGGACAATTGTTCCGCCAGCGTCGGTCTGTGGGACGGGCTGGAGGAGGATGAGGCCTCCAGGTCCGTGGACATCGGGGAGTGACAAGGAGAATCGGGTACCGGTGTCTCCTCGTACTCCGGGCCCCTCGGAGGGGACACCTCTGATGAGGAGTATCCCCTACGTTGCAGTTTTTTCTGCGGTGACACCTCCGAATGGCGTGAGGAGTGCCAGGATGAGTGTCTCGATCGGTGCCCGTCTCGGTGGCGGGACGGGGATCGGGATCGTCTGTGCATCGCATGGTCTCCCGAGGCCCCCAAGTGGATAGGGCTGGAAGCGGTGGATCGTAACTGGTTTTGCGATGCGGGTTCTTGCGATGCTACCCAAGTCTGGTAAGGAGTACGGAAGAACTCTTCCTGACTATGCCCAGGGCTTCGAGTATCGATCAGAGGTCTGGTCCCATGTTGGCGCGGAGGCGTAATGGGTTCTAATGGCGGCATATCGGTAAGCGAGGCTTGCCGCGTGGGCATCGCCGCCCTCCCCCGTTCGTCCTCGTCGGTTGTCGAGGTCGAACGGTGTGGGGGAGGGGGAGGGGGCGGACCGCCCCTTTGGATCGGTACCGGGAGGTCACCCTGTATGGCAGCGATGAGCCCGGGTCCGATGGTCTGCATGAGCTCAACGAATTGAGCTTCCAGCACGGACCGTAGCGAAGCCGATAAGGAGGGATCCGCACCGAAAGGGGGTCCTCCTGCACGGACATCGCGCTCCTTCGAGGCCGAGTGCTTCTGCTTAGTAGCTTTCGGCACTTTGATGACCATTGGTGGCACTGTGGAAGGAAGAGGTACCTGAACCGAGGAGACCGGGGCAGGCACCGACGTCGAGCTCGTGGATGGTGTCGGGGCGAGCGATGCCGGTTTCACCACGCTCGATGCAGGAGGGGTCGATGCCGGTTTAGCCCGAACCGGGGAGGTATCGGATGAAGTGGAGGCTGAGGGATCCTTAGCTGCGTCCATCTTGAACATCGATTCCCACAATAGGCAACGCCGCTTGAATGAGCGTGCCGTAAGGGTAGAGCAAGGCCTGCACGATTTCGGAATGTGGTCAGGGCCCAAACACTGCAAACAGCGCCAGTGAGGGTCCGTGAGTGAAATCGCGCGTTGGCACTTGCTGCACTTTTTAAACCCGGTGATTGGCCGGGACATAGGCCGGAAAATCTCTGCCGCGAGGTCGAAGCCAGTGGGCCTGAGCCACGTGGCCGGCCCGTTCGACCCGCCGGAGGAAATAATCTTCTTTTTTTTTTTTTTTTTTTACCGAAAAGAAAAGAACTGTTAACTGTAATTAAAAGAAAGCGAAAACGCGGACAAGGAAGGCAAATTTAACTGAATTCAGCTAGCGCATGATGAAGTTGAACTTCTCAGCTCCGCGGAAAAGAAAAAACTGAGGAGACACGCCCGGATCTCCGGGTAGGAAGGCACCGGCGCATGCGCGGTGCGGGCATCTAGAAACTTTAAGTTTCTACAAGCAACACGTGCTTGTGAGACGTCCGTACCGGGGCTCTGTCTGATGACATCACCCACTAGTGAGACTACCTGCCTGCTTGTCCTGGGATAAAAAAGAATTATGTAAGAGAGAGGAGAGAGATGTTGGACAATGGAATGGAGAAGTGGAAGAGATTCTGGACCCAGAAGAGGTAGGCAAGCAGGCCTGAGAAGGGGAAGATAATGGATGAAAGGCCAGTTGGGAAGAGCAAAAAATACATTGGAGCATGGGATGAGAGGGAGGGAGAGAAGGAGAAATATTAGACCTGGGAGAAGGGGTTGGAGAGATTCTGGATCATGGGGCCAGAGGAGAGAAGGAAACAGAGCAGGAGCAATGTTGGACCATGAGGTGAGGGGGGGGGGGGAAGGGAAGAGAGAGGCGGTGAGATGATGAACTGTGGGGGGGAGAGACAGGAGGGAAAACAGATGGGACAGAGAGATGGTGGAGGAAAAAGGACAGGGAGATGTCAGGCCATGAGGAAGAAGAAAGGAACAGGAGATGCTAGGTTATAAGAATGGAGGGAGGGGATATACTCGAAATTGTGGAATCATGAGGAGAGATCAAGGGGGGTGGCAATGAGATGAATGAGAGGAGGATAATGAATACAATGGTAGAAATATGGTAATGAGCAGTAGATGAAAGATAGAAGGGAATAGTAATTGAAACAAAGAACTTAAAATTTTTGTAGGATTTTTCACCCTCCAAAATGTCAAACTCAGAAAGGGATGTGTTAGAGGTGTGCATTGGGAGAAATTTGGATGGGTTGTGAGCCAGGTTAGACTCGAATGTTTTGCAGCGATAATCAAACTTTTTGTTGGACTTCCTAGATGGAACTTAGACGTTCTGAGCTAGACTTGTTTTAGAAGTGGCTAAGTGCCAAAATGGTACCCAAACTGACTACTGGAGGGATTAAGTAATGACCCTGCACACTCTCCCAGTGGTCACTACCCCCTCCTACTAGTGCTGCTCGATTTCTGATTCGAATCGATTCGAATCAAATCGGCCTGGCCGATTCACTGACCAACCCTCCTAAAGCAGGAGGCGGAGCCGTAGAAGTCCTGCAATTCCTGCAACTGCCGGGTTCCATGCCGCCTATTCCTTAGCATACACAAGCTGATTTCTTACTTATAGGCAAATGCCCCGTGCATTATAGTTTTATTTTGTGGTTTTCCTGTCCCTTCCCCCGTTTAGATCCCTGTTTGTTTTGTCTATGCTACCTCCCTATTTTTCATTTTTGCTCCATTTTTCTTTATTTATTTTTCTTGCTTGGTCATCACTATTTCCTTTTCAATATTTGACGTTTCCCTGCCTACCCAAGTTCCTCTTTCAATTTTTGCGCCTTTCGTGTCTTTTCCCATACACCACGGTCAAGTAAACACTCACTCCTTTTGCTTTTAAGCTCTAATGTCTCTCGCGCCATTTTTTTCTTTCACTTAAGTTGCGTTTTGGATGCTACAGCTTGACTACCCAGGGTAAGGTTCACCTATTGTTTTTCATCTCTTTATTTTTACTTCTTTACTTTTAGTATTATGATATGGTGTGCTTTCGTGGGTGAGATTCTAATTTCCTTCTTCTTGGTTATAGCGGTTCCAACTCTCAGCGTTCTATATTTTAAGGTACTGCGGTCAGATTTATGGCCTGCTTTTTACTCTCTGTGGAACTTCTTCCCACAGGTTCATTTCGGTTTCTAGTTCTGGCTCTGCATGGTTGTTCCAGTGGTCACCCTCTTGTGTTTTATGCTCCTCCTGTATTCTATTTTTCTTACTAGATATGTGAAGTCTGCTTTTTACCAGTTTCCTTCATTCCATTAAGCATGGCTCCTTTCTGGTTTAATATGGTTCACTTATTGTTATAAGCATGGCTCTTTTTAGTATCTGGTACTCCTCCATTACACTTTTTACACAAGCTGTTTTAATGTTTTATGATCTCCTTCCTTTTTTATTCATGTTTGACTCAAGTGCTTTTCACCTTATGACATTAGCCCTGTACGTTCTACTATATCTCCTTGGCTATGCTCCCCTTTTTAGATCATTACATGATTTCTAAATCTGGTTTATCAAGGTATATACTTTATGATTTCTAAGCTGGTTTTTCAACGTGCATGCTGCATGTTTCCATTTTCCATATATGTTGCATATCTCACAAGTGTTCTCATCTTGATGACATCAGCCTCCTAAGTTTTACTATAATTTTAATATAGTTTGTATAGTTATGTTTTTTTAGCTAGGTTGTTGATACTAAAGAACTGACAGCACATGAGATTTAGTTTAAGTATAGTTAATGCCCGTGTTTTTATGCATACCTGATAAGAATGAAAGGATGCTAATGTCCGTTGGTACTATCTATCAGAAGACAACCAGAGCCTGAGACCAACATGATTTGAGTAATGACCAGACAATAAAAGGTAGAAAAAACAATTTTATTTTCTATTTTGTGATTACAATATGTCAGATTTGAAATGTGTATCCTGCCAGAGCTGGTGTTAGACCTCGAACGTGAACTAGGATTTAACAGAGAGAGGAAAAGTCCTTTTTGTTTTTTTATTTTGTTTACACCACAGCGCCAGTGTGGTTAGGAGAAGGCAAAGGGGGTGAAGAGGCTATAAAATAAACCCACCAGGATGTTTGAAGAAAAAATCCCACTCAATTGGGCAGCAAAATTGAATCAAAAAATCGATTCAATAGGCTGAATCGAATTGAATCAAAATTTCTTTCCCTGAATCGGGCAGTACTACCTCCTACCCCCTCAGAATATGAATAAAACAGCATATACCTGTCTCTAGAACAGCAGCCTCTGGTATGGGAAAGGTTAGTAGAGCATCACACAGGTGTCTTAAATAGCTTGGTGGGGCGGCTAATGAGCCATAGAGAGGAGACCCAGGCTCATAAGACATTCTAACCACTACATTTATGGTGGAAAGTGTGAGGCCAAAGAAACATCCAAGTTGAAATTGAACGTTGGACATTTTCATGTCTGCACACCAAAATGGAAAAGAGGTAGAGTGGCCTAATAATCATAGAAACATGATGGCAGATAAAGGCCAAATGGCCCATCCAGTCTGCCCATCTGCAGTAACCATTATCTCTTCCTTTCTCTAAGAGATCCCACGTGCCTATCCCAGGCTTCCTTGAATTTAGACACAGTCTGTCTCCACCACCTCTTCCAGGAGACTGTTCCACGCATCTACCACCCTTTCTGTGAAAAAGTATTTTTTTAGATTACTCCTGAGCCTATGCCATCATTCCAGAGCTTCCTTTCAAATGAAAGAGACTCGACTCATGACTCAGGGCTACAAATTCAGAAGTTTGGGGAAGTGATCACAATATGAATTTGACAGAATCACCTTTACTTAACCCAAGCTAGGAATGGCTGAATGAAGACCTTGAAAAAGCAATGTACCAAAAGGTAAGATGATAATATTGATGTAGAAACTGCAAGGAATGGCATCCCAAGCAGGGCTTGGTCAAATGCAGAAAATGACTCTCATGACACGGTGGCGGTTTACCTGCGGCCACCGGGTTTAGCCGCGGGTAACCCGCCAAAACGGGGAACGAAAACTAGCAGTCGCTGCGGCGACGGGGACAAGGCCATTCACCGCCCCGTGGAGCGGTGAATGGTCTTGTCCCCGCAGTGAGGCATGAAGGATCGCGCGGTCCCCGCAGCCCACAATCGCCTGCCCAATCGATCCTAGTGATTAGCCAGCTCTCTCCCTTCTCCTCACCTTAGTTTGTAGGTTTTCTTTTTCGGCGACTCGCACACTATCAAAGAGCCGTGCACCCGCTGCTGCTCAGTTTCGATCTTCTGCTCTGACGCAACCGGAAACAGGAAGTTGCAGCAGAGCAGAAGATTGAACACTGAGCAGCCGCGCATGCGCGGCTCTTTGGGAAAGCGTGCAGGTTGCCAAAAAAGAAAGCCTGCAAACTAAGGTGAGGAGAAGGGAGAGAGCTGGCTAAACACTAGGATCGATTGGGCAGGCGGGTGGGGGCTGCGAGGACCGTGCGATCGCCCATGTTCCCGGCTCAAACTGGAAGGAGGGAGTGAAAGGGAAAAGGATTCTGGGCAAAGGGGATGAAGATGGAAAGAAAAACCCACAGCAGGAAAGAAAGGGAAGGACAAGCAGGTGAGCCAGATGCTAGAAGCAGGGGGGGAGGAAGAAAGAGGGAAAAAAGCTAGATGGGGTTGAAAAGAAGAGACACACTGGTATGGAAGAGGAAGATAGGGGAAATCTGGACACAGGAAGGTAACAGAAAGAGGGGAAATTATGTGCATGGGGCATAGGGACAGAGACATAAAGGGGACATGCCATGGGGATGGTATATAGACACAGGGGGGGGGGGCAATGGCAGATACATAGGGGAGATATTAGAAATGTGGAAAATAGGAGCACAGAAGCGAGATGGTTTGTGGGGATGGGACAGGGACCGAGCTCGCAGGCTCCAGTGGCTTGCACAAATTACATTGTAATGTGCCATGAAAATAAGAGGGAGAAAGGTAGACAGATAGGCCACGTGAGAGGAGCTGAAGGGTGGTAGAAAGGAACAGATGGTAAAGGAGGGAGGGAAGGGTGGTGGTGGAAAGGAATAGGACAGACATTGAAGGAGGGTGGAGAGGAACAGATCCTGAAGGGAAATGTGGAAGACAGAATGGGAAGAAGACAGATGCCAGACTATGGGGGAGCGGAGGGAAGAAGATGGGTGCTAGACCAATTGGGGGGGGTGAAGGGAGAGGCACAGTAACAGCAAATGGAAGACGCAGAGAGAAGACACACAGTGGATGGAAGGAATTGAATGAGAAGATGTGGAAAGCAGAAACCAGACAACAAAGGTAGAAAAAAAATTCTATTTATTTATTTTTTGCTTTAGGATAAAGTAGTATATTAGTTGTGTTGATAAAAATTTATAAGCAAAGCACTGCCAGCTGAACATCTCTTTCTCTAGTTCAGCAGCAGGAACTTTGATTTATAAGAAAGGAATAAGCTAAATATTACAGTACTAAGGCTTATATGGATGCAGCGGGGACGGTGATGGGGCGGTGAATGGGATGGCAGTGGCGGTGACTGGGCGGTGAAAGGGATGGCGGTGACGGTGACGGGGCGGTGAAGGGAACGGCGGTGACGAGGCGGTGCAGAGGATGGTGGGCCGGGGACAGGGCGGTGATGGGGACAGATTTTTCCCCGTGTCATTCTCTAGTTCAAGTCCAACTGGGATATGTGTGTGTGTGGTTCTGATATATATTATTTGAACAGGCTGAAGAATATACACTGACTCCTCCACCTTGAAGTTAGGCCCACACAATCAGCAGAAGCAGAATAGGGAAATGAGAACTGGAAATTGTGTTGACATCTACACTGCCTGCTACACTCTTGTTTTAATCTTGAGCCACCTCTGATATTTGCTGCCTCCTGCATCTCTAAGTTTTCTATTCTGTATACAATAATGGAATGATTTCATTTTCCCATAATTCATTACTAGACCTCAGACATGTCACAAAGAACCCCTTGCTCCACACCCTGGTTTTCCCCCCTCCAAATGACAAAATACAACAATAAAAATTTACAGGGCTCTTTAGCCTGGTTGAATGATTCATCTGGATTCAGATACAATAAAATCTCTTTCATTTTAAAGAGCTGCTTTCTCTGGGGGAGCTTCTTGGAATAACAAAATAAAAACAAACTTACTTTCTCTCTGTCTCCGGGGTAGACACGGTGCTGCATAAGCCAAGGGATTCCTAAAAAAAGAGAATATTTTGTGGATGTGAGTACCAGGAGAACAGAGTTTTGTTTCAGACTTTGTGCACAATGTCAACAAAACCAGCAACTACGTAAATAACAAGCATAATCTGTCAGTGTGCTTACTTCAATCTGGGACCGCAGCTGGAGTGACGTGGGGCTGGCATCAGATTTTTCCTAAAACAGAACAGATGCAAAGCTAAGTAAGAGGCACTCAAACATGGTACATGCCAGCAACCAAATGCTTTGCTAGATTTATCAAGGCAGAAAGTCTACAGATACCAAACGTGCTGTGTACATGTGAGAAAACACATTTACATCTCTTCAACAAGCTGACAGCATGGTATTTACCCAATCAGAAGGAACATGTTTCAGACTTGGATGACACAAATCAATAATCATCTACAGTGACCAAGTTGGTAGAATTCAGGGTCAATGGTGTTCTAATCACCTTCATTCAGGAGTTGTAGCACACTGAGGGCAATTCTATAACTGGGTGACTATAGTGTAGACAGTCGGAGAGCACTTGGTAAGAGCTTGGAGGGGCATAATCGAAAGGGACGTCTAAGTCCGTTTACGTCCATCTCGCAAGTCGTCCAAAGTTAAAAAGAGCCTAAGACACATTTTCAAAAGATACGCCCAACTTTTTTTTACTTTCGAAAATCGTCTAATTATACGTCCTGCCGATCTGATCGTCCAAGCCACTAAATCGTCCATCTTTATACCACATTTCCGTCCAACTTTCTGCCCAAGTGCAAAATGCCTAGAACAAGCCCTGTTGGACATGGGAGGGGTCTGCAAAGTGATGGACTGCACACCCAGACATGCCACCTAAATAGTGGGGTACCTTACAGGGCACTGCTGTGAACTTCACAAAAAGGGTGCCATGGCTTCTCCTCCCTACAACTCCCTTATAGGTTATGGTGAGCCCCCAAACCACCTCCAGAATCCCCTAGACCCACTTATCTACCACCCCAATATCCCTTATGGCTGCAGGAGCCACTTATATGCCAGTACAAAAGGGTTTTGGGGGTGCCATTCTCTTCCACTTCTCCATTCCATTATCCATCATCTCTCTCTCCCCTCTCTTTCATAATTCCTTTTTCTAGTCCCTCCCCCACCTCTGATCCTGCGTTTCCCTTTGTCTCTCATCCCTCCTCACCCCACCCCTGTAAGGTACCCCACTATTTAGGTACCATGTCTGGGTGTTCAGTCTATCACTTTGCAGACCCCTCCCACATCCAACAGGGCTTGTTCTAGGCATTTTGGACTTGAACGAAAAGTTGGGCGAAAATGTGGTATAAAGATGGACGATTTAGCAGCTTGGACGATCAGATCAGCAGGATGTATAATTAGACGATTTTCGAAACGAAAAAAAAGTTGGACGTATTTTTCCAAAATGTGTCTTAAGCTGTTTTTTACTTTGGACGACTTGCAAAATGGATGTAAACGGACTTAGACATCCCTTTCGATTATGCCCCTCCACGTGTCCTAACCATGATTCACCCAGACTCCGCTTATTGGTATTCTTACGTGTACAATATGTGCAAAGCAAGATGCACGGATTATTACCGAATAGTCCTTAGCTGGATTTTTGGTATTTATACACTTAAATGCAATTATTCTAATTAAATGTGGCCATAATCAGCACGTAATTGTTAATAAGTACCTTACAAAATTGCCCATTAAGGACCTAATTCTATATGTGGCACCCCCGCAAAAAAAAAAAAATCAGCATCAGAAAAAAACACATATTTAGCACTATTCTATAAATTGCAACTCAAGTTAGGTGTGTTTTATAAAATACACGCAGTGCCCATTCCCATGACTAAAATTTGAGTGTGGCTATTTACACTGACTAAAACTGGATATAAATGCCAGCACGGATGTATAGGCGCAGCTTGGGCATATGGTGCAGAAGTTATAGGAACACCCACGATCTGCCCATGCCCCTGCCCTGGCCATGCCCCCTTTTGAGATTTGCCCAGTAGAATTTATGTGCATTATTTGCTTAGCAAGTTATGAGTGTAAATTCTAATTAGTGCCAATTATTCTAATTTATTCTAAATTGTGCCAAGAATTGCTTGTAAAGTGGCAATTATTAGTGCTGATTGACTTCTTAACCAATTAACTTGCACACACAAACTAGCAATGCGCACGGGTTTTTGCGCACAACTTTAGTTGCCATGTATAGAATCTGGGGGATAAGTGCACCCGCACACCCATCTCTCACCACTTCAATCTGTTCAAAATTCTGCTGCACGACTCATATTCTGTGAGAGCTGCTATTCTCACATTACCCCTCTCCTCATGTCGCTTCATTGGCTCCTCATCCATTTCCGAATACAAGTGCATTGACTCTGAAGCCCCTCAATATCTCTGTTCACTTATCTCCCCCTATGCTCCTCCCTGTGATCTCTGTTCATCAGGCAAGCACCTCTTATCTGTACCATTCTCTTCCACTGCCAACTCCAGACTCTGTCCCTTCTTTCTTGTGGCACCGTATGCCTGAAACAGGCAGTCTGAATCAATACGTCATGCTCCATCCCTAGCAGTATTCAAATCCAAGCTAAATGCCCACTTTTTTGAAACCGCTTTCAACTCTTAACTCCCACTCACTGCTGTCAGATACCTATACCCACTGTATCATTCCTCTCCCATAATCTCCCCAACCCTGAAATGTCCTGTCTAAATTAGATTGTAAGCTCTTCTGAGCAGGGACTATTGTATGTTACAATGACTAGCACTGCGTACGCCTTTCAGCGCTATAGAAATAATAAATAGTAGAAGTAGTAAGTGGGTTAATTCTTAAACTGCACACCCAAAGTAGATATTCAGGGTCAGATTCTGTAAACAATGCCATTCCATGTGATTGTCAACCAATCGCTAGGCGCCGCTTGTAGAATCACACCTAGTAGCACCTAAGTGGACTTAGGGCGTTGCTAGCCACTCTTGAGGTAGGCACCGGCACATTAGGTCAGGTTTAAACCGGGCCTAATTTACTGGCACTTATCTTGCACACACAGCGACACCTAAGTTTACCATGTCTATTCCCCATCCTCCTACTTTCAAGGTAGGCATCGTTGGGCGTCGGAGGGTGCCTTGACTTAGGCGGCGCTAGGCACTGCTCCAAGTTTCACACACAACTCTTAATTAGTTAATTTTTTAAACTATATGTCAATTAACTTCAATGGTGTGGTGAATTACTACTACTACTATTTATCATTTCTATGGTGCTGAAAGGTGTACGCAGTATATTTAACATTCAATAGACGGTCCCTGCTCAGAAAAGCGTACAATCTAATTTGGACAGACAGACAAGACATCTCAAGTTTGGGGAGATTCTGGTAAAGGAAATGAAACAATGGGTATAGATATCTGACAGCAGTGAGTAGGAGTTAAGAGTTGATCCACGATCTATGCCATTTAAGCTAATTAACAATATACCAGTAGTATAGTATAGTATAGTATAGTGTCCTATGTGCAAGCACTTATGTCGGTATCATTTTATGCAGTCGGACCTTTTCTGCCCCCATGTAAATGGGCATATTTACATTTGTTTGTAGTTCTAGCCCTAGCATGTATGTCAAGCTAGCAGTAACTTCCTACTAGAGCTTGTAATCTATCTTCTCAAAGCTTAAACTTTGCCTATGACCCATTTTCTTGTGTGGGGTTGCCAGGTTCAGGCTTCAGACCAAGACAGATTCTCTAATTCTATTGGTCAATCCCCAGCCTCCTAGCCTTATGGGTATTCTTTGCACCCCTTCCTACAGATCACAATTCTCCATCTTGGCCTTGAAGAGCAAGCAGTCTACAACCACTATACCTCTCTACTCTCTGGAAAACGTATCTTCCTTTTATCTGATGCCTAACATCCTTCTCTTACTTAGTAGCATAGCGAGAGTGAGAGGCACCAGGAACGGTGGCACCCCTTCCTGTCCTCTTACCTGCCCCCACTCTTTCTCCACCCCCCCCCCCCCCCGCTATGTGCATGCACCCCTTCTCTATCTCGTACCTCTTAACTTCTCTGGTGCGAGTAGCATCACCAACTTGCTGCCCACTGCAGTAGTGGCTCTCTCTCTGACGTCACTTCCTAGGCGCGGGACCTGGAAGTGACATCAGAGGGAGAGCCAACGCTGGCACAAGAAGCAGGTTGGAGTTGCTGCTCATGCAGGCGAAGAGATAGCATGCAGCAGGGGAAGAAGTGGGAAGAGGCAGGGGGACAGAGAGGAGGAAGGGTGCGGCGCCCTCACCAAGACTGCTGTCATTAAATCCCAGCACCCATCCAGGCACAAAGACAGACATATTTCTCTCAATGACATTCAACATTCATCTGTGCAATAATTCAGAATTCCATCTCTCCACTCAACAGTCTAATCAATATTCAAAACTATTTAACTGCCCAGAAATGGCCAGTGACCAGTTAAATCGCTTGTTCGGGGCTAGCTGCTAATATTCAGCATTACTTTCAGTAAAAGCAGGCTATTTTGGGGGCGGAGTCAGCACTTGGCTGGTTAAGTGCCAATAAGCTACCTGGGTGACTATAAGAAAATCTTCAAAAAACTAAGAGTGGTTCAAAACACTGCTGTCCGATTGATTTTCGGTCTGAAAAAATGGGAGCATGTTACTCCTTATTACCAAAAATTGCACTGGCTACCGATTGAGGCTAGAGTTTTATTCAAATTCACATGTATTTGCTTTGAATCAATCTTTGGTATGTCCCCAGGTTACTTTGTTTCCCATTTCTCTTTAAATCACGCCAATAAGTCCACACGTAGAGTCCAGTTATTCACATATCCTACTGTCAAATCGTGTTGTTTGAAGAGATTTCTGAGAGAATGCTCTCTTTCCAGGCAGCCAAAATGAACGCCTGGTTTGGCAAAATCATGCCAGGAGTCTCATCCTATTATTTTTTTAGAAAACTATTAAAGACACAACTATTTGACAAATTTGTAACCCATGCTTCTTAATGCTTTTTAAATACAACATGTATTGTGTACATTCTAGAAATTGATGTATCTTTTTGAACTGTATATTCGCTAAATGTTCAGCCTTATCTGCTGTGAACCACCTAGAATCATTCATGGTCTGGCGGTATATAAGAATAAATTATTATTATTATTAACATAAGAACATAAGAAGTTGCCTCCACTGGGTCAGACCAGAGGTCCATCCCGCCCAGCGGTCCGCTCCCGTGGCGGCCCATCAGGTCTGTGACCTGTGAAGTGGTTTCTGACCACTTCTATAACCTACCTCTAGTTTTATCTGTACCCGTCAATCCCCTTATCCTCCAGGAACCTATCCAAACCTTCCTTGAACCCCTGTAAAGTGCTCTGGCCTATCACACCCTCCGGAAGCGCGTTCCATGTGTCCACCACCCTCTGGGTAAAAAAGAACTTCCTAGCATTAGTTCTAAACCACATGAATGGGACCACATTAAATATCCATCCTATCTATAAGTAGAAACCAGTTATGTATTAGTAGGCGCCACATTAACCAAATATTCAATGCCAAAGCCTGGACATGGCCCAGGATTGACTATCCTTCTAGTTGGATATTTACCCTCACTTTGAAATCTGTCATGGGTATGGTGTATGTTCAGGATTTAGCACAGAAACTGTACTAGCTTCATTGACTGGTCATGTTCATAGCTTATTTAGCTTAGGGGCTAGTGCACTGATTCTCCAGCTGGAGTTGAGTATTATTAAATTGCCTGGATTCAATTGGAATTTCGGTACAGAAATGGTTCCAAGGCTTTTTGAAGAATAGGTCATACCAAGTAGTCAGTGCTGGTAAATACTCTTCTTCGTGGGTCTTACAGGATTCACCACTTTCACCTACCTTATTTAATGTTTTATCTAGCATCACTGGATAATTTATTAAACAGCCTACAGGTAAAATTCTATATTTATGCCGATGATATAACAATACTTATTCCCTTAACATCTTTTACGACTGAAGTAAAAAATCAGATATCGTTTATCCAGGTACAAATAGAACAATGGACTAATACATTCAAATTGAAGCTCAATCTAGAAAAAACAAAGTTCTTCCTTGCTAATCCCAATGATAAAATCACTGAAAAGATACTTCATTTAAATGGTCAAAATTATTCTATAGCTACCACGATAAGAATATTATCATTTAATGTGCATACCAATCTTTTGGTTAAAAAATGTTTTTCAATTCTATGGAAGCTACGTACCATCAAAAAATACTTTGACTCAACATCTTTTAGGATTCTGGTTCAGTCATCAATCTTGTCTAAACTGGACTACTGTAATATTGTTTATCTAGGTTCTTATAAAAAGACCCTTAGTAGACAGTTTACCTGATTTTGGGCCTTAAAAACATGATCACATAAGCCTTATTACCTAAAGCTTCATTGGTTACCATTTGAGGCTAAAATTCTGTTCAAATTTGGTAGCATCTGTTTTAAAGTCTTATTTGGATTGTTTCCAACCTACCTCTCTTCTCATTTTGAATTCTATAATTCTAAAATGCATACACGAAGATCATGGAAAAAAAGTTATTTACAATGTCCAATGTGACATGGACAAGAGGACATGGACTGAAGCTGAGGGGGGACAAGTCCAGGACAAATATCAGGAAGTTCTGCTTCACCCAGCGGGTGGTGGACACCTGGAATGCCCTCCCAGAGGAGGTTGTTGCGGAATCCACCATTCTAGGATTTAAAAGCAAACTAGATGCACATCTCCTTACGAAAGGCATAGAGGGATATGGGTGACTAAAATTACACCAGGGTACACCTGGCTGGGCCTCCACGTGTGCAGATCGCCGGACTTGATGGACCTAAGGTCTGATCCGGTGATGGCAGTTCTTATGTTCTTATGATGATTTTCGTTTCCTTCAGCGAAAGCATGCTGTAATAAGAGATTTTTGGAGAAAACTCTGGCATTTCAGGCTGGTACAATGAATTCTTATGGGAATGCTCTTATCCCTCAAACTCAATCTTATTACTTATTTTGAAAACTTTTTAAAACTTATTTGTTTGAAAAATTTATGACTTAACTGTATTTTTTTTTTAAATATTCTATGATATATCTGAGCATGATTCTTACTTATTGTACTCTCACTTTTCTACATATTTGGAACCGCCTTTGAGATAAATTAATTTTGATTCTGATTTTGAATTAATTGTAATCTATTTTTCTCAGAAACCATTTGATGAATACTGTAAAGCACAGTTACTTACCGTAACAGGTGTTATCCAGGGACAGCAGGCAGATATTCTTGACTGATGGGTGACGGCACCGACGGAGCCCCGGTACGGACAATTTTAGAGTGATTGCACTCTAAGAACTTGGAAAGTTCTGGTAGGCCGCACCGCGCACGCGCGAGTGCCTTCCCGCCCGACAGAGGCGCGCGGTCCCCAGTTATGATAAGCCAGCTAAGAAGCTAACCCGGGGAGGTGGGAGGGATGCAAGAATATCTGCCTGCTGTCCCTGGATAACACCTGTTACGGTAAGTAACTGTGCTTTATCCCAGGACAAGCAGGCAGCATATTCTTGACTGATGGGTGACCTCCAAGCTAACAAAAAGAGGGATGGAGGGAAGGTTGGCCATTAGGAAAACAAATTTTGCAAAACAGATTGGCCGAAGTGTCCATCCCGTCTGGAAAAAACATCCAGACAATAATGAGATGTAAAAGTATGAACTGAGGACCAAGTAGCAGCCTTGCAGATTTCCTCAATAGGAGTAGAATGGAGGAAAGCTACAGATGCTGCCATGGCTCGGACTCTATGGGCAGTGACAGAACCTTCCAGTGTCAGTCCGGTCTGAGCATAACAGAAAGAAATACACGCTGCTAGCCAATTAGACAACGTACGCTTAGAAACAGGACGTCCCAATTTATTTGGATCAAATGACAGGAAGAGCTGGGGAGCTGATCTGTGGGGCTTAGTACACTCTAAATAGTAAGCTAGAGCCCTTTTACAGTCCAAAGTATGTAGAGCCTGTTCTCCAGAATGCGAGTGAGGTTTCGGAAAGAAGACAGGCAGAACAATGGATTGGTTGAGATGAAAATCAGAGACAACCTTAGGGAGAAACTTTGGATGTGTACGCAGAACCACCTTGTCATGATGAAAGATTGTAAAAGGTGGATCCGCAACTAGTGCATGTAGCTCACTGACCCTCCTGGCAGAGGTAAGAGCAATAAGGAAAAGTACCTTCCAAGTGAGGAACTTGAAAGAAGCAGTAGCTAAGGGTTCAAATGGAGGCTTCATCAAAGCGGATAGAACTACATTGAGATCCCAGATAACAGGAGGGGCTTTAAGAGGTGGTTTCACATTAAAAAGACCCCGCATAAACCTGGACACCAAGGGATGAGCTGAGAGGAGTCTTCCATGGACTGGCTCATGAAAAGCCGCAATAGCACTGAGGTGGACTCTGATTGAAGTGGATTTGAGACCAGAGTCGGACAACGAAAGAAGATAGTCCAACAAGGTCTCCACTGCAAGGGAAGTGGGATCATGGTGATGAAGAAGACACCAGGAAGAAAAACGTGTCCACTTTTGATGGTAACATTGTAGAGTGGCCGGCTTTCTGGAGGCATTCAGAATTGAACGAACAGGCTGAGATAAAAGGGGATCACTCGAAGTCAGCCCGAGAGATACCAAGCTGTCAGGTGCAGAGACTGGAGGTTGGGATGCAGAAGGGTTTCCTGATGCTGTGTAAGCAGAGAAGGATACAGTGGCAGAAGAAAAGGTTCTCTGGAACTGAGTTGAAGTAGAAGGGAGAACCAATGTTGCCTGGGCCACCTCGGAGCTATCAGAATCATGGTGGCTCGTTCCCTCTTGAGCTTGAATAAGGTCCTCAACATGAGAGGGAGAGGAGGGAAAGCATACAGGAACAGATTTGACCAATCTAGGAGAAACGCATCCGCTGCCAGACGGTGAGGCGAGTAGAGTCTGGAGCAGAAAAGGGGCAGCTGGTGATTGTGAGGAGCTGCAAAGAGGTCTATCTGAGGAGTGCCCCATTGAGCGAAGATGGACTGAAGAGTTGCAGGATCGAGTGTCCACTCGTGAGGTTGGAGAATTCTGCTGAGTTTGTCTGCTAAAGAATTCTCTTCTCCCTGAATGTAAATCGCTTTCAGGAATAGATGATGATTTATGGCCCAAGTCCAGATTTTCTGGGCTTCCTGGCACAAGAGGCGAGAACCCGTTCCGCCCTGTTTGTTGATGTAGTACATCGCCACCTGATTGTCTGTGCACAGGAGCAGAACTTGAGGGAAGAGAAGATGTTGGAAAGCCTTGAGGGCATAAAACATTGCTCTGAGTTCCAGGAAATTGATGTGGTGCTTCTTTTCCTGGGCTGTCCACAGACCTTGAGTTTGGAACTCGTTCAAATGAGCTCCCCAAGCATACGGGGAGGCATCGGTTGTGATGACTAGTTGATGAGGAGGTAGATGGAATAGAAGACCTCTGGATAGATTTGAGGATACCAACCACCATTGTAGAGACTGACGAAGAGATGATGTCACAGATATGTGACGTGAGCAAGGATCCGTTGCTTGGGACCACTGGGTAGCAAGGGTCCATTGAGGTGTGCGCAGGTGAAGACGTGCCAGAGGAGTGACATGCACTGTTGAAGCCATGTGTCCCAATAGTATCATCATTTGTTTGGCAGAGATGGAACTTTGAGGAAGAACCTGTTGACACAAAACCTGAAGAGTGTGGAGCCGGTTGGACGGCAGGAATGCTCTCATGAGGATCGTGTCCAGCACTGCTCCAATGAATTGAAGTCTCTGAGTGGGGATGAGATGAGATTTGGGAAAATTGACCTCGAACCCCAGAGTCTGTAAGAACAAGATGGTTTGATTGGTGGCCAGTAGCACTGTTTGAGGAGAGTTGGCCTTTATCAACCAATCGTCCAGGTAAGGAAAAACTTGTAGATGGTGTGAACGAAGGAAAGCAGCTACCACAATCAGACATTTGGTGAACACTCTTGGAGATGAAGCAAGTCCGAAGGGGAGAACTTTGTATTGGTAATGACAGTGATTGATCATGAAGCGGAGATACTGTCTGGAGGCTAGATGGATGGGAATATGAGTGTAAGCCTCCTTGAGGTCGAGGGAGCATAGCCATTCGCCCTGATTGAGAAGAGGATAAAGAGTTGCTAAAGAAAGCATCTTGAATTTTTCCTTGACCAAGCATTTGTTGAGATCTCGAAGATCTAAGATGGGCCTGAGATCTCCTGTTTTCTTTGGAACTAGAAAGTAACGGGAGTAAAATCCCTGACCTTTCTGGTCTAGAGGAACTTCTTCTATAGCGTTTAGAAGAAGAAGAGATTGAACCTCTTGTATCAGGAGAGAGGATTGATGAGTGTTCAAAGCAGACTCTTTTGGTAGACTTTGAGCGGGATAAGTCTGGAAGTTGAGAGAGTAGCCGTGGCGGATGATGTTTAGGACCCATTGGTCGGATGTAATGATCTCCCACCGACTGAGAAAATGGGTCAGGCGCCCTCCTATAGGTTGGGGAAGATGGGTAGATGGTATGATATTGGCTATGCTCAGGAGAAACACGTCAAAAGGGTTGAGTAGACTTTTGAGGTGGGGGAGGTTTCTGTTGCTGCTGCGTCTGCCTTTGAGGTTGACGTTGTTGTTGCTGTCGTTGCCTTCTAGGCTGTTGAGTAGCCTGAGGCAAAGGACGAGCAGCATAGCGGCGTTGGTAGGCCGATTGTTGTCGGAAAGGCCTAGCAGGTGGAGTCTTCTTTTTGTTCTTTAGGAGAGTATCCCAACGTGTCTCATGCGCTGATAGCTTCTGTGTGGTGGAATCCATGGAATCACCAAACAGCTCATCCCCTAAGCAAGGTGTATTTGCTAAACGGTCTTGGTGGTTTACTTCCAGCTCTGAGACCCTGAGCCATGCCAACCTGCGCATAGCCACTGACATAGCCGTGGCTCTAGAAGTCAATTCAAAGGTGTCATAAATTGATCTTACTAGAAACTTTCTCAACTGGAGAAGAGAGGAGGTACAAGTGTGAAAAGCGGATTTTTTGCGATCAGGCAGATATTTCTCAAAGGTAGAAACTGTTTGGATTAAATGTTTCAAATAAAATGAGAAGTGAAACGCATAATTTCCTGATCTGTTTGCAAGCATGGCATTTTGATATAGCCGCTTGCCAAATTTGTCCATTGATTTCCCTTCTCTGCCAGGAGGGACTGAGGCATACACATTAGCTCCCGCTGATTTCTTTAAAGTGGACTCCACCAAAAGAGACTCATGCGGGAGTTGGGGTTTATCAAACCCAGGTATAGGTATCACCCTGTATAAGGAGTCCAGTTTTCTAGGGGCTCCAGGGACAGTCAGGGGAGTTTCAAGGTTTTTATAAAACGTTTCTCTCAATATATCATGGAGAGGAAGTTTAAGAAATTCCCTTGGAGGCTGGTCAAAATCCAATGCATCAAGAAATGCCTTAGATTTCTTTGACTCAGCCTCCAAGGGAATAGACAAGGATTCACACATTTCCTTTAGAAAAGAAGGAAAAGATGCGGAATCTGGATGAGAAGAGGGATTGGTAACAAGGTGTTCCTCCTCATCAGAAGAGCATTCACCTTCGGAAAGAAAGGGCTCTTCCGAATCACCCCACAAATCAGGATCCCTAACCTGAGAGCCATGGTGTCGAGACTCTGGTGTGGAAGGTTCCTGGTGTCGGGTTTTATGTGTGGACTTGCCCGACCTCATGGATACGGTACCAGGCGATGTAACCTGTTGTGCTGGTACCGAGGTTTGAACCGCCTGGTGGTGAGATTTTGGCTCTGGAGCTAAAACCGGCATCGAGGTCGATGAGGTGGTAAGACCCGGTACCGATAAAGTGGATGCCGATAAAAGAGGGCGTTCCACTATCGGCACCGGTGGCTCCGACCGTACCGGAACTGGAAGGTTCTGGGGCAAAAAGGCAGGTAGTAGCTGTTGGAGTTGTTCTCTCAGCTGTACCTGCAGAACGGCGGCAATGCGCTCGTCCAGTGAAGGCACCGGTACCGCCTTTTTCTTCTGCGGTACCTTGGGTGCCGCTCGACACTCCGATGAAGAACCCGATGTCGAGGGGCTAACTTCAATCGGAGCGGAGCGCTTCCGTGGGCGCCTCGAGGTCGGCAGGATTGGACTCACTGCAGTAGAGACCGGAGGACGCTCCAGCGGGGAAGGCTTCTTAGCCGGCTTACCTGCTGGTTGCGACGCCGGCGCGGTATCGCGCGGTGTCGATGAAGTCGGTGCCGATTGAGATGCAGTTGATGTCGGTGCCGGTACATTGGAATCGGACATCTCGGCACCGAATAGCAACTGCTGTTGGATTTGGCGGTTCTTAAGTGTTCGTTTTTTCAAAGTTGCACAGCGGGTGCAAGTGGACGCTTGATGGTCGGGACCAAGACACTGCAGACACCAGTTATGTGGGTCTGTCAGTGAGATTGGCCTAGCGCACCGCTGGCACTTTTTAAACCCGGGCTGAGGGGGCATGAAAGTAAAGACAGCCTCTGCCAAATCGAAAGCCGAGGCTTCGATTGTGGCAACAGGCCCCGCCGGGGCGAAACGAAAAAAGAAAGAAAAAAACAACTAAGTTTTTTTTTTTTTTTTTAAAAAAGGAAAATAATAAAGAAATAAAGAAACCTTTATTAAAACAAAGGTTTACGCGAGCGGGAAGATCGAAAAAATATTTCTTCAACAGCCGTTGAGGAAACGCGTCTTCTTAGCTCCGCGGAAACTAAGAAACTGGGGACCGCGCGCCTCTGTCGGGCGGGAAGGCACTCGCGCGTGCGCGGTGCGGCCTACCAGAACTTTCCAAGTTCTTAGAGTGCAATCACTCTAAAATTGTCCGTACCGGGGCTCCGTCGGTGCCGTCACCCATCAGTCAAGAATATGCTGCCTGCTTGTCCTGGGATAATTTGCTTTTTGTCCAGCTTTTTCTTATTGTAAACCGCCTCAAGCTGAAGGTTTGGCGGTATATAAAAATAAATTATCATTATTATTATTATCTGGAAATGCAATCTATGTGTGTACTTTTCTTCCCCAATTGTATTGCAGTCTTTAGATCCCAAAAAAGGCACACCCTGTGGAACACTGAAGAAAGGAGGGCAATCTTCAGAGAGCTGGTTAACAAGAGTGAAAAAGGCTTCTGACCTACATAAATCAGTGAAAGAACTAACAACTGAAGATTCTAATTCATTCCCACACGCGATCTCTATGGACAGGTCCACCAATAAAACCTCCAAAGTTAATGCAAAGATGAAATGAGGCACAGGATCCAGAGAAACAGGAAATGGGCAGAGCTGAAGGAGATAGGAAACACTAAGAGCTAGATTCACTAAGCCCACCGATCAAGTCCCAACCACTTAGTGACCCCTTTGCGACACGATTTTCCTCTGACCCAATTCACTAACCTCTGTCCCGATCATCCTCCGATCCGCAGATGCAACTAAAGGGGGAATGGCATTCAAATGTAGGCAGGCAGTGATTCACAAAAAAAAATGAGGGACACTGACCAGGTTGACCGATCAAAAAACAAGCGACTGCTGAGGACCAGTTGCTCATGTCCTTTCCGACTGTCCTGCCTTCTGCTGACCTGTTCTCTGCCCTGCTCCTCTGCCATGATCTCTGGCTCTCTGCCCCGGTCTCCTACCCTTCCCTGCAGTGCAAGCCCATGGTTTTAATCCGCAGGTTTAAACCATGGGCTCGAAAGTGAAGTTAAAAGAAAAAAAAAAATAAAAAATTGCTGTTTTTGTAAGCATACACAGGCAAAGAAGATGGTCTGTACATGCTTCAGGTTCGCTCACTAGTGATCCATGTGGTCGGAGGGGGGGGGCGTTCCTCCAGTCACCCCCATTTAAATACTGACCCGTTCTGGATCAGTTGGCCTGCCACAGATCGAGCCTAGTGAATCTAGCCCTCAGTCCTGAAGGTCTGAATACCTATCTAAAGTGGCATCAAAGACACATTATTATACTGATCATTTTGCCAAAAAAGGTGTTAAGGTGTAACAATTTTTATTGATTTACAATACAATACAAACTAGTAATACAATAAGTTTGAATGCAACCTGCCACTCCCCTCCCCCCCCCCCCCGACACCTCAACCCAATAACAAACTATCATAGAACTTAGAGGACTTGGACTCTGATAGCCCTCAAAGAAGATCATCACCTAACCCCACCCCAACCATCCCATTTGAAACGAAGATAGAAATCAACAGCCATTATGAGTATTAAAAAAAAGAGAAGAAGAGATCGACTCGCACCCCCTTCCCCCTTCCACAATGCAGCAATTAGGTTATAATGACTTTAATATGGCACAAAAGGTGTTAAATAGTGGAATCTTTAAAATATAATAAAATATTCAACTGAAAAAACACCAGCACAATGTGAAAAACATAATCCTCAGTGCAAAGCCATAGAGGGGAATTTTCGATAGAATGTCTAAGTCCGACTTTGGACATTTCCCACAAGATGTCAAAAAGCTGGGGCCGGGAAACATCCATTTTTGAAACTGCTAGATGTCTAAATTGGTTTTGAAATGACCTATTTGAACATCTTGGCCGTCAGGATGTTCAACCTTAGGACACTTAACTTTGTTCGCCATTTTTGACCACAAAAATGTCCAAGTTCAAAACGTGCAAATCCAGACCATTTGGATGTGGGAGTGGCCAACACTGTAAAAGACTGGTCACACAGTCATGCCAACAGAGCAGTGGGGCACCTTAGAGGGCACTACGGTGAACATCACATAAAGGATGCCAGAAGTCCATCTCACCATAACCCCCTTATAATTTATGGTGAGCCAATGATTACATAAAGTTTCATTTTTCTTACAATTTGCTATTATTTTTGCTTAATGGAGCAAATTTCTTAGTATTATAGCTGTGCTTTTATGCTTTCACACTCAGCAATAACACATTGATAAAAATATATTTTATGTCAAATCTGTTTTATTGAAAAAGAACAATAAATCAGTACAGAAATAACACTAGAGTCTCCAATATGTTTATTATAACAAGAGGGGTCAGATCCCTTAGAACCCCACTAATACAGTGTTACAACCACAAATGAATAGGAAAACATTCTCTGTCATCAAATACTGATCAAAAGACATTTTATGTAAAATATTTAGCAGTATCTTATTACATGAACCTTCAATATCTGCACTTTATTGTGAAAATAACAGAAATTTAACATATTTTGCTAATAACTAAATATGTACACTTTGGTGCAGACATCTACCAATGGCATTCCAAACACTCAAGCATTCAAAGTCTTCTTGAGATAGTCAGGATAAAGCCTCCGATGCTGTTCAACTCCTTGCAATACCTCACAATGCCTTGTTGCAAGAAGTTGAACAGCATCGCTTTGCAGGATTTAGATATATTAGTGATAAGAAGTGCAAAAGTGGCATTGTGAGACTCAAAGGTGAAGAGGAGAAATATGTAGAAGCTGATAAAGATAAGGCTGAATTGCTTAACAAATATTTCTGTTCTGTGTTCACAGCTGAAGTGCCGGGAGCAGGACCCCCAAAAGACAAACACAAATAGGGCTGGAGGCATGGTGGACCTTGATCGATTTTCAGAGGATGAACTAGCTAAACTAAAGGTGGACAAAGCGATGGGGCTGGATAGTGTATATCCAAGAGTACAGAAGGAACTTAAGAAGTTCCCTGTAGCTCCGCTGGCTGATCTTTTCAATGCTTCTCTAGAGTCGGGAGTGGTACTGGAGGACTGGAGAAGGGTGGATGTGGTCCTTGTCCATAAAAGTGGAAGTAAGGAAGAATTAGGGAACCACAGGCCAGTAAGAGTGACTTCTATAGTGAAAAAATTAATGGAAACGCTTTTAAAACAGAGAAGTGACAGGACCCAAAGCAACATGGATTCACTAGAGGCAGGTCTTGACAGATATGATAGAGATGTTTAAATACCTATGTGGTGTAAATGCTTATGAGTTGTGTCTCTTTCATTTGAAAGAAAGCTCTGGAATGAGAGGACATAGGATGAAGTTAAGAGGTGATAGGCTCAAGAGTAATCTAAGGAAATAGTTTTTTACAGAAAGGGTGGTAGATGCATAGAATAGAGGTGGTAGAGACAAAGACTGTAGGAATTCAAGAAAGAGTGGGACAGGCACGTGGGATCTCTCAGAGAGATAAGGAGATAGTGGATACTGCGATGGGTAGACTGGATGGGCCATTTGGCCTTTATCTGCCATCATGTTTCTATGTTTGAAGCCTATCCCACTTTATCTAAAACTCTAAGTAGTTTACAAGTTCAAGATTTCAAGATTTTATTAATACTTGATGAATCGCTTATTCAGTATACTAAGCGATGTACAACTTCATAAAAACGGGGATGTGTGGACAAACAAATAACTTAAGAGTTCAAACTCCAGGACAGACATGACTGGTGACGGATAAAGGGAAAAAGTTACAATTCCTAGTTAGAGAGAAGAAACAAAAATGGGGGAAAAACAAAAGGGAAGGTAAAAAACTAAACCAGAAAGTATTGGTTTAGAATTAAATGTTGAATGTATCTTTAAAAAGATGAGTCTTAAGTAATTTTTTTAAAAAATTGAGATCTTTTTCTTCTCTAATGTGTTGGGGGAGTGAATTCCACAATTGAGGGGCCATAACGGAGAAAATATCGGGTCTTCTGGTGCCTATAAAGTTACACATAGGAGACCATATTTCAGGAAAAAATGGTGAGGAGATTGTGGTTGGAAAAACAGCGATATGATGTCCTGTACTTGGGTCTCCCTCTCAAAAACTGGTCCCCCTTGCAGCTGTGCTGTTCTGTTCTCCAGCACTCCCTACACAGGTCCTGTAGTCCTATGCTCGGGCAAAAGTCACTAACAATGTCCAGGTGTTCCACAGGCCAAGATTTCACTTCAAACTCAGATAAAGTTAGAGTTGCCAGATTTTCCTTTTGGAAACTCCGGACCCCCTAGCCCCGCCCCAAGGCCCACCTAATTACACCCCCCCGCCCCCCCCCATTGCCTGCTCATGTCGGGTAGGGATGAAGTCTGCGCATGTGCGGATGCTACGTGATGATGTCACACGCACGCATCGTGTGACGGCTGCTCAAGCGGACAAAGTGCCAGATTTGGAAAAGCTGCAGAAATCCGGACATCTGGTAACCCTAGATAAAGTACTCTAGTGATCTTAAACTAAACAAATGCGGAAATTCTTCATGTTAAAGAGCTCAGGGGATGATGCTGAAAGCAACCCCAGGTTTAGCAGCAGGGTTACCGACGGTTGAACGCTGGTTCTAAGGATCAAGCAAAGCAGAGAGGACTTGTGCATGGGTGTTAACTCCTATGGCAAACACAGTCATAAGTTATATCAAAATGTATGCCGATGAGCTACTTTAAGGTATTCCGTGCTATGCTTCTTTTCTCAGTAGAGACACCAGAGCGCTTGAGCAAAACCTTTGTGAACTGATACAAGTTCCTTACTGTCTCCTGAGGAAGGCGACGTAGTCGCCAAAACTTGGATCCTCGTCGGGACCAAATTTACATTGTATGTCAAGAACTTGTTTTTGCATATTGGACATATTATTAATAAAACATATGTGATTGAAGGTTGGCTTAGACTTCTCCTGTGCCTCTTCTTTTGCTGCTCTATGCAGAGAGTATGCTGTCTACTTTTAATGCGTGAACAACATGAGAAATTTACAATGAGGGTCCAGGGTAGCACAAAGTTTTGCAGAAAAGATTTCTTGACAGTTTCACATTTAAGTGTCGATTTTGTCTTGTTATGCAAGCAGAAGGAAGCCCGTACAAAATTGTGAGCCATGGAATCGAGGGTGAAATACTCATGTGGTTTAAAAACTGGTTGTTCACCCTCTCCAAGGTAGAGAGAATGAGAGAGCACTCTCTAATGTTAAAAAGGGGATAGATTCTGTACAAATGTAAGGAAGTTCTTCTTCACCCAGAGAGTGGTGGAAAACTGGAATGCTCTTCCGGAGGCTGTTATAGGAGAAAACACCCTCCAGGGATTCAAGACAAAGTTAGACAAGTTCCTGCTGAACCAGAATGTACGCAGGTAAGGCTAGTCTCAGTTAGGGCACTGGTCTTTGACCTAAGGGCCGCCGCGTGAATGGACTGCTGGACACGATTGACCACTGGTCTGACCCAGCAGCGGCAATTCTTATGTTCTTAACTTGTGTGTGTGTGTCTGAACAAAACTTAAAGTGAAAGCATATATCAGTGCCTGTTCTTCTTTTCCGAAATAAAATATGAGCCTCTCAAAAATTTCAAGGGAAGATAATTTTGAAAGGTTCATATTTAGCCCCTGAAGAACACTCGGATTTGGTTCAGACATGTGGACAAGAAGCCACTTTTACCACGAAACCTTGTGTGCATGTATGTGGCATACCCTCTTCCCCCTATTTTTTGCTGCAGATTTGCCACACATAAAATTTATATATGACTAACTTGTTGCATTCCATGCTATTGCACTCATGGTAAAAGCCACATGATCAAACATCCACGCATTGCTCTACCGCAAGGTTTTCTGCCTCTCCCTCTCAGAAAGAGACACAGCGAGGCTCACAGGTCAAACAGTAAGATAACACCAGCGCCTCCACTGTGAACGCAGCAGAGATTAGAATTAAACATCTCTAAAATAGTGCAGTACAGACTGATGAGGCTCAGAAGCAGAACTCAGCGCAGCTCTTGCTCTCTGCTCCCAGTTTCTGGCAGAAAAATTCTTTAAAATGTTTGCTGTTTTCTGCAACTCTTTCTCCCAAACTCTGAATGGGCTTTCCAGATGCAGCTGAACAGGAACCCAAAAGGAAACATCTTTGTTCCTCTCTGGGTTGGCAGGGAGGTGAATAAGGAAACTCTACCCTTTCAGGGAATTAACCCTTTCGTGACAGCTGCCCTCTTTCAGCCATAATCCCATACAACAAAAGCTTCAACATGTCCCATCTCTAACTGCTCACAGCTTTTGGTCTCTCTTCAATATCAAAATAATAAAGTGTTGCCTTGCCATGCAGAATAGCAAAGTGCGTACAAGGTTACTCACTGTTAGTGGTACTGAGGCTCTGCAAACTGTACTGGGATCCTTATTTGCACACTGTAAATAAATCTCAACACAAAGCTGCAGAATACATATATCCAGGAGCTAGAATCCTCTTTCTAAGAGAAACTCCCCAACACTGTACGTCTCAACCTAATATGTCTTTTGAAAGAGGAGATTTTTTTTTTTTTTTTAAATCTCAGTATCCAGATGTATCCTGGATCACACACTCTCAGCCCTGACCTGGCGTCTTCTGTGTGCCCTGCTTTCCTTTCCACTCTATCTGTGTGCTTGGAAATAGCCACTAAAACTGTCACCTTCCAGTCATTTTGTTAAGACATCAAGCCCCTTTCACATCACCATTGTAATGTCATCTATGAATCACTTCTGCATTCAGCACAGGCAATGGTGACTTTGGCCTTGACTTCTGATTTTCGCCTGACCTGAGGAAGGAAATGTAACTTCTGAAAGCTAGCAAGAAATAAATTAGTCTGGTCCCATAGAGATATATAGTATAGTTTATTATTGGCCTTTACTTCCATGCATTCTAATGAATTAATGTGGCTCCTACAGCAGTTTAGGAAGGTCACTTCACTCTCTGTTGCTCAGGTACTTTTTAAATTGTAAACCTAACTGGGCAAGTACAGAACTAGTGCAACAGTTGTGTGTGCCCTAGGCAGTACATAGTGGGGTGGGGGGGGGGGGGAGAACTGCCCTGGGTGCCGTCTTGGTGGGGGGTGCTGGCATGTCCCCATGCCAAGCTAATGCCCTCCCTTCCCTGCTTCCCATCTTGTACCACTTTAAATCTTCACCAGTATGAGCAACTACTCTGGCCTGGCTCCCTCTGAAATCACTTCCGAGTTGCAGGGCCAGGAAGTGATGTCATATAGAAAGCCAACGCCGGCGCAAGCAGCAGGCTGGAGAAGCTGCTTGCGCTGGTGAAGATTTAAAGAGGTACGGGTGTGGGAAGAGAGGGCGTGAGTGTGGTGTGGGAGGGGGGCAGAGAAGGAGCAGGGGCAAAGAGGAAGGTGCAGGGGGATGCCACTACCCCAGGCACCTCCTACCCTCGCTACGCCACTTGCTCTAGGCAAACCTTCAGCCTTATTACTCCTCTCCCCAGTTAACTTTCAGACCCCAAGACTGCAGCAACCCCAAGATTTTGATCATGTTCATGACACAAACATCCGTACAAATGCAGGTTGAAGTATGTGCTAATCTTCCCTAATGGTTGGACCGACCCTAGGTAGGTAAATAAGTTATACACCTGAAAGGAAAATGTGCCTTGAGCTTAGATTTGCAAAAGACAAGTAATATATTTATGGGCTGATATTGCACCCTTGGCAGTCAGCTTTTATAGAAGCTCTGACCTTAATGGGCAGACTTTGATCCAGATATTCAATGAGAGGCCTAGTCTTGGCACTGGCATTGAATATGCAGGCCACAGGTAGCTGCCAGAAGTTATTCCAGTACTAACTGATCATAAGAACATAAGAATAGCCTTACTGGGTCAGCCCAATTGTCCATCAAGCCCAGTAGCTCGTTCTCATGAAGCCAATCCAGGTCCCTAGTACCTGGCCAAAACTCAAGGAGTAGCAAAATTCCATACTACCGATCCAGGGCATGCAGTGGCTTCTTCCATGTCTGTCTCAATTATAGATTATGGACTTTCCTTCCAGGAAATTGTCTAAATCTTTCTTAAAACTAGCTACGCTATCCGCTCTTATCACAACCTCTGGCAATGCGTTCCAGAGCTTAACTATTCTCTGAGTGAAAAAATATTTCCTCCTATTGGTTTTAAAAGTATTTCCCTGTAACTTCATCAAGTATCCCCTAGTCTTTGTAATTTTTGACAGAGTGAAAAATCGATCCACTTGTACCTGTTCTACTCCACTCTGGATTTTGTAGATTTTAATCATATCTCCCCTCAGCCGTCTCTTTTCCAAGCTGAAGAGCCCTAATTGTTTTAGTCTTTCCTCATAAGAGAGGAGTTCCATCTCCTTTATCATCTTGGTTGCACTTTGAACTTTTTCTAGTGCCGCTATACCTTCCTTGAGATAAGACCAGAATTGAACACAATACTCCAGATGAGGTCGCACCATGGAGCAATACAGGGGCATTATAAGATGGTGACGGGACTAAATCGCGCGAAACAACTGAACGCAGACAACTGAGCGCAAGGTTGACGGCGCGCTGAAGAAAAGCACTATTTTAAAGGGCTCCGACGGGGGTGTATGGGGGGAACCCCCCCACTTTACTTAACAGACATTGCGCTGGCATTGTGGGGGGTTTGGGGGGTTGTAACCCCCCACATTATACTTAAAACTGAACTTTTTCCCTAAAAAACAGGCAAAAAGTTCGGTTTCAAGTATAATGAGGGGGGTTACAACCCCCCAAACCCCCACAACGCCAGTGCAATGTCTGTTAAGTAAAATAGGGGGGTTCCCCACCAACACCCCCTGTCGGAACCCTTTAAAATAGTGCTTTTCTTCGGTGCGCCATCAACCTTGCGCTCAGTTGTCTGCGCTCAGTTGTCGGCACGCCGTTGTCTCGCGCGATTTTGTCTATGAACCTTTTAAGATTCTTAGTCTTGCTAACCATCCCTTTTTAAATAATTCCTAGATATTTTTGTGCTCATCATAGCTCTGAAACCATACTTCTAGTCTTGTTTTATTAGTTTAGACAGGAAGGGAGGAGGGGTTTGGTGAAATGATTGAAAATACTTTCTTCTGTCTCTGCTTTGACATATTCATCCATTTAAACTTTTAAAGTAAGATTATGTACATTCGACTCAAGAATTTCATCATAATTGGACTATTGTACTGTTTTATCCTTAGGCTTCCAGGAACTGCAGTGTGATGACTTCAGTTAGTCCTGTTTTCTGCTCACTTAAATTCAGGGAAACATTTTTATAAGCACATTTCATCAGTGGTTCAGGAATTACCCTGACTACCCTAACAAAGATGGCAACATTTAAAGTGTTTTCAGTTCTTTTTATGACCATAAATCAGCCACTTCCACAGTACATGACAGATTTGTTAGAAAGTTAAGAGGCCAAACTGGACAAAGTGTTCAGTGAGATGTAATTGTATGCAACATCCTATTTTAAAAGGTTTGAAATTACAGAGGATGTGAAGAACGACCTTTTCACAAGCCTAAGAATGTACGAGGGTTCTTCAAAAAGTTTCCGCACGTTCATATTTTTGTTGGAAATGGTTGCGGCGGGAGAAGTGGTAAGAGGGCCTGTTGGAGAATGTCATGTGACTAGTCAGTCAGACAAAACAAGTTGATTATGTGGAAAAGTGATGCAATTTGCTTTTGAGATATTTAATAAATAGTGTTTAAAAAAATATAAAAGGATGAAAAGTTTTTGAAGATCTCTCATAGACTTCAGCCATGCTGACAAAGGATTACCTCTGCTTTAGAAAATACATTAAGGCCAACTTATTTCTTTTTAAAGCCATTTAATATACAGTAGGTTAACAAGTCTTGGAAATTGACTCCTTTGAAAGGACAAAACGCTGAAAGCTATTGTTACACAAGAATAAGAATACTGTATAAGAATAACCTTACTAAGTCCTACCCCTCTACTAATATCTCCCCAATGACCCTATCAAGTAACCAACCCTAAACTACTTCTTCCCTACTAGTAATCCTCAGTTCTCCTCCCTTCCTCAATTTCTCCCCTTTGCATCTACTATTTAACGTCCCCTAAACTGCAATTTCCCCTGCATCTACTGTGTAAGTGTCCCCTAAATTGTAACTTCCTGGAAATGTCCAGGTGTCTTATTCTGTAATCCGCTTAGAACTGCAAGGTACAGGAGGAATAGAAGTCACTAATGTAATGTAATGTAATGTAAGTCAGACCAATGGTCCATCTAACCCATGCTACCAATCCAGGGCAAGAACTGGCTTCCCCATGTCTGTCTCAATTATAGATTATGGACTTTCCCTCCAGGAAATTGTCCAAACCTTTCTTAAAACCAGCTACATTAACCACTCACACAATACCTTTGGCAATGTGTTCCAGAGCTTAACTATTCTCAGAGTGAAAAATATTTCCTCCTATTGGTTTTAAAAGTATTTCCCTGTAACTTCAGCGAGTATCTCTCTGTCTTTATAATTTTTGATGGAGTAAAAATTGATCTTCAATCATATCTCCCCTCAGCTGTCTCTTTTCCAAGCTGAAGAGCCCTAACCTTTTTAGTCTTTTGTCATATGAGAGGAGTTCCAATACCTTTATCATCATGTAGTTACAGATGTTTCTTTAATTTCTGTTTTATGTGCTAGGTATTTGTGAACTGATGTTGGGTGTTTTTTTTTTCTTTGTGTACCTCACAGGTGCTTCTCTTAGAGCACATCACTTAACTTGACAGGCAGTAGTTAAATGCAAATAAATGAATAAATGTATTTTAACACTTATGGCAATATATTGTCACAGTCTATGAATCATTTTACATATGAAAGCCCATCCTAGAGAGGGGAATTGAGACATCCAGGCTGAGATATGCAAAATTTCACCTGAACTTTACAGAGACTCTGCTAAATGCAGAGCCTCTTATAAAATATGCTTGATGATGTCCAAAACAGTATGTGTCATCACATCCACCAAGCAAATCTTTTAAAAAGCTGCACATGAGGAAAAGGAACATTCTGCTCTTCCTCAACTTAGCATGGGAGCAGCTTTATAAAATCACTGCTCCTGCATCAATACCCCTCCCTTCCTCCCCTCCCCACGAGCAGCATGAATCCATCCACCTCGCAACACCCTGCTGACATCGATACTCTCTCCTCAACGCTGGATTGGTTCCCTTCACCAATATCAGACATTAACTGCCTCTTTTACAATGCCGCACGGCAACAGCCCCGAAGCCCTTTAAATCTCTATGGGCTTCGGGGCCATTAGCGCAGGGCAGCCGCTAGCGCGGCTTTGTAAAAAGAGGCCATAAGACTCACCAACTACACAAGCTAAAATCAAGGGGTCCCCCCCTTCCCTCCCCACACCGACATGAATAAGCCCTGATTGGCTCCCTTCAACATCAAGACCCCACATAATATAATCCCTTGACATCAAGATCCTCCTTGGGCCCTCCAGCAGAGCATCCACTATCTTGAATAGTGTTCACTGTGTGAGGTGAAGGAGTAGTGTCGGCCATATTCACTGTGTGTGTATATCTGAGTGACTGACTGTACTAACTACTGCTATAAAAAAAAAATCATATGAATGAGTCCTGCTTGCCAATGTAGCAGTGTAATATGGGGATTTATAATGTCAGAAAAATTTTTCTGTGCTCAAAAAGAAAAGTGAGACTTGGATGTGATCATTTCTGACGATCTTAAGGTGGCCAAACAAACAGAAAGGATGTCCAAAGCTAGAAGGGTATTTGGGTGCGTAGGGAAAGGAATGGCCAGCAGTAAAAAGGAAGCGATAGTGCCTCTGTATAAGTCTCTGGTGAGGCCACATTTAGAGTACTATGTGCAAATCTGGAGACCGCAGAGTCGGTCCAGAGGGCAGCTACTAAAATGGTCAGTGGTCTTCATCATAAAGCACATAGAGACAGATTCATAGACCTCAATCGGTATATTTTTTGAGAAAAAAAAATAGGAGAGGAGATATGATTGAGACATTTAATTATCTTTGTGCGACGTCAGCACAGATGGACTCATTTGGCTATAGATAGGGCTCAGTATTTGGAAATACAGGTGGCTCTCAACAAGTCGCTACATAAGCATGCCAGCAAATCATTGGCTTATTACAGATACCAGTTATATCGTTATGGACAGAAGGGAGGTAAATTGATGGCTCGTTTGGTTACAACAGAAAGGGGGCCGAGGACGATTGTAACATTGCGGAATAAGAGAGGGCAGCAGGAAAATACAGATTTCATGCCGGAGACTTTACAATGGGCATTTGAGCGATTTTTCAGCTTTATTATCAGCAGTTATATGCAGCCCCAGAAGAAGGGGGTTTGCGTGGATCGTTGTATCTTCAACATATTGCACACCCGTGGGTGAATTCGATGCAACGAGCGAAATTAGAGACCTTGGTGATCCCAGAGGAGGTGTAAGAGGTGATAGTGCAGAGTCCCCTGTTAAAGGCCCCTGGGGAGGATGGGTTTCGTAATGAATTTTATAAGATCTTAGGGGAGGGGATAGTGCAGCCTCTTGCTCAAGCATTTAATGTCATAATCCAGGTGGAGGCCATACTGGAGACTTTGAGTATTGCGCTTATTTTGGTTCTCCCTAAACCTGGACGTGACCTGACTGTGCCAGAGGCTTATCGACCTATATCATTGTTAAATGCAGAGGTTAAATTGTTGGCCAAAATAATGGCGAATCGGTTAGCTCAGGTGCTGCCAAGGCTTTTGCATGAGGCACAAGTCGGTTTGTACAGGGTAGGTTGATTACCTGGAACATGCGTAAACTATTGTTATCACTGGAATTGAGGGCTAGTCAGAAGTTGCGTTCTTTATTAGTCAGCTTTGACCCTGAAAAGGCCTTCGACCGGGTGCAGTGGGACTTTATGTTTGAGACCTTAACTACTTATGGAATTGGGGGCCATTTCTTATCTGCCTTACGAGCCTTGAATGCTTTACCTCAGGCCCGAATATTGGTTAATGGACTGGAGTCTGCATGTTTTCCTATCTCCCATGGGATACAGCAGGGCTGTCCATTATTGCTGCTATTGTTTGCCTTGACGTTAGACCCGCTCATTCGAGATGTCTATGCGATGCCAGCGATAGTGGGTTTTCAAGTGGGGAGTCATCAGTTCAAAATAGTGGCTTATGCCGATGATTTATTAGTACATATTTTGGAGCTGGAGCAATCTATGCCAGCATTATTGGAAATGTTTAAAGAATACGGAGATTATGCCGGTTTGCGGCTCAATTTGGCTAAATCTGAAGTGTTGGCTTCTTCGGTGGATTTGCAGAAAGGGTAGGGAGCCTCATTTTCCTTTACGATAGGCAAAGGGATTGTTTCAATATCTTGGGGTACAAATTGCGATGGATGTATCTACTTTATACAACTTGAATGTGCCTTGGATGTTATAGGACACTAGACATTGGCTGGATAGTTGGCAATCATTCCCCTTAACGTTATTGGGGAGGATTCAGTTGATACGGATGATGCTATTGCCTAAATAGCTGTATCTTTTCCAGACCCTCCCTTTGCGATTACTTCGGAGAGATATTAATACGGTGAATGGATTGTTCTCTGGGTTTTCTTGGGTGTACAAGAGGTCTAAATTGCAGATTGCTTATCTACAGGGCGGTTGGGGGTCTGGGGGTTTGGGCATGCCCAACTTGCAACAGTACAACTATGCTTGCTTGCTTTGACACTTAGGGGACTGGCAGTTGGGGTCGACTAAGTTTATCCCGGTGTGGATGAAGAGAGACTATTATGTCCCAGCTCATCTGTTTTCGTTGTTGCATTTACCACGAAGGTTGCTCCCAGTTAGGTTTCATAAGAGTTTGTTGGTGAGATCTATGGTGGACGCATTGAAATGGTTGGTGAGAAATTTGGATGGGGACCTGTATATCACTGACCAGATACTGCTACATTGGCACCCCCCCCTCCTTTCCACCGAGGAATGATAATGTGGCTTTTGCTCATTTGGAACAGAAGGGGGTCTGGCAGTTGGAGCATGTTTTGACACAGGAGGAACCTGGTAGCTTATCCAGATTCTAATGCCTAGTGCACTTTTCTTTTACATTGCTGATGTGTGGATTTGGTACAGGATGGAATCATGCCCTGTCTTCTTTGTTGAGGTTCTGAGGATCATCAGAAACCAGATTCCTGGCCTTTTATGTTTAGGGTGGGCTTGCTGGTACATCATGGCTCTATCATTTGGGGACGCAACTGGTCGGGGGGGAGGGGAAGTGTTGGGAGGGGGCTGTTGGGGGATTATTCTTGGTACTGAAGTTGATTGTATCTTTGCTTATTGTGGCAATAAAAATGTTTGAACACTAAACTCCCTGGTGGTCCAGCGGTGAACTGGGGCAGGAGCGATCTTCATATGCTCCTGAAAACCTGACTGGACAGGACAGGGTTGGGGACCACTGTGCTATAGACCTAATTTCCCAGCACCTACCTCGAAAGTCTAGTGACACCTAAGTCAACCACATTTATTCTCCGTTCTTAACCACACCTACTTTTTAGGTAGGTATCAAAGGGCACCTCAAGCATCACTAGGCCCCTTGACTTAGGTATCTCTAGGTGCTATGAGGTATTCCACGCGCAACCCAAATTAACAATTAAAATAATTGGGGTTTTTTTTTTCTTTTTTAATGGCATGGTCAATTATCATGCCATTAAATCCATTAAAAAAACAATTAACTTAGGCAGAGATTTAAGTCAGATGTCACTAGGTGTCCTCAATATTGGCACCTGATGGCGCCTCTTAGAGAATTTCCCCCCAAATACATAGGGTACGAGTATGAACGAATGTGTGTGTGTGTGAAAGAGGAAATCAAACTGTGAATATAAAGCAGACTCAGGATAGGATAAAGCTAATATCAGTGAGAACCATAATTCCCAGGAGCAAAAGGATTCTGACCCTTTAAACATTCCTTACAAAACTGGGAAAACTAGGTTTTAAAAAAACACCTTTTGTGGTGGGGAGGGGGTGTTATGTTATCAACAGAGGGGAAAACCCCCCATCTGTTGCAGATAGATGTACAACGAATGAATGTCCCAAGTCCAGGAGCTTTGTAAACAAAAACTGTACACTGGCTTGTCATGGGTCACTGGCAAATGATTAACTCAGCTTGGCAAGACCTGCCACCTAGGTGAGTGTTTGCTGGGTGTTAAGATGATGAGCAAATGCAAACCCACACCTCAAAATCTAGTTGAGTTGCCACCAAAAATGTAGACTCAAAACATTAGGAAGCCTAAATTTGAATAGTTCTCTACATAGGCTACAGTCATCTAGTGAACCTTGGTCACCGCAAGCAGTCCCACACAAAAATCCATATTGGCATATCGTGTGGCCAGATTTGGTGGCCAAGGTTGCATAGCCAACTTTAGATTTTAATGTTATTTTTGTATCTGTGGGTGTGGTGAGTTTTACTGAGCATATTATTGATGATAAAGGTGAATGCAAAAGACAAGTAAGTGATGAGAAATGGGAGTTAAGTGCATGATCAGCCTGGAAGAAATTCTCCGATTTCAGTATTGCTTCTTTGGATTTACTGCGTGAGAAGTGAATATATTCTTTCTGGACTTATTTTCGAGGTTGACTGGACACTGCTAGGATTATTACACAATAGCATTTATTGACTGCAGTAAAAAGGCAACATTTTGGGGGTGTATGAAACTCCTCCTGTGACCCTTCCCACGCTAAAGTACACGTACATTTTCATGGCAGGCAGTTCAATGCCCTAAGGAGGCCCAATGTAGAGCTGCCAAGTTACCCAGCTCCAAGACAAAGGCCTTCTGGCAAGTCCTGGTTTTGAATTTGCATCCCAAAAGCAGTGTGGAATTTATGGTCCCCGATTCTATCTACTGAAATCAGTGCTGCAGGTCCCATAATGCACCAGGATAGGGTTGTCTGAAATTCAGGACTGGCTTAACATCTCCCTCTTGGAACTGGTTAATGTGGAAGTTGGGTAAATAGGACATTTGAAAATATGCTCACAGAACACGACAAATCATTGTTCATTTTCAGGGGAAAGGAAAGATGAAGAGCAAAGAAAGAAGTCTGTAGAAAAAAATGCTGCCATTGCACCCCTGTGGCTGCACCTATGCAGTCCCATCTTGCCTTTGGGGCTTGTGAGATGCCACACAAGTTGCTTATTATTAGGGTGGGAACTGTGAGGAATGAGGAACCTTCTTGTGTTTCGTATTACTAGTCTGATAATCACAGCAACTTTTTCTATCTTTCAAGCACCTTATCCCTGCCTCCAAATTATCTCATCAGGCACACCAAAAAAAAAAAGGTATTGCCAAATGTTTTATCAGACAGTTTAGTCATCAAATCAACTGCCTGATTTACAGCCCCACTTTTCAACTTTCCATTCATTTCTATTTTGCTTCCTATTTTTTTTTTTTCCTTACAGGACTATAAATGCACTTTCTCTGCCACTTTCTCTGCCACAATTCTGTAAACGGCATCTAAGTGTGATTGACGTGTGGCTGACACTATTTTTCTAGGTGCCATTTATAGAATTAGCTCCTAAAGAGCTCACTTTCAAAATAAAAAAATGTCCCAAAAAAACCAGCGTAAAGTGGCACTTGGATGTTTTTCTAGCCAAAATGTTCAAGTCACCATTTTCGAAACCGACTCGCTAGACGTTTTACTAGGCTTTCTGTCCGCAGTTCATCTAAATCTCAAGGGGGGCGTGTTGGAGGCGTTTTATGAGCAGGATTTGGGTAGGCTTAGCACTTGGATGTTTTGCAGCGATAATCAAACTTTTTACTAAATGTCCAGGGCACAATTTGAATGTTTGGGGCTAGACCATTTTTAAAAACAAACAAGGGTCTAAAAGGTGCCCAAACTGACCTAATGATCACTGGAAGGATGAAGGCATGGATCCCACGCTCCCCCAGTGGCCACTGACCCCCTTCCACCCCCAAAGATCTCGATGAAACAGTACATATATGTCTCTATGACAGCTGCAGATAGCATGGCCAGTCCTAGTACAACAGCAAGCAGGTGTCTGGAGGAACCTTGTGGGTAGTGCACTGGACTCCAGAGAAGGGGACCCAGGCCCATGTCCCACCCTATCTAGTACACTTGTGGGGGAAATGGTGAGCCCATCAAAACTCACCAAAAATGTACTGTATCTACATATAGGTGACACCTGCAGCCTTAAGGGTTATTGGGGTGGTAAACAGGTGGGTCCAGTAGATTTGGGGGATATTTTGGAGGGCACAGACTTTTATGTGAGCTCATTTACGCACTACACTTGGTCACTTAAGGGTTGAATATCAGCCTTTAAGAAGCCAAGTGCTGACACTGCCCTTTGAACGACCCCTAACATAGCAGGCTTTGATTTAGGTGCTAACCGCGATATTCAGCAGCACGAAACTGGTTTAAGTTCCGCTGAATATTAGCGGTTAGCCCCAATCAAGTGATTTAACCAATCAGCGGCTAGTTAAATCACTTTGAATATTGGTCCTGTTGTTTTTATTTGAAGCTAGAGTCAGAGTCAGTACATTTTTTCTGACTCCAACTGGTGAGGAGTGTTTGGTGTAGTGGTTAGAGCTACAGCTTCAGCACCCTGAGGTTGTGGGTTCAAAGAAACACCACACTGCTCCCTGTGACCCTGGGCAAGCCACTTAATCTTCCACTGCCCAAGGTACATTAGATAGATTGTGAGCCTACTGGAACAGATAACGAAAGTGCTTGACGTACCTGTACGTAAGCCACTTTGAGTGTGGTTGTAAAACTACAAAAAGGTAGTATAGAAGTCCCAATCCCTTTCCCCTCTATGATGTGGACTCCACAGCCGGCTATTAGAGCCTATTTTATTTAGAAAAGTATAACATACACCCTTTTCTGTATAGCATCAAAAATAATAAAACCCTAAGCGCGCATGCCGGCGTGTTTTCTGTTCCCTGGCCGAATTCTATTATAGAGCACGGCGGCAGGGAACACTCCGGAGCTTACCCCCCTGCCCTCACTCACCAACCGCTGCCGACGCCTTCAAAGGAGACTGGTGAGGATCGCAGCCAGCTGTAGCAAACATCGCAGGTCGCACAGCACCTCGGTAGCACGTTTCCTCTGACATATATGATCGCGTCAGAGGGAACGTGCTATGGAGATGCAGAGTGGCCTGTGAGGTTCGCAAAAGCCGGCTGCGATCCTCACCCGGCTGCAAACAACCATGCTGGACCGGGGGAGCAGGGAAGAGGGACCTGGGGAGCAGGGAAGAGGTGCTTCTGGATCAGGGGAGAAGGGAAGAGGTGCTGCTGGACCAGGGGAAGAAAGGAAGAGGGACAGGGGGAGTAAAATCTGGGGGAGCAGGTAAGGGGTGCTGCTGGACTGGGAGAGCAGGGAAGAGGGACAGGGGGAGCAGAGAAGAGGTGCTGCTGGACCAGGGGAGCAGGGAAGTGGGACCGGGGGAGCATGGAAGAGGTGCTGCTGGACAGTGGGAGCAGGGAAGAGGTGCTGCTGGACCGGGGGAGCAGGGAAGAGGAACAGTTGGAGCAGGGAAGAGGTGCTGCTGGACCGGGGAGCAGGGAAGAGGTGCTGCTGGACTGGGGGAGCAAGGAAGAGGGACAGGGGGAGCAGAACCTGGGGGAGCAGGTAAGGGGTGCTGCTGGACTGGGGGAGCAGGGAAGAGGGACAGGGGGAGCAGAGAAGAGGTGCTGCTGGACCAGGGGAGCAGGGAAGTGGGACCGGGGGAGCAGGTAATAGGTGCTGCTGGACCGGGGGAGTAGGAAAGAGGGACAGTGGGAGCAGGGAAGAGGTGCTGCTGGACCGGGGGAGCAGGGAAGAGGGACAGGGGAGCAGGGAAGAGGTGCTGCTGGACTGGGGGAGCAAGGAAGAGGGACAGTGGGAGTAGGGAAGAGGTGCTTCTGGACCGGGGGAGCAGGGAAGAGGGACAGTGGCAGCAGGGAAGAGGTGCTGCTGGACCGGGGGAGCAGGGAAGAGGTGCTGCTGGACTGGGGGAACAAGGAAGAGGGACAGGGGAGCAAGGAATAGGTGCTGCTGGATAGGGGGAGCAGGAAAGAGGGACAGGGGGAGCAGAGAATAGGTGCTGCTGGACAGGGGGAGCATGGAAAAGGAACAGGGGGAGCAGAACCTGGGGGAGCAGGTAAGGGGTGCTGCTGGAACAGAGGAGCAGGGAAGAGGGACAGTGGGAGCATGGAAGAGGTGCTGCTGCACAGGGAAGTGGGGTGGGGAGGATAATGCTGCTGGTAAGAAAAGGGGGCTGGGGCTGAAAGGGAAAATATGGGAGAAGAGGACTGGGGGGGGGGGTAAAAATGGGTTTGGAGCTGGAGCTGAAAATAGGGGACATGTGAGGGAAGAAGGCTTTACTAGCACCCGTAATGTAACGGGCTTAAACATTAGTACTAGTAAAACCAAGTAAACACACAAATCTGTGTTTATTCACAAACACTTATGCCAGTCACAGAGTCAATGGAAATGCTTGTGCCTAGATTGGGGGCAATAAGTGTAAATTATAGTATTATAGCCATGCCATGCGTACAGCAATTTAAGTAAGCTCCAGCAAAAACTGTTGTATTCTTACAAAAATAGTGATTGGTGTCATTTATGCAATGGAATAGAGGAGTAGCCAAATGCTTACCTGAGAACCTGGTAAACTGGGTTCAATTCCCACTGTAGCTTCCTGTGACTTAGGGCAAGTCACTTAACCCTCCATTGCTCCAGGAACAAAATAAGTACCTGTATATAATCAGTGGCGTACCAAGTATGTGTGTGTATGGGGGGGAGGGGTCTGTCTGCCCCTGGTACAGATCAAAACAGGGTGCTCCCAGGGTTGGGGTCGGTGTCAAGGTCTGGGAACTTTACTGCTCTGCTGGTGTCGGGCCTTTTTCCCTGCCGGGTCCTGCCTTTGGAGAAGCAGGAAGTAGGCGGGACCTGGCAGAGATGAAGGCCTGATGCCGGCAGAGCAGAATGTTAAGGCTGCCATTAATGAGAGAAATGACATACCTCTGGGCCTGCCTCCTAAAGCAGTAGCAGCGGTAGACAGCCATTGGAGGCAGCTCTGAACAGGCTTCTTGTGACCCGCCCCACAAGGATCTTCCATCTGCCGCATCACTTATGATGTCACTGATGATGCGGCAGAGAGAAGCCCTGGTGGAGCAGGCCACTAACGGCTGGCCACCACTGCTGCTGCTGTGGGAGGCCCAAAGGTATGTCGAATCTCATGGACGTTCGGGTCAGGAGGTGCTGCACAAGGGGATGGGAGGGAGGGAGGGATGGAAAACTGATACACAGGGGGATAGAAGGGAGGGATGTAAAGCTGCTGTACAGGGGGATAGGAGGAAGGGATGGAAAGTTGCTGCACATGAGGGGAGAGAGAAGAATTATTGAACATGGGCTGAAGAGGAGGAAGAGAGATGCAACAAAGAGGTAGAAAGGGGTGAGAGGGAGAAATCCTGCATATGGTAGAAGGGAGGGAGATATGCATGGAGAAGAGAAGGAGAAATGTTGGATATAAAGTGGAGGGCAGGGAGAAAGAAATGTTGCACATGATATTGGAGGGGAAGAAGGGAGAGATGCTTCATGGAGGGGAATAGAGAGATTTGACCCAGGGCACAAGGCAAGGAGAGAGAGAAAGAAAGAGAGAGAGAGAGAAGAGAGATGGTAGACAGTGGGAAAGAAATGTTGGATAATGCAGTGGAAGGGAAGGTACAGAGATGGAAGATGGATGGTGAGCACAGAGAAAGAAGAAAACATCAAACGGAGAGGAGACTATGGTGAGCAAGTTAACAGAAGACAAACAGAAACCAGAGCCTGGGACCAACATGATTTGAATAATAAAATGACCAGACAATAAAAGGCAGAAAAAAATAATTGTATTTTCTGTTTTGTGGTTAAAAGATGTCAGATTTGAAATGTGTATCCTGCCGGAGTTGGTGTTAGACAGCAAGCATGAGCTAGGACCTAAAAGAGAGAGAAAAGGTCTTTTCTTGTTTACACCACAGTGTGGGCATGGGTTGGAAAGGTTGTAACCCTATGCAATGTTATATTGTAACTGTGAATGTTAAACTGTAACCCGTTCTGAGCTCTCTGGGGAGGATGAGATATAAAACTAAAATTACAAAAAATATTTTTTAGGGGGGGGGGACGGGTGTTAAAAAATGATCGGCCCTAGGTATGTCACTGAATACAGTATAATATGTAAACTGCTTTCAGTGTAACCACAGAAAGGCAGTACATCAAATCACATCCCATTTATCTACATTCTTGCTACCTTAATCTATGGAATCCAACAGTCTAGTCTTACCGTCGCCCAAACAGGCTCTACTTATTATTTTCTGGCCCCTTTACTTTGGAATGCTTTGCCTTCTACTCTCTGCTCTTAACTTAGCATTGCTATTGAAAACTCACTTCTTTAGATTAGCTTTCAATATCCCTGATGGCCCAGGCATGTAACTTCCTCAAATCAGTAGGATTGAGTAGGATCTGTGGGGGCAGACAGATTTAAGGGGGGGGGGGTCCTGTTTGGAAATAAATATGTTTAATTTTCTTGCGTTTCTAGGTTTGCTTATGCCCTAATACTAAGCCATCTCGATTATTGTAACATTGCCTATCTGGCAACCTCCCAGAAGAACATGCAGAGACTACAACTGGTACAAAATGCGGCAGTCAGGTTGATCTTTGGGTTGAAGAAGTCTGAACACATTACCCCTGCCTACCAACTCCTACACTGGCTGCCAATGGAGGCACGTGTGAAGTTCAAGCTGGGATGTCTCTGCTTCAAGGTACTATCCGGTCTAATTTAAGAAACACCATCAACATCTTCTATCGTATCAAGCAGCCTTATGAGGCAAAGACCTGGAAAAACTAATTATACACGCGAATAACTATGGCGAATTTAGGAAACACCTAAAAACATACCTGTTCTTGAAGTACCTAGGTAACGAATCTGGAGAATCGCTCCCATCACAATCTCTCCCTTAAATCTGATCCCTAAACTGTTAGCCACTAATCTCTAACTATGTATGTTCCACTCAATTTGTAGCATCTTTTTAATCATTGTAAACCGCATAGAACTTCACGGTCCTGCGGTATATAAACTGTTATTATCATTATTATTATTATTGTTTTGAATGATTCTGAATGAATGAATGATATTTTTCTCTGTCCTTTTTCATTTAAATTTAAGTATTTATATACCACTTTATAGCCTAAAGGGCTCATAATAATTTAAAAAAAATGTCCAAAAAGGTTCCTAAATCAGTACTTGGACGATCAAAAAGCCAGATCGTCCAAGTACCGATAATCAAAGCTGGTTTTAGACGTATCTAAAACCAGCTTAGGCTTTTCCCCTGCCTCTAAATGCCTAGAGCGAAAAGAGGCATTTTTAGAGGAGGGGAAAGGGCGGAAGATAGGCCGACCTAGACTTAGTTGTATAGAAAGTATAATCAAAACCTTAAACAGGTTACCTAGTTGGAACTTATACGTTATGACTTAAGAGTCAAAACAGGTATAAATTCCGAAAAGGGGACGCTGAGCTGATCGCGGCTGCCGCAATCAGCTCAGCGGCCCAGCAACCTGCCCACCCCTCACCTCAACGATCACGGCAGGAGAGACGCAGCTCCTGATTGATGAGGCCCGACTTTAGCGCAGGAAGAGGCGGTCGGAGCATAGTGCGAGTGATTTCCTTCACTCGCCAGTGCTCCGGCTGCTTTCTCCTGCCTCTCTGGTCCAGTCATTTGCAGTCGGGAAATGCTGCGAATGACTGGGAACGCGAATCACCGACCATGAATGACCAGGGGAGCACTTTATCTATATTTAGGCAACACATAAACATGCATCAATCTTTAGAATACTGGTATACTGTATATGTGTGCATTAGGGATGAGCACCTCCCAAAAATGTGTTTGAGGGGAGATTCCCATTGTCAAATGAAGTGTGCACTAGTTGCACATACCTTCAGATTCTATATATGATGCTCAAATATGAATGCGTAAAATTTTGCATGATCCTGTTAATGAGCCGTTAATAATCAATTCTTAAGGTTAATTGGCTCTATCTTGGATCTGTGTTCAATTCTTCTCATGCACAACCCAAAAGGAGTTGTGGCTTAAGGGCATTCCAGAGAATTACACGCAGTGCTATAGAATGTGGGGGCTGCGGGCTCAAGTTGCGCACTAGAATTTTCACCAGGTTGCAGTTGGTATAAGTCCTACCTTCCTTTATAGCAGTGTGCTGCAAATGTTTTAAAGCCGTGGCACACCAAACGCAGGGCTGTGACTGGAGGGCATCCGGAAATGTGTGGAAATCGAGGCGACATCATCACGTTGATGTCTGTGCATACGTGGATGCCCTCCAGCCACAGCCCTGAGTCTCCTATTACTGCTGGTGGGGGCGGAGTGCTGGAGGAGAGGTCGCAGAGGAGGTGGGGTGCCAGTGCCAGCTGAATGCCTAGTCAGCCGGCACTAGTGCCTGTTCTTCTCACCAGCATCTCGCGGCACACAGTTTGCGATACACTGCTTTATAGAATAGGTAGCAATCAGATTCGCACAGGTGCGCAGTTATAGAATGAACCCTACACGTCCAGATTCAGTAAATGGTATCCAGAGTTAGGAGCTCACCCTTTGCAGAATACTAGCTTAGCGCATTGGGTGCTGAATTTATGCCTGTTGAAACCTGCTGTTGCTGTAACACCAGCACCCAACTTACCTGCAGATATAGCACAGTTACTTACCGTAACAGGTGTTATCCAGGGACAGCAGGCATATATTCTCACATGTGGGTGACGTCATCTACGGAGCCCCGGCGCGGACAGCTTTTCAAGCAAACTTGCTAGAAGTTTCAAGTTTGCACACTGCACCACGCATGTGCGTGCCTTCTGCCCACTAGAGGGCGCATCCCACCTCGTGGTCCTCAGTTCCATAACTAGCTTAGAAGCCATCCCCGGGGAGGTGGGCGGGTTGTGAGAATATATGCCTGCTGTCCCTGGATAACACCTGTTACGGTAAGTAACTGTGCTTTATCCCAGGACAAGCAGGCATGATATTCTCACATGTGGGTGACCTCCAAGCCAAACCAAAAAGGGCAGGTGGGAGGATGGCAATTTTAAGAAAACAGATTTTGTAAAACTGACTGGCCAAACCGGCCGTCACTCCTGGACAGAGTGTCCAGACAGTAGTGAGAGGTGAATGTATGAACCGAAGACCAAGTGGCAGCCTTACATATGTCTTCCATCGGGGTGGAACGGAGGAAGGCTATCGAAGCTGCCATTGCTCGGACCTTGTGCCCCGTGACTCGACCCGGGGGAGGAAGGCCAGCCTGAGTATAGCAAAGGGAGATGCACGCCGCCAACCAGTTAGACAGAGTGCGCTTGGAAACTGGGTGCCCTAATCGATTGGGATCGAAGGACAAGAATAATTGCGGGACCTTCCGATGGGACTTGGTGCGTTGAAGGTAAAATGCCAACGCCCTCTTACAGTCAAGCGTGTGAAGCGCCGTCTCGCCAGGATGGGAGTGGGGCTTAGGGAAGAACACAGGAAGGACAATGGACTGATTGAGGTGGAAATCAGAAACAACCTTCGGGACAAACTTAGGATGGGTGTGGAGGACCACCTTGTCATGATGGAATACGGTGAAGGGTGGGTCCGCAACCAAGGCTTGTAGTTCCCCAATCCGCCTAGCGGAGGTGAGGGCAATCAGAAACACCACCTTCCAAGTCAGAAATTTCAAGAGGGACTTGTTGAGTGGCTCAAAGGGTGGTTTCATCAGTTGAGCTAAAACCACATTCAAATTCCATACGACTGGGGGAGGTTTGAGCGGGGGACAAACCCTGAGTAATCCTTTCATGAAGCGTGTCACCAAGGGATGGAGAGACAGAGGGCGTCCATCCAGGTGTTGGTGGAAGGCGGAAATCGCACTAAGATGGACACGCACCGAAGTGGTTTTCAGGCCAGAGCGCGACAAATGGAATAAGTAGTCCAGAACCGAGGGTACCGGGGCCGATACCGGGTCCAGGAGGAAAGAAGAGCACCAGGTGGAAAACCTGGTCCATTTCTGCGAATAGCAAAGCCTCGTCGAGATCTTGCGGGAGGCTTCCAGCACTTCCCTCACTGATTGAGACAGGTCCGGAGGGGTCAGGGAACAAGAAACCAAGCTGTCAGGTGCAATGACTGCAGATTGGGATGTAACATGGATCCTTGATTCTGAGATAGCAGAGAAGGACCGACAGGCAGAAGAAGGGGTTCCCTGGCGCTGAGTTGGAGCAGTAGGGAGAACCAGTTCTGACGCGGCCACCGAGGAGCTATGAGAATCATCGTGGCCGTGGACGATCTGAGGTGTACCAACGTTCGCATGATCAGAGGGAAAGGAGGGAATGCATAGAGGAACTTCCCGTCCCAATCGAGAAGGAAGGCATCCGCCTCCAGACGATCCCGCGAGTACATCCGAGAACAATATAGTGGTAGTTTGTGTGCCTCCGGAGAGGCGAACAGATCTACCTGTGGCGTTCCCCAGCGAGCGAAGACCTCGTGCAGAACTGCTGAGTGTAGAGTCCACTCGTGGGGTTGCAGGAGTCGACTGAGTTTGTCCGCCAGACAATTCAGTTCCCCCTGGATGTAGACCGCCCGGAGGAAGATGTTCCGGGAGGCCGCCCACTCCCAGAGGCGAAGGGCCTCGGAGCAGAGGGGCCACGACCCCGTTCCCCCCTGTTTGTTCACATAGTACATTGCTACTTGGTTGTCCGTGCGGACGAGGACCACCTGGTCCTGTACTACGTGAACGAAGGCTCGAAGTGCTAGGAAGATGGCCCGAAGCTCTAGCACGTTGATGTGACAGCGACGGTCCTCCGCCGACCACAGGCCCTGTGTGCGAAGACCGTCGAGGTGGGCTCCCCACGCGTAGTCCGAGGAGTCCGTGGTCAGAACCTTGCGAAATGGGGGAGTGCGAAACATTAGTCCCGTGGACAGATTTGAAGAGTCTGTCCACCAACTTAGCGATTTCCGCAAAAGCGGAGTCACCGAAATGAGGCGCGACTCCGGATCGCACTCCTGGCGCCATTGTGATGCGAGTGTATACTGAGGGATCCTCAGATGCAGCCTCGCAAATGGCGTGACGTGTACCGTCGAGGCCATATGGCCGAGCAGCATCATCATGCGCTTGGCCGACACCCTTGGTAGTTGAGAGACCTGGCGGCTCATCCGTACCAAGACTTCCAACCGTTGGGTCGGAAGGTAGGAGCGCAGGCGCACCGTGTCCAGCACCGCACCTATGAATTGAAGAGACTGAGCCGGCCTCAACTGAGACTTTGGAAAGTTTATCTCGAATCCGAGGGTTTGCAGGAAGGCAATAGACTGTCGGGTCGCTGAGATCACCTCCTCCCTGGTCGGGGCTTTGATGAGCCAGTCGTCCAGGTAAGGGAACACGTGGAGCCCGCGAGACCTCAGGGCTGCCGCCACTACTACCATGCACTTCGTGAATACTCGTGGGGACGCGGCCAGGCCGAAGGGCAGGACTCTGTACTGGAGGTGTAGGTCTCCCACCTGGAATCGTAAGAATTTTCGGCAGGTGGGGTGCACCGGGACATGGGTATATGCTTCCTTCAAGTCGAGGGAGCACATCCAGTCCCCTTCCTCCAAGAGAGGATACAAGACCGGGAGAGATAGCATTCGAAATTTCTCCCTGGCCAGGCATTTGTTGAGCTTCCTGAGGTCGAGTATGGGGCGCATGTCCCCGGTCTTTTTTGGGACCAAAAAGTAACGGGAGTAAAATCCCGTCCCCCACTGGTCCTTGGGGACCGGCTCGACCGCCCGAAGCTTCAGGAGAGCTTTGGCTTCGGTCAGAAGGGTCGGTAGTTGCGACCGGTTGCACCAGGCTAAACTTGGGGGACTGTCCGGTGGTGAGGACACAAAATTGAGCGAGTAGCCTTCGGAGACGATCCGGAGCACCCAAGCGTCTGAGGTAATCGCGGTCCATGCCTTCCGGAAGGACCGAAGACGCCCCCCGATAGGAAGGGGTTCTGGTGAAGGTGCGGAGGGGAACCCGCCCCGTCCGCTCAGCCCGTCAAAAGGAAGGCGCGGGCTTAGAAGGGCCCTGCGCCGGGGCTTGGGTTTGTCCCCCTCTGCCTCGTTGAGACGAACGTCTCGGAGGCGGTCTTGAGAAGGACGGGGTCGACTTCTGGGGGGTACCGGCGCGGCGGAGGCCGGAAAGGTTTCTGTGGCGGGGGCCTAGGTTTGGGGCGGACCAGGGATGCTAAAGAGCGTTCCTGTTCCGACAACCGTTTGGTCGCCGCCTCCAAAGACTCGTCAAATAACTCGGACCCCACACAGGGCAGGTCTGCAAGACGTTCCTGCAGGTTTGGGTCCATGTCGAGGGTGCGAAGCCAGGCCAAGCGGCGCATGGCCACTGCGAGGGCCGACACCCTCGAAACCAGCTCAAAGGTGTCGTACACTGAATGGAAAAGGTACAACCGCAATTGAGACAGGTTGGACATAAACTTATCGAATCCTGCTCTTTTGGAGTCCGGTAACGAGTTCCGATATTGAGGAAGGTCCTTCACCATCCCACGCAAGTAGGAGGAAAAGGTGAAGGAGTAATTTAGAACTCTGGTGGCCATCAGAGTGTTTGAATAGAGGCGACGGCCAAACTTGTCCAGGGTCCGCCCCTCCCTGCCGGGTGGAACCGCCGCAGAAACCCGTGAGGGCTGTGATTTTTTAAGGGCAGATTCCACCAGGAGGGACTGGTGGGAGAGCTGCGCCTTATCAAACCCTTTCGGGGGAATCGTCCTATACTTTGATTCCATTTTTGACGGGACAGACGTGCCTGTAAGAGGGCTCGACAAGTTCTTCAGCCAGGTCTGCAGGAGGACACTGTTGAGAGGGAGTCTAGGTACCTCTCTAGGGGGAGTGGGAAGGTCCTGTTCCTCTAGAAATTCCTTGGAATATTTGGAACCTACCATCAGGTCAATCCCCAGGGCTTGGGCCATGTCCTGGACAAAAGATGAGAAGGAGGACGGCCTAGCCTGGGGGGACGGGGTTCTCGACCGTCCCACCGAGGAGCGGGGGGAGGCCTCATGGGAATACTGAGGATTCCTAACCGATCCTGAATCCCAGGATCCTCTCTCCACGGCCCTCGAGGGGGAGGGTGAAATCATCCTCCTAGGGGAGTCCCTGGGGGAGGATCCCGGGGTCCGTGGGGTCCTCTCCCGTTTCCTCGGCGAGGCGGCGCGGGAAGACTTTCCCCGAGGTGAGCGGAGGAGCCTCGGATTATCGAGGCGCAACTCCGACACCTGCAGCGCCTCGCCCCCGAACGACGAGGAACGATCGCGCCGAGGCGAGCCCCGGGGTCGCTTAGGCTTCCTCGATCGGCGCCTCGTCCGAGGTCGCCTCGAGGGCGAGGCGTCCGGGGAAGATCCCGAAGCCGAGGAGGAAAGTCGGCGCACTCTGCGGAACTTTTCTTTTGGGCGGACACTGCGCTCAGGAGGCTCCCCCGAGGTCGAGGTCCGGGGCGGGGCCGAGACCGAGGTGGACGGGGGCCGCAATACCCGAGACCGAGGTCGCCGAGGCCGGGGCTCCCGGGGTCGAGGGAGCCGAGACCGGGGCCTCCGAGGCCGAGGGCGCCCCGGCCGAGGTCGACGTCGCCGGGCCCGCAGCACGCTGCAGCACTTCCAGGGCTCCCGACAGCTCCGATGAGATCAAGGCTCGAAGGAGATCCTGGAAGGCCGGAATCCCCACGAAGGTGGGGAGTTCCGAGTCCGGGGCACACTCCCTGGAGGGCGACCTCGGTCTCGAGTATTCCCTCGGGGTGTGCGGAGTCGAGGTCCGATGCGGGGCCGGGGTCGACCCACCCGCTTTGGCCTGACTCGAGGATGGCTTCTTTGCTGAAGGGGATGGAACAGAGGACTTACCCGAAGCTGGCTTCGATGACGACGGCTTCGAAGATGAGGGCCGAGGCGACGCCGAGGCCCCCGAGGACGCCGAGGCCGAGGTCAAGGCCGGGGCCGAAGCCGGGGCCGACGTCGAGGCCCTGGGCGGCGCGTCGACGGCGAACAATTCCGCCATTCTGGCCTTACGGCGACGGAGGGCCCTGTTCTGGAAGGTAGCACAGCGATCACACGAGGCTGTTGGATGTTCGGGCCCAAGACAGACAATGCACCACCGGTGAGGGTCGGTGATGGAGAGTAGTCTCTCACACCGGCTGCATTTCTTGAATCCCGTAACAGGACGGGACATCGACGAGAAAAAGAAGAAGGCCGGGAACGACCGACGTTCCCCGGCTCAGGCTTCCGGGAGCCCCCGGAGCCCAACGAAAAACAATTATTATTTTTTTTTTTTTTTTTTTTTGTAAGACGGACGAAAAATAAAGCAGCACCGCGATTAATCCGATCAATAAACAAACTAAACGCGGCAGCTAGAAGGCAAAAACACTGGAGCTCAGATCCACAGGGCTTTCTTGCTCCGCGGAAAAATTTGAACTGAGGACCACGAGGTGGGATGCGCCCTCTAGTGGGCAGAAGGCACGCACATGCGTGGTGCAGTGTGCAAACTTGAAACTTCTAGCAAGTTTGCTTGAAAAGCTGTCCGCGCCGGGGCTCCGTAGATGACGTCACCCACATGTGAGAATATCATGCCTGCTTGTCCTGGGATAAGACATTATTCCAAGAACATAAAAACAGCCATGCTGGGACAGACCAATGGTCCATCTAGCCCAGTTCCCTGTATCCGACAGTGGACAATTCAGGTCACAGTACCTGTAACATTGTGCCTAACATCTGGTAAAACCCTTGACCTGTCCATGCTTTTTGAGTTATGCACAATGAAATTTAGGTAAGACATGCTACTCGTGGAAGGTAAAGATCAGAAGTACAGGGGAAAGAGTATATCGGGAGGGGGAATGCATGGCATGGGAAAGGGTATGCCGTACAGTGAGAGATTAGAGAAACTGGGACTCTTCTCCCTTGAAAAGAGGAGACTGAGAGGGGACATGATCGAAATATTCAAGATATTGAAGGGAATTGCCTTAGTAGAGAAAGACAGGTTGTTCACCCTTTCCAAGGTAGAGAGAACGATAGGGCACTCTCTAAAGTTAAAAAGGGATAGATTCCGTACAAACGTAAGGAAGTTCTTCTTCACCCAGAGAGTGGTAGAAAACTGGAACGCTCTGCCGGAGGCTGTTAGAGGGGAAAACACCCTCCAGGGATTCAAGACAAAGTTAGACAAGTTCCTGCTGAACCAGAACGTACGCAGATAAGGCTAGTTTCAGTGAAGGCTCTGGTCCTTTACCTAAGGGCCTCCATGGGAGTGGACTGCTAGGCCCGATAGACCACTGGTCTGATCCAGCAGTGGCAATTCTTATGTTCTTATGTTCACTGTGTTGTGATGCCAGGGGGATACATGGCAGAGTGATGCTGAGCACCTGCGCCCCAGGTGCAAACTTTCTTCGCTTTGCCACTGGGCATCCTTGAATTAAATTACACCTTCCCGGCCTACCTCTAAATCATTCAAGCCAAGACTTCTGAACACAGGGATTACAGCTTTCAGAAGTGTGTGAAAGGAAGGCAGTCCTTTGCTGAGGAGAACAAGCAAGCGCACCACAGCTGCAGCCAGGCTTCCCCTGCAGGGCATGTTCTTGGTTTAAAAAAAAAGGTTCAGAGAAGCTAATCTGCCTGGAATGTGCCAAGTTTCTGTCTAGTGCTGACAAATCCACTGTGGGGAGCTCTTTGGCTGAGGTAGCTGTACGCAGTATACAGGTACAGTGTGCTGAAGTCTTTATTTTGAGTCTGCCTGTCAAATGGATTGACTAGTTGTGACGTTTTGTGCTCAGTTCAGTAATTAATAGGCTGGCTGAAACGTTCTCTTTCATCATGTAGAGAAGCGTAGAGAGAGTCCTTTGAGCTTATTTAGTGGGGGCAGGGGGCGAGGAAGGGGGAAGAAAAGCCAAGGATCCGTTGTGCCTAACTCACTCCTCTTTCAATCAAGCTCAGAATGCCAGGGCCAAACCTCAAAGCACTTTAGCTCTCCCTGAGAGAGTCAGTCAAACTGATATGCTTCAGTGCAAGTATACGGTATATAGCTCTAACATAAACTAGTGTCTGCCCCCCTGCCCTACAAATTTATCCCCTCTCCAAGACAATGCAAGTAGTGCTTGTTTTAGTAATTCCATGAGAAGTAATCTACGTGTCCCCTGCCTCCCATTATTCTGATCTGTCTTTCCAGACAAAATGTCCAAATTCAATCCTGGTTGCCAGTAATTCATAGAATCCCCATTTAAATTGTTAAGATCAGGGGATAAAGCCCAATTAATAGTTCCCTCTTTAAAAGTGATCTACTCCAGGAGAGACATGATTTTTTCTGTTTCGGCCCCCCCCCTCCCCATATCTGGAACTTACTTCCAATTAACCTAAGAGAGGAAAAATTACTGAATAGATTTAAAAGCCTTCTAAAGGGCTGGCTTTTTAGAGATGCTTTTCAATAAACCGAGCTCCACGACCATGGAGAGGGTGCGATATACAAACCTAAGGTTTAGTTTAGTTTAGTTTAGATCATACTTGAGGGCAGGATGTGGAGGTTCACTGAAATAGGTGGAATCTGTTCTTTGAAATATGTGGGTACTTGTTTCCCATCCTGTGTATATTAAACCTATACCCGATTTTATTTACTGTTTTATTTTTTTTAATATTGTATTATATATTGCCCTTTTCCCTAATATATTAATCTCTAGTAGTATTTTATGTGACGTATGTGGATTTTATTATTTTATTCGATTTGTTATTTGTTGTAAATCGCATCGAAATATGATTTTGCGATCAAATCAAAGAATGTATTAAACTTGAAACTTTAGGAGGCGGATCAGGTTCAAGTGTTGTGTTCCCCCCAGGGGACCTAGACTAGGAGAGGCTCTCACCTCTCTCTGGAAATAATCGGCACTGCAGATAAGTATAGGCTGGAGCTGGCATTTCACTGGGCAAACTTAGAGAAGAGGGAACCGCAAGTCTCTACTTAAGGCAGCTAGAAATACCATGTATGCAGAAGACAACTTTAAAAGTTATTTCTATACATAAGGTAGTGTTCAGTGCAAGGAAGCACCCATTTATAAAATTATGCATGTAATGCCTGAGATGAGCCATTTAATAGAGCCATTCCTGTGAGTGAGGTTTAATAAAATGCACAAACATGTACAATGATGCAGGTTAAATTTATTATATTAAATGATTGAGTGCAATTAATAATACCACCTTAAAAACAAATCAAGGGACCTGAAACGGTCTGTGTTTCGTAGGAGTTCACACACAGATTGCTTTTCAGTGTTTGCTTTTGCACAGGCTACAGTTTTTTTGTTTGCGGTTTCATTTGATCCCCTATCGACCTGGGACCCCTGATGAAGGCGTGTTAACTGAAACACGGACCATGTCGGGTCCCTTGGTTTGTTTTTAAGGTGGTATTATTAACCGCACTCAATCATTTGATATAATAAATTTAGCCTGCATCATTGTACGTTTCTGCAGTTTTCCTTGTTTTTGTTTCGCATCCTTTACTGCAAACCTTGTTGATTCTCCCCTTTTGTTTGTTCTGAATAAAATGCACACCAGTGCAATTCAATTCTGTTCCCTCTAAGCTAAGCGGGAGTCCTCCAACTGATTTGCTGCAAGCAGGGGGTGCTGCTACAATATTGTGTTTTCAATTACGAAGGACAGATGGTTTCCCTGGAGTTCTGCAGAGGTTGCCAGTCCCTCACTATTGAAAATATGATAGTGAAACAGCGTCCCCCACTGGCAGTACTATAGGTAGATGACTCCTTCTCAGGTTAGAGGGAACCCTGGTAAAACTCTTATGGTGAGTTTGTGCCTAGAAACAGTTTTGTACACAATACAACCTTTTTGCCACAGTGGCACTCTGCATACCTCTGCCAAGATGATGATCAAGAACAGTAAGAGCTGAGTTGGGAAGGGGGTAACAGAGGAGGAGTGGAAGTGTGGGGTGTGGTACTCAGACAGGAGTGGAAGGCTGGTTAGAACCAGCCTATAAACCAAGGAACCCAGGGGCTTATGCCACTAACACTCCTTGTGACCCACTCCACATCCAAGAATCAAATTTGGGGACAGGGAAATAGGTATACCTAAATGTAACTCATCTTGTACTGCGAAATATGAATAATAATTCAGCTTCTCAATAACTGATAACAGATCTGGCTACAATTGGAGGTTTGTTTTCAATGACCATGCTGGGCACAGTGCTACAGACTGGGGTGGGCACTCCATTCCTCAGGTTTTCTGGATAATCCTAATGAATATGTATGGATACATTTTGCATACATCTTCTCCAATTATGTTCATATGGCTCACACTGTTCCCTCTAAGCAGAATGAAAGTCCTCCACTTACAATCCTGCCGGGGGTGGGAGTGAGGATGCTTTTCCACTATCACATTTTCAATAGTGAGGAACAGGGAACCTGCCTGTCCCTACCAATTGAAAACACAATATTGAGGCAACACCCCCTACTGGTAGCAAATCAAGTGGAGGACTCCAGCTCAGCTTAGAACAGGGGTGTCAAAGTCCCTCCTCGAGGGCCACAATCCAGTCGGGTTTTCAGGATTTCCTCCATGAATATGCATGAGATCTATTTGCATGCAATGCTTTCATTGTATGCTAACAGATCTCATGCATATTCATTGGGGAAATCCTGAAAACCCGACTGGATTGCAGCCCTCGAGGAGGGACTTTGACAACCCTGGCTTAGAAGGAACAGTGAGTTGGCTCATCCAGAAATCTGACTAGCTGATAGCCCTCAAGTACCAAAGCACCTACTCCTGTCATAATCCATGGCCACCATCAGTTCTATTTTTATTTCAATGTGGGTCACACCTTTCTACACAAAAATTCTATACCCAACACATTACAGCAAAATACATAAACTAAACTTCTGAAGGCATACTCAACCATCAGACTATCAAGCCAAGTGTAAGTGGCACTGCCACTTATGCATTCAAGTGCCCTATGCACAATTCTGTAAAGGAGCACCTATGTAACTGCAAGGGGGCATACACATGGGTGGGGACATGAGCAAGTCTTCTACTTAGATGTATACCTTATATAAACATAGAAACATGATGGCAGATAAAGGCCAAATGGCCCATCTAGTCTGCCCATCCACAATAATCATTATCTCTTTCTCTCTCTGAGAGATCCCATGTGCCTATCCCAGGCTCTTTTGAATTCAGACACAGTCTCTGTCTCCACCACCTCTTCCGGCAGACTTTTCCATGCATCTACCACCCTTTCTGTAAAAAAATATTTCCTTAGATTACTCTGGAGCCTATCACCTCTTAACTTCATCCTATGCCCTCTCATTGCAGAGTTTAGGCCAGGGGTGTCAAAGTCCCTCCTCGAGGGCCACAATTTATTTATTTAAATGAAGTATACAGATTGAGATCTTTAAGTCTGTCCTAGAGAGCTGCACGGAAACGGGGACGACGGGAATCCCGCAGGACCCGCGGGCATCCCGCGGGTTCCCCCTTTGGGTCACGGGGATCCCGTGGGGACGCCCCCTAGGGTCGCGGGGATCCCGTGGGGACGCCTCCGAGGGTCACGGGGTTCCTGCAGGGCTGGATGTACTAAGTCGCGCGGCTTTTCTCCCTACCTGCTCTGCTTGCAGCACAGAGCCGAACGGAAGTCTTCCCGACATCAGCGCTGACGTCGGGAAGACTTCCGTTCGGCTCTGTGCTGCAGGCAGGGTAGGTAAGGAGGAGTAGCCTCGTGGCTCGAGTGGCTACCAAGGGAGGAGGGCGGTCCGCCCCGGGTGTAGCACAGCCGGCCAGGCCCCCTTACTTTTATGGCGCTTCCCCGACCGACCGACAACAGCCCTGATCCGACAAACCTCCCTGCCCTTAACCGCGAATCTAAAACGGGGGTGGGGGGGGGAGAAGGACGCTGAAAGCACATGGGGAAGACAAAGGGGTGGAGAAGGACGCTGAAAGGACATGGGGAAGACAAAGGGGTGGAGAAGGACGCTGAAAGGACATGGGGAAGACGGGGGGGGGTGGTGGAGAAGGACGCTGAAAGGCCATGGGGAAGACAGAGAGGGAGACGGACGCTGAAAGGACATGGGGAAGACAGAGGGGGGAGAAGGACACTGAAAGGACATGGGGAAGACAGAGGGGGGAGAAGGACACTGAATGAAAGGACATGGGGAAGACAGAGGGGGGAGAAGGACGCTGACAGGACATGGGGAAGATGGGGGGGAGAAGGATGCTGAAAGGAAATGGGGAAGAGAGAGTGGGGAGAAGACGCTGGCAGGGAAGAAGACAGAGATGCCAGACTATGGGGGGAGCTGAGGGAAGAAGATGGGTGCCAGACCAATTTGGAAGGGGGGAGAAAGGCACAGTAACAGAGCAAATGGAAGATGCAGAAGGAAGAGAGACAGTGGATGGAAGGAACTGAATGAGAACATGAGGAAAGCAGAAACCAGGCAACAAAGGTAGGAAAAGAATTCTATTTCTTTTTATTTTTATTTGCTTCAGGATAAAGTAGTATATTAGTTGTGTTGATAAAAATTTATAAACAAAAGAGGCTCTGGTAGAAACCCGTTTACAAAGTATGTATTCTTCCCAATTAATATTTCCAAATTAATAAAGTATTTTTGCTTATTTGTAAATGGGTTTCTACCAGAGCCTTTAATTCAGTAGCATAATTAAATGAAATAACTATTTCTGAAGTTTATAGGGATGGGCGGGGACGGAGGGGATTCCTCGCGGGGACGGGTGGGGACGGAGGGATTCCTCACAGGGACGGGTGGGGACGGGTGGGATTCCTCACGGGGACGGGTGGGGACGGGTGAGACTTTGGTGGGGACGGGTGGGGACAGGTGGGATTTCTGTCCCCGCGCAACTCTCTAGTCTGTCCCCCATACGCCTTATGATGAAGACCACATACCATTTTAGTAGTCTTCCTCTGGACCAACTCCATCCTTTTTATATCTTTTTGAATATCTTTCTGAAGGTGCGGCCTCCAGAATTGTACACAATATTCTAAATGAGGTCTCACCAAAGTCTTATACAGGGGCATCAATACTAGCCATACCTCTCCTTATGCAACCTAGAATCCTTCTAGCTTTCGCCGTCACCTTTTCAACCTGTTTGGCCACCTTAAGATCATCACATACAATCACACCCAAGTCCCGCTCTTCTGTCGTGCACATAAGCTCTTCCTTAATCTGTACCGTTCCCTCGAGTTTTTGTAGGCCAAATGCACGACCTTGCATTTCTTAGCATTAAATTTTAGCTGCTATAAATTGCGGACTCCGAGTCCGCATGGCCACTTAGGTGCCAATATTAAGAACTTATGATTGCAATATACTGGATATCATATTCTTTTTAGGTATATATCACCCTACATTAAGAAATTAGGATGGTAATATTTCTGTTTGATTATTATTTGCTTATATACTTTTGTGATGTTATGTTAATCAGGTTTTCTATTCCACTTCAACCTATTCATTTCAAGGTCAGATTACATTACAAGAGATTGGTTCACTTACGCAGGAAGTTACAATGGACAGTTTGACAAGGACATTTAATAGAATTGCTGGTACAGGTAGATCAGTACAACTATTAATACAATTAGGTTACAGTTATAAATACATGGTTACAAGTACAAGTAGGTCATCATAGATTTGTTTTCATCTATGGTTCTAGATATTTGTGACTCCTGATGCAGACAATTATGTTGAAACACAGCATTGTGTTGAGTCTTTTATTTCAGCATTGCATATTCGTCTTTTTATTTTGAACATGTGGCCCATTTTTGACCCTTCATTGGCTCTTCCTTTCTTGTTTTTATGTCAAAAAGCTTTAGCTATTATTTATTTTTTTACTTTTTTACACATCTTTGGTGATTCGTCCTTGTTTTTAACATGTGCCTTTCAGTCCACCTACAGTATGCAACCCTTTCCCATCATTTGGGATTACTAATTGTCAGAACCATATTTGAAAATTATTTTTGAGAGTTCATACCTTCTGTGTATTATCTAATCACAGTGGTATGGACCCCTGAAGCAGCCAATTTGTGCCAAAACATGGCCCTTGTCGGGTCACTGAATAAAGTGAACTTATCCCAATTTGCGAGGCCCTTGGCGCTTTTCCATACCTAAATGAGGCACATTGATTCACTTACATCAGTATTCCATAATAGAATCTAAATGCCAAGCTGCAGTTACAGCGTTCAGGGGCTGATTCTATAAATGGCGCCTAAATCGGCCTGCGCCTAAAAAAAAAGGCGCCAACCGCATGTCAATCACATTTAGGCGCCATTTAGAGAATTGAAGCTAGATGTGCCTATGTAAAAACTTAGGCACCTGAAATGTAGGCTAAGGTTTTTAAGACCTACATTTCAGGTGCCTCAGAGATTTGCGCTTAGCAGCGCCTAACTCACATTCTGCCCATAGAAACGCCCATTTAGGCATTCGGCACTGCTAATCATATCAAGATAGGTGCCTATCTTTTATAGAATCAGGTAGGCACCTATTGCCCAATTAAAATTTCTTTATACCAATTATTGAGGCTATTAAGGATATTTTGCCAAGTAAGTAAGGCATCTAACTTTAGGTTCCCAATCAGTCCCTCAGTGCAAGGCATCAAGGCACCTAAGAATTGTCTCCCTACATGCCACTAGGGACCACTTGCACTAGGACCCTAATATTCTGGCACCAGGGGTAGGCAATTCTGGTTCATGAGTGCCACAAGACAGTCTAGATATCCACTCTGAATAGGCATGAATGCACTTCCATGCACTGCCTTCACTATATGGAAATATAGCTCGCAGTTTAAATCTCTTGTCCAGCATGTTTGGGGGCATGCTGATGAGATGGCAGCAGTAGCCTAGAGTTGGTTTGGCTCAATTTCTACTATGGTGAAGAAGAATGATAAAGTAGGGCTTTTCCCTCTGAATCCAACACTCACTTGAGTAATAGATCACTACAGGTCATTGCGGGAGCGGACTGCTGGGCATGATGGACCTATGGTCTGACTCGGCAGAGGCAATGCTTATGTGCTTATATGTGCTTATGTACCCCTCTGCTCTGACTTCAGGTCTGATGGATTCCTTTGTGCATTGAGAAGGACCAAAGCCCATTAAAGTCAGGGAGACACTAGTTGCCCAGACGCCATTGCTAGATAGATTGGCATGAAGCTTCAGCTCTGACATCTCTTTGTCCCCCAATCTGAGGACACCACCACTGCAGCCATTCCTGGGAAGCCCGGGAATCTTCTTGATGGAGGGTCAGTGGAGAAGGCTGTTGCCTTTGGTGGATTGGGGAGAAGCTCCACACAGAGTGCAGCAGTGCCACCCAATCCAAACTTTCCAGCACCTTTTGTAAGACTTCCAAGAGTGGGATCTGCCAGCACAATCACGCATAAGATTCTAACAATAGTCTGCCATCATGTGTACATCCCATCTTCCTTGGTATCTAGCTTCCTTGTTTTTATGTTTGTGTCCATCAGTAGGGATTAGGCACCATCGTGCTGGTGATCGCGTGGCATCTCTCCTGCTGGGGAAGATTCAGGGGGGTCACGGAGGATCACGGCAGGAGAAATTAGACATCTTTCCTGCCAGGGATTATTCGGGGATGGGTTCGCAGGGGATCACGGCAGGAGAGATTGGGTATCTCTTCTACTGGGGAAGATTCTGGGAGGTTGCGGGGGATTGTGGCAGGAGAGATTGGGCATCTCTCCTGCTGGGGAAGATTCAGGGGGGTCACGGAGGATCACGGCAGGAGAAATTAGACATCTTTCCTGCCAGGGATTATTCGGGGATGGGTTCGCGGGGGATCACGGCAGGAGAGATTGGGTATCTCTTCTACTGGGGAAGATTCTGGGAGGTTGCGGGGGATTGTGGCAGGAGAGATTGGGCATCTCTCCTGCTGCGATTGTTGGGGGGGGGGCAGTTTCCATAATTCTGTAATCGGCGTTGTTTATGAAAGATATCGGTTAGAGAATCCTGCTTTTAGGCAAAGGACTGGCCCCTCTTTCACCTAAAAGGTCTTCTTTTGGGTGTCTGGGACTTGGGTGATTTTTTGGTTGGGAATGTGTTGTAAGGATACACGTAGTGGCAGTCTGGGCGATTAAACCGCTGAACGTAGAGGTAGGCTATTCTTTAAAAAAAAAAAAAATAAAAACCCCAAAAACCAACAACCTCATTTTGGACATTTTTTTTTAGAATGAACATTTCCCTGCTGCCTACTTTCTGCGCCTAGGTACTTAGGCCAAAAGGGGACTTAGACGTTTCTTTTGATTATGCCCTTCCATGTATTCAATACATGAACTGTCTTTATTCAATGTCTTTTCAAATTGTTTCATCAAGCCTAGATTTATATGTAGTGGTGGCAGTATGATTCTATCTCATGCTACCAAAGGTTCATTGATTACATTTTATCCTCCATCCACCATATATTCCCTCGGAAGCCAAGCTTTTGTTGCTCACTCTTCACATTTGGCTCTTTTAAATAGCAATAAAAAATTAATAAATTCAACCATATATAAGAAACTAGAGCTGATGCGGTCTATCCAATGCAATTTTCTGAATCAGTGCCCCAAATAACCCCAGAAACAGGTAAAAAAAAAACCAAGGCACTAAGAAAATTTTTTGTTGTTGTTGGCCTGTGTAATGTAACACTGGTCCTTCTTGTTACAGCCAATGTTTTGTGTTGTTTGGTGCTCAATGATTTTGTTTGAGTGGAGAGTGGCTGTTACATGATATAAAATTGAAATCCATTAAGTATATAGTATTTTTAAGAGGATGGACACTACGGTAGTTCTTCAGTTAGAACAGCCCTGAATGTTCCTCAGAATGAACTGTTAATAGGCTCCTATGCTGCTTAATTGCTTTTGCTTATATTATTGACTTTAATTATATTTCCTTCAATTTTCTTTTGGCTCGTCTCTCCACGGTGTCAGGGTCTAGGAAGTGGGAATGTAGTAATTTTCTATTTTGATACTGGTAGCTCTTTAATGCTTGAATGTTCCATTTTTCTATATTTCTGTACAAGTGAAACATTCCTTAGATTATAATTAAAATTGCAGTAAAAATAAAAGGAAATACAGCTCACGCCTATTCAAAGTAGATATTCTAAAAATTAGGCAGATAAGCTGATCATAGGGCATCTTCATTATCAGGTTCTGCCTGCTGCGGTGACGGAAAAAAAGATAGAAGGTAGGGTTTAACATTTCAATTTAAAATGTTATTTTAAGAAATATATAAATATGACACTATACTCTGAAGAGGGATATTTCTATTTTACCAACTTTAATGTAAGTCATCTAGGCTGCCTTGTTCCTTTGAAGCCACAGCACTAGACACCTCTCTGAAATAATTGAATTGGCAGTTAAGCAAACCCTGGAAAGCTCTCTTGTTCCTTCAGACTTTTGCTTCATTCTTGAAGAGATGGGCATATTCCAAATCTCTTTGAAGGCTCCTCTTACTCTCATGCCCACCATTCTGAATCTAATTAAACCAGAGCACAGTTAGGCAGACTTTCAGCAGACTTACAAATAGGAATTGTGGAGAGAAATGAAAAAAAATAAAATAAAAATAAACCAATGTGAACACCTGAAGAGGGAGAATGGACAGCAGGGAAAGATATTTTATTTAAACATAAAAAATGTGCCCCCTTTATTTTCTATAAGACAGTCTTTTCATTATATGCAATTTCATTAATCTTTCAACATACAATTTCAGCAGTTTTTAGGATTTTCAGAAAGGTGCGGTATTCTTCAATAGCTTTTTTCGAAGATCTGCTAGATCATCATTCAATCCTTCTTGCACATTTTTTATAACTAATTTTTCAACTGTTTTTTACTATTTTTATATAAATATTTTCACTTTTAAAATATTTAAAGTTTTTAAAGCTAAATCACTTATCTTTTCAACTTCACCGGCTGGGGACTTCAGTCGACATGTTTCGCCGTACTGGCTTTTTCAAGGTTGTCCCCAAGACAGAGAATACATACATAATGCTATTGCAGTAAAAATGCTTTAAGTCTTCCTATAGCATACACATTATTACTATAGCCATTATAACCTCGAATGTTCACATAATGAAAATTTAAAGTCCCTAGCCGACGAAGTTGAAGATGTTTTCAAAAGTTAAAAAAGATAAGTGATTCAGCTTTAAAAACTTTAAATATTTTAAAAGTGAAAAAATATATATATATAAAGTTAAAAAAAGTTGAAAAATGAATTATAAAAAATGCACAAGCAGAAGGATTGAATGACGATCTATCAGATCTTTTAAAAAAAAACTATTGAAGAATATGGCACCTTTCTGAAAATCCTAAAAACTGCTGAAATTGTATCTTGAAAGATTAATGAAATTGCATATAATGAGAAGACTATCTTATTGATATTTATTGCAACTTAAATGTGTGGATGCCGAGGTCTGCGACTCTTTATTTTCTAAACACATATAAATATATAGTAATAAGGGAAACGTGTTAAGCGAGAAACAAGAGACCATTAGACTAAAGGCAGAAGTCAGAGCCAAGGGGCAGATAAGTCAATATAGTGCCAATACTATACAACAGTGGTCTCAAACTCAAACCATTTGTAGGGCCACATTTTAGATTTGTAGGTACTTGGAGGACCTCAGAAAAAAATAGTTAATGTCTTATTAAAGAAATGACAATTTTGCATGAGGTAAAACTCTTTATAGTTTATAAATCTTTCCTTTTGGCTAAGTCTTAATAATAATATTGTAATTTATAGATAAGGAGACATATGATCAAGAAACTGTTTTATTTTACTTTTGTAATTATGATAAACATACTGAGGGCCTCAAAATAGTACCTGGCGGGGCACATGTTGTCCCCGCACCACGAGTTTGAGACCACTGCTATACACCATACTGTAAATATAAACATTTAAAGCAAGCTGGAACCTTGGCTGTTCTAATATTGGATAATAAGTACTCCACAAACAACCTTGACTAGATTATATGTTCAGAGGGTTTCACTTCAAAGAATACAGTACTGTGCTACAGCATGGTCAAAGCCCTCCAGTTTGCTGATATTTATTGTATTAATCATTTGTTTTGTTGTTCTGTATTACTTAAAATTGAAAAAAGAAAGAACCACAGAAAAAATAATATATGTTAGCTAGGCTCTCACCCCTTTAACCACTCCTGCCAACATTTCATTTTATTATTTTTTTCCATATCTTTATCATTTTAAAAATTTTCCCCTCCTCCCTGATTGGTGCCATCCACCCCAGCTTCCACCCCCCTCCCCAGATCCCAGGCAGTCCAGTCAGTCTTTCTCACCATCCACTAGCACCGGTTTCAAAAGACAGGAATGTTCTCTCAATTGTTCCAAACACAATGATGCACTTTTCAAAATGGCGTCCGCCAACCTGAGTTTTGTGGTATTGTGATTTATGCACAAATGGTGCCGATTTGAAAAGCTACACTAGTGGAGCAAGAGCAACCTGGGATCACTCCTGCATTGTCAAGACCCACAACCATGGATGGGGTAAAGGGACAAGGAAAGTGAAGGGGCAGGGGAAGAGTGGTTTTTCTTGGCAGGAAAGTCCCCGGGGTTAGTTACACCTAATTTTTTTAAAAACTAAACAATCACACATTTGAAGAAAAAAGTCTTCATTTTGTTTGGAAAACAAGATGGAGCAAAACAGGGACTGTGGTTGCAATATCCTATTTCGTTTCAAATAAATCCACATCCCTGCTGTGCTACACATGTTATGGTTAATCTTTTTCTATTTGTGGATTTCAAATATTTATGTAGCCCTTTTACAGTATAACCAGGTACTCCATTATATATTAGGGGTCCTGAATGATAATATCACTATTTGCCTTTAAGTCCTTGCCAGTCAGCTTGAGAAACCCTATGCATATTGTGCAAAACTACTAAAGGCCCCCCTCCCTTAGACATCTGTAAGACTTCTGTGACAGTAGAGAGAACATTAGATTTGCTCCCAACCTATATGGAAAATTCCAGTTTTCAAGCCTACTTCTAAGCTGAGCCAGTTCAGCCCACCCTAGGCAGATAAGGCAGTACAACCACAGAGATCTCATTTCATCAAAAATCCTGATTGTGTTTCCTGAAGAGCCATGAGTTGCTTGAACTGAGTGAACGGTAGACAACAGATGACTAGGATATGCAGAAAATTAAAGGAATAAAACTTATTGGTTCAGAGAGACAGGGACCCCAGTCAATACTGAAGGAGTCTGGGACTGGTTTTCCTGAGTCTTGAACTAAGTTTTCTCCTTAATAAAATGCTGAATTATGTTTAAATGCAGACCTGACTTATCTCATGTTCTAGCCTGCTACACTGGGTGTTCTAGCTTGTGCGTTTTATCTTCTTATGGTGATCTCAGCATACACAGTATTGTATTCCACCCTCCTTGACATGTAGCAGAGTTTAGGACCAATGATTGTTAAGAAAAGTAACACGTGAGAAGTTTTTTAGCCAGAAAATGTATAAATATCACTCTTACTTCCTGGTTTCGGGACTTCTAAAGCTGCCAGCTTGGGGGCTCAGGAGTCCGCATATGATGAATAAAACATCTGTGCTTTCTTCAAGTCTCTAAGTTTTGTGGCTGACCACAGTAACCTTTCAATACTACTGAATTATCCTTAAATGTACTGCGAATATGAATGCAGAAATAATATTGAAAGTGTAATATTTGGGGCATACAATCACTGTGCCAGAGTTTTAATGGAAGAATATGTACTCTGAAATGACTGTTGGGCAGACTAGATGAACCACGCAGGTTTTACTATAAGCTGGATTCTATAAACGGCACTGTTGTCGTCGGCTGCCTATAAACGGATGCCAATCGCATGCCAACCATACAACCATGCTGTTTCTAGAATCGTGACTTCGTGAAAGGTGGGCACTAGAAATGGAGGCCAGGAGTTTAAAGGCCTGCATTTTCAGCATCTACGATGTTTCACATGAATTGCAGTTATGGAGGTGCTTTATGACGCCTACAGTGGCATTAGGCATCATTAAGCACCTCCATAGCCACGATGCAGGCACCATTTTCTAAGTGCCGATAGGCATCTAAATAAAAAACAAAACAATAATTTTAATTGTTTTTAAATGGCTTTATCAGTGGCGTATCTAGCATATGTGACACCTGGGGCCCATCATTTTTTGACACCCCCCATCTATATGAAAAATATGATTTTTAGTAACAATCCACATATCGCACAACAAGAGTGTACCTAGGAAAAGGCAGCATCTTAAACACTGCAGTTAACACCAACACATACATTGTAAAATTAAACAAGCCAGATCACGCACAGTCAATTGATCCTGCAGTCAATGCCAACTGAAAACTATGTTCTTTTTATACACACAGAACAGAGATACACCCTTGCCCAATATGGAATAATCACAAACTAAAAATAGAAATATGTAGACAAAAGTTAAACTGAACCGCCAAGAAACCAGACTCTGCATACAATGCAACACCACAACACCACAAAAACAGTAGCATATGTCTTCTAATACTGTGCAAAATATAAAGACAGTAGATGTAAATTTGAAAAAACTGATACATAACAATTACCACTTTACAAATTAACAAATAAAAATAAAACAAATAATGAGAAATAAGAAAATACCATTTTATTGGACTAATCCCTGTAAGCTCGGTCCCCATCCCCGCAACCAAATGATTCCATCCACACAAACCTTGAATTGTATTATATTGAACTTATTATATTAAAGTATAAAAATAAACAATATTCTGTACAATTATCAATTTATAAATCAGCGTCTTCTCCCCACTCTCTCTTCCCCATTTCCCTTCAGCGTCCTCAGCCCTCTCTCTCCACTTTCCTTCAGTGCACGCACATAAAAACAAAGCAAGTAATTTTATATCATTTTCATTCTATTCATTCATAGAAATTAAAGTCTAAATAATGCCAGTCACATTAAAAAACATGATTTTACAAAAATAATTCCCTGCACAGTCAAGCCTGCAAGGATTACTAGATGTCTTTCAGCAGCTCCCCTCCCTCCCTCCCCCTTAACTTCGTGGCCAAGTCAAAATGATATACCAACAATAAAATTTTAAAACACAAAGCACACTGTACGCAGATAAAATGTTAATTATCATTTATATTCTGCGGGTTTTCAAAGAAGTCAAGGCAGATGACTTTATGCAATGTCACCTCAGTAACAACTACAAAAATAGACAAATATACCCCCTCCCTTTTTATTAAACCGTGATAGTGGTTTTTGGTGCAGGGAGCTGCGATGAATGATCCACACTGCTCTCGACGCTCATAGACTCCCTGCGCTAAAAACTGCTATTGCGGTTTAGTAAAAGGGGGCCATAGTGCAAAATATAGACAGCATATATAAATTCTCAAAATGGACACATTTTTATCACTAAATTGAAAATAAAATCATTTTTCCTACCTTTGGTAATTTCATCAGTCTCTGGTTGCACTTTATTCTTCTGATTGTGCATCCAATATTTATTCCCTTCTTTCAGCCTCCTGTATGTTTCCTCTCCTCCAGACCTCATTTCCTCCCCCAACGTTTTCTTTGTTTCATCCTGCCCCCTTCTTTCTTTCTCTCTTTATGCCCCCTTTCTGTATGTCTGTCTTTCTCTCTCTCTGTGTCCCATTTCTTTCTTTCTTTCACCCTGCCCCCTTCTTTCTTTCTCTCTCCATGCCCCCTTTCTTTCTCTATGTCTGTCTTTCTATCTCTCTGTGCCCCATTTTTTTCTTTCTTTCTTTGTTTCACCCTGCCCCCTTTCTTTCTTTCTTTCTTTCATTCTCCCTGCCCTTCCCCATGCTACCGCCATTGGGCAACATGCTGCTGCCACCGTTGCCGGGGAAAGGCTGCCACTGCAGCCATCGGGAACAGGCCGGCACCAAGTTCTCCCTCCCTGCTTTTCTTCCCCGCGGGGCTGACCAACTCTCGCCGCCCGACGTCAATTCTAACGTCGGAGAGGACGTTCCAGGCCAGCCAGGCAGCGAGTGGCTGTCCCAGAACGTCCTCTCCGATATCAGAATTGATGTCGGGTGGCAAGAGTTGGTCGGCCCTGGGAAGAAAAGCAGGGAGATCTCGGCGCTGGCTCCCAATGGCGGAGTGGCAGCCTAGTTCCCGGTGGATGGCCAGTTGTGCACCCCCTTGGGGCATGCACCTGGGGCAGCCTCCCCCCCGCCCCCCCTATTGGTACATCACTGGGCTTTATCCACCTAAGTTAGGTGCTGGCCCAACTTAAAGCGCCATTTAGAGAATATAAACCTATGTTGTAATGATATGTTATCACCTGTGGACTGAATCCTGTAACTACTTTTATCTTTGTAAATCAACAATTAGAAGCACATCTAGCACACCCCTCCCCCGATCCAGCAGGGGAGAACACTTCAAAAGAAGCGGTGCCAACGGCTCACCGAGACCAGCAGCAGTATCGGGAGCCCCTCTCCAGCAGGGCACCTGATCACAGTTACACCCCTCCCCCGATCTAGCAGGGGGAACACTTCAAAAGAAGCGGTGCCAACGGATTGGACAATTTCCTGCTGAAAAAGGGAATAGAAGGGTATAAATAGAGGATTACTACATAGGTTCTGGACCTGTTGGGCCGCTGCGTGAGCGGACTGCAGGGCATGATGAACCTCAGGTCTGACCCAGCAGAGGCATTGCTTATGTTCTTATGTTCTTACCAGCAGCAGTATCGGGAGCCCCTCTCCAGCAGGGCACCTGATCACAGTTACACCCCTTCCCCGATCCAGCAGGGGAGAATACTTTAAATATATATTTTTTATTTCTCTTGATACTTATTTTTTATCTCTATTTTTATTTATTTTACTTATTTATTTTAATTCTATCTTTAATTTATTTATTCATTACTTGGTGAAATATTCATTTCTATCTCTATATCTATCTCTGTCTTTATATTTTATCTTTATTTTTCATAAATTGTCTCTTCAGGTACTTTAGTTAGATTGTGAGCCTTTGGGACAGTTAGGGAATTTCCAAGTACCTATCTTATTTATTTTTATTTATTGTATCTTTTAATGCATTCATTTTTGTAAACCGCTTAAAAACCTCACGGTTATTAGCAGTATATAAGAATTAAATTAAATTAAATTAAGTTAAATTGTCGGCAGAAATATATACTTCAGGAACAACTTAAATATTTCTGGTCGGTGTTCTAAAATAGAGTTACCTAAGTTGTTTGTTGTTGGTTTTTTTTTACTTTTTATTTATTGAAACTTTGATATAACAAACAAAATACACTTGCAAGAGAATTAGGAAATTGAAACCTAAAGACACAATGACTATACAGGTAGATATGTATGTAAGGAAATAAAACAAATTATTTAGACAATAAATTAGATCCACGAACAAGGAAATATAACAAATACATAAGGTATATATAAATCTCAATTAGACGGATTAGAATGCATGATATCTCCCCCAGAAAGCCGGTTCGTTATACTGTGGACATAGCCGTTAAACTAATAGTTATCCCTCCCCCTTCTCTAGCTACAATAAATTCTAGCAATTGCTTAGGTTCATAAAATAAGAAATTCTTCCCTTGCAAAGACACACAGCATTTAACAGGAAATTTTAAGGCAAACGACGCCCCTAGGGCAACCACTCTGGGGCGATATAATAGGAAATCCTTCCTTTTCTTCTGCGTTTCTTTGAAAATATCAGGAAAAATTCTTACTGTTGAGCCAAGGATAGAGTCCTTCATGTGCGAAAAACTAAATCCCCATCAAACTCCAAGGCAAATGTCACTATAAGGGTAATTCTCTCTGTTATTACATCCAGGGAACTTTCTAGAAAGTTTGTCAGGTCTAATTTACGCTCTCGTATCTCCGGTTCTCCTGTTGGAGTAGAAGCTGTTTGTTTCTGAGTACCCATAGAGATACTCTGGGCTCTTGTTATTGGTGGCAATCCTTCTTCTGGAATTAACAGATTCTCCTTCGGATATTTCCTCACCATTTTCAAAGGTGAAATCACCAGAGATTTAGGAAAATTTAGCAATCTCAGATTATTCCTTCTCTGTTTATTCTCCATGTATTCTAACTTTTTCTGGAAAACAGCCCTTTCTTTTATAATCTCAGTCTCTAAATGATTATATTTGAGAGATTTATTCTTCGTGTTGTTTAATAATTACAGAATGTTCTTTCAGAGTTACTCCTTGTGCATTAACCTGGGAGCTAGTAGCAGCACAGTCAGAACGCACCATATTAACAGCTTTTCTAAGGTTGGAGTCCATAGTGAATATGGCCTTCCACAGGTCGTCCATACTGACTTTATCACAGCTCTGATTTTCTTCGTGATGGGCAAAAGGAAGGGCGCTACGTGGCCAGGACCTCCGGTGGCCGCAAGCCCCAAGCCGATGAAGCACTGGATGGACACTGGATTGACGCGCCAGCCAACGAAGGCTCCACAGACTTCAGGAGGAACGCTGAGTTATTCGGCAGACCTTAGTGTTGATCGGGCTTCTTTGAGCCCGATCCAGAAGCAGGTACCTTCCCAACCTGGGAGCGGGAATTCTGCATCGGAGGAGGTAGACCAGTTGTCCGAGGGAAGTGAGCAGCTACTAAGCCCCGGAGAGAAGGAGGGAGCAGGAGAGAAGGGAGGACAAGCTCCCACCACGTCAGGACCAATAGCGCCTGCTGCAGGAATGGATGAGGTACTGCCTGCTCCGTTTGAACAGTTTGGGGATATTACTAAGCCTGATAAAGTCAGTATGGACGACCTGTGGAAGGCCATAACCACTATGGAGTTACCTAAGTTTTTGACAGAGAAAATCAGGCATTCACCTTGTTCCATGTGTCTCCCATGCCCCAACCCAAGTCTCTTGCCACACCTACTACTAAATTCTTCCCCTACCTTGCCCCTCTACAACCAAGGTCTCCTTTTACAAAGGTGCGCTAGGGCCTTAACGCGCGCAAAAGCACGCGTTAAATTCCCAAGCTACTAACGCCTCCTTTTTAGGAGGCGGTAGATTTTCGGCTATAGCGCGCGGTAATTTTGTGCGTGCGCTAAAAACCCTAGCATACCTTCGTAAAAGGAGCCCCAAGTGTCTGCACTAGTTTCCATCTCAGAGGAAAAAAGTGGAATTCAGATAAACAGCTTTTTATTGATTTATAAAACATGTACCACAGCAGAAACACATTGCTATACCTTGACAGACTAGCAGAATACTTACTGCATCTTGGAGACACGCTCAAAAATAGATTCTTAACAAGTATGAAACAAGGGACCACAGATAAATAATACAGATAGGGATGACTCGTACTAAACCGGAAACCTCAAGAAGCCAATATTAGCAATAGAAATAGAAACTGAAATGCGAGATATCAGAGATGTGCACTTCTAAAAGCTGACATATTCCAAATTAATAAATTCAAATTGAAATACGTTTTTTCTGCCCTAGGACAGGAAGACAACGTCAGAGGGAATAAGACTGGCAGCAGCTCATCTACAGAGTTCACCCCGTGATAGCTTTCACTTGTTTTGATGCAACGCTGCTAGTCTGGAGAAGAGGCAGCAGTGGCAAAAGGGAGGTGGGGTAAGTCCTGGTTGACCTGCTGTGCAACTCGCTAAAAACCAGATGTGCAATCGCACACCATAGCGGGAACCTTACTCGTGACACACCTAGTCAATCAGGTTTTCAGGTTCCCCACACTGAATATGCATGGGAGAGATCTCAATATTGAGAAATTGTTACTTGCTGGTTACCGGACACTATCCACAACCAAAGATAGATACAGATATTTTTGGAATAAAAATTCCATTAGAACAGTTATACTTTTTGGTGCGAATCTCTGTGTTACACTTTTATAATGGAATGTACGATGGCCATACAACAGGGACATTATAAGAAGTTTATGGATGTCTGGGAGCCATTGGCAAAATTCTATAAGGAGTGATTGTTGATTTTCCCCTTTGATAATGCACGTCCAGGGTGGGTGGGAGCAGGGTGAGGAGATACTTTTAATTTGAATGCAATTATTGGATATGTAGCTGTTAAAGTGTAAAATGACTGTATAACATGTTGCACTTATTTTTTGGCTTTAAAATGAATAAAGATATATATTGTCACAGGGTAGGCCCTGCGACTGAGCAGGGTAGTGAAAGGACGCCTAGGGCTAGGCAAGGGAAAATACTTTCCCAAAGAGATAAAACACTACTCACACCAACACCTCAGCCCAGAACTATACTCAGACAAGGAAGTACCTATTTGTTTTTGCCTGAGTTAAAGAAGGGAGAACAATGAGTAAGTGGAACTAAAAGTACTCAGGATATTGTTCCTAGGGGGAGGATGCACCACCCATCTTCTAACCTTCATGGGGGACACAATTCCAGGCAACACCAGGAACATTCTAGTCCTCAATTTAGCCAGGAACAAGCCACACCTGTTGCTCATTATCCTGAGGATTATAGGGACCAGCAGCAGGGCTCAGAAAGGAAGCTGCCACTGAACCAACCCACACTGTATTAGAGGAGAACGCATGGAGACAGGAGACCAGTTCCAAGGGCACGCAGCAATATACCTCAGCCTAACACCCAGGTCAGATCTAACTGTATAGAAGCTGAAATGTTAGATGAATGCATGAGAGAAGCTTCAGACAGTGAAGACTTTTTAGACCAGGACGAAGCCATGGACTTTAAAGAAGGAAATAGTGATTCTGACCAGTGGGCTATAAGAAACCAATGGGGTTTAAGGAAGTTGGGCTGAGACTGGTTGTGCTAGGTAATGGGCTGGCTGTCTCTCTGACCTTAAGCCAAAAGAAAGATTACTGGAAACCTTAGCGGCTTCTGTGGGTTCCTTGACAATTAGCATTGCCCCCAGCCTTGACAGTCTCTTTGGAGACCTTTTCCTTTTGAAGTTTTGCTATAGAGTAGATTGTGGGTCCCAGTTGGGAAGGACCACAGCCAACGGTCTGCCCTGAGCTCTGCATCCAGAGTTCAGAGGCGGGTCCAGTCTAAAGCTGCCAGAAGTGATTGCCAACAGAGACTATATCCAACTAATAGAGAATATTTTGAAAGTAGTTTGACTCTATGGACTATTGCCTTGATATAATGAAGAGTCATTTTGGACTATTATTGAGAAACACAAGTTTATTTTTCTTTTGGAACTGTGAAGGCAATTGAGGGTTGTAAAAGCTGAAGTTCCTATTAGAATAAGAACTTTGTTTTTGGAAGCAAAACTGGGTGTTTTTACTTGATCCACCAACTCCAATTAGTACTGATAAATCTGCTTGGTCAGCACCGTGTGCTCTGGGCTCTTTCGGCCACCCCAGCTTGGGTGCGGCCCGGCCGGGTAATACACGGTGGCAAACTATATATATATATATATATGTGTGTGTATGTATATATACAGTTTTAAATTCCTTGGAGTTTGGTTGACTATCAACTAAATTTTGAAAGTCAGGTTTCAGCAATAAGAGGGTATTTTCAGGAAAAACATTTGCATACTCTTATTCATGTTTTAGTAATTTCTAAATTAGACTACTGTAACACTGTATAGATGGGTCTTTCAAAGAGAAATCTTAAAAGATTGCAAATTATTGAAAATACCGCTATAAAATTGTTGGGTTATAAAAAGAAATTTGATAAGTTACACCGCTTTATCCGCAATTTTATTGGCTACTTTTTTCTTTTTTACCGAATTTACTTCAAAGCTCTAATTCTTACATATAGAGCTTTCTATTCTCAGTAACCTAACTATTTACACTGACAATTCCTGACACAACAGGAAGAACTTTGAGATCTATTCAGGACAATAGACTAGTACTGCCATCAGCAAATAGGGCAAAGTGGAAATCTACAAGAAACAAAGCTTTTTATTTCATTGCTCCATATTTATGGAATTGTATATCACGTCATCTGAGGCTGTAAGAAAAAAATAAAACTATGCTTTTAAAACTATGCTAAAGACGTTTCCTTCCGTGAGGCTTTTGGAAAAGATTCTAGTTCACCTGAATTAATTCACATATTTTAACGGGATTTGGGTCTTCAGTTAGTATCCTGTGATTTGACATTGGTACAGGGGGAAGGGAAGTTGAGGGCTTTGCAAATGCTTATCAACTCTGCTGCAAGATTAATCACAGGGGTTCCAAGGAGTACCAATCTGTGATGAAGAAACTACACTGGTTACCTATGCAACAAAGAGTGCGGTTTAAGATTGTTCTGATTATACATCAGACTTTGTATCATGCTTCCCCAAAGATATTACAAGAATTCTTTGAGATCTATAAACCGAGAAGAGAGCCTAGAGATGTAAATGGGTTGAAATTAACTTTGGAGGGTAGAATGTTGACTATGCATGCTCGGATTGGAGCATCAATGATATCTGTGCCTGGCCTACAACTATGGAATGCCTTGCCTGGTATCCTGCGGTTTTGTGTGGGGAGGATGAATTTTAAGAAAATGCTGAAAACTCAAATTATTTGCCAATGGCTTCTTATGCTAAGGCATATTTCAATTGATAACTGCCTTTTAGAACTCTTGACAGCAATGTATGATTTAAAGTTTGATTGTATTTCTGAATTGATTGAATTTGTGCTCTATTCCTGTTTATAGCAGGGACGATTAATGATGTTTAGACGTGTCTATATTATATGTGGTAATTGCAGGGAAACAAGATTTATGTATGTGATATGGAAACAACCGGGCAGTCATTGCTCCAGAGCTAGGAAGGAGAACCCAAATTCCTCATTGGTTAACCTTCAATAATCTATCATAGGCATCCCCACTGTGCCAACTATAATGGTAAGGTGATTAAATATTAATCTAACAAAGTGCAAGCCACACTTATCTGTTGCGTCATGGCAGACAGGCTTGATAATGGGGTACAGGCACTAGTGAAAACTTCCTCTCCAAACAGTGATGACTGCCCGGTAGCTTCTGAGGCAAATTCCCCTGCATATGTGCTTCAACTGTATGCTTTAGGTATAAAATAGTTAAGCCTTGAGCTTTAGCTTCAGCGTTTGAACTGGAGGATATAAGTGTTGTGTTTGTGGATTTTTGCTCTGGTTCCTCTTTATTTTTCTTTTTGTGATATGGAAACCGCTTATTTGTATGCGGTATATAAATTTTTTAATAAATAAATTAATATATTTTGGAATGAATGTGCTCTTCATGTTTGGTTTAGAGTGGTATAGGTCTGTCCTATTTTAAGATGGAGTTCTTTTCCTTATGTTGCATATTTGTAAATCACTTAAACCTATCGTAAGAACAAGCGGTATAGCAAGTTTTTAATAAAACATAACATAGGGGGGGTTTTGGGAAGGTGGGTTTGGGGTTTGGGAGGGGGGGTTTGGGTGTTATTGAAAACTGTTGAGCTTGTCTGCTTAATGATTGTCATCCTATTGCTGTTTTTGTATGCTCAATAAAATACATTTGACTATAAAGCATAACATACAGTGGAAGTGCATACAAATATCTTATGCATATTCATTGTGGATATCCTGAACAGGAGTCTGGCTGTGTCCTGTGGACTGGGTTGAGAACCCTTGTTGTAGAGCAATGGTTCTCAAACCTGTCCTAGGGCCCACCACTCTGTCGGGTTTTCAGGATATCTCTAATTAATATGCATCATACAAATTTGCATATTCCTGATGGATATCCTGAAAACCTGACTGGCTGGTCCACAGGACAGGTTGTTTTCACAGGAACAGTTGTTTTCTGATATACGAGTCCCTGCAGACTGACAGATAGGTCCTTAGCTAAAGGATCACTTTTATCACCCAGTGAATCATTTTATTTTTTTTTTTCATTCTATCAAAAATGAAAAAGACTAGGGGACACTTGAAGTTACAGGGAAATACTTTTAAAACCAATAGGAGGAAATATTTTTTCATTCAAAGAATAGTTAAGTTCTGGAACTTGTTGCCAGAGAATGTGGTAACGGTGGTTAATATAGCTGGGATTAAAAAAGGTTTGGACAAATTCCTGGAGGTAAAGTCCACAGTCTGCTATTGAAACAGACATGGGGGAAGTCAGTGCTTGCCCTGGGATTGGTAGAATGGAATGTTGCCACTGTTTGGGTTTCTACCAGGTGCTTGTGACCTGGATTGGCTACTGTGGGCAGACTGGATGGACCATGCAGGTGTTTATCTGCCATTATTTACTCTGGACTAGAAGGACCATTGGGCTGACCCAGTATGGCTATTCTTATGTTCAGAGAACATTTATTCTAAATGCACAGCCACTAGACTTGCTCCCCCCCAAAAAAAAACAAACCCCCCCCCCCCAAATTCATGAGTTGTGATCTGCAGCTCCTTTCATTTTATGGCAGGTTCTGTGATTTCATTACAAGTTGTCAGTAGAACAGAAATGGCTAAATATCATAAAAATGATTAAGGGCTGGAATGTGCTTGTGATGACCTAAGGAGGGAGGGGGGAATGAGCCTGTCCAAACACACTCTAAACCTCAGCTCTCAATGAAAAATTCCACGCATGCAACTGGACCACAGCTCCACCCAGTTCTGTGGCTCACTGGTGCAAAAACATTGAAGATATTTGAGAAGTTGACAGTACTTGAATTTCACTGGGCAAGCCAAGCTGCTGCAGTCTTTACAATACAATACAACTTCTTATATTCCGGAATTTTCAACATGGAATCATTGTGAAATGGTTGGTTATGAATATGTGTAAGCTGAATGTGCTTTTATTGTATTATATGATACATTTTATGTATTGCACTATTGAAGTTTGAAAAATCAATAAAGAATTTTTTTTTAAAAACCAAACCATGAAATCATTGCTGCTTACAGCAAGATGATTAAGAACCTTTGGAGATCCATTTGGGATCAAGTTAATAAATTATTGGAAAATCTAATGGCATTGACGTACGATATCATGCTATTTGGCACGTTAATAAGAGCCAAAAGCCAAATATCTTCCCATAATAATAAATTTTGCTGTATTATGACAGGGGTTGCCATTCAACTTATTTTGAGGAATTGGAAAAACTGGGATCGGGTAAATTATACTTTCTGGTGGGAATCTCTATGCCACATTTTTTAAACGGAGCGTATGAAAGCCATACAACAGGGACATAAAAAATTTATGGATGTTTGGGAGCCATTGACAGAATTCTGTAAGGAGTGGTTGTTGATTTTGCCCTTTGATCATACCCGTCCAGGGTGGATGGGCGGGGAGATACTTTTAATTAGAGTGCAATTGTTGGATATGTATAAAGGGGGGGATGATATGTTTTTGTCATAAATATAATTTGATAAAAGTTAAGGGGCTCATAATCATAAAAGACCATCTAAAAAGTGGCCTAAATTGGTACTTGGGACGATCAAAAAGCCTGATTGTCCAAGTACCCATAATCAAAGCTGGATTTAGACGTATCTAAAACTAGCTTAGGCTTTTCCCCTGCCTCTAAAAGCACAGAGAGAAAAGAGGTGTTTTTAGAGGAGGGGAAAGGGCGGGGGGTGGGCCGACCTACACCTAGGCGTGCACAGGTATAACCAAAACCTTAGAAAGGTTGCCTAGTCGAAACTTATACGTTTTGACTTAGACCAAGGCAAAACAGGTATAAGTGCCGAAAGGGGCCGCTAAGCTGATCATGGCTGCTGCGATCAGCTCAGCGGCCCCAGCAACCTGCCTATCCCCTACAGCAATGATCACGGCAGGAGAGATGGCTCATCTCCCCTGCCGTGATCCCCCCCATCCCCGACAATGATCACCGCAGGAGGGAGCCCAAGCCCTCCTGCCCCGGATCCTTTCAGGGAGTTCGGGGGTGAACTCCCCAAAAGGATCAGGGCAGGAGGGAGCCCAAGCCCTCCTGACCGGGCACTCCCGAACTCCCCGAAAGGATCAGGGCAGGAGGGAGCCCAAGCCCTCCTACCCCGGGCACTCCTGAATTCCCCGAAAGGACCAGGGCAGGAGGGAGCCCAAGCGCTCCTGCCCCGGGCACCCTTGAACTCCCCGACAGGATCGGGCAGGAGGGAGCCTAAGCCCTCCTGCCCTCGATGCAAGGGCCCCCCCGAATCCCAATCACCCCCCACTGACCCGCGACCCCCCTGCTGACCCCCCAACCCCACCCCCCTCCCCGTACCTTCAATAACGTTGGTTGGACGGTCGGGTGCAAAGCCCGTCCGTCCGACAGGCCAGCCACCCATTGAATGGCTGGCCTTAGGACCTGATTGGCCCAGGCGGCTGAAATCCTGCCCACAGGTGGGGCCTGAGACGCCCTTGCGTCAAGGGCAGGAGGGCTTGGGCTCCCTCTTGCCCCGATGTCGTGGGGGGGGGTGGATTCTGTAACCGGTGTTGTTTTTTGATAGACACTGGTTACAGAATCCAGCTTTTAGGCGAAGGACTGGCTCTTCCTTCGCCTAAAAGCTCTTGTTTTGGACGTTTGGGGCTTAGGCTTTTTTTAGGTTGATTATATGATATAAGTTTAGATGTAGTGGTGGTCTGGGCGTTTAAACAGCTGAACGTAGAGGCAGGCCATTATAAAAAAAAAAAACCTCCTTTTGGACGTTTATAATGGACATTTTCCCTGCTTCTACTTTCAACATTTAAGACCTTAGACCAAAAGGGGACTTGGACGTTAGTAGTATAATGGGTACACCTCATGTCAAACTGATTGACAGGTGAGATAAGATAAGGATCGACCAATCAGCGTTTACTTCCGGGTTAAGCCCCGCCCATTGTCCCGCCTTAGTCTCCGCCCATGGCCCCGCCCCCACCCATGGCCACGCCCTAGTCTCCGCCCATGGCCCCGCCCCTCCCATAGGAATGAATGGTGGTAGCCCCGCCCATGGCCACACCCCCACCCATGGCCCCACCCCACCCTTCACCTAAGCCCCGCCCCTCCCATAGGAATGAATGGTGGTAGCCCCGCCCATGGCCACACCCCCGCCCATGGCCCCACCCTCAAGCCCCGCCCCCACCCATGTCCCCACCCCTCAAGCCATGCCCCCACCCATGACCCCGCCCCCTCAAGCCCCACCCCCGGAAATGCACTTTTGATGACATCACCGGAAATGGGGGCGTGTTTAACCCCGAAAATACGCTTTCTGATGACATCACCGGAAATGGGAGTGACTGCCCCCTACCGGAAATGCGCTTTTCTGATGACATAGGCGGAAATTGGGTAAATGACGCGGCGGAAATGCGCTTTTCTGAACACGTAGGCGGAAGTAGGGTAAATGACGCGGCGGAAATGCGCTTTTCTGAACACGTAGGCGGAAGTAGGGAAACAGACTCGGTCAAAACACCCACCCAGAAAAGAAGCGTTTTTAGTTAAAAGACAGGGTTTAAGAGCTCACAGATAGAGCAGAGCACAAAACAAAAGGCATTCACAAAATCTTTCCTGCTTTTTAAAACAGAGTAGGGGCAGAAACAAACGAGAAAAAAAAAAAAAAAAAGTTGCATTTGCTTTTAACACCCTTTTCAGTAGGAATTCTGAGCTAATGGTTAATGGGTCAGCTCCCCTATTGTCATGGTAACAGCTGATAAGACCCTTGCAACACCCCTCCCCCTGATAAAACCAAGGGGAGAGATGCGGAAGTGTGTTTAAACATGTCTGAACTTGTCCCGGCCCCTACTGTTGTCTTAACAATCTGAAAAAAAAAAAACACAAGGCAAAAGTCTTTATTGAAGCAAATTTATTTATTTTTTTTTTTTATTTATATATATTTATTGAATTTTTTCAATATAATCAAGCGTAACTTGTACAGAAAGGAAATTCAGCAAAAGAATTAATAATTAAACATAATACTTCAATCAAACATCAAATATAAGCTAAATCTCTACTCAAGTCCACAAATAGGATCCAAGGTGGATGGTGGGCAAGTAATACAGAGATAAATTAAATTAAGTAAATTATTACTAGTAGACTGAAAATACACCTTTCCTTAATCTAAGCACTCATGTTCCACCTTTCTCCAAACTTGAAGTTGATAGAAAGGTTGTCAGTTGAGATGGCTCAAAGAAGACAAATTTATGTGAACGATAATTAATTACACATTTACATGGATGTCGCAAGTAAAACGTAGCCCCTAGAGCCATAACACCAGGTTTCCTTAGCAAAAATTCACGTCTCCTCCGCTGGGTCTCCTTGGCCAAATCTGGGAACATCTGTATTTTACAACCTAGAAATTCTTTTTGTTTATTCTTAAAGAAAAGTCTCAGCAACCAGTTTTTATCTGGCGCGAGCGCTACTGTTATGAGTAAAGTTGCTGGTTCCGCCAATTCTTTATCCGATGTTTCCAGAATATTAGATAAATTCATAGAGTCCTGTCCCGTTTTCTGTTGTTGTTGTTGCAATTTCTTATTTGGAAGGTAATAAACTTTTGTAAATGGTGGTAATGTTTCTTCAGAAAGCTCCAATATTTCAATCATATAACGCTTAAGCATTTCTCTAGGGGCTATCATAGGCACCTTAGGAAAATTAATCAGCCTAAGATTGTTATTTCGGGAAAAATTTTCCATTACCTCCATTTTCCTTCTTAAGTCAGTATTATCTTTAATTAATGTCTCAATAGTTTGTTTAGAAACCTTTATATCTTGAAATACATTCTGTATTGAGGTCTTAGAGTCCTCAATTTCTCTTTTCAATTCTTTAATTTCAGTCTCATGTTTGTTAAATTTATTTTCAAATTGTTGTAACTGTGGACTTATAGACTTTGCCAAGTTAGCCACTAAATCCCACAAAGAGTCTAATGTTACCTCCTGGGGCTTCTCTATTTGAAGATAGTGTAATTTAGGTTGATTTAGCTCACCCACTGGCAAACTGTCTCTTCCAACGTCCTGTTTGGTTCCTGCTTCCCCCTCCGCTTCCTCCTCAGTCTCCGCAATCGGGCTTCCCTGCAGCAGCAAGGACCCCGGCAACACAGTTCCCCTTTTGATCTCCTGAGCCTCCGGGAGGAGGAAAACTCCAACTTCCGGGAGTGCCTCCGCTCGCGGCGAACTGGTGGACTGAGGGCGTGGGGGAGGTGCTCTCACGTCGGGGCTTAGAGATGTTTCTGGCCCCATGGAGAACGACGCAGACTCGCCGCCACTGCGCGCCTCCTGCAGGGAACTCCCCGACGGTATTGTTGGCGTTTGCTGCATTCTCCGGACAAGCTCTTCAATGTTGCCGAAGACAGCCGTTCGAGAGCGCTGTGAGGCTCCACCAGCGCTCCTTCCTCTCCTCTTCGGCATAGCTAAACAAGGTAAAATTTTACCAAAAAATAAAATAAAATAAGTAAGCCGAGCTTGGGGAGAGTGTGCTCAGACCTACTAGTATTCGGCCATCTTGGATCGCACAGTTGAAGCAAATTTATTATGATCCACATGCGGCAGGAAGCTATGGAGGCATTAACCCTCTACTTCAAGCGGCTAAAAAGAGTGATATAACAGTTCGGAGAAAAGATGTGGTGGATTGGGTCACCGGTCAAAACGCATACAATTTACACAGACCGGCTAGAATCCATTTTAAAAGAAATAAAACAACAGACAGTGGCAAAGTGACTTAGTCAACATGTCAGCCTTTGCCCCCCTTATAACAACGGTTACAAATACATCTTAACGGTAATAGATAACCTGTCAAAATATGCACGGGTCGTTTCTTTAAAAACAAAAACCGGTCGTGAAGTTACCGAAGCCTTTGAAACAATATTTAATTTAGGGCGTACATCTGAAAAACTTCAAGCAGACAAGGGTAAAGATTTTTGTGACCCATAATGATGTTAAAGCAGCTGTAGTGGAAAGATTTAACAGGACTTTAAAATCCATAATACCTTTACTTACCAAGACGTCCTACAGGCTATGGTGTACATCCGTATGGGCACGCGTTTCCGGTTGCCGCGCGGCGGCACACGTACGGCACAAAGGAAACATAAGTTTAACCCCCACCCTGACAGGTAACACCCCCGGAAATACGCTTTCTGGTGACATCACAGGAAAAGGGAGTGCCTGCCCCGACAGGAAATGCGCTTTTCTGATGACATAGGCGGAAATTGGGTAAATGGAGCGACGGATATGCGCTTTTCTGAACACGTAGGCGGAAACAGACTTAGTCAAAACCCCCCCCCCACCCGGAAATGAAGTGGGGTTTAAGAGCTCACAGATAGAGCAGAGCAGAAAACAAAAGGCATTCACAAAATATTTCCTGCTTTTTAAAACAGAGTAGGGGCCGGGACAAGTTCAGACATGTTTAAACACACTTCCGCATCTCTCCCCTTGGTTTTATCAGGGGGAGGGGTGTTGCAAGGGTCTTATCAGCTGTTACCATGACAATAGGGGAGCTGACCCATTAACCATTAGCTCAGAATTCCTACTGAAAAGGGTGTTAAAAGCAAATGCAACTTTTTTTTTTTTTTTTTTCTCGTTTGTTTCTGCCCCTACTCTGTTTTAAAAAGCAGGAAAGATTTTGTGAATGCCTTTTGTTTTGTGCTCTGCTCTATCTGTGAGCTCTTAAACCCTGTCTTTTAACTAAAAACTGTTAAAATAAAGACGCTTCTTTTCTGGGTGGGTGTTTTGACCGAGTCTGTTTCCCTACTTCCGCCTACGTGTTCAGAAAAGCGCATTTCCGCCGCGTCATTTACCCTACTTCCGCCTACGTGTTCAGAAAAGCGCATTTCCGCCGCGTCATTTACCCAATTTCCGCCTATGTCATCAGAAAAGCGCATTTCCGGTAGGGGGCAGTCACTCCCATTTCCGGTGATGTCATCAGAAAGCGTATTTTCGGGGTTAAACACGCCCCCATTTCCGGTGATGTCATCAAAAGTGCATTTCCGGGGGTGGGGCTTGAGGGGGCGGGGTCATGGGTGGGGGTGTGGCTTGAGGGGTGGGGACATGGGTGGGGGCGGGGCTTGAGGGTGGGGCCATGGGCGGGGGTGTGGCCATGGGCGGGGCTACCACCATTCATTCCTATGGGAGGGGCGGGGCTTAGGTGAAGGGTGGGGTGGGGCCATGGGTGGGGGGTGTGGCCATGGGCGGGGCTACCACCATTCATTCCTATGGGAGGGGCGGGGCCATGGGCGGAGACTAGGGCGTGGCCATGGGTGGGGGCGGGGCCATGGGCGGAGACATGGGCGGGACAATGGGCGGGGCTTAACCCGGAAGTAACCGCTGATTGGTCGATCCTTATCTTATCTCACCTGTCAATCAGTTTGACATGAGGTGTACCCATTATACTACTGACGTTTTTTTTATTATGCCCTTCCACGTGTTAAAGTGTAAAATGTCTGTAAAATATGTTGCACTTATTTTTGGCTTTAAAATGAATAAAGATATTTAAGAACATAAGAATAGCCTTACTGGGTCAGACCACTGCTTCATCAAGCCCAGTGGCCAATCCAGGTCACTAGTACCTGGCCAAAACCCAAAGAGTAACAACATTCCATGCTACCAATCCAGGGCAAGCAGAGGCTTCCCCATGTCTTAATAACAGACTATGGACTTTTCCTCCAGGAATTTGTCCAAACCTTTCTTAAACCCAGCTATGCTATCTACTTTTACCACACCCTCTGGTAACGTATTACAGAGCTTAACTATTCTCTGAGTGAAAAAATATTTTCTCCTATTGATTTTAAAGTATTTCCTTGTAACTTTGAGTGTTCCCTAGTGTTTGTAATGTTTGACAGAGTGAAAAATCGATCCACTTGTACCCATTCTACTCCACTCAGGATTATGTAGACTTCAATCATATCTCCCTTCAGCCATCTCTTTTCCAAACCTTTTTAGTCTTTCCTCATACGAGAGGAGTTCCATCCCCTTTATCCTCTTGGTCTCTTCCTTGAACCTTTTCTAGTGCCGCTATATCTTTCTTGAGATAAGGAGACCAGAACTGAAAGCAATACTCCAGGTGAGGTCGCACCATGGAGCGATACAGAGGCATTATAATATCTTTAGTCTTTTTTAATAATTCCTTTTTTGCTTTTCTTGTTTGCTTTTTTGGGCTACTGCCACATATTGGGCAGAAGGTTTCATCATTGTCTACAATGACATCCAGAACCCTTTCTTGGGCGCTAACCCCCAAGGTGGACCCTAGCATCTAGTAACTGATTTGGATTATTCTTCCCAATATGCATCACTTTGCATTTGTGGTACAGTGTTGAGATTAATAATGCCAGATAAGTTTAAGGGATAGCAGTCTGAGATGAAAAGGGCTGGAATGGGATACAGTCTACTGGTAGAGATATGTTTTTAGTTTTTTTTCTGAACAGGCAATGTGTAGGAAGGCATCGCAGGTAGGCTGGTAGATTGCTCCAGATATGTGGTCCTAGAAACTCATAGGTGGAGTTGAATACCTTTCCACATAAAATCACACTACCAAGATCAAAAATAGCTATCTGCAGTCCTTATTGCACTGGGGCACTTCATCTTTTTTTTTTTTTTTATAAAATCTTTATTAATTTTCAAACTTACAATAAGTGCGACAACAGGTTAAAACATTTTAACATTAAATATATCACTTAATATTCAGCAATAATACAAATCAAAACCTTATCTCCCTCCCTTCCCACCCTTTCATAACAAATATTTAATATCCTATATAGTAGATGATATCCTAAAATTCCCCCCTCCCTGAATATTGAACTTATAAATTTAAGGGAAAAATGGCATCTATTCATTTTTGTTAACAGCTCCCACACATCTTGAAATTTCCTTAAATACCTCTGCTGTGTAGCTATTACTCTTTCCATTTTATATATATGACACAATGAGTTCCACCAAAAATTATAATTCAGTCTATTCCAGTTCTTCCATTTACATGTAATTTGTTGTATGGCAACCCCTGTCATAAGCAAAAGCTTATTACTGTTTGAAGATATCTGACTCTTTGCCCTCATTGACATGCCAAATAATATAGTATTGTAGGTCAATGCCACTGGATTTTCTAAAACAATTAATTTGGCCCCAAATTGATTTCCAAAAAGCCATAATAAATGGACAATAAAATAATAAATGATCTAAAGTCCCTGCTTCGAGATGATGGGGCACTTCATTTAAAGATGATGTTTTTCAATCAGCGTCATGGACCATACTGGCATAAGTGGCAGACTACACATGAGACAATCAGTAATGAATGGCAATAATTCCACTGCCTTCTATTCAAAGCTATAAACGGAGACAGCCCTCCCTACTGGAACAATCGACTAACTCAATCCACATCAACCAGACACAGGAGAACCCACACAATATTCACCTACCCGCCAACCAAAAATGTCAAACGAAGAAAAATGTAAGACAGCCTGCTGGCCACCAGAGCAGCGAAACTGGACCGACAACTCACCAATCTGCTGACGTCGACCACAGACTACAAAACCTTCAAAAAAGAAACAAAAACCCTACTCTTCAAAAAATACATAAAACCAATATAACACAACCGAACATGCTCCGAACTCCTCCTGCAATACCAACTACTCCTTAGCAAATTAGAAAATGTTCAAACTATTCCCTAAGTACCGTATTTTCACGCAGATAACGCGCACCCGTGTATAACGCGCACAAGGGTATAGCGCGCAGAAACCACGATTTTATGTATAAAAACTTTTGTATACCGCGCTCACGGGTATCACGCACATGCAGCCCGACTGTCCTTTCGCCCGCCCCGACTCTCCTCTGGCCACCCTGACTCTCCTTTCGCCCTCCCCGACTCCCCCGGAGTTTTCTCAGCAGAATTTCCCAAACCACCTCTTCCTCTCAACACATTGACACGCTAGTGGGTTTATTTTATAGCTTTTTCACTCCCTTCGGTCTGCCTGTCCCCCTTGAAGTCCTGTCCCCCCTTGAAGGTCTGCCTGTCCCCCTTGAAGGTCTGTCCCCATCCTGAAAGCCTGATGCCCCCCCCCGATACATCCACCCCCCCCGGCAGGACCACTCGCACCCCCACCCCGAAGGACCGCCGACTCCCCGACAATATCGGTCCAGAAGGGAGCCCAAACCCTCCTGGCCACGGCGACCCCCTACCCCCACCCCGCACTACATTACGGGCAGGAGGGATCCCAGGCCCTCCTGCCCTCGACGCAAACCCCCCTCCCTCCAACGACCGCCCCCCCCAAGAACCTCCGACCGCCCCCCCAGCCGACCCGCGCCCCCCCCAGCCGACCCCCACGACACCCCCACCCCCCTTCCCCGTACCTTTGGTAGTTGGCCGGACAGACGGGAGCCAAACCCGCCTGTCCGGCAGGCAGCCAACGACGGAATGAGGCCGGATTGGCCCATCCGTCCCAAAGCTCCGCCTACTGGTGGGGCCTAAGGCGCGTGGGCCAATCAAAATAGGCCCTGGAGCCTTAGGTCCCACCTGGGGGCGCGGCCTGAGGCACATGGGCCCAACCCAACACTTGTTAGCACTTCAGTATCTGACTCACCTACTTCCCCTCTACCTAAATACTCACTTCCCTTCAGTTCACTCTCTGCTTTTAGTCTACCCACACTAGATGAACTGCAGGCCATAACTCAGAGCTTGAATCCAAGGAATAGCTCTTTAGAAAATTTGCCCTCTACCATTCTTAAAAATCACTTTTAGCATCTTTGGTCCATTCCTACTTGACATGATCATCAAAAGCCTCTCTACCGGCTATATACCATCATCTTGGAAATCTGCTCCTGTATTCCCAAAGCTTAAACAAATACATATCCAAAAAACAAATCAATAAGTATCATCCTTTCGCTAGCTTACCTTTCCTAGCAAAAATAATCGAAAAACTGGTCTTCAATCAACTGTCCAACTTCACTGAAAAAACTAATGCTCTACATCCCTACCAAACAGGCTTTCAGAAAAATTACTCTACTGAACTCTCGCTCATCGGACTAACTACTTCAATTCATTATTTTAAAGATCACCGTAAATTCTCTGTTCTAATTTTTTTAGATTTCACTTCCACTTTGACACATTTGATCATTCCATACTTCTCACACGACTAGAATCTATCAATATTTCTGATACAGTTTTGCAATGGTTCTCTTCTTACTTTCAGGTTCGAAACTAAAGTCAGTTTCAATGACTATCTCCCCCACTATTTACCAAAACTACGGAGTCCCTCAAGGCTCTATTCTTTCTCCCCTTCTTTTTAATATTTCTGGCACCACTACTCTGGCTCAATTTATAGGTTTCACCATATTTACATATGCCGATGATATCAAGTTTCAAGTTTATTTAAGTCTTGATATACCGCTCTTACGTGCAATGCGGTTTACAATTTATACAAAGTATTAAAAAAAAAAATGTTAGAAAATATAAAATCATGGAGAACAATTTTGCAAGAACAGTACAGACAAAACGAGATACATTGCTTAAAATAAAAGAAAGGGGAGGTGAAATACAATATCCAACTACTTCACCCCTTAAATCCTACATCCACTGATGAAATAACTGAAATTAATCAAAAACTCAAAATCAGCCTTTGGCTTCAGCATAACAAACTTTCACTGAACATTCTAAACTACTAGTGTCCTTTTTCGCCCTCTCCAGATGAACATCTATGTCTACCCATCTGTATCGACTCCTCTTCAATTCAAACGGATAGTAAAGTTAAACTTCTCGGAGTCATTCTAGACAAGGACCTCACCTTTCATCAACAAGTTAGTGCAGTTATACAGAAACATTTTCATAAGCTTAGGCTCATCCGTTCTATTTCTTTTTTTCTTGATCCCTTTAATATTCTAATTCACTCCCTAGTAATTTCAAATATAGATTACTGTAATGCCCTTTATCAAGATATAACCCAGAAAGAAATCCGTCGTCTACAACTATTGCAAAACACTGCTGTTAACTTAATCTATCATGCAAAAAAATTTGACCATGTCACTCCTCTCCTCCGCAAAGCACATTGGCTACATATTACTCATCGTCTCTCCTATAAAATACTTCTCACTTTTAAAACAAAAAACTCTAACCAACCGGCGTTCATAGATAAACTCTTGATCCCTTATTCATCATCCAGGACCCTCTGATCAAATAATCAAAATACCATCAATATGGGAACTATTTTACAATACTACTCGCAAATCCATCTTTTCAGTTTGTGGAATGCCCTCATTAAGACATTCGATTGGAGAACTCCCTGAAAAATTAAAAACCAAACTTAAAACCTTCCTCTTTAAAGATGCCTTTATTCTTTAGTACTAGATTCAGCCTCTTAACTCCTTCATTCATGTGAAGCTTCTACCTTCTGATACTACTTTTGAAATGATTCCCCTCCTAATGTTTTTACCATCCTCCCATTTACCATCCTTTTTTATTAATTTTACTTCGATGTATTTAAAACAAACTTTCCCTCTCCTACTTTCCTTCCGTCTCATGTACGGTAATCCGAATTTGTCTAGTATCTTTAATATTTGATAAAATATTGCTTTTATTTACATATTTTAATAGTCCCTTACAATCTTTTTATATTGTACACCATCTAGACATTCTTTTTGATAGACAGTATATCAAAAAGAAAAACTTGAACCCTATATTTTTGCTTTATCTTGGCTCAATGAAAAATATTTAATCAAATATTCATATCCTGGCTTTATTAATTCAAGATTTGGACATTCATGTAATATGGATGTCTAAATACCAATTTACAGACATCCAAAACAAGACTAGAGCTTCTAAAATCAGCACTGTGGCATCTTTTTGAACTGGGGACTAACAGGCTCATATTCAGACCGCAGGAGATCGCTGGCAATTTCCCAAAGTCTGCAGTGATACTAGAAATTCAATGCCGGTACCATATCCATAGCAGGAAAAATATGTCAAAATGGGGCCTGAATCTTTGTAAAACCAGACTGGATGAAATAAAGAAAACTGCAAGTAAATTTAGACAATGGAGAATAAAATTATATAAACCATTTTTAAACAGCTGGAAAGACACAGAGAAGCATGTGACCGGCTACATAAAATACTGCTTGAAAAAATTGTTTTTCTTACTTTTTTTGTTAGTTTTTGAAATCAAGATATGGCAACTTGATTCATAAAAAGGATACTCAACATGTACATTCCATAATAAGTTATAATAACATTATATTAACACAGATTAATACCCATACACATCAATGTGGCAACATGCATATTTTACAAATAATGCTCTCAGCAAGGAATGGAATGAACAAAGCTAAAGAATCTAAAAATACACTCAAATTCAACATTAATCAGGCTTTTAGGGTTTATTTATCAAGCATGCTTCACATTAAAAACTTACATAAACGGGCTCCTATTTAATTTGGAAATCTTACTTATCTCCATCAAAGGAAACTTAAGTACCTGTTGCAGATGCATGTTATCACCCAAAAAGTGCTGAAATGTAGAGTCTACTTCAGATATTTCTCATATGTCGGCTCAAGCAGATAAAGATGACGCCACAGAGGAAGGGAAAGGTGATGAGTGCTTAGTGCAATGGTATGTATCAGAGTCCTAGGAGGGACCTTTTGATAAGTTTTACCGAGATAGAGTAGAGGTGACCACAAATTTGAAATAGAAACGAGCAGTATAAAAATCAAAATGAGAGGAGCCAGACTCTACAGGCAAACCAAAATAGAAATGCATTTCCTCCAAACTGCAGAAGACAAAGAGGAGATTCTTATTCTGAGAGCAAATGAAAGACTTCTCACTGAAAAAGTGGAGGAATTCTTTGAAACAAAGGTAGAAGATATTATTAATAATAACTATTCTTTTATACCGCCATAAAGAGCTGGACAATCAGTGAAATACAATACAGTAAAAAATAAAAATATTTGTAAAGTAGAATTTCAAAAATAAAACTCATTAAGTAATAAACTTATTGAACTGCAGCAAAATAGGCTATGATCTACCATGAGGCCACATATTGCTAAAACCACTGTAAAACTGCTTGAGTACCTGAATAAATGCATGTTAACCGTTCTGAGCTCCCCTGGGAAAACGGTATAGAAAATTGAATAAATAAAAAATTGGGTTACTTTTCTCCTTGTGCTCATTTTGTAAGAGGGCAGTTTTCAAAGTGATTTGAAGTGGGGGGTGAGGGAACATTTCATTCATTCACAATCAATAAATTGTGGTAAAATTCATAATTTAACTGTTATCACAACCCAATTTCTTGCTCAACTTACACAGTAAACTGAACTTAGCATTTCTGCAGCTACCAATACCACTATCAGACGTTGGGGCCCATAGTCAAACCTGCTACCTTTTAGGTGCCAAGGGTACACAAAATGTGCCAACGCTTTATGACCAAGACACTTCATCACCAAGACAATTTATCACTGACACGCTTCATCACCGAACCCCATTTTGAGGATAATATTTAATGAACACTTCATCACTGTCACAATTCATCACCTTTGTATGGGCCCCAAAGTGATGGACTGGGTCAGGAACTGGTTAAGTGGAAGGTGACAGTCACTGGAGATCAATCTGAGGAAAGGGATGTAGTGGTGTGCCTCAGTGTTCAATTCTTGGGCTTGTTCTTTTTAACATTTTTGTAAGTGATATTGCTGAAGAGTTGTTAGTAAGATTTACCTCTTTGCCGATGATACCAAAATCTGCAGCAGAGTAGACACCCCTGAGTCTATCCCAAGCTCCGTGATAGACTCGCATTGCCTTTGCATTCTGCCTGCTTCCTGAAACATAAGCACCGGCCCAACCAGCCTTCCCCCCCCACAACATCAATTCTGAGGTCAGAGAAGAAGTTCTGGGCCAGCCAACTTCTTCTCCGACATCAGAATTGACGTTGGGGGTGGGGGGGGGGTGAGGGAGGGAAGGCACTTCTGGCTAGGGGGAGGGCAGGGAGACAGAAAGAAGGGGGGGCAGGGAGCGACATCAGAATTGACATTGGGGGGAGGGAGGGAAGGCACTTCTGGCTTGGGGGAGGGCAGGAAGAAAGAAAGATGGGGGAAGGCAGGGGGACAGAAAGAAAGAAAGGACAGACAGAAAGGGAGGGAGGGAGAAAAAGGGGATGGAGGCAGGGAGAGAGGAAGAAAAGGTTGGCGGAGGGAATGTGGTCTGGAAGCATACAGGAAGCTGAAAGAAGGGAAGAAATATTGGATGCACAGTCAGAAGAAAAAAGTGCAACCAGAGACTCATGAAATCACCAAACAAAGGTGGGAAAAATGATTTTATTTTCAATTTAGTGATCAAATAGTATACATTTTTGAGAATTTATATCTGCTGTCTATTTTGCACTATGGTCCCCTTTTACTAAACCGCAATAGCGTTTTTTTAGCGCAGGGAGTCTGAGCGTTGAGAGCAGCGTGGGGCATTCAGCACAGCTCCCTGCACTAATAAACGCTATCACGGGTTAGTAAAAAGGGAGGGGGTATATTTGTCTATTTTTGTATAGGTGTTACTGAGGTGACACTGCAAATTTTAAAGTCATCTGCCTTGACCTCGTTGAAAAAAACCCAGGAATATAAATGATTCACATTTTCTCTGCGTACTGTATACTTTGTAGTTTTTTGTGTTTTTTTTTATCATTTTGACTTGGTCATTTTAAAAGTAGCTCGCAAGCCCAAAAAGTGTGGGCATCCCTGATCTAGGCCATAGAGTGAGGACACATGGTAACATAAAGGAAAACAACTGCATTGAGCACATATATGAAACTTTAGAGTAGAGGTATGAATCATCAGAACTCAAACACCTTCTTTTAACAAATCTTAAATGTGTGCTGATCCATACTTTTTCAACTAAGATGGTTTGAACTGTGAACAAGCAGCTTCTAGGCTGAATAAAACAGATTACAACCATAAACAAATGGCAGGCAGGTTAAAAGACACGGAATCTAAATGATCTGATTCCCACAGTCTCTCCAAATCCATGTTTTGAACTTCTGTATTTACGCCTGGAAAACAGATCAAGCCACTTAAATACTGCTGGTGGATTCCCAGAGTGCTGTGTTGTTTTTGGAGCCAAACCTCCACGCTTTATGTAACATCTCCAATTTCTCCAGTTCAGCAAAAAACCTCTCCAAGGGATGAAGGGAACTTTTCTAATCTCTAGCGACTGCAATTTAGGGCTGCTGGTCAGATTGGATTGGCGAAAGGCCCCAGTCAACTCTCAAATGGTGGTTATTGCAGCACTGTTATGAAGCAATGGTGTAATAAAGGGGGAGGGGCTGGGGCTTGGACCACACTGTTTTGGTAGGGGGCGGTTGGCACCCATCCTCCTCTCTGTCCTCCGATCCTTCCCACTCCTCCCGCTGTGTGCGTGTCTGAACTCCCCCCTTCCCCAACTGTACCTCTATCTCTTCACTGGTGCGAGCAGCAACTCCAACCTGCTGTTCGCCCCAGCATCGGCTCTCCCTCTGACGTCACTTCCAAAGTAGGCAACAAGTTGGTGATGCTGTTTGGGCCAGGAAGTTATAAGAGGGACGGGATAGGGAAGGGATGCTTGCGACCATGTGGCAGGGGGAGTGAGGGTAGAGAAGAGAGCAGGAGAGAGGCGCAACCGCTCCAGGCACCTCTCACACGCACTACGCCACTGTTATGAACTATGATTAATTTACGTCTTAAATAGCATTGGTGGGCTTTCTCTGACCAGTGACCCTTTGGTAGACTGTTGGCCATACTCCCGTTTGAATTGTGCATTATTGGATTTAAGTGTCCGGTGTGGGTAGGCAACATGTGCACAAATCCAAACTAGCGCCAATATTCAATAATTGATTGTAAATGCCAACTAATTCATAGTTAATGGCTCATTAATTTAGTTGTGTGCATCTTGGACCCGCGACAAAAGCTTGGCACCATATATAGAATCCGAGGGCTTATGGATGTCTCTCCGTATGCTTCCTCTGGTCAGGCTCCTTTTATAACAGCGCATGGCTTCATCCTTCTTTCAGTGGAGAAGTAGCCTAACGGTCTGCACGGTAAGCAATGATCCTGAGGAACTGGGTTCAATTCCCACAGCAGCTCCTTGTGACTGGGGAAGTCACTTAACCCTCTCTTGCCTCAAGTACAAAAACACTTTAGATTATGAGCCCACTAGGGACTGAAAAAGTACCTGCCTATAGTATTATAAATCCTTTCTGTCTTAAGTCCATTATTCTAATTTTGTATTTTATCTGTATCCCATGTATTAGCTCACCTTGTTGTGAACCGCCTAGAACTTTTTCGGTATGGCGGTATGTAAGAATAAAATTATTATTATTCTTATAGTATATATAAACCACTTTGATCATACCCACAGAACGTCCATGACCCTTTACCTGCATATAGGGCTAGATTCTACAAATGGTGCCTAACCAAAGTCTCCAAATTTATTTAGGTTTTCATATACCACTCATTACATGACTAAGCGGTACAGAACCACATATAACTCTTAGGTGCCGGTCCACGCGGTTGTCAACCAACCACTAGGCATCCTTTATAGCAGGGGTGTCAAAGTCCCTCCTCGAGGGCAGCAATCCAGTCGAGTTTTCAGGATTTCCCCAATGAATATGCATGAGATCTATTTGCATGCACTGTTTCTATTGTATACTAATAGATCTCATGCATATTCATTGGGGAAATCCTGAAAACCCGACTGGATTGTGGCCCTCGAGGAGGGACTTTTACACCCCTGCTTTATATAATCATGCCTAGTGGCACCTAGACATCCCTTGGTGTCGCTAGACATTCGAGAGGTAGGTGCTGGTGAATTAGGCCAGGTAAAACCTGGCCAAATATACCTGCACCTATCTCGCATGCCTACTGGCGCGTAAGTCTACCACTCTATTTTTCAGGTAGGTGCCGGAGGGTGTCTTGACTTAGATGTCCGTAGGTGCCGCACAGATATCTGCATATAAGCATTGGAGCATTTAGCGCCTCAGGTCGCAGTAGAAGCCTCCTACCGCAGCTTAGTAAAAGAGTATTTGAATAAGAAACCAAAAACTAGTCTTAAAGACATTTGGAGCATTGAGATAAAGCAACAGATTTCTGCATTTCAATGGCCACGAATTTGGTCTTGGAGGATGAGATGTGCAGTGTCAGCATCTATGAGACAAACCTGTTTGTTTTTTTTTGTTGCACAGACTACGATGGGAGCTCAAAGCAGCCATTTAGGGAGCTCAAAGCAGCCATTTCCTGTGAGCAATCTGCACGGGGCAGGAGTGTGGGAAGATCGCTCCTGCCCCGAAAACCCGCTAGACCACAAGGTAAGGCTTAAGGGGGGCTTACAGGGCTTAAAATAGCCAGGGGGAAGCAGGGGTTAGGGGAAGAACCGGCCCGAATATTTGCGGTTTTTTAATATTTGCGGGCTGGCTCTGCCCCTAACCCCTGTGGCTACGGAGGGAGAAGTGTATACTTATCCCTTGCAAAGTCAGTGGTCTCCAACCTTTTTCATGTAAAGGGCTGAAGTGTGAATACAAAGGGCCACCACAAGATTTCAAGCTTACACATACTACTAATTTGGTAAACCACCTTGACCTGCTTAAACATAAAAAGGGTATTAAACATTAATAATTAATACTAATATTGTAGTTCCTTCCTATTTCTCCTACTGTAAACCGTGTCGAGCTCTACGAACGTGGAGATGATGCGGTATACAAACCTAAGGATTAGATTAGATATATTTTAAAAAACTCATTTTATTTTGGCTTGTCAACAGTAGCAAAGGTTTGCATGCTGATCTTTATAGAATAGCCCTTAGCAGGATGCACATGCAAATCCAAACAGTTGACTGTCTGTTAGTGCCCAGTTATCGGCAATAGTGGACTCGTGAACAGATTTAGTTGAACACACGTTATCAGAAGTGTGTGCAATTTTGCATGCATAAATGTGCATGTTATTTATAGGAGAGTGTGGTGCAGTGGTTTGGGCTACAGCCTCAGCACCCTGAGGTTGTTGGATTCAAACCTCGCGCTGCTTCCTGTGACTCTGGGCAAGTCACTTAATCCTCCATAGCCCTAGGTACATTAGATCAGTGGTCTCCAACCCTGTCCTGGAGGGCCACCAGGCCAATCAGGTTTTCAGGCTAGCTCTAATGCTTATGCATGTGAGCGATTTGCATATAATGGAAGTGACAGGCATGCAAATCTGCTCCATTCATATTCATTGGGGCTAGCCTGAAAACCCGACTGGCCTGGTGGTCCTCCAGGACAGGGTTGGGGACCACTGCATTAGATAACTGTGAGCCTACCAGGACAGAGAGGGAAAATGCTTGAAGTGCCTGCATATAAACCACTTTGAATGTGGTTGTTTAACTACAAAAAAACTATGTAAATCCCTATTCCTTATTCCTACGTAGACCAGGCATCATGTAACTATGATTTGGATTATTCTTCCCAATGGGTACATTTTGCATTTGCCCACAATAGATTGCCTTCCAAGGTCCTTTTGCAATTTCTCAGTCTGCATGGGATTTAACAGCTTGGAATAGTTTTCCCTCATCTGCAAATTGCACCACCTCACTCATCATTCTTATTAACAGAATATTTATAAATATGTTGTAAAGTACCAGCCCTCATACAGATCCTTTTGACACTCTACTATTCACCTTCCTCTATTGAGAGGATTTGGCTATTTAACCCTATTCTATCTTTTAACCAGTTCCAAATTCACAAAAGAACATGGCCTCCTATTCCAAGGCTTTTTAACTTTCTCAGGAGTCTCTCTAGCAGGACTTTGTGAAAAGCTTTCTGAAAACGTGAGTGGAGTTTATGGCCACGTTCCATAGCTGATGGTAGGGCACTATTGCATATGTATGTAAATGGCTGCCAAAAAAAAGTAAACTTCTGTGAAAAGTTAAAACTCAAAAAATGAAATTGTGGATGTATTTGCAACTTGTAACGTATCATTCAAATCAGCTATAGCACCTGAGGATCAGAGGACAGATAAAGTACTGCCAGTTATAAGGTGCTCTAGGGGTGATCCATGAAACTAGAGATTGGTGAACCTGATGCTGATGCCAGACAGAATAGCAGAAGCTATTCCAAAAGATAAAATTACTGACCATATGAATAAATATGGGTTAATGGGGCAAAGCCAACGTAAGTTTAGCAAGGGGAGGCCTTGCTAAACCCATTTGTTAGATTTATTTTGAAGGCGTTAATAAATATCAGTCCAAATGAAAAAAAGTTTGATTTATTGATATTAATAACCTGACGTTTTGCCCACAGGCTGTGTCAGGGGTAAAAACTGCAGGGGAAAGAGATGAAACAAACCCCTGCTAATCAACACTTCTAATCCCCAAGGCAAATCAGTGCTTCTTCCTTCAGACAGGTAGCACTTGTTCAAAGGCAGTGAAAAACAACCAAGCACAGCAGATTATTGATATCAATAAATCAGACTGCTTTCATTCAGATCAATCTGCTTCTTGGCTTCGTATTCAGTTTGTAGCAGGTCTTTGCTTCTATTTTGTGCACAGGAATGGCTCATGGCCAGCTAAATAGCACTTAGCTGGCTAATTGCTGATATTCAGCAGGAGATAGCCGGCTATGTCCTACTGAATATCCCAGTCACTGGCAACGTCATGCAACATATCCAGTTAGTTTCAGTATTCATTGGTTGACCAGCTAAATCTAACAGCCAAATAGACCTGCCTAAAAAGCAGGACTTAATGTGGTTACTATGACTTAGCCAGTCGGCCAATGAAGGCTGCCTCTCATGGAGGGCCATATTGAAGAGTGCATCTAAGTCCGATTTGGATGTCTTGAGAAGTGCATCCAAAAATCAGGAAGCAAAAAGGTCCATTTTTTTGAAATCATCAGATGTCTATCTCTTGTTTTCCAAAATGACCTATTTAGACATTTTGGCCCTTAGGATGTCTAAACTTTTTTTGGCCATTTTCAAACACAAAAACATCTAAAACCAAGCCATTTGGACATAGGTAGGGCCACCATTTATACTACACTGGCCACACAGACATACCAGTAGAACAGTGGGGCACTTTAGAAGGCACTGCTATGAAACTTCACATAAAGTGTGCTAGGTACACATCTCACCAGAACCCCTTTGCACTATATGGTAAACTCTCAAACTCAACTCTCAAACTCCCCCAAAACCTACTGTACCCATCTGACTACAACCCTGATGAGCTATATCTGCAGGTGTCAACCTATATGGCAGTACAGTAGGATTTTGGTGGGTTTTGATGGGCTCAAACTTTCCACCATAAATGTAGTGGTCAGAGTAGGATATGGGCCTGGTTACCCTCTCTACAGTTCACTATACCCCCCACCAGGCTACTCCAGATATCTGCTTACTGCTTTTACTAGGATTTCCCATACCAGGTGCTGCTATTATAGAGACAGATATGTACTGTTTTTTTCAGATCTTTGGGAATGGGAGGAGGTCAGTGTCCACGGAGGGAGTGTGGGGGTCATGACTTAATCCCGCCAGTGGTCATCTGGTCAGTTCAGGTACCTTGTTGGGCACACTTTTAAAACAGGTCTAGCTCTGGATGTCTAAATTGTATCCTGTACATCTTGGAAGTGTTTATCGCCATAGGACATCCAAAGTGCTAAGCATGCCCAAATCCCGCCCATAACATGCCTCCAACATACCTCTTAGAACTTTGGATGCACTGTGGACAAAAAGTCTAGGAAGACATCTAGGAAGCCGGCACTTGGACATTTTGGTGATTTATTTGATAAATTTGTAAACTGATGTTTTAATTTTGATTGGTAAATGTATATTTTAGTGGATTTTAATGTACTTTTAGTAAATTGTATTTTATTCATTGATTGTATAATTTTTATTGTGTGTGAATCGCCTAGAACTATGTGGTAGGGCAGTATATAAAAACAAAATTATTATTATGTCCAAGTGCTATTTAATCAGTGCTTCTTCCTTCAGACAGGTAGCACTTGTTCAAAGGCAGTGAAAAGCAACCAAGCACGGCAGATTATCATTTTGGAACGTCTTTCTTTTTTGAAAATGAGTCCCATAGTTTGAAAATCAGTCCCAGTATCTTTCCCAGAAAGTTTCCTAGATGGGGAGGCCAAGGAGGTGCCTCTTTTTGGCCTATTTTAGAAAGACAACGGATATCTAGAAATCTTTATAAAATTATCCCATACCAAGGCTAACATGAAGCCATGGAGAGTAGCATGGCTTGGGAGCAGGTGTAAATGTTTGTAGGTAAAGTATGCTTGCAGATGCCTAATTTTATAAAGTAGAGGAGTAAATTCCCAACTCTACCTGTGCTCTATTCAAAACTCATTCCTGAACACATCTGTACTAGTATAACAAACAAATACATATGTACTCGTGACCATACATAATTTTAAGGTAGGGCAATTGTATAAGCAGCATTTTACACAACTATATTGTCATATGTGCAAAAATACCTACATAAAATTACTGGATTTTCATAAAGTACCTGGATTTTCAGAAGAAATTTGAAATAATTTCTCATGAGATAATCCTATGAAAAGCAAAAAGTCATTAACACATGAGAAAATACCCTATTGTGGATTGGAAACCAAGAGAGAAACAAGCGAGGAGGTCTAAATGGTCAATTTTCTCAATGGATAAAGATAAATAGTTGACTGCTGGGACTGGTGCTTTTTACATTTTTGAATAATCTGGAACAGGAAGTAGAGTTGTGCGGGGACAGAAATCCCACCCGTCCCCGCCAGGATCCTCTCCGTCCCCACCCAATCCCGCAAGGAATTACCTCCATCCCCACCTGTCACCATAAAAAGCAGCAATTACTTCTGACAGGATCATCAATTCCACAGTTTCTTTTGTGTTTGCACTGCTATTTTCCTTGTGGAATCTCTTTGGTGGAACCCTTTTGTTTTCTGTTCAGGTAATTAACTTATAAACCCCTTCTTTTACTAAGGCTGACGTGTCCATTATATTATGGGCGAACCCTGCTTCCAAAACCTTCCATCCCCGTGGGAGTCCCGTTGGCCAGAGGGAGGTCCCCGTGGGAGTCCTGTGGGTTAGGGGGGATTCCCGTGAATCCCGTTCCCGTGCAGGAAGCAATAAGTGAGATAATAAATTTGAGGATTACACAAAATCATTCAGATCTCTCTCTCAAACAGAATATTAGCAATTAGAAAGGAATGGACAATGAAAGGGAAAAATTCTGTATTGATGATCTATGGTGCCATTCTAGTCATCCCATCTCAGAAAAGTTACAGCAGAACTAGAGAAAGTATAGAGAAGAGCTTCTAAAATAAGAAATGGGATGGCCTGTGCAAGAAGAAATGCTGAACAATTAGGGTTCTTCAGCTTGAAGAGGTATCTAATAGGAAATACAATGGAAGTCTATAAAATTATTAGTGAGTAGAATGACTAAATAAGGAGAATTTGGTTTTTAATATTAGGAGATAATCCACAAATCTAGTAGGCAGCTCATTAAATTAAATCAGAGAGAATTTTTTTCCACTCAGTGCACAATTGAGCTATAAAATTTGTTCTTGCAGGATGTGGTCAAGGCAGTTAGCATAGCTAAGTCTAAAAAGGCTTTAGACAAGCTCCCGAAAGCTAAATGTATAAATATTATTCGACTTGTGGACAAGAGTTAGTCACCACTTATCCCGAGAGTGTGCAACAAGGAATGACCTATTCTTTGGGATCCTCCCAAGTATTTGTGGCTTGGACTGACTGGGTGCTGGGCTAGATGAACTTTTGGTCTGACCCAATATGGTACATTTTCTTTTTTTATATATTTATTGTCACAGGGAAGCCCCTTTGAGCACCAGCAGTCACCCAGAAGCGCACACTGATGATAGAATAATAGCTGTGCCAACACTTCCCTGATAGTAATAAGCCTGAGCCTAAGCTTGGACTCCTAAGAAAGGAACCTATCCAGCCAGATGCCTATTTATCTTTTTCTAGGCAGGTGCCTAATAAGCCAAAGCCAGTGCAGGAAGACTCCTTTATGACAGTAAAAGGTAAACCTGCAGTCAGGTTTAAATAGGTTCTCAATTCTAAGGAAGCTTCAACCAATCAGGGAGCAGCTCACACCTGAGCCTAGCCTTAATTACCATAGCGGAGAGCAGGGTTGGAACAAGCAGGTGAAATAGAAGCCAGGGACCAAACCACACTTGCTTTGGGAACAGAATCCAGCGGGGGAATTGGAAGCAGGACAGCTTCCAGATAGAGGCTTCAAAGAACCCTGAACTGGAAAATCAGGAAGACAGTATATCTCTGTGCTCTGATATGTAATGCAAATGAATGATGAAGAGCCTATGGACTGTAATGAGAGCTATTTAGAAGATATTCCTATGGACAGTATGATGGAAGCTTAAAAGTGTTAAAGGTTTGGAAGTTTACTTCCTGAAGACAAAGCAATAGGTGTTAAAGTTATATTCCTGGTAACAAGTATTAAAGTTGCTAACCAAGCCCTAAAGCACTAGCTGTGGGATAAAGCTCTCACTAATGAGTAAAAGGACTTGATTCTTACTGCATGCTAAGTTTGTGAAATTGCAAGGCAGAAGGCATATCTTTTGCTAAGCCGTGAGAAGAATGCAAATGTGACATAACCTGCCTAAACAGAAGTGTAGTAATAGTAAACCTTTCTTGTGATAACTAGCAGTGCTCGATAGTGCTATCAGGTTTGATCCTATGACCTGGGAAAATAAAAGTCCATGAACTGTGGAAGGATGTTAGCTTAAGCTGTGAAGATTCCAGAATGGCAAAAGGCTAAGAAAGGGTTTGCTTGCCATTCTCTCAGGAGATTACTGGTCTGGACTAACTGAGATGATGCCAGAACCAAAGTGTGGTTCAACGAGAAAAGAAAGTGGCTGCGTAGAAGAAAAGATTTGTATTTTGTGGAAATAAGAAAGCATTGAATCAGTGCAGTGAACTGAAGGTGTTTTGAGCATTAGGACTCAAGTAGCTGAGAAGGTCCAGTTTTTGTGTTTTGAAATATTGCAGAGCAAGAATTTGCTCAAATAAAAACACTTGTTTAAGAGAGTTTTTAAACTATACAGTACCATACTCTTGTCACTTCCAAATATCCACTTGGTTTGGCCGTATGCCCTGTCACAATATATATATTTATTTATATTAGTGCCAAGATACTCAGACATGGGAACAATGATAAACATATCAACTTACATTTTATTATCTTATGCTGGCTTTTACAAAGCTGCGGTAGAGATTTCTACCACGGGCCAGCGTGGTAAATGCTCTGCCGCTCATAAAAGTCCTATGAGTATCAGAGCATTTACCTCGACAGCCTGTGGTAGAAACTTCTACAGTGGCTTTGGGAAAGGAGCTCTTAATAAACTGTCAGCACTACACAACTGTTCAGTACAGCACATTATACAGAGAAAGAGTAGATCCTTATTTACCGAAACATGCAAATGGTATCCAAGAAAATGTGGCAAAATGATCCAGAAACAAGTTCCAATTGTACTGGCTGCCAGCAGCAAGGCCAGTCGTAAGCAGAGCAACCAGGATGCCTGCACAGAGCCCTACACATAACTAGGTCAGCTTTGCAAATGGAAGGTGGCAATGAGCTCCAGAGCTTAACTAATCTGAGTGAAAAAATATTTCCTCCTATTTGTTTAAAAAGTATTTCCATGTAATTTCATTGGCGGCCTCCTGTACTTTGTACTTTTTGAAAGAGTGGAAAATTGATTCACTTTTACCTGTTCTACACCACTCAGGATTTTGTGGACCTCAATCCTAACCCTGCATCCTCAGCCAGCTCTTTTCCAAGCTGATGAGCCCTCACCTCTTTAGCCTTTCTACCTACGAGAGGAGTTCCATCCCCTTTATCATTTGGTTGCTCTTCTTTTGAACCTTTTCTGATTCCACTATTAGGGGCATAATCAAAACTTTAAAATATCCAAAATTGTGCCTAAGATGGCACTTGGGACATCCTAATCGCTGGGATGTTCAAGTGCCGATTTCTCTGGATCAACATTCATATATATTTTTTGAGCCCTCTCAATTACAATTTTTTCTAGAAGGAAAGGGAATAACAACTTCCAATATCTCTGAAGGGAATGTAGGATTACCCATAAAGTAAAGTAAGAAGAAGATGTAAATCTACAATTATGGATCTTGATATTATTTCTTTATAATATCTCTCACAAATGTGAATTGTTTCTCCTCAAGAATGTGGACTGATTTAGAGTGAATTTTGTTTAAATATGAAATGGATATTATCCAGGTATATTATTTCCTTTAAAAATTTGTTGAAGTTCTCTCTTTATTTCTTATACAAGTTATGTATATGTACCTATATATATAAAATGATAAATAAATTTTAAAAAAAGTGCCAATTTCTCAAAGCCATGTTTCTGGACATCTAGCAGTACTTCTTAGCCGCTGTGCATCCAGAGTTTAAAAGGGCATGTTAGGAGGCGTGCAATGGTCAGGCTTAGGGGCGGCTTAAACTTGGACTTTATGCAGTGATAATTGAAGCTTTCACAGGATGTCCTAGATGGAACTTAGACGTTTTTACTTAGACCTGTTTTAGAAGCATCTAAGTGCTACAAAGGTCCACAAACTGACCAGATTCCCCCTGTACTCACTATCCCCCTCCTACCCCACAAATGTCTGAGAAAAAAAAAAAAAGCCCAGTGCATACTTAACAGCACAATATCTTTAAAATGCTGTTCAAGATTGAATTATTCCACAGAAGAGAGTAGAACTGTTCCAGTTAGGGATACAGAAGTTTTCTACCAACACTTTGAAAAATCAGAATTATTTGGGGTGGGGGCGGAGGGGGGCATCAAGCAGCGTTAGTGTTTTAAGTCACGATAAATGACCTTTATCACAAACAGCTCTAATGCTGCAGGGCTCAAAATAGCATGGCAATATTTAAGTCACCGCTCATTGCTAAGTAATGAGATGCAAAACATGCAAATGCATGTTTTGAATCTCATTACTATGCAAATTGCCCAATGCGACTTGCAGTGATATACCACAGGTTGCGTTAGGGCCTAAAACCGATGGTAAAATAACCTCAACTCTCCTTCTCCTGTCTCTCTTTCTAAAGAGCTTTTAAAAGTTGGCAAAGAGTGTGGCACTTGGAAGAGGCCATCAAATTAAGAGGGTAAATAATTTGACCTTAAGAACTGGTTTAGTCAAAGGGTACAGACTCCAGATTGGGTAGTATTGTGCATAACAGACTTTGCTCCTAGTATATCTTGGAAATGATTTCAGCCTCTCAGATTTACAGCTTGTACACAACTTAATGCTTGCATTGTGCTAAAGAAAGCTTCCTATTGGAATTCACAAGATGAAATAAGCACAAGTGACATATCAAGTTGCACTTACTCCTAGAATACTCTCAAGAAAGCCACTGCACGCTGCTCTTTGTTCATTCAGGCTGAAGTACAGCTATAATGAGTGGAGACATCAGGAAGCATGAGCAGGAAAGATCCCTGCCCTCTGGTTAGTAAATTCCTGTGTAATGGAGCTAAAATGAATGCTACCTAAAATTAGCCAGTACCACTGGGCATCAGTTCAGGCTGCTCTAAGATTCATATACCCGGGCCTTTGTAAGTAGGAGGCAGCTTTGAAATATGTATCCTGTTAGAGCTGGAGTTAGACATAACTGGGGACTGCAAAGCCCAGGCTGTGTTGCTTTAGCTTCCAGCTGGCTTAGGCCTCTCTCTGACTGGGGGTAGTTGTCCTAGTTGCACTCCGCTAACACTATTCCCGTCATATGTGATTGTAGTATTCTGTTCGCATGATTTTTCTGTGTAGCATTCTGTAATAATTTGGCTTATTCCGTTTTCTCAATAATGGAGGGGATATTAGTGAGGGGGAGGGGAGACAGGGGTTTTGTTGATCTTTGCTCTGTTATTATTTGTGTTTATAAAATGACAATTGTACAGACTATTGTTTCTTTTTATGCTTTAATAAAATAAGTTCAATATCAAATCATAACTATTCAAGGCTTGTCCAGATGGAATCGGACGGTTTGCGGGGATGGGGACTGAGCTCGTGGGGATGGGGCAGAGACGAGGTACTCATGTATTTTCCCCTATCTGTCCCAGTGGACTCACACTCTACCTAATATACCCGGGGCAATGGGGGATTAAGTGACTTGCCCAGGTTCACAAGGAGATGCGTGGGATTTGAACCCACAACCTCAGGGTGCTGTGCCAAACACTTATACGAATTATATCAGTTGTTTGGAAAACAATTCAATGAAGATGGATTGGATTAGACATGGATGATGTTCATATGGAGGTTTATTTTTCCCTAACCTAAGGGGACTATGCTTTTTCTTTTGCACTGTATAAACCAAGGGTGACCAATCTTTATACACAGAGGGTCGCACGAAGGTTAGTACTACCCTTAGTTGGCCACAACATTACATAATATTAGAATTAGAAATGCAGAAAGCTCCATGAACCTTCTGTAATAAATAAATAAGTAAAAAATTAACTACAAACAATGGAAACAAACTGTGACAGTGGCTATTCTGGAAATATTTGTGAAATATAGTATTTAAAATCTACAAAAATCTGTTTGACGTTTTCTATATATACTTCTCATACTCTTTTGGGCTGCATAAAATTCAATGGTAGGCCACATTCAGCCCATGGGTACAGATTGCCTGCCCCTGGTATAAACTATTGTTTGATATTACCTAACAAAGATATTAGAAAAAAAAAACCCCACACACAAATATAAAATGACACTCCATAAAACCAACTCTCACTTTCTCAGCTTATACGGTTTCCCCAATACATATTACTCCAAATTTCTTTCCCAATCCTAGTCACTCTTGACTCCCAGCATCCTCTCCCCACAGTCAGCTACTACCATCCTATCCCTCAATCCTCACAGTTTGTTAATGCTTCCTCAGTTATCCCAGTGCTGGTACTGCTGTTGTGGCTTTTGCAGGATCATGTGGGCTCCTAGTGAGCTTGAGCCACATGGAATCCAGACCCCTTTACCGTTCACACTGTCTTGTGAAAACAGAATGGGAGTTCATCTGTTTTGTAACTCAAAACTCACCAAGAGCCATAATTCTGAAGAAAGAGAGCTATGGTTCTACAGGCAGTGCCAACAGCTATTATCCAGTTGAGTTGGAGGGGGGGGGGAAGTGAATTTTGAGGGAAGAGAATCAGGGAGCCACACCTAGGCTCAAGGTAGACTATCAATGGCCCCTGGGACTTGCACTAAAGGACATAGACCTATATGATTTATTGTTACTCTCTACATTGTCTGCCCTTTGCTTTTCTAGTGAATGCATAGTTGACTGTATTTTCCAATGTAATTATCATGTATAATGCTCTGTAACTTCTGTGAGTTGTTTGTTGAAATCTCTATGATCTATTGATTTTATACTGTACTAGACTTTAAGCCCGTTACATTAACAGGTGCTAGAATAGATGTGTGTGTCTGTCTTTCTTTCTTTCTGTCTCTCTCTTTCCTCTGCCGTCTTCCACCACCCCTTGCCTGCTCCCCCTGTCCAGCAATAGCCCTTTTCCCTTCCTTTTACCTCCCCCTTGTCTAGCAGCACCCCTTTCACTGCTTCCCCTGTCCAGCAGCAGCCATTCTCCCTCTTGTTTTACCTCTCCCCTGTCCAGAAGCAGCCCTTCTTCCTTCGTTTTACCTCCCCCCCCATACAGCAGCACCCCTTCCCTGCTTCCCCTGTCCAGCAGCACCTCTTCTCTGCTCCCCCTGTCCAGCAGCAGCCCTTCTTCCCTGCTCTCCCTTGTCCAGCAGCAGCCCTTCTTCCTTCGTTTTATCTTCCCCCCCTGTCCAGCAGCACCCCTTCCCTGCTCCCCCTGTCCAGCAGCACCCCTTCTCCCTTCCTTTTACCTTCCCCTTGTCCAGCAGAACCTCTTATTTGATCCTCCTGTCCAGCAGTAGGCCTTCTCCTTTCCATGCTCCCCCCGTCCAGCAGCCACTAGCCTGGGCAGCCTCAGGGCTTTTGCTAGGCCAGCCCACCTCACATTATCGAAGTGGACCAGCCTAGCAAATGCCCCACGGCTGCTGCGTTTGCTAGTCCGGGGGTGAGAAGAGGCGTCCCGGCAGCGGCAGCGCAGGAGTCAAACCGCCAACGCTGCTCAAGCCATCCCATGCCCCACAAGCCATCACAAGCCGCCCCATGCCCCACAAGCCATCACAAGCTGCCCCATGCGCCTCCAATCAAATTTGGCACAGAGGTACACATCACGGCGGCAGGGTTCACAACCTCCTAAGTGCGCATGCGTGCTTAGGGTTTTATTATAGAGGATATAATAATTACAAGTGCTTAGCTTGCAGGAAAATGCAGTCCTAGCATGTCCTACCATGTTATGATTTTAAAGTGGCCAAACAGGTTGAAAAGATGACAGAGAAAGCCAGAAAGATGCTTGGGTGCATAAGGAGAGGAATGGCTAGTAGGAAAAAAGGAGATATTGATGTCCCTAAGACTCTAGTGAGACCTTATTTAGAATATTATTTACAATGCTGGAGGCTGCACCTTCAAAAAGATATAAAAAGATGGAGTCGGTCCAGAGGAAGGCTACTAAAATGGTCAGTGGTCTTTGTAATAAGGCGTATGGGGACAGACTTAAAGATCTCAATCTGTATACTTTGGAGGAAAGGCGGGAGAGGGGAGATATGATAGCGATGTTTAAATACCTACGTGGCATAAATACGCATGAGGTGAGTCTTTTTTGATTGAAAGGAAACTAGAGAGTGAGAGGGCAGAGGATGAAGTTAAGTGGTGATAGGCTCAGGAGTAATCTAAGGAAATACTTTTTTTACAGAAATGGTGGTAGATGCATGGAACAGTCTCCTGGTGGAGACAAAGACTGTGTCTGAATTCAAGAAAATGTGGGACAGGCACATGGGATCTCTTGGGGGAAAGGAGGAGATAGTTGATGCTGCGGATGGGCAGACAATGGGTCATTTAGACTTTATCTAACATTATGGGCTCCTTTTACAAAGGCGTGTTAGGGCCTTAACGCGCGGAATAGCGCACGCTACAATGCCTTGCGTGCTAGTGCACCTTCGTAAAAGAAACCCTATGCTTCTAGTATGGCAGAAGGATGCTTATGCTGGTTTAAAAGTAAGAAATCATAGTTATAGAATGAATGTGCAGTTCTATAGCAAGTTATTGAAGCTTTTAGAATTTGTTATATGCTCTTATTTTCAATCCACTAATACTTCCCCATATCCAACCATTTCATTTCACCCAATGGTCTTTCCAGGCATTCAGGTCTCAAAATGAATAAGGGTTGGAAGAGAAGTATCTTTTGGGAATGCCACTCTTTGGGTCAGTAGATGACTGGTTACCATACAGTAGTCAGGCCCTCTTCCATGGGCCTTAAGAAAGGCCCAGAAAACATCCCAAAATGTTGCTAATTTACAATACCTTTTACTAAAAAAATACAAAAACAAAAAAAACCCAGCTTAGAAATCGCTACTGAGTCAAATTGTTGGGGTTCCATCAGCAGCAAATTTAGCAAAATTTATTGTGGATCCTGCTGACCCTTACCATGTCAAGATCCTGGGAAACCCTGCGCTTGCGAAGCTCCTCCATCCTCTCACACACGTCAGTGAAGCAAGTGTTGTAGTAGTCTGCGTACTGCTGAGCAAGGTCATCAATATTCCCAAGTGAACCATCCTGAAAATCAAGGAGAAGAACAGTAGTTAGTACAGCTACAGAGGAATCGTAAGAAAGGCAACTTCAGTAACACGGCCTCCCTTGTCCACAATCCTGTCCTCACTGGGCCACCATCCTTCATATGAGGCTGAAGGAAAAGTGAAAAAACAAAGGGGTATTATTCACCTATGTAAATTATTTAGCCTAATTCCATTTGGCCAAAACTAAGAAGAACATATCATTGACTAAATGATTTTGCATGGTTTATCACTTTTTACTGAAAGAGCTCTTGCCAAGTTTTGATTGTATGCGCCAAAGATCTGGCTTTAAAACCTATTTTGCAAACAGGCAGAAATACAATGAGACATTTTCCCAAACTGATTCTTGAAGCAACAGCTTTACATTTTACACAGTTTCTACTCAAGAAGGAACACATCACGAGACTTTATTAAAAAGCTATAAAATGGCCCCAGATAGGAATGTTAAAAAGTTGCAAGTGTACATCTAGGTGAAGTGGCAAAATTGTTTTCACTTGTCCTGTACCAAGACAGTGAAACAATCATCCTCTAAAAACAAGGTCAGAATAACAGACCCAGCAAAATACATTCAGAAACAATCTGAACTATGTCTCAACTTGTTTCTAAAAACAAAGATAGTGAAGGAGGTGGAGCTCTTCTTGTTGAAGCACAGCACCAATTGTGGCTGAAATCTCAAAGGTCCTTTTGTCCTTTGATAGACAATCTGGATTTGCAAAAAGCAAGAAAGCCCATTTTACACAGAACATTGCGACTGGCATTTAGACATCCAGGTCAGAGTGGTGCTCAATTCCAAAAGGCTCTGCTGAACTATAAAAATACACATGTGGGAAGTGCACGTGTATTAGCTGACATGCATGACAGAAGCAGCCATTTTGCAGATATACAATATACAGTGAATTCTCTTTATCTGCATGTTCTGTACACACAGATTCACTTATTCACACAAAGCAAAAAAAAAAATACAGTACAGTATAACCCATTTTCGCTATTCATGGGCCTTTTTGCTTATTTATGGTTATGAACAGTGGGCTTGATTCTGTATAGGACGCCAGTCTCGGTGGCTGAGAATCACGTGTCAATCACGCACTGGCATCCGATACAGAATCACATCTACGTTAAGGAAGAGACGCCTTACTCCCCAATTCTCTAACCAGCATCCATGTCAACTAGCATCAGTTAGAGAATTGCACCTGCCTGATCACAAAGACAGGTGGCTCAGCTACCTATCTTTGCCAAAGGATCCCTTGCCATCAGCTGAAATCCCCAATCAGCGGAGCAGCTTCGGGGAGTCTTGCCAGCTCAGCTAATTGGGGGAAATTCTCCTTCCACAATAAGCTCAGCTGGCTGCAGCAGGCAGAGGACCCAACCACAAAATTGGCAGGAGGAATGCCCACTCCCTCCTGCCATTGAGCCCCCTCGACACCCCACCCTGACACCTGTAGAGTAAATCCAGCAAAAGGGATGCCCACTCCCTCCTGTCAGCAGGCCTTCCCCTTCTCAGTGCATTCTGGGATGCACTGAGAGGGGCCTAAGATTCCGATTGGCCCATATACCAAAGGAGTGGGGGGTGTCAGGATGGGTTATTGAGGGTTCAGGGTGAGGTGTTGGGGGCCTGGCAGCAGGAGGGAGTGGGGTAAGGTGTTGGGATGTGTCAGGCAGAAAAGAATGGGCACCCCTCCTGCCGATCTCAGATGTTGGGAGTGTCAGGCAGGAAGGAGTGGGCATCCCCCCTGCCGATCTCAGGGGTGGGTGTTGGGGGGTTCTCTGCCCGCCGCAGCCAGCTGAGCTGATCGCAGCAGGGGAAATCCCCCCCCGATCAGCTCAGCTGGCAAGACTCCCCGAAGTCCTGGTTTCGGGGAGTCCTGTCAGCTCAGTTTATTGGGGATTCCTGTGCCGCAATCAGCTCAGCCAGCTGTGGCATCTACTTTTATGATTGGGAAATGTAGGCCAGCATTTTGCAGGCCTACATTTCAGGCATCTGTTATGGGTCCTGCTTTGGGCACACGTAAGTGTCCCTAAGAGTCTCCATAGACCTGTAACAGACGCCTACAATATAGGCGTCCTTCCTCACCCAAGTGGTTTTTTTTTTAGAAAATGTGCATCCCAATTGGCTGCCTAATGGCGATACAATAACCGCTGGCTAAAATCGGGACACATGGATAGATAATCAGACCCAGTGTGTTCCCATGAGGATGGAAATATTAATAAAGCTGTGCATGAGAATTATTACAACAAAAGATTGTTTTTACAAAAAAAAAAAAAGGTATAAAATACATTTATAAAATGCAGAATATAAGCAAGCTTGTTCTTTACTTGAAGGGTACACTAAATGATGAATGTATGGTGTTAGGAAGCAAAAGTGTACAGTAATAGAGTCACACAGGAACCTAACCCCCTTTTTCCCACTGGATCAATGGTTCTGTATTTGCATTTTTGGTATTCACCTAATCCCAGTGAATAGCAAGAACACACTGTATGTTGAATAAGAAGCAGTACAACCCGGCGGTTTCGACGTGCAAGTGTCAGCATTTCCCTATGCAAGCAGTGATTTTGCAACTTTCACATGTAGCTGCCTTATTTTATAAACCCAGCTGTGTAAATGCAGCCAGTTAATTGAGGCTGCAATTTTTATTTTTCTTCATTTTGGAGGCAGAAATAAATAATGCAGAATTGTGTAGATTGACTCTCTTAATCTTGGCCTCAGCAAGTATAAAAGCCTCAGCTGGTATAAAAGCTGGTGGGGAATTATTTTTTTTCACATAAACGTAGATGCCCTTTGTAGTATTGGGAATATAAGTGCCCAAGGTCCTTTAAACTACATCCCAACCATTCCCCCTTGCAATCTCCATCTGCTCTGAATGTAAATAGCAGCTTTCTGAATCTTCCATTTATAGGTGTAAATGCCGCTATTTATAAGTGGAGAGGCTTTTAAAAAGCACAGTTACTTACCGTAACAGGTGTTATCCAGGGACAGCAGGCAGATATTCTTGACTGATGGGTGACGGCACCGACGGAGCCCCGGTACGGACAATTTTAGAGTGATTGCACTCTAAGAACTTTAGAAAGTTCTAGCTCGGCCGCACCGCGCACGCGCGAGTGCCTTCCCGCCCGACAGAGGCGCGCGGTCCCTCAGTTAGTATAAGCCAGCTAAGAAGCCAACCCGGGGAGGTGGGTGGGACGCAAGAATATCTGCCTGCTGTCCCTGGATAACACCTGTTACGGTAAGTAACTGTGCTTTATCCCAGGACAAGCAGGCAGCATATTCTTGACTGATGGGTGACCTCCAAGCTAACAAAAAGAGGGATGGAGGGAAGGTTGGCCATTAGGAAAACAAATTTTGCAAAACAGATTGGCCGAAGTGTCCATCCCGTCTGGAAAAAGCATCCAGACAATAATGAGATGTAAAAGTGTGAACTGAGGACCAAGTAGCAGCCTTGCAGATTTCCTCAATAGAAGTGGAGCGGAGGAAAGCTACAGATGCTGCCATTGCTCTGACTCTATGAGCCGTGACAGAACCTTCCAGTGTCAGTCCGGTCTGAGCATAACAGAATGAAATGCACGCTGCCAGCCAATTAGACAACGTACGTTTAGAAACGGGACGTCCCAATTTATTTGGATCAAAGGACAGAAAAAGTTGAGGAACTGATCTGTGGGGTTTCGTACGCTCTAGATAGTAAGCCAGAGCCCTTTTACAATCCAAAGTGTGTAGAGCTTGTTCTCCAGAATGAGAATGAGGTTTTGGAAAGAAAACAGGGAGAACAATGGATTGGTTGAGATGGAATTCAGATACAACCTTAGGGAGAAACTTTGGATGTGTACGCAGAACCACCTTGTCATGGTGAAAAACCGTAAAGGGAGGATCTGCGACCAGTGCATGAAGCTCACTGACCCTCCTGGCAGAGGTAAGGGCAATAAGGAAAAGCACCTTCCAAGTAAGAAACTTGAAAGGAGAGGTAGCCAAGGGTTCAAATGGAGGCTTCATTAAAGCAGAAAGAACCACATTGAGATCCCAGATAACAGGAGGGGCTTTAAGAGGTGGTTTCACGTTGAAAAGCCCACGCATGAACCTGGACACCAGGGGATGAGCTGAGAGAAGTTTTCCATGGACTGGCTCATGAAAAGCTGAAATGGCACTGAGGTGGACTCTGATGGACGAAGACTTAAGGCCAGAGTCAGACAAAGAGAGCAAATAGTCCAACAACGTCTCCACTGCCAGGGAAGTGGGATCAAGATGATGAAGAAGACACCAGGAGGAAAATCTCGTCCACTTCTGATGGTAACATTGCAGAGTGGTTGGTTTCCTGGAGGCATCCAGAATGGAACGAACAGGCTGAGATAAGAGAGTATCATGAGATGTCAGCCCGAGAGATACCAAGCTGTCAGGTGTAGAGACTGGAGGTTGGGATGAAGGAGGGTTTCCTGCTGTTGCGTAAGCAGAGAAGGAAACAGAGGAAGAAGAAAAGGTTCCCTGGAACTGAGTTGAAGTAGAAGGGAGAACCAATGTTGCCTGGGCCACCTCGGAGCAATCAGAATCATGGTGGCTCGTTCCCTCTTGAGCTTGAATAAGGTTCTCAACATTAGAGGCAGAGGAGGGAAGGCGTACAGGAACAGATTCGACCAGTCGAGGAGAAAAGCATCCGCTGTCAGACGGTGAGGAGAGTAAAGTCTGGAGCAGAAGAGGGGCAGCTGGTGATTGTGAGGAGCTGCAAAGAGGTCTATCTGAGGAGTGCCCCATTGAGTGAAGATAGACTGCAGAGTTATAGGATCGAGTGTCCACTCGTGAGGCTGGAGAATTCTGCTGAGTTTGTCCGCTAAAGAATTCTGTGTTCCCTGAATGTAGATAGCTTTCAGGAAGAGATGGTGATCTATGGCCCAATTCCAGATCTTTTGGGCTTCTTGGCATAGAAGGCGAGAGCCTGTCCCACCCTGTTTGTTGATGTAGTACATCGCAACTTGATTGTCTGTGCACAACAAGAGGACCTGAGGAAAGAGAAGATGTTGGAAAGCCTTGAGGGCATAAAACATCGCTCTGAGTTCCAGGAAATTGATTTGATGCTTCTTTTCCTGGGCTGTCCAAAGACCTTGAGTCTGGAACTCGTTCAAGTGAGCTCCCCATGCATAAAGAGAGGCGTCGGTGGTGATAACCAGGTGATGAGGGGGCTGATGGAACAGAAGACCTCTGGATAGATTTGAGGATACCAACCACCATTGAAGAGACTGACGAAGAGATGATGTCACAGATATGTGTCGTGAGCAAGGATCCGTCGCTTGGGACCACTGAGTAGCAAGGGTCCATTGAGGAGTGCGTAGGTGAAGACGTGCGAGGGGCGTGACATGAACTGTAGACGCCATGTGCCCCAAGAGTACCATCATTTGCCTGGCTGAGATGGAAGGCAGTGAAAGTACCTGTTGACATAGAGACTGAAGGGTCTGAAGACGATTGGATGGTAGGAAAGCTTTCATGAGGAGTGTGTCCAGGATCGCTCCAATGAATTGAAGTCTCTGAGTAGGGATGAGATGAGATTTGGGTAGATTGATCTCGAACCCCAGAATTTGTAGAAACAAGATGGTTTGGTTGGTGGCCAGAAGAACTGCTTGAGCGGATGTGGCCTTGATTAACCAGTCGTCCAGGTAAGGGAAGACCTGGAAGTGATGAGAGCGTAGAAATGCCGCTACCACAATGAGACACTTGGTGAAGACCCTTGGAGAGGAGGCAAGGCCGAAGGGCAGCACCTTGTATTGGTAATGAGAATGATTGATCATGAAGCGTAGGTACTGTCTGGAAGCCAGATTTACTGGTATGTGAGTGTACGCTTCTTTGAGATCGAGGGAACATAGCCAGTCGCCTTGATTGAGAAGAGGATAAAGAGTGGCCAGAGAAAGCATCTTGAACTTTTCTTTGACCAAATATTTGTTGAGATCGCGGAGATCTAGAATGGGTCTGAGATCTCCTGTTTTTTTGGGGACTAAAAAATATCGGGAGTAGAACCCCTGCCCCTGCTGGTCTAGGGGAACTTCTTCTATGGCATTTAGAAGAAGGAGGGATTGAACCTCTTGGAGAAGAAGGGTTAATTGAGGACTGGAAGCAGACTCTTTTGGTTGACTTGGAGGAGGTAGTGACTGAAAGTTGAGAGAGTAGCCGTGGCGGATGATGTTGAGGACCCACTGGTCTGACGTGATAAGTTCCCAACGGCTTATGAAATAAGTAAGGCGTCCTCCTATAGGTTGTGGAAGTTGGGTAGAAGGAACAAAACTGGCTATGTTCTGGAGAATTAAGTCAAAAGGGTTGTGTAGACTTTTGCACTGGTGCAGGTTTTACCTGTTGTTGTTGCTGAGGCTGTCTAGCAGCCGGCCTTTGTTGTCTCTGGCGTCGTTGCTGGGGAGCAGCTTGAGGCAGAGGACGAGCCACAAATCTACGCTGGTAGGAGGATTGTGGACGAAAAGGTCTGGTTGTTGGCGGCTTCTTAGACTTAAGAAGTGTATCCCATCTAGTCTCATGAGCCGATAACTTTTGAGTGGTGGAGTCCATGGAATCTCCAAACAACTCATCCCCTAGGCAAGGTGCATTGGCTAGCCGATCCTGATGGTTAACATCGAGTTCAGAAACCCTAAGCCAGGCCAGCCGTCTCATTGCCACTGAGATGGCTGTAGCCCTAGAGGTCAGCTCGAAGGTGTCATAAATGGATCTAACCATGAATTTCCGGAGCTGGAAAAGCGAAGAACAAGTTTGGTGAAAAACCGACTTTTTCCGATCAGGGAGATATTTCTCAAAAGCAGAGATATTCTGAATAAGCTGCTTTAAGTAGAAGGAGAAATGGAATGCATAATTCCCTGATCGATTCGCCAACATTGCATTTTGGTATAGTCGTTTCCCAAACTTGTCCATAGACTTTCCCTCTCTGCCAGGAGGGACAGAAGCATACACACTAGCCCCCTTGGACTTTTTGAGGGTGGATTCGACCAAAAGGGACTCATGATGTAACTGGGGTTTATCAAACCCAGGGATAGGAAGGACTCTGTATAGAGAGTCTAATTTTCGGGGAGCCCCAGGAATGGTGAGGGGAGATTCCAAATTTTTATAGAACGTCTCTCTCAAGATATCATGGAGAGGTAACTTAAGGTATTCCTTTGGAGGCTGATCAAAATCCAGAGCATCAAGAAAAGCTTTGGATTTCTGTGACTCAGCCTCCAAAGGAATAGAGAGAGAGTCACACATTTCCTTTAAAAAGGAAGAAAAAGAAGATACTTCTGGTTTAGAGGAGGGCCCCAAGGCAGAGGTGTCCTCTTCACCAGAAGAACATTCTCCCTCAGAAAGGAGAGGGTCTTCTGAGTCGCCCCACAAGTCAGGGTCTTGAACTTGGAAGCTCCGGTCCCGAGAATCCGGCGTGGAAGACTGTAAGTGATGGGATTTTCTATGAGATTTCCCTGACCTGCCTGACTCGGTACCGGGGGATGTGACTGTATGCACCGGTGCCGAAGTCTGAACAGCTTGATGGTGGGATCTCGGCTCCGGTGCAAGAATCGGCATGGAGACAGAGGAAACAGACTGTACCGGTACCGACGAAGTGGAAGTTGACAAAGTAGGACGATCCACTGTCGGTACCGGCGGCTCAGACCGGACTGGTACCGGAAGACTCGGTACCAGGAGTGAAGGCAGAATGTGCTCTAACTGTTCTTTAAGTTGTAATTTTAGAACAGCAGCAATACGGTCTTCGAGAGAAGGCACCGGTACCGCCTTTTTCTTTTGCGGTACCTGCGGTGCCGCTCTACGCTCCGAGGATGAGGAACCCGATGTAGAGGGGCTCACCTCTATTGGAGCGGAGCGCTTCCGTGAGCGCCTCGAGGTCTGCAGGATTGGGCTCGCTGCTATTGAGACCGGAGGACGCTCCAACGGGGAAGGCTTCTTAGCCGGCTTACCTGGAGGAGCCGACACCGACGCGGTATCGCGTGGTGTCGACGATGTGGGTGCCGACTGAGCCGGAGTCGAAGTCGGTGCCGGAGTGGTATCGGACATCTCGGTGCCGAAAAGAAGTTTTTGTTGAATCTCTCTATTTTTAAGAGTTCTTTTCTTTAGAGTCGCACAGCGGGTGCAGGTAGACGATTGATGGTCCGGGCCAAGGCACTGTAGACACCAATTATGTGGGTCAGACAGTGAAATTGGCCGTGCACACCGCTGGCACTTTTTAAACCCGGGTTGAGGGGGCATGAATGTGAAGACGGCTTCAGCCAAATCGAAGGCCGAGGCTTCGATAGTGGCAGTAGGCCCCGCCGGGGCGAAACCGAAAAAAGAAAGAAAACTAAATCAGTTTTTTTTTTTTTTTTTTTTTTAAGAAAGAAAGTAAAATAAAATGAAGGAAATAAACCTTCTAAAGACGTTTACGCGAGCGGGAAGGCGAAAAATGGAAAAAGTTTTCAACAGCCGTTGAAACGTGCGACTTCTTAGCTCCGCGGAAACTAAGAAACTGAGGGACCGCGCGCCTCTGTCGGGCGGGAAGGCACTCGCGCGTGCGCGGTGCGGCCGAGCTAGAACTTTCTAAAGTTCTTAGAGTGCAATCACTCTAAAATTGTCCGTACCGGGGCTCCGTCGGTGCCGTCACCCATCAGTCAAGAATATGCTGCCTGCTTGTCCTGGGATAATGACTCTTATGGTGTGGGGACCAGGAGGAAAAAAGTAAGAGAGACAGAAAATCAGATTTATTGTGGGGTGAACCAAAGAGATTCACCCTGGTAATTTGGGTTTTTTTCTGTGGAGATGACCTTCTGCAAACTGTCACAGGTAACAGGATGCATGCCAACAGCATGTCTACCTTTCTCTGTGGGGAAAAAGGGTGAAACTGGAAGCAAGGCCGGGACAGGTCAGAGAAAGTAAGCATGGGGACTTGGCTTTGAAATCCCTGAGCCTGCTTTCTGCCACTTTCTTTTGCCTACTTTGCACCTGTACAGTGTATAGGGTAAAGACTCTTTCCTGGCAGCACCCACCCACTATTTTCAAAGGGAAACCACAGGGAGTTGACCTCTGTAAAGCAGCTTGCAAGCCCAGGGATACAAGGTTCCCACAGCACTGAATCACCGGATGGGAGGTCGAAGATTACAGAAAAAAAAATTCTTATGTCCTCAATTTTTAATACACTAATACAAGCTGGAATCTTCAAGATATTCATTTGCTTCTCCTTGAGTTTGTTAAATCCACTTTTGGTCATATTCTTAGCTTTCTTTACTTCATTGCGAGTATTTTATATATCCATATATGGCTGGATACCATCAAGAATGACCCAGGAATGAACATCAAGCCATTGAAAGAAGCCGTGGAAAACAAGGAAGCATTGTGAGGAAGCCCTACAGAGTATCCAAGAGTTGGACACAACTGAATGGATAGCAGTAGTTTATATATCTAAACTCATATACATATTCCCCTTATACTTTCACATTGTTGTGGGAAAGAAAGACGAATTTGATTTAATATCGCCTATTCAGAGTGTTTACAGTCTGCTGTAGATTCAGTAAATGGCACTGAAAAATGATGTCCCCCCCCAAAAAAAAAAAAAATCCACAAGGAATGTTATTCTATAAATAACACTCTGGGTTGAGCAAGTGTAGACGAAGGGCTCTGGGTTGAGCAAGTGTAGACGAAGGTCACAATACGTCTAAGGACCAAAGAGCCAAAAGCACAACAGGCTGTCCAAATATGGAGCAATTAAGCAGAACTTTATTGTTGGACCCGACACGGGCCATGTTTTGGCGCAAACCGCCTGCATCAGGGATCAAACGGTGTGAAAACATGCATATATACAAGAGACAGTTCCACCATTAGAAATCGACTTTTTTCTTGAAGTCGGTACCGCTGGAGTTGTGCGCCATTTATAAAATAGTGCTTGGAGCCAATTTCTGCACCAAAGTTGAGGTGTCAGGATTTACACCAACTGAAACCTGGTAAAAATCCTGGCGCACAAGTTAGACAAGTTCCTGTTGAACCAGAACGTACGCAGGTAGGGCTAGTCTCAGTTAGGGCGCTGGTCTTTGACCAGAACGCCGCCAAGTGAGCGGACTGCTGGGCACGATGAGCCACTGGTCAGACCCAATAGCGGCAATTTTTATGTTCTTATGTGTGGATCCCCAGTATTCAGTAATGCTGCGTGCATCTTTAGTGAATGCCTCTGACCCGACCACACCCCCTTTTGACTTGTGTGCTGATTTGCACATGGATCTTTATAAAATAGCATCGTACTATTACTACTATTTATCACTTACATAGTGCTGAAAGGCATATGCAGCGCTGTGCATTGTAACATTTAAGAAATGGTCCCTGCTCAGAAGAGATTACAATCTAACTTGGACAGACAGACATGACATATAGGGTTAAGGATGCAGAAGCCAAGGCAAGAGGAGTTAGGAGTTGAGGATGCAGAAGCCAAGGCAAGAGGAGTTAGGAATTGAAAGCAGTCTTCAAGAGGTAGGCTTTTAACTTGGACTTGAACACTGCCAGAGACAGAGCCCACCATAGGGATTTGGGCAGTTTGTTCCAAGTATATGATGCAGCAAGATAGAAGGGACAGAGTCTGGAGTTGGCAGAGGAGGAGAAGGGCACAGATAGGAGGGACCCATCAGCTGAGCGGAGCTTGCGGGGAGGGGGAACAAAATAATTCTAATGACTTTTCCTTCATCTTCAAAAACACTAGATGAAATTGTTGACTGGTTATCTTTGAACAGATTAAAAATTAATTCACAGAAATCATCAACTATGATCTTCTCTTCAACTAAATGCATACCGAACCTTCCAAGTTTTAGTTTGAAAGGAACTCCTCTGCTGTACTCGTCATCAAATAAGATCCTAGGTGTCACGTTTGATACCTCATTTACATATATCTAGTGTAGTTTCCTCTTCCTTCTTAAAGCTTCAACAGCTTTGTTCTCTCGGATCAAGGCGCAACTCATTACGGATTCTCTTACACTCTTTGGTTATTTCCAGGCTGGATTACTGTAATTCTTTATTAATTGGACTCCTTCAGTACCAACTTCGTTATCTTCAGCTTGTACAAAATACAGCACTCCAGCTCCTCTATTGTTGTTCAAAATATGATCATATTACTCCTTTACTGAAATCCGAACACATGCTTCTGATTAATTAATTACAAAATACCATTCAAATATAACATCCTTACTTTTCAGATCCAGTCTTCTGGGCTCCCCCTATTCTGGTCTAATTATTCAATCCCTTATTTACCCAAAAGGTATTTTTGCTCTTTCCATCAACACCTGCTGTCTTTGCCTTCTTTCATAGAAACATGATGGCAGATAAAGGCCAAATGGCCCCTCTGCAGTAACCATTTTCTCTTTCTCTCTCCGAGAGATCCCATGTGCCTATCCCTGGACCTTTTGAATTCAGACACAGTCTCTATCTCCACTACCTCTTCCGGAAGACTGTTCCATGCATCTACCACCCTTTCTGTGAAAAAGTATTGCCTTAGATTATTCCGGAGCCTATCACCTTTAAACTTCATCCTATGCCCTCTTATTGCAGTTTCCTTTCAAATGAAAGAGACTCGATTCATACACATTTACATTACCTAGGTATTTAAATCTCTCTATCATTTCACACAGATATTTCTGGATATTAACTAGGATTCTAGCTTTTCAGTTATGACTCCTACACTTTGGAACTCTCTACCATTATACGTAAGATCAGAAAAATCTCTCAAGTCCTTCAAATCACAATTAAAAGCCTACTGATTTAAAATGCCATTTGACACAAGTTCCTTATAGTTTCTCTTTTTTATTTTTACTTCAACTGACATTTACGTTACTTCTTCTGTTCCTTTTCTTTTTTTTCTCTCTCTCATCACTTCAGCTTTTGTTATTTTCCTGCTTGTTCTTTTCCCGATTATATTGTAAACCCTTCCGCCCTTGTCCGCCTATTTGTGTCCAGTTTGTTAACTAGTCTTGATCTCCCTACCTTGTCTGTCCTTATCAATTTTTTACTTTTGCCCATTGTTTTTATTCTTGTAAACTGCTTCAGCTTAACTTTTTTTGTTGTTGTTAAAAATTGCAGTATATCAAATAAAATAATTGTATAACTGTAAGTGAAGAGAGATAAAGAGCAGCAGCTGAGTGAATGCATCTGTAGATCAGCAAGAGAAGTTTGAACTGTATTTAGAAACGGATGGAAAGTCAATGAAGATGCACATGAAAAAAAAACCCAAAATCTGTCAAATTAATGCCAGTAATTGGTTGTTAGCATCCAATTATTGGCTCTAATTGTCTCACTGGCCAATTTAGATGCAAGTGCATCTCAGCATAGTGCATAAATATGCACATGTAAATTTGCATACTAGTTATAGAATCCAAGGGTCTACATTCAGATTGATAAACACTGAAATAATGACTCATTGGGGTCAACACTGGCCCTAGCCAGTTTCCTCATATTCAAAATGAAGAGATAGGATAAAAAATATCCCATCCGGAATTACAGAAACTTTGTACTGAAAAGAGGGAGTCTAAAGATTTGGTTTACCTATCGAATTAATTATGTAAGAATATATAGGGGCAGATATTCAATATACAAAATAATGCAAAGTGCACTTACACATGCAAAGTTCACATAAGTGCACAGGCTTCATTATAGAACTATTTTGTGTGCATTGTGGCAGTGCTGCTGACTGATGAAGACGTGCAGCTCCATTCCCAATTAAGAGTCAAGGTAATCCCCTTTTGAAGGTGCTTTAAAAGCTTCCTCTTTTTTTATAGTTGGGTCTTTATCTGTTACAGTATGCACAGTTAACCCTTTAATTGGCAGCTGGTGAAACAGCTGGACATAGCGGAAAAACACCGAATCAGAATCCACTCTTTCGCAGACAACTTACAACTCTATTTCCCCCTAGGCCAACACCAAGACACACAAATCAATAATCTCCAGACTTGCTTAACTGAAATAAAGACCTGGATGAGCAAGAAACATCGTTATTCACATTGTCAAACGTGACTCGGACAAGAGGTCATGGACTGAAACTAAGGGGCAACAGGCCCAGAACAAATGTCAGGAAGTTCTTTTTCACACAGCGAGTGGTGGACGCTTAGAATGCTCTCCCAGAGGAGGTTGTGACGGAGACCACCATTCTAGGATTCAAGGGCAAATTGGATGCACACCTTCTTGCAAATCACATTGAGGATACGGGTAAACAAGGTCTTCATCAGGGAACACCTAGCTTAGCCTCTGCGTGTGCGGGTCGCCAGACTAGATGGACCTAAGGTCTGATCCGGTGAAGGCATTTCTAATCTAATCTAATCTAAACCTTAGGTTTGTATACCACATCATCTCTACATTCGTAAAGCTCGACACGGTTAACAAGAGTTAGGGTAGAAAGGAACTCCAGTGGAGGGAAGAGGCAAAATGAAGAGAAAATTTAGAGGACTAGAATAACCAGAGAGGGAGGAGGAGTTACATTTTTGAGAATAACCAGGTTTTCAGATGTTTACGGAAGAGTTGGAGGGAGCTCAGATTCCTAAGAGGGGAGGTAAGGTTGTTCCAGAGCTGAGTGATTCTGAAAGGAAGGGAAGAAACTAGTTTTCCTACAAGTGAAACACCTTTTAGAGAGGGAAAGGAAAGTTTCAGGTTTTGGGTGGATCTGGCAGAATTGGGGTTAGAGGAGTTTCAAGAAAGAGGAATGAAGGGAGGGAGAATACCGTGTAGGATCTTGAAAGTGAGGCAGGCACATTTGAAGTGGACTCTGGAGATAATCGGAAGCCAGTGGAGCTTGGATAAAAGCGGTGAGACGTGGTCAAATTTGCTTTTTGCGAAGATAAGCTTAGCAGCAGTATTCTGAATCCGCTGGAGTCTTTGAAGGTTTTTCTTTGTTAGGCTAAGGTAGATAGAGTTGCAGTAGTCCAGTCTGGAAAGGATGGTGGATTGGACAAGGACGGCAAAGTGTTTTTGGTGGAAACAGGATCTCACTTTTCTCAGCATGTGAAGGCTGAAGAAACATTTTTTTACTAGGGAGTTGAGGTGGTCGTTGAAGGAAAGTGTAGAGTCAATGATGACGCCCAGAACTTTACTAGAATATTCAAGATGCATAGTGGGGCCACTCGCTGTGTGCTTTGACCGTCTCTTCCTGCACTAAATTCGGGCCTTACCAATCAGGAGCTGCGTGTCAAAACAGCTTCTGATTGGTAAGGCCCGACTTAGTGCAGGAAGAGGCGGTCAAAGCACACACCGAGTGATTTCCTGCACTTGCCGGCACTCTGGCTGCTCTCTCCTGCCTCTCCAGCTGTCCTCTCCTTGTCGGCGGTTCGCGGTCAGAAAATACCGCGAATGACCGGGATCGCGAACCGCCGACCGCGAACGACCGGGGGAACACTGTATTTCATCCTGGGAGCAGAGGGACCTGTTTGGCACGTAGAGAGAAAACTTGGTTGTCATGTAGCCTGGCACCATGTTGTGTAAGGATTTGAACGCTAGCAGCGGGCCCTTGAAGAAACAACCACACGATTGGAAAACATGCTTTTAAAAATTATTTAGGCATACATTAAGTCATAATGAAAGCAATGTCCAAAAGCCACTTACTCAGGTAAACGAACTTTTTGAAAATTGCCTACTATGCTTGCAGTAAAGTTTGAGTTTGCGTGGCTGTCAGGATCTGTTGTTTTGCTTTGACTGTTGTTTTTTGTCAGGTACTATATACCTGACTGGCCTCTCTGGCCTTTGTCAAGAACTCCTACATAGCAAGTGCCTCCCTGAAGGAATTCAAAGCACTTGAAACATCGACAAAGAAGGGCAGAAGGTGCTCTTCTCATGATGAATGCCGAGGCCTGAGCCAAGGAGAGAAAAAATATTCAACAGCTATTCTCCCCTTCTGAAAGGCTAAAAAGTTTTGTTTTATATCAGTACATGCCACTAGAGCCATTTGTTTGACATCTCTCACTAAAAAGCTAAATTGCCTTGAGATTGAAAGGTACTGTAGGGGTAGGCAACTACCCTAATAAATCCAAAAGGTCCTGCCATCAGGCAGGGAAGAACACACATATATCTCTTCCAACACATCATTATTAGAGCGCTGGTGGTGAGGAAAAAATCACTCAATATGAAGAAATACTTTAAAATCTTGCATAGTAGTCAAAGTCTAATAAATCAATTGAATAGGGCTGACTTAACTATTAGGCAACACTAAGCAGTTGCCTAGGGTGGCAGCTTCTGAGGGACAGCAATACATACTGATAGCCATACAAACTCAAAGAAAACCACTCAATGTGAAGAAAAAGCTTTAAAATCTTGTATAGTAGCCTGTGCCTAATAACTCATTTGAACAGAGTTGGCTTAACTATTAGGCAAGATAAAGCAAATGCCTAGGGTGGCAGTTTCTGAGGGGCAGCAATACATATTGGCAACCACACAAATTCAAAGAACTATCAGAGCATTCTTTGACCTGCAGGAAGCAAAAATCTGGAGCCCACTTCCCATAAAAACTCATACAACCTCCAGTTATATCCAATTCCCCCCTCAAAAAAACCCCTGAAAGCATGGTTCTTCCAAGAAACTATATATAAGAACTTAATCTAACCCAGTGACAGTGGCGTACCAAGGGAGGCGGTCCACCCCGGGTGCACGCCCCAAGGGGGTGCACAGCTGGCCATCCACCGGGGAATAGGCTGCCGCCGGGGAAAGGCTACCACTGTCACCATCGGGAACAAGCTGGCGCTGAGCTCTCCCTCCCTGCTTTTCTTTCCCGTGGGGCCAACAAACTCTCGCCCCCCGATGTCAATTCTGACGTGGCGAGGACATTCTGGGCCATCCAATTGCTGCCTGGCTGCCCCAGAACGTCCTGTCCAATGTTAAAATTGACGTTGGGTGGCGAGAATTGGTCGGCCCCGCAGGGAAGAAAAGCAGGGAGGGAGAAATCGGCGCCGGCCTATTCCTGATGGCAGCAGTGGCAGTCTTTCCCCGGCAGTCGTGGCAGCAGCATGTTTCCCAATGGTGGTGGCATGGGGGAGGGCAGGGAGCCAGAAAGAAAGAAAGGGGACAGGGTGAAACAAAGAAAGAAAGAAAAAAATGGGGCACGGAGAGAGAGAGAAAGACAGACATACAGAAAGAAAGGGGGAAGAGTGAAAGAAAGAAAGAGAGAAATGGGGCACAGAGAGAGAGAGAAAGACAGACATACAGAAAGAAAGGGGGCATGGAGAGAGAAAGAAAAAAGGGGGCAGGATGAAACAAAGAAAAAGTTGGGGGAGGGAATGAGGTCTGGAGGAGAGGAAGCATACAGGAGGCTGAAAGAAGGGAAGAAATATTGGATATACAGTCAGAAGAATAGATGAAATTACCAGAGACTGGTGAAATTACCAAAGGTAGGAAAAATGATTTTATTTTCAATTTAGTGATCAAAATGTGTCCATTTTGAGAATTTATATATGCTGTCTATATTTTGCACTATGGCCCCCTTTTACTAAACCGCAATAGCGTTTTTTAGCACAGGGAGCCTATGAACATCGAGAGCAGTGTGGGGCATTCAGCGCAGCTCTCTGCACTAAAAAACGCTATCGTGGTTTAGTAAAAAGGGAGGGGGTATATTTGTCTATTTTTGTATAGTTGTTACTGAGGTGACATTGCATAAAGTCATCTGCCTTGACCTCTTTGAAAACCCGTGGAATATAAATGATAATTAACATTTTCTCTGCGTATAGTGTGCTTTGTGTTTTTAAAATTTTATTGTTGGTATATCATTTTGACTTGGCCACGAAGGTAAGGGGGAGGGAGGGAGGGGAGCTGCTGAAAGTCATCTAGTAATCCTTGCAGGCTTGATTGTGCAGGGAATTATTTTTGTAAAATCATGTTTTGTTATGTGACTGGCATTATTTAGACTTTAATTTCTATGAATGAATAGAATGAAAATGATATAAAATTACTTGATATAGGTCTGGATCCCCCATCTCTATAGTCCACTGACCAATAGACTACTTCAGGAACCTGACTGCTGCTCTAATAGGACTGAACATAACATCTGAAGCTGTCATACAGGTCGGTACATACTGTTTCATTCACATCTTTGCGGGGTGAGAGGAAGTCAGTGACCACTGGAGGGAGCTTGATGGTGTCATGCCTTCATCCCTCCAGTGGCCAGTTTGGTCATCTCCTTGGCACTTGTTCATTATCGAAACAGGCCTAGTTTCAAACGTCCAAATTGTCTTCTGGTTATTTTCTACAATGTTCCATTATTACAGAAAAATGTTCTGTTCATAAACCCAGCCTAGTCCTACACAAACCACTCCGACAACACACCTCCTTGAGATTTAAATGTACTGCACATGGAAGCACAGAAAACCATCTACAAAATGGGTTTCGAAAATAGTGATTTGGAAGGTTTGGCAAAAAAAAAAAAAAATGCCCCTTTATGCCATTTTTTGGATGTTTTTCTCTTGAAAATGAGCCCCATAGTATGTCTTGTTTGTTACCAATTAATTTGTAAGTATGTTGATATGATTATTATGTATGTAATTGCTATACAAAAGAGGAAGGAGAGGTCCAACCTTATCTGCAGAAAAAACCAACCAGGAACAAACAAAAACCAACTGCAGATGTGTACAAGATGCTGGCAGAATTTATTGTGACAAATATAAATTTATAAAAACCTTTTTCCCAAACAAGGGACCCGACACGGTCCGTGTTTCGGACAAACCTTCGTCAGGGGTCCTATTGAGTACAAATGCAATACAAAAGTTTATTAATTAAATTATAAAAACAATATAAAATATCATATATATGGACAGAAGGATGTTGTTGTGTCATGCTAGAGAAACAAGTGTGCGCAAAGCATGCAATCACAAAACTGCATGCATGAAGATAAGTGAAAAACAAACATTTGTGATAGAAAACACAGATATCTTCACAAAAACAAACAAAACACATAGATGGCATAGGAAAGACATGTACAGATGGAACAAAAAAATTATCCAAAGAGCTAAGAAAGAAAGGAGATAAGATACGTACCAATATGCAAAAAGGTTTGAAAAATATGCCACAAAAAATATGGAATAAAAAATCATAAACCTAAAATAAAGGCACAATGTTGTATGAAACAAAATAAACAATGACAAATATATGAAATATTGTTTGTCAAAAATTGGTAAAAGCAAAATGTACATAAACATCACATAGATACTGCATTAATAGATACACCGTGACCATTGATGTTAATCATAAAAAAATAAATATAAAAGGTATGCATACAATTTGCTTAGAAAAGATAAAATTCTTGAAGACTACAGTGCAAATAAATGCTTAAATAAAAAATGGACCATAAAACAACCACAATATGAAAAATGAATCTGATAGTAAAAAAATTGCATAGCATGAAAATCAAGCTAACGTAACTTATGAGAAAACCTTAAAAAGCAATGCACTGTGAATAGGCTCTACCTTTAAAGTCATATTATTTGTAAACTAAATGTTCAGAACGTTTGTTGAAGCTTATTTTATGATACAGATATGGGCCATATAAACCGCATCAACCTGAACTCTAAAAACAAGCATAATTGTGCAACTTATAAATTGGAAAAGAAGGGGATGTAACCCAACCGATTACAGCTCAGAGGTACATAAAAAACGGTGTGAAAGTATGAAAGTCATAACGAGGAGTGCAGAGAGTAAAAACGTCAGACTAGACCATGGAAAGAAAAACACTGCTGGCCAAATTAAAAAACGTCATGAGGAGGCATCTAGACAATCACAATTAACATCAATGTATCTATTAATGCAGTATCTATGTGATGTTTATGTACATTTTGCTTTTACCAATTTTTGACAAACAATATTTTATATATTTGTCATTGTTTATTTTGTTTCATACAACATTGTGCCTTTATTTTAGGTTTATGATTTTTTATTCCATATTTTTTGTGGCATATTTTTCAAACCTTTTTGCATATTGGTACGTATGTAATGTAATTTCTTTCTTAGCTCTTTGGATAATTTTTTTGTTCCATCTGTACATGTCTTTCCTATGCCATCTATGTGTTTTGTTTGTTTTTGTGAAGATATCTGTGTTTTCTATCACAAATGTTTGTTTTTCACTTATCTTCATGCATGCAGTTTTGTGATTGCATGCTTTGCGCACACTTGTTTCTCTAGCATGACACAACAACATCCTTCTGTCCATATATATGATATTTTATATTGTTTTTATAATTTAATTAATAAACTTTTGTATTGCATTTGTACTCAATAGAACCCCTGACGAAGGTTTGTCCGAAACACGGACCGTGTTGGGAAAAAGGTTTTTATAAATTTATATTTGTCACAATAAATTCTGCCTGCATCTTGTACACATCTGCAGTTGGTTTTTGTTTGTTCCTGTAATTGCTATACTTCATCTTGGTTCAGGTGGATTATAAAATAAATTAATAAACCATGCCCATTACATACACATTCTTTTAAATATTAACCTTTACTTTGTATGACATCCACTTATATGTTTTACAGGATTGTTGCGGGTTGGGTGGTACTGAGATGATCATAGTTGTTGAGTTTAATTAGCAAAACGAGGCTGGGGGGGAGGTGGAGGGGTATAAGGCTGAAGGTTTGCCTAGGGGACCTCATACTCCTGCTCGAGTCATAAATTAGAATTACATATATCTCCCAACTATCTTCCATTTCCTTACTTACTGAGCATGAGTCAAATGGACTATGAGAAGCTACAAAAAAATGTTATCTGGAGGAAACAGAGACTATTTTCCATTAAGCTTCTCTTCAGTATTAAATTTATGAATGTCCTTTCTCCTGAGTTTCGAGGCCTCCAGCTTTAACTCCCTGACATTTTTCATTTTGCCCTTGCTGAAAAGAGCTTTTTCACAAATGATGCTTCTCTGCCCTGTAACAAAATTCAGCCTCTAAATCACCGACCAGGTCTGGCAGGGCAACAGCTCACAACAGTTCCTGTTAAATTGCATTCACAGAATGATGACTGGGAAGTCAGAATGGTGACAGGTGGTATGAAAGACAGGAGTAAGGCTGCACCCCCTTCCTTTAGTATACGCTGAGGTGTGAAGAGCTTTCTTAGCTGAATGCCATTTCTAGCATGTCACCTGCTGTGCAACTAGATAATTCCGTAAGAATAATCATATCCCGTTTGATCAGGGTTTCTCAACCCAGTCAGGTTCTCCAAGACATCTACAATAAGCATGAGATAGATTTACATAGAATGGATGCAGTGCATGCAAATTTATTTCAAGCATCCTGCCTCACTGATGTTACTTCTTGTGGCCAAGATGTGACAGTAGCAAGGCCCTGACAGCACAAGCTGGAAGTTGTTTACCTTACTGCCTCTGTCAGCTGCCTGCTGGGTTTTTGAAGTCCCCAGAGGGAGGAGGGGGGTTAGAGAGATGTTGGGCTCTGCTGGGAGGAGGGGAGAGCAGAGGAAGAAAGGGATACTAGACCTGCTAGGGGAGAGGCAAGAGGGGTAAAGATGATGGGTCCTGTGTGATGCTGGGATTGAGACGGAGGTAAGAGAGCAAGATCTGAGAAAGAAAAGGTGAGAGATGTTGCTGGACTGAAGATGGTGACTGGATAGAATGGAGAGAGGTGCTCTAGAACCTAGGGTAATAATAATAACAGTTTATATACCGCAAGGCCGTAAAGTTCTATGCGGTTTACAATAGTTAAAAATTCAACAAATTGAATAAAACTAAAAAGATAAAAGCTAATAACTAAAAAACTCTACAAAGATCTGATTACTGCATGATAAAATGCTACAAATCAGCTAAGTACTTCAAAACAGATATGTTTTTAGATGTCTCCTAAATTCCCCATAAATATCAGTAAGCAGAAGCAATTGTTCTAGATCTTTGCCCCATAATGCTGCCTGATATGAAAAAAGATAATGATGATGTTTTTTTAAGTTTATATCTTCTAACCAGCGGAAAAACAAAATTCAGGTGTGAGCTTCTCTTATGTCTGTTAGTTGCAAAAGAGAAAAGCTCAGTTATATTTAGGAGCTAAACCAAATAAAACCTTAAAACAAAAACAACCAAACTTAAACTTCACACGCGCCTCCATTGGCAACCAGTACAGCATTCAATAAGAAGGAGTTACATGATCGTATTTCTTCAACCTGAAAATTAACCTGACCGCTGCATTTTGCACCATTTACAATCTTTGCATATTCTTCTGAGAAACTGCTAAGTAGGCAATATTGCAGTAATCAAGTTGACTTAATATAAGAGATTGTACCAAAATTCTAAATGATGAAACATCAAAATACACTCTAATGGACCAAAGCTTCCAAAGAATAAAGAAACCCTTTCTAACCAAAGAGTCCACCTGGTCCTTCATAGTTAAACCCTGGTCCAGTATTATACCCAGAACCTTCATAGTAAATTGAATATGATAGCTAAGTTTATTGATACATACTGATGTTTTTAGTATCAAACGGGTGAGGTGAAGCTACAAAAAAATTTCATTTTTTCTGAATTAAGCTTTAGTCTAAATTCAGTCATCCATAAGGGACGGGAAGGAAGAGAGAGAGAGAGAGATACAGGAACCTGAAGGAAACACACTGAATCAGTGGAAGGAAGGGGAGAGAAAGGGAGTGATGCTGGTTAGAGGGGGAAAGAGAGAAGCAGCAAGTTGGATAAGCCGAGAGGCAGGAAACAGAGAAAAGATGCTGGACACAGGGGAGGGATAGGGACATGAGGGCAGGTGCTGAACATAAGAAGGGATAGGGATAGGATGGATAATGGATGTTGAGAGAGAAGAAATAACAAAACAATGGGAGACCCTGGAAAGAGTTGAGAATAAACTAAGAAAAGCAAACAAGAGAAACAACAAAGGAAGAAAAAAAGTATTTTTTCTTAAAGTATTAAATGTAATACGTCAGCTTTAGGAAATGTGCATCTCTGATATCTTGCATTTCAGTTTCTATTACTATGACAGAAGGTCTGGAATGTGTATGCTTTTTGCAGAGTTGTCTACTGGAGCTTTGAAGGGATTGCCCCAACTACAATCCCCCTCCCCTGGTTTCCCACTATCCTTGGGGAGATATGGTGTTATGGGGAAGGGGGCAATCTTTAATTTTTCTGCTCAGGGCCTTTCAGTCATAGCTAAGTCACTGCCCTCACCCCAGCATATCCCTGTCACAGCTCTTTCCTTCCCCACTCCTCAGTCTGACATCTCCCTTTTCCCCCTCCCCTACAATGCAACATCTCGCGCAGCATCTCTCCTCTCCCCTTTCTTCACTACAGTTCAGCATCTCCCCACACACTCCCTTTCACCTTCTAAAGTGCAGCATCTCACCTCTCCAATGCAGCAGGAGATGTGATCACACAAATCTCTGCATCTCCCTGTTGTGAGTTGTGCTCCTTCCTCAGGTTGCGGCAGCATGTGGTACTTATTCTGATTTCTGAAATAAAAGAATATTAAACGCAACCTGATGCTGCAACCTGAGGAGTGGGCAGCGATCACAACATATTAAGAGAGACTGTTGGGGTTTGTGTGGCTGTGTCTCCTGCTGCTGCACTTCCTGCCCCTACCACCTTCTCAGAGCTACTGCCCTGCTTGGGCCAGCCTTGTGACATACCTCCTGGGTCCTTGCAACATACCAGTGTGTTGGGACACCCTGGCTATCACAATGGTTTTTTTCTTTCTTTTTTTGGGGGGGACCTAGGGTAACGTAGGGTAAAGTGACTTCCCCAGGATCACAAGGAGCCACAAGAGGAATCAAATACAGTTCCCCACTTCTCTACTCCACAGTCTTGCAACTCCCCTCCATCCAGTGGTCCAGCCATCTCTCCCTCTCTTTTCCTTCCCTTCCTCCCACTGTGCAACATCTCTCCCTTCTTCCTTCCTGCTCTGGGCTCAACAACTCTCCCTCTCTATTCCCTCCCATCTTCCCATTATGCAGCATCTCTCCCTCCATCTACAGTCAAGCATCCTTCCCCCTTCCTCCCCTACCACCACCCTCAATTTGGTATCTCTCCCTGTCTTGCAAACCCTCCCCCACCTTAAAACTTGTTTTGAACTTCTAGAAGTCAATGGCAGCAATTCACACATGCTGTTTGCAGCAGATCCCAAAGCTTGCCCTCTGATGCAACTTCCTGTTTCTTGTGAGACAGGACATGTCAGACGGCAGGCTCTGGGGCTGACTGAAGGCAGTGTTTATGAATTGCTGTCACTGTAGGATCTAAAAGAAAGAGATGCCTGACCATGAAAGAGAAGGCAAGTTCCTGAACCCTTGAATGCATGTGAAGAGGGGTGCTTGGCATGTGAGCCTGTAAAGGCACGTGTCATATGTGAGACTTGGTATCTCGGAATTAAACAACAAAGCTGAAGAAATTAATAGAAAGAGAAAAGCTTGTTAGACACCAAAAACAGTATGACATCTTAACAGGGTCACAAAGTTAAATCAATTATTGTCAGAGAGCAGTGTGCCAAATTTAGAGAAGCATCACACTGTTTGTCTTTGGAGCTACTTAGAACAGGTTTAGGCAGGTGTATGTCTGGAACGCTACAGGTGAAGTGGATTCTGCCTGGAGGCAGGGAGCAGCCTAGAGGACCTCAGACCCACCTTGCCTATTTTTCTGTAATTCTTTGTATGAGTGTGCTGCCTGACAGACTCCACGGGATGTCAGAAGTTTATTCATGCATGCAGCACACAAATCAAACCCCTCAAATCTCAAAAAAAGAGAAACCGAAAGAGAAGAAAAACTATGTCACTACCATGAACTCTCAGGGAGCACTCACATAAAAAAACAACAGAACAATAGACTAAGAAATAAATAATACAGAAAGTAATCCACTACTGATTGAGCGCTAATATGGAACATACTAGTGAACCTTGTATTCCTCTACCCACTATGTTTCTTTTTTTTCAAGTTTCAAGTTTATTAATATTTTGATATACCGACCATTACAAGTATCTGGTCGGTTTACAATAATAAAAAAATAAAAATAAAAAAATAATAAAGAAAGTTATATCTAGAAAAGGGAGAAAATAAAAAATCTAAATGAAAATAGGGGGGGGTGAGGTCAAAACAAAGACTTGATTACGAAAGGTATGGAGCAAAAGGGAAGAAAAGGGAGGGGAATTGTTATGTCTTGAGAGTACTTTTACTGTGTTTGTATTTCACCGCTGCTAATAAAGTTCAATTTAAAAAAAAAACCAAAATCAAACACATTTTAGCTGTTCAGAGTCAGTCAGTTATGTTGACGCATTCCTGGAAGAGAAAAGCCAGATTAGTGACAGTTTCTCAGCACTTTGTCTACAGTTTTGCACCGGACAATTCTCTCTTGCCACAGTGGCTGCCTAAGTTAGCTTTGTTTTGAATTTGAACACAGGAACCAGATTTTCCTGTACATTTGTTTCATTTCCACTTTGGCTTTCGTTTCTTCAAATACATATTTCTCTGGACCCCCTGAGGAAGATGTTCTAATCGAAACACGGGCCAGGTTGGGTTCTTACCTCCTAAAGTATATGTGGATTTTAGCTGTTGTATGCAACTACACATCATTTTATTCACTGAATAAAACGCCTGCATCACGTACATCCTTTCCGTAGTTCCCTTTTGTGTTTGTTTTCTCAGGCTTTCTACTACTGCTTTCTTGAAAGAAGCAAAGGATACACTGTAGTACTGAGTACTCGCTTTTTCACGGACCACTAAAACTGACCCATGGCCCCCACGTATTAATGAAAAAGCCTAGATGCTCACATAGAGTTACCTTCATGGAGGAAGAAGTGTCTTCAGCCAATCCCTGCTTACTGTAGGTTAAAATCCACTACAGTGGGGGCGCACTCAGACATCCCACAGTAGTTTTGAGATCAGCAGATGCTTCCCATAGTGTTTAAGGGTAAAGAGTAGGATTGTCCAGTGCTAACTGATTAGCACAGCTACATGACTGATTAGCATGTGGAGCCCTTTCCAAGACTTCCACACTAATGGCTATATGCCATCTAGAAAACTGCTTGGAAAACAAACAGGAGAAACCAACTTCACACCAGTGAAGAGCAAGAAACAACAACGAATGTGACCAACTGGTGCTCAGTCCCTTTTATTGTGTAATGACTTGACGCTATCATGTTTCTGCCCAAGAAGGAACTGCCTCAGGAGTCTAAGATAAAACATGTATTGAAATAATACAATCATACTAGCATCCGCCATAATATGAAAATAGAAAAACAAATAAAAATACACAATAATATATATCATAAATAACTTGTGTATTTCAAAATATGTAAACATATAGAAACATTTAATCTAATCTAATGCTTGGTTTTGTATACCGAGACTTCAATCCAGGAAAGCTCGACTCGGTTTACAATAAATTAAAAATTAGGCTAATAAGGATAATAGAGAAAGGTATCGAGGAAGATTAACTCCCAAAGTGCTTATTGAACAAAATGATTTTCAAAGACTTACAAAAAAAGGGAAGGGAACCAGAACTTCTTAGAAAAAGTGGAAGATTATTCCAAAGTTGGGTAAACCTGAAAGATAGAGATTGACCAAAAGTCTTGGTTCTTTTGATACTTTTACTCGAAGGACAAGATAGCTTGAGTTGTTGGTCACCCCTTGCAAAAGAGAATCCATAGAGATTCCAAGATAAAGGAACTAGGGGAGTAAAAATACCGAAGAGGATTTTAAAAGTGACACAGGCACATTTAAACTGGACTCTAAAGTACACAGGGAGCCAATGAAGGTTGTAAAGCAATGGTGTCACATGATCAAACTTACACTTCCCAAAAATCAATCTAGCAGCAGTATTCTGGACCAGCTGTAGTCTAGAAAGGCAGGCTTTTGTGATACTGAGATACAGGACATTTCAATAATCAAGGTGAGATAAGATAATCGACTGAACTAAGATGGAGAAGTGGTGTTGATGAAAGAGATGTCTGACTTTCCTCAGCATACGTAAATTGAAAAAACATTTCTTAATCACAGAGTTGATTTGATCCTTGAAAGAAAGCGAGGAGTCAAAAAGGACTCCCAGGATCTTGGCAGAAAACTCGATTTGTAAAGAGGATCCAGAAGCCAGTGCCACAGAGCTAGGAAGACAATCCAATTTTGGGCCTAGCCACAAAGCAATGTTACTTACCGTAACAGTTGTTATCCAGGGACAGCAGGCAGCTATTCTCACTAGTGGGTGATGTCATCAGACAGAGCCCCGGTACGGACGTCTCACAAGCACGTGTTGCTTGTAGAAACTTAAAGTTTCTAGATGCCCGCACCGCGCATGCGCCGGTGCCTTCCTACCCGGAGATCCGGGCGTGTCTCCTCAGTTCAGGTAGCTAGCCTGAGAAGCCAACCCAGGGGAGGTGGGTGGGACGTGAGAATAGCTGCCTGCTGTCCCTGGATAACAACTGTTACGGTAAGTAACATTGCTTTATCCCAGGACAAGCAGGCAGGTATTCTCACTAGTGGGTGACCTCCAAGCTAACCTCAGTGGGATGGAGGGGGAGTTGGCGACTTAAGAGAATAAATTTTTCAATACTGTTTGGCCAAACTGTCCATCCCGTCTGGAGAGGGTATCCAGACAATAATGTGAGGTGAATGTGTGAACCGAGGACCAGGTGGCAGCCTTGCAAATTTCCTCGATTGGTGTTGATCTGAGGAATGCTACTGAGGCTGCCATTGCTCTGACCTTATGGGCTGTGACCTTACAAGGAAGTGATAATCCAGCCTGGGCATAGCAGAAAGAGATACAAGCCGCCATCCAATTAGAGATGGTGCGCTTTGATATGGGTCTTCCCAGCTTATTAGGATCGAAGGAGACAAAAAGTTGAGGAGTGGATCTGTGTGGCTTGGTGCGATCCAGGTAGAAAGCCAAGGCACGTTTGCAGTCTAGAGTGTGAAGGGCTGATTCTCCGTGGTGAGAATGAGGCTTAGGGAAGAATACTGGAAGTACAATGGATTGGTTGAGATGAAATTCGGAGACCACCTTAGGCAGGAATTTCGGGTGAGTGCGGAGGACTACCTTGTCATGGTGGAATACTGTGAATGGTGGGTCCGCCATCAATGCCTGGAGTTCGCTGACTCTGCGAGCGGACGTAAGGGCTACAAGGAAAAGCACTTTCCAGGTGAGATACTTCAGAGGGGCCCTGTTGAGTGGTTCAAACGGGGGCTTCATGAGGTGGGAAAGGACTACATTGAGGTCCCAAACCACTGGGGGTGGTTTGAGAGGAGGGTTAACATGGAAGAGTCCTTTCATAAATCTGGCGACCACCGGATGGGCCGAGAGGGGTTTCCCTTGTAGAGGCTGGTGGAACGCCGCAATAGCGCTCAGGTGGACTCGTATGGATGTGGACTTGAGCCCAGATTGAGATAGGTGTAGGAGATAGTCCAGCACGGAGGATAAGGAAGCTCGCTGAGGTTCCTTTGACTTAGAAACACACCATGAGGAGAATCTGGTCCATTTCTGGGAGTAGCATTGTCGAGTGGCGGGCTTCCTGGAAGCTTCCAAGACCTCCCTCACTTCTTGTGAGAATTGGTGAGGGGTTACGTTGAGAGGAACCAAGCTGTCAGGTGGAGAGACTGCAGGTTGGGATGAAGTAGTGATCCTTGATGTTGAGTAAGTAGTGAAGGAAACACTGGAAGTGGTACTGGTTCCCTGCTGCTGAGTTGGAGTAGGAGGGAGAACCAAGGTTGTCTGGGCCACCGAGGAGCTATTAGAATCATGGTGGCCCGTTCGAGTTTCAGCTTGACCAGAGTCTTCTGGATCAGCGGGAATGGTGGGAACGCATATAGAAATCGTTTCCCCCAGTTCAGTAGAAAAGCATCTGCCTCGAGGCGATGAGGAGTGTAAATCCTGGAGCAAAACTGAGGCAGTTTGGCGTTGTGGGGAGCCGCAAAGAGGTCTATCTGAGGCGTCCCCCATTGCGTGAAGATTTGGTGAAGGGGGCTGGAATGGAGAGTCCATTCGTGCGGTTGTAGCAGACGGCTTAGTTTGTCTGCTAAGACGTTGTTCTCCCCCTGGATGTATACTGCTCTGAGTAGGGTGTTGTGGCGCACCGCCCAGTCCCAGACTCGTAGAGCTTCCTGGCAAAGGAGGGCCGAGCCCGTGCCTCCTTGCTTGTTGATATAATACATGGCGGCCTGATTGTCTGTGCGAATGAGGATTACCATGTCGTGGAGTAGGTGTTGGAAAGCTTGGAGCGCATTGAAGATGGCTCTGAGTTCCAGTAGATTGATTTGGTGTAGTCTCTCCGCATTGGTCCAGAATCCTTGGGTGCGGAGACCCTCCAGATGGGCCCCCCATGCGTAATTCGACGAATCGGTCGTGAGGACTTTCTGATGGGGGGGAGAGTGCATCAGCAAACCTCTGGATAGATTCGAAGAGGTCATCCACCAAAGTAGAGACTGCCGAAGAGCAGGTGTGACTAAGATGCGTTTGGATAGTGGATCGGATGTCTGATTCCACTGTGATGCCAGGGTCCACTGGGGGATCCTGAGGTGGAGTCTGGCAAAGGGTGTCACATGTACTGTGGAGGCCATATGGCCCAGGAGCACCATCAGTTGTCTCGCCGGTAGGGTTTGGCGAGTCGACACCGACTGGCAGAGATGAAGAAGAGACTCCATGCGTTGCCGAGGTAGGAATGCTCGGAGTCGGGTGGTGTCCAGGACCGCTCCGATGAAGGGGAGGGACTGGGTGGGTTGTAGATGAGACTTGGAGAAGTTGATCTCGAAGCCCAAATTCTGGAGGAAGTAGGTTGTAGCCACGGCCGCCGAAGTGACCTCTGGGGCTGACGGGGCCTTGATGAGCCAGTCGTCGAGGTATGGGAATACCTGTAGACCCCTGTCCCGGAGTGCTGCGGCCACTACCACCAGGCACTTTGTGAAGACTCTGGGGGACGAAGATAGGCCGAATGGTAGCACTCGATACTGTAGGTGCGGATTTCCCACCCGAAATCTGAGGAACTTTCGGGAGGCCGGGTGAATGGGGATGTGAGTGTAGGCCTCCTTGAGATCCAGGGAGCATAACCAGTCGTTCTGCTCGAGGAGGGGGTATAGAGAAGCCAAAGTCAGCATGCGAAACTTCTCTTTGACCAGGAACTTGTTGAGGGCCCGAAGGTCTAAAATGGGTCGCAGGTCGCCCGTTTTCTTCGGGACGAGGAAGTACCGGGAGTAAAACCCTCGGTTCAATTGGTCTGACGGGACCGGCTCGACAGCCCGAAGCTGGAGTAAGGTTTGGACTTCCTGAAGAAGAAGGGCGGTCTGCGTCGAGCTTGAAGGATACTCTCTTGGGGGATGGTCCGGGGGGACCCGGTGGAATTGAAGAGAGTATCCTTCTCTTATGATGGTGAGGACCCATAGGTCCGTAGTTATGGCCTCCCATCGATGGTAGAAAAGATGGAGGCGGCCCCCTATGGGAGAGGCCGAGGTTATGCTCCCGGGGGGGGCGTCAAAAGGGCTGGGGGGCCTTAGGTAAGGCCGGTGGCTGAGGTTTTTGCTGAGACTTCTGGGGAGGTTGTCTCTTCGCAGGCTGCCTCGCAGCAGGCGTTTGTCTGGGCATGTAACGCCGCTGGTAAATCAGGGGTGGCCTGGAAGGTCGAGACTGTTGAGGTTTGGGTTTGGGCCGCAGGATGGATTGAAAGGATTTTTCATGATCCGACAGCTTCTTGGTAACAGTTTCGATAGATTCATCGAACAGGTCAGCTCCAGCACATGGTACGTTGGCGAGTCTGTCCTGAAGGTTGGGATCCATATCGATGGTACGGAGCCATGCCAGGCGACGCATCGCTACCGCGCTTGCGGCGGCGCGTGCCGAGAGTTCGAATGCATCGAAGGAGGATTGCATCAGCTGGAGGCGTAATTGGGAGAGAGAGGCTACCACTTCCTCGAACTCGAATCGAGCTTGGTTGTCTATGAACGGAGTGAACTTGCGGAGCACCGGGAAGAAGAACTCCAAATAGGAAGAGAAAAAGAAGTTGTAGTTTAGCACCCGTGACGCCATCATGGAGTTTTGGTAGAATTTTCTACCAAATTTGTCCATCGTTCTCCCCTCTCGGCCCGGCGGTACAGAGGCGTAGACCTGGGAGGGATGAGAGCGTTTTAGGGAGGACTCGACCAGCAGGGATTGGTGGGAGAGTTGGGGGCCCTCGAACCCTTTATGGTGCACGATGCGGTATCGAGCATCGAGTTTGCTGGGAATCGCCGGTATGGAGTACGGTGTTTCGAAACACTGCATGAAGGTCTGATCCAGCAATTTATGCAGGGGGAGCCGAAGCGACTCCGTTGGGGGGTTAGGTAAATGCATGGTGTCCAGATACTCTTTGGAGTATCGGGAGCCCGTGTCAAGGGTCACATCCAGATCATCCGCCATTTGTCGGAGGAATGATGAGAAGGACAATTGTTCCGCCAGCGTCGGTCTGTGGGACGGGCTGGCGGAGGAGGAGGCCTCCAGGTCCGTGGACATCGGGGAGTGACAAGGAGAATCGGGCACCGGTGTCTCCTCGTACTCTGGGCCCCTCGGAGGGGACGCCTCTGATGAGGAGTATCCCCTACGTTGCAGTTTTTTCTGCGGTGACACCTCCGAATAGCGTGAGGGGTGCCAGGATGAGTGTCTCGATCGGTGCCCGTCTCGGTGGCGGGACGGGGATCGGGATCGTCTGTGCATCGCATGGTCTCCCGAGGTCCCCAAGTGGATAGGGCTGGAAGCAGTGGATCGCCACTGGGTTTGCGATGCGGGTTCCTGCGATGCTACCCAAGTCTGGTAAGGAGTACGGAGGAACTCTTCCTGACTATGCCCAGGGCTTCGAGTATCGATCGAAGGTCTGGTCCCATGTTGGCGCGGAGGCGTAATGGGTTCTAATGGCGGCATGTCGGTAAGCGAGGCTTGCCGCGTGGGTATCGCCGCCCTCCCCCGTTCGTCCTCGTCGGTTGTCGAGGTCGAACGGTGTGGGGGAGGGGGAGGGGGCGGACCGCCCCTTTGGACCGGTACCGGGAGGTCACCCTGTATGGCAGCGATGAGCCCGGGTCCGATGGTCTGCATGAGCTCAACGAATTGAGCTTCCAGCACGGACCGTAGCGAAGCCGATAGGGAGGGATCCGCACCGAAAGGGGGTCCTCCTGCACGGGCATTGCGCTCCTTCGAGGTCGAGTGCTTCTGCTTAGTAGCTTTCGGCACTTTGATGACCATTGGTGGCACTGTGGAAGGAAGAGGTACCTGAACCGAGGAGACCGGGGCAGGCACCGACGTCGAGCTCGTGGATGGTGTCGGGGCGAGCGATGCCGGTTTCACCGCACTCGATGCAGGAGGAGTCGATGCCGGTTTCGCCCGCACCGGGGAGGTATCAGATGAAGTGGAGGCTGAGGGATCCTTAGCTGCGTCCATCTTGAACATCGATTCCCACAATAGGCAACGCCGCTTGAAAGAGCGTGCCGTAAGGGTAGAGCAAGGCCCGCACGATTTCGGGATGTGGTCAGGGCCCAAACACTGCAAACAGCGCCAGTGAGGGTCCGTGAGTGAAATCGCGCGTTGGCACTTGCTGCACTTTTTAAAACCGGTGATTGGCCGGGACATAGGCCGGAAAATCTCTGCCGCGAGGTCGAAGCCCGTGGGCCTGAGCCACGTGGCCGGCCCGTTCGACCCGCCGGAGGAAATAATCTTCTCCTTTTTTTTTTTTTTTTTTGAAAAAGAAAAAGAACTGTTAAAGTAATTAAAAGAAACGAAAACGAAAACGCGGACAAGGAAGGCAAATTTAACTGAATTCAGCTAGCGCATGAAGAAGTTGAACTTCTCAGCTCCGCGGAAAAGAAAGAACTGAGGAGACACGCCCGGATCTCCGGGTAGGAAGGCACCGGCGCATGCGCGGTGCGGGCATCTAGAAACTTTAAGTTTCTACAAGCAACACGTGCTTGTGAGACGTCCGTACCGGGGCTCTGTCTGATGACATCACCCACTAGTGAGAATACCTGCCTGCTTGTCCTGGGATAATAACTCATTCAGTTTCATCCGAAAAGACTGGGCCCACATTTGAAGCTTAGAGATACAAAGATTTACTTTAGATACTAAATCAGTAGTATCCTGATCGATCTCTATCAGTATAAAGATGTCATCCGCATAAGCGAGTAAGGTTTCACAAGTAGACAGTTTGAAAATATTAAGGGAAGTCATATAGAAGTTAAATAATATTGGTGAAAGCGGAGAACCCTGAGGAACTCTACAAGAAGATTGCCAGGAAGCAGATGTATTACCTTCAAAATTCACTAAGTAAGAGCGATACAGAAGAAATTTGGAGAACCAGTCCTGACGGAGACCTATATTTAAAAGCTATAATTTTAATAAAACATTTTATATTAAACATTTTTATTTATGTTTTTCTATTTTCATATTATGGAGGATGCTGGTATGATTGTATCTTTCCAATACATATTTTATCTTAGACTACTGAGGCAGGTCCTTCTTGGGCTGAAACATGATCGTGTCGCGTCAAACACAATAAAAGGGATTGAGCACCAATTGGTCCCCTTCGTCATTGTTTCTTGCCCATCTAGAAAATTAACACATGGCCAGTAATTGTAGAAATTGATAATGCGGCCATTTTAGAGCTGAGTAAAAGTGGCCTCAGTGTGCAGGAAACCTTTCTATTAATAACACAGGCCACTTTTTTAGCACATCTTAGTAAAAAGGCCCCCACAATCAGTATTTGAAAACACTCAGTCCACGTCTTGCATTTGACGAAGGCAGTGGTTCTCAACCTTCCTTCTGATGCATCACACCTGGTAGACAATGTTCATGTATGTGGCACACTGAATACTAAAATCCACATCTGGATAAAAAATCTAAATATTTAATCGTTGACATTAAGTTTAGTGTGAATTTGCCCGCTGTTCAATCCCACATAAAAATAAATACTGTATGCAACTCATCATTTTCAGATTTCTGACTTGCCATACAAAACCAATACATATTCAAATTCTGGTGTCACCTCAGCAATAGCAACATAAAATCCATCCACTGCTAGATACTGAAACAACACAAACCTTGCAAACATACCACTCAGAAACTATGTAGTAAACAGAACCTATGGACAGCAGACCTACAACATTTTCACTTGGGACCGGGGGGGGAGGGGGGGCAGCAGTTATCATTGGGATTTTCAGATCAGTTACAGGGATTTCAAGATCCTGAGTCTCTCAGCTTGCAGGCAAAGATGGCTGATAAAAAAAAAGTACAAGCTTGCTGTCTATAACAAATTATTTCTGCTACACCTCCTACCACTGGATTAAAGTGAGGCATTTAAGTTTGTGGTTTCTATATAGGGAACTTCTGGCAGTCTAGCTTGTTCTCTTTTCCCAACAAGTGGTGTGTTCTAAGAATCAGTGTAATATTTGTAATGTTACCCTCTTCACAAACCCTGTGGCCATTTGTAGGGGGTGTGGCTATTGTAGGGGCAGATACCTGGGTGGTCAACCCACTCCTTAAGGATAGTCATGCAAGAAGGTGCCAGCACTATTTCTGCTAGAAAAAAGGAACTGTTTATTTTATGCCATCATGCAGTCATTAAATTATAGCCTGTAGCCATAAATTAAAAGGTGCTATTCTGCAGGGATAGCTTTTCTTCTGACCTAACTGCTCATAAAATACGTATCTGGCTTCCAAATATCTTCTATACAGGGTGGTACCACGCTTAAGTTTACAATGAACAAAGAAAATGATGAGGTACTGAAAGAACTCACACATGAAATTGCTGATCTGTTGAAACCTGTTGCTAAAATTGTCTGTAGTACCTGAAGGTTAGAGGATGGCCAATGTTACACCAATTTTTGAAAAAAGGTTCCAGAGGAGATCCGGGGAATTAAAGACGGGTGAGTCTGACCTTAGTGACGGGCAAAATAGTGGAAACAATTATAAAAAAATAAAATTATGGAACATGTAGACCAACATGAATTAATGAGACAGAGTCAGCATGGGTTCAGCTGAGAAAGGTCTTGCCTCACCAATTTGCTCGACTTCTTTGAAGGTGTGAATAAACATGTGGATAAAGGCAAGCCTGTTGATATAATGTATCTAGATTTCCAGAAGGTTTTTGACAAAGTTCCTCATGAGAGGCTCCTGTTCAATTGTGGATTAAGAATTGGTTATCGTACAGAAAAGAAAGGGTAAGGTTAAATGGCCATTTTTCTTAATGGAGGAGGGTAAAGAGTGGTATGCCGCAGGGATCTGTACTGGGACCAGTGCTATTTAACTTATTTATAAATGATCTGGAAATTGGAACTATGAGTGAGGTGATTACATTTGCAGATGACACTAAACTGTTCAAAGTTGTTAAAACGCATGCAGACTGTGAAAAACTGCAGAAAAACCTTAGGAAACTGGAAGACTGGGTGTCCAAATGGCAAATACAATTTAATGTGGACAAATGAAAAGTGATGCACATTGGAAAGAATAATCCAAATTATAGTTATCGGATGCTAGGGTACACCTAATGGGTCAGTGGTCAAGAAAAAGATCTGGGTGTCAAGATAATACGTTGAAACCTTCCGCCCAATGTACGGTGGCGGCATCCAAAAAAGCTAGGAATTTATTAGAAAAAGGATGGTAAACAAGGCTAAGAATGTTATAATGCCTTAGTCTGTCTCACTCAATGGTGTGCCGTCACCTTGAGTATTGCATTCAGTTCTGGTGTCCTTATCGCAAAATAGATATAGCAGCACTAAAAAGGTTCACAGAAAAGTGACCAAGATGATAAAGGGGATGGAGCTCCTCTCATATGAGGTTAGGGCTCTTCAGCTTGGAAAAGAGATGGCTGACGGGAGATATGATTGAAGTCTACAAAATCCTGAGTAGAGTAGATCGGGTACAAGTGACTAGGGGATACTCGAAGTTACAGGGAAATACTTTTAAAACCAATAGGAGGAAATATTTTTTCACTCAGAGAATAGTTAAGCTCTGGGACGCGTTGCCAGAGGATGTGGTAAGAACGGTTAACGTAGCTAGTTTAAAAAAGATTTGAACAAGTTATTAGAGGAAAAATCCATAGTCTGCTGTTGAGACAGACATGGGGGAAAGCCACTTCTTGCCCTGGATCGATGGCATGGAATGCTGCTACTATTTGGGTTTTTGCCCGGTACTTGTGACTTGGATTGGCCTCTGTGAAGACAGGATACTAGGCTAGATGGATCACTGGCCTGACCCAGTAAGGCTATTCTTATGTTCTTATGAGTACTGCTTCTACATGGGCTATTTTCTACTGTTTCTAAGCTGTTGGGTTATTTGTTGTTGTTTTTTTACATTTCTTGCCAGATAATGGTCCCCTCATTGAAAATAATAGGAACTAGACGCCATGACATCTTCTCAGTTATGGCTCCTCTTATCTGGAATACCCTCCCCCTATATATCAGAAACATCAAAGATCTTAACTTATTTAAAACTAATCTAAAAACATATCTTTTCAAATCTTCATTTAACCTTTAGAACAACTTTTCCGCGTACAGCTAAACAATTAATATTTCCTCACACATTTTCCCCAACCTAATCGTTTGGTCCTACCCATATCATACCCCTTTCTTCCCTTGAGGAAACAACAATTTGTAACTTTTATTCCCTAATGTCCTTTCCTAATGTTTCTTAGTTCGTCTGTATTGTCAATCTGTCATAGCCCTTTGAAAATTGTTAATGTAAAATAACTTGTTTTACTGTTTTATACTATTATTCTTTTTATTATGTAATTCGCTTAGATTTAATAGGCGAACCATCAAATTTTATTAAACTTGAAACTTGAAACTTGATGAGAACTCCAAAAATGAGTCTCAAATACCAATACCGTCATGCTTTATTCTGATAACTTTCTATCCACCTGCTCCTGGAGATCAGCAGTCAATGTAGATGCCATGTCTGTGCCCACTCTCTATTCCTGTTTCAAGAATACCACTGGCATTTAAAGTGACAGTGTCGCAGCAAACACACAGAATGGACTGGAAATGTCTTCTACTCCCCTCCTATTCTTTCAGTTTTATTTCTATTTCCCAAAAATATTTTGGCCTCCTCCTCCTCATTCTTGGGTTAGCCATTGAAAACTCAGTTTCCATGGATGTGGTAAAAAAAAAAGTCTGGGAATACTGGATAAATGAACTGGCAGATATATACATAAGGATGCATTCCAGGTAATCATACTGTCAGTCAGATTCAGCAGAGGACTGTAACAAAAACTTGCATTTTTGTACCAAATGTAGAGACAGACTGGAGAAAGTGGTCTGTACACAAGTCCCTAGAGGCCAGTTTTTAAAAAGGGCTCATAGAGTGCTCCAAGAGTGATCCAGGAAACTACAAACCCATGAATCTGGTATCTATTCTGTGCAAAATGGCTGAAGCTACCATATATACTCAAATATAAACCGGGGGGAAAGGGAGGGGAAGGGGTATGAATATTCAAGTGAGGTGCCTTACCTTACCCTGCCCTGCCAGGCTCTGCACTTTGTTTCCCCCTGCCTTGCTGCTCTGCCAGTCTTTGCACCCGGACCCACTCTCTCCCTACCAGGTTCTGTACCCTTTCCCCCCTCCATCCCGATGCCTGCCCTGAGACCCTCCTGCCTCCTGTCCCAGCCCAATTCTAATTATTTTTATATCATTCCTGCCTCCCCCCCGTATCTTAAGTATTTCTGGTGGTCCAGTGGTGGCGAGAACTTGTGGCAGCCAATTAGCTAGCAGTTCTGTATGGGCTGAACTGAGGGAAGGTTGCTCCTGCTGCAATTCACTGCTAGACCACCAGGGATACTTAAGGAACAGGGGGGAGGCAGGAGAGAGATAAAAATAATTAGAATCGGGCTTGGACAGGAGGCAGAAGGGATCCCTCCTGTCCTGGCCACTGCTAGACCACCAGGAATACTTAAGGTACACGGGGGAGGCAGGAGGGAGATAAAAATAATTAAAATCGGGCTAGGATAGGAGACGGTAAAGATCCCTTCTGTCCTGGCCACCGCTGGGCCACCAGGTCTCATGGCAGGCACAGCAGAGGCCTGTAAATAGGTTCAGAAAGGGGGCGGATCAATGCTAAACTGAATATAAGCCGAGACCCCGAGTTGCAAGCCATTTTTTTTTTTTTCAACCTTTGCTCCTTTTTGTGGAATTACTTAGGCACCCTCATTTAGGCCATGAAGATTCTGGCAGTGCCCCTAAGGTTTTGATGCTCACCAGTGTCTAAGAATGCTTAGGCATTACTAGTCATGATTCTATAAATGACACTTAGCAGATAAATGACAATCATGATGAACAGTACCTAAGAGCTATGTGCCAATAAAATCATGGCCCAAGTGCTCTTTGTTCTAAGGGGAAGGCCATGGACAGGGAATGGGAACAGAAGCATTATCCAGGCAGCATACTGCATTTATCACATGGTAATGGCTTACTATGCAGTCAACATGTGACCACTTTCTGCCCCCTAAATAGACAGCACTAAGCCCTTCCATCTTAACTGCCAGCAAGTACCACGTGCTAATGAGAACATTAACATTGGACCTAAACAGGAAAGTGCTGGTTACATCACCGCTGGGTGCCAACTGTGGCAATTGCAAATTTTGCCACGGTTTAGTAAATGAGACCCATAGTTAATTTGTTCATTTTAGTTCCCATGAAACTTAGGTCTGTTTGCATTACTCCACTCATTAAAGGCAGGCTTCGGAAAACAAATATTTAGTTCTTAAGCGATTTTGCATAGTTTTTGCAAAAGGTTTCAAATGCAAATTACACCCTGGAAAATTAAAAGTAATGTGTGCAACATCTGTAAGTGCAATTACATGCACTATTTCACATTTTTCTATGCATATATACAAAAAAATTTAGAGATGCTTAACAACCGAGCGGTAATAAACAAAAAGATACATGGTCAGAAAGATGTTTGGATTCCCAGGCAGCTGCCTTTTTAATGGCTGTTTCAAGGAGAAGCCAAGATGAAATCATACCACCATGTCCGAGATTCACTTTGGGAGGACACAATATACATGGCACATTAAAATTATCCATGCTGTAAATCCCTTGAAAATCACATTTTATACTGTACTTCATAGCACATGGGAAAAATGGTCCCCACTATTGTGATTCAGAATTGAAATACTTTTTTTTACTCTTCCTAATCTGCACAGTGAACTCCAAGGGGCACATAGGTTATCCAAGACCATTGACATAAGCTTTTTTATTTATTTAATTAGTTTTATATCCTGTGACATACAGACAATTAATAAAGTTCAGGAAATAAAATCCTTCATCAAAAAAAAAGAAGTTCAAGAACAAGAGGTCATAAAATTAGGTAGTAGTGAGGAGAAAATATTTCTCTACTGAAATGATCATGGATGCCCAGACTAATATACCGATGAAAACAAAAACTGTGGATACAGATGTTCTGGAGATAATTTATTAAACACTGGCATATAAAACCATGAAAATTCAATTAAAAAAGTACAATGATAAAAAATACTGTGATAAAAATCCAACCGGACCCTACACAGTCCGTATTTCAGCGAACACGCCTTCCTCAGGGGTCCAATGGTTTGCAAACTCACATACAAAGAATTGGACTGAAAACAGTCTATTGTCTTTAAACATGTGAGCAAAGAACACCACAGACAAACTGAAGTTTTTGTTTCATCGGTGGATTGTTTTCACTGTGGATCATTGGGTCTCCCCATTTTTCTTTGTTGTGCTGCCCAGACTAATCTAACAGTAGAAGTAGAGGCACCCACAACCATGACACAGTTTAAGCTTGCAAGAAAAAGACATTGGGCCAACCAGAGTGGTGCCGACCTGACAGGATCCCAAGAAGAGATGGTGCATCAGCAAAGGGAGACCATGGGAATGAATATAAATGTAGAACTTCATAGCAGAAAAAGACCATGTGGTCGATCCAGTTTGACATCTAATGCCAATGCTAATGGTGTCTTATATACCACTATGTCGCCTACTGGATTCAAAGCGGTTTACAAAAGAATTACAAAGATTTACAATGGATGAGTAAGAACAAAAGACTTAAAATTCTAGATATTAATGCTAAGCATCATGGTTGAAGAGTAGCCCATTTCTCAAAGAAGTGGATTTTTAGCAATTTGCGAAATAAGCAGTAAGTAGGTATAGTTCTAATTTCCGATGGAAGATCATTCCAAATTTTGGATCCCAGGTATTAAAAGGTGTGTTCATTATCTCTTTTTTATATTTTACTACCTACTAACCTTAATATGTTAAACATCTATCTTCACGATCCTCAGCAGGGCCACCAGGCACTCAAATATTTTTCAAAGTGCTTGGCTTTAAGCTCCAAATTGTCATCGGATCATCCCCTTAAATTTGCATTTTTCTTTAACTTATTAAAATAAATATGTACTAAAAGTACTTAGCTTAGTGTTACTTCCACTATTCTAAAAGTCTAGTTTCTAATAATAGCACTTGCATAGAGGTTTGAAAGATTTGCTATGAGTGAACTCTTTTTATATTTGACATATTTAAATGTAGGATAAATCAAGACCTTGCTCCTATTACGTCTCATGGAGCCTGTGTTGTAAAGTACATGAGAGCTTTCACTTAGGGATTCTTTTACTAAGGTGCGCTAGCATTTTTAGCGCACGCAGGAAATTACCGTGTGCTACACCGCGCGCTACGCTTTTAGAACTAACTCCAGCTCAATGCTGGCGTTAAGGTCTAGCACGCGTTATTCCGCACCTTAGTAAAAGGAGCCCTTAATGAAGATGATTTTGGCCAGCCAGTGCCTTGAAAATAATACAAGCAAATTTGAATTTGGTCCTGTAGAGTACTGGTAACCAGTGCAGCTCATGCAGTGTAGGGGTTATTCTTTCAATTCTTTTTAGCCCACTATTCAGTCTGACTGCCGTATTTTGCAAAAGCTTCTTTGTGATGTCCTCATATACCCCCCCCTTTTTACAAAACCACGAAAGAGGTTTTTAGCGCCAACCAGCGCACTGAATGCTCTGCGCTGTTCCGATGCTCATACTTAGTAAGTTACAGAAGTTAATTAGAGGCAACAACATAGCTTGAGTTACGATGCAGAAACCAGTGTGGTCTAAGACCTTTTAATACTTCGTAACTGGTGTAACCTGTGGAATACCTTCCTAACAAGGAAATTTACATGATTCCTCATAGCTAGACCCAAGTCTAGAATGACACCTAATATTTTGGAATTATTTTCAATTTGGAGAATTTCACCAATAGAATAGTTTGAAACATTTGCAAGGAATGACTTCGAAATTGCCGAACCAGATGAGTTTAGTTTTTTGTTTATTTGAGGAAATTATCTGTAACCCATGTGTCAACCACAGTGGATTTTGATAAAGATTCAAGCGTTTTGGAGTATGAGTCCAGAGCTGGGCATAGCAGAAATATGTTGACAGCATACAACAATACATATAGGCCTAAAGAAGTTAGGTAGTCTTGTAATTATCTATGTTGAATAATGGAAGAAAGAGGGGTGAGCCCTGTGGAACACCACACTCTGGTTGCCAAAAATCAGAGAATTTATCCTTCTTCTGAACATCTAGTGATTTTGCCAGTTCATAAATGGTTGCTTCTCCACCTCTGACTTTAGATGCCTTGTCCAAAGTCAGACTTAGGGCCTCTTCGATCAAACTACGCTAGCAGTTTGTAGCATAGGGAAGCCACATGAATGGCCTGCGCTGCTCCCGATGCTCATAGATTTCCTGGGAGCGTCGGGAGCAGCGCAGGCCATTCCGCGCTGCTCTCTGTGCTTAAAAACTGCTAGCACAGTTTGATAGAAGACACCCTTAGACATCCTATTGAAAATGCCCTCCACATCTTTTTTGGAGATGTGGTGACCAGAACTGCACACAGTATTCAAAGTGTGGCCGCAGCATAGGGTGACACAGCATGCTGGGGAAGCAGAAGTGCCATAATTGTGCTCTGCCTATTGCCTCCCCTGATTGGCTGCGACACAGTAAGTGGGGCAGGAGCACTACAGTGTGTGTTTCTGGCTCAGGACAACCATGGATCTTCTGTTTTGGTTTTTATTATTGTTGCATTGTATTATCTTTCTGTATGCAAACAGATATATCTATCTATAAAATAACAAATAAAGAAAAAATATCTTTGTGATATATCTATCTCCCTATATGCATCTATAATAATAAAATGCTAAGCGCGCATGCGCACTCTTACCGCATGCTTCCCTGGTCCCTGATCTGTCGAGCTATAGCAGGTAAGAGTGTGCATGCGCGCTTACCACGCATCTTACACTTCATGGACTCCCATAGATAACTTTGAACTTCTCCTTGGCCAGCTCTCGCTGCAGACTCCGCAAGCTGCCCTTGCATCGCTCCAGCTCCACTTCCATGTCCCGCACGGAGAGCAGCTGCATCGCAGGAGCCTCCTCGCCCGGGAACTCCACTCGTCAGTGCTGGGCCAACTCCTCCGAGTCCCACATGCCGCTCCGCACCAGGCAACTGCAGATGGGGATCCCTCCGCCTGCACCGGCTGCTCCGATACCCGCCAAAAACTTTTTTCTCTCTCTTTTAGTTATTCGGTGCTGGCTCGTCCGCTTTCGAGCACGCTGTCGGCGCCTGCAGGCCGCGGAGGCTGTCGGTGCCTGCATGCCGCGGTGGCTTGAGGCGGATGTCGGTGGAGGGCAGACAAAAATGAACAGAGGTAAGGGTTGCTGCTGGACAGGGAAAGAGGTGCTGATGGACAGGGGGGGCAGAAAAAGGAAGGGAGGCCTACTGCTGGACGGAGGAGCAGGAAAGAGGTGCTGCTGGCCAGGGGGGAGGTAAAACAAAGGGAGAAGGGCTGCTGCTGGATAAAGGGAGCAGTGAAGGGGTGGTGGTGGACAAAAGGGAGGTAAAAGGAAGGGAGACTAGACAGGGTGAGCAGGCAAGGGGTGGTGGTGGACAGCCAAGGAAAAAGAAAGAAAGAAACAAAAAATAGGCTAAGGAGAGAGAGAGAGAGAAAGAAATAAAGACAGACACATACACACATATTCTAGCACCCGTTAATGTAACGGGCTATAAGACTAGTTTATCTATAAAATAACAAATAAAGAGAAAGTTGAAAAATAAAATTTTTAGTTGGCAACTAAACTCACCTGAGAGAACTGGGCCCATCAGTTTCTGGGAGTGTCTATCTTACTCCCCACCCCCCTTTTTACAAAACTGTAATGCGGTTTTTAGTGCCGGCCGCAGTGGTAACAGCGCCAACGCTCATAGAATTCCTATGAGCATCGGAGCTATTACTGCCACGGCCGGCACTAAATACTGCGCTACAGTTTTGTAAAAGGCGAGGGGGGGGTTTAATTTTCAAAACTGATAAAATAAAATGTTTAAATACTCTTCTCATCCCTGCCTGAGAATGCCGCTGCTGAAATCCTATCAATGGTGTATTCCACTCATGCGGAATGAATGAATGAAAAAATGCTGTAAAATAAATATTTCACACACGAAAGATGACTGTGGTTAGTTGCCCATAGAACATCATTTTACAGTGACAATATTTCATATTTTATTGCCGTTTTTTTGCTGCTGAATTGTACAATGCATTATTTAGATTGCATATGCATGAGCTTCGTTTACAGCTAGAAAGACAATCAAATGGTGCTCCATGCTACCAAAATTACACTGACTCTTAATTTAATCTGAAAAGTAATAACAGGTATCGAAACATAAATGAGAATTAAATTGCTCAGTAGGGTTACATTAGCATGTTTGCTATGCACTGTTAATAGCATCTAATCTTAAACAGAACTCCAAGGGCTGATTAAACAGTGGCGTGCGTAGTAAGGGGTGGGGGGGGGAATCTGCCCTGGGTGCCATCTACATGGGGGTGCCAGTACCCGGCCTCCTTTCCGCCCCCCCCGCACTCCTTCCTCACCCTCTGACTACCGCGTGCGCATGCTTGCCACTTCCCTTCCCCTGTACCTTGTTAACGTTCACAGCATGAGCAGCAATCCCAATCTGCTGCTTGCGCTTGCGTCGGCACTTCCTCTGATGTCACTACCTGGACCTGCCCCCTAGGAAGTGACATAGGAGGAAGAGTCGACACTAGCATAAACAGCAGGTCGGGGTTGCTGTTCACGCCGCGAACGTTAATGAGATGCAGAGAAAGGGAAGGAAGTACGCATGGCAGAAAGGGCGGGGAAAGAGCGGATGGATATGGGGGCAGAGAAGAGGGCGGGGGAGGGGCACCTCTCACCCTCGCTACGCCACTGGATGTAAAATACCATTCACCCCTACCCCCAACTCTACGACAACTTTATATGTCAGAAGACTTTATATGTCAATGGATTTCAAATGGGAATTCTAATTGTCCCAATCAGGAAACATGTCCTTTCTAAAAAAATTTTTGGGTTTGGATGGTAGGGAACAGGATGGAAAGGAAGAGACATGAGAGGTTCTTAGCAGGAACAAATTTTTTCTCGTCCCCGCAGGAACTCAATATCCCCGTCCCATCCCCGCGAGATTTGTCGCTGTCCCTGCCCCAAGTTCAAGTTCAAGTTTATTGATTTTGATATACCAACCATCAAATTAATATCTAGCTGGTTTACAATAAGATTACAGGATAGAAAAGAAAAAAAATAACAAAAAGGTATATAAGCTCTATATTCCTATAAGCTCTATTCCTATAAGCTCTGCCTTAACCACACAAGCCTCGAACACTTATGATTTAAAAGTGTTTGAGGCTTGTGCAGATGAGGACAGAGCTTTCAGGAATGAGGCAGGCACAGGAAAAGAACTCACGGGGATGGGACGGGAAAGCACAGTTACTTACCGTAACAGGTGTTATCCAGGGACAGCAGGCATATATTCTCACATGTGGGTGACGTCATCTACGGAGCCCCGGCGCGGACAGCTTTTCAAGCAAACTTGCTAGAAGTTTCAAGTTTGCACACTGCACCACGCATGTGCGTGCCTTCTGCCCACTAGAGGGCGCATCCCACCTCGTGGTCCTCAGTTCCATAACTAGCTTAGAAGCCATCCCCGGGGAGGTGGGCGGGTTGTGAGAATATATGCCTGCTGTCCCTGGATAACACCTGTTACGGTAAGTAACTGTGCTTTATCCCAGGACAAGCAGGCATGATATTCTCACATGTGGGTGACCTCCAAGCCAAACCAAAAAGGGCAGGTGGGAGGATGGCAATTTTAAGAAAACAGATTTTGTAAAACTGACTGGCCAAACCGGCCGTCACTCCTGGACAGAGTGTCCAGACAGTAGTGAGAGGTGAATGTATGAACCGAAGACCAAGTGGCAGCCTTACATATGTCTTCCATCGGGGTGGAACGGAGGAAGGCTATCGAAGCTGCCATTGCTCGGACCTTGTGCCCCGTGACTCGACCCGGGGGAGGAAGGCCAGCCTGAGTATAGCAAAGGGAGATGCACGCCGCCAACCAGTTAGACAGAGTGCGCTTGGAAACTGGGTGCCCTAATCGATTGGGATCGAAGGACAAGAATAATTGCGGGACCTTCCGATGGGACTTGGTGCGTTGAAGGTAAAATGCCAACGCCCTCTTACAGTCAAGCGTGTGAAGCGCCGTCTCGCCAGGATGGGAGTGGGGCTTAGGGAAGAACACAGGAAGGACAATGGACTGATTGAGGTGGAAATCAGAAACAACCTTCGGGACAAACTTAGGATGGGTGCGGAGGACCACCTTGTCATGATGGAATACGGTGAAGGGTGGGTCCGCAACCAAGGCTTGTAGTTCCCCAATCCGCCTAGCGGAGGTGAGGGCAATCAGAAACACCACCTTCCAAGTCAGAAATTTCAAGAGGGACTTGTTGAGTGGCTCAAAGGGTGGTTTCATCAGTTGAGTTAAAACCACATTCAAATTCCATACGACTGGGGGAGGTTTGAGCGGGGGACAAACCCTGAGTAATCCTTTCATGAAGCGTGTCACCAAGGGATGGAGAGACAGAGGGCGTCCATCCAGGTGTTGGTGGAAGGCGGAAATCGCACTAAGATGGACACGCACCGAAGTGGTTTTCAGGCCAGAGCGCGACAAATGGAATAAGTAGTCCAGAACCGAGGGTACCGGGGCCGATACCGGGTCCAGGAGGAAAGAAGAGCACCAGGTGGAAAACCTGGTCCATTTCTGCGAATAGCAAAGCCTCGTCGAGATCTTGCGGGAGGCTTCCAGCACTTCCCTCACTGATTGAGACAGGTCCGGAGGGGTCAGGGAACAAGAAACCAAGCTGTCAGGTGCAATGACTGCAGATTGGGATGTAACATGGATCCTTGATTCTGAGATAGCAGAGAAGGACCGACAGGCAGAAGAAGGGGTTCCCTGGCGCTGAGTTGGAGCAGTAGGGAGAACCAGTTCTGACGCGGCCACCGAGGAGCTATGAGAATCATCGTGGCCGTGGACGATCTGAGGTGTACCAACGTTCGCATGATCAGAGGGAAAGGAGGGAATGCATAGAGGAACTTCCCGTCCCAATCGAGAAGGAAGGCATCCGCCTCCAGACGATCCCGCGAGTACATCCGAGAACAATATAGTGGTAGTTTGTGTGCCTCCGGAGAGGCGAACAGATCTACCTGTGGCGTTCCCCAGCGAGCGAAGACCTCGTGCAGAACTGCTGAGTGTAGAGTCCACTCGTGGGGTTGCAGGAGTCGACTGAGTTTGTCCGCCAGACAATTCAGTTCCCCCTGGATGTAGACCGCCCGGAGGAAGATGTTCCGGGAGGCCGCCCACTCCCAGAGGCGAAGGGCCTCGGAGCAGAGGGGCCACGACCCCGTTCCCCCCTGTTTGTTCACATAGTACATTGCTACTTGGTTGTCCGTGCGGACGAGGACCACCTGGTCCTGTACTACGTGAACGAAGGCTCGAAGTGCTAGGAAGATGGCCCGAAGCTCTAGCACGTTGATGTGACAGCGACGGTCCTCCGCCGACCACAGGCCCTGTGTGCGAAGACCGTCGAGGTGGGCTCCCCACGCGTAGTCCGAGGAGTCCGTGGTCAGAACCTTGCGAAATGGGGGAGTGCGAAACATTAGTCCCGTGGACAGATTTGAAGAGTCTGTCCACCAACTTAGCGATTTCCGCAAAAGCGGAGTCACCGAAATGAGGCGCGACTCCGGATCGCACTCCTGGCGCCATTGTGATGCGAGTGTATACTGAGGGATCCTCAGATGCAGCCTCGCAAATGGCGTGACGTGTACCGTCGAGGCCATATGGCCGAGCAGCATCATCATGCGCTTGGCCGACACCCTTGGTAGTTGAGAGACCTGGCGGCTCATCCGTACCAAGACTTCCAACCGTTGGGTCGGAAGGTAGGAGCGCAGGCGCACCGTGTCCAGCACCGCACCTATGAATTGAAGAGACTGAGCCGGCCTCAACTGAGACTTTGGAAAGTTTATCTCGAATCCGAGGGTTTGCAGGAAGGCAATAGACTGTCGGGTCGCTGAGATAACCTCCTCCCTGGTCGGGGCTTTGATGAGCCAGTCGTCCAGGTAAGGGAACACGTGGAGCCCGCGAGACCTCAGGGCTGCCGCCACTACTACCATGCACTTCGTGAATACTCGTGGGGACGCGGCCAGGCCGAAGGGCAGGACTCTGTACTGGAGGTGTAGGTCTCCCACCTGGAATCGTAAGAATTTTCGGCAGGTGGGGTGCACCGGGACATGGGTATATGCTTCCTTCAAGTCGAGGGAGCACATCCAGTCCCCTTCCTCCAAGAGAGGATACAAGACCGGGAGAGATAGCATTCGAAATTTCTCCCTGGCCAGGCATTTGTTGAGCTTCCTGAGGTCGAGTATGGGGCGCATGTCCCCGGTCTTTTTTGGGACCAAAAAGTAACGGGAGTAAAATCCCGTCCCCCACTGGTCCTTGGGGACCGGCTCGACCGCCCGAAGCTTCAGGAGAGCTTTGGCTTCGGTCAGAAGGGTCGGTAGTTGCGACCGGTTGCACCAGGCTAAACTTGGGGGACTGTCCGGTGGTGAGGACACAAAATTGAGCGAGTAGCCTTCGGAGACGATCCGGAGCACCCAAGCGTCTGAGGTAATCGCGGTCCATGCCTTCCGGAAGGACCGAAGACGCCCCCCGATAGGAAGGGGTTCTGGTGAAGGTGCGGAGGGGAACCCGCCCCGTCCGCTCAGCCCGTCAAAAGGAAGGCGCGGGCTTAGAAGGGCCCTGCGCCGGGGCTTGGGTTTGTCCCCCTCTGCCTCGTTGAGACGAACGTCTCGGAGGCGGTCTTGAGAAGGACGGGGTCGACTTCTGGGGGTACCGGCGCGGCGGAGGCCGGAAAGGTTTCTGTGGCGGGGGCCTAGGTTTGGGGCGGACCAGGGATGCTAAAGAGCGTTCCTGTTCCGACAACCGTTTGGTCGCCGCCTCCAAAGACTCGTCAAATAACTCGGACCCCACACAGGGCAGGTCTGCAAGACGTTCCTGCAGGTTTGGGTCCATGTCGAGGGTGCGAAGCCAGGCCAAGCGGCGCATGGCCACTGCGAGGGCCGACACCCTCGAAACCAGCTCAAAGGTGTCGTACACTGAATGGAAAAGGTACAACCGCAATTGAGACAGGTTGGACATAAACTTATCGAATCCTGCTCTTTTGGAGTCCGGTAACGAGTTCCGATATTGAGGAAGGTCCTTCACCATCCCACGCAAGTAGGAGGAAAAGGTGAAGGAGTAATTTAGAACTCTGGTGGCCATCAGAGTGTTTGAATAGAGGCGACGGCCAAACTTGTCCAGGGTCCGCCCCTCCCTGCCGGGTGGAACCGCCGCAGAAACCCGTGAGGGCTGTGATTTTTTAAGGGCAGATTCCACCAGGAGGGACTGGTGGGAGAGCTGCGCCTTATCAAACCCTTTCGGGGGAATCGTCCTATACTTTGATTCCATTTTTGACGGGACAGACGTGCCTGTAAGAGGGCTCGACAAGTTCTTCAGCCAGGTCTGCAGGAGGACACTGTTGAGAGGGAGTCTAGGTACCTCTCTAGGGGGAGTGGGAAGGTCCTGTTCCTCTAGAAATTCCTTGGAATATTTGGAACCTACCATCAGGTCAATCCCCAGGGCTTGGGCCATGTCCTGGACAAAAGATGAGAAGGAGGACGGCCTAGCCTGGGGGGACGGGGTTCTCGACCGTCCCACCGAGGAGCGGGGGGAGGCCTCATGGGAATACTGAGGATTCCTAACCGATCCTGAATCCCAGGATCCTCTCTCCACGGCCCTCGAGGGGGAGGGTGAAATCATCCTCCTAGGGGAGTCCCTGGGGGAGGATCCCGGGGTCCGTGGGGTCCTCTCCCGTTTCCTCGGCGAGGCGGCGCGGGAAGACTTTCCCCGAGGTGAGCGGAGGAGCCTCGGATTATCGAGGCGCAACTCCGACACCTGCAGCGCCTCGCCCCCCGAACGACGAGGAACGATCGCGCCGAGGCGAGCCCCGGGGTCGCTTAGGCTTCCTCGATCGGCGCCTCGTTCGAGGTCGCCTCGAGGGCGAGGCGTCCGGGGAAGATCCCGAAGCCGAGGAGGAAAGTCGGCGCACTCTGCGGAACTTTTCTTTTGGGCGGACACTGCGCTCAGGAGGCTCCCCCGAGGTCGAGGTCCGGGGCGGGGCCGAGACCGAGGTGGACGGGGCCGCAATACCCGAGACCGAGGTCGCCGAGGCCGGGGCTCCCGAGGTCGAGGGAGCCGAGACCGGGGCCTCCGAGGCCGAGGGCGCCCCGGCCGAGGTCGACGTCGCCGGGCCCGCAGCACGCTGCAGCACTTCCAGGGCTCCCGACAGCTCCGATGAGATCAAGGCTCGAAGGAGATCCTGGAAGGCCGGAATCCCCACGAAGGTGGGGAGTTCCGAGTCCGGGGCACACTCCCTGGAGGGCGACCTCGGTCTCGAGTATTCCCTCGGGGTGTGCGGAGTCGAGGTCCGATGCGGGGCCGGGGTCGACCCACCCGCTTTGGCCTGACTCGAGGATGGCTTCTTTGCTGAAGGGGATGGAACAGAGGACTTACCCGAAGCTGGCTTCGATGACGACGGCTTCGAAGATGAGGGCCGAGGCGACGCCGAGGCCCCCGAGGACGCCGAGGCCGAGGTCAAGGCCGGGGCCGAAGCCGGGGCCGACGTCGAGGCCTTGGGCGGCGCGTCGACGGCGAACAATTCCGCCATTCTGGCCTTACGGCGACGGAGGGCCCTGTTCTGGAAGGTAGCACAGCGATCACACGAGGCTGTTGGATGTTCGGGCCCAAGACAGACAATGCACCACCGGTGAGGGTCGGTGATGGAGAGTAGTCTCTCACACCGGCTGCATTTCTTGAATCCCGTAACAGGACGGGACATCGACGAGAAAAAGAAGAAGGCCGGGAACGACCGACGTTCCCCGGCTCAGGCTTCCGGGAGCCCCCGGAGCCCAACGAAAAACAATTATTATTTTTTTTTTTTTTTTTTTTTTTGTAAGACGGACGAAAAATAAAGCAGCACCGCGATTAATCCGATCAATAAACAAACTAAACGCGGCAGCTAGAAGGCAAAAACACTGGAGCTCAGATCCACAGGGCTTTCTTGCTCCGCGGAAAAATTTGAACTGAGGACCACGAGGTGGGATGCGCCCTCTAGTGGGCAGAAGGCACGCACATGCGTGGTGCAGTGTGCAAACTTGAAACTTCTAGCAAGTTTGCTTGAAAAGCTGTCCGCGCCGGGGCTCCGTAGATGACGTCACCCACATGTGAGAATATCATGCCTGCTTGTCCTGGGATAAAATGAGTTCCTGCAGGGATGGGGAAAAATTTGTCCCTGTGTCATTTTCTAGTCCTTAGTGAGCTATGGGGAAGGATTAACTCTGCTGTGGAGGAAAGGCAGCAAGGTAATGGGAAGGGCAAAAGAGCCTACTTTTCCAAATTATTCACAATAGAAACACCTCCTCTTCCCACTCTATGAACATAAAAATATCTTACCCTAACATTTGGGATATTCAGGAAAAAAAAATTCTTGCCTCACTGTCAGCTCATTTTAAAGATTTTTTTCTAGATTTCTGGAAATTTGGAGGTTCATGCCAAAATTGAATTTTATGCACTCTAGAACTTTTTAACATGTGGACAATTAACTCCCCCCCCCCCCTTTTTACAAAATCGCGATAGTGGTATTTAGCGCAGGCCGGTGCACTGAATGCTCTGCGCTGCTTCTGACACTCATAGAGCTCCTATGAGCATTGGATACAGCGCAGAGCATTCAGCATGCTGGCCTGCGCTACAAAACACTATCGTGGCTTTGTAAAAAGGGGAGTATGCATTAGGTCACAGATTAATGCCTGCTTAATTAATGCTTCTTTACTACAGTGACTTGACTCAGGTCCAAGGAAGAGGAAATCTGCCCTAAAGCATATTACCTCACTATTTATATGTAACTACCTGAAACCTGCTCAGATAGACCGACTCCTGATGCAGGTGTCACTGGTGAAACAAAGCCATATCAAGCCAGTTTAATAGTTTCCAAGTTTATTAAAATTCCGATGAAACGCAAATCAAAATTTCTAAGCATTTTACAATTTATAATTAAAAAGGGGGAGACAATAAACGAATAAATACTCACAAAACAATACAAATAAATACTCACAAAACAATACATAACCAACTAGAAACGATAGCAAAATGGAAGAACTACAAACTAAAAGTAAAGAATACAAAGAAGGTAAGCCACAATGGGGAAGCTAGGGAGCAAAGATTAAAGAATGACTCTGGCTGTAAACCAAATCTATTTAACAGTCAAATGCATCTTGGAAAAGGTAGCTCTTCTGATACATCTGGCACGCCTTTCATTACACCTCGCTCCTTTTCCCTTTTGGCTATATTACCTGTGAGGTTTGACTACTTCTCTTTTCATCTATAGAACGCTAAGGGCTAGATTCACAAAGCAAACCGATCGTGTATCGATCGGTTTGCGACCCCGGCCCAATTCACTTACCTGCCTTCCGACCATCCTCCGATCCGCGCATGCAAATGAGGGCAACGGCATGCAAAGTAGGCAGAGATGCGATTCACTAAAGAAAACCCGACAACATCGACTGGGCTGGCTGAGCAAAAAAAAAGCGACGGCTGAGGACCAGTCGCTGAAGTCCTTTCCGGATGCCCTGCCTTCTGCCGCCCTGCTCTCTGCCCTGTCAGCCCCTTTCCTTCAACCCCGAACACGCTGCCTGCCTCCCTTCCCCGCACTACAAGCCCATGGTTTTAACCCGCAGGCTTAAGTGAGTTAAAACCACGAGCTCCATTAAAACGATCGCCTTTAAAAAAAAAAAAATCTATGCCAGCCCTGAGGTCCAGCACATGCGCAGACCATCTACAGATGGTTTGCGCATTCGCGGGGATCGCTATCGAACGATCTGGGAAGGCAGATGAGAGCGTTCCTCCGATCGCCCCCATCTGCATATTGGGGCTTCGTGAATTCATCGGACCTGCCCGGATCGGGCCCAATCGGGCAGGTTCGTGAATTTAGCCCTAAGGCACCAGGGGGGGGGAGTGTCACTTCAAGCAACACAATTTTTAATTAGTTTTGGCGTGAATTTCATTTCCTGGAACTTCTGTAAGGAAAACAATTCACTTAAAAAACTACAATCTTGAATGCATATGTTGTGTTATTGAAATCTGGCCTGGCTGTATTGTTTGGAATTGGAAACAAAGGCGCTCTTTTACTAAAAAAGTATTAAGAAACGGGCTTAGCATGTTTTAATGCAGGATTTTCCCATGCACTAAGCCCATTTCTAATGTGGTCCAAAAATAGGCCTTTTTTTTGTCTTGCAGCACCCTGTGCTAATTTTTCCATTAGTGCATGAAACTTGCAAACTATTCAATAAATTCATTAAATACATTCAGGTTTAAGTGGCGCTAAGTGTTTCCATATTAACTCTACTAACTTCCACATTAGTGCTTTCTAATGCAAACGTGCTAGTTAGATAACGCCTCCATGCCATTTCTTCACCAATGACATGTCGCTTCCTGAAACATAGCAAATAAAAAGGTGCGTTTTATTAAGCTGTGCTAAAAAGTAGCCTGCCATAGCAGTAGCGCAAGGCTTTCCTGTGTGCTGAGGCCACTTTTAGCACAGCTAAAATGGCTGCATTTCCTATTTCCACCATTAATGGTCATGCGCTAATTTCCCAATTAGCACATGGCCATTAGCATGGGAGCCCTTAGCAACACCTATTTCCTAGACGGTAAGTGCTCCTGTGCTAACCACACAATAATCAGTTAGCATGCAGCAATGCAGCTGTGATAATCAATCAGCACTGGGCACGCTTAACTCTCTGTCCCCAAACACGCCCCAGCAGTACAAAAATTTTTTTCTAATTTTTAGCGTGTGGGTAGCATGCACCAAACACAAAACTACTGCAGAATGCCTGCTTACAATAGCTTCTTAAAAGGGCCCCATCATCAATAACATGCAATTTTATTTATTTAAGTTTTTATAGACCACTTATTGCCCACGTGGTTTACATTCGGGTACTCAAGTATTTCTCCCTATCTGTGCCGGTGGGCTCACAATCTAAAATACCATACACTGACAGACAAATTGTTGCAAAATGCTTTAACGTGTGTTATTACTTAACGCGGTTTAGCAAAAAGGCCTCAAAATAAAATAAAACATTATGAAATTAGTAACCTAATTCTTGCCCCTTTTTTAGGCAAAAGTTCTACAGTGCTTTTACATTTTTAAAAAAAATAAATCACTTCTTACTTCTCTCCAAAACAGTCCTCCCTTAAAAGCATGCATAAAATGGTGCGTAGTCTTCGTCATAAGACGTATGGGGACAGACTTAAAAAGCTCAATATGTATACTTTGGAGGAAAAGCGGGAGAGGGGAGATATGATAGAGACGTTTAAAAACCTATGTGATGTAAATGCGTATAAGTCGACTCTCTTTCATTTGAAAGGAAGCTCTGGAATGAGAGGGCATAGGATGAAGTTAAGATGTGATAGACTTCGGAGTTATCTGAGGAAATACTTTTTTTTTTTTTTTTTAAGATCTTTATTAATTTTCAAAACTACTACAAAGTGCCAGGAATTATTAATTTTCAAAACTACTACAAAGTGCCAGGAATTATACAGACATTAATAATCAATGTAAGCACTTAAATTCCTTCAATAATAATGCAGAAGAAAAATATCCCTCCCTTCCAACAATTTAATCAAGAAATAAACCAAAAAGATATCCCCCCACCCTGGATATGTATAAAGAAAATGTACGAGGAAATACTTTTTTTTTACAGAAAGGGTGGTAAATGCATGGAACAGTCTGCCAGAAGAGGTGGTGGAGACAGAGACTGGCTGAATTCAAGAAAGCCTGGGATAGGCACTTGGGATCTCTTAGAGGAGGAGATAATGGTTACTGCAAATGGGCAGGCTGGATTTGGCCTTTATCTGCTATCATGTTTCTATATTGAAAATCTTTGTGGCTAGAGGGATGTCCTTTCCAAGAGATTTCTTCAGCGTCATTAATGATTGCCGTCAGTGGCTGGGGAGATGGCATGGGAAATGGAAGGTACCTCAGTAGCAGCAGACAACCTTTGCTAGTTCCCCCAGGACTGAATGTGACATCTCTGCAGTGTGCCTCAGAGTGAAGAGTTCAACACTACCATAATAACCATGGGGTCAGCCCTCTATGGCGCTTTTTGCAAACCAGTTTTACTAGCAGTTATTACACTTCCTCAGGTTATAAGAAATGAAATGACTGCTACAAGAATGAGCATGTACACTAACTTTCAGGTTTGTACGTTTTTTTTAGGGGGAGGGGCCTAATTTGATCCTAGATCTTCAGACAATTTGGTTCTTCCTTCAGCCCTGTATAGAAAATGTAAGCTTTTTTTTTTTTATCACAAAAATCCGATTTTTTTAAAATTTAAATTGGATTTCTTTTACATAAAATGCTTTTCTGAGGAAAAATCTAAAGATAGGCCCTCTTTAACTAATCCGCAGTAGAGGTTTCTAACACGGCCCAAAGCGCTAAATGCTCTGATGTTGCTCCAACACTCATAGGAATTCTATGAGCACTGGAACATTTAGCGCTATGGGCTGTGGTAGAAAACTCTATTTAACCCCCTCTTTTACAAAGCAGCGCTAGTGTTTTTTAGCGCCAGCTTTAGCGGTAACAGCTCAGACGCTCATAAGAATTCAATGAGCATTAGAGCTGTTACCGCCGCAGCCAGCACTAATAACACCTAGTGCGGCTTTGTAAAGGAGGGGATAAGATACATAACAGTCCAAAAGTTATTCATTATGAAATGAGGATTCGTTTTCAATGATGTGGCATGTTTTGCAGATACACATCGCTTTCCAACTTATCTTAAAGTAGATCACATTATTTATGGTCTTGTGTCCACTTCATTTCAAATCCCTGTTGATTTTCACCTTCAATTTTGTTCACTTTTCTATTTTTGGTTCACCATCATTTATTTGTATGTTTTAGCACATTGGTTATTTTGATCTTTTATCCATTAGGACCCATGATGAAGGCGTGTTGACCAAAACACGGACTGTGTCGGGTCCCCTGGTTTGTCAAAAGGTGATGGCACTAACTGCAACAAATATCTGAGATAACATGCTTCTTCACAGCAAAAATGTTATAAAATATACAGAGTTGAGACAAAGACCTTAGCCCCATTGTTCCTTTGCAAACTGATGTATACACAATCAACCCCTTACCTCTTAAGTGCTAAGTTTATATAGCTGCACAAGGCACCATGGCTAGATAAAAGGGGGGGTCTAAGTATGAGATGGAAGGGGCAGCAGTAAAAATTAACGAGAAAGCTTTTGAGAAGAAATACTTCACAAGTCTTGGGATCTTTGGGCCAAATTCTATAAATGGCGTCCTGATTGTAGGAGGCAGTAGGCATCCTACTGCTGTCTAACCACGCACATTTTCTAAAAAAAACCAACTGAGGTGGGCCGCCTACACTGTAGGTGTCTGTCGCGGGTGCAGGGAGGGGCCTAGAGACGCTTAAGCTCACCCAAGGCTGGGCGTGGGCATGGTTTTGCCTAGAAGTGGCCTTAGGTGAGCTTAAGATCCTTAGGCATCTCCCTAGGGCCACTATATGCATCTGAAATATAGGCCTTTGGAAAAAATAAACAAAAACAGTTCTAAAATAGGTGGGAGAAGGCACCTCTTTGGTCGAAGTACTTGGTGCCTTCAATGTTTGGAGCCCTAAGCAGTTGCCAAGGTTTAATTTCTGGACTGGCCGTTATTCTGGCAAAGTAGGGATTTCTCCCCTATTATTTTAAAATGGACTCTCCCTTCCTCCATTCCTAGTCTGGTCATTGCCACAAGAGTCCTGATGGCAGGGGCCATACACCAATGGACTCTAAATCCAGCCATCAAATGTTCTCCTTAGCAACGACCACTTCCCCAATATCTACTCTGGGGGCTATAAGTGCCTGCCCTCTGCAATACTGTGAAATTTTGTCTTAGATGCATGGTCCAGTGAATCCAAAGAAGCATCACAAAATTCACACAGGAGTCACGGTATGGATTCTGGATACCTTTTGCGAGATCCTCATGGTCAAAAATGACTCATCGGACCCTGTGTTCCTACAGTTTCCTGCTGTTCAGTGCTTTAAATAGAAAGGGAAATGACTGGAGCTGCCTGGGGCAGGCTTCAACGTTTCCTTATACAAGTTTGTTTGTTTTTTTTTTTAAAGGCTTTCCTGTAATGACTTAAAACAAAATACTACATGCCATTATGTGAGTGTAAGTGTGACCAAATGCAAGTACATGCACTCACATGTATCTCAGCCCTTCCCTCTCAGCAGTGCTTCCTCAGGAAATCCTTACTGCTACAAAAAATTGGCCATTATCAGGCTGAAAAGATGTCAACTGCATTTTGCTTTGACGTCAGACTGCGGCCTTTATTTATTTAATTACTGGGATGTATTAACCACATTTATGAAGAGATTCACCCAAGGCGGTGTACATAAGAACAGCCTTACTGGGTCAGACCAATGATCCATCTAGCCCGGTGTCAGGTCAAAAGCGCGCCGGGACAAAGGCGCGCCCAGACAATTGAGCGCAGCGCGGAGGTGCGCACCGCTCAAAATTACTGCTTTTAAGGCTCCAACGGGGGGGGCGTGGGGGGGAACCACCCCCCTTTACGTAATAGACATCTTTTTCCCTGTTTTTAGGGAAAAAATTAAGTTTACAGTAAAATGTGGAGGGTTACAACCCCCCAAACCCCCCATAACGCCGGCGCGTTATCTATTAAGTAAAGTGGGGGGGGGTTCCCCAACAAAACCCCCCGTCGGAGCCCCTAAAAACTGTAATTTTCTTTGGCGCGCGCCTCCGTCTTGCGCTCAGTTGTCGGCGCGCGCCTTTGTCTTTCGCGCCGTTGTCTATGAACCATCTAGCCCAATAGCCCGTCCTCACGGTGGCCAATCCAGGTCATTAGTAGGTACAGTTTAACGTAAAACTTACAGTTTTGTTAACAGCATAACAATACAGGTTCACCACCAATTTTCCGGCAATGGATGGTCCGGCACCTCCTTTAGTCCAGCGGCAAGCAGCATCTGCAACTGGCTGCTCCCACCAGCCTCGGCTCTCCCACCGATGTGACTTCCTGATCCCACGACCCAGAAGTGACTTTAGAGGAACAGCAGAGGTCGGTGCGAGTAGCCGGTTGTAGAAGCTGCTCACTGCCAGGGAAGATTTATAGAGGGAGGGGGCAGGTGGAGAGGAGGAGAGCTGCCAGGGTTAAAGTGTATTCTCTCAGGGTTTCCGCAGCTGGCATCGAGCCTGTTGCAGGTTTCCGGGTATCACAGCGAGACCTGGAAACCTGCTACAAGCAGGGTTAGTGTGTATTCTAAAGGTGACCACTGTTGGTTCGACAAAACGGTTAATCCAGCAAGAGTCTGGAAAGGTGTGGGGGGGGGGGGGAGAAAATTTGTGGTGTACCTGTAGTAAAAGACCAAGTATAAACCTAAAAACAGTAAGGAACCCTTTTTAAAAACTGTGGTAGCGAGTCTCAAATGGCAAATGTGACAGAGCCTAGTCAATTCCTATGGGCTGCATTGCATTTGCCACGCCAGGACTTGCTACCGTGGCTTTGTAAAAAGGGGCCTTAAATGAGGTAAACTTGGATTCAGCACATTTAAACCTAATAATAGGACTACCATGGAACAGTGGCAAAATTATACACATTTAATAACACTGCAGAACAGGCCACAGACCATATTAAAATTCAATTCTGCTCTGGTGAAAAGTGATCAGTTTTCCAACCAGAGTTTTGTATTCCTGGTAAGCAACCCTTAAACACGACATGCTACAAAATCTGAGCAAACATTTAAATAACAGTGAGATGATGTTATGCTAATATTTTTTTGGGTATCACTGTAATGAAAAAATAAATCTCAATTTCAACTGCTGTTTGCTGAATGCATCTCATTTTTTCTAATGCTACATGTAACACACATTTGCATGCCTTAGATCAGTGGTCTCAAACTCGCGGCCTAGGGGCCATATGCGGCCTGCCAGGCAGTGTTCCCGCTAAGCTGCGTTGGCCTGCGCTCACGCACAAAATATTACATCGCAGCGCAAAGTTTCTCTTCACAGCGCACACACGCGTCGGTAAGGTAAGGGGACGCATTGGGGGGATTGCACTTCCCCACAATTGCCATGCTTCGGTTCCTCTTCTTCCTTCCTTCCTCCCCCCCCCCCCCCCCCCGCGGGACCCTGCGGCACCATCAACTCTTACTCCCTCTAATGTCGGCCCTGCAGCTCCAGACTTCCTCGCACCTTCTCCCCTCCCCCTTTGGATCGCTATTATGTTAAATGTTATAGCCGCGGAGCTGTATCCATCAGTGGAGATGTCTAACCTCGGCCTGCCCCGGAACTCTTACTGCAACAGTGACTTCCTGTTCCTGCCTAGACGGGCGGCTGCTGCAGTAAGAGTTCCGGGGCAGGCCGAGGTTAGACATCTCCACTGATGGATACAGCTCCGCGGCTATAACATTTAAAATAATAGCGATCCAAAGGGGGAGGGGAGAAGGTGCGAGGAAGTCTGGAGCTGCAGGGCCGACATTAGAGGGAGTAAGAGTTGATGGTGCCGCAGGGTCCCGCGGGGGGGGGGGAGGAAGGAAGGAAGAAGAGGAACCGAAGCATGGCAATTGTGGGGAAGTGCAGAGCTGCAGGGAAGAGTGTTGCGGTACCCAGCTGGAGGGAGAAGGAAGATGAGGGAGGGAATTAAAGGAGATGCCAGGGCTTGGAGCGTAGGAGGAAGGTATGCCAGTCTAAGGGAAAAGGAAGGGGGAGATGTGAGAGCATGGAGGGGGAGCGAAAGATGGAAGAAAAGGAAAGGAGAGAGATGCCAGAGAATCAGGGAAGGGGAGATACCAGACTATGAGGAGAGGTGTGGGAGAGGGAAGGCGAGGAGAGAGATGCCAGACCAATGGGGTGAAAGGAGAGATGGAAGGGGGAGGCATACAGTTTCTGGAAGGGGCATAGAAGGAGAGAAGATGCCATATAGGGGAAGAGAGACGGCAGACAGTGGATGGAAGGAAGAGAGTTACAAGAAGATGAGGAAAGGAGAAACCACAGAAGACAAAGGTAGAAAAAAATTTCTATTTATTTATTGCTTTAGGAGACATGTGTCACTGTTTCTGTGAAGCATTGTATGCAGAGTCCAGCTTCTTGCTGGTTCAATTTAACCTTTGTCTATGTATTTTTATTTTATCCCCCCTTTTACAAAACTGTGAAGCGTTTTTAGCACCAGCCTTGGTGGTAGCAGCTCTGATGCTCAGAATTTTATGAGCATCAGAGCTGTTACCTCCGTAGCTAAAATCCACACTACAGTTTTGTAAAAGAGGGAGGGGTTAGTTTGTGATTACATATTCCTTACTAGGCGAAGGTGTTTTCTGTGTTCTGTGTGTTCGAAAGACATGGTTTTCTGTTAGGATTGACGGTGTAGGATTGATCTGTGCTGGTCTGGCTTGTTTAGTTTTACAATGGGTGTATTGATGTACTGCTCACTGCAATATGTAAGATGCTGCCTTTTCCTAGGTACTCATGTGTGACGTGTGGTTTGTTACTAAAAATCATGTTTTTCTTACAGATGGGGGGGGGTGCCAAAAAATGATGGGCCCCGGATGTTACATATGCTAGGTACGCCACTGTATGTAAAGATACCAGAAAGCTGGCGTAGCAAAAACTTCTAAGTTTTGAGTATTTAACCCTCCCACAATCTCACGGGCACTCGTTTCAAGTTTATTGAGATTTTGATTTAAACGCAATATCAAATATTTTCAATGCGTATAACAAAAATAAATTTGGGGAAATAAATAAAACCATTTGAACCAGTGTTCCCGCTAAGCTGCGCTGGCGTGCGCTGGCGCACAAAATATTACATCGCAGCGCACACGTTTCTCGTCACAGCGCACGATCGGAAGAGGCGTACGGCAGATGGCAGGGCGGCGAGAGGAGAATCGGGCGAGTTGGCTCATAACTTGCTGGCGCCCGATATTTTTGGCTCACGGTGAAAAAAGTTTGCTCACAACACCCGCCCGCTTAGAGGGAACACTGCTGCCAGGTACTATTTTGAGGCCCTCGGTATGTTTATCATAATCACAAAAGTAAAATAAAACAGTTTCTTGATCATATATCTCTTTAGCTATAAATTGCAATATTATTATTAAGACTTAGCCAAAAGAAAAGATTTATAAACTATAAAGAGTTTTACCTCATGCAAAATTGTTATTTCTTTAATAAGACATTAGCTATTTTTTCTGACGCCCTCCAAGTACCTACAAATCCAAAATGTAGCCCTGCAAAGGGTTTGAGTTTGAGACCACTGCCTTAGATAGATGAAGCTAACAGATGTCTCTCGGCCACACGGCTCCTGAATTAATCTTCTTGTCTGTGCTTTAAAGATGGAGAATGCTATTTAATAGTAGCAAAAATACACCCTAAAAATTAACCTTCAGATATTCTGCCTCTGGCAGTCAGCATATTTTAAACACCGAGATCCAGATACGAGCTGGTACTTAATATCCAGGTAGAGGTTGGCTAGTGCTAATTATTCATTACTCAGACTGAAACTCAAGAGGGTAACAGGGTAAAGTTAGGACAATTTTTTTTTCTATCTTAACAAGTTAACTCCCATTTCTGCCTCTGCAATCTCCAATATACAAAGTGTCAACCTGACCACTGCATATAACAAAACTAAAGCCTAAGCAAACCATTGACAGTGGAGTATTTAAAGACATATAGGAGGTGATATACAGCATAAATCTTATTTACATATATCAGGAATAGTAAACACTCAAGGCATGTCCATTTCACAATAGTTATGTACACTTCCCCCTCCGTATTCGCAGGGGTTTGGGGCAGAGCTGGCCTGCGAATATTAAAAAACTGTGAATAATATTGGGGCCAGCTCTGCCCCTAACCACCACTTCCCCTGGCTATTTTAAGCCCTGAAAGCCCCCCCTTAAGCCTTACCTGGTGGTCTAGCGGGTTTTCAGGCAAGAACAATCTTCCCACACTCCTGCCCCGTACAGATCGCTCACAGGAAATGGCTGCCTTGAGCTCCCATAGTCTCTCTAGCCATTTCCTGTGAGCGATCTGCCCCGAAAACCCGCTAGACCACCAGGTAAGGCTTAAGGGGGGACTTTCAGGGCTTAAAATAGCCTGAAAAATGAAAATGCATTTTTGGGTTTAAAACCACAAATAAGTGAATCCGTAGATACGGAATTCGCAAAAATGCAGGGAAAAGTGTGCAGGCAGCCATATCTTCCTAAACTTAGCATACTGCTCCAAAGACTTTGCTAATGCCGTCTCGTTTCACACCATGAGATATACTGTGCTGTACCTAAACTGAAAATGTATTAAATATTCTCCTTGCTCCCAATATTTTTAAAGCAAGAACAATGAAAATATCCTACAGTTTCCTTTTTGCTCATTCAACTCCTTTGACAGTTTAATGTAAAACTCACAGTTTTGTTAACAGCACAACAATACAGGTTCACCACCAATTTTCCGGCAACAGATGGTCCGGCACCTCCTTTAGTGCAGCGGCAAGCAGCATCTGCAACTGGCTGCTCCCACCAGCCTCAGCTCTCCCCCTGATGTAACTTGCTGGACCCACGACCCAGAAGTGACATGAGAGGGACAGCAGAGGTTGGTGCTAGTAGTACTTGGTGCCTTCAACATTTGGAGATCTAAAGATCTAAAATATATTTAGGATTGAGGGTACATAAATCTCCCAAACCTACAAAATATTGAAAACTGAAGCCAAATTTCAGTTATTTGAGAACAGTAATAAAACATGCCGTATATACTCGAATATAAGATGATCCGAATATAAGTCAAGGCCTTTTTTGGCCTTCCCTATGTACATTTTTGAATCCCTGGTGGTACAGCGGTGTACCGGGCAGGTGCAAGTTTTCTGAGCTCCTGCCCCGCGCTGAGCCCCTCTCTGAATGGCTGGCTGGGCTCGCTAAAAAGTTAAATGGAATTTTTTTTTTAAAAAGTTAGACAGTTCAAAATCTAATAGATGCTGGCGCTGTCATCTTGAAATAAGGACACTGGATCATTTGTTGTTCTTTTATCCTTTGATACTCAACTTCTTGAAATCAATATGGTGATAAATCAATTTGATTCTGGAGTCTTCGATTCCGTTGTCTTATGAAGTGGTGATCTGTGGTACATTGTTGTCACCTAAACCTCCACTGGATAGATATAAAAGTAGACTATTTGCCATAATACTGGGATAACCATGCAAATGGTTACTAAAAAGTGGAAAAATTGGGATAGACTTAATTTCTCCTTTTGGTGGGGTTTTTTATGTTTATGTTACAAATATGAGAAAATGAATTCAGAAATTATGTGTAATAATAAGCTATTTAAATTAACGTGGGTCCATTGACAAATTTTGTTAACACTGATTAGCTGGATTATCCCCTTATTTCCTATTTGATTTACACATCCAGGGAGAGTGGGGGTATTATATTTTCTTGTATTCATTGACCAAATGAAAGTGCTGTTCATGATTTTTACTATATGTATCCACTTCGTTTTTGTTCTTGAATTAGGGTGGGAGGGGGTGGAAAATGTTTTGTAATATTTCTTTGATAGATTGTAAGTGTGTCTTGAAGTCAATTGAATGTATATTTTAATGCACTGTTTTTGAATGGAAAATTAATAAAGAGTTAAAAAAAAAAAGTTGCTGCTAGTCGAAGCATTAACAGATCATCTATAGATGGTCTGCATATGCGTGAGGATCGGTTGGGGGCATGATTCCGATCGCCCTCATTTGCATGAGGGCGATTCGTGAATCAGCCCCCCGGACTCAGACTGGATTGCTCACGGATCGGATCTGATCCGTGCCCTTAGTGAATCTGGGCCTTAGTCTCTTTTAATTTGTTTTACCCATAGAACTGCATTTAAAAAGTTCCCCATCTGTTTAGCTGAAGGAAATAAGCATTTCATGTTCAGTGCCTGCTTAAAATAAAAACCAGTATACACGTGATTCTGCCAAATGGGATTATTATTGGCTAGACAGTTAAGCTAATTAAGAAAAGGTGCTAGAGAGAGAGAAGGATTTGGGGGGTGGATTTTTCATCTTTAGTGGGCTGTTCGTTATGTTCTTATGTTTTCTTTTGGTTTTTTGGCATCCACCAGAAGAGAGACTTCTGAGACATTTTAAAGGTGGTATGATTTGAAGCTAAAAAGCAAATAGAAGTTACAAAAAACACATGAACCCTGGGGACTTGGATTTTCTCACAAGGAGTCTCCCCTAGGCATAACAATCAATTCAGTTTCCTCTCAGACTGAGCACATGGTCTTTTTAAATATGGCTTAACAGAGCAAAATATCCAAAAAGAGGTGGGATCGGTCAAAGATAGAACCCAGAAGAGAAACTGTCTTTACCAGAACATCGCCACAAGAATAAAAATGTCAAAGCTTTAAAGAGCTTCGATTAACAACAAGGGAAACCATAGGCTGGTTGAGGACAATCGCTTTCTCGGCTGCACTGTTCTCATATACTTGAAACAAATGATTCCCTGAAATCCCCCATTCCCTCTGGTTTCACAGCAGAAGGAAATAACATATCGGGCAAGCACAAGGCATTTCACCAAGGGGAAGTATCTCATTTAGGGTGGGGACCTTTGCAAATTCCTGTTCGATTCTGTTTCCTCACATTCTTTGTGTGTGGGGTTTTTTTTTTTAAAGCAGCCTAGTTTCTCTATAGGTCAGCAGGAACCTTTTGGACTCTCAGATGGGACATTCCAGCCAAGCTGCAAACTTATTAATGCCAAAGAGGCTTAGATTACTGGCTTGTTGCAGTTCAAAAGCCCTGAGGCATAAATTCACAACTAATCTAAATTGACTCTGAACAAGGCACTCTGGGCTTATTTACTCACATTTGGGAAATTATGGGCAAGATTCATGAACCTGCCCGATCGGGCCCAATCTGGGCAGGTCCGATGAATTTCCTAAACTCAAATTTGCAGATGGGGGGCGATCGGAGGAACGCCCCCATCTGGCTGGCATGAATCGCAGGTCTGCGTATGCGTCTAGACCCGACTTTTTTTTTTTTTAACTTTCACATGCGCCAACTCTCCTGCTCTCCCCTTCCAAGCCCTGCTCTTGCCGCCTTCCTTGTAGTGCGAGCCTGCAGGTTTAAAGCGGGGCTGCACTGTGGCGTGCAGCCCTGCTTTAAACCCGCGGGCTCGCACTGCAGGGAAGGCGGCAGAGCCAGGGGGAGCAGAGAGGGCATGTCAGGCAGGCGTTCGGGGCAGGCAGATCAGGGCTGCAGGAGATCGGGGCTGACAGGGCAGAGAACAGGGCTTCAATAGAGCAGGAGAGTCGGAAAGACGTTTTCAACTGCTCCCCAGCAGTTGATTCTTCAGTTGATCGGCCAGCCCAGTCAGATGTGAAATTTTGTGTTGTGAATCGTGTCCCTGCCTACTTTACATGTGTTTCCCCTCATTTGCATGCACGGATTGGAAGCGGATCACAGGAGAGGTAAGTGAATCAGGCCAGAGGGAAATTTGGTTGTACAGGGGTCACAAACATTACACGATCAGTTTGCTTTGTGAATCTAGGCCTAACTACCGTATTTTTTTTTTGCTACATAAAACGCACCCTAGTTTTAGAGGAGGAAAACAAGAAAAACACATTCTGAACCAAAAACTCCCTGCCAGACTCTGCACCCAACCCCTCACTCCTTGCCAAATTCTCCACCCTATCCCCCTCCCTGCCAGGCTCTGTACCCTGTCCCCCCTCTGGTGGTCTAGTGGCAGGCAAGTAGGAACAGGGGACAGGACAGGCAGGCCTCCTCCCCCCCCCCCCCCAGCAGGCAGGCTCCCTCCTCTCTCCCTATTTTTAATTCAGCAGGCAGGCACCACCCACCCCTCATCACCTTATTTTACCCTGTTACCTTATTTTAATTCTGGCCCTCCCTCACTGGATGCGGCTGCCTCTCTAGCGGCAGAGCGGCACACAAGGCTGCCTGCCAGGTCAGCTGACTCCTCTTCTCTAGCAGCAGAGCGGTGCACAAGGCTGCCTGCCTGGTCCCGCGAGAACTTAATTCTCACGGGAAGTGGTGTGGGACCAGGCAGGCAGCCTTGTGCGCTGCTCTACTGCTAGAGAAGAAGAGGCAGCCATGTCAGCCAACCAGGCAGGCAGCTTTGTGCGCCAGTGAGGGAGGGCGCCAGAATTAAAATAAGGTAACTGGGGGGGGGGGAGAGGAAGGGATTGGTTATTTGCTCCATAAGACACACCCTTATTTCCATCCACTTTTTTGTGGGGGGAAAAGTGTGTCTTATGGAGCGAAAAATACGGTATATTCATAAAACATGCAATGCAATGGCACATAAAAAATATTCAGTCTGCTCATCCATAGCATCCACTATCTCCTCTTCTCCCTGAGAACTCCCACATGCCTGTCCCACAGTTTCTTGAATTCAGACACAGTCTTTGTCTCCTCTCCATCACATCTACTGTGACTTCCATGCCTCTACCACCCTTTTTGCAAAAAAATATTTCCTTAGATTACTCCTGAGCCTATAAACTCTTAACGTCATACTATGCTCTCTCATTCTGGAGTTTTCCTTCATTTGAAAAAAGGCTCATCCCCTGCACATTAATGCTAAGGAGATAGTTAAACATCTCAATCATATCTCCTCTTTCCCACCTTTCTTCCAGAGTGTACATATTAAGGTCTAAAGGTCTATCCCCATATACTTTATGACATGGACCACTGGCCAATTTTGCAGCCGCCCTCTGGACCAACTTCATTCTATTTACATATATCTTTCTAAAGATGTGGCCTCCAGAATTGCATACAGTATTCCAGAGACCTATATAATGGAATTATCACTTCTTCTTCCCTACTAGCCATTCCTTTCACTATGCACCCGAGTATCTTTCTGGTTTTGGATCTTCACCTTTTCCACCTGTTTTACTTAACCTAAGATCATCAGATATGATCACCTCCTAAGTCCCACTCCTCTTTCATACACAGAAGTGCACTTTAAAGGTAGTAATTAGAAACAAAACAAAAGCAAGGAAAAGAAGATAATATATCAGATACTACATTAGTTACCCTGTATGTACCACTAACAGGTCTACCTCATAAACATTTCACAACTCGCTTTGTGGGTAAGAGCCAAGATATTTTGACCAATTTCAAGCTCTTGATCTGACAAGGAATCATACCAAATTTAACCCTCCCCCCTTTTTTAGGAAGCCACATTAGGGGTTTTTATCGCTGGTCATGGTGGTAAAAGCTCCGACGCTTCATATAAGAAGGGGGGGAGGGGTATTGAGAAAAACAGGCAAAAAATAACCCAATGTCAGTCAACAATGATTACCTTCTCAACTTTTTTTTTTTTAAATTCAAAAAGTTTTATTTATTTTCAAGCATAAAGTAAACACCAAGTATTGATCATGTCACAACAGAGCAATCATGTATCCTTTCTGCTTTGCCAACGTTCAACATGGTCGATGTTCTCAACTTTGACAAGGGTCCTGGAGACTCTTGAAAGAAAATATTAAGTTCCATGGGAAACCCTTAGTCCTCTGTAGATATCCTTCTTCCCTTTTTGATTTAAGAAAACAAACCCTGATCTCTCTCTCTCTCTCTTCTTACTTGACAAGAAACTCTAGTCTAGTATTTATTTTATTTTAAAAAAATGTATTCTGCTTACACTTAAGCAAACATATCAAATAGTTCCCAATAGTAAACAATTCAACAATATTTAACAAACTGTTAGCTATGGTTGTCTTACTTTAACAAGATACATAATTCATCACGCCCATTACAAACTGTTAGCTGCTAAAACCTCAATTCAATCATAAAAGCATTTCACTAAAAACCCTAAAAGGGACTCATAAAAGGGCTTTGAGAAATAAGTGGGGTCTTCAGCAATTCTTTATAATGACATCTTATTGCTACACATCCTCAGAGAACCTGGCAAGACATTCCGTATCTGAGGACCGGCTATAAAAATAGTCACAGACCATGTTTTTATGTGGCATGTCCCGCTTACTGATTCTATGGATAATCTCATTGCTGTCTGTGGCCATAAGATTCGGGTTGGAATATATTTCTTCAAAATTTATCTATTACAGGGGCTTGATAACTCCAAAAGTAGAAAAAGACAACGTTACTAATGTTAGTGGCCATTATTATGCACTAATGGGCTGATTCTATAAACAGCGCCTAAATTGGCCGGCACCTAGAAAAATGGTGCCAGTTGCATATCGATCGCACTTAAGCGCTGTTTACAGAATCGTGGCTAGCGGCGCCTGTGTAAAAACGTAGGTACCTAAAATGGAGACCAGGGTTTTAAAGGCTTACATTTCAGGCACCCAAGGCCCTCCTTTACGAAGATACGCTAACCGATGAGCGCAACGCTAATCAATTTAGGGCACGTTAAATGCTAACGTGTGCGTGTTAGTCTATGGGCGTGTTAGCATTTAGCGCACCTCAATAAAAGAGGGGGTACATTTTTAGGGAATTTATTTTATTTAAAGAATTTCTATTCCGCCTATCAACTAGGCAGATTACAAAGTAAATATACATAAAATAAATAATTGCGTTTAGTTTGTTTAGTTTTATATACCATCCTCCCTAAAGAGCTCAGAACGGGTTACATATTAATTGTCATAGCATTACAATACATTGTCACCCAAGAATGCTCTTAGATCAATACATATGGAGGCATCTTATCTTACATGGTGGTATGACTATATATAAATGGAGATACAATATTATCTTACATGGTGATAAGTGGTGCCTATGCCATGCTCCGCCCATAGAAACGCCTACTTAGGCGTTAGATACCGCTAAGTGCCATGCCATGGTGATAAGTGGTGCCTATGCCATGCTCCACCCATAGAAACGCCTACTTACGCGTTAGATACTGCTAAGTGCCATGCCATGGTGATAAGTGGTGCCTATGCCATGCTCCACCCATAGAAACGCCTACTTACGCATTAGATACCGCTAAGTGCCATGCCATGGTGATAAGTGGTGCCTATGCCATGCTCCGCCCATAGAAACGCCTACTTAGGTGTTAGATAACGCTAAGCGACATGCCATGGTGATAAGTGGTGCCTATGCCATGCTCCGCCCATAGAAACGCCTACTTAGGCGTTAGACACCACTAAGCGCCATGCCAATAAGTGGTGCCTATGCCATGCTCTGCCCATAAACGCCTACTTAGGTGTTAGATACCGCTAAGTGCCATGCCATGGTGATAAGTGGTGCCTATGCCATGCTCCACCCATAGAAATGCCTACTTACGCGTTAGATACCGCTAAGTGCCATGCCATGGTGATAAGTGGTGCCTATGCCATGCTCCACCCATAGAAACGCCTACTTACGCATTAGATACCGCTAAGTGCAATGCCATGGTGATAAGTGGTGCCTATGCCATGCTCCGCCCATAGAAACGCCTACTTAGGTGTTAGATAACGCTAAGCGACATGCCATGGTGATAAGTGGTGCCTATGCCATGCTCCGCCCATAGAAACGCCTACTTAGGCGTTAGACACCACTAAGCGCCATGCCAATAAGTGGTGCCTATGCCATGCTCTGCCCATAAACGCCTACTTAGGTGTTAGATACCGCTAAGTGCCATGCCATGGTGATAAGTGGTGCCTATGCCATGCTCCACCCATAGAAATGCCTACTTACGCGTTAGATACCGCTAAGTGCCATGCCATGGTGATAAGTGGTGCCTATGCCATGCTCCACCCATAGAAACGCCTACTTAGGTGTTAGATACCGCTAAGCGACATGCCATGGTGATAAGTGGTGCCTATGCCATGCTCCACCCATAGAAATGCCTACTTACGCGTTAGATACCGCTAAGTGCCATGCCATGGTGATAAGTGGTGCCTATGCCATGCTCCACCCATAGAAACGCCTACTTAGGTGTTAGATACCGCTAAGCGACATGCCATGGTGATAAGTGGTGCCTATGCCATGCTCTGCCCATAAACGCCTACTTAGGTGTTAGATACCGCTAAGTGCCATGCCATGGTGATAAGTGGTGCCTATGCCATGCTCCACCCATAGAAACGCCTACTTAGGCGTTAGATACCGCTAAGCACCATGGCAGCATTAGCTCTGAAGCTCATAGTATTCCTACGAGCGTCGGAGCTAATATTACCACAGCCGGCAATAGAAAAGGCTAACACGGCTTCGTAAAGGGGGGGAGGTAAGTTAGGCACCTAAGCGTCGCCTAACTTCAGGCACCCTTTATAGAATCTGGCCCTCAATTCTACACATCTTTATTTTATACCTATGGACCATGTGGCACTTAAATAGGCTAATGTTGGTTAGCATATGTTAAGCTTTAGTAAAAAGGCCCCTTAGATCGCAAGCTCTCCAAGAATACGAAATACCTAGTGCACCTGAATAACTCACCTTGAGCAACATTCAAATAAAAATACCAGGCTACATAAGCAAAATCTGGGCTTGTGCTGTGCCCAAATATTTTGGGTATTATCTTATTTTCCTTGCTTTTGTTTTGTTTCCAAGTATTACCTTTAAAATGGACTAATATGGCAACCACTGTACTTTATACAAATGTATTGGGGAAAACCTAACGAGTCAGGTTTTCTGACAGCCATAATAAATATGCATGACAGAGATTTGAAAACAGTGGGACACTGGTGTATGTGAATGAAATGTAGTGAATATGCCCGAGCCATATGCCTGATATCATATAAACCAGACTAATTAGATGTGCTTCCTAGACAGGGTTGGCAGCCACTGAATCAGCACACACTGCTGATCTAATTCAGACACTATAATTAACTTGCCGTTTACAGATCATTTTTATCATATAATCAGCTCAACAAATTCCTGTAATTTAAACCAGTGTTTGCCAAGATGTTAACCCCAAGCAACTTGCATGTGGTTCACAGGCTAAACCCCACTGCGGTCACCCCCCAGCTCGGCATAAGCCATGGTGTGAAAACCATGTAAGCAAAAAAAACTATGATTTGGTGTTTAAAAAAAATGTGGCCTGTTAATCCATCCAAGATCCCCCGCAGGCAGAGTGAAATGGATCTTGAGTGCTGATCAAATTGAATTTGTCATTTCCTCTTTTCTCCCAGGCTCTTATCAAACATAGTAAATGATGGCAGATCTGCCTGGTCCAGTCACATTCATCTAATCAAGAGCTCTATTAATGATACAATAGAACTCCGCAACATCACAACAAGTATTTAAGGATCTGAATGATATTTATGAGAAGATTTATGTCACTCTGTTTGTTTTTATATGTTGTATATATTAGAGAGCTGCATAAAAATAGAAACTGTGGGATTCCTGCAGGGATGGAAGAAATTGCAATGGGATTCCTGCGATAGTGTAGTCAAAAACTCTGATGACTCCAGAATGAGGCTTAGAAGGTACAGTGAGAGCCAGTTGGTGTGCCAGAATGAGGCTTGGCATGCCCAGAGAGGCAGCTGGGAACACCAGACTGAGGCTTGAAAAACTTTGTTGGCTGAATAGTGAATACTATCCCAAAAAATACCATCCAAAAAAACCACTGGAGGCTGTTTGGGTTGGGAGGAATTAGAGGGCTATGAGCAAGTAAATAATAGTGTCTACTCCTAAGGGTACAGGTGGGGATGGAGGAGATAAATAGTGGGGATCTTAGCGGGTGTGGATGAGGATGGGCTGGATTCCACTGGGGACTGACAGGAGTTGATGAAATGTCTGCTCTCGTGCAACTCTCTAGTAGATGTATATTTTGATCTCCACCAAGAACTGTAAGACAATGTAGGTTATAAATTTTTAAACAAATAAAAACCATGGCAGTCTCTTGTAAACATCACATTACTTAGAGTTTGGCCAGTTTATTTTACAGCGAGTTCAGTAATTTTATTAGGGTTTTGTTTTGGGGTTTTTTGCTCAAAAAATAGGGTCCCAATTGAGTACAGAGTAAAATTTAAAATACTGACACTAACATATAAGGTTTTCCATGAAGGCAGACCATGGTATCTATTATTTCTTATACACCAGCACATACCCTGCAATCCCTCTCATCCTCCCAAGTCCTTCAAGGGCAAAATTGGTATCAACAAGAAATCCAGCTTTGTATTTTTGGCTCTTGGCTTATAGAATTCCTTTTCCACTTTCTGTTCATTGCTAAAGACATATTTCTTTGAATTCGATTTCTCCAATGGTTAGTTTATTCAAGTGAATCTGTATCAGCGGGAGGGCCAGCTTTGAGCACAGTGGTCCACAATTGAGTCTCAATGATAGTCTATTTTATTTTATTGACTGGAAGTTACTGTTTTAGGCCCAGATTCTATAATTGGCAATTGAAGTTAGGCGCCTAGATTGATGCACCTAGCCAATCTAGGGGTCTTAACTTAATTTTCATAATTAACTCAGTCGGCATTGTTAATTGAAAAAGCCATTAAAAAACAAATTTAAAAATGATCTGGCAGGTGCCTAACTCGGTAAGCGCCTATCTCTTTGAGGTAGGTGTCTTCCAGAAAATAGGTGTGGTTAGGGGCGGATTCTGGGTGGAATTTGGGCGTGGTTTCACTTAGGTGCTCTCATTTAGTCCAATAAAACCCTGGCCTAAATGGGAGTGTGCTGCAAGATGTAATTTTATAAACAATGGTGTCTATGAGTTAGGTGCCATTTATAGAACCAGTGTCTTATCATAATAAGGAGATTTATTTTATTTTATTTTTATTCAGAATTTTTAATTTTGTTAACTGTTGTGTTTTGACAATAAAGATGAAGACATAAATAAATGATAAAAGTATGGGAGTTCCTCAAAAAGATTAAAGTCAGTAAAACAAAAGACATAGATAAAGAACATAAGAGGATAAGAGTTGCCCTACTGTGTCAGACTGATGGTTCATCTGGCCCAATAATATTCTGTTTCCAACAGTGGTCAGCCCATCTCACAAGTACCTGGCAAAATCCCCAAAAGTAGCAAGATTCTATGTTACTGACCTCAGGCATAAGAAGTGGCTTTCTTCAGGTTTAACTTAAAAATAGTTTATGGACTTTTCCTCCAGGGATCTGTCCACTTTTATAAACTCAGCTATGTTAACTGCTATCAAAAACAAATCCCCTTGACTATTTTCAAAGCAAACTAGAAAAAGGAGAAATTAGGTCATACCTGCTAAATTTTCTTTCCATTAGTCCTTCACACTTTTCCAGACCAGTGGGTTAGTTATGTCCATCGACCAGCAGGTGGATATAGAAATCACAAAGAGCTGCCCTATATAGGTTCTAGCGAACAACAGCTCCTCTAGTATTTGAGATCAACAAGCAGAAGGAACCAAGAGAAGCCGATCCCGGCCTGTGCTGCCTCTGCCACTCAACAAACCGCCCAAATGGAAATCACTGCAAAAGTGCCAAGGTCCACCGAGAAATAAGCCTTACCACTTCCACTTCTTGCTTGAGCGCCAACATAATATTGTTTGCTTTTTTAAAGAATCTATGTAGCTCAGAACATGCTCAGCGTACCCCTGAGCCCTGAGTGACAGCTGAAGGGCCTCTGGAATAGTGTGAAGGACAAATTGAAAGAAAATTAGCAGGTAAGACCTAATTTCTCCTTCCATAGTGTCCTTCCCACTATTCCAGACCAGTGGGATCTTCCAGATGTTGTACATGAGGGAGGGACCTTGGAGCTGTGGCCCACAATAGTTCTGCTCCTAAGCGAGCATCTGAACGTGTCCTTATATCCACTCTATAATGCCTGAACAAAGGAATGGATAGAAACTCAAATGACCACTTTGCAAATCTCAGGGCACAACAAAGCAAATTCAGCCTACAAGGACGCCACGCACCTCATGGAGAGGGCCTGCAACAGGGTGGGAGCCTATTTCCTGGCCAGCAAATAAGCAGAAGAGATTGCTTCTTTCAACCATCTCACAACAGTAGGCTTTGACGTGGAGGAGCCATGTTTCAGAACGCTACAAATAACAAATAGCAAATCCAAACTTCAGAAGTCATTAATGACCTCTAAATACCTGATAAGGATTTGGCACACATCCAAGAGACACAAACTGTCGAACTGGTCCCCGCAATCTTCCCTCTGATGGGAGGGAAAATCGACTGATTAAGGTGGAATGCCGACACTATCTTAGGAAGAAAGGTGGGCACTGCCTGCAGACACACTATGGCCTTTGTGAAGCACAAAAGTGGGTCCTGGCATGAGAGCACTTGGATTTTGGAAATCCTTCTGGTGGAAACAATTGCCACCAAGAATACCATCTTTAGTGTGAGATCCTTGATGGTAGACCTCCACAACAGCTCGAACTGAGGACCTTGCAACATGAGGGAAATCAAATTGAGGCTCCACTCCAGACAGGTAGGGCAGAGAGGTGGCTGAAGCCGCCCAACCCCTCTCAAAAACCTAACTACACCTGGGTGCACCACTATGGAGGAATTCTGTACCTGACTTCAAAAACATGCCAGTGCTGCTACCTGTACTTTCAGGGAACCCAACGCCAGCCCTTTATTCTTACCATTTTGGAGAAACCCCAAAATGTGAAACATCAGAGTTGAGAAGGGCAATAATGCCAGCTCCATTCACCATGCTGAAAAGGTATGCCATACCCTGGTGGAGGCAGCTGAAGTAGAACGTTAAGTAGAATGTTTCCAGGCATGTAATAGTCACAACTAATGAGTCCAAATAGTCTTTCCACCACAACCTGGACCTCTCAAGGGCCAGGCCATAAGACCAAAGGGGGGGGGGCACTGTACCCTGCTGTGGCATCCCCAACTGGGAGGCAGGGTCAATGGAGACCCATCCAGGAGATTAATCAGATCCACATACCAAAGCCTGCGAGGCCAACCCAGAGCAACTAGAATGACCTGTTTGGCGTGTGATGCTACTCAAAGGACTCGGCCCACCACTGGCCACAGAGGGAACATGTAGAGGAGAACCCCTGCTGCCCAAGGCATCAGGAGGGCATCCAGGCCCAGATTGTTTAGCTCCCACTAGTGTCTAAAGAAACTGGGAATTTTGGCATTGCACCCAGTTGCCATCAAATCGATCTGAGGTTGACCCCATTGACGCTAATAAGCTGATAAGCCTCCTCCATTCACCTGAGTCCATATAATTGCGGCTGCATAAGTCTGCCTGCACATTCAAGTCTCCAGCAATGTGGACTGCTGACAGGAGAGCAGGTTTTCCAACGCCCAGGAAATCAGTATTGCTGCTTCCTTTGCCAGACACTGACTGCGAGTTTCTTTGCTGTGGCATTGTCCAAAAACACCTGAACCAGGGACGGCTGCAGAAACTGGACAAACTCCTTCAGAGCCAAGCACATCGCTCTGAACTCTAACACGTTAATGGACCACTGCTTCTCCGACAGAGACCAAACTCCCTGGGCTATATGTGACAAATAGTGAGCCCCACAACCACTGAGACTGGCATCTATCATCACTACCTCCCAGTGTTGGACAGGAAAAGGAACTCCTCTGGATAAATTGTTCAGGGACAGCCACCACTTCATGCTTCTCCTGGCATCGGAGGTCCATCGAAGGTGAATATTGTAGTCCTGAGACGCAAGAGACTAATGGCTGAGAAGAAATCTTACCGCACTCCCTCTATCTGATCTCTTCCTCTCCACCAGCTTTCAGTCCTCTTCTGCCTTGACGCTAGTTTAACGCTCTATAGGTTGTAGCAGAGGACATTCCAGCCATAAAACTAGGGGCAAGGCAGCAGAGGACCGAAGGCTGGTGAAGAGGAAGAGATCAGATAGAGAGAGAGCGGTAAGAGGCAGAGGCTGGCACCGCCAAGCTTGCCCTGCAGGCCTACAAGGGTGATGCTCATTTGGCAGCCAGTTGCCCAACCAAACCAAGAGCGGCCTAATGCAGACCCAGAGCTTCCAGCTATGACTATCCACCTGCTTGGAGATAGTAAAATATTGGAGGAGCTGTTGTTGGATAGAACCTATATAGGCCAGATCTTCTTTGTGATTTCTATCTCCACCTGCTAGTCGATGGACATAACTAGCCCACTGGTCTGGAATAGTGGGCAGGATGGAATAAGCATTTACACAAGGAAAATGTCATCACTGAAAATTACCGAGTGAAAGAAAAGCAATGTTACTTACCGTAACAGTTGTTATCCAGGGACAGCAGGCAGCTATTCTCACTAGTGGGTGATGTCATCCGACAGAGCCCCGATACGGACATCTTGCAAGCATGTCTTGCTTGAAGAAACTCAGAAGTTTCGAGATGCCCGCACCGCGCATGCGCCAGTGCCTTCCCGCCCGATGCTCCGGGCATGTCTCCTCAGTTCAGGTAGCTAGCAGAGAAGCCAACCCAGGGGAGGTGGGTGGGAAGTGAGAATAGCTGCCTGCTGTCCCTGGATAACAACTGTTACGGTAAGTAACATTGCTTTATCCCAGGACAAGCAGGCAGGTATTCTCACTAGTGGGTGACCTCCAAGCTAACCTCAATGGGATGGAGGGAGAGTTGGCAACTTAGGAGAACAAATTTTGTAACACAGTTTGGCCAAACTGTCCATCCCGTCTGGAGAAAGTATCCAGACAATAATGAGAGGTGAATGTATGAACCGACACCAAGTGGCAGCCTTACAAATCTCCTTAATCGGTGTCGATCTGAGGAAGGCTACAGAGGCTGCCATTGCTCTGACCCTATGTGCTGTGACCTTACAGGGAAGGGGTAATCCAGCCTGGGCATAGCAGAAAGAGATACAAGCCGCCATCCAGTTGGAGATGGTGCGCTTCGATACAGGTCGTCCCAACTTGTTTGGATCAAAGGAGACGAAAAATTGAGGAGCAGTTCTGTGTGGTTTGGTGCGATCCAAGTAGAAAGCCAAAGCACGTTTACAGTCCAGAGTGTGAAGAGCTGATTCTCCAGGAAGAGAATGAGGCTTTGGAAAGAACACTGGAAGCACAATGGATTGGTTGAGGTGAAATTCAGAGACCACTTTAGGCAGGAATTTCGGGTGAGTGCGGAGGACCACTTTGTCACGATGGAATACTGTGAAAGGTGGGTCCGCCACCAAGGCCTGAAGCTCACTGACCCTGCGAACAGATGTGAGGGCCACCAGAAAAACCACTTTCCAAGTGAGAAACTTTAATGGAGCCTTGCTCAGAGGCTCAAAGGGAGGTTTCATAAGCTGAGAAAGGACAACATTCAGATCCCAAACCACTGGAGGCGGTTTGAGAGGAGGATTGACATGAAAAAGTCCTTTCATAAATCTGGAAACCACAGGATGAGAAGAGAGAGGTTTCCCTTGTAGAGGCTGATGGAAAGCCGCAATAGCACTCAGGTGGACTCGTATAGATGTCGACTTGACACCAGACTGAGACAGACGTGAAAGACCATTCGGGTCTTTATCTGCCGTCATCTACTATGTTACTATGTTACTATGTATGTAGTCCAAAACAGAGGATAGGGAGGCTCGCTGAGGCTCCTTAGAATTGGAAATACACCATGAAGAAAATCTAGTCCATTTTTGGGAGTAGCATTGACGAGTAGTAGGCTTCCTGGAAGCCTCCAAGACATCCTTCACCGCCTGGGAAAACTGGTGAGGGGTTACGTTGAGAGGAACCAAGCTGTCAGGTGGAGAGACTGCAGGTTGGGATGAAGCAGTGAACCTTGATGTTGAGTAAGCAGTGAAGGAAACACTGGAAGAAGGACCGGCTCCCTGCTGCTGAGTTGAAGTAGAAGGGAGAACCAAGGTTGTCTGGGCCACCGAGGAGCAATCAGAATCATGGTGGCATGATCCGATCTCAACTTGACCAGAGTCTTTTGAATGAGAGGAAATGGGGGGAACGCATACAGGAAGCGATTCCCCCAATCCAGTAGAAAGGCATCTGCCTCGAGACGATGAGGAGTGTAGATCCTGGAGCAAAAAAGAGGCAGTTTGAAGTTGTGGGGAGCCGCAAAGAGGTCTATCTGAGGCGTTCCCCACTGAGCAAAGATCTGATGAAGGGGCATGGAATGGAGGGTCCATTCGTGAGGCTGGAGAAGCCGACTCAGCTTGTCCGCCAAGACATTGTCCTTCCCCTGAATGTAGACAGCTTTGAGGAAGGTGTTGTGGCGAACCGCCCAATCCCAGACTCTGAGAGCCTCCTGGCAGAGGGAGGCCGAGCCCGTGCCCCCTTGCTTGTTGACATAATACATGGCGACCTGATTGTCGGTGCGAATGAGGACCACCATGTCGTGAAGCAGATGTTGAAAAGCTTGAAGAGCATTGAAGATGGCTCTGAGCTCCAGAAGATTGATTTGATGGAGTCGATCCGCACAGGTCCAGAATCCCTGAGTGCGAAGCCCATCCAGATGCGCTCCCCAGGCATAGGTCGAAGAACCTTCTGGTGGGGAGGAGAATGAAACAGCAAACCTCTGGATAGATTCGAAGAGGTCATCCACCAGAGCAGAGACTGCCGAAGAGCAGGAGTGACTGTGATGTGCCGAGTCAACGGATCCGACACCTGAGTCCACTGAGATGCCAGGGTCCACTGAGGAATTCTGAGGTGGAGTCTGGCCAACGGCGTCACATGAACCGTAGAGGCCATGTGGCCCAGGAGGACCATCATGTGTCTCGCCGAGATGGTCTGGCGAGAAGATACAGACTGGCAGAGATGAAGAAAAGCATCCATGCGCTGAGAAGGAAGGAATGCTCTGAGACGAATGGTATCCAGGACAGCCCCGATGAAGGGCAGCGACTGGGTCGGCCGCAGATGAGACTTGGGAAAGTTGATCTCGAATCCCAAACTCTGCAGGAACAGAATCGTGGACAGGGTCGCCGAGAGGACCCCCGAGGCCGAAGGAGCCTTGATCAGCCAGTCGTCGGGGAATACCTGAAGACCCTGGTTCCTGAGTGCTGCAGCCACCACCACCAGACACTTCGTGAAGACTGGGAGACAAAGACAGGCCGAATGGAAGCACTCGGTACTGCAGATGGAGATGTCCCACCCGAAATCTGAGGAACTTGCGAGAGGCCGGATGAATAGGGATATGAGTGTAGGCCTCCTTGAGATCCAGAGAGCATAACCAGTTGTTCTGCTCGAGGAGGGGGTAGAGAGAAGCAAGCGTCAGCATGCGAAACCTCTCTTTGACAAGGAATTTGTTGAGGACCCTGAGGTCCAAAATGGGTCGCAGGTCGCCCGTCTTCTTCGGGACAAGGAAGTACCGGGAGTAAAACCCCTGGTCCAGTTGGTCCGTTGGAACCGGCTCCACGGCACGAAGCCGGAGCAAAGCCTGAGCTTCCTGAAGAAGAAGGGCGGTCTGAGTCAAGTTGGAAGGATACTCTCTTGGAGGGTGGTCCGGAGGGACTCGATGGAAATGAAGAGAGTATCCCTCCCTGATGATAGTAAGGACACAGAGGTCGGTTGTTATGGTCTCCCAGCGATGATAAAAATGATGGAGACGCCCTCCGATGGGAAAACCAGGGGGAGGCAGAACGAAGTTGGTTATGCCCTCGACGAGACAGTCAAAATGGCTGCGTGGTCTTAGGGACAGCAGGCGACTGCGACTTAGGCTGACCCTTCTGGGGAGGCTGTCGCTTCGCTGGTTGCCTCGCAGGAGGAGTTTGCCTCGGCTGATAACGCCTCTGATAAATCAACGGTGGACGAGAAGGTCGAGACTGCTGAGGCTTAGGCTTCGGCCGAAGAATAGATTGGAAGGACTTTTCGTGGTCAGACAATTTCTTCGTGACAGTCTCGATGGATTCGTCAAAAAGATCCGCCCCAGCACACGGGACGTTCGCCAGGCGGTCCTGAAGATTCGGGTCCATATCAATGGTCCGCAACCAGGCCAACTGGCGCATCGCCACCGAGCAAGCCGCCGCTCGGGCTGAGAGCTCGAACGCATCATAGGCAGATTGCATCAACTGAAGCCGGAGTTGAGAAAACGAAGCAACCACTTCCTCAAACTCAAACCTAGCCTGGGACTCGATGTATGGAGTGAACTTTCGAAGCACAGGCATAAAAAATTCCAAGTAGGTTGCAAAGTGGAAGTTATAATTCAGGACTCTAGACGCCATCATCGAATTCTGATAGATGTGTCGCCCAAACTTATCCATGGTTCTGCCCTCGCGTCCCGGAGGCACGGAAGCATAGACCTGGCCAGGATGAGACCGCTTGAGCGAGGATTCGACCAGGAGGGACTGGTGCGAAAGCTGAGGACCTTCAAAGCCTTTATGATGCACCGTGCGGTACCGCGAATCCAATTTGCCAGGGACCGCAGGGATAGAGTAAGGAGACTCAAAGCAGCGCATGAAGGTCTGGTCGAGGAGCTTGTGCAGGGGAAGCCGCAAGGACTCCGCCGGAGGCCGAGGCAAGTGCATGGTATCGAGATACTCTTTGGAATATCGAGACCCCGCATCTAGAGTAATGTCCAAGTCATCCGCTATCTGCCTGAGAAACGATGAAAAGGACAGTTGGTCCGCCATCGCCGGACCGCGAGACGGACTAGAAGAAGACGAAGCTTCAGGCTCCAAAGAGGCCTGTGAGCAACAGGACGAGTAGAAAACCTCGGGGTCCTCGAACTCCGGGCCCGGAGGAGGAGACCCAGTCGAAGCAGCATACCCCAACCGAGCAACTTCTTCTGAGGCGAGACGGTTGAGTGTCGAGAGGAATGCTTTGAAGAATGCCCGATGCCCCTCTCGATGCCTGGAAGGGGATCGAGTCCTTCTGTGAGAGACTGGGTCAAACGCTTCCAAGGAGCAGATCGGACTCAATGCCGTCGATCGCAAAGGTGGAAGAGTCGGTGCTTCTCTGGACGTCGCCCAGGCTTGATAGGGAGTTCGAAAGAACTCGTCCTGCTTCCTGCTATGCCCCAGACTGGATGGCCCCGAAGGTGGACGCCACACTGAATCATGGGGCGGAGTAATCAGTTCCAAGGGAGGCAGGTCACTAAATGAGGGTTTTCTCGAGGGAATGGGCTCCAAAGGAGGCATATCACTAAGAGAAGCCCTCCTCGAGGGAATCTGTTCCAAAGGAGGCACAGCACTATCGGAGGACCTCCTCGAGGACCCGGACACCACTCGCCGCTCCTCCTCGCCGAGCAACGAGGTCGTGCGGCGAGGAGGAGGAGGAGGGGGCAGTCCGCCCCTCGAAGCCGAAGCAGGGAGGTAACCCTGGATGGTGGCAATCAGTCGAGGCCCCATGGTTTGCATGAGTTCAACGAACTGAGCCTCCAGAATGGACCGCAGCGAAGCCGATATGGAGGGATCCGCACCAAAAGGGGGCCCTTCCGCACAGTCTCCGCGCTCCTTCGGTGTAGTGTGCTTCTGCTTGCCAGCTTTCGGCACCTTGAGCACCACCGGTGGAACTGTAGGGGTCGATACCTGCTCCGAGGAGACGGAGGAAGGCACCGGCACCGAAGCCTGGGCCGAAACCGGGGTGAACGATGCCGGTTTCAGGAGGCCTGAAGCAGCTGGGGAGGCAGCGGGCTTCGCTGAAGGAGTCGAAGCCCCCGTCGATGTCGATGTCGAAGCTGCAGGAACTGACGAAGCTTCCATCTTGAACATGGACTCCCAAAGCAGACAGCGGCGCTTAAACGCTCTCGCCGTCAGAGTGGAGCAAGGCCGGCACGATTTCGGAAAGTGATCCGGTCCCAGACACTGTAAGCAGCGTTGATGAGGGTCTGTGAGCGAAATCGCGCGCTGGCACTTGCTACACTTTTTGAAACCGGTAATCGGCCGGGACATAGGCCGGAAAAGCTCCGCCGCAAGGTCGAAGGCGCGGGGCCTCAGCCACGCGGCCGACCCGGAGTCGGAAGGAAAAATTTATTATTTTTTTTTTTTTGAAAAAAGAAATCAAAGAAAGAAATAAATGCACAGGAGAGCCCAAAAGAACTCAACCCGCGGCAAAAAAAAGGCAAAAAAGATATTCAATGGGCGCAAATTGAAGATAGACTTCTCAGCTCCGCGGAAGAAAAAGAACTGAGGAGACACGCCCGGAGCATCGGGTGGGAAGGCACTGGCGCATGCACGGTGCGGGCATCTCGAAACTTCTGAGTTTCTTCAAGCAAGACATGCTTGCAAGATGTCCGTATCGGGGCTCTGTCGGATGACATCACCCACTAGTGAGAATACCTGCCTGCTTGTCCTGGGATAATGCACGTTTCCACTTCACACAAGCTTCATCTTTAAATTATGGGTTATTGAATTTGAACGAGGAACAGACCCCAGAGCTTCAGCAAGGTACATCCTGCCAGAGCTCACCACATGCATAAAGCTCCACACATACTTTAAGCCAGTGCCTCTCAACCCAGTCCTTGAGGTACACCTAGTCCCATTAGGTTTTCAGGATATCCACAATCAATATGCTTGACTAAAATTTACACCAATGAAAACCTGGCATAAACATCTGATCCTAAATTGTGTGTGGGTCAGGCGTAGTCTATAACAGTGCACCTTCGCCCACAAATCGGCTATGCCCCTCTCCTGACCACGCCCCCTTTTGAGTACGGTACTAGGGACCTGAACTAGCCACCGTAAGAATGGGCTAATAGGCTTGATGGACCATTGGTCTGACCCAGTAAAGAAATTCTTATGTTCTTATGCCATTTTATTTATTTATTTAAAAATGTATACACCGCCTAAAACCTAGGCGGTTTTCAAATAAAGCATGCATAAGATAATAAAAATAAACAATGCATATAGTACATATACTGTACAGTATTAACAGCTGCCTTAAATCCTGCACTTCTGTTCAAACTAACACCACATTCACATGAATGCACTAACAAATAGCCGTGTTTTTAATAATTTTTTAAAAAACTGGCTCGTTCTGCACTTAAACGTAATTGACCTGTCAAAGCATTCCCGAAGCCTAAACCCTGCTATTGAAAACAGAGGCGCTGGAGTCTGCATAGAACATGCTTAGGAACCTGTGTGTGTAAATTCTCATTAGTGCCAATAATTCTTGTTACTTGGCAATTATCAGTGTTTATTGGCTTAACTAATTAAGTTGAACAACACAAATCGGAATAAGCGCAGATTTGCGCATGCAACTTTTGCCGCAGTATACAAAATCTGGGGGTTAGTGCTCAGGCCAGTCCCACAGCAAAACACACCGAGCCCAGATTTTACCACTGTTTAATAAAAGAACTCCTTAGATCAGTGTATCGAAAACTGTGTTCCGCGACAAGATTCTGGGTGTGCTGCAAGATGTCGGCGAGGAGCTGGCACTGGCTGACTGCTTACAGGACATGCCTCTCACGGCAAGAGGCATGACTTGTAGGCAGTTAGCCAGCGCCAGCACCTCTCCTCCTCCGCACATCTGGAAGGCCTCCGCGCATGCACGGGCGTCAATGTGATGACATCACACATGTGCATGACGTCTTCATGTTGATGTCCACGCATTTCCAGGTGCCTTCCAGCCAAGGCCCCAAGTTTAGTGTGCCGTGGCTTTAAAAAGTTTGCAGGACACTGCCTTAGATCGTGAGCCATCCGGAGACAGGGAAATACCAACTACTGTGCCTGAACATTATTTATCTGGAGCTACTACTGAAAAAAGATTCAAGCTTAATCCAAATAAATTGTTTCTGTTTATTAGTCACTTGATGTCCCGCTAATGCAACAGGTCCTAGCGGTTTACAATAATAAATTAGGTTAAAAATAGAAAAGGAACGTTAAAAATAGAAAAGGAACATAATTAAAAGAAAAGGTTTTATTTATTTAAAATTATTTGTTGCCCGCCTATCTACAAATCTAGGCGGAGGAACAATGTAAACATACAAAATCAGCAAATAACAAACATCATAATGAAATAACAATATGCATTAAAAAAAAAAAAAAAAATATATATATATATATATCATAAAACATCATAAAGCATCCGACCATCTTTACACAATCATAAAATACATCCTCAAAAAGACAGTTCAAAGCTGGTACCAACCATAGCTTTACACTAAAAGATAGAATCTCTCATACACCTACACAGCTAGTGCCAAAAGCACATACAAATAATACAATTTTTACCTCTTTTCTAAATTGACAAAGCATGATCAATTGACGCATAGAAACTGATAGGGCATTCCACAAAACAGTGCAATAAAATATACCCTAAAAATAAAATATACTGCAAAAATGAAAGGCTAAGTTAAACTAAAATATGACAATACATGTGAAACTCACACAGGCGTCTCAACGTGGCTTTTGCTTTTTGGAGCTCTGGCAGCAAAGGAAGTGTATCATTTCTTACAGCGCAAATCACTTACAGGGAAAAAGGGAGGCGGATTGGATCAACAGGCCTTGGGACGGCACTGCTAGCGAGTGACCTCCAAACAGCAACTTGTTTTCTTTTTAGTAATATTTCTTTCACTTTGAGTCTTATTGCAAGGTCTCATTTTTTTCTCCTGACTTCACATCTTTAATCTTTCACACTGTCTGACGGGGTAGGGGAAGTAAAGAGGAAGTATGTGCTTTGGATTTGCCATTCTCTAACTTTTCTAATTCTGTGCAAAAGCTGTAACTACCCCCACCCCTTTTTTTTTTTTTTAACCAAGCTGTGGTAAAGGTTCTACCAAAGCCCAGAGCGCCAAATGCTTCGATGCTCATAAAATTCCTTTGGGTGTCAAGAGTATTTAGCACTCCAGGCCACGACAAAAACCTCTACTGTGGTTTAGTAAAAGGGGGGAAAGATCTGTGATGCTTGTACGAGGCTCTCATAAGGGTCAACACAGTACACATGGAGGCATTTTTAAAAATGTCAAATATTAATGTCCCCTCAATTACATAAAAATCACTGGGGTTGATATTCAAAGTGATTTAATTGGGTAGGAGAAGCTCCTGGACAGTTACATCACCAGTGCCAGGCTATCTGCTGATATGACACTTAACCACTAAAGCAGGGGTCTCAAAGTCCCTCCTTGAGGGCCACAATCCAGTCGTGTTTTCAGAATTTCCCCAATTAATATGCATGAGATCTATGTGCATGCACTGCTTTCAATGCATATTCATTGGGGAAATCCTGAAAACCCGACTGGATTGCGGCCCTCAAGGAGGGACTTTGAGATCCCTGACAATTTTATTTATTCAATTTTCTATACTACTCTCCCAGGGGAGCTCAGAACAGTTTACATGAATTTATTCATGTACTCAAGCATTTTTCTCTGTCTGTCCCGCCGGGCTCACAATCTATCTAATATACTTGGGGCAATGGGGGGGAGGGGGAATTAAGTGACTTGACTAGGGTCACAAGGAACAGCATGGGTTTGAACCCTACAACCTCAGGGTGTTGAGGCTGAAGCTTTAACCACTGCGCCACACTTGTGGGCAGACTAGGCACAGAATCAGCACTTGTATGGTTACGTGCCAACACTCAGCACTTAACCAACTAAGTTAACTATACAAATCAGATTGCATAAAAAGCACAGTTACTTACCGTAACAGGTGTTATCCAGGGACAGCAGGCAGATATTCTTAACGCATGGGTGACGTCACCGACGGAGCCCCGGTATGGACACTTTTAACTAGAAAGTTCTAGTTGGCCGCACCGCGCATGCGCGAGTGCCTTCCCGCCCGACGGAGGAGTGCGTGGTCCCCAGTTAAGATAAGCCAGCTAAGAAGCCAACCCGGGGAGGTGGGTGGGACGTAAGAATATCTGCCTGCTGTCCCTGGATAACACCTGTTATGGTAAGTAACTGTGCTTTATCCCAGGACAAGCAGGCAGCATATTCTTAACGTATGGGTGACCTCTAAGAGAACAGAGAGGGAAGGAGGGATGATTGGCCATTAGGAAAATAAATTATGTAACACAGATTGGCCGAAGTGTCCATCCCGTCTGGAGAAGTGTGCTTTATCCTAGGACAAGCAGGCAGCATATTTTTAACGTATGGGTGACCTCTAAGCGAACAGAGAGGGAAGGAGGGATGGTTGGCCATTAGGAAAATAAATTATGTAACACAGATTGGCCGAAGTGTCCATCCCGTCTGGAGAAGGTATCCAGACAGTAGTGAGTAGTGAACGTGTGAACTGAGGACCAAGTGGCAGCCATGCAGATTTCCTCGATGGGCGTGGAACGGAGGAAAGCCACAGAAGCAGCCATAGCTCTGACCCTGTGGGCCGTGACAGCACGTTCCAGTGAGAGACCGGCCCGAGAATAACAGAACGCAATGCAGGCAGCAAGCCAGTTGGAAAGCGTCCGTTTAGAGACAGGACGACCTAGACGGTTAGGGTCGAAGGTCAAAAAGAGCTGAGGGGACGAGCGATGAGCCCTGGTACGGTCAAGGTAGTGTGCAACGCCTGTTCCCCAGGATGAGAATGGGGCTTAGGGAAAAAGACAGGCAACACAATGGACTGGTTGAGGTGGAAGTCCGAGACCACCTTGGGAAGGAATTTAGGATGGGTACGCAGAACCACCTTGTCATGGTGAAAAATAGTGAAAGGTGGGTCGGCAACCAGTGCATGCAGCTCACTAACTCTTCTGGCAGAGGTGATGGCAATGAGGAAAAACACCTTCCACGTAAGAAATTTGAGCGAATTTGTGGCAAGAGGCTCAAAAGGAGGTTTCATGAGGGCGGATAAAACCACATTCAGGTCCCAGACGACTGGAAGAGACTTCAGAGGTGGTTTGACATTGAAGAGGCCCCTCATGAACCGGGAAACCAGGGGATGAGCCATGAGAGGTTTTCCGAGAATAGGCTCATGAAACTCAGTGATGGCACTGAGGTGGACTCTGATTGAGGTAGACTTGAGGCCAGCGTCGGACAGAGAGAGCAAATAGTCTAGTACAGTTTCCACCGCCAATGAGGTGGGATCGTGGTGATGTAGTAGACACCAAGAGGAGAACCGGGTCCACTTCTGATGGTAACATTGGAGGATGGCCGGTTTCCTGGAAGCATTCAAAATACGACGGACAGGCTGAAACAGATTGTCTGGAGAGGTCAGCCCGAGAGAAACCAAGCTGTCAGGTGGAGCGAGGACAGATTGGGATGCAGTAGAGACTGATGCTGCTGTGTAAGTAGAGTAGGAAACACCGGAAGAGGAATGGGCTCTCTGGAGCTGAGCTGGAGCAGGAGGGAGAACCAGTGTTGGCGAGGCCACCGAGGGGCGATGAGAATCATGGTGGCTCTGTCCCTGCGGAGTTTGAATAACGTCCGCAACATCAGAGGCAGTGGAGGAAAGGCATAGAGGAACCGATCCGTCCAGTTGAGCAGGAATGCATCCGGGGCCAGACGATGAGGAGAGAAGAGTCTGGAACAGAAATGGGGCGGCTGATGGTTGTGAGGAGCTGCAAAGAGGTCCACCTGAGGAGTGCCCCACCGAGTGAAGATGGAGCGGAGTGTGGGAGGATCCAGAGTCCACTCGTGAGGTTGAAGGATGCGGCTGAGATTGTCGGCCAGGGAGTTCTGTTCGCCCTGGATATAGACAGCCTTGAGGAAGAGACTGTGGGCCGTAGCCCAGGTCCAGATGCGGATGGCCTCCTGAGAGAGGAGGGGAGATCCGGTACCGCCTTGCTTGTTTATGTAGTACATGGCGACTTGGATGTCTGTGCACAGGAGAAGAACCTGAGGGTAGAGAAGGTGCTGGAAGGCCTTGAGAGCATAGAACATGGCCCCGAGTTCCAGGAAATTGATGTGATGTTGACGCTCCTGAGGGGTCCAGAGTCCCTGGGTGCGAAGATCTCCCAGGTGAGCTCCCCATGCATAGGGGGAGGCATCTGTGGTTATGATCATGGAGTGAGGGGGTAGATGAAAGAGTAGACCCCTGGAAAGATTGGAGGAGTTCAACCACCATTGAAGAGATTGCTGAAGAGACGATGTCACAGAGATGGGATGAGAGAGAGGATCCGTGGTCTGTGACCATTGGTTGGCTAGAGTCCACTGAGCTGTCCTGAGGTGGAGTCGCGCCAGAGGAAGCACATGGACCGTCGAGGCCATATGGCCCAGGAGGACCATCATCTGCCGAGCTGGAATGGAGTGATGAAGGAGCACCTGACGGCAGAGGTGGAGCAGGGTCCGTTGGCGGTCGGAGGGGAAAAACGCCCTCATCAGAGTGGTGTCGAGAACGGCTCCAATGAACTGAAGTCGCTGTGTGGGAAGCAGATGCGACTTGGGGTAGTTGATCTCGAACCCCAGGAGATGGAGGAAGGAGATGGTGTGCTGAGTGGCTTGTAGCACAAGTGGAGACGTAGGTGCTTTCACCAACCAATCGTCCAAGTAGGGGAACACCTGGAGGTTGTGAGACCTGAGAAATGCCGCCACCACAATAAGGCACTTGGTGAACACCCTGGGCGATGATGCGAGGCCAAAGGGTAGCACTTTGTACTGATAGTGGCGGTGCTGTATCTGAAATCGGAGGTAGCGACGTGAAGTCAGATTGATTGGAATGTGAGTGTAGGCCTCTTTGAGGTCTAGGGAACATAGCCAGTCGTGTTGAGAGAGAAGAGGGTAAAGCGTGGCAAGGGAGAGCATTCTGAACTTTTCCTTGACCAGACACTTGTTGAGGTCCCGGAGATCGAGGATGGGACGGAGGTCTCCTGTCTTCTTGGGAACCAGGAAGTAGCGGGAGTAGAATCACTGACCCCTTTGGTCTGAGGGTACCTCTTCGATGGCGTTGAGAAGAAGGAGGGAGTGGACCTCCCTCAGGAGGAGGGAGGATTGGGAGGAGTGGAAAGCGGACTCTTTGGGAGGACTGTCTGGTGGAAGAGTCTGAAAGTTGAGAGAGTAGCCGTGGCGAATGATGTTGAGGACCCACTGGTCTGATGTGATGACCTCCCAACGGCTGAGGAACAGTTGGAGGCATCCTCCGATAGGCTGAGGAAGAGGCAATGATGGTGGGAGACTGGCCATGCCCTGGAGAAAAGAGTCAAAAGGGTTGAGATGGTTTTGACGGAGGGAGAGGCTTGGCAGGTTGGTGATACTGGGAGCGAGCCTGAGTTTGATGCTGGTGACGAGGTCGGCGAGGTTGCTGTTGTGGTGGGTTGAGAGGTCTGGCCGAGAACCTGCGCTGGTAGGAAGACTGCTGTCTGTAGGGGCGAGCAGGCGGAGTCTTCTTTTTAGGTTTCACCAGAGTATCCCACCTGGTCTCGTGTGCCGAGAGTTTCTGGGTTGTTGAGTCCAGGGACTCCCCGAAGAGTTCATCACCAAAACAAGGTGCGTTAGCCAGGCGGTCTTGATGGTTGATGTCGAGGTCAGAAACCCTCAGCCAGGCCAGACGTCGCATGGCAACAGCCATGGCAGATGCTCGAGAGGTCAGCTCAAACGAGTCATAAATGGAGCGTACCATGAATTTCCGGAGTTGGAGCAGACTGGAAATTTGCTGTTGGAAGAGGGGGACCTTACTTTCAGGGATGTATTTTTGTAAGGAGGAGAGTTGTTGCACCAGATGCTACATGTAGAAGGAGAAGTGAAAGGTGTAATTATTTGCCCTGTTGGCCAGCATCGCATTCTGGAAAAGGCGTTTGCCAAACTTATCCATAGTTTTCCCCTCTCTACCAGGAGGGGTGGAGGCATAGACACTGGAGCCCTGAGTTTTCTTTAAGGTGGACTCCACCAGGAGAGATTCATGGGGCAATTGAGGTTTGTCAAACCCTGGGATCAGAATGACCCGGTACAAGCTATCCAGTTTGCGAGGGGCCCCGGGGACAGTGAGGGGGTTCTCCCAGTTTTTGTAAAAAGTTTCCCGTAGGATGTCGTGGACGGGTAACTTAAGGAATTCCTTGGGAGGTTGTTCAAAGTCTAGGGCATCGAGAAAAGCCTGGGACTTTTTAGAGTCGGACTCTAAGGGAATGGAAAGAGTCGTCATCTCCCTGAGGAATTTTGTGAAAGAGGACTGTTCGGGTTTTGAACCGGTATCAGCCACCGAGGGTTCCTCGTCTGTCGACGAAGCGTCTTTCTCGGTACCGGGCGGGGATTCTTCCCATAAGTCCGGGTCCCTGATGTCAGGGTGCGCACGGCGGGATGTCGGTGTGGAGGGCTCGGCATGGCGGGTCTTGGAGAGAGACTTGCCGGAGCGTACCGAGGCGGTACCGGGAGAGGAAGACCGGTGCCGTTCCGGGTGCCGGGAAGGGTCGGTATCAGAGCAGGCCTGCACCGTAGGTTGGGAACGGTGTGGTTCAGCCGAGAGCACTGGCATGGAAGTGTTAAGCGGTACCGAGGGGGTCGACACCGATGGGATCGGGCGAGGCTCGGACCGGTCCGGTACCGGAAGGTGTGGGGCCAACATCGCCGGCAACAGGTGCTGGAGTTGCTGCTGCAGCTGCTCTTGCAATTGGGCTTGGAGTATGCCCGCGATGCGGTCATCCAGGGGAGGCACCGGTACCGCTTTTTTCTTCTTCGGTACCATAGGTGCCGCTCCACGCTCCGGAGATGAGGAGGCCGATAACGAGGCACTCACCAATATCAGAGCGGAGCGTTTGCGGGGTCAGCGCGGTGCCGGGAGGACCGGAGTCGCAGCCGTGGCAGGAGGGCGCTCAAGGGAAGTGGAAGGCTTCTTCGCCGGCTTACCTGGGGCCAGCGACCCTGAAGAAGGATCCGATGGCGTCGAAGTAGTCGGTGCCGACTTTTGAGGTGCCGTCGACGTGCGGCAGGTTCCATGGCAGATCCGGTACCGAAAAGAATATTTTGCTGGATCTGCCTATTTTTCAATGTGCGCTTTTTAAGAGTAGCACAGCGGGTGCAGGTGTCAGCCCGATGATCCGGACCCAAGCACTGCAGGCACCAATTGTGCGGGTCGGTGAGAGAGATCGGGCGTGCACACCGCTGGCACTTCTTAAAGCCCGGCTGAGGGGGCATGAAGGGAAACACGGCCTCCGCAAAATCGAAGACGGAGGCCTGTATGGTGGCAACAGGCCCCGCCGGGGCCGGCCTGAAAAAATAAAGAAAACTCGACGAGTTTTTTTTTTTTAAATAAAAAGAGAAGTAACCCGAAGGGAAAATAGAGAAAAAAAACAAAAAATTACGCGAGCGGGAAGGCAGAAACTGATTTTTCAACGGCCGTTGAAAACACATGCGTCTTCCTCACATGCGTCTCCGCGGAAACGAAGAAACTGGGGACCACGCACTCCTCCGTCGGGCGGGAAGGCACTCGCGCATGCGCGGTGCGGCCAACTAGAACTTTCTAGTTAAAAGTGTCCGTACCGGGGCTCCGTCGGTGACGTCACCCATGCGTTAAGAATATGCTGCCTGCTTGTCCTGGGATAACATATCCCTATCTTTGTCCAGTTTAATTTAGACAGTTATCTGCTGAATATCACATGTAACTGCGTAAGGGATAGTCAGCTGCACGCTTGGGTGGGATAGTATGTGATAATCTTAAGGTGGTGCCATACAGGTTGAAAAGATGAAGGCAAAAGCTAGGATGCTATACTATGTACAATTCTGGAGACCGCACTTTCAAAAAGATATAAACAAGATGAAGTCAGTCCAAAGTAAGGCTACTAAAATGGTTGGCGCTCTTTACTATAAGGCATATGGGGACAGATATTAAGATCTCAATATGTATACTTTGCAGGAAAGGCAAGGGAGGTGAGATATGATAGAGACATTTTAATACCTATATAGTATAAAGGCACGTGAGGTGGAATGAAGAGGACAGATTCAGAAATAAGGGGGACAGACTCAGAAAGTGTCTCTGAATTCAAGAAAGCTTGGGATAAGTCCATTGGGTCTCTAAGGAGGGAGAGGACTGAATAGTAGATGGCATGGTTAGCCCCTAAATATATAATTGACCTTTTCTCTCTCTCAACCAACAGACATAAGAGAAGCTCACACTTGAATTTTGTTTTTCCACCAGTTAGAGGATGTAAACAGCAGCATCTTTTCTCACATCAGGCAGCATTATGGGGTAAAGACTTGGAACAACTGCTTATGCCTACTACTTATGGTGAATTGAGGAAACACCTAAAAACATATCTGTTCCTGAAGTATTTAGGTAACTGACCTGTACAATCTTAGTCCACAATAACTGATCTCTAGAGCTGTTAATCTCTAGCTCTTAACTTTGTTAATTGTAATCAATTTGTAGCATCTTTTAATCATTGTAAACCGCATAGAACTTCACGGACCTGCGGTATATACATAAGAACATAAGAAATGCCTTCACCGAATCAGACCCTTGGTTCATCCAGTCCGGTGACCCGCACACGCGGAGGCCCAACTAGGTGCTTCCTAATGAAGACCCAGGTGTTCCCAGATGAGACCTTGTTTACCTGTATCCCTCAATGTGATTTGCAAGGAGGTATGCATCCAACTTGCCCTTGAATCCTATAATGGAGGTCTCCGTCACAACTTCCTCCGTCACAACTTCCTCCTCCATTATTATGGTCTTTATCTGCCTTTATTTATCTCTGTTTCTACAAAACAGATATTCAAGTTTCAAGTTTTATTTAAAATTTGATTCAAATGCTTATTAATATTTCTAAGCAATGTACATCAGTATGGTATTTGATTTTTTTTTCCTCACAAATGTTATAGTCTTTGGCTTTGAATGTCAGTGTCCAGAAATGGACCACCACAGAATATCTGGGCATAATGCCTGTAATGGCCAAAAAGCACTGCTAGCCAGTAGCTAAACGTTTACCCACTTGAATATAATATTCTTAAATATAAGTTAAAATAAATACCAGAGATGCGAAGAATGGTGTGGTATAGTGGTTAGATCTACATCCTCAGCACCCTGAGGTTGTGGGTTTAAATCCCATGTTGCTCCTTGTGACTCTGGGCAAGTCACTTAATCCTCCACTGCCCCAGGTACTATAGATTGACTATGAGCCTGCCAGGACAGTACCTGATTTGTAACCTGTTTGAGCTCCTCTGGAAGGATGGGCTAAAAAATAAAATAAGTGCCATAGTAAAAAAAAATAAGACTGAAGGCCAAAAAATGTAATTGTTCAGAAGGTACGGCATGTCATGGGCATAAATCTAGAAAGATTTGAGATAGCATTACCTTATAAATTAAAAAAGAAGCATGAGAAACTTGCTTTTCTTTGATGCCTCTAAAAAGAGATGGGCAGAGTGGAGAAATGAGACAATTTTCAATGGAATTTGCCCAGTGGCTAGAATTAAGTGCATACATTTCACAGTACAGACACTTTTAACTGCTGGGGGAAGGGGGAGGTTGAGGGGGTGCAAATCACATAAGATTTCTTCTTACAGGTTAGGCCACTTGGTTTTTCTTCTGTTAGGCCTGCCTCTCATGAAAGCAGTGGCCAAGATCAATGCACTGGCACTGAGCCTCTGGTGAATTACCGAAGGGGCTCAAAGAGTGTGAGAGACTTCAAAAGGGTTCAGTGTTGGCCTTTGTAAAGGCTCAGGCTGACCAAGTGAACTGCAGCCTCTGATATTGCTGTTATGACGAAATCAAATGCATGAACAACTCGGAATTGAGAGGATTTTGGTGGAAGCGACTTGAAAAAAGGAAGAGAGTTTTCTTGAGATATGGCCATATTTCAACATAAATCATGACCATTGTATTGTGCGTTTTGTCCTTCTGCAAGGGTAAAGGGTGGAAGATATAACAGGGATGATAATGACTTTGCCTAAGATATTAATTATTCTGATCATCCTAACAGCCATGTGAAATAAATGTCCTTTTGTATGTGCTTTGAAGTTATATTGTCCTCCGAGGAAAGAATTCTTTGATGGGGTGTCTTATTTCTGTCTGCAGGGAAAGGTTATAGAGCAGCTCATCTCTGAGGTTTCCTTCACTCTAAAAGCCACCCTGCTGGGACACTTTGTGGTGGTGAACAGGACACTTAACTTTCTGTTGCCACATGATATGACGTGATGTAACGTTTATAGAGCATCTATGAATTTCTGATTCTACAGTATGGAATGCTGTTCCAAAAGATATGCGAGATATCTTTTGGAACAGCATTTTTGGGACTCTTATTTGATTTTTTTTTTTTTTTTATAAATGTTATAGGCTGTGGCTTTTAGAGCAGGCGTACTAATAAACCAGTAATTTTTAATAATGTGTTTATTATGTGCTGCTTATTGAATGTGAATTGTAGATTATTGAGTAATTCCATGTCAACTGGCCCAGCTTCAAGGAGGGTCCCCACAAAACATCTTCTGTGGAAACATAAAAGTGATCCAAATAAAGGGTCCCTAACTCTGGTCCTAGTTGACATCCTGTCCCAAATCTTTGGTTATCCTATCCTGAAAAAAATTAATCAATTTCTGAGATGATTGAGTGGGGAGCTCTGGAGCACTTGACATGGAATGATTCTATGTATAATTTGATGTCATAAGTCATGTAAACTTATTTTGTACCTTTGGCAGAGAAGGGTTAAGTGACTTGCCCAGAATTGCAAGGAGCTGTGGTGGCAATTGAATGCAGTTCCTCTGGTTCTCAGGCCACTGCACTAACTTCCATTCCAGTTATCTTAGTCTTGGGTGCTAATTATCTTGAGTCAAGTTTGATAACCAGTTAATATAACATGTTTGTAGTTTAGTGAATTTGTTTCTTCTAATTACAATTCTAGTTGACAGTGGCTGACTTAGAAAGGCTAATTAATGCTTTAGTTGTGAGTAGGGGGATGGCACTTATGCCACTTTTTCTGTGTGGTTTACATGGGGCAGGGTCTGCCATGCTATGTTTGTATATATAATACAATGTCTGATATGCTATGCTTGTCATGTTATATATTACCAGGCTTTATTATGTATGTAAACTTGTAACCCGTTCTGAGCTCTCCTGGAAGGATGGGATATCAAACCAAACAAACAGGTACAGTTTGCTGGGAAAGATCTAGGGGGGGATTCTGGATGGTGGCAATTGAAGCTGAGCGTTGTTTCACTAGTACAAACACATTAGGCCTTCAAACTCACATTCCCTCATCTCCACCTCCACATATCTGGTGTAACAGGAAGATTCCTTCTAGAGAATGACACGGTGACAAAATTCATCACCGTTCCCATCCCCGCGGGAAATAATCCCATGTCATTTTTTAGTGTCTATTTCAACCTCAGTCCTTCTACATCAGCATTCTTCAAAGCAAAGCTTGAGGGTCAGTGGCTGTGCCTATTCATACTCTGATTCTTCCCTCTCTCCTTAAAGAATAACATGAAGATGGTTTCCCGCGGTTATCCGCGGGGACAGGAACGGTGATGAGTTTTGTCACCATGTCATTCTCTAATTCCTTCCCCTCTTGGATTCCTGCAGCTTAAACAAGGAGCACAAGACACTAAACACTGCCCTATAAAAATATGTTAAGAATGAAAAAGAAAGCAACCTTCACTCTGCCATGCTTTATTCTTGTTATATCAGCAGGACTTCTGATTTATTTAACCCCTCCACAAATAAACAAACATTACCCTTTATAACTGGCCTCCCAATCTCCAAACTTAGGTTTTCAATAGCGTCTTGAATTTAAGAAAGCTATTTCTTTGGGTTAGCTTATGGTATTCCATCTAGCCCTGGAAAATAATATTATCCAAACAGTTACTGGATAGAATAAGCTTGGCCTGTGGGTATAGACAATTCCTAGGGTGGGGGGCTGTTTTAGAAAAAATATTGTCTAATGTTATGTGTCTATAAGTCTGTTCTGTCTCGTATCAAATGATCTTTGGATGAGTGGCATCTATTTCTGTCCTATCAAAAATTGGCATTCCTTTCCTGTATAATTTTTTATGTCATTTTGATTTTATTGTAAACTGGCTTGATCTGTATGCAGTAATGGCAGGTTATCAAATTTTAAAGAAACATTAACATAACCTTAAACATTCCTTGAGTAGCCAGTATCATCCCAGTGACTGTCATTTTTATTTTAAACACAGAGGTAGATGCTTTAAATGGGGGTTATATATGCTAAAAAAGAATGATCCTTAAAACCTGGCTGTCCTTAGGGTCACTGAAAGGATAGGGGCAAGCAGGACAACCAACCCTGGGTGTATAGGAGTGGAGAGAACAAGAAATACAGGAAACGTTCGCCGGAACTGACAAATGAAGACTCCGAAAATGGTCTAATAATTTGCTTGTTTTCATTACTTTTGTGTCAGTTCATTATTATCCCTATATATCATCAACAATGACACCTAGATCCTTTTCCTGGGCAGCGACTTCTAACCTGAAACCCTGCATCACATAGGTATAATTTGGGTTCCTCTTCCCTACATGCATCACTTTGCACTTTGCACATATTAAATGTCATTTGCCAATTGGATGCCCACTCTCATAATGTCCTCTTGCAATTTTTCACAGTCCTGTGGTGATTTAATAACTTTGAGCAACTGTGTGTCATCTGCAAATTTAATCACCTCATTTGTTAATCCCGTTTCCAGATCATTTATAAATATGATAAAAAGCATTACAGCCCCCTGGGCAACCCCACTATTTACCCTTCTCCATTGAGAATATTAGCCATGTAATTCCACTCACTGTTTTCTATCTTTTGACCAGTTCTTAATCCACAATAGTAGAATACCTCCTATCACTCAGCTTTCTAATTTCCTCAGGAGTCATTCAAGAGGTACTTTGTCAAATGCCTTTTGAAAATCCAGACACAATATCGACTAGCTCACCTTTATTCACCCCCTTCAAAGAAATGTAGTAGACTGGTGAAGCAATATTTCCCTTGACTAAATCCATGTCGACTTTGTCTCATTAATCCATGCTTTTGTGTGCGCTCTGTAAGTTTATTCTTTATAAGTATCCACCCAGGATTTAAAAGGAGTTCAGTCTGCTTCTCAGTGCAAATATTTTACCCTCACGAAGTGGTGGTGTTCTTAGAATAGGGTTACAGCAAGGATCACAACCAACATTTGTTGTTTTCTATTTAAAAAATTATGCAGATCGTCTTTTGTAGTTAGGGACAAACAGACCAGCATCTGCCACCATCCCCAAGGGATCAATATTGAACCAATGTAACAACCACATTCATTCATTCATTTATTGGGATTTATTAACCACCTTTATGAAGATATTCACCCGGAGCGGTAATCAGCAGCTATAATTTAATAGAAATTTAATGCTAGGCTATATCTGGGTTTTTAATGGAAGAGAATCTGCCCATTAAGGTAAAAAAAAAAAGTTCTAAAATGGGAAAGACTTTAATTCTTGATATAATCTTCGTGTATGTGTCTTACAAGTGCATTCACTCTGCAGCTCTGCAATCTCTCTCACTGACTGCACTTGTAAGTCACACACACGAAGATTATATCAAAAACATGATCCAGACAGGTATTAACTTCACAAAGGTGGTTAATAAATCCCAATAAATACTCTATACTCCTTGGGAACTCCACTCATAGGATAAATATCTCTTATCTGTACCCTTCTCCTCTACTGCCAAGTCCTTTCTCTCTTGCTGCACCTTAGACTGGAACAGACTGCCTGAATCTATACGTCAAGCTCCGTATCTGGTAATATTCAAATCTAGGCTAAGAGACCACTTTTTTGAGATTGCTTTTAACTCATAACTCCCACTCGTTTGTAAAGCACCCATGCCCGTTTTCATCATTCCCTCTCTGAGAAACTCCCTAACCCCCTACCTGTTCTGTTTTTCTGCTTCATTAGATTGTAAGCTCTACTGAGCAGGGTCTGTCTCTTGAATGTTTAATGTACAATGTTGTGTACGTCTAATAGCACTACAGAAATGGTAAGCTGTAGTAGTATCTGTAGCTTCAACACTGAGGGCTCCTTTTACAAAGGTGCGCTAGCGTTTTTAACGCACATACCGTATTAGCGCGCTTTAGAGCGTGCTAGCCGAAAATCTACCACCTGCTCAAAAGGAGGTGGCAGCGGCTAGCGCGCGGGGCAATTTAGCATGCACTATTCCGCGCATTAAGGCCCTAGCGTGCCTTTGTAAAAGGAGCCCTGAATTTCCCAGTATGCGGAGCTGGCTAAAGCATAGCCAGTTAAGTGCGGTATTCGGCACTTAACCAGCTATGGGGCACTGCATAAAGATAGGACCGACTTGTATGTGGTCCCTTTTAAGTGGTGACATTAGCTAGTATCAGCACTTAACTAGCCAAGTTAATTCCACCCCTGGAACACCACCAAAATAGCTGGTTTCAAGATAGGTGCTAACCGGGCATTTTCAGTAGCTCTAACTAGAGGTCTGCACGGGAACGGGGATTGCGGGAATCGCCCCTAACCCACGGGACTCCCACGGGGATGGAAGGCTTTGGAAGCAGGGTTCGTCCATATAATATAATGGACACGTCAGCCTTAATAAAAGAGAGGGTTTATAAGTTAATTACCTGAACAGAAAACAAAAAAAGGGTTCCACCAAAGAGATTCCACAAGGAAAACAGCAGCGCAAACACAAAAGAAACTGTGGAATTGATGATCCTCTCAGAAATAATTGCTGCTTTTTATGGGGATGGGCGGGGATGGAGGTAATTCCTTGCGGGGATGGGTGGGGACGGAGAGGATCCTGGTGGGGACGGAGAGGATTCTGGCGGGGACGGGCGGGGATGGGTGGGATTTCTGTCCCCACACAACTCTCTAGCTCTAACCCCAGGGGTGTCAAACTCAATCACATTAAGGGGCCGAAATCCAAAACACAGGCTAAGCCGCAGGCCAGACCCCGCCCAATCTCCGCTCCAGACCCTGCCCCCATAATAATACCAATTATAACACCATTTTTTCCCATTCATTTTTCATATATACACACACACACAATATAATCTCATTAACACATAATGGTAATGCTTAACCACAAAATTAAACTACACAAAACACACTGTATACTTCTCAACATTCATTCCCACCAGAACACAGATAACCCCTATGCAAATACGGGACCAAAAACTAAAAGTACTAATATATTTTTTAAAAACACCCTAAGATTCAAGATTCTGCTTACAGTACAACCCCCAGAGAAAAAAAAAAAAAAAATGCATTTCTTCCTGAGCAGTGCAAAACATAGGCAGCAGATTAAAATGCTCAAAATTGACACAATTCAAACCCTAACTTGAAAATAAAATCATTCCCCCTACCTTTGTCGTCTCCCTCCCTCCATGCTGTGCCTCCCTCCGGCGGGTGTCTAACCTTCTGGCCAGCTCCAACCTGGCCAATTTAATGGGGCCCAAGGTCTGTGGCCGGCTCTCTCCTCCTCACAGCCATAGTGTACACGGAGCCGCGTGCAGCAGCTCCTCGTGTGTCCTGCACCTGAACTGGAAGCCTTCTCTCTGACGTTGCAACGTCGGAGGGAATGCTTCTGGATGAAGTGTGGGATGCGGGAGGAGCCGCTGCAAGCAGCTCCGGGCACACCAGGGCTGTGAGGAGGAAAGGGAGCCAGCCACAAGGTAACACTGGGGGCATTGGACCACGGGCCACATAAAACGACCAGACGGGCTGTATTTGGCCCGCAGGCTTTCAGTTTGACACCTGCTGCTGAAAATGACAAGTTAAATGGCCAGGAGCTGTTTCTGGCAGGTTAAATCACTTTAAACATCAACCCAGAGGTAAAATTGGAAATGACAAATTGAAAACTAGCAATAAGACTAACATGAATCAGCATCAGAAATACACACAAACTCTGTAGAACAATCTAACAGAAATATGATAAATGCCAGTACAATAAAAATGATGCCATAATAAACAGCATAAAAGAACATTCAAATAACACAGATATAACACAGTGCCAGCATGATACCAATGAAACAGGCAAGAGAGGGAGCAAGTGCCTTCTTAGAAATACCTCCACCTCTCTTTCCTCAGAATTAGTTTCTCTTGTGGGCGGTTAGCATAGCTGAGCAGCGGCAGGTATCTTGGCATGGGGGAGAGTGGGAAGTGGGAATTTCTCCTGCTGCGGGCAAGTGTCCTGGCAGTGCGACCCGAAGTGTCCCGATTCAGCGACTGACCCTCCCCCCTCGCCCCCTAAAGCAGGATCGGCAGCGCTGCCTCTTGCTGGCCGGCCGCTGCCACTCTTGCTTTAGAGGGCGAGTGGGGAGTGTCAGTGCTTCTGTCTGGCTTCCCCCCCTGGCCTCCCGGCATCAGTTTACCTCATTTCAGCAGCCTGGATAAGATCACTAGTGCTAGCGATCTTTGCAAGCTGCCATCGGGTCTTCTGAGCTGCCTTCTCTCTGCCGCGGTCCTGCCCCCTCCTCTGATGTCAGAGGAGGGGGCGGGACAGCGGCATAAATGCTCTGGAGTCCCACCTTATTTGACTTCTGTCATAGGAACACCGCTTTACTTCATCCTATATCCTCTCATTCCAGTGCCTCCTTTCAAATGAAAGAAACTCACCTCAAGCATATTTATGCCACGTAGGTATTTAAATGTATCTGTGATATTAAGCTGTCTATAAATGTTTTAAATAAATCTCCCATCTACCTGCATTTCAACCAAAGTATTGAGATCTTATCTTCAAGTCTGACCCTTATGACGAAGATCACTGACCATTTTAGTAGCCGTCCTCTGGACCAACTTCATCCTGTTTATACTGTATCTTTTTGAAGGTGCAGTCTCCAGAATTATACACAATATTCTAAATGAGGTCTTATCAGTCGTACACAGTGGCATCAATACCTCTTTTCTCCTATTGGCCATACATTTCCTATGCACCCTAGCATCCTCCTAGTTTTCGCTATCGCCTTTTCACCTGTTCGGCCACCTTAAGATCATCATATACTATCACACCCAAGTCCCATTCCTCTTTTGAGCACAAAAGTTCTTCACCCCCTAAAACTGTACTGTTCCCTCGGGTTTTTGCAGCCGAAATGCATGACTTTACATTTCTTAGCATTAAATCTTATTTGCTAAATTTCAGACCATTCTTCAAGCTTCGCTAGGTCCTTCCTCACGTTATTCACACCATCAGGGGTGTTTACTCTATTGCAAATTTTAGTATCAACCGCAAAGAGGCAAATCTTACCTATCAGCCCTTCAGCAATATCACTTACAATATCACTTACAGTTTGAAACGGTGACGGCGAAAGCTAGAAGGATGCTACGGTGCATAGGAAGAGATATGGCCAGTAGGAAAAAGGAGGTATTGATGCCCCTGTATAAGACTGGTATGGTGAGACCTCCTTTAGAATATTGTGTACAATTCTGGGGACCACACCTTCAAAAAGATATAAAAAGGATTGAATCGGTCAAGAGGAAGGCTACTAAAATGGTGCGTGGTTTTCATCATAAGGCGTATGGAGATAGACTTAAAGATCTCAATATGTATACTTTAGAGGAAAGACGGGAGAGAGGAGATATGATAGAGACGTTTAAATACCTACTTGTAAATGCGCATGAATCAAGTCTCTTTCATTTGAAAGGAAGCTCTGGAATGAGAAGGCATAAGATGAAGTTAAGAGGTGATAGGCTCAGGAGTAATCTAAGGAAATACTTTTTTTACAGAAAGGGTGGTAGATGCGTGGAACAGATTCCTCGAAGAGGTGGTGGCTGAATTCTATAAGGCGCGGGATTTATTAGAGAGAGGAAGAGATAATGGTTACTGCGGATAAGCAGTCTAAATGGGCCATTTGGCCTTTTCTGCCATCATGTTTCTATGCAGGGAACTCGGTTCAATTCCTACCACAGCTCCGTTATGACCCAGGGCAAGTCACCTAACTCTCCATTGCCCTAGGTACAATGTCTACTGCTTTGGTTGTACGACAAAGCACAGTTACTTACCGTAACAGGTGTTATCCAGGGACAGCAGGCATATATTCTCACACATGGGTGACGTCATCTACGGAGCCCCAGCGCGGACAGCTTTTCAAGCAAACTTGCTAGAAGTTTCAAGTTTGCACACTGCACCACGCATGTGCTAGCCTTCTTGCCCACTAGAGGGCGCATCTCCACCTCGTGGTCCTCAGTTCTATATCAAGCAAAGAAAAGCCATCCCCGGGGAGGTGGGCGGGTTGTGAGAATATATGCCTGCTGTCCCTGGATAACACCTGTTACGGTAAGTAACTGTGCTTTATCCCAGGACAAGCAGGCATGATATTCTCACATATGGGTGACCTCCAAGCCAACCAGAAAGAGGGTAGGTGGGAGGATGGCAATTTAGGAAAACAGGTTACGTAACACCGACTGGCCAAACCGGCCGTCACTCCTGGACAAGGAGTCCAGACAGTAGTGGGAGGTGAACGTATGAACCGAAGACCAGGTGGCAGCTTTACATATGTCCTCCATAGGAGTAGAACGGAGGAACGCAACCGAAGCTGCCATCGCCCGGACCTTATGCCCCGTGACTCGACCCGAGAGCGGGAGACCAGCCTGAGCGTAGCAAAAAGAGATACAAGCAGCTAACCAGTTGGACAAGGTACGCTTGGAAACGGGATGTCCTACCCGATTAGGATCAAAGGACAAAAACAATTGAGGAACCTTCCGATGAGACTTAGTACGTTGGAGATAAAAAGCCAACGCCCTCTTACAGTCAAGCGTGTGAAGCGCCGCCTCACCAGGATGAGAATGGGGCTTCGGGAAAAATACCGGAAGAACAATGGACTGATTGAGGTGGAAATCAGACACCACCTTAGGCAAAAATTTGGGATGGGTGCGAAGAACCACCTTGTTGTGATGAAACACAGTGAAAGGAGGATCCGCAACCAAAGCCTGTAGCTCGCTAATCCGACGAGCGGACGTGAGCGCAATCAAAAAGACTACTTTCCAAGTAAGAAACTTAAGAAGAGATTTGTCGATAGGCTCAAAAGGTGGTTTCATCAGTTGAGCCAAGACCACATTAAGATCCCACACCACAGGAGGAGGCTTGAGAGGAGGATGAACATTCACAAGACCCCTCATGAAACGAGAAACCAGAGGATGCAGAGAGAGGGAACGACCCTCGAGATGTTGATGGAATGCAGCAATGGCACTAAGATGCACTCGAATGGAAGTCGTCTTCAGACCAGAATTCGACAGATGCAACAGATATTCCAGGACCGAAGACACAGGCACCGAACTCGGGTCCAGGTGGTTCGAGGAGCACCAGGATGAAAATCTGGTCCACTTCTGGGAATAACAAAGCCTAGTCGAGATCTTCCGAGAGGCCTCCAAGATTTCCCGTACTGACTGAGAAACAGGAACCGAAGTCAAGGGGAAAGGAACCAAGCCGTCAGATGTAAAGACTGAAGATTGGGATGTAACAGTGAACCCCGACTCTGAGACAGCAGAGAGGGAAAGACAGGCAGAAGCAGAGGCTCCCTGACACTGAGTTGAAGAAGCAGGGAGAACCAGTGCTGTCTTGGCCAACGAGGCGCAATGAGAATCATAGTAGCTTTGGTCGATTTTAGATGAACCAGGGTTCTCAAAATCAGAGGAAAAGGAGGGAACGCATAAAGGAACCTCCCCTCCCAATCGAGAAGAAATGCATCGGCCTCGAGACGGTCCCGGGAGTACATCCGAGAACAGTAGAGGGGCAGTTTGCGAGTCTCGGGTGAAGCAAACAGATCCACCTGAGGAGTCCCCCAGCGGTCGAAGACTTCGCGTAGAACTCGGGAGTTCAGGGACCACTCGTGCGGCTGGAGAAGACGACTGAGTTTGTCTGCCAGACAATTCAGCTCCCCCTGAATGTAAACCGCCCGCAAGAAGATGTTCTGAGAGACGGCCCATGTCCAAAGGCGCAGGGCTTCCTGGCACAGAGGCCAAGAGCCCGTCCCCCCTTGTTTGTTGACGTAATACATGGCCACCTGGTTGTCTGTCCGAACGAGAACCACTTGATCGCGCAGGAGGTGACCGAAGGCCCGAGCCGCCAGATAAATGGCACGAAGCTCCAACACGTTGATGTGACACCGACGATCCGCAGCCGACCATAGGCCCTGCGTTCGCAGACCGTCTAGATGAGCCCCCCACGCATACTCCGAAGAGTCCGTCGTCAGGACCTTGCGATGCGGAGGGACGCGAAAGAGTAAACCCCCGGACAGATTGGTAGAGTTGGTCCACCAACGGAGCGAGCGTCTGAAAGATGGAGTCACAGTCAAGCGTCGAGATACTGGGTCTCGGTCCTGACGCCATTGCGAGGCCAAGGTCCCCTGAGGTATCCTCAGATGCAACCGGGCAAATGGGGTCACTTGGACCGTCGATGCCATGTGCTCCAAAAGCACCATCATACGTTGAGCCGACACTACCTGCAGTTGCGAAACCTGCCGGCCCAAGCGGAGCAGTGCCTCCAGACGTGGAGAAGGGAGGAAGGCACGGAGGAGAACAGTGTCCAGCACGGCTCCTATAAACTGGAGGGATTGAGTCGGGCGCAAGTGAGACTTGGGAAAGTTCACCTCGAACCCTAGACCCTGAAGAAGCGTGATAGTCTGTTGGGTCGCTGAAATAACTCCTTCCCTTGTCGGGGCTTTGATCAGCCAATCGTCCAGATAGGGAAAGACCTGCAACCCCCGGGAGCGCAGAGCAGCCGCGACCACCACCATACATTTCGTGAACACCCGAGGGGACGAAGCCAGACCGAAGGGTAGTACACGGTACTGCAGGTGCAACTCCCCGACCTGAAATCTTAAAAACTTCCGAAAGTCGGGATGCACCGGAACATGGGTGTACGCTTCCTTCAAATCTAGGGAGCACATCCAGTCCCCCTCGTCCAATAGAGGATACAGAATCGGAAGCGACAACATACGGAACTTCTCCCTGACCAGGAACTTGTTGAGCTTCCGGAGGTCCAAAATGGGGCGCAAGTCCCCGGTCTTCTTTGGGACCAAAAAGTAACGGGAATAAAATCCCCGGCCCTGCTGATCGAGAGGCACCAATTCTACCGCCCGGAGGCTCAACAAGGCCCTGGCTTCTTCTATGAGAAGGGCCAGCTGGCTCCGATTGGACGGGCACGCCCCGGGAGGCATGTCTGTAGGCTGCCTGAAGAAGTTTAACGAATAGCCCTCTGAGACGGTCCGGAGCACCCATGCGTCTGACGTAATCCCTGACCAAGCCCTGGCAAAAGTCGTGAGCCGACCCCCGATGGGGAGGGGGTTGGGTGACCTCGCGGCGGGGGCCAGCCCCCAGCCGCTCATCCCGTCAAAAGGACGGCGGTGGCTTGGATGCTCCCTGCGCAGCGGGCTTGGAGGACCCCCCCCCTACCCTGTTGGGTTGGACGTCGGGGTGGAGGTCTTGAAAAGGCCGGTGTCGATTTTTGGGGATACCGCCTAGGAGGCTGTCTAAATGGCCTCTGAGGCGACGGCTTAGGCTTCGGGCGAACCAGAGACGCCAAAGAGCGCTCTTGGTCAGAAAGCCGCTTGGTAGCCGCCTCTAAGGAGTCGTCGAATAACTCTGACCCGACGCAGGGTAGATTGGCCAATCGCTCCTGCAGGTTGGGGTCCATCTCGAGGGTCCGCAGCCACGCCAACCGGCGCATGGCTACCGCACAAGCCGAAACCCTCGAGGCAAGCTCAAATGCGTCGTATACCGCATGAAACAGATAGAAACGTAATTGGGACAGGTTCGACACAAAAGTGGCAAACCTATCCCTGTGCGAATCCGGGATCACCCCCTGAAAGTCCGGCAGATCCTTCACCATTGATCTGAGGTAGGAAGAATAGGCGAAAGCATAGTTGAGGACCCTCGTGGCCATCTGAGAATTAGCATATAGACGACAGCCGAATTTATCGAGGGTCCGACCCTCTCTCCCAGGGGGGACCGCCGCAGAGACCCTAGAAGGTTGCGAACGCTTAAGAGCCGACTCCACCAGGAGTGACTGATGGGAGAGCTGTCCCTTGTCAAACCCCTTAGGGGGAAGTGTCCGGTATTTGGATTCCATCTTGGTGGGCACTACCGTAACTGTAAGAGGGGTCTCAAGGTTCCGCAGCAAGGTCTGAAGGAGGACCTTGTTCAACGGCAGGCGGGGGGATTCCCGTTGAGGGGCAGGAGAATCCTGTTCCTCCAAAAATTCTTTGGTATAGTGTGACCCCGCCAACAGGTCCACCCCCAGAGCCTTCGCCATGTCATGGACAAATTTTGAAAAAGAAGATGTCCGTGCGGGCGGAGAGGGTGACCGAGACTTCTCAACGGAGCCGAAAGGAGAGGCCTGGCGAGAATACTCGATCCCCACACCGGATCCCGAACCCCACGAGGCACGATCCCTTGACCTCGAAGGGGTTGGGGACACAGCCCGCCGAAGGGACCCCCTGGGGGAACCCCCCGGAGTACGGGGTACGGAGGCTCGTCCCTTCCGCCCCGGCGAGGAGGCACGGGAACTCTCCCGGATCGGGGACCTCAAGAGATCGGGGTTGTCGAGGCGGAGTTCCTCGACGCGCAAAACCCCGCCCTCGGGCGTCGTCGAGCGATGGCTCCTCCGAGGCGAGGCCCGAGACCGCTTGGCCTTTTTTAGGCGGTGCTTCGCCCGAGGCTTGCTCGAGGGCGACGAACCCCGGGAAGACCTCGGGGACGAGGACGAGGAGATCCGGCGTACCCGGCGCTGCTTGTCTCGGG